>NC_080194.1:2510000-3760000 GCF_030028045.1 Hippopotamus amphibius kiboko
GCACATGGCGTGGTTTCTCTTTAAGATGCAGAAAATCTGATGGGTTACAGGCAGGCCCCCAGACTCCTAGGATAGAACCGTAAGATAATCATGGAGTATACAGGAGCCGGTGGTTCTCTCCTGCCTGGGGGGAGTCTTGCCGTGATACAGCAGTGGGATTCCAGTAGGGCTCAGAGGAGGAGCAGGGGTTTGAGTTGAAGGGATACCAGGCGGTGTGGGCAAAGGTAAGAGGTGGGATGTGCGGGGTGCTGGGGGAGGGGAGGGTGCCGTGGTTTCCTGCAGGTTGTGTCCCGGGTTGTCAGTGGCAGCATGTCCGAGGAGGTGCTTTCCCATAGTACAGGCGCGTGCTGGTGAGTTGGCATCACAAGGGCGAGGGAGGAAGGTGACAGAAAAATGTGGAGGTTGATTTAGGTCTTAGTGAGGAATCCTGGGAGAGAGAGGATTCTCGCTCCTGGCTGCCTGCCAGCTGCTCCTGAAGCTCTTTCTCAGGCTGAGCCCCGTTTGATTCCGGGCATCAAGTCCCACCTGGGGAGGAGGTTGCTTCACCCGTGGTGTGAAGTGAGGCCATGCTTGTGCGGGCAGCCCACGCGCCGCCCAGCACTCGGCTCATGCGCCTACCCTGGAGCTAGGTTCTGGGCATCACACCCCTGCCCAGCCAGCAAAGCCCCGCTTCACACGTAGGAAGCCAGGCTTGCATGTGTGTGACCCAGACTCACAGGGGAACCCAGCCCGCGCGCTGATCATTTGACGGTATTGCCTCTTGACCCAAGGGGCTAGGAGAACTGAGGTCGTAGTAGGTGACGGAATGGAGCTCAGTTCAGGTCTTTTGTCTTTGCACTCTTGTGCTCTTCACGCCCAGTGCAGGTGAGCTGGGGGTGGGGGTGGTAGTGAGGAGGGGAGAACAGGGTGCTGGGAAGAAAGAGGGAGTGAAGACAGGTGAGAACATTAAAGGGCTTTTTTCCTGACAATATTGCCCAGGGCTAGGGCCTTTGGTATCCATTTTTGAAATATGTAGAAGTCAACATTTGGTCTCATCAAAGGAAAGCCATCTGATTTTAGATGTCAAAGACATGACACTAGTGATGATGGCTACCGTGGAGGTGGTGTCTCCGTTACCCTGTGATGGGGTAGCAGTACAGGGGGAATCTTCTCTGAGTGTGTGACAACGGCTGGGGTTGAGAGCAGGGATTCACCGACTGGCCCTGGTTTCAAATCCTAGCTCTGCCACCACCGGCTCTGTGACCTTGTGCAAATTATTTCCCCTCCCTGCACCTGTTTCCTCATCTGTAAAATGGGGATAATAATAGTGCCTACCTATTGGATGTGTTGCAGAGATTAAATAAGTTAATGCATGCAAAGTGCTCAGAATGTGGCCTGCTTCGGAGTGAATGCTGGGTGAGCCTTTGCTATGATTTCCCCACTCTGGTTGAGTACTTGCTTCTTGTGGCAAATACCTTCGGGTGATTCTAGCTCCCCAGGGTAGCAGCTGCTAAAATGTGAAGCTGAGACGATAGACACCATCAAGGTGACTTTTCTGGGCTTTGGGAAGCTTGCGCCTTACCCTGCAGCCTTCTGCCCAGGACTACCATGTCTTAAAGTACTCTCATCTTAGAGTCTTAGATCTAAAGGGTTCCTGGAGATTGTCTGGTCCAAATCCTTTGTTCTTCAGAGATTAAGATGCGAGATGTGGCTTCCCCAAAGGCACCCAGTCAGCCCCCGTGCTTGTACTAGCCTAGGCCCTTGTGTTCCCAATCCTGTGCTGGTGCCCCCACGACCACAGACACTTGGCATCAGAGGTATCAAGGGGTCCTGTCGGTCTGAAGCCTCGCGATGGAGGGGAGACCCCCTGGGTAAGCAGCAGAGGTGTAATTAGGTATGATGTAAAGCGTGCGGCTGGAAATGTTACTCATGCTGATTTCATAAAATCCATTAAGTGTGCTGGTGGGCAGGCAGAGAAAGGAAGAGAGTTACTCCCTTGTCTGGGGCAGGGGCGGGGCGGGGGGGGCTCGGTGGAGAAATTTAAATCCAACGGGAGAACATATAGGAGGCCTTGGGGAGGAAGGGAGAGGCTGGCTGAGGGCAAGAGCAGCCTCTAGCCCTGCTGGGCTGATGGGAAGGAGGAGGGCGGCAAAAAGAGGAGAAATGCCAGGAAGTGGAGGGGAGCAGACGGAGCAGGGAGGCGGCACCTGTCTTCATGACTTGGTTAGCGGAAGACGAAGATGAGTTCCAGGGACGTGTGGTGACAGTTACCAGGCACAGAATCGCAGCTCCCACCCCTTCACCCCATCTCCACCCCAGGCTGCTTAGGGGAGCGCCTGTAACACCCTTCTTGCACAAGGGCCTGCTCGGGCCTCTACAGAGGGGAGCCCCCCGGAGTTAGCACTCTCCAGAGGTTCTGGTTCCGCAGGCCTGGGCTGCAGCCTGGGAACCTGTATCTTGAACAATAAGCCTGCTGGGTACCTCTGCTGCCAGTGCTCCATGGACCACATGTGAGAAGCCTGACTCCGGAATCTGCAGTCAGACCTTCCTGGGGAGGGCAGCAGGCAGCTTCCTAGAAGGAATGATGGGTATTTCTTCAACATCTCGGCCATGATCTAGCATGTGTTGACACTTACCGTGTTTCGTGCCCTCTTCTGGGGACTCTGGGGGCTACAGAGATTCTCTGCCCCCAAGGAGTTTGGAGATAAGCTGGGAGACAGGTCAGTACCAAATACCTCAATGAGACTCAGAATGGGACAAGTCCTGTAAGAGATGGACAGACAGCAACTGTGGGCTCAGGGAGGAGAGCAGTAGAAGAGCAGGCTGGAGACGGTGGTGGCACCGGCTCCGGGAAGGCCTGGGCTGCCATGCTGAGGATTTTAGACTTTTTGCGACAGAAGGCCCAGAGAGGTCAAGCTAAGCCCCCTGGAGGTCAAGGGAGTTGCCCAAGGTCACACAGCTAGTTAGCAGCAAGACCAGACTTCAAACCCACTCAAGAGAAATCACTCAAGAAATTTCAGTTGGGATATGATGTGATTAAAAGTACTTTGGGGACCTTCATCTTGTATAGAAGATGAATCAAGTGTGAGGAGGTTTTTAAAATTTAAAAATTTTTATTTTTTAGTTATTATCATGGAGGATGGGCTGTGCTGGAGGGGCTGAGGACCTATACTGTTGTGTAGGAGATGCAGCTGGGATGGAGGAGGGGGGCAGGGTTCCAGAGGTGCTGGGCTTCTCTGAATCTCCCATAGCACCTGGTATAGCACGGGTGCCTCCAGGCCTTTGCTGAGTGAATTTATTAATATAACTCAGAAAGAGATCTTGGCCTCCCTTGTTTATTGGTGGCAAGGAGAACAGGCAGCCCGGGACAGGTGAGGCCCCCGTGGCTGCATGTGCCTCTGAGGCGGAGGGCGGCTTCTGGCTCTGCCCTGGACATCCACCCCCTGCCCCTCACCCGAACTTATCCTCAGTGGCGCACTAGGAATTCTCGCAAATTCGTGCCTCACTATTCACCCCCTGGGGAATGAATCCACAGTTGTCAGTGGAATATGCTCGCGGGAGGGAGAGCGAGAGCCCGCGAGAAGCGGCCTGGGCCGATCGCTTCTTCCTCTGCCAGGTCCTAGCCAGCCGTGTGGGCACCTGGGGAGGGACCAGGGCATTTCCCTCTTTGTCCTGAGCCTCCTGTTCACCTTCCAGAAGAGCCTTGCTCTGTCGGTAAGGACCTCACGCGGACAGCAAGGGATAAAGGAAAACACGTCCCTGCTCCTCCCATCCCTGGAGGCAGGTGAACTTGGTTGCGGTCACTGTGGCAATGCAGGCAGGAGCCTGGGCACGGGGTACTGCCCCCAGCAACCAGCCACATCAGCTCTTTGTACAGTCCTGTGTGGAGTACAGACAAAGAGCCCTCACAGTCAGAAGACTGGGGTTTGAAGTGTGGTATCGGGGGCTAACTAGCAGTGTGAGCTTGGGAAAGTCATCTGACCTCTACGGGACTTCGTTTCTTCAACGGAGAATATTTGAACAAAATGTAGTCCCAAGAGGGAAGCTTGGGCTCATTTTATTCTTCCCAAAGCGGATGGGCCCCTCATGTAAGCTTGGAGATGGTGGTGACGGGCTTGGTGGTGAGGGGCTCTGGCTGATGGCTTGGGGCTGGGGGCAAAGGTGGGATGAAGTTTCTTCCAGGAACCTCATCTCCTAATCAGGGGCCTACAGAAGAAAAAGAAAAGGGAAAAAAGGACTTGCAGATTTTACTTCTGACATGCCAGCCTTGAGTGAGGCCTGGCTCCCTGTCCCGGGGAACTGGCTCTTGCCTGGAGCCTTGACAAGGAGGCAAGCAGAGGAGATAAATGGGAAGTTGGAAGGTCAAGGTGGGGTGGGGCTGGGGTCAGGAGTCGAGTACCTGAGACTCCCTCGTAAGCAAAGAAAATGATGTTTTTCTTACCTGGGACATGGGTTGGCGCAATAACTAACCTTCTGGCCGCTGTCTGGATTTTCTCTTCAAGTCCGTGGTGGACGCCACTTCTAGATTAATCTTGAAGCACTGCGTTTATGATGAAGCTCCCACACCCTCGCCACATAAACCAAACCATTTTCAATTCCTGACAAAAGCAAAACAAAAACAACCTGTTCTGGTTTACAATGCCTGACCCTGAACTTCTAAAACCTGTCTATCTCATTGGTTTGGCAAGTTTCTACTCTGTAATCTATAACTGTTTCTTCAAGTTTTCCAATTAAGCTGGAGGCCTATTGAATCATTTCTTATTCATTGCCATAACAAACATGTATGGAGTCTGTATCAAGTGCCAGGCAGAGTGCTCGGAGGAAAACACCTCCTCGTGTTCAAGGAGTATGTCTCCTCTAGAGACCACGGTGGGCACAGAGACCGAAAATTACCAAGTAGCATGATTCCCGAATATTCTGCCAGGGGTGTGTGGGATGGGAGTCGTGCAGGAGGCCACAGTGAGGTGGTGCTGATGGAAGTGTCACAGGGAGGGGATGTGAAAGCAGAGCCCACCTTGAAGAATGCATGGGGGTTAGTTGGGTGGAGCAGCAGGTTTGGGGCTTCTTGTTGACTGAATGGAATATTCAGCAGCCTGGAGGAGGGGTAGGGGAGAGGGGGAGGAGGGTGGAGAACGGGAATCAGAGTTGAGCAGCAGATCCTGGAGCGTGGTGTCTAAGGGAGCACAGCAAGCTGTGAACCTGAAGAGGTGGGCAGAGGCCACATCCTTAAGGGTGTGTCTTCCTTCCTGAGTGCTCAGGTTCTGAAGACAGGGGGAGTTCCTGAAGGTACTTTCAACTGGGTGGTGGGATGGTGCTGGGGGTGGCAGAGAGCCATACTGTCTGGGCTGCTGAGGGGACCATGGAAGCAATCTAGGTGAGCCATGATGGAGTTTGACTTGTGTGCAGCAGTAGGAAAGGGGGGCTGGGATGGACCTGAAAGGCAGGCGTCAGTCTGATAGCAAAGATCTCCAGCTGCTCTTCCTCCCTTGAGCGCCTCATGTCGCCTCTCTTAATCCATGTCATGGTGTCACAGAGCTGGAAGAGAACCTAGAGATTGTGTGGTCCAACTCCTCTTCCATTACACAGACGGGGAAAACGAAGCCTCAGTCAAAGGACCTGCCTTGGCCAAGGGTAAGAAGAGAAAGGTCGGCTGGAAATACATGGAGCCCACAATTAAGGTTAAATCTACGTGCTGGTGACTTTGCATCTGATGGCCACCTCCTCTCTAGTTCCTGGAAAGGAGTGCGGCCCCATCCTCCTAGGTGGATGTGAGTGGTCGTTGAGCCTGGGCACAGGAAGTGGGAGTTAGGAGATGCTGAAGCCACTCACCTCTCTGTGCTGTGGAGGCGCCATCTTGATTCTACTACCCAGAACCTAAACACACGTTTAAAAGGTGACTTTAATAGAAAGTCCCTCTAACCCTTTAGCTCTGTCTAGTGTTAGGAATAGCAACAAAAAATATGAATCTAAGCTTTTGAAACTACCATCTAGAACTGCAAACTGAGGTCTGTTAGATACTTCCTGACAAACAATCTGGGAATTAAAACATGATATCTCCCCAGCTATTTACAATTAGAAGAGCCTAAAATTTCAAAGGGATACCTCAGTATCCTACCAGAGTGAGAGTGAAAAATAAATTCTGAAAGTGAAGTGGTCAGTGGCTATTAAAGGTACCTGAAATAGTGCTGTGGCATGACAAAAAAAAAAAAAAAAAAAAAAATCCAGCCCACTGTGGACTTCTGAGGATTTTAAATGCCTATAAGGCATGAGTGAACAGAACTCTCAGAATCCCTGGAGAAGGGCTCTGGCCCACCCAGTGGTTTAGTTTCTTGATTACCGTAATTATGTATCCGTAATGCATGTTATAGGAGAGGAAAAAAGGCAGCTGGGTCCTGGGCTATAATAGTCTAGGTCTGTGTCAGCTGCATGCAGCCTCTGACATGTTTCTTCTCAGACCCTCTGTAGACTGCTTACCTGGGCTTTAACCTATGTTTTATCCAGGGTGTTCCAACCTTGCTATAACGTGTCGAGGGAAGCTTGTCCTGAGCTAGGTGATGCAGATTTTAGAAACTGGAGTTGAGCTGATGCTATTGGACAAAACAAACAAAGAAGGAAACAATGGATCCAGGGTTAAAGACCCTGGATTGGATTTTCAATTGTTGTCCACTGCGTCACATTGTGAGGCCTCAGTTTCCTCATTTGTTAAATAAGGCATTTGTAAAAGAAGAGCTCCTTCTGCATCAAAGTTATTTTATAACCAAATGCAAAAGCCTTTGGCATGGTATTGGCATTTGGTGTTAGGTAGGGTGAAGATGAAGGCTGGGAAGGAAGGTTAGGTGGGGACAGCCCTGCAGAGGAGTCTAATTAGGTGAGGTGCCTGCGTGTCCTTGTGCGTTCAGTGAGTTGTGTTCGGCTCTCCGTGGAGAGGGAGGAGAGCTTTTTGTCTGGTTGATTTTGATTTGTTTTCTTGATGTGGAGGGCATTATATCCGCCCCCTCAAATGTGTTCCACATTTTTTCAGCATGAGGATGGTTTTTTTCTTTCTTTTCGAATGTGCTCTCTCCTCTGTGGCCCTGCATGCTTTTGGTGGTAAAACTTGTTACTGCTTTGCACACAAATAGCCCTCCAGCCTCCTTCCCAGACCCTCCCTGTATGAGGTAGAGGTGGGGTGGGGTGGGACAAGGGGTGTCCCCCCTTTGGCAGCAGCAAGGGGCAGAAAAGCAACTGGGATGGAAGAAGGGCTGCAAGTCCTTTGCAAAGAAGTGCCAGCTGCCAGGTACCAGGAGACTGGTCAGACCAGTAAGAGAGCGAGCGCTAGGCAGCCCTGCTCAGAGTGAGCTGGCTGAGCCCCCAGGCTCAGCACAGTCCTCCTCCTCTATGGCCCAAGCCCTCCCCTGGGAGATCCCAGGCCTTCCTCTCTGCACGAACTCCTTACAAGAAGTGCCCTGGGCTCCCTCTCCCTCTCTGGCCAGTTGGAGAATGTCAGCGCCAGATGTCTTCCTCTAGGCTGGGCCCCTAGTTACCTTGCTGACCAAGCCACGTTTTCCTGGCTGTCTGGGTTGTGCTCAGTCTAGTCTACTTCTGCAAAAAAAAAAAAAAAGAAAAGACAAAACAACCTCCTCCTGCCCCAACATATCCAGAAATGCTTACAAGATGCTGTTTTTCATGTACAGCACTTAACGATTCCTCTCCATACTGATACAATTTCTGCCTTGAGCAGAGCGGAGTTCACAGCATGTACCACCTTCTGCCTCTTGGTGAGTTGCTTATACAGGTGCCAGAGCCCTCCAGCCAAAGGTCACCAGAAACACACCTCTAGGTGAATAAACTTTGTTTACTGGCTCATCGCAATAAAGGAGAAACACACCTCAAGGAGAACATGGGCAGTCTTAGTAAGAGGGTGTTAGAAAGGACTTATTATAGGATTTGGGCTTATTTAAGTGATTTTGGGAGGCGGATTCAAGGAAGCAGAGCTCTGCTCTGGAGGGGATGCTGTCAGAAGGAGGCTTTAATTCTATGATTGGTATCTTAATAAGTCTTTCATTAGAAGGCAGGAGGAATTGAGATTCAGGCCATAACTGGTAAAGAAGTAGCAGTCACTCATATCAGCCAGAACAGGGGGCAGGATGTGGCCATCGCTGTGGCTTGGAGAATACCAAGGGCTGAGCAAGAGTGCCAAGTCAGGACGCTTCTCTCTTATCTAGTCCTCCCTTTTGGCCAAGGGCAAGGTCAGAAGCAAGGCATCCATCTGTGGATTTCAGGACTTCACTACTGCCAACATTTTGCTGACTGGGAAGCTGTTTCCAGAGCGTAGTCTGTAGTTGGACAAGCGCTAGTCTCCCTTGCTCCTTTGTGGTGCAGGGTAAGTGTCTTAGTCTTCTGACGTGACAAGGGTTACACAGCAGCTGTGAAGACTCTGAGCAGAGTACGCCAGGCAGCTGTCACCCAGGCTGGGAGTGACCAGAAACAAAACTTGCTCTTGGTCCTTGAAGTGGATCCTGAAGACGGGGGCCACCATGATCAAATCTAGGCGATGAAAATGTGTCCCACATCCAACCAGTCTTTTTCTAGAGATCCAGGTGATTTTTTCTTTTAGTCTATGTCTAGATGGTTCTACCGGAGCCTATAGTGTTTATATAGGTGCTGCAGGAAGGGTTTGCTATGGTGTGGATTCCCTTGGGCTATTTAAGAACAAATTAAGGGCTATGTGATCGTCCGTGACAGCTCTGGCTGATACATTTATATTAAAATGGTTGCTTTGGCTTCTGGAGCAGAAGCTGTGTCATTTATGACATCTGCGAGGCTCGGGGGAAGTTTTATGCCCTCTTTGCCCGCCGAATTGTCCCTGCTGCGGGTCCTGCAGCTTGCCTAGTGGGTCCAGCCAGTGCGTCTGCTGTCCCCTCTGGCAGCCGCCCAGGTGGTCTGCGTGTGCCTCTTTTTGGAAGGTTCTGGACATCCTTTTCAGAGACACATGCTCCACTGGAGGGGTGGTAATTTTAAACATCTGAAAGTGTCTAAAATTTGTCCTGAAAACAGAGGAAAAGTTAGTGTGTAGTACGTGGCATAAGTCTGACGTCCACATAAAAAGCAGTATCACAGTGATGCACAGACCATGTCAGCAATGTCATTTATCCCAGCAGGAGTGAGCGGTTTTTTCTGTTTTTTTGCCTTCAGAGTTGGACGCTTCCATGAGTGGAGTGAAAGCGTTACTGCAAAACATTATGGAGTGTCTCTACAGAGAATGAACTGTTGTAGCAAACATATCCCCAATGGTAGTTTCCATTTCTGATGGGCTAAGTTTTGCTGATAGTGTTATGAGGACCTAAACAGAAGCATATTTTTGATGTGGCGGTCAAGGTCCATTTTTTTTTAAATTAAGTTTGAGATGAATTGTATGAGGGAAACGTAAGTCTCAGAAGGCCTTTTAGAAGGAAATCTACCTTCTGAAGTATTTAAAGAAACAGTTATTAGATGTTTGTTATCGATTGCTGGCAGTAATTGTGGGCTGAGAAAAATAGACTAGAACGTTCTTTTTTTAAGGGGAGGAAGAGCTCGGCGGGTAGAAGATAGGATTTGGATAGGGGAGGTCGTGTGGAGAACCTTTTAGCTGGTTAACAGAGAGTGTTGACGTGTAGTCAGTAACGGGTAGTGGCAAAGGGAAAGAAGAACGGCACTGCGGAATCAACGCTCACCTTGCTCTGTGCTCGCAGGTGGAGGTGACCCACCTCTGTAGGCAGCAGCTTGACTGTCTTTCAGGCAGAAGCTCTCCTTTTGCGCAGCAGCGTTCCCTTGAGGTTTTATAAGGCTCCTCAGTTTGAGATCTTGCAATGAAATGGCTGTCCAGGAGTTCGCTGATGGCTGTGTTTTCAGTGGGGAACACGAAGCGGGTGATCACCACCGTGCCGGTGTACTGCTGCGTTGGCTGTTAACAGCACTTGATAAGGCCGTTCAAGGTTCCAAGGCTGTCTTCGTCTAGCTGTTTCAGAGTAACAGGGTGCTGGACCTCCAGGTCTGCAGGGCACGCAGAGGCTGCTGGAGCAGAACCTCCCCTGGGTGGAGGCCGCGGGGTCTCAGACGTGTGTCCTGTTATGGAGTCCAGGGTCCCGGGCCCAGGCGGCGAGACCTTGAGCCGTGCCTCCCTGGAATCTCCACGTCTGTTAATACCCTCTCCCCAGCACACCCGTAGTTGAACAAAATGCGGTTTATTGACTCATTGTGATGAAGGCGAACATCATGAACGGTGGGGTTTTCAAGATGCTTCTTTTCTTTCTCATATGTCTTCCTTGACGGAACTGGGCGCTTTGAGGGCACAGAGCCCCAGCGCGGTGTCCCTCCCTCTGTCTAGCGCCACACTGGGCCCAGAGCGGGTGGCTCTGCAGATGCCATTCACGTGATCATCTGGGTGAGGCCTGAGGGGATTAACCTTGTGAAGAAAGGTCTGTTACCGGGCAGAGTTGAGAAATTGCAGTCACTCCTCTTTCTCTAGAGGCCAAAGGGGTCAAAAAGGAGACACAGACTTGTCTGGAGAGAAGTTGAAGACAGCACGATGGAGAGCAAACCCCAAACTCAAGAAGCCCTCCTTCCTGTTGTTTTCCAAGAAAGGGAATTTGAACTTCTACTCCTGCATCGAATTAGGACCACGGATGCTGTGTGAGGTGGGGGCTCTCAAGGGAGGAGGGAAGGCCCTGGGAAGGAAGGGAACTCACAGAGCAGCCTTTCCTGAAGAATCAAGCCGTAATAATAGCAGGAGTAATTCCAGTTATTTCCCATCTGTTTATCTTGGTTTCAGTATCTCCTGCTTCCCTCATCCTCTTCTGTTCTCGCAAGTTCAACAATTCTGTAAACATTCATGGTACTCATATGCTGGGCACTGGACTTGGCTTATAGAGATGAGTAAGGCATGATTCCCAAGGCTCTCCCTGCAGTGATTGATGGGGTCAGGGGATGCTGGCAGAGAAATGGTAACCAATCAAATTACAACCGCTTCCTGTTTCGGACCCTCCAGGCTCCAGATGACTTTTGGCTTCTTCTTTGGTTCTGTGCAAGTACATAGAGAAAGAGGCATCTTTTGCTCCTTGAAAGCCAAGACGAGAGTCTCCTGATGGCTTTTTGTGGTATTTGGAGGGAGAGGAGGGCATATGGGGGGTGTGGCCTTAGCTAGCCACGGCCCAGCACCGAGGGGTCTGGAGGAATAGGGTGCAGATAGGATGGAGCAAGAAGCAGGAGGGTTAACTGGTGAGTCAGGGATGGCCAAGGTCAGAACAAGGGCTGGGAATGACCAGTGGGGCAGCGAGAGTGGTCAGGCGGTTGCTGGGAGAGGGTCAGGACCCCTGAGCCTGTCCTGGTCCTCCTTTCTGAGATCTGGAGAAGCAGGGACTGGGGGAACTCCCCCTTGGATGTGATGACTACCCTCTCCATGCCCTGGAAGACCCTCGTGAGGCCCGCGGGCTTCATTCTCTCCCAGGCAGCAGACTCTCTCCTCTCCGACTTCTCTTCCTCCAAATCCATCTTCATTAGTAACTATAAACGTCAGAGTGAGAGCCGTTAGAAGGCTGTTCCTAGATAAATAATGCTTTTCATATTTAATTTACGAGCAGTTCTGCAGCTTCTTTGGGGTGTGCTGGGTTAATTAAGAGCTGGGTTAGATGGAGCTGCGTCTCCCTAAGGAGACTCAATTAAACTCTTTCTGGTAAAAAAAAAAAAAAGAAAAAAAAGTGAAACGAGGGAAGAAAAGATGGTTGAAGAAAGAGGTCCATTGGAGGATACTGCCCCTTCATGGTGACCTCAACCTAGGACTGTGTGGAGGGGAGCTCAACCTTTCCTCCCCTTACAGTTTGGAGTCCCCGAGGCAGGCAGTCCAGGCCTGCGGGACGGGCAGGGCATTGACCACGGTGAGCCAGGCCGGCTTCTGTGACTGGCATGGGGTTAATGCCTGGTAGCTGGGAAACTAGCCTGGAGCCTGTGGGACGCTGGTAGGAGCTGGGTGTGGTGCTGGGGAAGTGGATTCCAGCCTCGGCCAGGATTGTGGCTCTGAAATTCCTACCCCCATCCCTGGCCCTCCTGCCCCCAAACTCAGTCCCCTTTGCTGGGGCTGAGCAGGCCAGGGCTGTGCGTGCCCGAGCATTTCACGAGCAGCCGACGAAATCCCGCAGGCGCTGCCCTCTGGGTCCCGGCTGCTGCGGGAGGCTGCTGTGGCAGGGGTGGGGAGGAAGGCCCCTCTCTGGTGGGGCTGCATCCCCTCTTCAGGGGATCAGACTGCAGAACTCAGACAATTTTGTCCACTCCTCCCATTTAAGGGGAAGCGATTCAGCCAAAGTCCTAGGGCGAGCTGGTGTGGAGGTGGGCCTGGAATTAGAATCCTCGGCTGCTGCCACCAACATGCTCAAATGTGCTTGTGCACGTGTGCACACCCCCCTTTCAGGGGCTCATGGGTTCACAGAAGCCTCTAGCACACCTCCCACCCAGCCGTCCTCAGATACTCACAGGCCCGTGGGGACACGTACCCCCGCCTCACAGCAGACCCTTCCGTCCCGGGTTCCCACTCTCTGTGCAGACAAGAGCCTCCCCACAGCCTTGAGACCCCGTCACATACTGTTTTGTTGTTGAGTCTGCACACTTTCAGAGCAGCAGACACTCAGCATCCCTGTGTCCCTAGACATAGTCACCAAGCGCCAGACAGCCACAGTCTCCTGACCTCCCTGGCACACGCTCACCCTCCTGGTGTAAGCCTGGGGCTGGGGAACATCTCTCTGCCCAACACGTGTGTGCACGTAGGTACCCCCCACCGCTCCCACAGCACAGGACTCAAGTCCAGACGGCCGCTTTGCTATGCAAAAAGGATGCAGCGCTCTGTTTAACGGTCCCTCAGCCTCCCGAGCAGGTAATTGTATACTTTGCAGCAAGTGGAAAATGAACCTCCTTGTGAAGAGTGGGAAAAGCTGTGCGTGAGTGGGGCGGAAGGGAGCCCTCCGTGTGAGCATGCAGACGTCCCCCCGACCCAGGAGCCGTTAGCTCCCTTGCCCATCAAACCTGGCTTTGTGACGTCTTGTACCCCGAGGACCTGTTTCCCTCAAAGGCTCCTCTAGCAAACTACACTGAAACTCGGCCCCCACCTGCCCAGTTACGTTTGGTCAGCTCTCCATCCCGTAGGGAGATGCTGGAGCCTGAACAGATGGGGCGGGGCCTCTTAGACAGGGGCTGGGGGACGGCTCTGACTCTCTCTGCATTTATTTGGTTCCTGATGTGTGGCTCCCCGTCCAGTTTCACGGCCAAGTTCATACTGGGGACAGATTTGGCTTCTCTGGCTAACCCAGGGGGCTTCTCCCTGGGCACAGTTTTGTCCTTCCCCTCGGTACCTTGCAGGTACCTACCTGGACAGATCCTCTGGGGAGATGGGCGCCCCAGAGCAGTGTCAGGGGCCTCAGTTCCGACTGGAGGGCTGAGAGGGCCTCAGACAGCCTCTCTCCCCACCCCACCTCTCATGCACAGAGGAAGAGGAGGGACTTGGCCATGGCCACACGGGGGGTCGGGGCAGACGGATCCAGACCCAGGGCCCCTGCCTCCTGCCAGCCTTCTTAGGCCCTGCCAACCTTCACTGCCCACACCGCAGTTCTTTTTCATCTTTGCTTTTCTTCCATCGTTTCATCTTTGCCTCGCACAGGTGTATCTTGCTTTACATGACAGATAAGTTCTTTTAAACGTCGTAAAGAGCTTTTACACATCGAATCACGTTGTAAAGTGTATCTTCCTTCCCGAGGGGAATTTGCGCTTTAGGTCCTCAAGTTTGTAGAACTGTAATTTACTAGGGCCTTTACACGTTTCCTTTGCTCCCCACAAGAGCCCGGGCTGACGGCAGGGTGGGCAGTGAAATGAATCCTGAGAGAGAGTGGCAGAGCTAGACTTTCTGCCTCTCGTCTGCCTTTTGGTGGGAAGCCTGTCTGTCCCACTTGACCCCTGAATTCCTTGTTAGAGTCAATACTCGACCTGGAAACTGGATTGCTTAGATCTAGTTGTGTGTTTTCCAAAGCACGTTCCACAGAACATTGGTCCTGAGAAATGTGCTGTGATAAAACGTTTCCTTGGTTAAAAAAAGAAAAAATTTGGGAAATGCTGCATTTTCTCTCTGCCCCTCGGAGATTCACCACGCACGTTAGTGTATTAAAGATTCTGGGAAGTCCTGCTGGAAACACCTGCTTGACTCTGCTTTTCCAAAACTTATTTGACCATAGAATTGTTTATTCCTGGTAACACCTGCTCTGTGGAATGCATGTGGGAAACGCTGGTCTAGTTTGTTTTCTGTGTGGATTTGGGTTTGTCACCTCTCATATTTATGTGAGGCCCCCTGCCACACCCTCCTCGCTGGGCACCCTGGCTTCCCTGTCCACATGGGGCACGAGAGTCTGGAGCTCTTTTCTCTGGCTCCTTAAGAAGAAAGGACAGGAGCCAGGAGGGCTCACGGTGGCGCTAGGTAGAGTGGACTGGAAAAGCTCAGGACACTGGGTAGTACAGGAGGCTGGTGGAGGGGAGACCGAGCCGGAGCACGGACGAGGACGCAGAAGCTGTGCGTGTAGAGGGAGGCCCTGAGTGTCTGTCTGGGGCCCCTGGTATCATGCGTGGTTCCACCCCCTGCATCTGACCACGGCCTTCCTGCTGCCGCCGCGTCCGCCGAGCATGTTACACTAGCATCCCTCATCCTCTCTGGAGCTGTTAGAGGTGTCCTAGGGGGTGTCCTCTCCTCCTCTCCTTGTCTTCACTACTGCAACCATAGCTTGGATTTCTTCCTTTCACCCCTTGACTGCTCCTGGGCCGAGGCACTTTCCAGTGAGAAGTCGGGCTTTGCAGTCTCCTCCTTACCTTATGCTGCTGTGCTGTCCTCCTGCAGTGGTCCACCCACTGCATCCTGTGTTCTTGGGCCCTCAGAAGTGACTCCAGCACTGGCTATCCGACCCACCCAGAGAGGACAGAGTGGGTCTTCCCTTTCTGCGACACGTCTCTTTGAGTGCAGCATGAAGAAGACCAAGCAGCCCTCTGCTGTAGCCCCTTAATGACCCGTCAGCACTGAAGTGAGCCAGGCACAAGGCTTTCTCAGGGTCATGTCTGCCCGGCCCTTCCCTGGGTACCTGCAGTGGCTTTTGGGCTGCAAGGGCAGGAGTCCCTTTCCCCCGATGACATACGATGGTCCGCCCACTCGTTCCTCCGCGCCTGATGCCTCTACAACCTCAGCCTGGCCGTTCGTCACAACGTGCAGGAGGGCAGCAAAGCGCCCTGGATGTGAAGCAGTCTGGCTTTGGAGAAGCCACTTTGTGCCTCTCTGAGCCTCGGGTTACGAATCGCCCGAGTGAGGGAGGCTCGTGCTTTCCTGATAGGGATCTAGCGAGGGTGAAATGTGGTGATCGATACAAAGGGTACTTTATACACTTTACTAAAGTAAAGATAGCTTGTCAATCCCCCTCCACCCCCCGGCCCCCTGCTGAGAATAGAGGAGGTCACCTGGCAGGGTTTCCAGGTAAACGGCATGATGGCGCTTAGCCATCGTAGGTGTTGCTAAAGTGAACTTCTTTCTATCGCTCTTACAAAGTCTTCCTCTCACTTGCTGCCAGAAAACCCTGGTCTCAGCCACACCGGCCTCTGACCCACGTGGGTTTCAGCCTCCTGGGTGTTGTTTACCAGGCAGCACAGCAGGATTCCACCCCGGCGTCTGCCCTCCTAAAGCACGGATGGCTAGCCCTGGGCAGCGGGGCCGTGACCCCCAGCCGGGTGCGTCCCGGGCGTTGAACGAGTGAGTGACCCACCCCGAAACGCCAGTGCCCACTTGCTGCCTGGACGCAGGTTCTCCTCTGTCAGCCCTGGGACTCTCAGGGCCATAGCCCAGGCTCTTCTCGGGGACGCGGTCTGCGCACGCGTGGGGCGCAGCAGGATTTTCACTCCAGCCGCATCCCCACATCTTGCCCATGGGACCCCTCTTGTGGGAACCTGTCTTCTCTCCCTTCTCCTGCTGGATTGTGCTTCTAGGCAAAGAATGGACCTTAGGTCAGTACACGGCAACCAGCCCCCTCTACAGGCCGGCCCAGCCCCGGGGGTGGGGGCGTACCACGGCAGTGTGGCTGCGTAAGTGCTGTTTGGAGAGCTGTAGCTTGTGTGGGTTTAGCTGGAACCTCGGGCGGACAGTAACCCAAATGCTGGCATTTGGATCTGTGTCTTTTCTGTCTCCCCGAGATGGCAGGGGTTGGTGGTTGGTGTGATGAATAATCAGACAGACGGGTGTGCAGTCCTGTGTGCGGGGTTCTGTCCCTGGGACCGGACCGTCTCTCCCCATCTGAGTCTCAGGCCGGGATTCCCTAAGCACCAAAGGATGGAGAGATGGAGGATCTGCTGGTCCAGACCAGGGCCCTGCTATGGGTTCAGTGGGAAGAACTCACTCCCTGGGTCATGTCCATGTCGCATTTCGAGGTCAGGTCTGGGGTTCATTTAGCAGCTACTTAGTGGTCGCCTGCTACGAGCCTGTCCTGAACTAGGTCCTGGGTTTACGGAGGCGAGTAAGCTAGGGCCCTGACCTCAAGGTGCTCCCAGTCTAGCAGGAAAGGCAGATGCACAGACGTTTTAAAGGGGCAAAATGGTAACAGACGGGGGTGTGCAAAGTGCGCTGGATTCCGCTTTCATGGGAGGGAACTGGGGCAAAAGGCTTGGCAGGGGAGGTGACCTGAAGTGAGACATCAAGCCTGAGTAGCTGCTCTCCAGACAGATGAGGGCAAGGGAGGGAGGCTGGGCCTGAGCTGGCTCCTCTGGGAAGGGGGAAGGTGTCAGGTCAGACTGTGGCGCCGGGGGTGGGGGCAGGAGGCAGGGATGGCCTGGGGCAGGAGGCGGTGTGGAGGAGCAGGGGCCCACCACCGCCTCGCCCCGACCAGGCAGCCCTGTGGGCCATGTCAGGATCAGCCCCCGGGTCAGAACAGGTGCCAAGGTCCCTGCTGAAAGCCAGAGTGCTCCAAAGCAGTCGTTTAAAAAGGCAGGCGGAGGGTGACGGCTTGCCAAGGTTTATCAGTTCCGGGCTGCTTAGCCTGTTAAAGGGGACATGGTCTGGATTTGGCTTCCTGGGGAACTGTCCACCCATCAGCAGCCCCGAGGTCACTGTGCTGTCCCAGAGCGTGGGAATCAGGGGAAAACCAGACAGAAGGCAGCCTGCCGGGCCCTTAGGGAATGTACCCTGAGAGCTGCCTCCTGCCTCCTGCAGGAGGGCGGCCTGGTGCAGAGGGGCCGCAGGGTCGCTGAGGGAGTGGTGAGAGCTGGAACTGGCTGAGAGGCCCCCGGAAGGTCCTTCCAGGTTGGACTCTGGCCTGTCACCAGGCCCCCTAGTTCTCTGGCCCCACACAGAGGGTGCTGACAGTTCTCTCTGCCTGACCTTAACATTTTCCCCACTTGTCAAGGTTCATTTATTTCCTTTTCTCCTCTCCGTAAGACAGAGTTGATGTCAGGGCTACAACTCGTGGTGCTGTGGGGGTGTGTGTGTGTGCGTGTGTGTCCCGCCACCAGCTTTGACTGGTCTTCTAATTTCCTTCCAGCATTCACCTGTCTGAGCCCTGCTCTCCTGCTCAGCTCCTGCTGCGGCCGCCTCTGCCCTTCTCTGCTGCCTGCAGCTGTCCCTGGGGACCCAGGCCCCCTCTTTCCCCACTTTCCTCCACTCTCCACTTCTGGCTCCGAAGGCTTTGCACATCTCCAAGCAAGGCCTGAAGTCCCATTCCAGAAGCCCAGATTTTTTTTGTTTGTTTGTTTTTTGCAAGGTTAAGCAGACATGTCATTGGTGGTGTGTGTATGTGTGTGTGTGTGTGTGTGTGTGTGTGCGCCCAAATAATTGAGGGGAGGAGGGAGGAGGTGGGAGGTGCTCAGGCAGGCTTAAAGCCATAATAATGATAATAGCTGATATTTACTGAGTGTCTACTATGTGCTTGTTACTTTAAATGCTTTATTTAATACATTTATTTCCCTTAATTCCTCTCAACAACCCAAGGAAGTGTGTACCATTACTGTCCCCATTTAAAATGTGGGCCCAGAGAGGGGTTGAGAAAGGCCAGCTGTTTCATTGCTTTCTTGGCAGGAGATCTTTCTCCCCCAGGAAAACGACTCTCTAAAGGCCAACGAGGGCAGCCCTCTGCCTCCAGCCAGGAATGACTTAGAGAACCACGTCTGGTGAGGAAGGCTCCGGACCAGGCTGAGAAGTCTTGGGTAGAAGTTGCTTCTCGGTGTCTTGTCCAAGGTCATAGTCAGAAGTTGTTCTTGTGGCTGAACTGAAACCCTCCCAACCCCCAGTGCACCCCTGTGTTACAGAGAGTGTCAGCTGGAGTCGGGCAGTGGAAGGAGGTGGGGTCCGCATTTTCTCTGTTACCAGGTCACCACCTTCTCAAGTGGGCTGAAGCAGGTGTCTGGACCCCAGAAACGTTCGAAGGGACCTTATTTCAATGTTCTTCCTTTGGGTCCCAGGATTCTAATGTTCGCCCTCTGTCCCCAGAGCTAGATGCCAGGCCTGGGGCTCTCCATCCGTCTCTCCTCCTTCACGGTGCAGCCAGCAGCCCCAGCTCTGTGACAGCACTTACCGCTCTAAGGGCAGGATGGGGTACTAGGTAAGAGTTCCTTTGATGTTTCCACAACCTGGCTCAGGGCCCTGCAGCCTGCAGCTGGAAGATTTTGCCCTTTAAAAAGATGTCTTCCTTTTAGAGAATGAGAAACGAATCATTAATGTCAAGAGGCCCTTCTAGGACAGATTCATTCTGGGCCTGCCTGGAAAATATTTGAGCAACAGTGGTTGAACCACTTTGGGAAGCAGCAGAGATAACTCGCCTCCAGGGGAGGTTTTTCTGGAATGCCCAGAAAACCAGATGGGCTGGTTGCCACCACTCTGGGTGTCTCCGCACCTACCTCTCAGGCTGTGGGGGGCGGGGTGTGGTTTAGGCCCAGTGAGCGCCTCCCAGAGTTTAGGCAGTCAGTGACGCTTGATGCACGGGTAATCATTAAAGGGGACTTTTGGAGACAGCATTTCTGGCATGGATTTGAGCAGGGCGAGTGGGTAAGGGGGAGATGTGGGGCTGTTTTAGGGTCTAGGGAGACCCTCTTACCCCAGAGGAGGGACGGTGCGTAGCTCTCCCTTGCCAAGGAATGACCCTGGGCGGCAGGAAATTTCTTACCTGCAAGGCCTGGCCAGGTGCAGCCAGCGACCCAGGGCGGCATCCCGGGTGGGGATGTACTGAGTGGTCACAGAAGTGCTGGGGAGGAGCGGTCCTGGGAGCCAGGGCTCTGCGGACCCAGCTCAGCCCTCCTGAAGGGTTGGCGCTCCCCTGTAAAATGGAGGTGTTTTGTCCCAACTTGCTGCCTGCTCTGAGGCTGCTCTGAGGGTGACATGAGCTACTGATGTGATGCTCAGAGCAGACGTGTGCCAGGAGACCTGGGGTCTGCAGGAGAGCCCCTTTCCCAGCAGAAGGAACCTGTGTTCCAGGCTGTTGGATTTCCTCTTCGTTCCACCATCATCGCCGTGTGGCCTGGTCCCTTCCCTTCTGGCTTGTCTCCGCCCCGCCCCCACCACACCGGAGTGTGAGCTCATTCAGGGCCAGGCTGTTCCGTCTCCTAGGCCTGGCATCAGGCCTGTACGGGAGGTCATCCTTAAGGTCCCCAAGGGAAGGCTGAAGATGCAACAGACTCTGCCTCCTGCAGGGATCTGATCCTGGGGGGGACAGAGGTGGGGCTCTGCTGCCCGTCAGGGTGTTTGCAGGCTATGAAGAGCCCAGACTGGGACGTCTCTAGGATCCTTACAGGTAGGAAAAATGGGACTCAGAGGTGTAGTGACCTGCCCAGAGCCATTCAGCTTCCCGGCCAGACAGGCCCAGGTGGGCCCCCATTGCGAGGGTCTGCTGTCTGAGCAGTGGGGGCGTGTGTGCAGTCCCCGTCTGCTGGGAGGGCGGGGCTGGGGGGTAGGACGAGGAAAGCCGGGCAGGGGATGCCGAGAAGCTAGGCGGATGCCTGCCCACCTGAACCCCCACCACCTCCGTCTAGATTTTCTTCCTCGTGGAACTCCTGGACACCTGGAGATGGCCCCGGGGCCATCCTTCCTGCCTCTTGGCCCTGAGACCTGCAAACCAGGTTTCTAAGCCCCGCCATCCTGGGCCCCTCCCTGCTGTCAATACGCTGCACTGTTGTGACAACCCGGGGGCAGGGAGGCACCCGGAAGGGACCTGGAGCCCTGGCGGGGGCGGGCCTCTCCCTCGGTCACCCCCTCCTGCGAGGCATGTTATCCACAAGCCCGAAGCTCTGCCGGGAGCTGCTGCTCGGTGGGGAGGCGGGGACCTTGCAAGGAGCGCCCGCTCCGCTCCAGGCTCGGTGCTCCCGAGCTCCGGCTCCCCAGCACCTCATCGCCCCTCACGATACTCCAGACGACCACATGTCTTTGTTTTCATTTTGCAGGTGAAGAAACTGAGGCACAAAGAGATGAAGTTACTTGCCTGCAGTCCTGTGGCCAGGAAGTGGCCGAGCTGGGATTCAGACCTAGGACTCAAGTCAAGCTGGCCCTTTTCGAGCAGGATGTGATGAGCGGCAGTGAGCCAAACCTCGTGTTCCTCCGGGGAGGCTGCCCCTCGCTGCCCGCCTCCAGCCAGGTCGGGCAGGTGTTCTGGCCGCGCCCATTGGCCTCCCTGGGCCTGAGCCTTCCTGGGTTTGCTGAGAGGCACTAGGGAGAGGAGCGCATGAGAAAGCAATGGGAGAGTGAGGTGCGATGGGCGGGGCGGGGACCCGGGCAGCCGCGCTCCGCTGGAGGGTGAGGCCGTCGGCACCCCCTCGGCACTCGCCCTCTTCAGGGGCTGGTGGGGCGCTGGGCTCTGTGAGGACAGCGGCTTCTCCATGGCTCCGGCCCCGGCCCAGCCTCCAGACCCTCAGGCCAGAGTGGGCTCTGGGTGCTCCACGGAGGCGTCCGGCCGTGAACTTTTTGCAGCTGGGCGGCCACAACCAGATGCAGTCTGGCTGGGTTTGAGGAGGGGAGACAGGTTGGAGGTGGGTGGGGAGGGTGGAGAGAGGCCTTCTGACGTTGAAATTAAATGCTCTGAAGCAATGGACGTCATGGCTTGGGAATTGGCAACTTTTATTGTTTGCTGTAATTTCACTTACTTTTTGAATAAGTAATACACTCCTATGGGTTAAGAAAGGTATAAAGTGGGGGCAGGGCAGTTGGGGGGAATGAATTGGGAGATTGCAATTGCCATATATACATTATAATAAGAAAAAATATCACATTATACACTTTAAATATATGCAGTGTATTGTTTGTCAATTGTATCTCAACAAACAGGGATATGTGTATAAAAACAGATGACTGAACTTGGTGTACCCCCCAAAAAATAATAAATAAATAAATAAAATTTAAAAAAAAAGAAAAAAAAAAGGCGTGAAAATTTACTGTATATAAACAACATAATCCTTCAAAGAATGTCAAAAATAAAAAGGCTATATTATCCAATAAGTTCTGTGACCTGGGAGAGAAAATGTACTAATCTTTAGTAAATGATACTTTCATATTAGAGATATTATTAAGTGGTGCTGTTTATCTAAACCCATTCAAGCTAACCCTTTGAACTCTGCCTATGAGAAGTTTCATTTCTAAAAATTCAATTAAAACTTATCTATGATTTAGAGGAAAAAAAAAACAACAAAGAAAGGGATATATGGTGGAAAGTCTTCCTTCAGCCTGTGTTCAGCAGTGGGGCTCCTCTTCCCAGAGGCAACCATGGTGGCTGTGTGTCTGTCCAGAGATAATCTAAGCTAAGCATACACACAGATTTGTACAGACAGTATTTTAAAATGTGTTTGTGTATATCTGGAAACTAATGTTTTGCACATCACTCTTTTTCACTTAACAGTGTATCTTGGTGATCTACCAATATGTTAGCGTACAAAAGAGCTTCCTCTGTCTTTAACTATGGCTGGGTAATATTCCCTTCTATGGATGTACTGTCAACTTTTTCACTTAAACATAATTTTCATATAGCAATTTATATACAGCAAAACACAGAGATCTTCCATGGGCAGCACGATGAACGTGTGTGTACACACCCATGTGACCGCCACCTGAAGGGAGAGCTGTGTGCCCCCCTGGGAGGTTCCCTCATGCCCTCCCCAGTTACTGCCCTGTCAAGAAGTTGCCATTACTCTGACTTCCATAACCCCTCCTCCATGCCGTATCTTTAAAATGGGCGTCATGCTGGAACTGACTCACTTGGTTGTGGGGATAATTCAGGTACGTAGTATAGAGCCTGGCGCATAGTAACTGTCCGACTAAGGATGGATATCAGGGTTATTATACATAAGTCCCTGGTCAGTGCTTTCTCCTGCCTCTGCCTGGGCTCTCCAGTTACCTCCAGATTCTCTCTCTCTCTCTCTCTCTCTCTCACTCACACACCGTCTAGCCACCAAGATAGACCAAGAGGTTCATTGTGCAAAGCCCAGGCTGCGTGAATGGGTCCATTGTTCCTGGGCTGAGTTCCCGGAGCCAGCCGGTGCGGCACGGACCAAAGCTGGGCTGTCCAGTGGGAGGTGCCCATGGGCCCCTGGCCGAGGGCTGACCACACCTAGCAGGACCCCCTTCTCCTCCTTCCCTAGCGGGAGGAGGGAAAGAGACACGGGTTGGCCTGGGGCTGGGAAGGGGGAGCTGGGAGGACACCTTGCATTCTCTACTTGGCTTCCTGGCTCCTGAACAGAGGGGCTGGGATGCCTGCAGGTGGTGGACTCTGAGTGGCACCTCAGAGCCCAGAGGTTGGGGGCAGATGAGGAATGGGGACTAGGTGAGAAAAGGGAAGTGGACACTGAATGCTTATTTATTCCTTTTTCCCTCCTGAGGTCAATGGATGTGGACAGCCTGGGGGTCTGGAGGCAGTGGCCCATAGGGAACCACCTAGAAGAAGCACCTTCTCTCCAGGCAGCTCACACCAGGCAGGCCTCCTGGTTGCCTCTGGGCCAGACTGCCCCAGGTGAGACTTCTGCGTACTGCCATGAAAGGTGAATCTGTACCCCTGCTGAGCTTCTCCAAGGCACCTCAGCGGTGAGGCCTACAGACAGCCCCGGCACCTCTTTCCTGGCCCCACCCTCTCTAATACCCAGCTGTGGGATTCAGCACGGTGCCCACTCTCACCTGCTTGCCCCCATCTGCCAGTAGAGGATGGGCCAGAAGAGCTTGCACCACCAGGGCTGGGGAAGGAATTGCCTTGGGGGCCAACATGAGGTGAGTCCCGGTGAGCAGGAGGTAATTAGGGGGCGTGAGGGGTGAGAGGCAGGAGACAGAACAGGGAGGGACTGGCCTGGAGGCAAGTGGGAGGTTTGGGGCAGCTGGGGAGTGGGGGCAAGGGTTTACCAGACAAGGATCCAGGCTTCCTGAGGGCTTGACTTCTTTCTCCCTCAAAAGACTAGACTGGACTTTCCTGGTTGCTCCAGGCAGCCCGTGTCCTTAGAGTCTGTGCCAGGGCCCTGGTGGCCTTCCATCGTCCCAGGACATGCCATTAGTTCCTTTTTGGGCCCAGACGCTGTCCTGCCAGCTTGGGCACCTGCACCATAGAGCTTGGGCCTCTACCTGTACCTTGCCTGGTTCTGAGCTGGACCATACACCCTGGTCTGAACTGTCCTATCCAGGGGCTGAGGCTTCTGTAGTCAGGAGCAGAGAAGGGAGCCCAGCGCTGCCAGGAGCCTGTCTTACTTGGGCTAGCCTCCCTTGCCACGGGAACAGCCCTGCTGAGGCCTGGGAATTACCCAGGGTTCTGGTCACTCCCAGCTCCCACCACCTCCCCAGCCCCAGGACCTATTCACTGCACCTTATTTTTAGAGCAGACACAGGGAATGCGGCCCATCTTAGGCTTTGTTTGTCTTTGGTCAGTCTGTCTGTCTCCTCCGTGGTTCTGAGGCTGGGTGTCTCGGGGTCTGCCCTCGGTGGGGAGCCCGAGGTGGAAGTCTTCTCCAGATGAGCACAGGCTATGGGGCTACCTTGCTGCCCCACCAGCAGGCAAGCTCTTCGAAGCACCTATGGAAACATCGGATCCCGAGAGTACCTCCTGATTTTCCTCAGCCTGGGCCTCCGGGGCTGAGTGTGGCAATGGCCACAGGGTGGCTTCGGGAAGGCCAACTTCCGTGCACGACCTCTTCCTCAGGGGACAGCCGGAGCAAGCTCCTCCTCCAGAAGGAAGTGGCCATCTGGCCTTCTGTGACCTCTCCTTCCTCCCGGAAAGTATGGGGGACTTGCATGAAACTCGCCTTGGCAAGATCTGAGCCTGGACCATGTGAGGCCGGAGGAAGGAAGATGGAGCCTGGAGGATGGACTGGGGCCTGCGTCAATCAGCTGAGGATCAAGTCAGACTACTCCTGTCTCCCACCCAACAGGCCCAGGAGGGCTGCAGCCCTGGGGTGGCTGGGGTGGTCTGGGCAGCAGGTGTGTTGTGGCTTGGCTACCTACCAGAAGTAATTCGCTTAGTTTCCTTGTTTCCTCCCATCCGCCAAGATTTGTTGGCATCCTCTGATTTACTTGGGGCATTTTGTTCTGTAACTGAAGAAGGAGTGGGACTGTCTGTTGGGAGTAGGTCCAAGAAGAGAAGGAGGAAGGAGGGAACAGGGCCCTCCACGCTGGCCCCTTAGCTTGCATTTGAGGCCAGGGGTTAGATATTGTAGCCACCTGCAGGACAAGCTCTTTGTAGGAGGTGTTGGGAAACTAGGGTCAAGTGGTACCCTTAGGGCCCTGGGGACCTAGGGACCCTGTGCTGGAAGAGATGCTGCTCTCCTGGCCTCTGGCAGCCCAAGGACTGGGGCTCTGGGAGCACCAGGAGTCACCCCTTGGCCTGGACATTAGCTTCCCCACAAAGGCCAAAATCAGGGAGACATGATGGGGGTGGGGGCACTTCTTCAAGTAGCCTCGTGGCCTTTGGCAAGTTCTAGAGCAGGAACAGACAAACATGACAGGTGGCCATTGGTGACTGCAGCTGACAGCCTGGCCTGGGAGCAGCACAAATTCCTTTTGGGGGATTCACAGAGACCCTTTTAGGTGGGGCAGTAGGGCGACCTTTCAAGGGGCTTTGGCTGAGGACCTGACAGGGCAAGAAAAGGCAAGAAGGGAGATTTTGGGGTTTTGGCCAAAATGGTGTGGTATTCTGAATCCAGGAGCTGACAAGGCCTGGTAACCTCTGGGCCCGGTGACCCATGGGGATCTTGAGGAAGATATGGGATCCCATATTCCTGAGGGAGCAGTCCAGTACCTGGTCCCAGGTAAGGAGTTCAAATATTTGTTTTATTTTAACCACAGAGAAGTTTAGGTCCCTTGATTCATCCAGAAGAGGAATTCATTCAGAACAAGAATTCATCTAGAACAGGGCAGAATTGGGTGATAAGAGGTATGTAAGACACTTTTTCCTCAAAAAGCTGGAGCCCCAGCTGAAGGATCAACTCACTTCCTGTGTGGCCTCAGGTAAGTCACTTAACCTCTCTGGGCCTCAGTTTGCTCATGTATAAAATGAGGGAGTCAGTTTAGCTCACTTCCGAGGGCTCCTCCAGCTCTTATCATTGAATCGGCCTCAGCAGCACCCCTTTCACCTCATCTGTGGGGAAACTGAGGCTCCAGAGGAGGGGTCCACTGGGGCTTGCCATCTCTGCCCAGGCTTTTCAGGTTGGAACTTTCTCTACAGGTGCTGCGGGCTCTCAGGCTCGAAGTCCGGGAATAGCCAGGAGCATGCTCCACGCGCTTGCTGCCTTGTCAGCGTCCCTGGGAGGCAGGGGAAATTGAGGATCGCAGCGGCAGATCTTAAATCAAAGCCTGGGCCATCAATCTCCTGCCACAGACCGAAATAACTAGGTGGGTGGCACGGACCGCCACCGCATGGACAGCAAGAGAGATTAAAAAGCTGAAATCTTGAGTCCCTAAATCCCTTAACCAATTTCCCCAAACCCCAGGGACCTGCCTGCTGAGGGGAGAACTCATTTTAGAGTTCCCCAGGAGGGTCTGGGGGCTCTACTTCAGGAAACCCCCATGTCTGGGGGCTCCTGAAGGCCCTAACCCTTGCCATTGACCTCCCCAGCCTACTCGACCTCCAGTTCCTCCCTGCAGGCACCCCCACTAGAGTAGGGCTGGCAGTGGTGGGGCAGCTAAGTGCTAGTGGATAGAGCCAGACTGCTCACTCAAATTCTGGCTCCACTGCTCACCAGCTCTGCAAACCTGGGCAAGCTGCTTAATCTGCTCGAGTCTCAGTTTCCTCATCTATAAAATGGGAATGATCATACCTCCTTCATAGAGCTGTTTTGAGGATGAAACAGAGTAATCCACACAAAGCAAATAGTCCAGCACCTGGCACGGGGTAAGACCTCAAACGGTAGCCACTAATGTCAATCTTACTATATTATTCCGCACATGAGCTCCACCCATCTAGCTGCTGCTGCTTCTCACAGGCTCTCCTGCCCTTTTGCCTTTTTACACCCTACCCAACCCGCAAGCCTCAGTTTAATTGCCTCTTCCTCCAGGAAACCCTCCCTGAATGACCCTCCGAGGCTCCATCTTCCTCTGACTTCCAAGGCTTCATATTTTGTACTCAGTCACATTTGCAGCAACTGCTTTTTGCTGTTTCATTGGGATCCTAATTCCCTGAGCAAAGGCCAGTTTTCTCCCTCCTTTCTTCCCCTGTAGCATTTACCACAGTGCAGTGCACACAGTAGGTGCTCGGGAAACACTCACGTCAACTGGGAGATTCCAGAAAACGAAACAGAATCCCACTGTTCCTGAGACCAGGTCTTTTGTCTATGTTTAGAGTTTAAATATTCTTCATAAAAAATTCCAAAGTTCACTCTGTCTTTACATCACAACCCCACCAATCTTTTCATGCCAGCCAGATGTACACTTCCCTCCTCTTCACCCGAAATACACTAGAACTTGAAAAATGAGGTGCTGGATCTGAGAGGGTGAGATAGAGAAGGTTCTCTCTAAACCCTGACTATTCTTGTCAGGCTGAAGACTTGGAGACGGATTAGCTCTAGGCAAAAGGGAAAGTTCTGATGGCTCAGCTCTGGGCTGTTAGACGTTGGTTTTCTGCAGAGGGACAAATGGGAGTTTGAAACACGAAGTCAATGCTTCTGGAAGTTCAGCACTCTTGTTAGGCATCCCAGAGCACTGCCACCCCTTGGGGGCATGCGGGGAAACAGATCTGGTCACCGTGAGTTTGGGATGGAGGACTGGCGCTACCATCCCGGCCGTGGTGGGTGGCGGGCGGGCGGGGCTGAGGCCAGGCTGCTACTGCAGCAGGAAAACACACTGGAAGATGAGTCTGGATCACACTGCATCACACTAGCTTGACGGGGATCCAATGCCAGGCTTGTGGCCAGTGGTGGGGGGGGAGTTTCTAATTAAGCATTTGCAATTGTGACCAAGATAAATGACCATTTGGTTTGGTGGGGCCCTGGGGGCAGGGGCTTTCGTGTCATCTGGTTCTATGTGGAGAGTCTTGGTGATCTGAATCTGGAGGCCCCCAGAGAAGCATAGAGGCCACACCCGCCTCTGGGTGAGTGAGTGAACATTCATTCCTGGCTATTCTGAACACCAACCAGTCAAAAGCAGTAAGAGCACTGTGCAATTATTAAGCGCTTACCATGTACTGTGGTGAGTGTTTGCATACATTTTACCATCTAGTGTTTTACAGCAGCCCCATGAGGTGAGGACCAGTATCTCCATCTTCTGCAGGAGGAAACTGAGGCGCCAAGAAGCTGCATCATTCATGCAAATATATGGCAGGCTGTGACCCAAGAGCTCCTGTGCCAACCACTCTGCAACACTGTCTGCGGTTGGGTGGTGGCCTTCAGTCCTGGGTGAGGCGGTTTCCCCAGGGTGCCTGAAGTTTTCAAGTCATCCATGGCTCTCTGGCCCCAGTCTGGCTATACCTGGAAATCGGAGATTCAGAGATGGGTGGAGATAGAAGCCGCCTGCCTTTCCAGGCCTGAGAAGATAACTGCTTGGTCGGAGCTGAGGAGTGACAGGGGATCAGCCAGTGCAGCCACCTCCCCCTCTCCAGACGGGGAAGCAGGCCTCCGTGGTGGCCAGCCCAGACACAGTCAGACGCGGTGGCAGGGCCGCGCTTCCCTGCTGTCCTCTCCGGCCCAGGGGCCACTAATCTCCTGTGTTCTCTGCCTGTTTACCTTGCTTCTCCTACACTTTCCTCTGCGAGGCCAGGGGTCCGTCTGTCTTGTCACCAACGAGTCCCTGGTACCCAGATGCTCAGTCAAGATTTGTGCAAAGAATGAGAGGACGAGGTGCTCAGCCTGCGGGGTCTGGGCTCTGTGGGCAGGTCTCCCAACGTAAGGGCAGCAGGGGCTCCAGACTTCCACCCAGGAGCCTCAGCGACTGGCTGGTAGGTAGGCGGTGGGTCGGGGGGAGGACTGGCCTGGGAGAGGGTCTGCCAGCAAACCCACCTTCATGTCCCCCAAACCACTCCCCTGACCCTGCCCAAGAGGTACAAACGGAGCAGGGGGCAAATGCTTCATCTACACAGCTGAGACACAAAGAGGGTGGAGGGGGCTGGGCTAGGGGTGTGTGTTGTGTTGGGGTACTGGCACCAAAAGATGGTGGGCCCCTCTTCTGGGTTCTGGCGTCCATCCGACGCGCTGGCTGGGGAAGCGGTAGAGGACAGCCGGGCCGGGGCCAGGCTGGGGCTCCAGGGGAACTTCTGGAGGTGGAGGCAGAAGGCCCTCGGCGAACGCCCCCGGGGGCGGGGGAGGAGGGCACGGAGAGAGGGGCCAGTGGGTGGCCTGCGCCCTGCCCCCCCGGTCCCGCAGACCCCGGGGTGTGGGTGTGGCTCCCCCGGGCTCGGGCGGGCTGGCACCGGAGCCGGCCTGCGGAGGGGCCGTCCCGAGGGCCGGCGGCCGGGGCCGCGCGGGAGCGGCAGGGCGCGCTGGAGGGGTGGGCAGAGCAGGGGGCGGGCGGCAGCCGAGGGGCGGGCGGCTCTGGGGGGTGGAGCCGGCACCGCAGCGCCCGCCGCTCGCTCGGCGCTGGAGCCGCCGCGGCCGCCGCTGCTCAGGGCTCGGGACGCAGGGCGGGCGCTCGGCGAGCTCCGGCGCCTGCGGCTGCCGCTCTCCTCCGGCGCCCCGGGCTGCGGCGCTCTGGGTCCCGGCCCGCGGCCCGGCGCCCTCGGGGCCCTCGCGTCCGCGTCCGCGGCCCCGCGCCCCGCGCCCCGCGCCCGGGAGAGCGCTCGCGGCTGGCCGAGCCGTCCGGGGCTCGCGCCCCCGGGCCATGCAGAGGGGCCCGTGAGGCGCGCGCGGAGGCGCTGGAAGAGGAGGGCGGAGGGAGGCCGCGGAGCAGGGCGCGGGAGGCGCAGGATGCCGCCGCCGCCGCCGCCCGCCGCCCGCCGGCGACCCTGACTCCGGACCCGAGGATGGAGCCGGCGCGGGGCGCTGCAGCGGCCCCCGGGGCGCCCCCGACCAGGTACCGGCCGGGCCCGGCGGGCCGCGGGGCGGGCGGGAGCGGAGCCTCGCCGCAGCAGCCGGGAGGGGCGCGGGCGCGGCGGGAGACGCCCCTCCGCTCGGGGACACTCGCCGCGGGCGGTGCGGGGCCGCAGGGGGACAGCAGCTCGTGGGGAGCGGGAAAGGGCTTCCCGGGCTGCCGGCGGCTGAGCGCTGCGGTCGCCCCAGCCCTCCCCGCCCCCATTCGGGGAGGCCGGCAAACTTGAGACGCACGGCGGCCCCGAGGCGCCCGCTCCCCTCCGCTGCGGAGCGCACTCGGGGGCGGCCCGAGGCTCATCGTCCCACGGCCTGCCAGGCTCCGGGCTGCTGAGAAGCCTGGAGACCCTGAGGTCCCCGCGCCTGCACCAACTTTCCAAACCGGGGCTGCACGCGGAGACGGGGGCTGCCTCCTGCCTCCTGCCTCCTGCCCCCAGACCCTGCCCCGCACGCGCGCCAGTCACTCTGCGATGACCTGGTCGGGGGCGCGGGGTGGCGGACGGGTAGGGCAGGGGCTGCTGGAAGGTGCAGACCCCCTCCGGAAGCCAGAACCACGCTCCTGCTCTTACCTGGTTAGGACCCGGAGAGCAGCCCCTCCCAAGCTCTGGGAACCCAGAGTAGCCCTGCCCGGGAAGCTAGGGGTTAAAAGGTAATACCTAATGGTCGTCCCAGGGTGGCACCTCGGCCTGATTTGCGATAGCACAGGGTACCCCCACCCCCATCCTGCGCCTGGCCCTTCCCAGGATCACGTTCCTCACCTCCGGTGCAGCTTTTCTCCTGATGGACTTAAACACGGCTCCTAAGCCCGAGGCTTCTAAGAAGGGCCGCTGGGGAGTCCAAGTGCCAGAGGATGGGCTTAGACCTTTGACAGAGAGGTGGAGGCAGGAGACGGGGAGGCGGATGTCCAATCAAAGACAGACGTTGAGCCCAGCATCTTCCGGAGGGCCGACTGGGGCTGGAGGCAGAGGGGACCTGGGATTGGGGGCAGGAGGTGGGCACCCTGGCTGGGAAGCCAGAGGAGCCGTAGGTATAAGAGGCAAGCAGGTGGGGGCCGAGGCACCAGGTACCTGCTTCAAGGGTTTCTCAGCCCCTTAAGGTGGGACTGGCTGGCTCAGGCAGAGACCTTACCTGGGCAGGCGGTCCCGAGGCTCCCGTCCTCGGCTGCTGGGGCACTTACAGGCATCACCAGCCATGACCCTGTTTCTTTTCCTAAGTGCTCTCACCGTCATGACTCACACATTGGATTCACCAGGGAGGTATCAAGCCTCCAACCTATTCTCTTCCCCTCGCTCCTGGGTCTTCTGGGAGCTCCGGGGAAAAGGAGGGGGTGGATTTGCCCTGGGGCCTTAGCCCCCTGAGGGAGGCCAGGAGCCTGGCACTGCAAACTCTCATTTCCCTGCTGCTGTCCTGATCAGGGCAGGTGAGTTGCCCTAGGCCAGGCTGGGTGGGGGGACAGGTGGGAGGACGTCTCTCCTGATGACCCCCTCCACCCTGCTGAGGCTTTGAAATCCCAGCTCTGCCTCCCTCCTGGCACATACAGTTAATACTGGACCTCGTCACCTCAAAGCAGAAACACATTCCCCCCTAAAATCCAAATTGCCCTCTTTGCTGAGTATTGCGATGCTCTTGGCCAGAGGTTTCCTCTTCTGCATCTGAAGTCAAGCTCCTCCTGCAGAGCCCCCTTCCCTCCCTGTTCCCTGCCCACAGGGCCCCGTTCCAGAGGAGGAGTGGTGCTGATGGTGCTGATATAGGGCTGTGTTGTGTACTGGCTGCACACACATGGAGGAGGTGTGCATCTGCAGGGGGGCCCAGATGCCATGCTCTCACTGTGGGCGGGAGGCTTGGACCCTGCCGCCCCAGTTCCCCTTGCCCACCTCTGTTTCCCTCCCTTGCCCACTGCGGGTCTCTCTTTACTTTTCCAACTCACTCTGCATTGGTGCGGGGAGAGAGCATTTGATATTCATAATCTGGTTCAGAGAAGGTCCCGAAGCCCTGAGTCACTGTATGGTTTCTATGGAAACAGACTTGTTCAGAGGACTCGGTGTAGCGCGGCCGGCGGTGGTGGGGGAGAAGGGAGACATATAGTAAAATCAGGCTCCACAAGTGTGGCAGGAGTCGGACCAACTCCCTTCAGGGGGCACAGGGAGAGGCTGGGCAAGGCTCTGGGGTCCTTATAGGAGGGGCTGGCTCTTCTCCCCACCCCCTGGGGTACCCCCACCCCCACCTCAGGAGCCGCTTAGCTCCTCTGTGGCTCTTGGCAGATTGCTGCTTCTCCCAGGGGCTGTCTGACTAGGTGCCAAGGCCTGTGGCTGCCACCTTATGCCTCCGTCTCCTGTGTGAAATGGGAAAACTAAGAGCCCTTTACCTACTTCATAGGGTTGTTGTGAAGGTCAAATGCGTTCATATGAGGAACACACTCAGAACGCAGCCATAGTAAGTGTTCAATAAGTGTCATTATTATGAATTCAGGGCGTTGGAAGGAACTCCCCTGGCAATGCACTCACCTGGACCCATCCTTTGTGTCCGCCAGGTGGTCCTGACATCTGGCAGGGCTGGCCTCCTGCTTTAGAAGAGCCTCCCCGGCAGTGTCGGTACAGCCCCAGCTGGGAACCAGCCATCCATTTCTTCCTCCCACGGAGCACTTATTTAGGTTGCTGAGGGTTTGAGCACCGCGCTAGGGAGTCCTGGCTCCTGTTCAGACCCCACCTGTCTAGGAGCCTGTGGGAACAAATGCTCCAAGTCCAGATGGATTGGCACCTTCCCGCCTCAGCCCCCTTGAAATTGGGCCAGAGGTAGAGGGACAGGAGAGGTCCAGGCTCTGAGGACAGAGAGAGGGGACTGGAATGGGGCAACTTTCCCTGATCCTGGAGAGGCCGGTTCAGCTGGCTGGAGAAGCATCTTCCGATGATCCACCAAAGAGGGGTCAGGAACTCTCCAGAAAGATAACAGACGCTGGCCTCCTCGTCCCTGCAGGTTAGAACTTCTGTTGGGGAAGTGTTCCCAGTGTACCCTGCAAGTCTGGATTGGCTCGGGGCTCCAGCCCAAGCCACCAGCTGATGTGTTACTACCCAGCAGGCTGGGAGAGGGACCTGCCCACTTCTGCTCACCCCAGCAGCACCTGTCACAGCAGCGTCTGGGCAGTGGCTCGAGGCCATTCTGAGCTCAGCCAGTGATGGCCCAGCCAGTCTCCCTCACCCGCCTTTCTTTCAATTGCTGCCCTCCCCTCCCCGGCCTGCAGACAGTCCCTCCTTCTCTCCGTGTCACTGTTCCCCTCCTCCACTCCTGTAGGTGGGCTTCGGCTCTAAGCGCCCTAAAGGCAGCCCCTGCATCAGTACCAGCTCTCAGAGCTGCAAAGCCTCTTCCATATCTGCTTGCCCTTCCTTCAGTTTTACACATGGGGGAACTGAGATTCTTGGGGTTTGCCTGCTAAAGCCATCACCCGAGCTAGGTGTGGCTGTGGCTGCTCCCGGCTCCACCCCAGCCCTGGGGAGCCCCCTGCCTCTTCCCTGGCTCTCCAGGTGGCCCCAGGTGCTGCCCGGAACCCCTCACCCCATCCATGCTGACAGTTTCCTGCCAAGGTTCTTCCTCCAGTTCTCTCTGGACCTCTTTGCCATCCTCACTGGTGTTCACAACACCTTCCAATTTAATATCCTCAGCAAATTTCATTAACGGACTGTTTACGCCCTCTCTCAGGATCATTAATGAAGATGTTAGATAAGATCTGACCCAGCGCTGGGTCTTGGCGGCCCTGCCCCCTCTCCCAGACTCTCTCAGCCCCTCACCCCCGGGGTTTGCCTCCTTCACCCAGGACCCCTGGGACCTGCCCCCCTCTTGCTTTCAGCCCCATGACAAGTGCTTAGGGCCAAGTCTGTTTGAATTAATTTTGGAAGATTACTCGAGGCGCTGTATCAAATGCTTTGCTAAAAATCAAGATATATTACCCTGCCTGCATTTCCTTCATCTACCAGTCTTGTAATTCTATCAAGAAAGCTATCAAGTTTGTCAGGCATGATTTGTTCTTTATAAATCCGCATGGTGTCGTGTGGGGCACGGAGTTCCCGCGTTTTCTAAATGTTTAGAGACTCCCTCTTTGTGTTTGCCCCTTGATTAGAGCTGGGAGGCTGTGGGCTGGGAATTGCCGGGACGCTCACCTCTTCCTCTGGGATGGGAAACAGAGCACAGCCCTCCCCTTCTCCAGGTCACTGCTGGCGGGAGTGCATAGTTTAGCACCCAGGGACTCCCTGCCGTGTTCTGGGGGCCCCAAGCCGGGCACTGGGGGTGGGCAGGGGTCCTGGTGCCCTCCCTCAGGGATTCTGTAGGCAGATGAAGACGACAGACGCGTCTGGTGCCGACATTCCGAAGGTATCGTTGAGTACTTTGTACCATGCACTGAGAGCGTTACCATAACGTTAAGAGAGATCTTAGTTAAGCCCCTCACCTCCCCTGGGAGGTGGGCGTGATCTCCTCTCCCCAGGGACCTGGGAAGGTCCTGGGAGGGTAAGCCTGCCCCAGATCCAAGGTCTGGGTGTCACCCTCTGCTGTGTTGCCCCTAACCGCTTAAGTGCACCTTACAGGGTGTACAAGCTCGGGAGAGTAACTGGGGCGGTTCTGGCCAAGGGTTTTAGTGGGTCAGAGAAGGAAGGAAGGGAAGTCTTTGGGGAGAACCTTGGACAGGTGAGGACCTCACACACAGCACCCCGCAGCCTGCATCCCGCTCCCTACCCTGCTACTTCTCATCTGTGGGAGCAAGTTGCTTAACCTCTGTGAGCCTCCGTCCCTCACCTGTGAGACGGGCCCTCCGTGAGCAGCTGCCGTTATATCTTCTTCGGGAGGTCCCTGTTGACACAGGGGCAGGGATACTCATCCGATTCTCGTGTTACCAGTGAGTGGCTCTCCCTAATGCTTCTCATCCAGGAGACAGAGGACTGACAGATTGAACTGTCTGGCATCCTTGGGACCAGCTGCAGGCTGGTGGTAAGTTCTGGGCTTGGGGACCAGGGGGGCCCTCTGGGCCTTGAGCCCAAACCCTTTCCCCATTCCAAACCACTTCAGGCAAGGTGGTAGTAAAGACATCTGGGAAGCAGAGTGTGTGTTGGTTACTGCCTGTCAGGTGGGACGCAGCACCAGGCCCATCTACAGCCCTTATTTCTGCTAACCTTCGCAGTGACCTTCCTGTTGTCATTCAGCGGGGGAGGAAGAACCCCCTGGGAAGTAGTGAGTTGGCACCCATGCATGCGGTGCGCCGGAACCAGGCAGGAAGGGCTAGAGGCAGCCTGCATCCCTCCAGCTGGCACTGCAGGGTTAGGGTTAGGGTTAGGGTTAGGGTTTGAGATGGTCACTAGGTATTTGCTGGAAGAGCCACGTCTGGGTTTGGGTGAATGCTGAGGTCAAGGTTGGCACCCGTGTGTGCCTTGCCCCTGGTGGCCACCTTGGCCCTGGCACTCCCTGCCCCTCCCCTCTAGTCTCCTGGTGCTGGGTGTGGCCTGGGGGCTTAAGCTTTGTGTTTAGGGGCGGGGCTTCAGGGTCCTGGGACCTGAGCTTGAATCCTGGCCCACCACAGACTAGCTGTGTGCACTTGGACCAGTTCCCTCACTGGCCTGAGCCTCACTGCTCCTCATCTGTGAAAGATGGCAGTGGTACCTGCGGTAAGATCCCACTTGATGGGAGCCAGGACAGTGATCATATCTGGGTATCTGCTCCTGCAGCCCCTCCATCCCATGTAACAACCCCAAGGCTCAGGTGAGCCTCCTCCTCGCCCGGCCTTCCCTCCCTCATCCCCAGGGGCCAGCTGGGCCTTGTGCAGGTGGCCTGAGACGGGAGACTCCAGGATCCAGGGCCAGATGGCCCCCTCCCATCTTCCCCAGCAGCAGCTGCCTGTGCTTTAGCTCCTGTTGGCCGTCTCCCATCCTTGAAGCTGGGAGGAGGGGCCGGAGCCCCGGTATCCAGGGGGTGGGGCCTGGGTGCTGTTCTGACTCTGGCTGTGGCTGCTGGCGAGGGGAGGGAGGACAGGAAACCTGGGCCTTTCCGCCCAGTGTCCTGCAGCAGGGTCCTGCCTACCGCAGGCCAGGCTGTGGTAGGATCAGCCTGAGATGGGGAACCGGGCCCTTCTGACTCATCCCTCCCCGGCGCAGCCAGGCACACTGGGGCCTTTTGCCAGGAGGTCAGTCACTCTCCCCACTGCTGGGGAAAACTTTCCTCGGGTCCGGCTGGACCTGCCGACCAGCTGGGCCCAGGGCAGGACCGCAGGTAGTCTCTGCAGCCCGAACAACAAGGGTCTGCAACCACACAGATGGTAGGAGTGTCGTGGAGGAGGCTGTGGCACTGTTTTAACTTCCTTAAACACTTCCAGGACACTCTAGCCTGTTTGTAGGTTAGAGTAGTCCCTAAGGGTCATGCCCAGGGCTCTTCCACTGAGTCCTGCTCAGTGCCAGCCCTGTGCTAGCTTCATCGGCTTTCTATCTCACAACCCAAATATTTGAAAGAGTCTGTGATTGTCTTTCCCATTTCATAGATAAGGACAACTGAGGCCTATTGAGCGTGAGTGCCCTGCACAAGGTCTTATAGCTGCAAAGCATCAGCAGTGGGACTCCACCCCCGCCTGGCTGGCCCCACAGTCGGGGTCCCCAACCACCACCCAGCCTGCTGCCTCGCACACCTTTTTTTTTTTTTTTTTTTTTACCATTACTTAAAAATTTTTTTTCTTTTTTCTTTTTTTTAAGAAGTTTTGTTGAGATACAGTTAACATACAATAAACTGCATATATTTAGAGTGTACTATTTGGTATCCCAATCTCCCAATTCTTTCCCCCACAACCCTCCCCGCTTTCCCCACTTGGTGTCCATATGTTTGTTCTCTACATCTGTGTCTCTATTTCCACCTTGCAAACCGGTTGATGTGTACCATTTTTCTATAGTCCACATATATGTGTTAATACACGATATTTGTTTTTCTCTTTCTGACTCACTTCACTCTGTATGACAGTCTCGAGGTCCATCCATGTCTCTACAAATGTCCCAGTTTCATTGCTTTTTACAGCTGAGTAATATTCCGTTGTATATATGTACCACATCTTTTTTATCCATTCATCTGTTGATGGACATTTAGGTTGCTTCCTTGTCCTGGCTGTTGTTGTAAATAGTGCTGCAATGAACACTGCAGTGCATGTGTCTTTTTGAATGATGGTGTTCTCTGGGTATATGCCCAGTAGTCTTCACACGCCTTTGGGTAACTTCTCAAGGAGGCTCGAGACAACATGGTGTCCCCAGGGTCCTCAGGTGTGGACATCGGAGGCACCAGAGCTCACAAGAGGCAGCCAAGCAGCTCTGCTGATGGGGACAAGCTGGTGGGTGGTCACTCCCTGGATGCTTGTGTTTGGAGCCATGATTGTTAAGAACTTGCCCCCATTAGAGGTGCCCAAAATATGTCCTGGTTCCGTGGGGCCTGTGGGTAAGCCATGGGGCCCAGGGCTTTAGAGATTGTACACAAAATCCATGTTCACGTCGGTGCAGATTCTGGGGAGAAGGACCATAGACTTCACAGTGTTTCAGATTGAGGGGGCACGACCCCAAAGAGGAAGAAGCACTGGGGCCTCCAATAACTGCTGGGCTGACCCAGACCACAGAGGCTGAGTCTGGACCTCATCAGACTGAATCCCCTGGAAGGTTGTACTGGCTGAACTATGTGTGAGCATACTGCTCACCTTGAAGCTTGTTCCAGGACACAGCCCTGCAAACCTTGTCCTTGGCCTTATTACATATGAGGTCTAAAGGACAGCAGCACCTGCTCAGGGCTCTCCAGGAGACCCTTCAGGAGAAATCTTGTGCTGGATTCAGTATCAGTAATAGCTGGGTATCTCTTGAGCAGGTGCTTTACCCTTCATCTCATGGATCCTATGAAACATGTAAATGAAATATTTCCCTTTTCCCATTGGCTGCCAGGTAGCTCTGACCTGTCTCTGTCTCCCAGAAGTGTCTTGGCTGTTGTTTACTGACCTGGCTCCTGGTTCTTTCAGATTTTTGTGCCCCTGCTTTCCCCTTGCCTCCTTTTCATCACCCCATTTTCCTTAGAAAGAAAAAACCTTGCTGTTTTATGTGTTTCAGCCTTAACTAAACAAACATTTGTGGTAGGTCAGCGCTGGCTACGGCAGACTCAGGGATTAAGCATTTCCTTTCTGCAGTCTCCATCCCAGAGGTCTGTTCGCCAACTCCCCACCTCTCCCCCCACCCCGCCCAGTTCCCTCTGCCCCTTGCTCTCGTTCCTGGGACCCCAGAGCCTTGGGGCTCCACCTGAGCCTGGTGATAAATACAATGTTGAGGTTTTCCCCTCTGCTTTTACTGTCTCGACAGGGAGAAAAAAAGGGGAGGAGAGGCATGTCCCCAACTCAGGCTTCAGCTGCTCCCCAAAGCCCCGGCCCCCTGAGGTCTCGCCCTTTTCCAGCTCCTGTTTTGTCTCAGCAGACCCAGCTGACTGCTATTCCCTGGCTGAGCAGACCAAGCCCGGTTCTGGTGGAAAGGTGGTGAATGCAACCCTGGTGTCTTGGAAATGGGGGAGGAGAGAGCTGGCTGGCCGTGGCCTGGGGACAGAATAGGGGGCACAGTGAGATGCCCAGTGCTGAGTGTCAGTGCCCACCCTGTCATCAGTCGCCCCACCAGTGCTTGCATGGGGCGGCTTCACTCTGTCCCCCAAAGTTAATAAACTCACATTGAATCAACGTGCTCAGTATAAGCTGTGCCTTCCTCCCATCCGTCTCCTAGCTCCTCCCACGGGGAGCTACAGTTAACTGGTTCAGTGCAGGTTCTTGTGGTTGTTCAAGCATAGATTCAAATATATATATACACACGCATATATATATATGTGTGTGTGTATATATATGTGTGTATATATATTCACACATCCCCTTTTTAAAAATGAGAAATGGTGGCACACGATTGCCCGTGTCTTTTCTGGCCCTGGATTTTTTAGTTAATAATATATTTTGGGTGATGGTTCCACATCAGTGCTTACACACCTGTGGAGACATCTCTGATAGAAAACCCTAGAGACGAGAAGAATGCTAATGATGAAGGGGTTAAGCCTCGAGGGAGGAGACGGGATGCCCACGTGTGAGTTTTAGGAGGTTTAAGAACCTTCTAATCGTGTATGTAAAATTGTGGGCACAAATGGATCTTTCTGGGAAGAGGGATTGTGTCTCTCCAGGCAGGTCTGTGGCCTAGAAAAGACAAAAAAAAAACCATAGCATTGGGCTGCATGGGATTTAATAGAGCAGGAGGCAGGGGCTAACTCTGCGGAGGGCAGAGCCCCTTGGTTCTTGGGCCTCCCTGGGGCGGCCTCGCGCCGGGCTGAGAGCTGCCAGCCCTCGTGTCTGCTCGAAAGGTGACTGGAGCCTTCCCACTTCCGGAGGAGGGTCCCCCAGCCTGCAGTGAGGGTGGCCCTGACCCTAAGGATGGGGTACAGGGCCTTCCTGGGATCAGAGAATTCCAGTGGCCAGACCTGGAAAGCCCTTAGAGTCACTGGATTTATGGAAAAAGGGAGGCACAAAGAGGCCAGGGGGTGAGTCCAAGGTCACCCAGCCAGGGAAGTGCAGCGCCTGTGGGCTGCTCCTGCCTGGGACATTCGGTGCAGGGTTCCTCCCCCTGCCAGAGCAGGATGAGACCAGGAAGCAGAGGCCCTCCAGAGGATGTGAGGCTGCCTGGTGCTGCCTGCCTCCTGGTGTGGGGCGGACGGCGAGGAGGTGCACAGAGCGGAGCCCGCAGCCCGGGTGGGCGTGCCATCCTCACACCTCACTGCCTCTTGCAACATCCCCTCCCGCTGCCTGCATCCTCACACTAGGCTGCAGCCGACTAGCCAGGACTTCTGAGTACAGCAGAGACGCCGCGCTAAGGGGCTGCACTACAGGACGTGGCCACTAGGGGGAAGCGGGAGAGCCGCTGCGGTGGCTCCAGGGGAGACCGCTCCCTGCCTGGGCAGCGAGCGGAGCCCGGGAAGGGGCTGGGGAGAAGGGGCTTTGAGCAGAGGCCTGCCTGGCAGAGGTCTGGGCGCAGCAGCCAAGGAGCGTGTCTGCTTCCCTGTCACAGCCAGTGATGAGGGATTCTGAGGTCTTCCCTGAGACAAAAAGCAAACTAGACACTTAATGATGATAATAGTATCACACTTATTGAGTGCTTACTCCATGCCAGGCACTGTCTTAAGGAATTAGTCCTAACAATAGTTATCCCCACTTCTCAGGTGAGAAAACAGAGGTCCAGGGAGACTGAGAAGCCTGGCCATCAACGGGGCTGCAAGGCAGTGCCATATCGTGTACCTGTTCATATAACCACTGCCATGGTTATCCCTGCTTTACAGGTGGGGAAACCGAGGCTCAGAGGCAGCTGGTGAGTTACCCAGGTCCAGGCAGATCCAGGCGTTATGCTTTCATGGCTTGAACTCTTAGTTCTGATTATCGTTCTCCCATGTAGAGGTGTTTTCCACTCCCATCCTGGGCCCTGATTTGAAGGTGGCTGATACGAAAGTCTGAGCTTTCTTTTGGGAGTGGGTGACTTCCAACAGAAGTTATAGATTCTGGGCCCCCATGTCTAAGGCTTGCCTGGATTTGGACTAAGCACAGGTGGAGGGAGGACATGCCAGAGGCTGCTAGAAGCCCAGAGAGGGGCTCTGGGGCTCGTAATCTGGCTTAGAGGATGAAGGCATCGAGGAGTCCCTTGCAGTGGCCAAATCTCCCCTGGGAACAATGGGGCCTGGCCTCCGGGCCTCTGGTTTCCAGGGCAGATGCCTCCAGCATACCAAGGACACTTGGCCGGCCGTGGGCCCAGCTCTGCCAGGCTGGCAGGAGAGCAGGGGCCTTTTTAGGAGGGCCGGACTTCCCCCATCGTCCCGTTCCCATGCCCTGGCTTTGCCCTTCTGGAGGGGAGGGGGATGGCTTGTGTCTGGGCCTTCGAACACATTCCCTCCTATGTGTCCAGGCTGCACCTTGTGAATCTGAGTCCTACTTTCTTAGGGATTTATAACATTTCGATGATGCTTTAGTGACTTCTGATTTATTGGCAAAGACAGTAGGTTCTAGTCCTGGCCTTACTTTGGGTGGGGGTAGGGAGGGGAAGTGGGCGGGGAGGGGGGTGGGGTGGTGAGGAAACTTAAATGGTCTCCTCCCTGAAAGATGCTCCTCTTTAAAGAAAAGCTTTGGTGAATTGTTTTTGGAACTGGAATCCTGGAGTTAAGTGAAGTCTCTTTAAAGCTTCTGTTTCCTGTCTTGGTGGGGACCAAAGGTTGTTGAATGTAGCTGAAGAGGGAGTGGGTCAGGGAGGAGGATTCGAGCACGGACTCTAGAGCACACTGCCTGAGCTGGAGTCCTGGCTCTACCTCTCACGAAGGATGTGAGCTTGGGGAAGTTATCTAACCTTGCAGAACCTCGGTTTCCTTACCTGTAAAATGGGACTATGACCTTATTCGGTTAGTGAGGGCTAGATGAACGGATGCCTGGGAAGGAAACACATGCCTGGGAGAAGCATCTCGAATGCCCAGTAAGTGCTCGCCTTCTTTCGCGTTAATTTACGTCTAGTGCCTAGAACAGTGCCTGGCTCGTGCTAGGTAACTAACGTGCTTGTGAATAAATACAAAGGAAATACAGTGGAATAAAACAGCATTGTAACTAAAGAATGGACCCCTAAATAAGTTAAAGATATTATTTCGCATGAGTATTGGTGGCTTTCCCTCCCTGTTCTCTAAAGGCGTTCACGTTTGTCTTGGGGCACTTGGAAAGGGTAGGCCTGTGCTTTGCAGGGGTGTCCCATTTAATGCAGAGAAGCTGTTCTCTCTGGGTGTCTCCTGCAACCTTACCAATGGAAATAGCGTCGTCTGCTGTCATGCGGTGAGGCAGGCGTGGGAAGGGCTGTGGTCAGGGCTGAGGTTTCTCTGATCACACTGGAGTGTCCCTAGAATTTAGACTGCCTTTTCCCTATTTACTGCCACCTGGCGACATGGTACTTCTTCCTCTAGGTACCAAGTAGAGTTTCATACTCAGAATAGGACTCCTGGGCCCCAGAGCCTCAGCCGGCCCCCTGCCATCTCACCCCAGCCTCTGTGCCCCTCCTCAAGCTTCAGCGTGTTTCTTCCCCACTAAGCAGGCGGTGAAAGGGCCATAGCACTGGTCTGAGAGTCTGACCCAGAGGGATTTGAGTCTCTGCTACTTCTTACTTGCTTATCGTGCCCGTTTGCTTAGTCTTTGAGTCTTACTTTCATCATCTGAACAGCGAGTGAGGACCCTGCCCTTCCAGAGGGAGTGTTAGGAAAAGCACGGTGTGGAGAGCTGGGTGAGTGAGCCAGGCCGGGCGGCGCTGCAGGTTCGGGCGATTAGGACCCACTCGCCCTACCCTCAAGGGAGCCGTTCCAAATAGGGGACGCGAGAAGAATATTCATAAGGCATAGGAGTTCACCCCGTCAACCATGAGCCAGTAGATCGGCCGGACCAGAGAGCAAAGGGAAGAACCACGCTCTACATCTCAGAAACCGTCTGAACCTCCCCTCCTAATGCCCAAGCCCTCTCACGCTGCTTCACAAACGCGCGGGGGACATTAATTAATTGCATATTCGAAGGCCAAGTACTGGTAACCTGGAGGAACAGTAAGTCAAATCTCCTTAGAAGGAATGAGCGTGGGCTCTGGGGAACCTGCTAGATGGGGGTTAAGCCGGGCGTGCGAGTTCAGGCAGGTTTCTTCCCCTCTCCGTGCCTCGGCTTTCTCGCCTGTGAAAAGCAGCCGATACTGGCTTCCGTGCAAATGTCTTGCGGGGGAATGGGTGAGCTAGGGCAGGGAAACCGCTTAGCACTTAGGAGCTATTCAGTATACACTAGCCAACATAGTGCTGCACTCCTGGTGTTTTAACTTAGGATCTGCGAAGAGCATCCCCGACCTGGATGCTCCCTGGTCCACTTTTACTTTGAGTTTCAGGTAGCCGTTCTTCTCCCTCCGTGCGGTTGGAAGAGGAACCTCGCTTCCTTGCTGTCCCTTCCTCACGGGCCTGGGCATGTGGACTGTCTCAACTGAGCGGCCGCTTCCACCTGGAGATCTGGGGTGAGCCCCCTGGCCTTGCTGACTTCACTAATCCCCCTCTTGGGGAATCACTGAACAAGTCGAACTGCAAAAGGTCAGGATGCTCTGTTGACTTTAAATTTAGGACCAATCTGCACTGTGCCCTGGCCCCCTTTTCTGGGATAACTTTGACTATTCTGTTCTCGGGCACCAGGTGCTGTGTCTGGTTGGGTCAGTCTGGTCACCAGAGCTGAATCAAGCTCACCTGGCCTAGGGGTGTTTGTGGCCAGTGAGTTTCTGTGCAGCTCCCTCGGGTGGTAGCTGGGAGGGGTGCCTCCCTGGGTGGTTGCTCAAGTGGGGCACTGACTCAGTCAGCTGGGTATGCAGGCTTGCCAGCTCCCTGCCCATGGGGGTGTGGTGTGAGCACAGGGACTGGGACTTGCTGGGAGGCCATGGGTAGGGCGTGGAAGAGGTGGGTGAAGGAGGTAGGATGCAGCCTGGGACTCAGAGGGCTGGATCCGAGGAATCAGAGATGGCCCTGGGTTATCTGGAGCCCTGAGTCAATGATAGATCTGGGAGAGCAGGCAGGGCCTCCGTTGCCCAGCCCTGGAGGGCTGTCTGTGGGGCACAGGACACAGGAGAGGAAGGGTGGGGAGGCAGGAGCTGGGAGCACCCCCCTTCAGCACCCCTCCCCTCCCTGTCTCCTTCCAGTCTGCTGACCATAGGCCTGCTACACAGGCAGTGACTGCCGGCTAGGCCTGGAGACCAGGTGGCTGAGGACTGCCCAGCTCAGAACAGCCCCTCTTTGGTGAGTAGTGGAGCCCTCCCTGCCTTCGCCTTGCCCAGGGCTGGTCACTGAGCTGGCCTCTCTTGGGGGTGACTTTCAGATACTCAGGTTGGCTCCTTGCCCAAGACCCCGGCACATCCTCCACTTTCTCTGCCCTCCCCACCCCCCACACTTTCTCTGTTCCTTGAGATGCCCCTCTGCTCCCTCCCTTCCTCTTCTCTCTGCCTGCCTGGGTTCTCTTGGGCCACTGCTGATCACAGTGGGGTCCCTGAGCTCACCCTGTGGGCAGAAGGAGGTGAGGGCCTAAGGGTGGAGGCTCTCAAGGACTAGCTGGGGTGGGAGGAAGGGCGGAGGAGCCATTTCACTCTGCTGACAGCGAGGTCATCTGCCCCATGCCCTGGACCCCTCAGTGGCCAGGAGCAAATCCTGGAGGGTGCTGGGGCCCTGGGAAGGGATGTTTCTCAGCAGCCTCTGGACCCTGTCTCTGCTGTGGGCCAGCTGACTCTTAGGCACTCCGTGAGCCCCAGGAGTCCTCATCTGGAATAAGCTGGTCACTTGCATCTGGAAATTTTGGGAGGGGGGCGGGCAGTAGGGCGTGACACAGTTGTCCATCTTTCCTGGCCCAGTGGGCATGGGATACTAGCAGCCCAGCAGCTCGCGGTGTGCAGGGGTTCTTTCTGCATGAGACCTGGGTCAGGGGGAGGCATCTGATGTGGACTCCCCTTCCTCTTGGGGGTGGGCAGGGGATGGAAGAAAGAGGACCACATGGGGAACTGGGCGCCAGCTCGTGGGGGTGGACGAAGACGCAGGTGGGCCCAGGAGATGCCGGCAGGGGGGACAAGCAGTGACAGGGGAACGACTTGAGCTGGGAATTGGTCATTCCCTAAGTGTGGGCGTTGGGAGAGTTAGGGTCTTGTCCAGTCAGGCCCCACTAAGAAACTCAGTTCACGATGAGAGGCCCTGCAGCATTCTGTAGGTTAAACCCCAGGGCATGGGAATCAGTTTACTCCGTCTCTAATGGCTCCCAGGAGTCCCCAGAGAACGGTAAAGGCTAGTGCAGGCGCCCGTTCAGGCCTCAGATGAACGCGTGAGCCCTGCGGCCCTTCTGCAGGCGGGCTGGGGACCAGCTCCTCCAAGGGAGCAAGCCAGTGCCCGGGCCCCGGGAGGCACCCCAGCCTGGCAGCTCCCTGACGGCTGCCCGCCTTCGCCCACAGACCTCACCAGGTGGAGAAGCAGCCCCATGAAGGTGCCCAGCCATGCAATGTTCCTGGAAGGCCGTCCTCCTCCTTGCCCTGGCCTCCATTGCCATCCAGTACACAGCCATCCGCACCTTCACCGCCAAGTCCTTCCACACCTGCCCGGGGCTGGCGGAGGCGGGGCTGGCCGAGCGGCTGTGCGAGGAGGGCCCCACCTTCGCCTATAACCTGTCCCGCAAGACCCACATCCTTATCCTGGCCACCACGCGCAGCGGCTCCTCCTTCGTGGGCCAGCTCTTCAACCAGCACCTGGACGTCTTCTACCTGTTTGAGCCCCTGTACCACGTCCAGAACACGCTGATCCCCCGCTTCACCCAGGGCAAGAGCCCCGCGGACCGGCGCGTCATGCTGGGAGCCAGCCGTGACCTCCTGCGGAGCCTCTACGACTGTGACCTCTACTTCCTGGAGAACTACATCAAGCCGCCGCCCGTCAACCACACCACCGACAGGATCTTCCGCCGCGGGGCCAGCAGGGTGCTGTGCTCGCGCCCCGTGTGTGACCCTCCGGGCCCCGCAGACCTCGTGCTGGAGGAGGGGGACTGCGTGCGCAAGTGCGGCCTGCTGAACCTGACCGTGGCCGCCGAGGCCTGTCGCGAGCGCAGCCACGTGGCCATCAAGACGGTGCGGGTGCCCGAGGTGAACGACTTGCGGGCCCTGGTTGAAGATCCCCGGTTAAACCTCAAGGTCATCCAGCTGGTCCGAGACCCGCGTGGCATCCTGGCTTCCCGCAGCGAGACCTTCCGCGACACGTACCGGCTCTGGCGGCTGTGGTACGGCACCGGCAGGAAGCCCTACAACCTGGACGTGACGCAGCTGACCACGGTGTGCGAGGACTTCTCCAGCTCCGTGTCCACGGGCCTCACGCGGCCCCCGTGGCTCAAGGGCAAGTACATGTTGGTGCGCTACGAGGACCTGGCCAGGAACCCCATGAAGAAGACCGAGGAGATCTACGGCTTCCTGGGCATCCCCTTGGACGGCCGCGTGGCGCGCTGGATTCAGAACAACACGCGGGGAGACCCCGCCTTGGGCAAGCACAAGTATGGCACCGTGCGCAACTCCGCGGCCACGGCCGAGAAGTGGCGCTTCCGCCTCTCCTACGACATCGTGGCCTTTGCCCAGAACGCCTGCCAGCGGGTGCTGGCGCAGCTGGGCTACAAGATGGCCAGCTCGGAGGAGGAGCTCAAGAACCCCTCCATCAGCCTGGTGGAGGAGCGGGACTTCCGCCCTTTCTCGTGACCGGGGCCCCGAGCGTGGGGGCGAGGGGGACACGGTGTCGGTTTTGATAAAGCGGACCGTTTTTAACTGTTGCCTTACTTCCCCCTCCCTCTCCCACCCCGTCTCTGTGTCCCACCTGCCCCCTGTCCAGCCCCCACTTCCTCCTGCCTCTCTTTGTCTCTGAAATTTGCACTATGTCTTGGACAGGGATCCCCGGGGCAGAGGGGCCGTGAAGCGGGGTCCAGCCTCCACCCCACCCGGGACAGACGCACGGTTGCGTGTCTCTGGTGGGTGGTGACACTGTTTACAAGCACCACACTCACACGTGCACACATGCGCCCCCGCCCACGGGGAGAGACACCCCAAACCACACAACGTCTGGAGCTCTCCCAGTGGGTGCGTGGTCAGGGTATGGTCGTTTCTGCACTGGCTTACTTCAGCAAGGTAAGAGCTTACAAAAAAAAGGCCACCTCTCTCTAATTTATGAATGCTGTTTATCCACCCCTCCATCCTGCTTCTGCCCCCAGTGCCCACTGCCCCCCTTCCCCCTTGGAGCAGAGAAACTGCCCCCTCCTGCCCGCCCTTGCCTGTTGGTAAGCAGGTTGTTACTGTGAGGTGAAAGTGGACCTTGTTTATTTTTTCCAGTCTGTGGCAATGCTGTCTGTCTGTCTGTCTGAGTCTTGTGGCCGCCCCGGGACCAGTGATGGCTGATAAATGTTCCGGTTTTCTGATTGACCTTGGGGTCCATCTGTGCTATTTCTCTGTGCCAAAAAGAAAAAAAAAAAAAAAAAGAGTGGTTCAGTTTGCTAAATGAACATGGAAATGCTTTATCTGTGTTTTCTGTAAATAAAAGAGTGCAATAATATCTGAGTGTGATTATGTGACATTCTGAATGGATGAGGGCAGGCCTCGGTGGGGTCTGGGTGTTGCTTGCTTTGGGGAGGAGAGAGAAAGAGATGGAGGTGGGGACTCAGTGACCAGCTGCTAGCTTTCGGAATTCATGTCACCCTCATCACCTCAACACTGTGTTCACGGTTTCATTGCCCTTCAGTCAGTTGAGACCAGGCACCTTATAGCCAGGGGTGATGTTCAAAGTATTTAACAAGTGGTAAGGCTTGCCGAGTCAATGCCCGGAGATCCTGATGAAGTCCTGGTGACCCTTTTCCTGTGCCAGATGTTTCCCCTTTAATTGCTGGGTCTGGGGCCAGGATAGCTTGGGAGAGGGACTATTCAAGGGGTGGGTTGGCTCAGGGCAGTGGCTGCTTGTCAGTGGTCTGGAAGTATTTCAGTATTTTAACAGCGAATGCAGGTGTACTGGTGTCTACACTGGCGGAATATCAGCCGCGCTTAATTCCCTTACCATCCTTGGCAATCTAGCAGCTTCCTCTGAGCAGCCTCCCCAGCTCTTATTCCAAGACGACAGCTGGTCCCTGGCGTGGAGTTCACAGCTTTGTTGTCCTGGGACAGAGAAAGTGTCTGGGATTAGGCAGTGCCAGTGGTCCTGGGCTTCTCAAGCTTGCAAGAGCCATATTACCAGGTCACCCAGGGCAGTTCAGCTTTTAAGGGGTTTATTTATGATAACCAAGCCCACATGACAGAGAATCAGAAACCAGAGTGCTGGTCTGCTTTTAGGGCAAAGACCTAACTCTTAGAGTGCTCTTGGAGGCCCCGCATGTCCTGGCTCCTGCCTACCTCTAGGTTCACCCACGCCATGCTCCCCTTCATATTCATTCTCTGGTCTTTCTGCTTTCTGTTAATTCCTTGAACACACTGGGTTACAGTCCCCAATTTGTTCACCACTCCCTATAACCACACCCTAGGGTAGTACCCTCCCTCCCACACTGACCTGGGCTTAGCCATGTGCCTTGCTGTTGCCAATGGGACAATAGTCAGAGTGATGGCTACAGTGGCATGAAAAGTACCTGAGCTTTGGAGCTTGTCCCCTTTCACTGCCTTTTGGAAGCCTTTAACTGCCTTGTGAAGGAAACCCAGGGTAGCTTGCTGGAGAATGCCAGACCATGAGGTAAAGAACCAAGGAGCCCCAGCCAGTGGCCAGCCAGTTCTTCACTGACTTGGCAACTGATGAAGATGCACGAGTGAGCCCCAGCCAAGGTCAGTGCCACAATCTGACCTAGACTGTTGGAACTACCTTGCTGAATACAGCCAAATTTCTGACCTAAAAAATTGTATGTTAAAAAAAAGTGGTTATTATTTTAAGCCACTAAGGTTTGGAGTGATTTGTTACTCGGCAGAAGCTAACCAATACACATGGCATTCTGGCTTATTGCAGGGTCTTTGCCTAGATCATTCATCATACCTTGGTCACTCTAGTCCCCTCTTACTCTAATTAACGTCTGCTCATCCTTTGGATCTCAGCTTCATTATCACCACTTCCTTGGTTTTATCAGGTTAGTTCAGTTATCCTGATCATAGCCCCATATATAACGGATTATATATCTTATATATCATGATTATAGGCAATAACGGCACCATGTACATCTCTTTTATAGTGTTTACCACAGTTGTAATCACAATTTTAATTACAGGACTGGGTACAAAAGAGTATCTAATAAACATTGGTTGCATGGGTAAACGAAGGGAAAAAACAGGTGCTTCCCACAATAAAAGAACTTGCTTGTTCCAGGCCTTCACTGGGGGGTGGGCTCTTAGGAATCTGAATGAGACCTGAGGCAGCTGATGCCCTCCCAGCCTGTTTCTCACAGGTGATGGGGGGTTGAGCTGGGTTTTGTTCTGAGAATCCACATCACCCCCCTGTAGTCAACAATTCTTTCTAACTCCACACACCGATATTGGCTTTCCTATTTCTTTGTCTGGTGCCATCACCCACTTTGCCACTTGTTGCAATTTTCAAGGTTAGCGCTTGGAAGGAGAATAGCAGTGAACAAACATGTGTACAGAATTTTACAGTTTACAAAGCACTCTTCCTCCTCCCATTAGTCACACCTCTCCAGCGGCTGTTTCCTGCTGACACAGAGGCACATTTTTCTAGCCAGGAAATGGTGGTCAGAGCACCACGTAGGCAGGACTGGCCCCGCCCCCACCTCTTCTGAGTGTAGTGCCTTGATGGCTTAGATCTTAAGGAGTAACTTCCTGGTCTTGTCCCCACACTCAGGGCTCCTCTCACCCTGTGGCTCTGAGGGCCATGTCCTGTCAATTCTTTTCATCACAGGCTTCCTCTGTTTGTGTGTTCCCACCTGCTCACCCTAGTTTCTTTCCTTGCAACAGCAAACACTCTGGCCTCCTGGCCCCATCTCCCTGGGACTCTGGGGAGCTCACTGGGCGCCACTTCCCATCATTCCAAAGGATATTGTCCAGAACAAACCTGCCACTCCCGACTCATTCCCTCCCTGGGGAAGCATTTCTTCCTGCTGGAATGCCTTTCCTCATTGGAGAGGAAAAGATGTAAGTGAAGCCCTTTCACAGATCCATTGAGAAAACATATAGGCTTCTGTTTCCTGAGGGCTGAAAAACAGGTTGGAATCAAGTCCGTACAGGCAAGTAGCCCAGGTTTGGATGCACCGGGGGGTGTAGCTGCAGCCATGGGCTGAGTGGTCACTGGGGTGGGCTGTGTGTGTGTGTGTGTGTGTGCATGCACACGTGCATGTGCGCAGTTGGGAGACTAATGCCCAAGCTGAGGATCTGGCTTGCCTGGGAGCCTGCAGCCTGCCTGCCCAGGGCACACATGGGACAATTACCCAGGCTTCAAAGAGCCCCTAAAGCTTCACCAAAACCTCCAGTCTGTATACCCTGCCTCTCTCTAGTTGCACTTTTTGCTTCTGGGAGTTGTCACCTGCTGATGACTTATAAATACAGTAAGTCTTTTTCATCTTGGGCAACATTGTTTTAAAATGCACGGTTCTAGGTTCCAGTCCCATCTTTGTCACTACTTGATGTGTGACCTAGGGCACATCACTTAGTTTTTCTGAGCTTTCATGTTCTTATCTGTATAGAGGTAATCATCATAACATCTGCCTCAGAGGGCTACTCTGAAGATCGCGTAAGGTAATGCATTTACGTGCAGGGCACCGTGCTTGGTGCTTAGGGAGTGCTCGGTAAATGCTAACCATCAGCATCCTCATCACCTTCATCATTTTACTCATAGTTCCTAGTGGGATGCCTGGAATATGCTCAGTGAATGTTTGTTGAATGAGTACATTCTTTTGTGAGCTCTTCTAGTTTGAATTGCTACTGATACACAAAGTTACACCTGAACAAAACGGCTCAGGAGACAATGCAGTACACTTATCAGCCAAGGCCTGGAACCGAAGGCTAACTAAAGGGAGACAAGCAGGGGAGAGCCAGAAACTCCCGTAGAATGGCTGCTAAGCATGAGGACAAGCTGGCCTACCCACAGGATGGTAGCCATAGGCTTCCAGCACCCTTAGAGAAGTAACCTACAAGAGTAGAAGTTGGCTGAGTTGACCTGCCATCTTCTGACCACATGCTCCAAGTTGTCTAACTTCCTGGGAACATTGCTTCCGGGGATGGTCCCAAGTCAGCTGCTCAGCTGCTACAACTAGGTCAGATGGACTTGGCCTTTCTGCCCCTTTTAAGGCACCTGCATTTGTTCTCCTTTTCCATTCATAAAGGACCATTTTTAGCATGGGGGCTCAGATGTCTTCTTCCTCTTGAAGGTCAGGGAAGCCCACTGTCTCCAACAATTAAGGATGTAGAGTTTTCTTAAGCCTGAACCTTGGAGCTTCCTGGAGTGCGTCTGGGAACAGCCAGACAACCACACCCAACTGTTGGAGATTTCCTCCTCTGGCAAATTTCAGCATCGTGGACTTTTACAACAATGCCTTCTTCCTGCATTGCTTCCTGCTTTCTTCCTTCCTTGGTAACACCTCAGCCTTCAACAATGTCACTCTGGCCTTGGACTGGCTTTGGGAAACTGGATGTGGCTTTAGGACAAGGACCTTTGCACAGACAAGAACAGAGGATTTAGAACCATCCAGGAAGAGTAGAAAATTAGCAATTCAGGTGACAAGAGACTCACCTTGAGAACTTGTTCCACTGCATCTTGCTGGACAAGCCAGACCCTGAGCCTCAGTGTCTCAGCTTTAGCCTGGGGACAGTGTTGTAAAGAATGTGTCTTCTGCAACAATTGGTTGTAGTGGGCTGCATATGCCCATCTAGTCAAGTTAAACATATCAGCCAAATCTCTCCACTGACTTAAAAAAAAAATCTTGTCTCCTGTAACATTTTTTATTTTAAAGTCTATTTTATCTGATATGAGGATCGCTACTCCAGCTTTCTTTTGATTTCATTTGCATGGAATATCTTTTTGCATCCCCTCACTTTCCGTCTGTATGTGTGCATAGGTCTGAAGTGGGTCTCTTGGAGACAGCATGTATATGGGTCTTGTTTTTGTATCCATTCAGCCAGTCTGTGTCTTCTGCTTGGTGCATTTAGTCCATTTACATTCAAGGTAATTGTTGATATGTATGTTCCTATTACCATTTTCTTAATTGTTTTGTTGTTGTTTTTGTAGGTCCTTTTCTTCTCTTATGTTTCCCGCTTAGAGAAGTTCCTTTAGCATTTGTTGTAACGCTGCTTTGGTGGTGCTGAATTCTCTTAACTGTTGCTTGTCTGTAAAGCTTTTGATTTCCCTGTTGAATCTGAATGAGATCCTTGCTGGGTAGAGTATCCTTGGTTGTAGGTTCTTCCCTTTCATCACTTTAAATATATCGTGCCACTCCCTTCTGGCTTGTAGAGTTTCTGCTGAGAAATCAGCTGTTAACCTTACGGGAGTTCCCTTGTATGTTATTTGTCGTTTTTCCCTTGTTGCTTTTAATAACTTTTCTCTGTCTTTAATTTTTGTCAGTTTGACTACTACATGTCTTGGCATGTTTCTCCTTGGGTTTATCCTGCCTGGGACTCTCTGTGCTTCCTGGACTTGGGTAGCTCTTTCCTTTCCCATGTTAGGGAAGTTTTCAACTAGAATCTCTTCCAATATTTTCTCAGGTCCTTTCTCTCTCTCTTCTCCTTCTGGGACCCCTATAATGTGAATGTTGGTGCGTTTAACATTGTCCCAGAGGTCTCTTAGGCTGTCTTCAGTTCTTTTCATTCTTTTTTCTTTATTCTTTTCTGCAGCAGTGATTATCACCATTCTGTCTTCCAGGTCACTTATTCATCCTTCTGCCTCAGTTAATCTGCTATTGGTTCCTTCTAGTGTATTTTTCATTTCAGTTATTGTGTTGCATACCTCTGTTTGTTTGCTCTTTAATTCTTCTAGGTCTTTGGTAAACTTTTCTTGCAACTTTTCCATCTTTGCATCCAGTCTTTTTTCAAAGTCCTGGATCATCTTCACCATCATTATTCTGAATTCCTTTTCCAGAAGAGTGCCTATCTCCTCTTCATTTAGTTGTTTTTCTGGGGTTTTATCTTGTCCCTTCATCTGGTACAAAGTCTTTTACCTTTTCATTTTCTCTGTCTTTCTGTGGCTGTGGTTTTCAGTTCCACAAGATGAAATACTGCTGATACTGCTTGATTCTGCCATCTGCCCTCTTGTGGAGGAAGCTGTCTAGGAGCCTCATGGGTGCTTCTTGGTGGGAGGGACTGATGGTGGGTTGGGCTGGGTGGGTGGACCTCAGTAAAACTTTAATCCGATTTGGTGGGTGGAGCTCAGTGACACTTTAATCAGCTTGTCTGCCAATGGGTGGGGCTGTGTTCCCACCCTGGTGGTCGTTTGGCCTGAGGTGACCCAACACTGGAGCTTACAGGCTCTTTGGTGGGGCTAATGGTGGACTCTGGAAGGGCTCATGCTAATGAGCACTTCCCAGAACCCCTCCTGCCAGAGCCCCTGTCTCCTCGGTGAGCCACAACTGCCCCCCACCTCTGCAGGCAACCCTCCAACACCAGCGGGTAGGTCTGGTTCAGTCTCCTATGGGGTCACTGCTCCTTCCCCCTGGGTCCTGGTGAGCACACGTTTTTGTGTGCCCTCCAAGAGTGGAGTCCCTGTTTCCCCCAGTCCTGTGGAGGTCCTGCAATCAAATCCCACTGGCTTTCAAAGTCTGATTCTCTGGGGATTCCTCCTCCCATTGCTGGACCCCCAGGTTTGGAAGCTTGACGTGGGGCTTAGAACCTCACTTTAGTGGGTGGACTTCCGTGGTATAACTGTTCTCCAGTTTGTGAGTCACCCACCCAGCATTTATGGGATTTGATTTTAACGCGATTGTGCCCCTTCTACCATCTCATTGAAGCTTCTCCTTTGTCTCTGGATGTGGGGTGGTTTTTTTTGGTGAGTTCTAGTGTCTTTCTGTTAATGGTTGTTCAGCAGTTAGTTGTAATTCCGGTGCTCTTGCAAGAGGGAGTGAGTGCACATCCTCCTACTCACCATCTTGATTCTCCCCACCCCCCCCAAATCTGTTTATTCTGATGACTACTGAGAAAGGTGTATTAAAGATTTCATGTTGTGATTGTGGATAGATTGATTTATCTATTTCCACATGTAGTTCTGTCATTTTTTGCTTTATGATTTTGAGATTGTGTTTTTAGGTGCATACAAATTTAAAATTGTCATATATTTCTGGTGATCTGAACCTTTTCTTATTATGAAGTGATCCTGTTTACCACAGTAATGCTTCTGCCTTTAAGTCTGTTTTGTCTAGTCAATATAGCAACACTAGACTTCTTTGAGTAGAATTTGTATAATTTATTATTCCATCTTTTAGTTCATATACATGCCTTATAATTACTGATATATTTGAATTTACAGCTACCATCTTACTTTGTGCTTCCTATTTGTCTCACCCATTATGTGCTTTTTTTTAACCTTACTTTTGATTCAGTATTTGTGTGTGTGTGTGTGTGTATTACATCTTTCCTCCCCCTCACTGACTAGCAGTTTCCATATCTGTTTCTATTCCTTTAGCGGTAACATTAGAAATGACAAATTCCTTTCTCAGTTAATCCAAGTCTAAAATTAGTCAATATCTTTACCCTTCTCTTGAAAAACACACTTAATACCTTAATACACTTTAATTCCATTTGCCTTCTTTTAAACTTCTCTGTGATTGTTGTGATGCATTTTTAAAGCATTATATGTGGTCCCTCATTGACTTTTTCTAAATGATCTACTTTATTAGGGTGTCATTCACACCCAATAAAATTCACTCATTTTAAGTATACTGTTTGATCAGTTTTGACAAATGCATATTAATGCACCACCACAATCAAGACATAAGAAAGTTCAACCCCAAAATTCCCTTGTGCCCTCTTGCAGTCAGTCTCCTTCCCCAAACTCCAGAATTTGGAAACCATTGAACTGCTTTCTGCCTCTATAGTTTTAACTTTTCTAGGACTTTGTATAAATGGAATCATAAATATGTAGCCTTTTGTGTCTGGATTCTTTTACTTAGTTGACCATTGATCGTCATTCATGTGGAATGTATCAGTGGTGTGTTTCATTTTATTGTTGAGTGCTCACCATTCTTTTGTATACACCCAAATTTCCATCTCATATCCTTTTCCTTCTGCCTGAAGAACTTTTTATTTAATATTTCTTGAAGTGCAAGTCAACTGATGATAAATTCTTCCAGATTTTCTCTAGATGTCTATTTTGCCTTGTTTTTGAAAGGTGTTTTTGTTGGCTTTAGAATTCTAACTTGGTAGTTTTTCTTTCAGCAATTTAAAGATTTTGATTCACTGTCTTCTGCCTTATATTGTTTCTGATGAGAAATCTGCCATAAATCCTAATTTTTTCCTTTATGTATAATATCTCTTTTCTCTAGGTGCTTTTAAGATTTTCTCTTTATCACTGGTTTTCAGCAATGTTGATTATTATGTGCTTTGGAATATTTTTCTTTATCATTATTCTGCATGGGGTTCATTAAGCTTCTTATATTATGGATTTATAGTTTTCATCAAATTTGGAAAAGCTTCAGCCATTTTTTTCTACAAATATTTTTTTATGTCCCTCCTGGCCTTTTCTGAGATTCTGATCACACATACGTAAGGCACCTTGACATTGTCCACAAGTGACTAGATGCTTGCTTATCTTTTCCCCAGGCTTCTTTCTTTCTGTGCCTATTTGAATAATTTCTAATTCTATGTTCTCAAGTTGTCTGATTGTTTTTTTTTGCAATGTCTAATCTGCTATTAATCCCACCCAGCATATTTTTATCTCATATTTGTATTTGTTCTCTCTGTATGGCCCTTGGCCATATCTTTTATTTTATGTATTCTGTTTTATCCTCATTGTATTCATGTTCTCCTTTACATCTTCAAACATTTTTATAAGACTTATGTTTCAAAGTCTTTGATGACTAATTCTATTATTGCTGGGTCTGTTTTTTATTGATTGATTTCTTTTCTTCCTGGTTATGAGTCATATTTACCTGCTTTTTTTTTTCATGCTTAGTAATTTTAATCTGATGCTGAATGTATCGGTCAAGGGCCAGTCAAAGAGAAACCATATCAGTAACTTTAACAGGGACAATTTAATATAATTAATTATTAGCAAGTAAAATATGATGAATTATTAAAAGGGTTGTAAAGGAGGACTCTAAGGGATATAAAAATAACAAATTCAGGAAGTCTGACTTCCTCTGGGGCTGAGGGAGAGTAAACAAGGAGGGAATTAAGAACTTGGAAGAGGCATCCCCCACACCTCCTGCTCAGATCCAGACCTTGTTGGAGAAGATGTGGCTGTCAGAGGAGAAGAAATTTTCTAAAAACTGTGGACCAGAGAGTTCCATAACAGCAGTCCACTATTTGGCTGAAAAACTCACTAGAGCGTGTGGGGAGAGGGGGTTATAGCTGTCAAGTGGCCAATAAGCTGGGGTACTGGTGGGTCAGCATAGGTGTGCAGGAAGTGGCCTGTTGGGTTTCTGGAAAACTTTTTTTTTTTTTTAAGAACTTTTATTGAGATACAGTTAACAGACAATAAACAGCATATATTTATAGTGTACAATTTGGTATCCCAACCTCCCAATTCATTTCCCCCCAACCCTCCCTGCTTTCCCCACTTGGTGTCCATGTGTTTGTTCTCTACATCTGTGTCTCTATTTCTGCCTTGCATTTCCTCTTTCACAGTTGTTAGTATTTGCCTTATGTATTGAGGTGCTCCTATATTGGGTGTATATATATTTATAATTGTTATCTCCTCTTCTTGGATGGATCCCTTGATCTTTATGTAATGTCCTTTCTTGTCTCTTGCAACATTTTTTATTTTAAAGTCTATTTTATCTGATATGAGTATTGCTACTCCAGCTTTCTTTTGATTTTCATTTGCATGGAATATCTTTTTCCATCTCCTCACTTTCCGTCTGTATGTGTGCATAGGTCTGAAGTGGGTCTCTTGGAGACAGCATGTATATGGGTCTTGTTTTTGTATCCATTCAGCCAGTCTGTGTCTTTTGGTTGGTGCATTTAGTCCATTTACATTCAAGATAATTATCGACATGTGTGTTCCTATTACCATTTTCTTAATTGTTTTGTTGTTGTTTCTGTAGGTCCTTTTCTTCTCTTATGTTTCCCGCTTAGAGAAGTTCCTTTAGCATTTGTTGTAACGCTGCTTTGGTGGTGCTGAATTCTCTTAACTGTTGCTTGTCTGTAAAGCTTTTGATTTCCCTGTTGAATCTGAATGAGATCCTTGCTGGGTAGAGTATCCTTGGTTGTAGGTTCTTCCCTTTCATCACTTTAAATATATCGTGCCACTCCCTTCTGGCTTGTAGAGTTTCTGCTGAGAAATCAGCTGTTAACCTTACGGGAGTTCCCTTGTATGTTATTTGTCGTTTTTCCCTTGTTGCTTTTAATAACTTTTCTCTGTCTTTAATTTTTGTCAGTTTGACTACTACATGTCTTGGCATGTTTCTCCTTGGGTTTATCCTGCCTGGGACTCTCTGTGCTTCCTGGACTTGGGTAGCTCTTTCCTTTCCCATGTTAGGGAAGTTTTCAACTAGAATCTCTTCCAATATTTTCTCAGGTCCTTTCTCTCTCTCTTCTCCTTCTGGGACCCCTATAATGTGAATGTTGGTGCGTTTAACATTGTCCCAGAGGTCTCTTAGGCTGTCTTCAGTTCTTTTCATTCTTTTTTCTTTATTCTTTTCTGCAGCAGTGATTATCACCATTCTGTCTTCCAGGTCACTTATTCATCCTTCTGCCTCAGTTAATCTGCTATTGGTTCCTTCTAGTGTATTTTTCATTTCAGTTATTGTGTTGCATACCTCTGTTTGTTTGCTCTTTAATTCTTCTAGGTCTTTGGTAAACTTTTCTTGCAACTTTTCCATCTTTGCATCCAGTCTTTTTTCAAAGTCCTGGATCATCTTCACCATCATTATTCTGAATTCCTTTTCCAGAAGAGTGCCTATCTCCTCTTCATTTAGTTGTTTATCTGGCGTTTTATCCTGTCCCTTCATCTGGTACAAAGTCCTCTGCCTTTTCATTTTATCTATCTTTCTGTGGCTGTGGTTTTCAGTTCCACAAGATGAAATACTGCTGATACTGCTTGATTCTGCCATCTGCCCTCTTGTGGAGGAAGCTATCTAGGACGCTCATGCTTCCTGATGGGAGGGACTGATGGTGGGTAGGGCTGGGTGGGCAGAGCTCAGTTAGATTTTAATCCGATTTGGTGGGCAGAGCTCAGTAAAACTTTAATCAGCTTGTCTGCTAATGGGTGGGGCTGTGTTCACACCTTGTTGGTTGTTTGGCCTGAGGTTACTTAGCACTGGAGCTTACAGGCTCTTTGGTGGGGCTAATGGCGGACTCTGGGAGGGTTCACACCAATGAGCACTTCCCAGAACCCCTCCTGCCAGAGCCCCTGTCTCCTCGGTGAGCCACAACTGCCCCCCACCTCTGCAGGCAACCCTCCAACACCAGCGGGTAGGTCTGGTTCAGTCTCCTATGGGGTCACTGCTCCTTCCCCCTGGGTCCTGGTGAGCACACGTTTTTGTGTGCCCTCCAAGAGTGGAGTCCCTGTTTCCCCCAGTCCTGTGGAGGTCCTGCAATCAAATCCCACTGGCTTTCAAAGTCTGATTCTCTGGGGATTCCTCCTCCCATTGCTGGACCCCCAGGTTTGGAAGCTTGACGTGGGGCTTAGAACCCTCACTTTAGTGGGTAGACTTCTGTGGTATAACTGTTCTCCAGTTTGTGAGTCACCCACCCAGCATTTATGGGATTTGATTTTAACATAATTGTGCCCCTCCTACTGTCTCATTGCAGCTTCTCCTTTGTCTCTGGATGTGGGGTGTCTTTTTTGGTGAGTTCCCGTGTCTTTCTGTCAATGATTGTTCAGCAGTTAGTTGTAATTCTGGTGCTCTTGCAAGAGGAAGTGAGCGCACATCCTCCTACTCTGCCATCTTAATCTTATCTCTGGGTTTCTGGAGAACTTGTTGCAGAATGAGTGCCACTAGGCCTCCAAGACACCATTGATAGATGTGGAGATAAAACACAGCAGAACCAGGAAGAGAAACTCCTTCCTCAGCAATGGTTTTTCAGTGACACCTCCCCACCTGTTCCAGCACTCCTTAAAGACAAAATCTAATATAGCACCAATTGGCAAAGGAGACAGGTACTGGGGGGCCAGCTCCAGTATCAAAAAGCAGAGCAAAGAAGGTGCATTTAGAGCCAAGAGACACTCACTTGCATATGGACATTGTGCATTTTCTCTTGTTGGATGCTATATTTTGTTGGATTCCTTTATAGAGTGTTGGAGTTTGTCCTGGGACACAGTTAAGTTACTTAGGATTCTTCTGATCCTTTCAAGGCTTAATTTCAAGGCACTACTAAGTTGTGACACTTCTAAGGACTCTATCCAATATCCCATGTACTGTGAGGTGTTACCACACTATGTGGTGAGAACATGAACTATTTCCCTCTCTGTGTGTACTCTTGGACTTGTTTAGTCTGCTACTTTCCAATGAGTCTTTCCTGCCCTTGCAGAGTTTCACCTCATGCATGTGTAGACTAGAAATCAGCCAGAGACTCAAAGGAACCCTCTGCAGCTCTCTGGGTCTCTCTCTGCTTGTCCCTTTTCTCTGGTAACCTGCCTCACAAATTTTAGCCACATCAATCTCCCTAAACTGTGATGTCTGTCTATTTAATTCAGTGAGACCTCTGGGTCTCACTTTGGGCTGTCTTTGCATCATCCCTCTCTGCACTGCAGTCTGGAAACTGTCTGCAGGCAGTTAGCTGTGACAATCACAGGGTTCATCCCATTTGTTTCTCTTCTTTCAGGGAACAGTCCTGTGCTGTTTGTACAATGTCTAAAAACAGGTTTTTTGGGGGATACATTTCCCCACTTATTTATGGTAGTAGGGTTAAGTCCTGCAGCATTTAATCCTTCCTAAGCAGATGTGGAAATCCCTTGTCATGCATTTTAATTCTATCTTTAAAAAAATCCTCTTGATGTATTATTTTTTATATAATTTGATGCAGTCAGTACATGATTAGATTTCCCCATATAGTTATCACTTCATTTCTTCTTCCATCTCAGACCTTCTCTCTAGAATTCCTTTTTATTTCACCATTGTATAAGGTTAAGTGAGGGTCTGCTGGTGGCAAACTCTCAATTTTTGTATATCTGAAAATATAAATGTCTTTAATCCTTTATGTTTCAAGATATCTTTTCTGCGTGTGGAATTTTGGGTTGCAAGTTATTTATTTTCTCAGCATGTTAAAAATAACATTCCATTTTCTTCTGATTTCCATGGCTGCTGATGACACTCAGACATCTTCCAGTTGTGTTCCTTGTAAGGATAATCAGTACTTTCTTTCTGGCTGCTTTAAAGGTCTTCTCATTGACTTTGGAGTTTGGAGTTTTACTACGATGCATCTGGATGTGGGCTTCTTTTTATTTAACGTGCTTGGATCCATTGACTCTTGAACCTGTGGGTTTTCATTAGTTCTGAAAAGTTCCAGCTATTAATTTTTAAAATATTGCCTCTATTTCATTCTCTTGCATTTTTCTTCTGAAATTTGAATTAGCCATAAATTAGGCCTGCTGACTCCACCCTTCATTCTTCTTTTTTTTTTCCCTTTAATTTTCTATCATTATGTATTTTGTGCTTAATTCCAGATAGTTTCTTTGCAATTATTTTTCAGTTCATCAATTACTTCTTTAGCTATGTCTCATCTGGTTAAGTATGCTCATGCAGTAATTAATTTCAGTTACAATATTTTTTCATTTCTAGATGTTATCTTTCTTTTTCAAACATGTTTAGTTATTCTTTACTGTTTCTTGTTCCCTGCACATATTTTGAAACTTATTTTTTACTTCTTTAAAAATAGCACACACTATTATTTTAGAAATTCTGTGGTAAGTTCAGTACCTGAAACCTTTGCAAGTCTGCCCTGTTACTAGTTGTTTCTGTTGGTTTTCAGTCAAATGCATAGTTTCCTTGTGTATTTGTTTACTTTTGAACTGTGGTTTGCTTATTTTCCTCGGATTTCTATTTGTGGAAGACCTGGGATTGCAGAGAGTTCTTCCAAAGAGTATTTTTTATTTTTTGCCTCTGCCAGGCCACTGGGGGCACTTCCTTGTAGCAACCACTGTAAATTAAGGTTTTGGTTTGTGGAGTGTTGGGACCACCCAAGTGGTGTGAATTCAACTTGGTTGGTTACAAACTTGTGTAAGGGATGACTGATGGTTCCAAATTCTCAGTGGTTACTTTTTCCATTTTCCACTTAGTGCTTAGTTTTAGGACATTCCATTTTTCTATTTTTCTTGCAGTCCCCATGAAGGAGAAGGTTGTTGACATTTCTCCTTTGCCCTTAATGTGAGAGCGCATCCCCTTGAAGTCTTGGCTGTTTGAGCGGAGTAAATCCTGTCAGACTCCCCATCTTGGGCAGACCCTGGGCTTTGTCAGCTCTTGCCTTACCTCTAGGACACCAGGAAAACCAAAGCTCTGTTTCACAGGGTTCAGTAAATGCCCTTGGGGTAAACACAGTTGTTACTCCCTGTACCTTTTTGGTTCCTGCCTCCATTCAATGCATTTTTCACCTTGTACATTATTTACTTTCTTGGCAGCTTATCTTACATTTAAGAAGACTTTTTCTCATTTTGTCTAGATATTTTAGTTGTTTTCAATAAGAGGGTCACCCCGGGTATCTGGTACTTTGTGTTACCAAAACTACAGTACTGGGGTCACACTCAGTATTCCTCTTCAGTACCTACAACATCATAGGTTCTATGCTAGTATTTAGCAAATAACTGAATGAACAAGGGAATGAATGAAGACATATACACATGGTTTGGCTGCATGAACTGTTAGCCAGCCTAGAAACACTGTGAGGTCACGGTCCTGGCCTGTTGAGTTCACCACTGTCCCCAAACTGTTTATAATGATCCATGCTAATGTTAACTGATCTTGACTCAGAGTGGCCTAGAGGCCATGGGAAATCCGTTCTCTGTAGTGATGCTTGCTTGCCCTGGGCAGAGAGCAGCTTTCCAAATCTCTGGGCCTTTGGGGGTGATTGGTTTTCATATGGTGGGGATGGATTTCAGTGACCCTTCTTCCACTCTTCTCCTGGCTCCTCTGGGCGTTTAGCTGCAAATCTGCTTTCGCAGTGCTGGTTTCAGTGCTGTGATCCAAGTCCATGCAGCTCAAAGTGTGCTCCATGCACCAGTAGCGTCTACATCAGTTGGGTGCTTGTTAGAAATATAGAATCTTGCCCTTCCCCCAGGACTACTGAATCAGAATCTTCACTTTTAATAAGATTCCCTGTTTGTTCATGTACACATGAATGTTTGAGAAACACTGCTCTAACCCAGAGCATTCCACCACGAGTGTGTGCAGTGAATGAGTTACAAGTGTGCAGTGAGCACCTGATTCTTACAGCCTTCAAGTGGCCATGTAGGATGACCAACTCACTTCCGTTTGGCTGGGACTTTCCCAATTTTAGCACTGAAAGAACTACGTCCCAGGAAACCTCTTAGTCCCTAGCAAACTGGGATGATTCGTCCCCTTACCAGACAGGGCCCAGGTACCCCTATGGTTCCAGCAGATTTCACGAGGAAGAGACACATCTGGTACCACGTTGGGCTGGGCTGGGCATCGCTTAAGGAGGTGATTTGCCACCTGGACACCTGTGGCAGCAGTCAGCTGCAGACCCCTGTGCTCCCCATGGTAAGCAAGGGGCCCCTGGACTTGCAAGGGGAATTCACATTCTTAGTGTCCTAGAAGCATGGTGCCCAGTCCAACATGGGTCAAGTCATGAACGTGGTGACAAGGAAGCTGGGTGTGATGTCCAGGGTGGATGATCTTTGGGAGAAGGTGGCAAATCCCTGTCTTTACATCGGGTAGCAACTTCAGCCTTAATCTTTTTAGGTGATGTGCACTTTTAGTAGCACCCATGTTAGCTGCTAGAAGAAAGCTCTAACAATACACACACACTCTGTAAATTAGAACTTCGTCATTATTTTGAAATTCTTGATATGAAATGTTTGATTGTATTCACAATCCAGTCACATCATCACAAGAAATTTCAACATTACATTTGTCAAAGAAAGAAGAGGAAGAGCTGTTAGGTTCTTTTTAATATAATTTCAAGTGTTATACATTTTTGAAGGGTATTAAAATGGTCTTACATTTTTTATCATGGACTCGGTGAACAAAAGTTTCCTCTGACAGTGACGTTCAAGAATTTCAAGAGCTCATCATTAAAAAGCCCGCATCGAGAAGCGCATATGACCATTTCACACACAATGCCTGATATTAAAAAAAGTGTGTTCATGGAAGAAGTATGTTCAAGTTTCTCATTAAATTGTTTGAAAAGATTTTATTGGGAAGTACTTTGTTTTTTACATAGTCAATATTTAGTAGTTTCCCTATTACTTTGTACTTATTTTTCTTATCAAAGTTATGTGAAGAAAATGTAATACAGCTTTTCATCCAGTTCCTTATAGTTGCTTCCTAGTTACCTCCAGTTTATCCCCAGCTTGCTGTGCAGATCTGATTGACTTCTCTGTGTGCAGAGGTGTGAAGTCCCTGGAAAATCTGGCTGTAACCCTCTGAACTGCCCACTTCTCTGAACTGACTCGGGCCCTCTACATACTGGGAGAGAGAACACGGTGAGTCACTACCCCCTCCAAGAATCCCTCTCCCACCTCTCCTCCCTGCTCCTTCTCTGTGAGGGACCCCTTCTTTACTGAAAATCCCAGATACCTCAAGTAGTTGCTATGGTAACGCTCATGCAGTGGAGGGGCAGGCCTGGCCTGACTTGGGGATGAGCTTCCATGGCTCAGCTGCCTCTCCTTTTCAGGACACAATTATGATGGTGGGTAGGTGGGATCAGGGCACTCTGGGGCGGACCCAACTTCCCAGAGGCACGGGACCGCAACGCTCAGAGCAGCAGCAGACGCGCCCTCACCTGGGGTCCCCCAGACACCCAGTTTCCACACTTCACAGAAGGCCTCTGGGTCTCTCTAAAGGTTAATTCATTAAAAGCCCGCACCCTGAACACAGTGGTTTCACATGACCTTTCTTCTAGGGCCCCAGAGGTACTTCTTACCTCACCCCTTACACTGTTAGCTTGAGATTGACCTTGGCCTGCAGAGCTTTGGAGTAGACTCAACTGGTTCACGTAGTGTGGGCTGTGTGCCTAGGCTTTGGAGTCAGAAAGATGTGGATTCAAGGCTTGGCTCTGTCACGGACTGGCTCGGGGATCTTGGGCAAGTCACCTAACCCCCCTGAGCCTCAGTCTCACATACATGGGATCAGGATATTAAAGGCCCATCTCATAAGGTTGCAGTATTTGAGCTCATACTTTATCAGGTGCTCAGCCCGGCTCCAGGCGTGCAGTAGGCACTCGATTAATGAGGATTGATGTTATTATTATTTCCCCCTTGCCTCCCTGAGTTGTTCCTTTCTTTTCTTTCCTTTTCTTTTTTTTGCAACAAATCCTGCCAGGCACCTGGGGTTCAGGTGGCTGTGACTTCTTTAGCTGTTCGTGTAAGCCTGACTCTCAAAGAAAACAGTCTCCCCAGGCAGAAAAAAAACCAAAACTTTGTGCACATAAATCAATAATTCTGCACAAAGTGAGGGTAATTAATAAATGAAACCACTAGGAAATACCCAAGAGAACTTATTATAGAAAAGAACAGTAAAACTGTTACCTAACACTCTGAATCACATAACCAGAGTTGTACTCACCTCAGGGGTTTGAAGCTGTGTTGCACTGGCCAGTGGTGTTTGGTGACCAACTCTCCGGCTGCTCTCATTGTATCACGTGGCAGGAGGGGAATCTGGTCTGTCTGCTTTGAAGTTTCTTATTTTTTGCAGCAGACTAAAAATTAACAATTGACTTATGACAAATAGCATTGATATTATTGTTCTTGCTGCTTTCTAAGCAGATTGTAATGTAGCCAATTAGGCTCTCTGGGAAGCAGGCATTAGTGCACAGGGTGTTTACTGGGGAGGGTCTGTGGGATGAGCACCCAGGGAAGGGAGGGGGAGGAAGTAGGATTGGGGGGAGGGAGAAGTCAGGCCCCAGGATGGTCCAGGCCAACCCCGAGGCTGCAGCTACTGTGGGCCTATCGCAGTTGTCTGAATGGGCCGTTGGCCAGGTCTTTCTCCCATCAGCCTCCTTGGTCAGTCCTGGGCTATGCGAAGCGCGTGACCTCTGAAGGTGGCTCTCCGCAGCGGGTGGATGTGGAAGGGGCACTCCCGGCAGCAGGGGCACCGAGCCCTTCCTTGAAGGGAGAGCTGGGCTGCACATCTCTGTGTTCATCACAAAAGGTAAACTGAGGCTGGGAGTCTGGCGCTTGCTCACGCTGGATGTCATAGTGGCTCCTCAGGCACATCCACTTCACCCCACAATTTAGCAACCCCCCAAATTAGAGCTTAGCCTTCTTCTTTCATCCATGAGCAAACTGGAGTTCTGATTGGGAAGGACTTGCCAAAAGTCCCCCAGCAAGTTACAGACAGAATCACGCAGCCAGCCAGTGCCCCCTTTCAGGTCTTGGCTCAGATGTCACCTCCTCCAGCAAGCTTTGCTGGCCCCCCAGGGCTGTGTTTGATGTTCCTGTATGAACGGCCCACACCCAGACCTCAGAGTCTGGTCACTTTCCTGACTCCTCACTAAGCTGTGAGCTTCTTGAGAGCAGGAATGACGAACGAGACAGCGGCGAGGTAGGGACTCACCTTGGGAGGCACGAACGAATGTACCTAGTTAGGGTCCTTGACACCTTGGCCCAGGGAGTCTGGCTGGGCCCAACTGTCAGCCACTCATGGAGAGAAATGTCCCTGGCTCCTGAGGAACAGACCTCCAGGCTTTTTCAGGTTCAGGCTCAGGAAACTCAGAATTGCTTTAAGCCCACTTCTCAGTTCCTGCATCACTGGTCCATGCAAGGATATCTGGATGGATTTCTCTGTTACTTCCCTGTCCCACTTCTGGGCTCCTTCCTCTCTACCTGATGTGCTTGACATACTTGCTTTTATTTTTATGATTTTATGAAACCTGCGAGGGTGAGTCAAAAATGATCCGCACTCCAGTTACATATATAAAACCTATAAATTCTATAGCCAGAGTGCGGATCATTTTTGACTCACCCTCATATATTATTTTATGGCATGTATTTAATTTATGTAAATAGTATGATGCTAAAAGCCCAATTCTATTTTTTTCCTCTCCCAACATTGTGTTTTTAAAGGCCTATCCAGGTTCCTGTATGTGCCTCTAGGCTGTTGCCTGTAATTGCTGTATCCACCACGTTCACCCATCCCTCAGCAATGGAGGTCTAGATTGCATCTCAACTTCCTCGCCCCTTTCCCCCCTGCCTCAAACAACCCCGCAGTGGAGAGCCTCGCCCTCCCCTTCCAGATCATTCTGACAATTTCTTTTGGATCTATATCCAGGAGGGGATTTCTGGTAAAGGTGTATACGCATACTTAATTTGACTAAATAGACTTTCACTTTCCATTCTTAAAGGACCCTGCACGCATCAAGCCTGGGGGCTCACTCGACTATGAACTTTCCCAAAGAGACGATTCTAGAAAATAATTAAAAAAAAATTTTTGGAAGCGCTTTGTCAGCCAAATAAAACACAGGAGATGGATTCAGCCTACTGGTCTCCAATTTACAAGTTGGAGGCCCAGACCAGAACTAGCCTTCACCTTGACCCTTGCATGCAGAGGCCATGCATTCCTGACATCTCATGTGTGTCTCTTCAGGGCAGGGTCTGTGTCCACACTAACAAGCCTTGAGTGAAGCTTCGGCCCCTCCTCAAATAGCCCCTGTGTTGGAGCCCCGGACACAGGTCATGGATGAGTTCTGCGTGTGGTGAGCCAGAACCTTAGACGCCGCGCTGACCTTAACCTCTCTCTCAACCCCAGTCTTTTGGGCCCATCACCCATCAGAAGAGATGAGATTTATCTGGCGGGAGGTCCTTCCTGCTGGCAGCCCATCCCTGGAAGCTGAGGAGGGGGAGGAGGGGGCTGGGGCTATCTTAGCTCAGGCTGCCGTAGCACAATGCCATAAACCGTGTGGCTTCTACGCTTGCTTCGCACAGTTGGGAGGGCTGGCAGTCCGAGAGCAGGGTCCAGCGAGGTTGGGTTCTGGGGAGAGCCCTCTCTTGGGCTGTGGACTGCCTGCCTGCTTTGGTTGTGTCCTCACACGGAGGAAAGAGAGGGTGGCGGAGCCCTCTGGCCTCTTGTAGAAGCACGAATCCCAAAGCTCCTCCCCCAAGCACCATCGCATCGGGGATTAGCTTTCACTATGTGGGCTTTCGGGGGGGGGACACATTCAGTTCCTAGCAGGAGCCCGAGGTGCTTGCTCCAGCTCCTCCAGCAAAAACAAAGGCTGTTGTTGCTCTGATTCTCGTGAGTTTGAGAGAGCCGTAGACAGTGGGGAATGTCCAGACCAATGTGTGGCCTTAGACAATAGCCGCAGGTGTTCAGAAAACGTTTGCTTCTGAAAGAGAAAAGTATAATAGCTTCGTCTTGTTTTTAATCAGAGCATCTATGGCTTCAGCCCATGCAGTCATTCCCAAATCTCAGAAGGGCTTAGCGGAGTTGGCTGTATTCCCTTCATGGCATCTGGACTTCCTAAGGCCAGACGGCCACCTCCCAGGCCACCCTTTGTGGAGCAGAGCAAAGGGACTGGGATGTTTGGGTTCAGGAGTCAGACAGTCCTGGGCACAAGCCTGACCCTGCTGCTACCAGGCTGGGACCTTGGACAAGCCGCCTCATGTCTCCAAGCCTCGGTTTCCTCATCTGCAATTACCCACCTCACAAGGTGCTGTGACGCTCAGGTGGGTTAATAGCTGTAAAGCATGGACACATGAAAAGAATTCAAGGGATGGGAACTTCAAAAAGCAGCTCAGAGGGTCCTGGGATGCAGGCGAGTTAGGAGAAATGTAACATCCAACGCCTATTTCCCTGAGTCTGCCGCGTGCCGGGTACCGCAGTGCCTTGGGCTGCATCCTGCTTGCGTGGGGTTGCCCGGGGCCCTGGCACAGAGCGAGGAGGCAGAGAGAGGAGGAGCGGCACAGACATGCCGTGCGATGGGGCTTCCTCTCCAGCCTCCAGTGCGAGAGGAGATTTTAAAATGTTTATCTGCCAAATATTTACAGAGTTGCACATATTAGAACCCACTGTGGCTAGTTTAAACAGAAAAGAGATTTATTAAACAACATGAGCTAATGCATGGAGTCAGCGGGAGGGCATGAGGCACAGACTCGAGGTGAGGCTTCCAGGAGAAACTCAGAACCGTGTCGCAGGACCGGCTCGATGGGTGACATTACTGCTGCAGCAGCAGCAGCCACTGCGTGGGATGCCGGGAACTGACCTCACTGCAGCCGCGTTCTCTTCTGCCGCTGGAAGTGGACCTTGCAGCTGAGGCCACCCTGAAAGCTGGACCACAAAACAGAAGTCTGTGCCTGTTTCAGCCTGGGGTTCAGTTCCGAATCAGGGACTTTCAGGGCAGAGCCCAGGTCACATGCCCGCATCTTCGCTGCAAGGGAGCCTGGGAATTGAGCTCTGGTATATACTTGGGAAGGCAGAGCTCGGGGCAATTTCTCCAAATGAAAAGATTTTCAAAGGATGGACGATGTGCAGCCACAAATGTGGCAAATGCTCCTGTGCTGTTACTCAAAGCAGCACGCGGGGAACGTGGCGGGCATCTGACAGGGCGTGGACTCAGCTCTTAGAGGTGCTCACCGTCTACAGACGTCCATATAGGTAACACTGCCGGTGAACGGAGGGACTTCTAGGGACACGGACCACCCATCCTTCCACTGCAGGTTTACACCTGACTCCAGAGGCTTGGTTGGTATGCGAGTGAGTGAATTTGTGACCTTTCCATTGGTGGTGCTGAACAATGGAAAGGGGAGAGTCAGCCAACCTGGGGTCAAGTCCCAGCTGTCCCACTGACCACACGTACAATTTTGGATTTCTTAATTTCTCTGAACCTCAGTTTCTTCATATGCAAAATGGGTACAGTCCCACCCATCATGTAAGGACTGGTGTTCACATTAAAGATAATGTGTGTAAACTGCCTGGTATAATCTATGTCTAATAGAAGGTGGTTATTTTATATTTACTGGCTTGAGCATGATGAGAGAGGGTTCCTCTGGTGGAGGCCTGGATGCAAAATGCTTTGAAGAGGTAGAGGAGAGGTTGGGAAAGACAGGAGGGCCCAGGACCCGTCTGCCTTGGGGATTCTGGGAATTGTAACCTTTTGCTGATTAAGGCACACTTGGGGCTAACAGAACAAACTTTCCTTTGCCAAACTTCGGCTTTGATTGTCATTGAATAAAAAATATCAAGACAGCCCTCTTCCCCCCCAGCAAGAGAACATCCCCCTCCCCTCAGCGGGCATCCTGGTGTTTTTCCCAGAGTCCCTGTGTGAACAGTGAAAAGCAGGACTCTGGGTTCTGGGCCCGTGGCTGGAAGGTGAGCTCCATGCTGCAGCTGGGGTTGCCCTGCTGAGGTTCAGCTCCCCGGGTGAGAGCAGGAGGTGAGGGAGTGACGTCCATCCGGGGTGTGCGGTTTCTCACATGAGCAGGTCCAGGGTGTGGGGACAGGCAGGGGGCAGGGTTAGAGCAGGCAGAGGCCACACTCAACCCCTCCTCTCTGGTCTCCCCTGTGCCCTGTGAGGTACCAGCCACAAGGCTCGGTTCCTGCTCAGCTTATCTGATGCTGACAGCTGTCTGGAAGACTCCGCGGCAGCAGGGCAGAACAACTTGGGCACATTCCCCGAGGTGTACAGCTGGGACATCTGGATCCCAAACTGTTTGCTTCTCCCTGGGGAAACTGAATCAATCTCTCCCACCGTTTCTTCAAGCTCCTACCTGCCCACATGGGCTGCTTCTCAGAAAGTGACTCAGAGAGGTGCCCCAGAGTCCCTTCCCGAGGAAACAATAGCCCAGAGCAGGGCAGTTTGGTGTAGTAGAGAAAGACTCTGGAGTCAGGCAGACTTGCTGCTGACCTCTGGCTCCTTCTACCTTTGGAGCGATCTTGGAGTGACCTCAGCGTTCACCTGAGTCAATTCACAGATGAAAAGCAATGACTTAGAAAGACAGAGACTTTGAATGTTCTGAAAAAAAGATGGGAATGATAGACAAATTTGATGGATGATAGAAATGAGTCATGGCATGAGACGCTAGAGGGGAAGACTGCTCAAGAAAGTGTTGGGAAGATCTAAAAAAAATGCAATTTAGATCATTTAATTCTGAGTAATTCAGTGAGGATTAGAAGAATTATGTCTAAAGACATCAGGCTTAGAAGGGCAGGTTCAAAGTAGGAAGAAAAGACACAAGTAACAGAAAACTCCCTTCAAGATGGATTAAACTAAAAGGGACTTTATTGAAAAGTGTAGTGGCAGGTTGGGTTTCAGGCATGGTTTGATTCAGGAGTTCAAATGCTGTTATGGGACACAGCACAGGAGTCTGTGCTGGTCTCTTCTCACACAGGAGCTCCTCCCATGATAACCAGGTGGCAGCAGCAATTCCAGACTCACGTGCTCCCAGGTTCAAGTCCAGCAGGAGATGGAAGCCAGCAGTCCTAGCAGATGTCTCATTGGCTATTTCTGAACTGATCATTGCAGTCAGGAAACACAGTGCTTTCATTGACCAGGTTGGTATCATATGCTCTTCAGGGCGAAGTCAACACCAGCCCTCTGAGTGTGGGAAAGGCAGGCTTCCCAGAAGGAAATCAAGTACCATTACCAAAAGAAGACAAAATGGATACTGGGTGGTCCAAAAATCAAATGCCTACTCTGGTAGGTGCAAGTAGACAGTTGCAGGAAACAGAAGGCCAATGAGCTAAGTCTCATCAAGGATGAGAGAAAGGGCTTCTTGAAAAATTTACGGCCAATAGAAAATCATGAATAGAAGATCCACTACTTGGGTTAAAATGGTGTTTTAAAAAAAATCCCCAAAAGGTGATTTTTAAAATTTGTTTTTAAAATTTTAATTATTTGTATCCAGTTTTATAATACTTGTTTAGAGAAGGTAACTGGTACACTTCCTGCTACTTGGAATTTACTGGAGTTTGATTTGTGATTTGGTATATGATCAATTTACACAGACACTTGACAAAAAGATACAGTTCCTATTGGCAGGATATAAATTCAATATCTATTAATTCAGCTATCAATGATACAGTTTGAATCTCTTATTGCTTTATTAAGTTTGCCTTCTTGATCTTACATGGATTGAGATGAGTATGCTAAAGTCTTCCACTAAAACTGAGTTTCTGTCAATTTATACTCATGTTTCTAAGAGTTTATGCTTAATATATTTCGATGCTACGTTCTTTGGTCCATTAAAGTTCATGGACCGAACTATGACTTCATTATTGATCATAACTTTTATCAATATCAAATGACTCTCTTTGCTCTATTTAATGCGTTTTGCCTTGAATTTTACACTGTCCGTTTTCTGTAGTGCTTTTCTCTTTTTCTGGTTCCCATTTTCCTGATATATTTATGCTGTAGGTCCAACAGAGCTCGGGGAAGATGGCATAATGTCTTTTAGGGGTGGATGGGACAGAATTCTTCATCTCCTGTTTTGCTCCTGTCCCTTCTCCTTGGCAATACAAACATGGAATGGAAGCATGAGATGGGTGAAAAAGTTACCTGCACTCACCTGGCTGCTCTGCATGAGTTCCATGCTCCAGACAACAGAGAACTCATGGTCCTACATCTCTTGCAGATGATATCACTGAGCCACTGTCTCTGTCCTTGAGAAATCACAGAATAGGAAGTATTACTGAAGATAGATGAGGGGTATATGCCCTTCCACTTCTCTAAAGGGGGAAGAATGTGGATTCTGAAACTACAGGTCAGCACACATCTCAATACATGAAGATGAATGAATTATTACATATATGGTTTGTATGGAAGTGAGCCTCACTGGGACCCAACATGGGTTCACTAAGAACAAATCTTATCAAATAACCCAGTTTCTCCCTTTGACTGCTCTACGGGACTTGAGCAAGATTTTCTTTCTTTTTCCTTCTTTCTTTCTTTCTTTCTTTCTTTCTTTCTTTCTTTCTTTCTTTCTTTCTTTCTTTTTCTTTCTTTCTTTCTTTCTTTCTTTTATTTTTTTAACTTTAATTTAAAAATGAAAAAAAAATCCATATAAAATAGAAAGAATAGCATAATGAAACCAAACTACACATTCCCCAGCTTCAACAGTTTTCAACTCTTGGCCCATTTTTTTTCACTCCCAGTTACAGCCTCTCCTTCTATGCCACCTGCCCCTGCCACCATTATTTTGATGCAAATCCTGGACACTATATAAACACTTCACTGTGCCTCAGAAAACCGTAACCACAATACCATTATCACACCTTTATTAGTTATCTGTTGCTCCATATCAAATTACTACAAAACAGTGGCTTAAATGATGATTAGATCTAGAGACTTGATCAGATTCAGGTTCAATTTCTTTTCTTTTCTTTTTTCTTTTCTTTCCTTTTCTTTTTTTTCCTTTTAATTTTGGCAAAGTCCTGTAGCATTGAGGGGTCCAGTAGGGAAAACAGAAACCATACTGGCCCTTTCAGCAGGATTAGTAACTCTAGGATGTAGTCACCGTACATAGGGATGGGGAACAAGGAGAAGAGATTGGTGCAACAGAATCTAGAATTGCAGAGTTGGGGCTCAGACTTCAGTGGCCACCACCCAGCTGCTGCTGCTGGGTCCTCTGAGGGGTGGGGCAGGATGAAAGGTCCTGCTGGAGGAATGGTGTCAGAATCCAGCAAGCCAGCAGGAAGTAGTGAGTCCCTTCTCTCTTCTCCTACCTTCTAGTCTCCTCTTAGTGTCTTTACAGGCAGAGCTGAATGTGGAGTCAACCTGCAAAAGAAGAGGGTGTTTCCCAGAGAGCCAATCCTAGCATCTCAGAGCAGGGAGGGAAGAGGCTTGGAGCTGAGAGACAATAGCTGAATAACTGGTGCCCCTCTGCACAGGAAGTGTTCCATGTTCATCAAGAGGTACGTAATGCTTGGATAATTATCTTTTTATATGTTGTTATCAACCATTAGTGATGTTTACCTTAATCCATTAATTCATTTGGGATTATATAATTGGCAAAAATTTGACAAGATATGTCTTGATATCCACTCGACAAAATGGAGTGATAAGGAAAAGATGGAAAGCAATCTGGGTGGAGTAGTAGTTAGATGAACACACTGCAATGTTGATGAATGGCTCAGGGTGCACCTAGAGGGAGGTTGCTGGTAGATGGGTTTTTGTCCTAAAATGTTTAGCATTTTTATCAATGACTTGAATAAAGACAAAGGGTAGGTAGGCATCATTCAAAGATATTTGCTGAGGACAGTGTTGCTGACTTTTTTTTTTCACATCATGGCACTCATGGGAAGTGCTAATATTTATACAGTCTAGTGGGGAAATCCTAAGAGTCTGCTCATAACATAGGGTGACTGGCCTGGAATCTGGCCGTCTCAGGCTCTACTTGGCTGCTCCAAAGACTGTGAGGGGATCAATACCTCGAGGCCCGAGGGGACCAATATCTGGGACACATCCAAAACGTATTCACAGCTCACTAGCTTGGAAGCTCTGGTCTAAAGATGTGGGTATGGCCAGAATTCTGCCTCACATCACAGCCAGCCCTCCCCACGAGGATCCCAAGGGAGGAGAGCAAGTGGGAAGTCAAATTACCTCTTTATTATTTGCTGTATTGATGTCTGAATACCCAGTGAAGGGCTTGCTGATAACCTGGGCTGAACCACATAGAGTAAGCTCAAGGCTTAAGTGAAATGGGAAAGGAGCTTTCCCCCCTTCTACACCCCAAACTAGGCAGTTGCCTGAAACTAGAGTCAAACTGTGCTTGCGTTCTAAGAGACGAAGAGTATTTAGAGACTAAGCCCCCTCCCATGCAAGAGAGGGTTATAACTTCTTGTTTCTGTAGCACAAGTAAGAGGAGAGAAGAGCCCTAAAGACAGAGCTAAGAGGGTCTGGTGCAGTCCCGTAGCGGGGTTAGGGTGGGGCAAGCGGCAGAGGAAGACCCTGGGCTGCCTAGTTGATCAAATGATATGGGTTGAAAAGCAAGAGAAAAGGGCTTAACTCCCATGTTAATCCCACGTGAGTAACATTTTAAAATGCCTGGTGCTCCTGCCCACAGTAGGTGTGTACACATGGCCCGGTGTTGTCTTGGGACCTGCAGCCTGATCATCAGCTCCTCTTCCCTGGGTGTGTGTGAGGGGGTGTGTTAGTTATCCGTTGCTGCGTGGCAAATTGTCCCAAACTTAGCCGCTTAAAACGGCAACCATTTGTTTTCTCATGATTTCTGAGGGTCAGGAATCTAGAAGTGGCTTGGCTGGGTAGTTCCTATTATCTCATGAGGCTACAGTGAAGCTGTCAGCTGACGCTACTGTCAACTGAGGCTTGACTTGGGCTGGAAAATCCACTTCCATGGTCACCCACTTGACTGTTGGCAAAGGGCTTTGTGTTCTTGCCATGTGGGCTCTTCCAGGTGGCTGCTCACCATGGGGCTTCTTTCCCCACAGTGATGAGAGAGAGAGAGAGAGAGGAAGAGAGACAGAGAGCATGAGATGGGATCTTGGAAGTGAAATAATGTCACTTCTGCTGTATTCTCTTGGTCACACAGACCAATCCTGGTACAACGTGGGAGGGGACTATACAAGGGTCTAGATACTAAGAGGCAGGGGTCACCAGGGGCTATTTTGGAGATTGTCTACCACAGGTGGTTAGTAGGCCAATGGGGAGATAATTCCCATCCTCTAGAGCCCTAAAAGGATACAGCCAATCAAATTGGCAGAAGACAGAGTGCTGGGAGGGAGAATAAATTCCTTTCATGACAGAACCAGAATCTAAAAAGATCTTTATACGACTGAGTGATGGACCAAACCTAACCTAAGGTGAAACGTAGCAGGAATAACGAGGGATCCTGTAATTGAACCCCCAAGGGGACGTCCAGAGCAGCACTAAATGGGAGGAGAGAGAGGTCAGCAGTGGCGAGCATAAAAATGGCTTGGGGTTTTAGCTGTCATAGGGTCGTAATGCTTCCCTGTGACGTGTCACGATGGCACTGCCAAAACCGCCACCACGTTCTGGGCCTGGATCCGTAGACGAGTAGGGAGGAGAGAGTTCCGTCTGGTCTGCCGCTCTGGGAATACTGGATTCTACTGGGTGCCAAAAAAGAGATAAAGTGGAACATAGGCAAAGAAGTGGGCCTAGGGTAGCCAGGAACATTGTCATAATAGGAAACATTGTCTTAAGGAATGAGAGGGGTTGTGTGAGGTACGTATGTGGTTTGGAGAAGAGGTTATTGGCGATATTAGAACTACCTCTAACAGAGGCATCCAGCTTGTTCTTTCTGCCTCTAAGCCCCAGAGATGGGAGACAGGGAGGTGGGATAAAAGGAAGAATCGTTAAACAATTAAAGCAACTCTAGGATGGAAAAGCTTGCCTAGGTAAGTCATGGGTGTCGGGTCACCGGGAGTGTGTGTGACCTGAGGCTTGGAGGCTGTGCAGCGGGTTCACGTAATGGATGGGGAATTAGGACTATTCTTCCCTCTGACCCTCATAGTCCATCATCTTAAGACGCTTCCTGATTCACAGCCTTGAGAGGGAGGACCTCTGGCTTTGGAAAGGTACCCTGCAGGGAGGGGAAAGAATCTCAAGCTAGGAGGGGCATGGCCCAGAGACAGCCATCCTTGGGGCTCCCCGTATCCAGACAGGGGCCTCTCCCCTGGTTCAAACAATGCTGTGAGCTCTGTGCTGCTGTGAGTGAACACTCCCCTCCCTCCAGCACCCGCAGACACAGACCAACAAGCTTCCTTGGTCAACGTCACCAACCCTTGATAGGTGCCCCTGATCCTTGTGGCCTCCGAATGCTGTTCTGAGGACTGAGCCTACCTCATGGGTGTCCCCCCCTGGCTGGACCACAAGACAAGGGCAGCAGGTGGGGATTTCTTGCCAAAACCCATTGTATGAAGAAGGGCTTTGTGCTGCCATTGACAGAAGCCAGTCCTATTCCTCCAGGTGAGTGGGTTATGTGGCCCGAGGGGGTGCTTGGGCTTGGCACTTTTAGTGGGAGGAGGGAGACCCACCCTCCTTGAGCTGGTCAGACGTGTCCTTTCTCTTGGTCGTGCGGAGACTCTAGGCAACCACAGCACCCACGCATGGTGTCTAGGTTGCTGCTGACTGCTCACCGGCTGATCTCACCACCTGTGTGCTTCTCATGGAGCAGGGTCACATCTGTCTTAATAAGTTACAGGAATACAGCTGATTGACGTTGGTGTACCTCAAAAACTGGTACAAGAGTGTAAAGCAATTATATTCCAATAAAAAAAATAATATGGAAACCGTCAAAAAAAATAAGTTATAGGCATTGGCTGTACATCCAGGTAACAGTCCCCAAGAGCCCCCTACGTGTTATGTGGTGATGCTGAAGAGTTGCCCTTCACTCTCTAGATCATTTCACTTGCAAAGATTGCTGTTTGAAGTTCCTCCATGAAATTGCCCGAGGGAAAAAGAAGAAGCAGTTAAGTAACTGGGAGGGTCCAGTTACTTAAATGACATGAAATGTTGAGAAGACATCATCTATTAATGCGTCCATTGCCACTCATTCACCCAACCATTCATCAACCACAAATTCATCTATGAATGCATCCATCCATCATCCAAGAGTCTATGCATCCACACATCTATCTATTCATCTATCCATTATCCAGATAGCCATTTGCCCAACCATCCACTCATCCATCCATTTATCCACCCATCTACCCACTTATCCATCCATCCATCCATCCATCCATCCATCCATCCATCCATTCATCCATCCATCCGTTATCCAGGTATCCATTTATCCAATCATCCATTCACATATCTTCTATGAATCCATTCTCTATCCATCTAACTCTCCATCTATCCAACTATGCATTTATCCATCATTCATCATGTCCAGCTCTGATAGATACTGTGATGTGCTGTCCAGGCTCCCTTGCAATGAAGGATTTCTTGTCCCAGCTGCTAGGAGGACTGGTGTCAAAGAGCCTTTAGAGGTCTGTTCCTTGAAGGATTATCTCAGCTACAGACAGCTGCCTTGCCCAAGATTATGCCTCTTCCCAGGGCAACCCACATCCAATGACTGATGGATGTGTGCTTATACAGACCTGACTATCTTGGCCCATGAGAAAAACCCTACAGGTGTGTTTTGGCTCCGCACAGTGTCAGCCAAGGCTGCTGTTGTTGGACCTGCGTTGCAGCTTGACTTCCCCTCTGCCGATCTTGCTTCTTCCCCCTTCCCCAGGTGTTGATCCCAAGGACACTGTATACAAACATCCTGCACAAGAGACTCTGCCTCCCTGCTTCCCAGGGAATTTACTCTATGACTCTGACTCCATCTTTTCATCATAAATACATTCCTGCATCCATGTATCCTTCCATTCAATAGATAGTTACCTTAAACTTGCTATCTGTACAAGAGCTGGGCATTATGAAAGAGGAATATACATGAATCAAACGTAGGCCTTGCCCTCAAGAAGCTCATAGTATAATAGGAATGATTAGACCTGTCCGCCAATAGCTCCACTAAGGAAGTCAGAGGGGGGAGTGGTCTCTTCAGGCTGAGGGGATCAGGGCCAGCTTCCTGGGGGAGGTGTCTCCTGAGACGGGCCATGAAGGATGGGGGATGGGAAGTTGAATTTGGTTGTGTGGAATGGGGACAACAGTGGCTTTTCATGTAATAAAAATAGCCTGTGCAGAGGCATGGAGACGGTGAAATGAGAATTATCTACCCAAAGGGAAGAGGCAGGTGTGACAGCTGGGCACAGCTGGACCTTGGATGACCTCATGACATCCACTTCCTCTGCCCCCCCATGCCCCTCCCCCACAGAGCCCTTCCTATGCTCCCAGCTCTTCCTCCCACCTGCCCCCCCCTCCGTCCCTACAGGAAGCACGCCTTGGTCACCAGCCAAAGCTTTGTGGTCTGGCCATGGGGGAAGTGTCTGGAGGGCACAGCCAAGAGGAGGGCAGGATTCTTCCTTGGCTTCAGGGAAAAGGAGTCGTCGGCATGTTTGGCAGGCTGTTTTATCCAAGGCTGCTCGCTCCCTAGAAGGCTGCTTCCTCCATCTCGCTTTTGGATTAATAAGAAACCAGATGGGCCCAGCTGGTTGGTGAGAATCGTGCGCCAGCGAGGCCAAGGTTGCAGCATGATCCCTGGAATGGCCTGGAAGCTGTATGTGCGGAAAGTCTGTTCACAGCTCTCTGACCCAGGCACAGGCGATAAATTTGACCTTGGCCAGGTACACAGCCCCTGGCCCCTGCCATCGACTGAGCCTTGACCCTGATCACAAACTGAGCCCTGTGTCTGGCTGCAGAATGAGCCCCAAAGGCCAATCAATCAATTAATCAACCATCTGACAGCTCTATATGGAAGAACGTCTAGAGCTGCTGAGTGCTATTCCAGGACGGTGGGGATGAGGGCGTCGCCTTGGGGGCTACTGCTTGGCAGGCACAGCCGCCAGGCTCTGCAAAGTCCCAGGTGGCACACCTGGGTCCAGGGGAGGCAAGCTCAGGGTAATGCTGGCTTCTGCTCATGGTCAAGGAGGAACTTCTGTCTTTCGGCTCCCCCGTAATGCAAAGGGCTATTCTTTTAGGTAGTGAGCTCCCTGTCTGATGAAGTGTCTAGTAGGCAGCTGTTGGATGATCATCAGTGACTCTCTTTATTTATTTATTTATTTAGCTCTTTATTGGAGTATAATTGCTTTATACTGTTCTGCCAGTTTTTGCTGTACAACAAAGTGAATCAGCTCTATTTATACATATATCCCCATATCCCCTCCCTCCTGCAATTCCTTCCCACCCTCCCTATCCCACCCCTCTAAGTCATCACCCAGCATCAAGTTGATCTCCCTGTGTTATGCAGCAGCTTCCTACTAGCTATCTCTTTTACATTTGGTAGTGTATATATATGTCAATGCTACTCTCTCACTCCGTCCCAGCTTCCCCTTCGCCCCCCACCCCATGTCCTCAAGTCCATTCTCTATATCTGCATCTTTATTCTTGCCCTGTCACCATCAGTGACTCTTAAAGATGTTTACACTGAGTGGGGCTTCCTTGGGTGCTCCATTTGCTGACTGCATGACTTGGGGCAATGACTTGCCTTCCGAAAGCCTCCATTTCTACTTCTGTACAACGAGGATAAGGAAGTATGTACTTCTTGGCCCTGCGGCAAGCACTCAGTAAGGTGGTGTGTGTGAAGCATCAGTATTATTGCCCTAAGACTATTCGTAGAAGGAAGGCTGTTGAGATTTCTGCATTTCAGGCATTTGAGAAGGGTTCCAGTGCATCCTGCCCCTCTTAGCAAATGGCCATGGTTAGGGGATCAGCCTGTGGCCTAGAGAAGGGGCAGGGCTGTGAATGCAACAGCCCATCACACTTGAAACAACTTCGTGGCTCCTCGTCCTTCTGTCTTGAAAAGTGAGAGAGGCCAGGGACTCTCCATCCAGGGGAGTACCAGGGTACACGCCCATCCTACCACCCTCCGCTCAGGCAGGATTAACGCCATTCTGCAGCCTCAGCAAGGTAGATAACGCAGTGCCTCTAATGGTTACCATGGCAACCCTGTGCTGGGAGGAGCAGGGCTGGCCTGACTTGGGGATGGGAAGCCTGAGTTTCCAAGGCAGTGCTGCCCTCGGTTTGCTGCGCAGTTAGGATCCCCCGTGGGGGCAGGCCTGGGAGACAGGATGCTCAGGAGATCCCAGCCTTCCTAAGATCTGGGCCCTCTGCCCTCACAGCTGCTGGGGATGTGCTCTGGCTCAGGGTCCTCCAGCTGCCCGGCTCTTGCTCTTCATAGGGTCTCTCACCAGGAGCCTGGCTGCTGCCTGTCCTTCACTCCACACCCTTGCTCTCCTCTAAGACTCCACCATGGTTTCCCTATGTCTCCTATAGCAACTCTGACTCGGGATGCACCCAAGGCTCTCCTGAACTGCCCTTGTGCCCAAGATGCTGCCAGGGAAACAACATGAGAAGGCAGAATGAGTTTACTAAAATTCAAATTTGGTCAAGTCTCTCCTCTATGAAAAACCTTCAATGGCTCCCTAGTGCCCTCAAGATAATGGCCAACCCTTTACCACAGTTTACAAGCTCTTGGCACCCGCTCCCTTCTGTCTCCCTTTCTTGCCCTTTCCCACCTCATCCCCTGGGCTCTGGCCACATGGGGAGTCTTTAATGCTTCTGGAAGGATGCACTCCCTCTCACCCCTGGCCTTGGCCTGGGCCGTCTCCCTCTTCCTGGACTCCTCTGTGTGCTCACCTGGCTGCCTTCCACGCAGTCTCTTTTTCTCAGCCTCGATGGCATGTCCCCTAGGAAGCTCTCTGCAGGATTAGGAGCCTCTCTGCTCCCAGAGCACTGTCCTCTCGTCAGAGCCAAATCCTCCTAGGTTAGAACGCCCATTTACTTGCTGCCTTCTTCCTCCGGGATGCTGCACCCCCAGCGCATGGCTTGGGTCTGTGCACATAGGAGGTGCTTGACAATAGTTGTGGACTGAATGAGTGAACAAATGAAGGAGGCCCCACCTGTCCTGGACCAGCTTTCCTGGGGGAGGTGGTGACGTGGCAGAGCCTGGTACCCCCAAGTGTTGGAGGGGAGGCTGGGAAGTTCCTGCTCTGAGGGTGTGAGTGCCCCAAGCTTCAGAGAAAAAAACCGAAACACAGCTCTAGGCAGCTGAGTCCCCCGTATCAGTGAGGAAATGGAAACCTTTTAAACAGCGGGCCTTTGGGAATTGGGTCAGCCAACTGGGTTTGTCTTGTCCATGGAGAATCGTGCAGTGATTAAAAGGACTTTCATAAAAGAAAAAAAGGATCCCAGAAGAGCCTAGCAAAGACTATGCAGAAACATGGCAAAGTGCTTGGCATAACGTGTTCCATGTAAAAAAGCAGAATCCAAACCTCTGTGTACTCCCGGATTACGTGCATGTGACCGTGTGTGCCTGAACGGGTGAGACTCGGGGGAGGGAATAAGTAGCATGTGAACATTCGGCCCAAGTCAGAGGCTGACAGGGCCAGGATCATATCTGCGGCAAGAGACACAGAGTGAAAGAAGAGGTCGCTTCCCAGCTCTTGGAGGAAAGAGAGGGGATGCCTTGTTTTCCTATCTCTTCTGCCCTTCCCCTTCGATTGCCTTAGGGTCCCCTACGGACACCCCACGTTTCCGGCTGCCGCTTGGAGAAGACACGGCAGACAGGCCTGGGGAGTCCTAGGCGGGGGTAGGGGGGCTACAGGGCCGCATGGACCAGGGGCTTTTCCCCTGAATCCAGGCTGGGGCTGGCCCCTGTCCCTGCTGCCCCAGCTGCCCCGACTGCCCCGCCCCGAGGAGGCAGTGCCAGGTGGGCTGTGCTCCTCCTCCCCCCTGTGGGCCTCCTCAGAGCGGGCTGGCGCTGCCCTGGCTTCTCTCCTTCCTTCCCCAGGCCTGTCTGCACTCCGGCCACCCCCTCTGTCTTCCCCAGATGCCCCTGCCCGCCACCCCTAGAGGACCATCCCGAGGTTCATTTTCTTTCAAGAGCTGTATCTCTCCCTTGCATCCCTGACCCCAGTCCCGCTTGTCCTGTCTCCATCACTAGATGTCCTCCCTTCTCTGAGGAGTGGGAAGGAGATCAGTTTCACCCCATCCTAAGAAGGGCCTTGCTTCCCACACCTGTTCTCCTTCCCTGACCTCCACTGTGACCTTTCCCATTTCCCGTTGGACCCTTGTGAGTCTGAAGCAGTTTGTCCTCAGAGGTCGAGGCCCTCATCACAGGTCCCAGGGAGCTGTTCTTGGATGAGGGTGTGAGGCAACCTGTGTTTTACATTTTTTACCAAAAACGGCTTCCTGGTGGAGGAATGACCACTCAGCGGCAGGCTGGAGGGGAGATGTTTGGGGGCACAGGGCCAGCTCTGCCCTCCTTATATCATCCCACTGAGGGGGCTTTGGAGTGACTTTAACTTTCTTCTTTGTGTCATTCTGTACTTTCCCAGTGATCTAAAATAAATCTCTTTACTTTTAGGACCTGAACAAAAGCTAACGAAATAGTCCTCCCCTCTCCACCTTGGACCGCTTCTATTTTGCCCCCCTTACAATCACCCCTAGGTTGGGGGGGGACTGGCATAGACGGCAGGTCTGAGAGTAGAGCCTTCACCCAGCCCTCCTCCCAGGAGCCAGGTAACAGGCACCATGAGCTTTGGAGTCAGACAGTTCTGGGTTTGAGTCCAGGTTTCGTTGTTTACCTGCTCTGTGACCTTAGGAGAATTACTCAACCTTTCCGAGACCCAGTTTCTTCATCTATTACATGCAGTTAATAACCCACGTCAGGGTTCTTGCGAGAATTAAACGTGTTAACTAGTTTTCTGTGTCTAGCACGGTGTTAGCACACCACAAATGGTGTCTCCTTTTTACAAGGGAGGAAGAAAGGGGAACAAGAAGTGTCAGAAGAGATAAAAATGTGGGTAAATATAAGGTGTTTTTCTCTTTTAAAAAATTTCTTTAAAGGATAATTTGTATTGTGATGTTTATAATATGAATAGAAATAAAATGTTTGCAACAGTCCTATGAGGGACAAGAGGGAGATGCAAGTATAGTGTTTTAAGCTTTCTTAAACAAATTAAAACTGCATATTTTAAACTTTAGAACAACTGCTAAAAATAAAGAGGTGTGGCTAATTAGCGAATGGAGATAAAATAGAATACTAAAAAGAGTACTCAACTAATCCAAAAGAAGGCGGTTAAAAAAGAAAAAGGAACAAAGGACAGATGAGACAAATGGAAAACAAATACCAAGGTGGTAAATTTAAACCAAACATATCGATGATTACAATTAAATGTAAATGGTCTAAACATTTCAGTTAAAAGGTAGAGGTTGTCAGAGTGGATAAAAAATCAAGATCAAACTATATACTGTCTACAGAATCCTCATTTTAAATTTAAAGGCACAGGTTAAAAGTAAAAGGATGGAAAAAGATACTATGCACACACTATTCATAAGAAAGTTGCAATGGCTGTATTAATATCAAAGTATCAAGAGATATTTGTTCGGAGTCAGAACAAAGAATATTACCAGGGATAAAAGAGGCTTATTTTATAATGATAAAGATCTGATTTTCAGCTCTGCTACTGGATGACGTAGAGCCAGTCAGCCTCTCTGAGCCTCAGTTTCTTCTTCCGTAAAATGGGTCTCAACATCAAGGGTAAAGCGCTCAGCACCGTGCCTGGGATTGTGTGGTTGCCGTGGTTCTTACTGCTGTGAGTGAGTCCCCGATGTGGCATCCCTTCTCCCCAGGGCATTGTACCTGTCCCTTTACCAGGGCTCTCACCCTGGGCTGCTCGACAATTATTTAGGCCAGCAATTACCCTCTGGGCACATAAACAAGGGGCTGTTGACTTTATTGTTGACTCTATAAAGATGCTCTTCCATAGCTATTGGGAAGCCAGGCTTGTGAGTTATGATCCAGCCAATTTCTGGCAGCGTAGGTTGGGTTGTGAGGAGCTTGTCACAGGAAAAGTTTGGGGGTAAGTCATTTGCTCCCTCTGAAGTCCTTCCAAGGGATATGGAGTCTTCTTGATCTTCAAGAGCCATGGTCATCTCTGTTTCTGGATTTTAAATTTTATTTTACTCAAACAAGTGTTTCTCACATAGCCCAAATACACTTTAAGAAACAAACTCCAAAATATTACATTTCAAAGGCAAGTTCAGAGGACTTTTCCACTGAGGAATTATTTGTCCATAAAAATAATTTTTAAAATATGGGAAGAAGCACATTGGGGAAGATCCCTGGGCTTCAGAGTTGTGTAGACCTGGGTTGAAATCCCAGTTCTGCTACTGCATTCATTTGTTTAAGAATTTACTGAGCATCCCAGGTCCTGTAGAGACTGGAGATACGGTTGGAAATAACAGATATGTCCTTGTTTTAATGGAACTGATATTCTAGTGCGGGGACAATAAAGGAACAAAATAAATAATTTCATATAGTGATCAGTGTTATGAAGAGAACAAAATAAAGTAATACAGTAGAAAATGTGTGGTGGTTGGGAGGGTAAGTCTCCTTGGAGATGTGAGTTATGAGTTGTGATACCTGGATACCAGCCAGATAAGCTGAGTCAGAAGAGCATTCAGGCAGAAGGAACAGCAAGTGCAAAGGCCCTGGGGTGTCTGGTTTGAGGACTGGATAGGAGGCCAGTGAGGTTGGAGGGGCGTGAGTGAGGGGCCTGGTCATGCAGACCCTCACAGCTCATAATTTAGAGTGGGCAGTGGAAGTCCTTGGAGGATCTGAAGCAGCCACGTCTGAGCTGAGTGTCCCTGTGCCAGTTATTTAATCTGCCTGAACCGGACTTTATAATTGTTGAAGGAGAGATGACACCCATCCCATCTCATGGGATTGTTGGAACATTGGGCAACATGAGGCAGGCACGTAAAGAACTAAAATGGTACCTGAGACCTTGCAGGTACTTGACAAATATTAGCCTTCTTCCCTCTTTGGACCTCAATTTCCCAGAAATTGAAAGGCTAGGACTTGGTGGTTTCTGTGGCATCATCTACCTGGAACATTCTTGGCATTTAAAAAAGGAAGGGGACTTCTAAAGCTAAAACGTTAGGAACATTACTTCAAAATGAAGATAAAGTACCTCAGAAATTGTGCTGTAAATCATTGCCGAAATAGGATTCCACTTATAAAAATTCAATTGAAGTGCAATTTTCTCAGGAATACACACTTACTGTACAGAGTAAGGTCAACCTGTGAGTAACATCCTCCCTTCCAGATTCTCCCCTGTATCTCAGGGCAGGGTGCCGGGCAGCTTGGGGGATGGTCCAGGGGTGACCATCTGAAGCCCCTCTATGCAAGGGTTTACTTGCCTCAGACTCTGATTGGGTGACCCCTAAGCTCTGGGTCAGGCAGAGTAGGGAGACAAAGCTGTAGGGAAGAGGGAGGTCCTAGAATTCCAGAGGGTTCCCAAGAATCCCCAGATCAGGCTCTGCTGATTCCTATAGCATAAGAAGGGCTGTGTCGAGTCGTGCTACCAGATTGGACTCCTTGATGTGGGGAAAGGCACATCCACATCACCTCCCCACTGAGCTCAGGTGTGCTTCAGTATCCTTTTCAGCCATCTCTCCAGCTGGTCTCTACCGATGGACCATGGTTAACTAGTGAGTAACCCTCTTTGCCATCCTTGACCTAGTCTTACTCCCTCAGATCGTGCAAACTGAGGCCAGGGAAGTGAGGTGCCTTGCTAAAGGCACACAGCTAATAGGTAGCAGAGCCTGGTCTCCTGGCTTTCCACTGCCCCCTGCTGACCCCAGGGTGGGAGAGGCTGTGACACATGGTCTGCTTCTGGGAAGAGAAATACATCTTCTCCATAGGACAGATACAGCCGTGGGGACACAGGGACATTGGTCCAATAGAACTAACATGAAATTTCTGTCCTGGCCCTATCGCCTCTCCCTCTGGTGCCCTCTTACCCCTTTATAATCAACAGTGCCGTGATATTCTGATTCATGTGATTTGAGAAGACTCACTGACCCCGGCTTTAAGAGTGGGCCCTGATGGACTTCAGACAATCACTGTATCCCCTTCCCATGGCCACAGCAATTTGTTTGTGATGGACAGATCAGTCAAGGCCAAGGAGAAGCCATCCTGGGGCAAGTTCTCGCTCCAGTCTGGTTTGGCTACCAACTTGCTGTGTGAGCTTGCGTCCACTATTTCAATATGAGCCTTTTATGTTCAAATTTGAAAAATGTGTATATTTGGGGGCTGGGGTGGGGGAGGGGCAAGGTGATAGTTTTCACATTGAGGTCTCTAGACTCCAAGGTGATGTCTCAATGCCTGGGGACCCCGACTTTCCCCCGACCGCTTATTTTACCCAGACCTACTCTCACACTCTCCAGGCTTCTGAGGAAGGTTTGGTTTGAAGAAAAGTTTTTGTATCTGAAAAAGCATGGTCACCTGAAGACAGGTGACCTCACAGGCTCCTCCCACCTGCCCTACCTCCAATACTCCAAAATCCACGGGTCTGCATAGGAGCTGAGAGTCTGGGGTCATCATGGCCTCTATTTTCAAAAAAAGATCAACAAATATTTATTGAGTACCTACTGTATGGGCCCAAACTGGTCTGTCTAAAATAGTACATTTATTTAGAAAGAATACTGAGACATGCTCAATGAAGAAAACTTGGAAAACAGAAAATCACTAAGAAATAAGTAAATTCAGAGGTAATCCCATTAGAGTCCAGCAATGTAGGCCATGCCAGCGAGAGCCCTTCCTTTCTCTCTCTTCCCCTCTTTATCTCGGTGTTTCTTTCTGTGAGCCCATCTTTGAATTTGCACCCTCATCCTGTCTTTGGTCCTCTTCCCCTTTCAGTTTTCTAAAGAGAGAGATCCACTTTTCAGATGTGGAAAAATGCTCTTGATTTCCTCTTCCGTTCTCATCAAAACCATTATCACTGTTTTAGCGCAGGGGCAGGTAGAGCTCGTACCTTCCTCCTTCTTCACAGTCAGAGGCCTGAAATGTCAGGCTAAGGGGGCAGCTCCCTCTAACACCATAATCCATCCCAGGAGGAGGAGGTAGTGAGACTAGAACAGGGCATCCATGATTGCCAATGTAGGGTACCTTCAAAGGCACTTGAAAGATCCCATCAGAGAAGAATCTCAAGGACTAAAGTAGAGAAAGCCACTCATCACTGAAGAAAGTTAAATATTCCAGAGGATATTAGTCTTTTACACTTTAGTGTGAATGAGGTCCTTAGAATAGCTCTTCATTGTAGTGGGATGAAGGCTTATACAGAAGACTATGCCATGTCCCAGAAGGGTGGGCCCTCCTCTGTCCCTCTGTACCGCTCTCTTCTATTACTGCTTCTTTCATAGTGTCTTAGGATTCGAGTGTCTTCCACCTTCAGGAGACTGAGATGCTGAATCTTGAATCCCCAGTGGTTGGGCCAGAGTGGGCAGCAGTAAAACCTCCCTGAACTAGCTAACCCCACCCCACACTGTGCTGCATCATTGTTTTTTCACTTCATATCTCTCATGACAATTTGTTTATTTGAGTGTTTATTTCTTGCTGCTTCTGCCACCAGACTGGAAGACCTGTGAGGGTACAGGCTGTCTTCATTTGGGTTTCCCCCGAAACAGAGCCTGAGACAGGGACTTCGGTTCAAATGGTTCATCTGGGATGTGATCCCAGAATGTACTGTAAGGGACTGAGGGAGTAAAATGGGGAAGGAGGGAAGTTGGCAAAGGATCTGCTAATCAGGGAGTTACTGCCGTGGGCAACTGGAGCTCAGCCTTGTTGGGGAGCTCCTGAGAGTCTGTAGAACCCATCTCTGAATTTTCTTCCGAAATTGCAAGGAAGCTGGGATGTTTATTCACCAACTCTCCTGCTTTGTTGGTTGAGGGTTACTCCTGGGGTGTTCATGCTGGCCTGCCCATGGCTGGGGGGAATGGTCTCCCCCATTTGGAAAATGCATTCAGCCAAAGTGATGCGGGAATGGTAGATATGAGTGGGAATGGCTAGAGGCAGCCTGTGGGGCGGGCTGAGGGTGCACGCATGCGGGACTCACCGCATCTGCACTCCATGCCCCTCTGTGCACTCAGCCCGTAGCCCGGTGCCTTGGACGGACGTGGTCGGCAGTCCGTGAACGCTTGTGGAATGACTCCATGGGCAGGGGACTGTCTTCAGATGACAGTCGGTTCACTGGAGGACACTGGAGCTGAGGGAGCCCTTGGAGAAAGCTCACATCCAGCACTTCCCAAACTGTACCACGCCCTGGGTTACAGGGCCCTGTGGACATTAGCTTTGGGAGCTCCCCTGGAGAAATGCAACACATGCAACACAATCTTCTGAGCAATCCCGCAGTAAAGAAGTGTTTAACTCCGTGTTTCCCAATCACTTGTGTTGCTAAAACTTTTTTTTTTTTCATTTGAAACATCCCCCCCCCATCCCCAACCCTTGTGGGAGCTGTGTCTGATCCAAGGCCCCCACTGCTCAGTGGAAAGTGGAGGTCCTGAGCTCGGAGGGCATCTTCCCGGCGCCCCAGCACCCAGACGTTGCTCTGCGATGGGATTACACTCCTCCCACTCGCCACCCTGCTTCTTGATCGCCCAAACGGCAGCCTCTGCAGCAACATTAGCAGGACCCCGAGTTCTAGGCTGGATCCTAGCCGGTCATCCCTCATCGGTCAGCTCACCACACCTGGACGCCTGGATTTTCCCAAGTGGTTTGGGGAAAAATTCCCTTCAGTGTAGGATGGGGCTGGGTCCAGGCCTGAAGGAGGGCCAGGGAGAGCCAGAGAGGGCAGGAGGCTTAAAGTAGGCTGGGACGCTTCCGATATGTTTACCCTACACTTAGGCTGAGTCTCAATTTATTTACGCTGAACTTTTCGGTAACCATCTGCTCTTAAACTAAACGGAAAATTATCCTTCTCCTACTGCGAGGGCACCTCCCTCGGATGTTTTAATAAAAAAAATCTCTCATTTTAATGCAGACAGCTCAGCTAATAAAAATGATCTGTGCCATTAGTAATTATCCCACAAATACAATGCAAAGTAGCAGACGGGCCTGCAGGGCCCCCCTGCTGCCTGGAGCGGTTCCTCCCTCGGCCCCGGGGCTGGGTGGGACGGTCCAGCAGGGTGGGAGGATAGGTGAGTGTAAGGAGGGAGGAGCCCTGGAATTCACAAAAGACCAGCACCAGGCAGGCAGACAGACAGAGGGTGTGGGCAGGCCTACGGCTTGGGTCTGAGGAGTGTTAGAGTGGGAAGGGCCAACAGAGGTCAGGTGTCCCACTGGGGGCTTATTGATCTTAATGATAATGACTGGTCTTTCCCCACTTTCTGCCATGTAACCCTGTAAACCAGAAACCTCTGGCCACGTCACCCCGTCCCTGTGTGTGACCCTGCAGGAGAAGCAGCAGGAGGCTCTCAACCAGGGGTCATAGCCTCAGGTGACTTTGGAGGCCAGACACATAGCATAAATGTATGGAGCTTCACAGGCGTGGAAAAAACAGAACTGTGGGTCTTTGGTAAACGGGAAGATGCACGTCTCACCTAAATACACTTGAATAAAAGAAAATGTAAACACAGACTGGGCAAACTAAACAAGCCGCAGGTTGGGTCTGGCTGCGGGCCACCCGTTGGAGAGCCTGGTCTACCTCATGAGTTAGCCCTGTTCTCCCCCCCACGGCCCGCCCCCACACGATGCTAGGCTTTGGTAGCCAGGGGAAGACGGGGTGGGGTCCACCCTCTCCCAGGTTGCTCATACACAGAGGGATGTGCTGCAACCTCCTTCCCCAGAACCTGGAGGGTCTGCACCTCTGCATCCCAGCTGTGAGCTGAGAGCGGATGGAGCGGACACCAGTGAGAACCGGGGACACAGGATGAATGGTCTTGGAAACAGAGCCTGAGGCTTCCCAAATCCTGAGCCTTTCAAGGCAATTAGGTCCTGGAGTTGGGCAGGTGGTGGAAGTGAGGAAGGAGGGAACGGGATGTCTGCGAGTTTCAAGTTCAAGTTGGGCAGAGGCTGGATGGGTTATTAGGTAAAACTCATTCAGTTGCAAGGGACAGAAACCCAACCGGCTTAAAGAAGAAAGGAATATTTTGGCTTGTATAACAAACAAATCCAGAAATCGTATTTTTGCCCATCTCCTGGCTCAGCTTTCCACAATGAGGGTTTCATTCCCAGATGACACCCGCCTCCTGGCACAAGCGGGCCACCAGCAGCAACAGGCACATACCTGCCCCTCTCAGCGGTCTTAGCAGAAAGAGCCAGACCCTTCTGCAAGTATCAGCCAAAGTTCTGAAGCTGAGTCCCTTTGCCTCTGATTGGCCCAGTCAGGGCACCCACCCATCCCTGAACCCATCAGTGTGGCCAGGCGATATCACACTCTGATTGGCCAGGTCTGGCTCACAGGCGGCAGGGTCCGTGCCACCCAGATCAGAGGGACTGAAAGCTGGGGCAGACCCATTCAGAGGAGAGGGATGACCGGATGCTTGGAGGACCGCACTCCAGGGAGGAAGAGAAGAAAAGAAGGAACCAGAGATGTATCGAAGGCCTCGTGCATGCCAGGGTGGCCTGCACGCTGCACAGACATTGTCTTAACCCCACCGCGTTCTGCAGCCGGGTTACAGATGGGGAAACTGCAGATCCGAGGAGTTTGTCACGCGGGGAAGATTGCCCCGCTGGGGGAGAAAGGCCACGCTTTGTAGTTGACGTTGAACAGAAGGGCCTCTGTGCACCGTGTTGCGTGCCCCATGCCTGCTCTGACCCTGCAGGCCGTCTGCTCACGGGCATTATCCATGCTCCTACCAGGGTCTGCGCCCTTTCTTTGTTGCCTAGTAGGATAAGAACTGCATGGCCATGGTCAGCGGTAGGGAGTCTGTCACGAGAAGTGCGTGTGACTGAACATCTGCCTTCCCCACCCGACCGTGAGCTGCTCGCAGGGCAGGGAGTGTGTCTCACTCACCTTCGGGCGCTCAGGCGCTATGTCAGCTTCGGATTGGAGGATTGAAGGGGGTCAGGAGAACTGAATTCCAGGCTTGAGTCTGCAGCCCAGCCTTCCCGGCCGCCTCGCTCTCCCGTGGGGCACCTGAGGCCCCTCTCCCGACCCTCAGGGTTTCCCTGAACACAGTTGTGAGACTGTGGGTGGGGCGTAGGAGTGCTCACCAAGCGTCCTTTGGACTTTACAATTCTCTGGGCTGTGCTGAGAATTCTCCTGGTGTCAACTGTGTGATGACCGTACACGCTGGTCTGCCTGTGAGTTCCAGAGCCTTCTGTATTGGAAGCTTCTCTAGACAAGTCTTGGTTTCAGCAAAGAGTCTCAGAGGGATGCCTGTCTGGCCTGAGAAGTCCAGGAGTAGAAATGGGGGAGCCCAAGTTCCTTCTCAAACACTTCACCGTGTCCCCCCAAAGCTGACATTGAACTGGCCTGCATGCATCTGGGGAGGGAAGTGTGGACCCTGAAATCAGGCTCAAGGCTCCCTTCTGGGTCATCATGGTGGTCACTGTCCATCTAGCTGTGACAGCCACGCAGGCCCGTCTCTTCCAGGCAGCTCTGGAGGGACAGGCATGGGAGGGAGAGAAGAGGGGCTGCCCCTGCCCCACAGCTCCCCGCCCCCCCGCTTCCCAATCCCATCACCAGTTTCTCTCAGCATTGTTTCTGGTCCCATTAATATTCATAAGCGACTTTTCTATTGTGTTTGCAATTTTCCAGCAGACAGACAAGCCCGCACTCCCCCGTGTTCATAGGATGCAAAGCTCACCAACTCAGATCTTATTAGCAGATCTCCATTAGATACCAAGGCCCTTCTGGGCTGCCTGATAGGCGAGCTTTCCACCGTGGGTGACAGCCGGAGCAGGTCTTAATCCAATATGACTTGGCAATCCCCACTGCAGAGACGGTCCTGGGGAGGAGCCTGGGCCGGGAGCGCATCAGGCAGAGCTGGGCATCCCGTTCAGGGGTGGAAATGGAGTCGCTGGGGTGGCCAGAGCAGAGAGGCCAGTGTGGGTGGGCTTCCTCTCCTCCCACAAAGGGGCACTTCATCCATTTCGTCTCTCAATCACGTGGATTTTCATTTATTCAACAAAACGATCACCCACTGCTTCCCATGTGCTTGGTACTAGACTGGGTGCTGAGAGGTGGGTGTGACCGTGACCTGCTTCCTCATCCCGAGGCTGTCCGGGCGGGGGGGTGGGGTAGCTGTGCTTACGGACAGTTGCCTGTGGCAAGTGCTATGGAAGGGGAAGCCCAAGGTGCTTTGGCCCCCAGAAAGGGGCGGCTAAATCAGACGGGGCTGATCGACCTCCGGGAACAGGTGAGCAGAATCTAGGAAACAGGTGGGTGGGAAACACAGGGGCTGGGGGTCCTTCTCAGCTCTGCCCTGACTCGAAGAAATTACTTTCTAGCACTTACTGGCTGCGTGACCTTGGCCAAGTCTCTTGGCTTCTCTGTGCAGCCGCCCATCTGTAAAACAGGAGTAGTAGAGGTCCCTTCCTCCTCGAGGGTTAAACGGGGCTTGACACAGAGGAAGCGAGAGGTCAGTGTAGCTGTTGCTATTATTACTTATTTGGGGACCCCCAGAGTTGCTCCCAGTTTCAGCTCTCTTCCACGGAGCCTCGGTTTCTGCATTGTGGGGAATAAGCCGAGGTGCGTGAAGGTGCCCGGCTCCGTGTGGGCGCACACGGGCCCTTGTCAGCCCTGTGGCTGCCTGTTGTAAAGTCAGGGCGCTCAGAGAGAGGGGTCCCGTATGGCTCCAGCCCTAAACTCAGCAGCCGCCAGGGCCACCTTGGTGTGGATGAGATGCATCCAGGTCCTGGATGAAAGGTGATCAAAATCTGTGAACTCATGGAGCTGAGGTAGACGACCTGAAGTGTGTGTTTCTAGGTCTGAAATGCCATGATCTGAGGCCCCGCCCCCACCCTCCAGGTGCTTGAGGTACAGCTGTGAAGACAAGTCTGCTGTAGGTCAGAGGCATCCCAACACACCCTATAATGATGGACGAATGTGGGTTCCATGGGCAAGGGGTGGCAGGAGACGTAGGAGGGCAGTCAGGGAGGGCTCCCTGGAGGGGGCGGGACTTGGCTTGAGCCAAGCTGCTGAGCAGGGGTGACATATGGAGAGGCAAATGGGAAAGTGATCCAGATGGTGGGCACAGGACGGGCCAAGGCCTGGAAAGAAGCTGGAGGCTGGAGAGTGAGGGACTGGAAGGAGTGGGGCTGGGAGAGAACCTCAGTCCTCAGGAGGCCATGAACTAGCCACCATGTTTGGTTTTGTTGGCTCAGTGTTTAAACTAAAAAATATTAAAGCCTTTAAGGGGAGCATGTGTTTTATCCTAGTCATGGTCCTCACCATCCCTCATCACACCACACCACACCCCGGTCACACTTTTAAGTCTCCTGCCTTGTATTCTCGCAGGCACCTGTGTTTGTGATTCCAGACACACGTTAACTTTTCCATGGGGATTCACGCTCAGGTGAAGGCTGGACCATTTGCCTTAAAGGCTTTCGAAATTGCCCAGAGAGTCTGTGCCCTGGGAAGCTGTACTGTCCCAGGGCTTAAGGCTCCTGGGTTGGTCAAAGAGTGGTGGGATGCCTCGGCGACCCCCCAGTAAGGGAGCTGTGTCTCAATTCCCAGACCCACTTCGGCCAAATGGCCGGACCCCTGTCCTTACAGAAGAGGGCTGGCTGGCTGACGGGTGGCTGGGGTCACGTGCTGGCCTCTGCAGTCCAGATGATCCGGAGCCTTTCTCTGCTCTTCCCAGAGCCCCAAGTCTGCCTCTGACCCCCTTCTCCACAGGCGGCAGCAGTGGCGCTGGATGTCTTGAGCCATCTCCAAATGCCTGGGGATAAAGAATGAGGCTGATAATATACCTGTGAGGAGTGAAAAGTTCTCTCAGCTCCCTCAGCGGCTTTCACGGGTGAGGATTTTTCTCACTCACACATCTCTCTGGTGTTCTCAAAGGCAGCTGAAGCCTGCAGTCAGGGGACCCAGGAAGGGCAGCTTTCGATTTCTCCCTGTAGCTAGGAGACCGCACAGCTGAGGAGGCGGGGGTAACAGATGGTGGATGGGCAGTGTGACTTGATAGTTGGGGACATGGTATTTCTGAGCCACAGACACCTGGGCTGGAACTCTGAGTCAGCTGCTGGATAGCTGTGTGACCTTGAGTAAGCCAAATAACCTCTCTGAGCCACCCACGAGGTGGTTACGGGGATTAAGAGGGCTGACGCATGTAAAGTGCTCAGCAGTGAGCCTGCCATATAATAGGCCCTCAATAAAGGAGAGCTATAATTACCGTTACTGTTATTTTAGGGCTAGCCTCATGGGGTCTTCAGCTGGTGGACAGCTGAGCTCTTCCGTCTTTGGGAGAGTATTTGGGGCATGGCTGCTCTGCCCTTTGACTTCAGGCTGGACAGATCCCAGGGGTGTTAGGGAGGAGATGTTGAGGCATTATGGAGCCCGGCAGCTGAGAAAGAGAAACACAGACTCCACGGAGAGGGGCATCAGACTGGCAGCTCCCAGCAGGCTCTGGGGCAGGTACACAGGAACTCTCTCACGGGTCCAGGGTTGTGCAGCCCTACCATGAAGGGCTGAAGCTACAAGAATGTCACAGCCGGCAGGAGCTTTGGGGGTTGTCCAGGCCAACCTCATCAAAAACTTTAATACCATTTTTATTAGGTTTTTTTTTTTTTATTACTGGTGTAACAAATGACCACAAACTGATGTTTTACACTAATACAAATTTATTTTCTCAGGGTTTTGAAGGCCAGAGGTCCAAAATCAGTACCATCAGCAAAAATCTAGGTGTTATCAGGTCGGTGCTTCCTCTGGAGACTCTAGGGGGAGAATCTTGTCCTGGCGTCTCCCGGCTTCTAGGGGTCTCTTTCCTCGGCTCGTGGCTGCATCCCTCCAGTCCCTGCCTCCGTGCTCACATGGGCTCCTCCTCGCTTGTCTGTGTCAGATCTCCCTCTGTCTGCACCTAAGGATCCTTGTGATTGCATGGAGCGCCCACCTGGGATAATCTAGGATAATATCCCCAAGGCAAGATAATTAATCCTGCCTACAAAGTCCTGTCTTGTTTTCTGGCATATGAAGTCATATTCACGTGTTCTAGGGATTAGGACACGGACATCTTTGGGGGAACATGATTCAGCCTGCCACATCATTAAAAAAAATGTTTTGAGGTAGGTGTAGTCATACGGAGGAGTTATAAAACCAGTGCAAAGAGCTCCCATATACCCTGCACCCAGTGCTCCTGTATGATTAACTTCCATGATTGCAGAACGTTGATCAAAATTGAGTCATCTTGTTACAATATTATCAGCCAAATTTCAGAGCTTATTTGGACGTGACCAGTTTTCTCACTAATGTCCTTTTTCTGGGTCAGGATCCGGTCCAGGACACCGCATTGCATGCAGCGATGATGACTCCTCCGTCTCGACCGGTCTGTGACGTTGCCTCAGTTTCTCATGGTCTCTTATGACCGTGGCACTTTTGAAAGGTGCTGTCAGGTTTTCTTGTGGGATGTTCTTCAGTTTGGGTTTGTCTGCTGTCTTCTCACGATTCTATCAAGGTTATGTATGACCGGGCTGGATGCCAGTCAAGGAGCGGCTTCTTCGGGGCATCGTATGGGGGTACATGAGGTTGACGTGTTAGTGACACACGACTAGCGACGTGGACCTGCGCCTCAGTGCAGGTTGCGTCTGCTAGGATTTCCGCCTGTAAATGTACTCCTTTTCCCTTTATAATTACTTATCATTTGGGAGGAGATACTTTGAGATGATGCACATGCCCTGTTTCTGCTTAAACTTCTGCCCACGAATTTTAGCATCCGTGGATGCATCTTGTATGCAGCAGTTATCGCTGCGGTGTTCACGCATTCCTTTACCTTCATTCCTTGGAATTCTTCTGTAAGGAAGAGTTGTGTCTTCCCCCCTGTTTGTTTATATTGTGTGGACGCGTGGATAGGTACTTTATGCTTTGGGTTAGAATTCAATAGTATTGTCATTTATCTTTTTTGCTCCACTTGTTCCAGCTTGGGCCATGGGGAGCTCTTTCAGGTGGACTACTATGCCTTTTTGAAATGCCCTATTCTTCCTTTCTCTTTTCTTTCTTTCCTTCTAAGGGTTTGTCCCTCCACTCTGAATATAACATGTGGCCTCATACAGTCTTAGAAATCAGTCCCAGCCATTCTGAATATAGCCTGAGGGTTTCTGGTGGACAAGGGTTACATTTTTTTTTTTTTTTGGCACACGGGCTTAGTTGCTCCGTGGCATGTGGGATCTTCCTGGAGCTGGGATCGAACCCATGACCTCTGCATTGGCAGGTGGATTCTTAACCACTGCACCACCTAGGAAGCCCAAGGGTTACATTTTATTTCAAAATTGCCAGCACTCAGTTCTGGCCTGGGACATAAGACATACAGGCTCATCGCGGAGATGTTGCAGGTTCAGGACCAGACCATCGCAATATAGTGAATATCGCTATATAGTGAGTCATGAATTTTTTAGTTTCCCAGCGCATATCAAAGTTATGTTTGCACTATACTGTTTTCTATTAAGTGTGCAATAGCATTAGGTCTAAAAAAATGCACATACCTTAAAGTTAAAAAATGCTTTATTGCTAAAAAGTGCTAACCATCATTTGAGGCTTCAGTGAGTGGTAGTAACATCCAAGATCACCGATCACAGATCACCATAACAAAGACAGTCGTAATGAAAAAGCTTGAAATATCGTGAGAATTACCAAAACGTGACACAGAGACATGAAGTGAGCAAAATGCTGTTGGGGAAATGGAGCTGATAGCCTGGCTCAGTGCAGGGCTGGCACACATCTTTAGTTTGTGAAAAAACTCAATATCTGCAAAGTGCAGTAAAGCAAAGCACAATAAAATGAGATCTGCCTGTACTCAAAAATATGAATTTTCTCGGTTCCCTTTTACCCTCAGTTCCCTTCCCACCCCCATTCCTGGGTCACTGAAGGTCTGGCCTTCTCTCCCAGAGCAACTTGCTGGGAGGCAGGGGACTGTCCCCTTAGGCATGAGGACTTTGGAATCACATCTCGGTTCAAGTCCTGTCTCCGCTGCTTCCTCGCTCTGTGACCTTGGGCAGCTGACCTACCCTCTCTGTGCCCCTATAAAATGGGGATGATGAACTCAAGCTCAGAGGGCCAGTGTGAGGATTACTAGAGATAACAGATGCTTGAGAAGTACGGCCGTGACGGCTGCAGCCTGTATAATTGGCTGGAGATGAAATACCAGACAAAGTCGGGGGGAGGGTGAGATCTATGCTGGCCGGTCCTGTTTCCAGGAAAACCCCAATTTTATGTACTCATTTTAAATAGAAGGGATTTGCTCAATCCATAACTATAAGTGATTTAAAACATATAAATGTGTGAGCCTTTGCCTATAAACGTGTTTACAGATGAGAATAAAAAAGGGCCTCCACCAGCTCACGTCTTTTTTTCGTTTGTAGGTCATGTTCCCGTGTTTTTCACGTTGTCATGCGCAGGGTGCTCTGGGTCCTGGCATTCAGAGACCCCCCCCCCCCCGCCCTGCCTCCCTGAGCACCCCTCCCCCGTTCCCCGCCTCCTCAGCCCAGGGGATGCAAGCAGAGGGCGCACAAGAATAGCTTCTCTCCCAGTGGGAAGAAAAAGCTGTTGTATTAATGACCACACTTAACATGCTTCAATTTTAATCCCCTGCTTTAAATTTGGCACAATTGTTTTTACAATAAAGCCTGATTTTTTTCCACAATAGGGTGCTGAGGGTATGTGCTTTCTACTCGAACACAAAGAAGCCCATTTTACTTTGTAAAAGAAAGAAATAAAAAATCAGTCTTTGTCATACTAGAAATTCACAGATTCGAGTCAGTTGCCAGACTGTGCAACAACTACCTCCCCTCCCTTCCTCTATATCCCTGTCAGCCTCACTCTCATTCTACAAGCATTCCTGAGCACCTACTGCATGCAAGCATTCCTGAGTGCCTACTGTATGCCAGGCATGAGATCAGGGATGAGTGAGGCACGTGGCTTTCCCGCACGAGGGAGAATTTACTTCCCCAGCGTGCAGCAGGCTGAGGATGGGTAAGCGAGACCCAGACCCGCCCTGCAAACCAGCCTTGGGGCCAACGTTTCTCAAAGTGTGGGTTCCCTGGATGATTTCAGGCACTCACAGACCTGGCAACAAGTCTCACTGAATTGTGAGTGAGAAAATTACTCTCTTGCAATCATTTTCAATACTGATCCAGGCTGGGGAACGTCTCTAGTGGGGGCTGGTGAATGGTTAATATCACTCTAGCCCTTGTTGCTTTCCCATTTTTTAAAAAATTTATTTTTTTATTTATTGGCTGCGTTGGGTCTTCCTTGCTGCATGCAGGGTTTCTCTAGTTTTGGAGAGCGGGGGCTACTCTTCATTGTAGCACATGCGCTTCTCATGGTGGTGGTTTCTCTTGTTGCTGAGCACGGGCTCTAGGTGGGAGGGCTTCAGTAGCTGTGGCATGTGGGCTTCAGTAGCTGTGGCTTGCGAGTGCTAGAGTACAGTCTCAGTAGTTGTGGTGCATGTGCTTAGCTGCTCCGTGGCATGTGGGATCTTCCAGGACCAGGGATCGAACCCATGTCCCCTGCACTGGCAGGCGGATTCTTAACCACTGCACCACCAGGGAAGTCCCTCACTTTCCCATTTTAACAAACAGAGCAGAGCTCAGGCTCACAGAGCTTCCAGGGCACAGTGGATTTAATGCCATTGCCTTGCCGACACTGTATGTATTTTCACCATATGTTGCCTTTGTGGACGTTGATGCTGGTTTTCCCATGCAGGAGAGGAAAAATCTTCCTTTTCGGTCAGCTTTGAAGAAACAGAGTCAGTGTAAGTAAAAATATTAAGTAAGTAATTATGGGGTGTATGCAGATACAACACAGTTCTGAGGGTGGTGGCAGCCAGTGACTGGAGGCTGGAAAAGTGTTCTGGACGAACATTCTCTTGGTGTTTAGTTGCCAGGTGCCATTCCTGACCTCAGGTCTAAACGTCCCAGCTCTTAGGTGCCAGGGGCATTGGGAGGGGCATTTGTCCAAAGTGTTGAGGTACATGAGTGCCCCTTGAGATCAGGATGGTGATGGCAACAGAGGCCAGACAGAGGGAGGGTGCGATGTGGGCAGAGCAAAGTCTGAGGCAGGGCTCGCCTCCACGGGCAGCACTTCCTCCAGCCCTGGGTGTGTCTTTATTAAGGAAAACGGTGGTGATTTTGGGCTCAAGGAATTTCCACGCTGGTTGGGGAGGGAGTGGAGAAACACCTAAATCTCACCAAGAGTGGAATGAAATAGGGGCTAGACGAAAACACATACGACATGCCCGGAAGAAAGCCTGAGGAAGCAGGGAAGCCTACTTGGACGAGGTGGCCTTTTTAATAGCAGCTTGAAAGGTGAGAAGGGCAAACGTGTGGTTCAGGGCATTCCTTCAGAATGCCCAGAGCCCCCTTCCAGGGAAAAATCTGGGATTTGGAATCAGACAGACCTGGGCTTGATTTCTGGCTCTCCCCAAGTCTGGCTCCATGACCTTGGACAAGCCCCTCCACCTTTGTTTCCTTGTCTATAAAATGGGCAGAGAGGCAAGGGGCTGTCTGCCTCACTGCCTCTGGCAGATTTGAGGGGCAGAGTCTTCCCAGGGTCTAACGGGTGAAAGTTCTCCCATTTTTCCTGCAGTGAGAAGCTTTTCAAGAGATCAGTTCCAAGTTGTAACGTAAAGAGCCACTGGGCTTTAGGCCCTGACTTGGGTGGGTTCCCGAGAACTAGAGCCTGAGATGTAGATTCTTATGCATGTGTTTTACTGAAGGAAGGCTCTTAGGAGAAACCTGTAAGGAAAGGAGAGAAGCAGGATAGGGCAGAAGAAGGCAGGAAAGATGTGGTTTCAGGAGAAATCTAGTAGCCGGATCCCGCTGGGACCCCTAGAGTAGGAAATGCCCCAGAGTTTGTCCCACCAGGTGACGAGAGGGCTTCCCTGTTACAGCCTCCACATCAGCCGGTCATTGGCTACAGGCTGCCCCTGTTGTGGCGGCCGGTGAGCTCCCAGCCATCTCTGAGTGAGGCAGCTCCCGTGAGCCCAGGACAGTCCTTCGGAGGAGGGTGCAGGTGTGACCGCCCACGCCTCTGGCTGGGGCATCAGCGTCGTCTGCTGCAGGCCCCTCTGCTTTGGAGAAATAGTAACCATTCTCTCCCACTGCTGTGGCCTCCAATCTTATGCACTGGTATGACCTGGCGAAGGAACAGACCCCGGGACGGGCTGAGGGCCTTTCCCTGTATCAGGGTGGCATCCGGTCACGCACTGGGCTGTGGGCAAAGAGTGGAAGATTGGCACTGGCACCGCCAGACAGGCATGTGGCGGGCAGGATCCGGCAGGCCCAGGTCTTTAGCAGCCCATAAACCAGACAAATGAATATTGGATAGAAATATAATTCCAGAGAATGAGGGCCCCTGTTGGCCTGATGGTGAAATACGGTGGCTGTCTGACCTCCCGGAAGAATAAATCTGCCCACTGGCGCTTTCCAGCCTAAGACATGGAAGCCCCTTCCATGCAGCTTTTCCTGGGAGAGCTTAAACACTTAGCACGGGATATTTACTCTCTGCTGGAGCCCTGGGATCCCAAGGTCATCCTGGCTGCGGCAACTGACGCCGCCCCAGCCGTGCCTCTGTGCCGTCCGGGTTCCCTGGCGCTGCCTGCGGCGGTGGAGCTGGAGTGAGCAGAGGCCAGCCCCGAGAGGGAGGAGGAGGAAGACTCCTTGGCTTTGTTAGAGGTAAGGGGGCTGATAGTGTAATTGTTACCAGAATGGGGAGGGGGGTGGTGAGACCTGGGTGAGAATCCTGACACTGGGACTGCTTAGCTATGTGACCTCAGCCAGGTTACTTACCTTATTTGGACTCAGCTTCTTCAACCACAAAGTGGGGTTAGTGCCCACCTCACAGGGCTGTGGGATGATTAAGTGGGCAGATGTATCTGAAGTGCTTTGCAGGGTGAAGTTCAAGTAGCATGACAGCATAACAATAATCTGACCTTAGGCCTCCCACTGGCTGCTGTGTGTCCTTGAGCAAACCATGTAAGCCCTCTGAGCCTCAGTTTACTCATCTGTAAAATGGGTCTAAGCACACCTACCTGATAGATGTAAAGATTGTATAGGTAGAATACAAAGCTCCTGACCTATGTAAGTGCTCACTAAACAGCAGTGGTGGTGCCGGGGATGACAACGGTGAAGCCGAAGATAGATTTTAACAATGTGGGATTAAGCCCCCTCCTTTGTAAGACATGGGTTAACCTCCCTCCTGGCCCCTGGACCACCTTGGTGCCCAGAAGCCCTGGACAACAGGAGAGAGGTACAGCAGGAAGCTATCCTACCTACCTCTGCCTCCCAAGCTAAGATTCCTGCTGAGACATGAGACTGGGCCCCAGGTTCTGGTTTGCAGATGTTGGGATGGCAGAGAGGCAGGAATTATGTGGTGAGGTGTCCTCATTCATCCTTGCCACCTACCTCAGCCAGGGGCTCGTGCTGCCCTTTTTGCCTGGAACACTCTTCCTCCAGTCTTCTTCTGGCTCACTCCTAACTATCTCTGTCATCACCCTCTGGTGCCCATGTCCCCCTGCTGTGTACTCCCTCAGTAACCAGGGCAACCTCCAGCATTGCTTATCACATTGCATTAATGAATGCTTATCACATGCCCAGCCCGGGGCTAAATGCTTCACATGCTAAGCATCCCCTCTAGTCCTCCAGATTGTGTCTGCCTCTGATTCCCTGCTCAGCCCATAGAAGGGTCTCAGAAATTATCTATTGAATGAGTAGATCTGGCATTTGGGGTGTTTGGTCAGCAGTGGAGACCGATATCACCCTGGATCACTGACTCCATCAGGCTGGGAAACTCTGGATGAGAAAGGGAAAGAGACTGTGTCCTTTGCCCTCAGGGGTGCTGAAACCCAAGTTCCCTCTAAAGGGTATAGCTGTTTGATGCTCTCCTGTCATAAACCATCCCCAGCACCATGTAGTTTCCCTACTTTACCAAGTGGTCCCCATTTCACCGGAGTCTCCTCAGCATACCTGGAGATGGGAAGGACAGTGGTAGATGAGGCTCTAGTTTTATAGATAAGGCTCAGAGAGGTCAAGGGTCTGGCCTAGGATGCCACAGCTCTTGGTGGCAGAGCTGTGAAGCCAGGACTCCTGACGCCTTGCTGAGGGCACCTCCTCCTCCATTCCACTTTACAACCCCCTGGACCACGTAACCATGAAGTCCCAGAATGTCAGAATTAGTTGAAATCTTAGAGATTGTATTACACAGATGGGAAAACTGAGGCCCGGAAAGGGGGAGGTAGCTGCCTGCTTCCCCGTAACCAGCAAGTGGTGAGCATGGGCTAGAAACCAGATATCGTGGCTTGAAGTGCATCTGGGGGGTGGGTTCACAGTGAGCATCAGCCCTGTGGTGTGGCCAGTCTGGAGCCGAGCTCAAAAAGCCTCATTGTTGTAGCCTGGAGGTTTTCACAGACAACTGTTACGATATGTTCTTGGCCTCAACACTTCCCCCAAAAATCCCGGCCAGCTGAGCAGACGGGCATCTGTCATCGGCTATAACAAGGAGGCCATGGGACTCGCTCACCAGTCAGGCATCCCACTTAGAAATGGCTCAGAACACCCGGGCAGGAAAAAACAAATGTGCTGGTGCTGGAGCAGAGCTCTCCAGTGAAGGACAAGGCAGCTAAGACATGACTGGACCATTTCAGCACTTGGGACAGTTCCACGGAGGGCAGCCACTGGTCCACAGGGGCTTGGAGTCTGCAGAACTTTATAAGCAGACACCTGGGCTCAGGGGGTGGGCAGTGGTCTTTAAATGGAGAGTCACTGATTTTCTGAACAAAGAATCCATGATGTGATTTGATTTTGTAGAATTTTGTGGCCATTTGGGTTTTTAGAAGCGGAAAATTTTAAGGTAAAGAAGAATAAAACCACTTGAAGAGAGGAAATGATTTCTGGAATATGCCTGAGCAGTGATCATTCATCCCTCAGCTCCCGCCACATTATAGCCAGTAGGGAGATGAGAAGGGGAAGATGGAAGGAGGTAAGATGAGAATCAAAGGGGGAAAATAACAGATCTACAGGAAAGGAGAGAGAGAAGCACACAGAGAGAGAGGAAGCTGAAAGGTAACTGAGATGAGAGCTTGGAACAAAGGGATAGAGGGAGGTTTCACAGGTTCTAGAGTATCATTACATTTCTCATCGGTTCCTGACTTTCGCATTGGCCCCAGGCTGCTTGGTAGGATTCCCTCTTAAACGTCGTGAGTAGATGAACCACGTTTCAAAGTTCTGCAACTTCCCATTATGCTTCAAGCTTCGGAAACACTGCTCTGATCAGAACCACTGTAACAGTCTATTACAAGGATGTTTTTCCCTGCTGCTGGCAACAGCAGAGGTTTCAATGGGGGCCCAAAAGACTTAGGGCATGGGGTTGATTTAGCCTGAATCTGTGGTCCTTCATGCCTGATGCTGACCCATGGATGACTGATGCCTGGGGGCCACTGTTGAAGATGTCAGGATGCGCAGAATGCTCCCTGGGGGCCATTCACCACGGGGGCAAACACACCAAACGTCTCCGCGGCCCTGGCCATCAGCAGCAAGCCCTGCCGGTGCTCATCTCTGCAGTCCTGACACGCCAGTCTCATGGTTTAAACGGTGTTTGATCGTCTCTGTTTAAGAAGGTGGGCAGGTATGAAACATCCTCGAGAAACATTCCCATCAAAACAATTAAAATGAAAAAACGGGTACACTTTTGTTGTCTGGAGGATTCCCTCGTATGCAATACTTCACTGCCCACTTATGTTGGACAATAAGCTACGTACTTTTAGCCAAAAAGACTCATGCTATTCTAATGAATTATAATGAATTAATCTGAACTATAAAATACAATAATGATGCCATGTGGTATGAAAGGGAATTAATATTCTGGGTTTCTATCGCATGCCAGGCCCAGTGCCAGGGGCTTTACATGCTGTGATAGGTTGGATTATTTCTCAGCAAATATTCACTCCTCTCTCCCTTGAGGCAGTGCCTCTCCCCCAGCCCACGATGGCGGGTTCGGTCAAGTAATTTGGTTTAGCCAATGGCCGGTGGGTGAAAGTGGCAGCAGTCTAGTTCCAAGCCATGACTCAGGAGGCATTGTGTATTTCCACTCTTCCCCTTGCAGTGCCGTGGGGCCACCAGGAGAAGAGCAGATTGGGCCCCCGCATGAGTAGGGCACACGGAGTAGACCCAACCCAGCCGAACCCAGCCTAGATCACCCACCCTCAGTCACCCTGCAAACCTGTGAGTCCAAGAACAAATGCGCACCGTTGTCAGCCACTGGATTTTGGGGTCGCTTTTGTTTTCCAGCACTGTTCTGCAAAAACTAATACAACACGCATTGTTTTATTTAGTCTTTGCAACAACTCTCTAAAGTAGGTACCACAATTTTTCCATTTTACAGGAAGCAGAGGCCTAAAGAGAAAAAGATACCTAACTCAAGGCCACAGGGCCAGTTAACTAGCGATGGACCCACCCTCAGCTCCTCTTTCTCTGATAAGGTGAGGGGAGAGCTGCCTGGCCCTCGCCGGCTCGCCCCTGCCTGCCTCTCCCACTCACCAACCCTTCCAATAGCTCAGAGCTCCGGGGTGAGGGTGAGATGCTGGGGAAGCTGCCGGGAGAGCATCTGAAGCTCCTTTCAAAGAGCTAGCGGGGGTCCCCCACCCACGGCTACTGGAAAAGGTCACATTTGGCGATTCAGCCCACAGAACAATGACATTTCAAGGATCAAAGAAAAGGTTAAAATATTCCTATAAATCTATTCTTGGGACTTTTAAGTATTTCCAATGTAAAGGGAAAATGTCATTTCTTCTTCCCCCAAGAGTGGTGGAGGGTGGGTTGCTGGTACTGGGTCTGCTCTCGCTTTCCTGGCACAGACGAGCAGGGAGGAAGAATGCATTCGCACCGCAACCCTCCATATACAAATGAAGGTGCAGTTAACTCTAAACCTCACTTATTTATGGAACCGAATCCCAAACGGCCCCCGGAGGAGCTTCTCCATGGGGAGAGATGGACAGTGACAGATTCCAGCACTCTCCTACTCCCTCTGTCCAGAGTGGCTAGTGGCCAGTGCTGCAGAAGAGGCCTCCAGGCTCTCAGGGTGGGATGCGGGTGAGGCCAGGCATGGGCACAGGGGTGCAGGGTGGCATATGACCTGGCAAATGACCCCCCCCGCCGCCGAGCTTCGGATCCTTATGTCCAGCTGCCTTGTGCATCCAAACCCAGGGGAGGCCAGATTGACTGATCACCTTCCCCTGGGTTCCACGTCTGGGTGGGTGGCCCCACTCTCTTTCACTCATTCATTCAGCAAACGTGTCTGGAGTGCCCTCTGAGTGGCAGGCACTGAAGCAGGCACCAGACGACAACAAGGGAGGGGCACTCCTGTCCTCGGGCAGTTTGTAGACTATCTGTGGAGACAGACCCAGAAAGGGACAAAGACCCCGCCTGGGTGAAGGACTAACACATTTGTGGGTGGGGTGCTGATGAAACTCAGAGGGGAGAGTGACTAACTCTGCAGGGCAGTCAGGGAAGGCTTCTCAGAGGAGTCGTTATTGAACTGGGGCCCACCCAAAAGGGACACTCCAGGCAGAGGCAGTGCACACGAAGGCCTGGCGTCCTGGAAGCCATGGGTTGTTGGAGATGTGGGAAATGCTGTGTACCACAGAGGAGCCGGCATCTTCCCAACAGCTTCTGAAGCCGCGTTCCCTCAGGGGCCGGGCCGCCGGCATGGTGGGCGGCACCCGCACAGTCTGCGAGAAGACGCTGTTGTTCACAGCCCTCACGCCATCGCTCGCCTCCCACGTCTCATCAGTTGCCGAACCGGGTTCTTATCTTTCTCCCAAACACCCCTCGCTGTCCCTCTCTCTCCCGGCCCACAGCCACCCCTGGTCCCTGGCCCCAGCCTCTCTGTGGGACTGTGCACAGCCTCAGTGCTGGCAGCCTCCGTGGGCAGTCTCCCTCCCACCCAGCCTAGCGGGCTGCAGCCACAACTGGCCTTGGGAAGTATCAGTCTTGGCCTTTGACTCCCTTCTGAGGTCCCTTTGATGGCCCCCCGCTACCTGCGGGTTAAGGTTCTGTTCCTGAGCGTTGCATCCGAAGCCCTTCGAGGCCAGAATCCCCACCTCCCCAGCCTCACTGGGGCCCCTGGGGATCACATGCCCATTCCGGGCCCTTGAACCACCAGCAGCAGGAGCTCATCAAGCTCCTTCCTGCCTTTGCACATGCCGTTTCCTGCAACTCTCTTCCCTGTGCTTATCTGCCTGTGGAACGCCCATTCAGCTTTCGAGACCCAGAAGAACAAATGATGTAATGGTAATGAAAACAATAAGGGCTGTCATTTACTGGCCACTCCCTCCAGTCCCTCTGCATCTCATTACACTGCTTCATTTTCTGTTTTTGAAAAAAAAAATTTATTTATTTGGTTGTGCTGGGTCTTAGTTGTGGCAGGTGGGCTCCTTCGTTGAGGCTTGCCAGCTCCTTAGTTGCAGCATGCATGTGGGGTCTAGTTCTCTGACCAGGGATTGAACCTGAGCCCCCTGCATTGGGAGTGTGGAGTCTTAACCACTGGACCACCAGGGAAGTCCACTGCTTCATTTTCATGTTATCTGAAATACTCCTACACTGTTGGTGGTAATGTAAATTGGTACAACCGCTATGGAGAACAGTATGAAGTTTCCTTAAAAAAACCAAAAATAGAACTGCCATTTGACCCAGCAATCCCACTGCTGGGCATATACCAAAAGAACACCGTAATTCAGAAAGACACATGCACTCCAATGTTCATTGCAGCACTATTTACAATAGCCAGGTCATGGAAGCACCCTAAATGTCCATCAACAGAAGAATGGATAAAGAAGATGTGGTGCATTGTGTGTATGTGTGTGTGTGTATGTGTGTGTGATATATATATATATAAAGTGAAATATTACTCAGCCCTAAAAAAAGAATGAAATAATGCCATTTGCAGCAACACGAATGGACCTAGAGATTATTATACTGAGTGAAGTAAGTCAGAAAAAGACAAATATCATATGATATCACTTCTATGTGGAATCTAAAAAAGGGGTACAAATAAACTTATTTACAAAACAGAAGTAGAGTCACAGATGTAGAAACCAACTTAAGGTTGCCAGAGGGTAGGAGAGGGGGAGGGATACATTGGGAGATTGGGTTTGACATATACACATGACTGTATATAAAATAGATCACTAATAAGGACCCACTGTACAGCACAGGGAACGCTACTCAGTACTCTGTAATGGCCTATGTGGGAAAAGAATCTTAAAAAAAGAGTGGTTGTATGTATATGTATAACATTCATTTTGCTGTACACCTGAAACTAACACAACATTGTAAATCTGTACTCCAATAAAAATTAGAAAAAACCTTAATGATATATCACTTCATAGTCTTAGGATGGGGACTGAGGCAAGAGCTGGTGTCAATAAAAGTGTTTATGTCGGGGTGGTGGGCAGTCGGCCTTATCAAAGCTGCGTGGGGTTGTAGCCGGAGCACTGGCCTGCGAGTCCTTAATCCTTCCTCTGGGGCAGTCGCAGGAGCCCAGGCTCTGGGGTTAGGGACAGCCCAGCTGTGTGGCCGTTCATCTTTCTGAACCTCGATTGCCTCATCTCTAAAATGGGGATGAGGACTTCTCTGATGGTCCAGTGGTTAAGAATCCGCCTCCAATGCAGGGGACACGGGTTTGATCCCTGGTCGGAGAACTGAGATCCCACATGCCACGGGGCAGCTAAGCCTGTGTGCTCTAGGGTCTGCACGCCACAACTAAGCCCCGACATAGCCAAATTAAGAAAAAAAAAGGGGGTGTGGTCATCACCCTTACCTCTCGGCCTTGTTGGCAGGTGAGGACTTCTGCTTTTCTGTGGGCACCGTGCCTGGACCCTCTGCTGCAACTCGGGAGAGGGGATGAGGCGGGTCAAAGGGGCCCTTCAAACCTGGAGGGTTGGCTGCCTTCCTGGGTTTATCTGCTCTGCCCTTGGGGGGCTCTAGGCGCGAAAGCACATTCTTTGCCAGGACCTTTGAGCTCTGGGGCCTCTGGCAAGAGGGAGGGTCTGAGGGTGGGGCTCACACGTCCCTCCTCCCAGGTAACCGCGTGGCCAGTCCTCAGAGGGAGGCTGGCGCAGGCTGGGGAGTGCAGCTGCGGTCCGCGTCGCAGACCCGAGCACACGTCCTCCGACCCGTGTGTGACCGTGGCCACCGCTGCTCTCCGTCTCAGCGTCCCTGAGTGTGAAATGAAGGGGCTGGACTGGCTGCTCTCTATGGGCTCATCCAACTCTGATTGAAGTGAATTCTTTATTTCCTTCCATATTAAACTCCCAGTTCCTGCAAGTGGGCCTCTGGGAGGGATAGAGATTGGACAAAGGAATTCTCGTGAAGTGTTTGACTGATAGCTTCTTTCAGGGGCGTTTGTTTTCTTTCATTTAAGAAAGGGGACTTAACTCAAGCGCTCATAGTGGCCCTTTAGGCACTGGATGAAGAGCAGAATTTCAGGCATAGGGGAGCAGAGGGAATGGGGGGAGGGGAGCGAGGCCACGCAGGCAGGACACTGACAGGAGACACGGACAGAAGATGATGGGGATGAGCATGGTTTCTGCAGAAGGTGCTGGAAGCTGCACAGAGTACCACCATGCAGGCGAAAACCTGGGATCAAGGCTGGGGAGACAGGGGCTGGGTTCTGGGAGAGAATGCGCTCCGATTACTTGGGGGCTGCTTTGCTATTAAAGGGGCAGAACCTGGGGTTTAGAGTCTCATAGCCATGGGCTCTACTGCCAGCTCTGCCACTGACTGTCTGTGTGACTTTGGATAAGTTACTTAACCTCTCTGAACCTCAATGTGTTTGGGGTGTAATGGGGATACCCACCCCCCTCACAGGGTTGCCATAAGGAGTCAATGAAATAACCCGTGTGAAACGTCTGGCACTGGCCCTAACCCGTGTGAGTCCCCAGTAAGGGGCGGCAGGTACTGTCCGTGTAATTCTACTGAGGGAGGCACAGCTGGATTGTGGAGGCTGTTTCTGGGGCTCCGTGGGGACGGTAGCTGCAGCCCTGTGTCTCTAAGACCGCTCAGGGCCTGGCACCTGGAGCAGGGGGCTGCCCTGCTGGCCTGATGTGAGGTGATACTGCCGCACAGCGGGGGAGCGCACAGGCTCTGCAGCCAGCCTGCTCGGTTCCAATCCCAGCCTTGCCACTGACCTGCTGTGTGACCTTAGGCCCGTCACCTCACCTCTCTGAGTCTCAGCTGTTTCATGTTTAAAATCGAGAGGATGACATAATTACAGCCACCCCATAGGGTGTTAACAAGGACCAACGAAATGGATACACACAAAGCATCTAAACCTGCAGTACGAGGGCACCCACTTGGTTCCTGGGGTTACCGAGCCCTTGAAACGTGGCGAATCTAAACTGAGAAGTGCCGTAAGAGGAAAATGACCACTAGATTTAGAAGGCTTAGTACAAAAAAAATAGTAAAACATCTCTCTAATAACTTTTTACGTCGATGTGTTGAAATGATAATATTTTGGATATATTGGGTTATATTAAACATCTTAGTAAAATTAATTGCACCTGTTTCTTTTCACGTTCTTTAATGTGAAAGTAGCTACCAGCAAGCTGAAGGTCGCCTGTGCGGCTTGTGTGGTATTTCTCTCGGTCAGTGCTGAGCTGGAACAACGCTGCGCGTTTGGTAGGCATGAGGTCCATGTCTGCTATTATTATTATTAGTTGTTGGGTTTGAGTGCTGGGTTTACAACTTCCCGTATGATCTTGTGAAGCTTATTTAACATCTCTAAATCTCAGTTTTCCTCTCTGTAGAATGGGACAAGTGGGATTAAATGAAATTGTGCCTATAAAGCGCTTGGCCAAGCGCCTAGCATACAGGAAGCACTCAGTCAATGTTGGTTGTTATACTGTTGGCCTGTGGGATCAAAGGTGAGGGTTTGCACCCTCAGAGATGGGAGACGGGCTCCTCTGCTACCCTCCAGGCAGTGCAGGAGGGGCTGAGCCAATGGAGCGCCCCACAAACGGGACCTGAGTCCTGAGGAAACCCTGCCTTGAGCCAGAGGTTGAGCTGTTTGGCCGGTTATGTTAAGGGGAGGGTCAGTAACACATTAGGGGGATCAGTGGCCCCATTAATCTTGCTCGAATGAACAGCCATCCAAGCTGACCTGTCTTCCCCGGATCCTGGAAGACGTTTCGTGTCGGCAGGAAACTCGCTGGGTAGAAACAACTCCGAATCTTATGCAAGTGATTTAGCGGCTTTGCTTGGGAAAGGCGTGCTGGGGACTGGACGCAGGGCAGGAGAAGTGGAGCGGCAAAGTCACAGCCGACCTCTCCCTCAGGGCTCCGGGTGGAAACGCCAGAGCGGGCTGGGAGGGGGAGGCTTGGGGGAGGGCATTTCAGTGAAGATCAGGGGTGAGGGGAGGGTTTAGCTCAAAATGTCTGGCTGGACATTCTCACCTCTGGATCAACAAATTGTTGATGATGTAAGAATTGGGTCGGCCTGCAGGACCCAGTGGGAGGGTGATGGGCGATGGGGAGAGCTGAGATGGGCACTGGAAGTTCCGAGTCTGGTGGGCTCACTGGTGGTGTCGAGCTGTGTGACTACAGGGGTCTTATAAATGGTGTCAGAGCAGAGGGCCCTTGGTGGGAGGTGAAGAGGCAGTGGGACCTGAGAAGGGGCTGAGCTGGGGTGGGCACATAGGAGGAGGAGTCTGCAGGAGGGTGTCCCCAGGGCCCTGGGAAATGGGCAGAGGCTGAAGAGGACCCTATCTGGGTGGTTTGATGTTGGACCCTCTCTTTCTCCTCTGCCCCAATATCCCCCCCTCAGCCCAAGGATGCTTCAGTCTAACCATTAGCACTTCATTCCTTGGGGGCAGGGGGTGAGTCTTCTTCTGGGCTCCAGGGATCTGTTTGAAGACACAGATGCCCCCGGGAGGTTGCTCATTTCTGGTTGTCCATCAGTCCATCTCCCTGTCCATCCACCACCCACTGAAGGGAAATAGAAATGAATACAACACGGAACCCACCTGCCTTCAAGAAACCCAGCATTTAGAAGGAGAGAGTAGATGTCAGTCCCCCTGTCTGTGAGTCAGGGTAGCCAGTGATCTGTGCCAGAAGAAGCTTCGCATGGAGCACTGTGGGGTTTCAGAGGACAGGGTGACTGCTTCCATCTGGTGGGTGAGTCTGGGCTTCCTGGAGGAGGTGGCATTGAAATCAGGCCTCAGAACAGAACTTAGAGATCAGCAAGTCCAACTCTCCCTTTTCCCAGATGATGAAATGAGAGACTCAGAGAGAACACACAGCTCAGTGTGGCAGGGCCAGCCAGGACGTGGAAGATTTGGAAATGCTCGGACAGCAATAGGCATTCCAGGTCGGGGAGCAGCTTCAGCAAAGTCCTGGGGAAAGGAAACTGGAGCATGGAGAAAATGTTCTGGGAAATTCAGTGTGACCAGTGGCTGGGTATGTGTGGGAGGGACACGGAGGCAGACGTCGTCCCCAAGGCCTTGGCTTTGGCCAAGTCACCAGAGCCTCTGTGGAGGTCCCAGAGGCTTATGGGGAACCTTGGCCACTCCCTGTGCCCTGTAATACTGTGGGCTGTTCCTCCTTTCAGTAACCACGCAGACCCAGGCAGACTCCCTGGAGGTGACCCATCCACCTGCGATGCCCAGCTCAGGATGGAAGGAACCTAATTTGCTTCAGGTCCCCAGGGGCTCCCTGTGCTGGTTGGGGGCTCTGGGAACGGCAAGGTGACCATTTAAGTGGACCTTCTGCAGCTGAGTCACTCCATCTCCCTGAGCCTCGGTTTCCTCCTGGTGAAGCAGGACCCCCAGCCGGCCTCCCAGGGTTCTCTCAGACTCCAAGGTGCATCAGGTACAAAGTTCTCCCTCTGAGGGGGGCAGTTTGGATGCTCAGGTAATGATAGTAGCTCACACGCAGGGAGCGCGTACTGAGTGCTCGAACTGTTTTCAGCACTTTCCATGCATCCCTTCATTCAGGCTTCACACATCTCTGTGAGGTCTCCATCACTGGTAGCTCATCATTTGTAGGTGGTGAAAGCTGAGGCCCAGAGACATGAAGTAACCTGAGCCAGGTCACACAGCTGGGCAGGCGCAGGCAGCCTGGGTCCGCACTCCCATCCCAGCACGCACACACTGCCTCTCTGTCACTGTGCTCCGTGCTGAGACTGTACAGCGGATGCCTGGAGAACCCTCCAGAGAGGCCCTCTGGGCAGCCCCTGGGCCAGGATGACACACTCTCAGGCATGGAAGCAGCCCCTTTATTGTGCTCCTTGGGAAACAGGCCTAGATGGGCAGGGCGCTTGCCCAAAGTCACGGTGGGCAAATGACTTAACGAACAGGTCCTAGAATCTGTTTGCAATGAGACGAAGTCAAGTCTAGCCCTCACTCCCCACTTTTGAACCTACCAAGGTCATCCATTCTGTGTCTTGAACGCCTCCCGTGAAGGGGATGACTTCCTGGGCAGCCTCTTTTCGGAGTAGCTTGGACCCTTACAAAACTCTTCCTCCTGCTGACCCACAGTCATCCTTCTGTCTCTCCCACCATGGAACTGGTATCGCCTCCTGAGTCCACACAGATTATCCCGATAGACTGGCAGCTGCCCGCAGACAGTTACCACACCACGTGCTCCCCTATCCCCGGTCGGTCTCTGGACGGAGCAGCCCCAGGCCCTTCTGTCTCCACTTGGCAGGGTTTGTGCCCCTTGCCCACCAAGAGCTGTGAGCTGGAGCTGGCGCGGATCAGGTCTTCTTCCTGACCTCCCTCCCCTTCCCGGGCTGGCACATCCCGGAGCGAGAACAACATTAAGCTCAAGGCAGAAAAGGAAGTAAATGCTCTTTCAGCAAGATGACAGTCAGGAAAGATCCGCTGACTTTCCATGAAGCCAGGCCACATGGATGAACTCTTCTACCCCTCCTTTTCTCCTCCCCCACTGAACTCCAGGACTTAGAGCTCTTCGTTCCATCCCCACTCCCTGCCCCCAGCATGTGGTTGAGTAACTCAGAACTACAGGAGAGCCTCCAAGAAGAGGCTGGGAAGGGGTGGTGGTGATTAAGGGTTAAGTCAGAATGGACAGTTTGCACATCATCAGGGCCTGTACCGGTGTGTTTGCACGTCTTCATGTGCTTGTATTTGACTGACTGACAGGTTGTGAATAGATCGGTCTCCCTTTTGTGATAGGGAAAGTGGCAGGGGTCAGACCTGGACACTCTCTGCTAGGTTTATTCTGATGGGAACGGGAGAGAATCCCCTTCCTTCTTTCAAACCTCATACTTCTGTTGATGCAACCTAGGAAAACATAGGCTTTTTGGTAGCTGCACTATCCCGTTGACTAAATTCATACTTAATGTAGAATAAAAGTTCTAGGATGTCCCTTAATCCTGAGCCACATTGGTGCCCACTCCAGCTCTCCTTCCCTCAATCATACCCTGTTGCTGTTGTCAAATCTGCTAGCCCGGACAGACGGACAGCGTAGCCCTGTGGCTCACCGTTGGGGACTTCTCTTGAGTCGAGCTGACAGTCATCCTGCCAGGAGCTCCTGCCACCACACTGCGCTCCCTCTTGCCCAGCCCCACCCCATCCGCCCTCCCTTGCTGGGCCCCCCTGAAGGGAGTCCCACTACTTCAAGGACCCAGCCTCCTCTTCCTGCCACCGTCATCCACCTGCTCCTGAGCACGGACGCCACAAAACGGAGGCAGGAGGCGAGACTGGCGACACTGTTATTTTCACTCTGACATTTTCAGTTTATGAAAAATCTCACTGGAAGCTCATTCTGCTCTTTGCCATCCTTTGAAGGGCAAGGGCTGAGTTCCTTCCACCCTGGCCTGGGTTCCTGATGAAATTCCCCGTTTTCCCCACACCAGCCCCTTCCTTATAAACTCTAGGGCAGGGGCAGTTATGGATAAAATATAAAAATCAAAAACCAGAATTAGGCTTAGATTAGACCCACCTGGAAGAGTGGGGCCAGGACATGGGAAGGCGATCCTGCAGGGTCTTATGTGGAGATCAACCTGGACCCAGGGTGGGTGGGTCCCCCCCGGAATCTTCTCCTCTCCAGGGCCCTCAGGGTGCATGGCTTAATGTGGAAACACACCTCACGCTTCCCAGCCCCAGCTGGGGAAAGAGGCTCCTACGGGATGGGAGGCTGGGACGGAAGACCTTGGCCTTGGAGAGTTTAATTAGGGTGTTGGCATTTTATTGGAAGGTTAGAGTGATTTCCACTCCTGGAGACATTAGGAAGCCCAAAAAATTCTACCACTGCTTTATAGTTTGGAAATACAATATAGATTTTATTGCGGGCCTTGGTGTCTTCCTTTAAACAACTGCACAGCCTGTTAAAGCAGAGAAGCTAGTAAAGCAGAATTGCAGAGGCACCAGCTAGGTCTTTATACATCGACACGGGGCTCTCAGGGAAGGCGTGGTCTCCCTTTCTGATGGGGAAAAGCAAGAATGCCTGGTTAATCTGTTGGACCACACAAGTAACGGGGAGTGTGTTTCTGAGAGATTCTTCCAGATCTGGGACCTCAGGGAGGGTCTGGGAGAGTCCCCTCCCTTTTGAGGGTTTATTTTGATTTAGTTCAGCAATTGTCTGTTGGGTTATCCAAATCCGCTAGCCAGGACAGGGTGGACATTTCCTGTGTGCCAGGCCTGCAGGGGACATTGTGATGAATAGGGTCCCGTCCCTGTCCCCGCATGGCTCACAGTCTGGAAGCGGGAGACGAGCTGCGGAACAATGAATGATGATGTCGGACAAGGCAGAAGGCAAAGGAAGTCACAAGGGGTGGTGGCGGTGTAGAGGAAAGAGCGACGCCTTCTGCCAGGGGAGCCTCTGGGAGGGTACCACAGAGGACATGACGTATGAGCAAGGCCTTGAAGGAGGAAAAGGTTTTAACTGATATCCCCCTGGGGCTGCAAACTTGCGTCACCTTCCATCTTCCTCCTCTTAACTCAGTGGCTCTGCCACCCGGGGTGTTTAGGCCAGAAACCCGAGAGACTCATCACCCACGTCCCACCTGTCACCAAGTCCTATTGATCCTGCCATCAAAATCTATGTCAAATCTGTCCCCTTCTCTCCACTTCCACTGCCACGGCCCTCTTGCCTGGACACTGCAGTGTCTTCTCTAGTAGATATTGGTCGTGTAAGGCCACCCAGCCTCCTCTCAGTATATTTTCCATAACAGATCCTGGTTCTCATCTGGGAGCTGTACCTCTTCACCTTCTAGGCACATAATTCCAAGGAAGCTGGCTGCATCCCTGGCTCCAGGGTTAGAGCATGTGACCAAGGCCAGGCCAATGACTCCTTCCATTCCTCTGGCCAGTGATTGGCTCAGGGATGGGTACAAGACTGAGGTCAGACCAATCAGAGCCAATGAGACTCAATTCCAGGACTTGATTATCTTATTAGTGAAGTGGACTCAATTCTTTCCCTGCTGTGCCTGGATAAGGGCAGATATGGGATTGGAGCTATGGCAGCCATCTTGTCCCCATCCACTGTGGTCCTGGGATAAAATGGAGCCACCTAGGGGAAGAAGAGACAAGAGATGGAGACAAAGAAACTGGGTCATGGCAACATTGTTTGAACCTTGATCAGACCTTACCTGAATCCCTTCCTTATATCTGGGCTTTCAGCTACACTTATTCATAAATTCTGTTTTTACGTGAGCCGCTTTGGGTTGGGTTTGCTGACATTTACAATCAAAGGAATGATGTAGTTTCTTAGACTCTCCCCACACTCTCTCCTGCTCCCCCATCCCCCAATGTTTTTCACACAGTAGACCATAAAACCCTTTAGTGACTGTACATTGCCCTAAGCATAAAACCCCATCCTTAATGAGGCTCAGCATGATTGGACCCAGGCTCTCTCTCAGTCTTATTCATTAAAATCCAGCCAAGTGAAAGTCTTCAGTTTTTCAAATATGCCAGCCTTTTTTTTTTTTTTTTTTCCAGTTCAGAGCCTTCCCTCTGCCTGGAACTCTCTCTTAGCTCTCTACCTGATGGGTTTCGACTTACCCTCCAGATCTCAGCTCAAAGAGGCCTGCTCTAAATGTAATTAGTCCCCACTGCACGTTCTCATAGCGTCTGCTTTTATTCTTCATGTCGCTAACCCCATCTGCAATTAGGTGTGTGCACGTGTGTGTGTGTAGATGAATGTTTGTACACTCCATGCGACCTGAAGCCATGCCTGTCTCATTCATCATGCTATCTCTCATGCCTGGAAGGGTTCCTAGTACATTCTAGAGGCTCAACAAATATTATTTGACTGATGGAGTAAACAATAGGTGAGAATTGTGTTGGGTTGGGTGATCCTGCTTGAAATTATAACAGGAGCAGAAGGTCAGGGCCTCAACAGGTAGTGTGTAGTTGAGGAAGCATGAAGAATTCTAGTACAGCAGCCGGATTAGCAAAAGTGGGCTATGGCCAGTCAGCGAGGCTTTTGAGTACCTGAGATGTTTGCTATTTAGTCTGTAAGCCAGTAATTTCCAAAGTCATGAAAAAAGCTCTGCAAAGGAAAAGACCAAGTGGATCAGTGATTAAATAAGTCTGAAAGCAGATGGATTCTCTAAGACCCTTTGGGAGAAGCACAGTACATATGATCCTTTCAAGGTTCTGACAAGTCCTGCAGTGGCAGAATCTTAAGTTAACTAAGTGTCGACCATAAAATCCTTCTTTTCCTCCCACAACAGTTACAACTGTAAGATGACTATTTCCATATTTTTGACATGGGGGGGGGGCACATCTTACAATTGATATGCACGTGTGACATAGGATTTCTTTAGTGTCCCTGAGAGCGGGTTTTTTAATAGAGTTTATTAACAGGGCTTCTTACAACTGACAATGTTTTACAACGGAGGCCATGTGGCCTTGACTTGCAGAAGTAATGATCTATAGAAGCCGCTTCTGAAGAAGCGAGGCACGTGTTGTAACTTGTTTGGGGGCAGGCATTCCTGCAGCAGGGTGAAGGGGTTGAGGGGGCAGAGCAGGGGTTAGAAGCCTGAAATCTGGACTTCCCGCCCACTAAGGCTCCTGCTGACGGGGCTGTGAGTGAAGTGCGTGTGAATAGGGGAATTTAATTAGGATGCTGGGGTACTGTTGAAAGGTTGCATCAGTTCCCTCCTGTGGAGGCCTCCTGTCTTCTCCTGTGAAAAGACAATCTAGAAGGTACCCATTGCTCTTCGTGCAGCTGTCCAGAGATGTCTCTTGAGGGTGTCCAGGGACTAAGGCTGGGCTTGGAGCCTTGGGGCAGGACCATGGCTCTTCTCTGCCTTCAAAACAGATCCGGGGCTGAGGCCCTGCAGCTCTTCCCTTGGGTGATTGCAAAGGCCTCCTAATTGATCGTCCTGCTCTGCCTTTATTCCCCTGCAGTCCATTCTCAGCCCCATGGTCCAAAAGACTTTAAAAATATGTAAGTCAAATCACACCATCACTCTGCTCAGAATCCTGGGATGACTGCCCCCCTTACACGCAGCAGAAAGCCTAGGTCTTCATCCGGGCCAACAAGGCACCACCTGACCTCGTCCCCTGTGACTCCTGCTGCTTTAACAAACTGCCCCAGGGCCTTTGCATTTACTGTTCCTCAACCTGGCGCCCGCTCCCCAAAGGGCCATATGTCTAGGTCCTGCACTTTTAAGTCTTTGCTCCAGTGCTGCTCTCCACTGGTGCTTCCTTTACCACCTACTGAAAATCACACCCCCATCACTTGGTGTCCCCCTTTCCTGCTCGAGTTCTCTTCATACCACACTGTACCTTCTAATACACTGTGGTGAGCAGCGTTCCAGATGCCCGCAGACTCTAGCCCCCTGGCGTACACACACCTTCTCCCAGTTAGTCAATCAAACGTGGATCTAGATGCGGCTGTGAAGGGATTTTGCAGATGGAATTAAGGTCTCAAATCATTAGCTGACTTTAACAAAGAGCGATTATCCTCCAGAGGCCTAGCCTGAATAGGTGCACCCTTCAAAGGAGCTGGGTTTCCCTGGTGTGAGAGATTCAAAGCTTGAGGGGGTTTATTTTACATGTGTGAGAAGTTCTCCATTGCTGGCTTTGAAGTTGGAGGGGCCAGGCGGCTAGGGCCCGAGAGCAACCTCTAAGAGCTACGTGTAGCCCCCACCAGCAGCCAGTGAGGAGCTCAATGCCTCCAACATCCACATGAGCTTGAAAGAGGACTCCGAGCTCCAGCGGGAAAAACAGTCTGGCCTACCACCTTGATTTCAGCCACGTGAGACTCTGAGCAGGGGACCCAGTGACCTGTGCCTGGACTCCCGGCCCGCGGAAACTGTGAGATCATTCGTGCTTATTTTTTGAAGCCACCAAGTGTGTGGTCATTTGTTACACATCAATAGGAAACGAATGCAACAAGCTACATATTTCTTTTGTTTATCCTCTGTCTCCCTTGCTGGAAGGGAAGCTCCAGGAGGGCAGGAATTTGGATCTGTTTTGTTTGCTGCTCTGTTCTCAGCGCCTCGCACAGTGCTTGCCGTACAGTAGGTACTCAACCAGCTCAGTAAATGCTGGTTGAATGAATGAATGGGCCAGCCCCAGCATCCACACAGCCTTGCCTTCCGGGAGGAGATACGCCCCATTGGTAAATGACAAGGTGGGACGTGCAGATGGAGCAGGAGAGGTGAGTGCAGCTACAAATCCCGCCTGGCTGCCCAGCGACGATCCGTATTTTCACAGCCCCAACAAAGCCCTCTGAGAATCCCTGAGATATTAGAGCAGACGCCGGGGAATTAAAGCCGGCTTGTCCCCCCACCCTCCTGTGCTCTCCAGAAGGTTGCCTGGGGAAGCCTGGGCACCCCATCGTCACCCTGGGCTGAGCAGGAAGCCTCTTGAACACCCGCTTGTCGAAGTAACTAACCTATTAAAATGAAAATGATAAATCCTGGTGCCAAGGTGAGGTGTGGGGGAGGGGGGCCTCTGCTGTGTTTCTTTCATTTCTATTTCAAAGCCCACGTCACTGTGGCTTCGTGGCCGTGAGGATGATGAGCCTGGGTGCTGCCTGGCCTCTGGGGATCAGCCACTGTGCTGAGGCCGGTGGTGAGCCTGGGGCTCCCCGAAGGCAGCAGCCCTTGCTTGGGACGAGTCGATGTGGCCTTCTGGATGAGGTGAGTCAGGGGCTAGAGGGGATTTGGGGAGGAGATTCTGGACCCTTTCTTTCAGATTTCTGTGTCTCCCCTCCAGCTAGGCAGAGGTTGGAGCCTGAAGCCCAGGATCTTAGACTTCTAGAGCAGCAAAAGACCACAGAGATTCCCCTTGATGCAGCTGGAGCCCTGAGGCCCAGAGAGGGCAAGAGACTTGCCTGAGGTCACACAGCAAGCCAAAAGCAGAACCAGGACTGGAACCCAGGCTCCTCCCATCATGACCTCGGTTCATCTGTCTCGGTGAGAACCTCATTCCACAGAGGGAAACAAAATCTCCGTTTCCAGCCCTCTGAGGGCCTGTTTACAGTGTCTGAGCCCAGGCCAGGGATGGAGCCTGCAGTGAGAATCGGAATCCCAGGAGGGGCTTAGATAGCATACGCCCCACGGACTCCAGTTTTCAGATGAGGAAACTGAGGCCCAGAAAGAAGCGGTGCTGGCCCCAGTCCTCCTGGCAAGTCAGTGGGGAGAAGCCAGGATTTCCAGCTCCCGGTCAGGGCTACCTCCCCTGACTCCCTCCAAATCTTCCTGTTAGGAAGGAGGTGGCCTTGAATCGGGAGCCTTTGAAGGTGCTGGGGGGGAGGGAGCAGCAGGTGAAGGGACGGCTTGAACCAGCAGCAGAGGTGTGACGGGGCAGCTGGGTGCAGGAAGCAGGCAGAGGCTCAGCAGGGTGGAGCACAGGGCCAGGAAGTAAGGCTGAGAAAGACGCAGGGCGGGGGCCTGGCGGGGCAGTCAGTACGTGTGAGAGGGGCTGAGGAAGAGGGGCTGTCGCTAAACCCCGCTCTGCTCGTGGCTGCCAGGAAAACGTTCCTGTGGGGTTGGGTGGCTCTGCCCAGCGTCTCCCCTCCCCCTCCTGCCGCGCGCGTGCGTTGCTCACACAAGGTACGTGCCTAGCGCTTGGGGGGACGAGACCCGGGGCCACCTCTGGCTTTTTCCTTCCGGTGCCAGGTTGTATTTCTCTCTCCTTTGCTGCGGACCACATGCCTGATACCAAGTTCACAAGTTCCCTGTGGGATTTTTTCCCTTTTCTTTTTCTCCTGGGAATGCTCACCCCAGCCAGATGTTATTATTCCCATTTTAAAGATGAGGAAACGGAGGTCCAGGGCCTCATCTTTGCTCAGAACGCACTGACCACCTTCTGGGGACCCAAACAGCGTTGAGTAATAGATGAATAAGCCCAGACTCCCGGGTTTCATCCTGGCTTCCCCAGTCCCCAGCTGTGTGACCTATGGAATGTTACCAACCTCTCTGGGCCTCAATTTCCTCAGCTTCGTAATGGGGTACTAATGTAGCTACTCGTAGGGTTGTGTGAGGATCAAATGGGCGACTACCTGTACCTTTGAGAAATGTTAGCTACTGTCCACACCACTGTCATGACAGACAGTGACCCCAAGCAGAGTCCTGCCGGTGAGGGAGGCCCAGCCTCCCCTTCTCCTTGGGCCCAATTGAATCTGAAAACAATGAACCAGCCCCAGTAAGTGTTTTTAGTCCTGACAATCAAGGGAGTGGGAAAAAAAAAGAAAAGAGAGTGAGACCAAATTATTTTCTTCAGGGAGAAAAACCTCATTTGGAGGCGCACTCTGTGCAGGGAGACAGCGGTGCAGAATGTAATACAAGATCTGTCTGTCTCCGTGCGGCTCCGGAATTGCTGCTGGCGTTTCTAGCAAGAAGCCGCCCCGGGCCCCACGTCCTATAATATCCTAATTAAAGGGCTGTTATTCATATGGGAGGCGCTGTGGCCCCGTGACAGGCTGGCGGCTGACCGTGTCCTGGGCCCCGGAGAGCAGAGGCGGGAGGCCGGGAGGGGCCGGCGGCCAGCAGCCCCACTCGTGCTTCTCTGCTTGGTCCACCCTCGCTGCCCGTCACCAACACCATCCGCTGCCCGCCGCCCCCTGCCCCCCGCTGGGCCTGAGCTGTGGTCTTGGGGAGTGTCAGGTCCCCCGGGGTGGGCGTGGGGGGGGTGGCCTCGGCTACCATGAGACAGGATGGGGCTGGGGGTTCTGGAGACGATCTTCCAGGAGCTCCAAAGGGTGGAGAGATGGGGGGACAGACGGCAGAGAGAAAGCGGGGGAGTGTGGGGCGCGAAGAAGGCAGAAGGGGCGACAGGAAGGAAAGGGACAGGAGCTGAGTCCACCCCCTCACTTCTCCCCTCCCCACCCCCACCCCGTGCCAGCCCAGGGCTCTCTCTGTCTATCATCCCACGGACCTGCACGCCACTCTGCTGAGGCAGGTACTAGGATGAATCGTTCCCCTGTGCCTCAGTTTCCCCACCTGCACAGTGAGAGGTGGGGTGGGCAGATTCTGAGGGCCTGAATGGGGTGAAAGAGGGAATGGGAGCAAGGGTGGACAGAGGGGGGAAGAGGAGAGGGGAGGTCGGGGTGCAGGGGAGAGCACCAGCAGCTGGAGCGCCACCCCCGGGGGAGTGGGGGCTTCCGCGGACACAGACAGACCTCCAGAGCAGCCGGGGAGTCTCCAGCCCTCTTCCCACAGCCGGGAGCCGGGGGAGGGGGGCTGCCGAGTGCCGCCCCCCGCAACGGGTGGCCATTTTGGCAGAATATTTCAGACGTCCTGGTGGGGGGGAGCAGAGTCTTTGGGGTGTGGGAGCATCTGCTGGTGGGAGTTGGGTTCCAGGCTGGGGTTGGGTGGGGAACACACGTGGGGGGCCAGGCCCACGGGGGGGTGACTCCGTGAGGACCCGTGTGTGTGTGCGTGGGTGTGCTTGCCCTCCTGTTCACAAACCCGGGAGCTGGGGATTCACCAGGCATCCTCCCGAAGGTCCTTAACTGTCTAACCAATGTGGATTTCGTACCTCGATGAGCACCTACTGTATGCCGGAGCCTGAAAGCATCTCAGCACTGTCCATGCCTCATCCAGCTCACCTCATCTCCTCGACTCCCCTGTGGAGCAAGCAATGGGCACATCCAGGTACACCGAGGAAACGTGCTCAGAGAGGTTAACCCCCCGTGAAGATCAACCCGCAGGTGACAGGCAGCCCAGCCGGGGTGCTCACTTGGGGCATCTGCTTCGAAGGTGCCTCTTAACCACGTGCCAAGCTGGCAATGGGCCAGGCACCAGGGTTCCTGCGGGAAGAGCCACCCCCCTGGCCCTTCAGATGCTCTCAGACTGATGGAGGAGGCAGACTCAGAACCAGCCAACCTGCTGAGGACACGGGTAGAGCCTGCCCTGGGCATGGTGAGGAGGCCACAGCCCAGCTATTGTGGGCAGAAGAGGTTTTGAATCCTCCCTCCACCTTGTAAGGCAGCTTACAAAGCACTTTCACCTCCAGTAACCCGCGTGCTTGTCACAGCAACCCCGAGAGCCAGGTTTTATTGCCCTCGTTTTACAGATGTGGAGATGGAGGCCCTGAGGGCTTATAAAACATGTTCAAGGTCACACAGTTGGCTAGTGACAGAGCCAGAATTCAACCCCATCCGGCATTGCTTGACTCTACATTCCAATTTTTTTCTTACACCCAGTCCCAGGGAAGACACCAACACCTGCCAAGGGGCTCTTCCCAGCCCTTGCTCTCTGCCCCCAGACTCCCTTCCATCCCTAGACCCAGAGGTTAGAAGGGAGCAGGTTTGGGACTTTGTTCTACTGCGGACACCTGAGCAGACACACAATGAGGATGGGGAGCGGGAGGGGTGAGTGGGGACTGCCTCTGAGAGTCAGCCAGAAGGGCCACCCTCTGGAGGCCCTCAGAATTGGAGCTCTCACCCCATCTGTCTCTAGTTATTCTCAGAACAGAAGTGAAGAGATGAAACAGGCAGCCCTGAGGGGAAAGCTGGGGGTCAAGAGCAGCCAGGGATATCTCTCCTTCACCCCTGTGGACATCCCGGAGGGGTTCCTGAGGTCAGTCCCTCCATGGCCCCCCAGGGATGTCTCTCCTTCACCCCTGTGTAACCCAGAGGGGTTCCTGAGATCAATCTCTCCATGGCCCCCCAGGGATGTCTCTCCTTCACCCCTGTGGACATCCCGGAGGGGTTCCTGAGGTCAGTCCCTCCATGGCCCCCCAGGTTCAGGCCTTGGGTCTGAGGGGTGGCCTGCAGCGTGGTCAAGGGTTGAAGGGGAGCCTGGGGTATGATTCTGGCTCTCGTCTGCTTTCAAATCTTGGGCCTCAGTTTTCTCATCTGCAAATGGGCCTTGTCGGCTCTGCTCTTATGTTCCCAAAGAATGGGTGTGAGGACCCCAGGAGGTGGTGGCTGGAAGCAGGACCAGTGACATATTTTGCAGGACCCAGGGCACAATGCAAACGCAAGCCTCTTGGTAAGAAATTATTAAAGAATTTCAAGAAAGGAACAGCAGACCATCAAACCAGGCCTGGGCCCTGGGGCCTGCAGGGTCGCGTGCGCAGGAAGGTGGCTCGGCTTAGAAGAAGCGAGGAGCGGCCGGAGGCCCCTGCCCCCACCTGATGCTGGGGTCTGGGCTGGCTTCACACGGAAGCCAGACCTTCCGCGGTGGATTCTGGGTCGGCTGGTGGGCGGTGGGAACAATGGGTAACCTGGGGGTGCAGCGTGGAGAAGGGCTGAGGCAGGAGGCGATGGTACAGGTGTGAGCACAAACCCATCGTCCCCAGGCTCCCATGGAGAGACCCCATCATTTTGTCTGCCCCAGGCCTGCCTCTGAGTGGGCAGGGCCAGGTCTCCCTCGAGAAGACTGCAGCCCAGCTGAGAGACACTGAGCTGGAGACCCAGGGAAGCCGTGTCTGGACTCCTAGACCATAAAAACTGAGCTGTAAAATGGGTGTTGTTTTAGCTGCTAAGTTTTAGGGTATGTACTAATACATCCCATAATAGTAGTAATTAAAGGGCTCACTCGTTCATTCATCCATAAATGACCTTAGTCCTTACGCGTCCGTCCATCCATCAACTCATTCATTCACTCACTGAACCAACAACCATCTATTAAGCACCCACCATATATCAGGTACCAGGGTCGCGTTACCACGAACACTTGACCTGTGAGCACTTTACCGTTTCCAAAGGACCCCCTCGTATGCTACTTACTGTCATAGCTCAGCAGGAGCAGCGCACGAGGCCCTCGGGAATCCGCCTCTGGCCCAGGCCGAGGCCGGCTCGCTGCTTTCTCTTCCTCCACAGCAGCCGAGGATGGCCAAGCCCAGCCTGCACCCCCCACTTCCGGTCCCCACGCGCCGGGGCAGGGTCCGTTCAAGCCCAGCACGACCAGGAAGGTTGGAGTGGGTTGGTTTTTGAGTCTCAAGTCCCCAAAGATTCAAGGGTGAGAATCAGAACCTTCTAGGACACTGGACAGAAGAGGCAGTTATAGTCCCTCCCCGACTCACGGGAGTGTCCTTCCTCGACTCTCATTCCTGGGTCTGGGGCCTTGGAGAGTGGGGGAGGGGTGGTCTTCCCATCTGCCTGAAGCCCTCAGAGGAGAGGGCACGGGTCTGGTCCAGCCCCATTCCTGACCCACACTGACTTGGGCGGGAATGGAGGTCAGGCCAAGAGGCTGTCAGCTAAGATGCTTTAGTCAGCAGGCAGTGGAAGAACCAACTACTACAGGCATAAAACATAAAGAAAACATGTTATCTCATGAGATGTGTCCAGAGGCAGGTGGCTTAACTCTGTGACTCAACAATATCACCCACCTATGCCACGATGCTTTTCCTTTCCTTGCTCCGACAGCCTCGGGATGAGCCATTCCCTCGTGGTTGTAAGGTGGCTGCGACGGCTCCAAGCATCACAGCCTCACACAGCTGCAACCAGAGGCAGAAAATGACCTGCGTCCTGTGGCTCATTTCTTCTTAAGAGCAAGGAGACCTCTCCCAGAATTCCCTCGCAGAATTCCTCTCTTGCCTTGCTGGCCAGAATTGCACCACAGGCCCTCTTGTCTCCCAGGGTCACCGGGGTTACCGGGACTGGCTTAGACCAATTGTGATGCACTCCCTGGGGCTGGGAGGGGCCCAGTCTTTCCTGGCCTCTGAACAGCGCTGAGCTCTGTTAGCAAGAAAGATCCACGCTGCCCCTTCCCTTCCCACGCTGGGCTTCAGCCGTCAGGAACCCTTCCCACACTCCACACCCAGGTGCCTCCCCTCTGGTCAGCTAAGGACAAGCAGGTGTCAGAGTCCCCTGAGACAGAGGGCCCAGTGTGGGCCAGAGTCCTGGGCTGACGCAGAACCTTGTCGCTGTCTAGCCCCGAGATCCCTGGGCGGCTGATCTCAGAGTTCTCCTGGCCCCAACCTGAACTCACCCTCTAACACTTACATCACATTTACCAGCTCTGTCCTAACATCTTTACGTTGGTTAGCTATTCTTACAGCAACTGTGGAAGTAGTGCCATTGTCACCCTCATTTATCAGAGCAGGGAATGGAGACACAAAGGTTGACCCTGCAGCCAGAACTTGGTGGAGCTGGGATATGAACCCAGGCAGTCTGGCTGCAGAGTCCTACCGCCTCCTAGTCCTGGCTCTGTCGCCTCAGTGCAAGTCCTGGAATCGCAGACCTTCTGGGCAGGATGGGGCCTCAGAGGAAGATGAGGCAGTGAGGCAGGATGGGGCAGAGTGGGGCAGGCCAGGAGCTCCAGATGCAGGACTGGACTGCTTATCTCCTGGTGGCCTTGGGAAAGTCACGTAGCCCCTCTGAACCTGCTTCTCAGGTTTGAGAGGGAAATTATAGATACTTACATCAAAGGGATGTTGTAAGAAGTAGAGATAATATATGTAGGTAGTAGTAGAGATTCAACTAGTCTATGCTCTGTAAATAATAGCTATCGTTATATGAGCCAGGTGGAACTGAGATTAAATTCCAGCTCCAAGATTTATGGGCTGTGTGACCTTAGGCAAGTCACTTTACCTCTCTGGTCCTTTACTTTCTTCATCTGTAAATTGGGGTAATAATGATGACATTATAAGGCTGTGCTGAGGAGCAGATAAGACAATGAAAGCACTTGGTAAGCTGCAAAGCACTCCTCAAACGTGCAGTGTTATCATGATCTCCTGCTGACTGGTCACCTCTTTTCTGCTTGGGTCCCTTCAGGGTCACTTTCTCTCACAGCAGGCAGCCATGTGCTTCTCTTTCCTTGCTGCTCCCTGCAGGCGTTTGCCAGGGGTCCCAGCGGATGCCATCTGTCCTTGCATCCATCCATGAGTCACTCAGCAAACATGCACCCGGTGATGGAGATCTGGTAGTGCAAACGACGAGACTCTGGCCTAGGAGTTTGCCGTCTCGTGGGAGAGACAGTTGTTAACCCACTAACCATACAAATACATACATTATTACAAACTGTGAAAAGTGCATAAAGATGTACAGAGAGCCAGAGGAACTCATAGCAGGGTGCAATTTAGGCAGAAAGATCGTGGCAGGCCTCCCTGAGGCGCTGACTTTCAGGCTGAGACACCATTCGTAGGCTTGCTGTGGTGAGTTTAGGGGTGTAGGCAGGATCCAAGGCTCCCTCGTGTCCCTGTGGAGCAAGGCCGTGTTCCAACCATCCCTGGGCACCATGGACCTTCCTGCAATGGCCAGGCCAGGAAAGGCTCCAAACTCTGCTCCTTGCAACCCCAAGTCTGGGATGGGTCCTTGAGCTCCCTTGGACCTTGCCTGGGAAAGCCAGAATCTCAGCCAATGACTTGGAAGCAACATTTCCTCGTGCTCTGGGATGAAGTCTCCACCTTCACATGAATGTATGCGGGGGCCGAGCCTCAGTTTCCCCATCTGTCGAATGGGGTAAGGATTCCTGCCCCACACACCTCCCATGTGGAAACAAGGAACTTGGGGTTGGAGGTGCTTTGCAAAGCCTAAGAAGTGCCTGCTCACATCAGAAACTTCTTTACCTCCCTCCCTTTCATGTGTGCCCCCCAATTCCTTCTTTCCTTCACTTCCCAGACTCCTTTTGTTTCATAGAACCGAGAATGTGGACGTAGGGGATTAAGCCCTGGACCCTGCAGCTGGTGGGGAAGTTGGGGGCTGTCTGGCTCCAGAGCCCAGGTTCCCATTCTGGGCCTTTCCCAGAGCTGGGGCTCCCGGGGAAGTTTTCAAGAGAATGGGAGGGTGGAAAAGGGGTGAAGGGTGGACAAACAGGGGGGACATTGGAGGCTGCCCCCTCTGCCTGGAACCCTCTTCCCTAGACAGGCACATGACTGGCTCCCCACTTCCTACAGATCTCTGCCCAGACGTCACCTGCCCAGTAGGTCTTTCCTGACTGCTCGTAGGAAACCACCTCTCCCCCTACCTGGTCCAGGAATAAAGAACTCTCATCACCACCTGACCTGTGTATCGACTCATTGACGTGGTTCTTGTCTGTCTCCCCTGATTGGAGCGCAAACTCCAGGAGAGCTGGGCTTGTTATCTGTCTTGTTCGTTGCTGTATCTCTGGTGCCTGGAATGTTATCTGGCGCATAGTCGGTGCTCAACACATAATGGTTGGATAAATGAGTGAATGAAGGGATGGAGGGGGAGAAGGATGGAAAGACCCATGCAGGGATTTGAACTCTGGTCTTGCTGAGGGAAGGAGGGGGCCAAGTTCAGGGAATCCCACAGCTGTTGTTACTGGTAAATCTGTGGGTGGGCAAGGAACTCAGGCTTGACCTTCACTCTCTCCAGTTCCCTTCCTGGGCACGGAGTCTTGTCCCAAACATGCCTAAACCTCTCTTCACAGATGCTTCATCAGAATTTTAAACTTCAGGAGCAGCAAGTTAGGAGCCGGACAGCCTCAGATTCAAATACCCCCTCTGTGGCTTCCTTGCTGTATGACTTTGGGTAAAGTGACTTGGCTGTCCGAGCCTCCAGCTCCTCATCTGTAAAACGGGTACAATCTCAGGTCTGAGCAGAGAGCACTGTTGTGAGGACTAAGCGTGATAGTGCATGTAGAGGGCTTAGCCTGGCTTGTGAGAAGGGCTTAATAAAAAAATTTAAAACAAACAATTTACTAAGTGTTCACCCTGGGCTAGGCATGGTGCTTATGGCCGATGTGCACTTAATTTTCACACCCACTCTCTGGGGTAGGTACTAGCACTGTTCCCATTTTAAAGATGAGAAAATTGAGGCACTGAGATGTTGCGTTATTCACCCATTCACAGAGTGAACGGCAGAGCAGGGACTGAAACATTTAAAGCAAAACAAAATGGAGGCAGCAGAGAACAGACGTGGTTACAGAGCCGTGAAAGGCGCTCGGGGCTGGGGTCAGGGGAGCAGGCACTGGGTCCCTGACTTGTTGGGTGCACTGGGCTACTCACATGGCCAGGAGCGGAGGAAGCCCAGGGGAGGACAGCCTCTCAGGCAGGGGGTCTGGGGAGCAGGACTTTGACAGAAGTCCTGCACTGTTCTCTTTCTAGGAGCTTTTTGGGGGTGGGTGTGGGGTGGGGGAGGAAGCTTCTGGTTATGAAATCAACCCTTACCCATTTTAGAAAACATGGAAATGACTTAAAAGGATAAAGAAGTAAATGAAAATGATCTGAAATGTCCCTACCCTGAATATCCACTGTTGGCAGCTCAGTGCATTTAATTTATTTACTCAGCAGTGTTTACTGAGCGCCTCCCTTGTTCTGGGCTCCAGGAACAGTGTGAGAACAAGACAGCCCCTGCCTTCTTGGATCCGACATTTAGCAGCAAAGACGACTTGGGGCAGCCTTGATGGGTGCGGTGCTGTGAGGGGAGGGTTCAGGCTACATGTAGACATGCAAAATCAGGACCTTACTAATTATGATTTGCTATTCTGCATTCTCCACTCACTATTAAAGCATGCATGTTTTTAATTGAGAAAATTGTAAAATGCAGCCGTGGGTGGAGGGGGTACACAGGCAGAGGGGCTGGCGGGAGCAGAGGCACGGCAACCCTTTGCCTTTGGGCCAGGCCCTGGGACAGATGCTTGATTCCCCCACAGGAACCCTTTGACCTAGTTTCTTGTTTCTTCTGGGTGTTTGTGTCCCTCAGAGCCTGGACTCAGCCTCACCACACCCCTTGCGGCCCAAATCCTGGGGTAGTGTGAGTCATCTAGGGGCACATCCTAAAAGACTTCCAAGTCACCTGGGCCTCCTGCCTTGCTCAGCTCGGAGTGGGCAGGGGCCCTCCTGAGGCTGCACAGCAAGGCAAGGCAAGGCCATGGCCATGGCCAGGGGTAAAGGCCAGGCTTCTCATATGCTGTGTTTTCTTTCTGCTGCCACCGGGTCTGTGCTAAGCCAGGGTCTGGAGAGAGGCTAGGTCCAGCTGGCTGGGGTGGGGGTGGGGGTACTGTGGCCTGTCCCCCTCCCTCCCCTCCCCTTCCCTTCCCCTACGTGATCAGGCTGGCTAAAGCAGCACCACCTTTGCCAACAGCCCCTCCAGATGCCTCCTGGGTGACAGCGACGTCAGAGTACACAGGAGAGGACAATGGTTCTGCCCTTGCCCTCATTTTCTTCAAGAGCCCAGGCCTGTTTATCTCTCAGGCCGGCTCCTCGGCCCAAGAGGCACGGAGGAGTCACCTCGGCTGACCGGGCTGGTGGCTCCAAGTTGAGAGGGACTATGAGGTCACCGGGTCCCTAGTCACCTCTCCCCCCACTGGTGAGCTGGCCCAGGCACGGGGTGGGGCCAGGAGGGAGGGTTCGGTGAGGACGACCACACCCTCCGGGTAAGGGGTTAGCACAACACACACGCACAGCCACCCCTGCGCACAGGCTTCCACGAGACATGCCCTGCACGGAGGGAGGTGAGGAGGACTGTGCTTGTTTGGCCGCTGTGTTCCCATTGCCAGCGCAGTGTCTGCTGCACAGAAGGTGCTAGCCGAACATCTGCCCGACGATGACTGGGTGGGTGATTAAATGAACGGCTTTACGTGTGGGCGCCCGTGGATATGCCCGTGCGCGCGTGTGGGAAAGCGCCGGCTTCCAGCCCCGAGTATACATGAGGCTCCGAGCCGCCCCAGACACCAGCGCACAAACAGCTGCACAAAGCCAGGGGCACAGGTGTCTGCCAGCCACCCGAGCTCATGTGCACATCTGTGCGTGCACGTGTGTTTGCACCCACGCGTGGCCCCTGGGCTCGTGCACACACCGAGACCCGCGTGTGCTAGCCGCAGCCGTAGTGCATACGTGTGCGGACGTGCGTGTGCACACACAGTGGTAAGATTTTAAGAATATTTAACACACTTGGGCATGCCTTTTGCTCAGATTCCTGAGCTAAGTGCTGGCGGGACTCAGGCAGGGAGAGTTTGGAGGTGGACCGGCCTGGGCTCTGCCCTCAAGACGCTCAGGGTCCACGGAGGAAGATGGGCGCTATTTACACAAACAGCACCAGGGAGTGGAGGGACCCGTGCGTGCAGGTGGCTGTGTCTGCACGCGTGTGTGCACGAGTTCAAGAAATCCTAGTGTCATCAGAATGGGGACGCGGGGGAGTCCGAGGGCGCTGGCTGACTCGAGTGGGGGCCCAGGGGCAGGGGCGCGATGGACGCACTGTTTTAAAATCCATGCGAAGCACGTACGCCTCGGCCGGTGTGCACACACGCACACGTGCACACGGAGGCGCGTGCCCCCTGCAGGTTCTCACGCAGCTGATCACGCAGGTCCTCACAGGGCTTGCAGACACCTTGAGTCAGGGGAGGAGGTGCACTGGGAGACCCTCTAGGAGACTGGGAGCTCCTCTGAGGGGTCGACCACATCACCCAGCTATTCCATTTCTGATGCAGGTTATTGATGTGGGCTGCATCCCGCGGGTAGGAAGAGGTTTGAAATGTGACTGAGTCTTAGAAATGACCCCCAAGGAGAGAGTTTGTTTCGGGCAGCCCCGGGCCTTGCACCTGTCCCTTTAATCACACCAGGCTCCCGCTCTGGTCTGGAGAAGCCTGGAATGGCGGTACCGTGAGGTTAGGATGGAAGGCTGACTACAGCCGTGAAGCGGCCACCCATGAAGGCCAAGACTGACGGAGTCAGTCCAAGATCTGTTGCACAGGGGACACTGAGGCTCAGAGAAGGGAAAGGTCTTCCCCAGGGTTACACGGAGAGGCACTGGCAAAATCTGAGATGAGAACTCAGGTCTCCAGGGCACTTACTATAAACAGCACTGGGATGCCTCAGGTAGAGTCCACAGGGCCACTCAGCAGACCCTCCTTCCCTCCCCAAACAGAAATCAAGCTTCCCCGCTCCCCTAGACCGTCCCATGAGGTGGTGGCTTCTAACGCCACTCTGTCTGCCCCAAGGCCTTTAGTTGTAGCCTTTCACGCAGAAGCAGGGGGCTGGACCTAATGACCTCCTGATGCCCCATCAGCTCATCGGACAGCAGCGCTAGGGATTCGGAGCCTGTATCTCAGACCAAGAGTTTTATGATTTAGGCCAAGCGGGGAGGGAGAGATCCTGAACCTGGAGTCAGGAGCCTCTGGACAGCAACTTCCAGCTGCATGTGACCTTAAGCATGTCATTTAACCTTCCTGTGCCTGAGTTTTCTCATCTGCATAATTAGGATAACATTCGTTACTTCACAGCTTGGTTTGCAGGTTAAATGAGCTAACGCGTGGAAAGTTCCTACCTTTGCCAGGGAGGTAGTAAGTACCCACTTGAAAGATGACAGCAGTGATTCCTTTGGTTAAAAAGGCAATTATTAGGCTTGTCTATAGGGCGCACAGCCTGACACGGGCCTCGCATACAGTAGGTACTCTAAATCACAGCTGAGATTTTACAGCCTTGAGGGCGATGGCTGAGCACTGGGCTCTATTTTACCCTGAAGTGGGAATCTGGGCAGGGGTCCGCTTCAGCACATGCGCAGGGCCTGAGCGCCGGCACACGGCTGGCAGACGCGCACAGCGCAAAGCAACTTTGCCCAAATCAGGCCAGCGATCTGGCCAGCGCATCGGCTTGAGAAACGGGTTTTGATTTCCATCTGCCTGTGATAGATGGGTGCGCGCGCTCGGGGGCTTCGGGCTGGAAGCTCCTAAGCCCGGTGCTTTGGGGCTTCAGCGCTGCCCGCCCCGCGGGGCCCCGCGCCTCGCCCAGGGGCTCGGGAGGAGCGGCTGGAGCGTAATCCCGGGGATTTCCTGGTGATGGCTGAGCGCCGGGAGGCCCTGCGGGCTGCTGGGAGACCGGATGTCACGGCTGGGAGCAGCCAGGGGACACCTCAGCTCCTGCATCCTCCGGGACTCGCAGGCTTGGGGACCTGGGCTCATCCGGGAGCCTGGAAACGCTGACCCTGGCTGGGGCAGATCCTGCCCTGGGGCTCGGGTGGCCAGCTTCAGTAAGTAAAAATACAGAGTGCCCAGTTCAATTTGCATCTAAGATAAAAAACACATACTTTAAAAATATAAATAGATCCCAAATATCGAATGAGACATACTAAAAAAATTCTTTGTTTATCTGAAATTGAAATTGGACGGGGCATCCTCTCTTTGATCTGGCAACCTCATCGAGGCCCCACTAGCACCAGATGTGCGACCTTGGGCAGAACGCCTTTCCTCTGTGATCTGTGTTCTGTCCAGTACGGCGGGGAAAAGCTGCCGCCCTCGCCGAGCTGCTGCAGGGATTGACAAGGCGGCGTGGACAGGCGCTAGACTGCGGTGGCTCAGGCCGTGAGCTCTAGGGCCAGTCTGTTTGCGTCCCAATCCCGACTCTGCCACGTCCAAGCTGTGTAACCCTGGCTGTGTGCCTCAGTTTCCTCATCTGTAAAAAAACAAACAAAAAGCCCCACATACTTTCCCCACAGGGTTATGAGCAGGCTTAAGTCATCGGATATACCACGAACGCTTATTATGTTCCTGGCACAAAGTCAGTGATGTGTTTTAAGGATCAGGTACTGTTGTTATTGTTTTATCACGGTAGGGATTATTATCATTGCTATTGATTGTCCCTATTGCTTACTGGTCTCTTAAGGCTGTTCCCTTCTTATCAGCCATTTTCACTTTAGTATGAATTACGGGACAGAACAATTTCCAATGGGTTAGTTGTGAGCACAGGTTTGGGAAGGGATGCTGGAGAGAGAGAACGAGAGTATGGAAGGAAAGGGCACTGAGGACCACGGCCCCCACCTCACACCTGGATCTTTGGAGCAGCCAGGTGAGGAAGAAGAGGGGGAGCATTATGCTAGGAGTCAGAGAGTCTGATTCTGCTGTGTGACCCCTGGCTGCCTTGACATCCAACACCCTGAAGGCCTTGGGAAGTGAGCAGGGATGGAAGTGGCTGACCTGGCTCCTGAGCTCAGAGGCAAGGGTTCCAGGGAGCCCTAATAGGCACCTCAAACCTGACGTGTCCAAAAACAAACCCCACATTCCAAACCTGTTTTTCCCAGGGTGGTCCCCATCTCACGTGATGGCAGGTCTACCCTTCTGGTTGTTCAAGTCAAAAACCTGGGCCTCCCTGTGACTCTGCTCTTCCTTCCACACTCCACATCCATTCCATCAGGAAATCTTGGTGGCTCTACACACACCCTGCACCTGACCACTTCTCCCCACCTCCACGGATGGGGAGCCACCCGCGATTACTGCAGGGACCGCCTCACAGGTCCTCCCTAAGATTTGGCTTCTCACCTCCTCCTGGAAGCCTTCCCTGATCATCAAGCACTGGGCAGGGCTGGGGTGATACTCAGCAAATGCATGTGAAATAAAGTGTGACTTTGAGGGGGAGATGGGGGGGGGCAGGGGGCGGCGGGAGGCAGCAGGCTCAGGTGGGACCTGGGCTCTGTGAGGCAGTGCGTGGAGACAAGCCACCAGCTTCTCTGAGTAGCTTCTCCATGAAGAAACCATTTTTGCCAAGCACATTTGTCAGCAGCACTTAATTTATCAGCGTCTACCGGGCAGGGGCCTTCTCAGAGAGAAGCGGACGGGGCTCTGTACTGTCCTGGGGGTCTGCCTCTGCGGGGGGGCTGGGGCAGCTCCCTCTCACCTCCCCATCCCCCTGCATCATCCCCAGTTCACACCTGCTGCATCAACATGCAGGCTAGCATCTCGGTGAGAAGGGCGGGGGCTGATTTTAATATAAATGAATCTCTCCTTCTTGCTCTCCAGCAGCCTGAACTGCTCTAAAAGGATAATTAATTGGAATGAAAGCAACCAGCTCCGGCTCCGAACTGCTTCTTTTGGAGAATTCACAATTCTCTTTCTCTAGGCCCCCGGCCCCTTCAGGCTCCCGGTGACTGATTTCAGCATTTCAGCTACAAAGGGACATCCCTGGCTGTGGCCCACTTTGAGAGAGGCCGTGGCTTTGAGGGCTTCTTATGGGGTGACCAGGGGCAGGTCAAGGTTAGGAGAGGAGGCCAGCGATGGTGGGGGAGGGTGCGGTTGGCCTGAACCACTTTGCAGAGGCAAGAGGCACAGGCACTCAGCGGCCCTTTCCAACAGAGACAGAGGCACCGCCCCTGGCCCAGCCGATCTGTCCCACTCCCCTCCCCTCTGCTTATCCCTCTCCACCCCGCTTCTGCTCCCAAAGCTGATGGTAAAGTTGGGACATCCATCGCGGCCACCACCTTCACAACTCACCCTTACTGGGCGCTTAGACCAGGCGTTTTCTAACAACGTGGCATGAATCTTGAATCTTCACAGGAACCTAGTGAGCTGGTTACTATTATTTTACAGAGGAGGCGACTGAGGCACAGCGAGGTCATGTCACTCACTCAAAGACACACAGCTAGTGAGAGCTAGAACCAGGATTCAAGCCAAAACAGATGATTCTGGACCCTTTCCCTGGGCCCTGGGCCCTGGCTGGCATGTAGCAGAAAATCTGAGCTTACAGGCCAAGTCCTGACCCATCAACCAGTCCCTCTCTCCCAATAATTACCCCCTATAGCCTCTTTCCACTATTATCTCCTGCGCAATCATAGCCCCTCCCCCCCTTCCCCCACAAATGGCCCTAATCACGGCTGATCCGTCTTGCGAGGACACAAAGGGGACCTGCGTTCTCAAGTGAAATTAGACATAATAAAGAAAAAGAGTGCTCAGCCTCAAAAGCCCTTGAGAATTCCCAGAAGCCCCCTTCAGAGTCGCCAGCACGAGCTCCGTTTACCTCCCCAAGCCTGCCTTCCCGCGAGCAAGTCCTCAGCGGCTCACTCCCTGCTGGACGGCCCTGTTCTCTTGCAGGGCTTCTGTGACTGACGGCACAGGGGTTTGTGGGCTCGCCTGGGGACCGGTCTGCCTTTACAAACTTTGTTTCTATGGAAACTGCATCCTGGGTCCCTGCCACCTGGCTTGCTCCCTGACCGGGGTGGACACGGCTTATCAGGTCGGCTTCTTGGAACCTCAAAATGCCTTTGGCATCAGCCCAGCTTAGAGGAAGAAAAAAGGCCCTTTCTGCCCTCAGTCTTCCCGACCTCAGCTCTAAAAATATTAAGACACCCCCCCAACCTCTTCACCCCATAACACACTTTTTGAATGCCAGTCAATAACCCAGGGGAAGGAGGGGCGGGAAAGGGGGAAGGAGACAGCAGGTATGTTAGAGAGAAGAAAATGAAATGGTCGCTGAATCCCTTTGCTGGGGCTGCCTTAGCAAACACTACAGACGGGGTGGCTTAAACAACAGAAATTTATTTTCTGGAGGCTAGAAATCCAAAGTCAACGTGGGTTCCTTCTGAGGCCTCTCTCCTTGGCTTACAGATGGCTGCCTTCTTCTTTTTTTTTTTAAATTTTATTTATTTATGTATTTTATTGGCTGGGTTGGGTCTTTTTTGCTGTGCGCAGGCCTTCTTTTTAGTTGCGGTGAGTGGGGGCTACTCTTTGCTGTGGTGCGCAGGCTCCTCATTGCCGTGGCTTCTCTTGTTGCAGAGCATGGGCTCTAGGCACGTGGGCTTCAGTAGTTGCAGCACATGGGCTCAATAGTTGTGGCTCACGGGCTCTAAAGTGCAGGCTCAGTCGTTGTGGCGCATGGGCTTCGTTGCTCCGCGGCATGTGGGATCTTCCTGGAGCAGGGATCGAACCCGTGTCCCCTGCATTGGCAGGCGGATTCTCAACCACTGCGCCACCTAGGAAGCCCAATGGCTGCCTTCTTGCTGTGTCCTCATGCGGCCTCCCCTCTGTGTGTGTCTGTCCAAAGTACTTCTTATAAAAACACCAGTCATATGCAATTGGGGTCCACCCTAATGACCTTATTTTAGCTTAGTTACCTCTTTAAAGATCCCATCTCCAAACACAGTCACATTTTGAGGTCCCGGGGATAGGACTTCGATATGGATTTAGGGGGTATCATTCAGCCCTAGCAGTAGCCATTGACCCACGTGGAATCTCAAGCAGCCTGTGTGGCCTGATGGGGGGATGCTTACGCTTGACGGGAAGGGGTCCCCACACAACACGGAGCATGATGGAAGGTGCGACGACTGCCTGCTGCTCCCCCGCCTTTGGTAACTGATTATCTGGGATCCCAAAGCGATGAAGTGTGGATAGAGACTGACTCAGCTCCTGGCATCTGTAGAGACTTGATCGACACCAAGACGCTGCTGGCCTCTTGGCATCAGGCCAGGGGTGTTTCACATCTAAGGCAGAGGAGTTTCTTAAGAATCTCAAGTTTAGATTTAAGCTTCTGTGAGTCAAAAAACTCCTCTCCCACTGCAGTCTTTCTCAACCCTCCATGCCCACCATGGCCAGGGCAAGCGTTGAGTGCTTTACAAGCAGGAGCAGGAGCAGCAGGCCCTCCCGTGCCACTCCCACTGCCCGCTTGAAGATGTTTGCCCTTTGGGTCTCACCTGAGAATTTCATCTCCCTCTGGTGACTGGCCCATGTGTCCTGAAGCATTTTTGGGTGTATCTGGGGTTGACTTGATATCTTGAAAGTAAGGACATTGATTGGGTAGATTATCAGAAACTCAAAATGGCAGAAAGCATACCCATCACCTGTGGGAAAGGTGGAACCTCTAAGCCAACAGAGAGCAGATTAGGCCCAGGAGGCCTCTTTTATTCAGTTAGACAATGCAGGGCAGCTGAGTACTGGATCCCAGAGAACAAGTCAGAAGAGTAGGGAACAAGGTGGGTTTGACTTCAGATTTTGCTGTTTGACAGAGGCGCACACTGTAGCCCCCTTCCGTGGGAAGAGCCCAAGATTTGGGGTCCAGCAGACCTGTGTCCGTATCTTGGCTGTGCGACTCTGCGTAAGTCCCTTACTCTCGGGATCCTCGGCTTCCACATCTGTAAAATGGGGATGCCCAAGTGACATCGTCTGCACAAGTGATGAGCCCGGTGCCTGGCACATCCTAGGTGTTTAGTACACACCAGCTCCTTTTTCCCTCTTCTCCCTCCCCTTAATCTGTGTCCCTGGGTCTTCCCACACTCCCCTTGGCCAGGCAGGGTGACTGTCACACCTCTTATTGTTCCTTCTCGGTAGGGCAAAGAATACAGTAATACAGTAAGACAAAAGAGGCCTGATACACGCAGCATAATTTGAGCGCTCCTAGGTTTCCACCTAGAAATGAACAGGTTGGATATGGTGATATCTGAGCTGCTTCCCATCATGAATGTTTCACTCTAGTGAGGCTGTGGGACCTTGACATTGGAAACTCAATTTGGGGCCATTTGGGCCCCGACTCATCCTGCTGGTGAAAGGCTGGCCTGGATCCCGGGGGGGGGACAGAGGCAGGTGACCCAGGCCTCTCCCCATCCCCTACCATGAGAGCAGGGTGGGTGGGGTTGGCACTGGAGACACAGCTAAGGGTGTTGCTATAAATAAAACACCAAGTCTTACATCCATTCCAGGCGGACACTTTTCTACAGAGTCAGACTGACATCCATGACTTATAAGAATTCTTTGTCAAAATAATTTTTCATTAAAAAAAGAAAAATTCTTGCCAAAGCAGCAGAGTCATATCATGCAGGGCTGTGTGAGGGAGACCTGGCTGGGAACAAGCAAGCTCCGCACAGGGAAATCTGCCCGTTGGCCTTTAGAGACCTGGGGCTGGAGTGGGCCTGAGCTCTGAGGGGTCCCTGGCTCCACGTCTGGCTCTCTGGGGTCAAGGTTCCACACCCCTTTGAGAGATGGAAATAAAATGCCTTGGAGCTTGGAGCTCCGGTTCAACCCAGAGGGTGAAAGGGAGCCCAAGGTCTTGCTGCCTTCTGGGAGGGCAGGGCTGGACCATCTTTCCCATGAGCCAGGCACTGTGAAGTACACGTGGTGGTGCTCCTCTCTCAAACCCAGTTTTCTGTTTTGAAAAGTAGGGATAATAATTCCTAAGTTAGGCTTTCATAATGGGGATGAGATGCGATGGTTTATAGAAAATCATGTGGCTCAGTGACGATGTGGATGCAATTTTTTTAAATGGAAGTGTAGTTGATTTACAATGTTGTGTGAGTTTCAAGTGTACAGCAAAGTGATTCATATATATTGTGTGTGTGTGTGTGTATATATATACTCTTTCTCAGATTGTTTTCCATGATAGGTTATTACAAGATATTGACTATAATTCCCTGTGCTGTGCAGTAGGTCCTTATTGTTTATCTGCTTTATATATAGTTGTGTGTATCTGTTCATCCCAAACCCTTAATTTATCCCTCTCCCTTTCTTCCCCCTTTGGTAACCATATGTTTGTTTTCTGTATCTGCAAGTCTGTTTCTGTTTTGTAATAAGTTCACACATATAAATGATATCCTATTATATGTGTCTCTCTCTGTCTGACTTACTCCCCTCAGTTTGATCATCTCTAGGTCCACCCATGTTGCTGCAGACGGCATTATTTCATTCTTTTTTGGGGCTGAGTCATATTCCATTTGTGTATATGTACAGATATCTATATGGATATATACACACACATACATATACACATATAGATCACATCTTCTTTAGTGTGGTGCGAAGTTTGAGAGTATCCTATGGGAGGGCGGAGAACTTAGATTCAAGAGGCCTGGTTCTGGGCCTGGCTCTGTCCCTGACCCACTGCGTGACCTTGGGCCAGTCATTTCTGTTCTCTGGGCCTCAGTTTCCTCATGTGTGTGATGAGCGTGATGGTGCCTTCCGTGCCTTTTCCCCAGGGCATTGTGAGGTTGAAGAGCTTCCCTTCTGAACAGTGTAATACTGTACATCACTGGACAGGAGGAGCCTAAGAACTGGGGTTTGTACCGTGCCTGTTATGAGACCAACAATATTATTTCCATTTTATAGATGAGAAAACAGACAGAAGAATGTTGAGTAGCTTGTCTGAGATGGGGTAGCCCAGGCAGCCTGGTTCCAGGCTCTGTGCTCCTGACCACCTGGCCACACTTGGGCTCTAGAAGGGTCATGAGCGATTATTGTCATAAAGACTCAGCTCTAGAAGGATGTCCTACTCACAAAGAAGGCCTCGGGCCCGTGAGTCACTGAGAGTGTTGTCCTCCATCCCTCCCCAGTCCTGGGGAGCTGTCTGGGTGGCGGAGCCATGCTCTGGGCTCCAGACGGGTGGATTTCTCCCTCCTCATGCATTGTTTTTTTTTCGTCTAACTGCTTATGAAACAGCTTTGCTCTCCTGGGCCCTGGGGGAATTAGGCTGGAAATAAAAATGGTGACCCTCTCATGGCCCAAGTGGAGCCCGTGGAGAAATGCTGTAACCCTTCTGGGAAGTCTCCAAGACTCTGGTCTTTGGTCTGCACAGCCCCAGAGGCCCCTGGTTCATCTTCTCAGTGCCCTGTGAGAGGGCTCTGGGGGCAGCCTGGGTACCTGGGGTTGGGGAGGGGTGGTGACAGCCCAGATGGAATTCAGGATGAGTTCTGAGAAAGGCCTCTCTGAAAGGGCCTTAGGTTGAGCTCCCAAGCCTGGAACCCCGGCTGGCTGGACAGTGCAAGGTTATATAATGGAGGTCACACGAGGGACGTCAGAACCCAGAGATAAGGACAATCTCCCTTCCTCCAGCCCCAGGCCTCTATCCTGCTCACCTTGCATCGCTGATGGGCAGCTTTACGGGCACACATGAGCCATTTCCCTTTAAGAACAGCGTACAGCTAAACGGTGCCTGGCCTCCTGCCGGCTGTCTTTCCTGTGCTAAGTGACCAAGCCAGAGATATTCCAGCTGGAGGTTTACTAAAGCAAGAGAGACCATAATTCAGGAAGGAAGGGATGACTGAGGAACTGGCTTTAGCCCCGTACTTATTATGGGACAGGTGTGTGTTGAAGGCTTTACATACATTTTGTCATTTAAGTCTCATGTGAGCAGTGTGAGGCAGGTATTATGTAACTCTCACGTTATGGAGGAGAAAACTGAGGCTCAGAGAGAAGAATGTGTTTGCTCTAGGACACAGAGCTAGTTGGCACCAGAGCCAGGATTCACACTCAAAGCTGTTTGACTCCAGGATCCAAACATGTATCACATCAAGTTGCTCTTTTAGGGGAAGCATGAACGTAGGAGAATTCCCCCTAGTAGAGCAAGAGCTTAGATGACATACCCCAAGTCCTGAGCCTTGGAGGAGGAGGGACATGAGGGTCTTAGGGAATCCGCCTCCCCCTTCCAGGTTTCACTTGTGATGTGGGGCAGTGCCCATTTTGGTGATGCCTTATTTCTTTTTTAAGTAATTTTATTGGGATACACTTAACAGACTATAAACAGCATATATTTACAGTGTACAATTTGGTCTCCCAATCTCCCAGTTCATCCCCTCCAACCCTCCCCGCTTTCCCCACTTGGTGTCCATGTGTTTGTTCTCTACACCTGTGTCTCTATTTCTGCCTTGCATTTCCTCTTTCATAGTTGTTAGCATTTGCCTCATGTATTGAGGTGCTCCTATATTGGGTGTATATATATTTATAATTATTATCTCCTCTTCTTGGATGGATCCCTTGATCTTTATGTAATGTCCTTTCTTGTCTCTTGTAACATTTTTTATTTTAAAGTCTATTTTATCGGATATGAGTATTGCTACTTCAGCTTTCTTTTGATTTTCATTTGCATGATATCTTTTTCCATCCCCTCGCTTTCCGTCTGTATGTGTCCCTAGGTCTGAAGTGGGTCTCTTGGAGACAGCATACATGTGGGTCTTGTTTTTGTATCCATTCAGCCAGTCTGTGTCTTCTTGTTGGTGCATTTAGTCCATTTACATTCAAGGTAATTGTCAATATGTATGTTGCTATTACCATTTTCTTAATTGTTTTGTTGTTGTTTTTGTAGGTCCTTTTCTTCTCTTATGTTTCCCGCTTAGAGAAGTTCCTTTAGCATTTGTTGTAAGGCTGGTTTGGTGGTGCTGAATTCTCTTAGCTGTTGCTTGTCTGTAAAGCTTTTGATTTCTCCGTCGAATCTGAATGAGATCCTTGCTGGGTAAAGTATTCTTGGTTGTAGGTTCTTCCCTTTCATCACTTGAAATATATCATGCCACTCCCTTCTGGCTTGCAGAGTTTCTGCTGGGAAATCAGCCATTAACCTTATGGGAGTTCCCTTGTATGTTATTTGTCGTTTTTCTCTCATTGCTTTTAATAGCTTTTCTCTGTCTTTAATTTTTGTCAGCTTGACTACTATATGTCTTGGTGTATTTCTCCTTGGGTTTATTCTGCCTGGGACTCTCTGTGCTTCCTGAACTTGGGTAGCAATTTCCTTTCCCATGTTAGGGAAGTTTTCAGCTATAATCTCTTCCAATATTTTCTCAGGTCCTTTCTCTCTCTTCTCTCCTTCTGGGACCCCTACAATGCGAATGTTGGTATGTTTAACATTGTCCCAGAGGTCTCTTAGGCTGTCTTCAGTTCTTTTCATTCTTTTTTCTTTATTCTTTTCTGCATCAGTGATGATCACCATTCTGTCTTCCAGGTCACTTATTCATCCTTCAGCCTCCGTTAATCTGCTATTGGTTCCTTCTGGTGTATTTTTCATTTCCGTTATTGTGTTGCATATCTCTGTTTGTTTGCTCTTTAATTCTTCTAGGTCTTTGGTAAACTTTTCGATCTTTGCATCCAGTCTTTTTTCAAAGTCCTGGATCATCTTCACTATCATTATCCTGAATTCTTTTTCTGTAAGGGTGCCTATCTCCTCTTCATTTAGTTGTTTTTCTGGGGCTTTATCCTGTCCCTTCATCTGGTACAAAGTCCTCTGCTTTTTCATTTTCACTGTCTTTCTGTGGCTGTGGTTTTCAGTTCCACAAGACAAAATACTGCTGATACTGCTTGATACTGCTGTCTGCCCTCTTGTGGAGGAAGCTATCTAGGAGCCTTCTGTGTGCTTCCTGATGGGAGGGACTGATGGTGGGTAGGGCTGGGTGGGCAGAGCTCAGTTAGACTTTAATCTGATTTGGTGGGCAGAGCTCAGTAAAACTTTAATCAGCTTGTCTGCTAATGGGTGGGGCTGTGTTCACACCTTGTTGGTTGCTTGGCCTGAGGTTACTTAGCACTGGAGCTTACAGACTCTTTGGTGGGGCTAATGGCGGACTCTGGGAGGGCTCTCGCCAATGAGCACTTCCCAAAACCCCTGCTGCCAGTGCCCCTGCCTCCTCGGTGAGCCACAGCTGCCCCCCACCTCTGCAGGCAACCCTCCAACACCAGCAGGTAGGTCTGGTTCAGTCTCCTATGGAGTCACTGCTCCTTCCGCCTGGGTCCTGGTGAGCACATTTTTTTGTGTGCCCTCCAAGAGTGGAGTCTCTGTTTCCGCCAGTCCTGTGGAGGTCCTGCAATCAAATCCTGCTGGCTTTCAGAGTCTGATTCTTTGGGGATTCCTCCTCCCGTTGCTGGACCCCCAGGTTGGGAAGCCTGACGTGGGGCTCAGAACCCTCACTTTAGTGGGTGGACTTCTGCAGTATAACTGTTCTCCAGTTTGTGAGTCACCCACCCAGCATTTATGGGATTTGATTTTAACGCGATTGCGCCCCTCCTACCGTCTCATTGCAGCTTCTCCTTTGTCTCTGGATGTGGGGTGTCTTTTTTGGTGAGTTCCAGTGTCTTTCTGTCGATGAGTGTTCAGTAGTTAGTTGTAATTCTGGTGCTCTTGCAAGAGGAAGTGAGCGCATGTCCTCCTACTCTGCCATCTTAATCCTATCTCTGGGGCAGTGCTCATTTTAATGAGCCCATGGGACTAGATGTACAGATGGGGACACTGAGGCTCAGAGAGGCTCAGGTACTACCTCAAGGTAGCACTATGTTTGGGCAGAGTCAGAACTTGAACCCAGGTCTCCATTAACTCAGAGTTCTGGTGGATTCCCAGGCTCAGGGAGCCGTCCATGTTACCAACCCCAGATCCACACTCTCTACCTTGACTTGGCTTCTTATTTGGCTTGGATTCCTGCCTCAAAGGACACTTAAGAGCCTCTTTTGGTAGAGAGAGACAAAGCCCTGAGAGGTTAAGGCCACGTAGCAGATCTCTGTGCCACTGGAGTTATCACACACTCTGCCACCTGGGGACTTTGCATTTCTAGATTGACATTTGAACTTTTCTTGTCTCTTTGGTTCACCATAAATGCTGTTTGAGACCAGGCTTTAAGCTTGTTTTGGACATTGACTCTGTAGAAGTAATAGAAAGAAATATCAGGATTTCCCTGGTGGTGCAGTGGTTAAGAATCCGCCTGCCAATGCAGGGGACATGGGTTCGATCCCTTGTCCGGGAAGATCCCACATGCCGTGGAGCAACTAAGCCTGTGTGCCTCAACTACTGAGCCTGCATGTCACAACTACTGAAGCCCTCACACTTAGAGCCCATGCTCTGCAACAAAAGAAGCCACCGTGACAAGAAGCCCGCACACTGCAATGAAGCACAACTATAGAGAAAGCCTGTGCACAGCAATGAAGACTCAATGCAGCCAATAAATAAATAAATAAATTTATCTATAAAAAAAGAAATATCTTACAATCGTGTGGTATTTGCTGATTTTCAAGGTGATTCTACTTTTACTTTTTAAAGTAACCTTTTGAGTGAGACAGAAAGAATAGAAAGTAGAGATGAATAGAAGAGATTCAGAGAGGTTGAGTGAATTTCTTAGGGTCACCCAGCTACTGAGTGATAGAATCAGGACCTGAATCTGGTTCTTTGGTCTCCTTACCCTGGTGTACCTTGCATGATCCCCATGAAATTCTTTTTTTTTTTTTTCTTAAGAACTTTTATTGAGATACAATTGACATACAATAAACTGCTTATATTTAGAGTGTACAATTTGATATTTTTTTCTCATTAGTAATGTATATATGGCAATCCCAATCTCCCAATTCAGCTCCCCGCCCCCAGCTTTCCCCCCTTGGTGTCCATATGTTTGTTCTCTACATCTGGGTCTCTATTTCTGCCTTGCAAACAGGTTGATTTGTGCTTTTTTTCTATATTCCACATATATGTGTTAATATACGATATTTGTTTTTCTCTTTCTGACTCACTTCACTCTGTACGACAGTCTCTAGGTCCATCCATGTCTCTGCAAATGTCCCAATTTCATTCCTTTTTACAGCTGAGTAATGTTCCATTGTATATATGTGCCACATCTCCTTTATCCATTCATCTGTTGATGGACATTTAGGTTGCTCCCATGTCCTGGCTGTTGTAAACAGTGCTGCAGTGAACATTGGCGTGCATGTGTCTTTTTGAATTATGCCCCATGTAATTCTTTGGGCCAAGCTTGGCCCTGGAAAAAATCTTGTGCTCAGACCTCTTCCTGAGTAGACATGCCTCCGTCTGATCCTGTGCCCCCACCCATGTCTCAGCCTGCTTCCTAGAACTTGTTGGGGATCCTGGATCACCTGGACTTGGGCAGATGCCCCCTTCAACGTCATGCCACCCCCGGCCCCCCATCCTGGTTGGCGTCAACCACAGGGACGTTGGCCAGGAATCCATATGCAACCTGTATGGGGGCACACAGTCTGGACCAGAGTTCCCGTGAGGTCTAGAGGATGAGCAGACAGGAACTTGGCCGGGGGCTAAGAGGAAGAAGGCTGTGGAGGCACATAGCAGTCAGAACGAGGTTCCCTGTCGTCAGGTGGCGTCATGACCACAACACTCTTTCTCAGTGTATTTCAGGCTGGTAGATTAAGAAGATATCTGTCCCAACCAGGCTCACAGCGGTCTCTGCTTCTGAATCTGCTCTTCTCCATTAATATCATTTCCCAAAGTGGGATTAGTGGAAATTTCTTGTAGCCACTGTGTGTGTGTGCGCATGGCCTATGACTGGGCATATAACAGCCCATCCTTCCTCCCTTTCCTTTCCTTCTTCCTTTCTCTTCTCTGTCTTGTCTTACCTTCACCCACCCCATGTCTTCATCCGAGCAGAGGCGGGTGGGGACGGAGGGACCCAGGAACCCGGGGGACGATAGTGGCGGCTGGAGGGAGGCTGGGAATGCAGAATTCCAGCGTGACCGTCTCATCCAGTCAGGTGATGGAAGAAAGAGCTGCTTCTCCCCTCCTCACCCTTCACCCCACACTTTATCTGTAATAAACTCCCTTTTCCCAGATTGCCACGGAGGAGGAGGAGAAAGCAGAAAATTATTCCTGTTCTGCTCCTAGAAAACTTTAGAATGCTATCACCATGGAAACTGCTCTTGAAGAGTCATGGAGCATGCGTATGGGAGAGGGCAAGGCAAGGGGAGGGAAGAGGGGGAGGAGGATGCTGGCGCGAGATGCTCACAGGTTTCTCCCCATCGCCTCAGCTCTGTTAGTTCTTTTGGTTTAGCTGATGCACGATAGAACCAGGATCTCTGGGCTGAGAAATCCCCCTTGGAGGCGAGTGGGCACAGAGCCATCCCTGGCCTGGAGGCTCCGTGGATGTGCGAGAGTCAGAGAGAGACACAGAGAGTGAACAAGACCTCTGCCCTCAAAGGACTTTGTAAACTAGACAGGGAGAAAGAACTGACACTTTCCCAAAACTTACTACATGCCATGCACTTTATATTCTTTTTGTTTTTTTTAAATCCTGACAGAAAAGGCATTTAACCCCCATTTTTACAGAGGAGGAAACTAAGTCTCCAGGAAGACAGTGACTTTTCCAAGGACACACTGCCAGTCAATGACAGAGCTGGAATTTGAGAACTGCTCAGTCTGGCTCGAAATGAAAATGATATTGCTGTTTATTCAGTGTCTACTCATGCCAGGCACTGCACTAGACACAGTGTGTTTACCACTCTTACAGCAATGTGAGCAAAGGATTTCTACCTCCAATTCACAGAGCAGGAAACTGAGGCTCAAGGTTAAAGAATTTTCCCAAGGTCACATGGCTAAGGAGAGACACAACCAGGATGAAAAGGTACAAGGCGGAGGTGGGATTTGAATCCAGGTATGTCTGATGCTGAAGCCAGTGCCTTTTTACCACATTTTGCAGCCGGATAATATACAGGGGAGTGAGAGGGCGGGGAGTGGGCGGATGCCAAACATGGGCTGAGCCCAGCGTGCCTCACCTCGAGTGTCCATCGTGAAGACCAGAATCACATGGGCACTGCTCACCTCTTGTCTCTAAGGCACTGTTGACCCTGGAAGTTTGATTCAGAAGTGGGGGGTGAGGAGAGGGTTCCATGATAAGCCCAGGCTATGGGAACATGGACAGTGGCAGGAGATCCTACCTGAATCAAGAGGCAGGAGAGTAGGCTGAGTGGGAGGGAACGGTTGAACAGGAGGGAAACTGTGATGGGTACAGCCCTTTGTGGCTTAACTGGGATGTACTTCCTTTATCAGAGGGAAAGGGGAAGGAAATATATCAGTTAGAATGGTCTAGGTTGTGCTGCGGTAACAAACACCCCCAAAGGTCAGTGGTGTAGTACTCTGAGGTTTATGTCTCATACATTTATTTCTCATTGTATCAGTTAGCCTTGGCTGAGTAGCAAACCACACATTTAACCACCCACTTACTACTGGGTCAGCTGGGTGGTTCTGGCCTGTGCCAGTTCAGGTGGGGCTAGCTAGGTGGTTTAGGGTGGCCTTAATCACATGTTCAGGGCTTCAGCTGGGACGGATGGGACCTTTCTCTACGTGGTCTCTCTTCTTCCAGGAGGTGAGCCCCAGATTGTTCACATGGTGGCAGAAAATTTCTAGCCACGAAAGGGGGCAAACGCCAATGTGCAAGGGCTTTACAAGTCTTTGCTTGCGTAGCATTGTCTAATATCTCATTGGCCAAAGCAAGTTACATGGTGAGCAGGTTCAAGGGGTGTAGGAAGTAGCAAAGTAATGTTGCTGAGGGGAGGAGCATTGCCGCCATATGTATAATTTACCACATATTGCTCCCCCGTAGGTCATGGCGGGGGTGGGGGTGGGGCGGAGGTAGAAATCTGGCCCATATCTTCCTCCTTCCGGGCCAAGATGGTCATGGCTCTATCTTGTTACTGTCATGATTACCGACATAGGAAAAAGGGAGTGTGATAAATTGCACGTGGGCTCTTAAAGTTTCCATCAAGGACGCACCACTTCTGGTTTTATCTCTTTGGTCAGAACAACTCATGTGGGACTTCCTAGGTGGCACAGTGGTTAAGAATCTGCTTGGCAATGCAGGGGACACGGGTTCAATCCCGGTTCCGGGAAGATCCCACATGCTGCAGAGCAACTAAGCCCGTGCGCCACAACTACTGAGCCTGTGCTCTAGAGCCCATGAGCCACAACTGTTGGGCCCATGTGCCACAACTACAGAACCCTGCGTACCTAGAGCCCATGTTCCTCAACAAGAGAAGCCACCGCAACAAGGAGCCCGCACACCACCATGAAGAGTAGCCCCTGCTCGCCGCAACTAGAGAAAGCCTGTGTGCAGCAACGAAGACCCGATGCAGCCAAAGATAAAAATAAATAAATAATTAAAACAAACAAACGAACAAACAAAACAACTCATGTGCCCACACCCAGTTTCAAGGAGCGGGGAGTAGGAGCCTACCACGGGCTTGGGAAGAGAACCATGGACATTTGGAGAGCAGCACTAACGACTACCACAGCATCATTTATTGAGTGCCTGCTATATGCAATTTAAGAATGTTATCTCAGCGTATTCTGGCATCTTTCTGAAGGGGGGATTAGTATCTCTTTTCCAGCTAATGAAGAAGAGTGGTTGAGGAACCCACTTAAGGTCACATATCTGATAAGAGGCAGAGCCAGGACTCAGGTAGTCTGACCCCAGAGAGGTGATATGCTTTCCAGGGTGTCATGCTTGTCCCTTACCTCCTCAGAGGGAGGACAGAGAGAACCCTCCACGGGGGTGACGCCAGCGTCCTGTGAGGAGGTGGGTACGGTGGCCTTGACCTTATTTATTCACGGAGTCATCTACTCATTTGATCCATCATTATTTAAATGCCACCACGGACAAGACGAGCAGTGAACGAAACAGACCTGGTCCTTGCCTCCCTGAAGCTTATGGCCTGAAATACCCGCCTCTGGTCCCAAACGTCAGGGATTGCATACTCTCCCGACTTTAGGGAGTGGGGAGTTTGTAAGGTTGAGGAGGCTCACAGAGTTCCCGAGGGTCAGTGGCACGGGTAGGGGCACTGTTGCAGAACCCGGGCTTCACGGAAACCCTGGGGAGCTGCAGTCTCAGTGCAGCAACTTGTAGGAGCAAACAGCTACGGAGCGATGCATTCCAGGCTGTGGGCAGAGCCTCTCCGGGCTGCCTCCTGCATCCAGAGAAGCTGGTGGTTTCCGACAGGAGTGGGAGGGCTCCTGGAGCTCACGCAGGTGAGCTTCTTGGCAAGTGAGAGCTGGGGAGGGAGGCATGGTCTTGCTAAGCCACCATGGTCCTGACAGCTCCCAGTCTCCATCACCCCAGAGGTAAACTGGGACCCAAAGAAATTTGCGGTCACCTGGCCCGGGCTTCTCCCTCTGCCCCCCCTGTGCTTCAGGGCTCGTAGCTTGGCTGTCACGTGCTCATCACATGGGCACCCAGCTCCCCCCCGGGAGCCCCTCCAGAGATGAGGCGTTCACTACCTCCAGAGTCAGTCTGTTCCAAAGCCCTTGCTGATTGTACTTGGCTACTGTGCCCAAGAGCCCACACAACCCACATGCCACCCGCCACGTGGGGCCAGCACATGCCAGGATGCCGCGTGTCCTGGGTGCAATGACACCCTTGTGGCAGGCGGGCCGCTGGTGGGGAGGGGGTGTGGTGCGAGCAACGCAAAGCCCCCGGCAGACGGGCCTGGTTCTGCCGGGCTGTCAGTCAGCGCTGCCGAAGCCTCGCCCCGCTCTGGCTCCAACAAGTACAACTATTTATAAAAGACGAGGCGGCCAGGGAACAGGCAGTGGCTGAGACGTCTGCTTCCCTCTGCTGGGGCGGCCAGCACTCACCATACACCGCCCAATCTCGTCGCCCCGGCTGGAGGAGCCCTGAGCCCCGTCAGCACGGGGGGAGCCCGCCAGCCCCACCTCTCTGCCCTGCCCGTGCGCCCCGTGGACCAGCTCAGGGATGTGGCTGCGGGTGAGGGATGGTGCTCTGCTCACAGCCGCGGCTCCCTTGTCCCGCCCCTTCCACATGCAGCGTTCGGAGGGGAGGGGCAGCTCGGAGGGCGGAAGTGGGCCGCCCTCTCTGAACATGCAGTGGCATTTGTTTGACTCTTACAGAGCTGGGACCTGGCCACCTGGGCTTATTTCCCACCTGAGACTGGAAGTGTCTTGAGGGCAGGGACCGCAAATGCTTCTTTGGCTCCACCCCTGAAGCGTGGCTCTTAGGGTCCTGCTGGAGCAGATGCTCGCAGCAGGCGGAGCCACACCGTGGGGGTGGAGCTGGATTTGAAGTATTTTGGAGCAGGAGAGACCTGGGTTTGAATCCCAGCTCTGTGATTTTCTCTGCGCTCCAATTTTCTCATTGATCGAGTGGAGATGAAAAGGATGGCTACCTCTCATGGTTGTAGTAATAGTGCATATTACCTGTTATGATATTTTTCATTGTTCAGTGAATGAATGAGCTCTGACTTGAGGTCAGGGGGAATAGGGAGCCACTGTAGGTGTTTGAGCAGGAGCATGGCACAATGAAAATGATGCTGACAGAGATTTGGCAGCTGAGGGGAAGACTAATAATAAAATAACAATACCAAGCCTCCCCCCCCCCCCCCATAATAATAAGAATAGAAGATTCAGGAGGCTGAATCTTGGCCATCCTTCTTTCTTAATCAGACAGGTCATCTGGAAGTCATTCTGGAACAAAGCCATGTCCAGGATGGGGAGAGTCAGGGAAGGGAAAGGATGTAAGGGGAGCAAGGAGACAGAAGACTGATGGGATCTGGTGGCTCAGGGAAGAGAGAAGACAGAAAGACAGGCTTTAAGGGAAGTCTTGGGGTATGGCTTTTTCTACTAACACCCAAGCAAAGCCAGAAAGGCAGCCATGTCAGCCTAGGGTTATGTGTGTGGCTTAGCTCTATCCAGCTGTGTGATCATGGAAAAAGTACTTAACTTCTCTGAGCCTGTTTCCTCATCTTTAATATCCAGAGAATACATTGTCCCCCCCACCCCACCCCCAAATAAAGTTCTGTTCTATTCCTCCTGCCCCTGGCCCAGGGCTACCACGTGGAGGACAACTGCACAGAAAACATCTCAGTCCCTCTGACACCTTTCTGTAGAGGGTGGGGTAGCTTTCCTTTGAAGGAGACATTTGAATTGGACTTGAAAGCAGGGGTGCGATAGCTGGAAAATGACAGGGAAAAGGTATTCCTGGTAGAGGGCACAGTAGGAGGAAAGGCATTGAGACAAGGATGGGTCTAGCTCCTGACTTGGCCACTGTTTCATATGTTGTGCCTCTATTGGGTCTGTTACTGTATAGTCTCCAGGCACCTGGTGGACTTCAGTACTCAGAGAACACTTACAGGTGGGGTTTGCACCCATTTCTTGGTTGGGATAAGTTGAGGCAGAAAGAACATCACTGCTAAAAAGGGAGAACAGAATTTGGAGGCTCTGTTGGCACTGTGTGTGGTAACGAGGCTGTCAGGGAGCAGGCTGGAGGGGAGGGTTTGACGGCAGTCGTGTTATTTTTTGCTCCCAAATTGAAATTAAAGATCATTTCAACTCCAGATGCTGGAAATGCCCGGGTTCATTACTTCCCAGGATTTTGTCCATGCTCTCGTTCTAGATTCAATTAGAGCAATTTAAGGTAATTAATTCAATTTGTTATTTGATTAATAAAGATAGAAATTCAGCTAAGTTGCTGGGAAGGAGGAAGCCATGTTGGGATTTGCTGGCAGAGGTTTGGGGAGACTCCTTCCTTCCTCCTGCTCTGCTACCCCCGCCCCCTCCCCCCAACTTCCCACTGTGACATCCATGGACCCCCTAACGCTCCAGCTTCAGCCAGGGAGTCAGAGCTTCAAAGTCAGGTCCCTGCGTGTGGTTGTGTTCTAGAAGGAGGAAGGAGGCTGCGGTGATGGGTAGATGTGGTCCATGGGGGAGAGGTAGGGGACGAGGAAGGAGCCATTAAGGCACTGCTCCAGCTGGAGGGGCGGGGTCCTGGGTAGGGGCCAGAGGGGTCGCAGCAGCCTGGGAAGAAGCTGGGCAGACACAGAAGCTAGCAGCTGGGGAAGCGGCAGGAAGCCACGGGCCAAACTACAGAGGCGGAGGGAAGGGAGGAGGGGACGGCGATGTCTAGCCAAAGCCAGGGGGGGCTGCCCAGCAGGGGCTGGATACAGATGTTAGGCGCCAGCATTGACACGGGGTCCACCTAGGAAGGAAAGGTCAGGCCAGACACCAACATGGGGAGTCAGTGTGGATCAAGGTTTAAAATTCAGAGGGTTTCTAAGTATGATACAAGCCTTAGAAGTTCCACAACATCCAAATCAGTAAATTTGATGACATTAAAAAATCTTCATGGAAATAAACACGGTAAGAACAGTCAAAAGACAAATGAACAACTGGGAAAATGCTTGAAACTGTTACCACAGACAGAGGCTAAGTTCTTTAATATATGAAGAGCTCCCACAAATCAATAAGAAAAAGAAACAGATAAGAAATGTGGGAAAAGGTTAGGTATGGACAATTTGTAGGAAAGGAACTACAAATGGCTCTTAAGCATATGCCAAGTTGCTCATTCTCTCCCATAATAAGAAAAATGCAGATTAAAAACAGGTAGAGGGGGACCTCCCTGGACACCCAGTGGTTAAGACTCTGAGCTTCCATTGTGGGAGGCATGGGTTTGATCCCTAGTTGGGGAACTAGGATCCCACATGCTGTGTGGCGTGTCCCCCCAGCTCCCTGCAAATAGGTAGCTATACCATTTTTATCCATCAGATTGAACAAGATTAAAAAATATGATAATGTAGAGTCGAAATTGGTGTGGGGCACTAGGTACTTTCAAACAATGCTGGTACTACCTCTATGGAGGGCAATTTGTTATCTATCCAAATTATAAACATACATATTCCTTGATCCAGATATTCAGCTTCCTGGAATTTGTCCTACAGATAACATGAGAATTTATTACAGCAACATGATAGCTTTATGGGAAACAGCAGAAGAGCCCACGAATAGGAGACTGGCAAATAAATGATGTTATATCCAGGTAATGGAATACCATGCAGTCATGGAAAAGAAAGAAGCAGCTTTCCATGTCCTGATGAGGGAAGGTCACCAAGAGAAGCTGTTGGGTGAAGAAAAAAAGCAAGGTCCAGAACAATATGTACAGAATGCTACTATTTATGGAATATAGAAAAGACTGTGTAAATATATGTGCACTTTTGCTTATAAAGATGTAGTCTATCCCTGGATCACTCAATCACTTGAGCTGGGAGCAGTGGCTTCCCTCTGAGGAGGAAAACCAGATGACTGGGAGACAGGAAAGGGAGAAACTTACTTTCCCCTATATTTACCCTGTTATGCCTTTTGAATTTTATACCAAGTATATGTGCTTCCTATTTAAAAGAATATATCAAATAAAAATGAAACAAAACTAATCTAAGCAGGCACTGACAGGGTCAGAGATGCAGGGAGAGGTCAGAGCCAAGTTTATCATCAGACCCAAGGAAGGGAGGGCAGGACCTCGTCAAGCCCACCTTTGAAGGTGAGGACTCGAACCCTTCTGGGAGCCATTTTCAGCAAGGTGTCTATTCCATCCACTACCTCATTCTATCCTGGAGCAGCTCTGAGAGGGAGATGTAATCAACCCCACTTTATAGAGGAGCAAGTGAGGCTCAAGGTGGGGCTCAGAAACGGGTGTGGAGTGCCACATCCTTACCTGACTGCCCTCACTGGTTGGTCCAGAAGATGAGGCTGGGCTGGAATTCTGGGCCTGGCTGGCTGCCCTGCCCCACTGGCCGCTTGGAGTCTGGGTGCTGAGCTGAGCATCTGGGGGCTGCACCTGGGCTGTGCAACCCTGGGAAAGATGAGGTGAGCGAGGAGCTTCAGTTCTTCCTTTGGGGAGAGGGTGGCAGATGCCTCCGGCGGGGAATATTGAAGGACAGCTCCAAGAGGGGCTCTGAGCCAGACTGACCCTTCAACTCTCCTGCACTGGGAGCGGATGGCTGAGTGGGCTCTGGGAGGACGGGTGCTGAGACTGGAGGGGCTGAGGAGGTGTGGGACAGCCTACAGGAGGGAAGTGCAATTTTGAGCTCCCTGAGAGGCGCCAGGCTACAAGAGGATGGACTTTAGATTCTGTCTAGATCCCAGCAGAATACACTACTCCTCTGCTGGGGGGGGGGTGGGGGGAGGGAGTTCCCTTCAGGGTGTGGCCGCCGCTGATGCGACTGGAAGGACCCAAGGGCTTTTATTTTTATTTTACTTTTTCTTTTTTTCCAAGGGCCTTTAAATCTCAGATGTCTCCCACAGGGGCTGCCCCCCAGGGCTTTAGATTCCTCTTCACATAGATAATATCCAGGCACCTTCTTGGAAGGTCCAGCACCTAACGTGATGTGGAAGCATCCGCTTCACTCAGAAGGGGGAATGGGATTGTCAATAAGGAAACACAGAGCAGTTCACCGGACTCATCTCCACCCAGGCTCAGGCCAGAGAGGATGGGGTGCAGCAGGGGTGACTTTTGACTGCGCACACGTTGGAGCGGAAAGAACCTGAGTCAGGAGACCCATTTCCAGGCAAAGCCCTCCTCTCTGGGTCTTCAATTTCCCAACGGTAAAATCAAGCCATTTGGGCCAGATGGTTTCCATGAGCCCTTCGAGCGCTGGGGAGGGGCGCTTACGGGGCTTCATCCAGGACTTGGAGGAGCAGGGGGGCTGGGGGAGCCAGAAGGTCAGGAGGGCCGTGGAGTCCCCTGGCCACCTGCCCTACACGGCATGTGTGGTTTATGAGAAGCTCTCACAACATTTCCTCACTTAGGGCTTACAGTAACCCACGAGATAAGTGATGATGACCCCCGTTTCCAGATGAGAAACTGAGGCTCAGAGAGATAAAGAAAGCTGCCCAAAGTCACACACCTGGGAGGAAGGGGATGCGGGATTTGGACCTGGTCCTAGTGACGCAAGGCGTCCTCTTCCCTCATGCTGCAGCCGACTCCTCCTTGCTTACTGATTTCCCTTTATGGGGGAGTAGAGGGGGCCTCATCTGCCCCACCTCTGGGGAGCAGACCTACCTCTACATCCTTGTTCTATAGATGTTCAGTCAGGGCAGGGCCGCAGTGGGCCATTTCCATCCCCTGGTCCCCCAGATGGCTCTATGACGCTCCCTGCCCTCAGCCTTACAATTAGACCTGGAGGCCTTGGGCGGTTGACTTGCTTTCCCCCTACTCCAGGCCCATCCTTCTTCCTCCTGGGGATCTTATGGAGATCTCAGTTCTCCAACACTGGCTTGGGCATAGTCGGGCCAGCCGTGCCCTTCTCTCTTACTCCAGGCTGGGTGAAAAGGCACGAGTCTGTCTGGGAAGCCATTTCTCCAATTGTCCACAGCCGGCCAAGTTCCTGCTGTGAACTCAGCTGCCATCCTTTCTCATCACCTGCTGTATCCAAGACGACTGACAGCTCCTAGTGGGCAGTGAGAAGAGGAGGGGGTGGCAGGCCGGGTCAGTTCAGCAGTCACAGCTCCCTGGCTGAGGGAGCCACCTGTTCTATCTGAGGATCTCATGGTGGGAGGGAAAAGACTGGGCCATTCATGAAATTCAAGGAAGCATGTGGGGGACTTTAAAGGCACTGAAGAAGAAACTGATTTATAAACTGATGCCCCAGGCTCTGGCTGATCCAGCCTTCATGGAGAGATGGGAACAGCATGAGTGTGGAATCAGGAGTGGGTTGGATGTCCTCCTCCAGGACTGACTAGCTGTGTGACCTTAGGTAGGTTTCTTGACATCTCTGAGCTTCTGTTATGATTGGTTCATGGACTCACTAGCGGCCTGCAATGAAACAAAATATACTTTGTAAGCGCTAAAGCTTTAATGGCTAAGAACATGTGCTCTACAACCAGAAAGGTTGGGTTCGAATACCATCCTGCTGTGTGACCTTGGCCAAATGACTTCCTCTCTGTGTCAAGTGCTTTTGCTGTGCAACAAACACCCCACAACTCAGTGGCTCAATGCAACAACCACTTATTTAGCTCATGGTGTTGGGGCTCAGCAGTTTCGGCTGGGATCCGCTGAGCAGGCCTGGTCTGGGCAGGGCTCGGCTGGTCTTGGCTGGGTTCCCTCATATGTCTGCTGTCGGTTGGTGGGTCCCCTGCAACTGGCTGGTCAACTGGCCTCATTTGGGACGAATGGAACTCCTGGGCTTCTCTCCATGTGGTCTCTCAGCCTACATCATGCTAGTCTGGGCTTATTCACAGCCCCAAACCTTGTGTTATAAGGCTTCAAAGGCGGCCAGAGAACACGCCTCAATATGTAAGCACAGCTCAGGTCTCTGCCAGCAACATGCTTGCTTCTGTCTCACTGGTCAAACCAAGTCACGTGGCAAAGCCCTGCACCAGGGCAGGAGGGCACACCCGAAGGCATCGCAGGAGCAGACGGGGGGCCATCACGGCAGCTATCTATCGCCACGTCTCTGGGCCTCAGTTTCTTCTGTAAAGTGAGTATAATCTTGTACCTTCCTCAGGGGGTTATTGGGAGGCCAGAAAGGAAATGAGCAGATGTATGTAAAACGCACACGTTTTTTCAGCCCCGGGAGAGAGCAGGCGATCCACAAGGTGAACTGTTAGTATTTTTATCATCAGGGCCTTGAGCGGGACAGTAAATATCCCACGTGGCAGGCTCTGGGGTAGCAACCGGGGCACAGGCTCCTGGAGGACAGCCGTGGGCCTGCTTTTCCTCTCAGAGGAAATGCATGGTGCTGGGGAAAGCTGTCCTGTGTGTGGGCGGGCGTCTCCTCCCTTCGTTCCCTGGCTGCAGGGAAAGGCGTGCCCGTGGCAGCTCTTGCTGGGGATTTGGTCCTGGGTCCTCCCCAGGAGCCAAGGGATGGCTTTGCTCGTCCTCCTTCCCTTCTCTCCCTCCTCCTGGGCTTGGGCACCTCTGTATCCTTAAGAAAGTTGTCAGGTAACGTGCTCACCTGTAGTGCTTGCTTCTGGGAGGGACTTCAAGCGGCTGTTAAGCTGGGATCCTAACCCTTCTCCCCATCACACCTCACGTGGATTGTCGGGTAGCCCTACATGTTGTGCTCTCTGCGGTTCTGTGTCTGCCACAGCTCACCTCTGCAGGGTGATGTGTGACCTTCACATGTCCATCAGGTGCAGTGTAGTGACTGGCAGCTCCGGGCATGCGATCTGGAACGGGGGTTGGTGCCTGTGGTGTCACTAAGAGCCAACCCGAATCCCTGAGCCGTTGTCACGACTCTGGGAAAAATCGAAGAGGCTGCCATCTTGGTGAGCTGCCCACAGGGAGAGGAGGGGGACTGACTTTACCAGACCTGTGGAAACCTTGAAGACAAGATTCACATAACTGCCTTCCCAGACCCCAGCTTGGCAACCGCAGATCTGGTTCAGCCCCCTCGTTTCCTTGGTTCTAGGGGTGCTTTCTGAGCTCTCACCCAGGCATTTCCAGGGAGGTGGACGGCCATTCCTTCACGCACTGACTCTTCATTCCCCTCACGTATCAGGCCCCATTCCAGACACGGGAGCTAGGACCGTGGGCCACGTCCGATGCGGGTCCTGCCCTCACGGAATTTACGGTCTAAGGGAGACAGAGAGTAATTGATCACAAGAATAAATGTAAAATTATATGGCCAGATGGCTTTCTTTTTGAAATATTAATCTTCCTTCCTTCCCTGGCATTTCCTCTCCCTTTATAGGGCGTTTGGACTTCACTGCCGCAGGGGATGGGTGGCCCAGTGGAAGTTGGAAATCAGTTCTTGTCTTCTGAGTGTCAAAAACTGAAGCCTGGTTGTGTGGGGGGTTGAAGAGAAGCAAAGATTTGGAAAACGCAGGATGCTCCAAGTCCCCAGGCCAGATGATGCTTCCTGGGCTGGGGGAAGGCAGAATGATGGGAGGGGCGTGTGGGTGTGTGTTGGCGATAGGCCACACGCTTGCCCTGACCGCCCTGTTTCCTACTGAAATAGGCTTGGAGGACCCAGAAACAGAGAGGACCTGCATCCCCATCCCCAGGGCAAAGTTTGCGAGGCGGAAGGACCCCAGCCTATTCCCCGAGCCAGTGTAGCAACGACTGCCGGGTGACTCAGAGCACAAAGTCATAAGGCAGCCTCCAGTCTCCTGGGGCTGGGGCAGCTCCTCCACCCACCAGCCAAGGCTCTCAGGGGTAACCAGTCCTCCTACTCCCTGCTGCTGCTGGGCCCACACCTGGACTGCAGGTGGGCTGCACACCTTTTGTTTGGGGCAGGAAAATGTTCCTCTGAGTTTCACTTTTTTTTTTTTTGACACAAGCATATGAGTCACTCTGGCTCCTTGAGCCCAGCAGCACCTGGCATTGTTTTCTGACAGCCTGACATGCCGTGGGCTGCTACCCTCTCCTCTTACCACCTGCGCCCATGCTCTGAAAGGTGAGTCAAGTATGCGGAGGGGGTTGAGGAACCACTGGCTCAACTCTGAGTCACAGGGTTTCCACTGTCCCTGGAGCTACTGCAGGGTGGGCTACCCACAGGGCCCTGCCTTCCAGACCCAGAGAACCCTGGAGTGGGAGTGGGAGGCAGGGAGAAGCCTGGCCACGCCCATGAGCTGGCCACCTGAACTGACACAAGTCCTGTTCTCTCTCTGAGCCTCTTTCCTCATTGGTAAGACGGTGACGAGATCAAGACTCGTGTGCTGAAGAGCTGAAGACCGGAAGACCGAGTCTCACCATCACAGTTACGCTAACAGACTACTGAGCACTTCCTGTGCTATGAGGCAAGCGCCGTGTTAAGAGCCAGCCTGGATTATCTGATTTATTCCTCCCACGTCCCCATGGGGTGGACATTGCCGTTCTCCCCATTGTATGGATGAGGAAACTGAGGCACAGAGAGTCAAGGAAGCTGTCAAAGGTCACAGAGTTACAGTTTGGCAAACCTGGGGTTCCAGCCCAGGCTGTCAGACCCTCTTCTATGCTGCAGGGCACTGACAGAGCTTCGCCCAGAGGTGAGGGCACAAAGTCCTCAAGATCATCTCATTCACGCCTTGTACAGAGGAGATGGAAGCTCAGAGAGAGGGAACGGACTTGCTTACCCTCTCACAATAGCCTAGACACCACACTCTGTGTAAAGCGTCAGACCCTACATGTAGATTTGGACAAATGTATCTGAATCCACAAAAAGGGCTTTCTGAGGGTGTCAGAACTTCCCCCATGTGACGTAATAGGTCGTTTCCAAGTCAGCCATTCTGGATGTGCATTTCACGTGTCAATACAGATGATACGCAAACAAACAAACAAAAGAGCCAGCCTGGATTACCCTACGTCTAAAAAAGTGCAGGTCCTGGGGAGGCCTGTAGAGAGGTAAGGGGAACATGCTGGTGCCTTCGAGGACCCACTCACAGCTTCCTGGAACAAAAGGAACAAAATGGGCCACCGCTTCCTTCACCCGCCTGGACTTGAACCCAGCTTTGTCTGGAGAGGGACGTGGTCCCGAGGATACAATCAGTGTGAACGCTGGGGTGCAGGCCTCAGGGTGCTTACTGCAGCGTGGTTTCCCAGAACGAACAACCCGAGAGTCCACCAACAGGGCGCTGGTTAAGGGACCTGCTTCCTGACGCGGAGCTCGCAAGTCCCTTGGGATTTCCTGAGTGATGCTGTTGTATGGGCACCTTTTGCTCTATTGAGGCAAGTCTGAGCAGGTCCCTAAAAACTTCAGGATGGAGGATGGTGACCAGAAAGACCAAGGCTTGATTAGAAGCCTGGAACTTTCAGCCCCAGCCCAACCTCCAGGGAGGGCAGAGGGGCTGGAGACTGAGTTCATCACTAAGGGCCAATGATTAATCCATCACGCGTATGTAATGAAACCTCCATGAAAACCTCTAAACCATGGAGTCTGGAGAGCTTGCTGGTTGGTGAGCACATTCAGGGACTGCGCGGATGGCACTCCTTGGGAGGGTATCGAAGCTCTGTGCCCCGCCCCCATACCTTGCCCTGTTCCTGAGTTGTAGCCTTTACAATAAACCAATGCATGTAAGTCAGCTTTCTGAATTCTGTGAGTCATTCTAGCAAATTACCAAACCCGTGGAGGGGGTCCTGGGAACCTCTGATTTATAACCAGTGGGTCCGAAGCATAGGTGGCCCAGGCCTTGCAAGTGGCATCTGAAGTGGGGCAGTCCTGTGGGACTGAGGCCTTTAACCCGTGGGATCTGACGCTGACTCCAGGTAGACGGAGTCGAATTGAGTCCTGGAACACCCAGTTGGGGTCAGAGACTCGGAAAGGTGGCGCTGGAAGAGACACCAGGTGTCTGGTTGGTGTCAGGGAGGAAAAAACCTAACGGTGAAATACACTGCCGTGGTTTGGCTTCATTCTGTAAGACAAGACAACAAGAACTGTTAAAAATGGCACTATAGAAAAAAATGCCTAATGGCCTGGGAATATGTTTCCAATGTAACGTATAATGTTAATAATAAAGTCAGTTACAATGCGAGATATGCCATCTGGTCTCAATTTTGTCAAAAAAAAGAGAAGTATGTACACAGGAAATTTTGATTTATTTCTGCTTTCTTTGTGGTTTCTTGCAGTTCCCAGCTTTTCTAAAAACGTCTACGTCTCTCGTAATCAGATCTCCCTCACATTCTGCCATTATTTCTATTTCTGTAAACCAGGGAGGGGCGTCTCCATAGGGAGAGGGTCTCTGTCCCTGCAGAGCTTGGGGAACCTTGCTGGCCGCCTGCCAGGAAGGCTGCTCAAAGCAGCAAGTGCAAGTAGGGCGGTTCCCGCAGCCCCTCGAGGTGCCTCGGACCCAGCCTTAGGAACGTTTTCCCAGATTGGGGGCTGAGCCCAAGCCCCAGCACGGCCTGTCTGCTATGTGCCAGGGTAGGTCAGGGAGCTGAACCACTGTCCATGTTCCCTGGGGAGCTTGTCTTCTTGCAGCGGCCCCTGAAACTGATGTCTGGCTCATTCCTTCATTCATTCAACAAAAATTCACTGAGCACCTACTATGTGCCTGGCGCCATTCGAGGTGCTGGGAAGACATCGGTCAACCAAATAGCAGCATTGCTGTCCTCACGAAACTTCTTTTTATGGTATAAACAATGAGCAACTGAAGAAATGTATAATACAATGTCAAGTGGTGAAAAGAGCCATGAGGTAAAAAGTAAATACAGAAAAGATAGAGAAAGATTGGGGAGGTGCTCTTTGGAGTGGGCTGGTCAGGGAAGGTGGTAGAAGAGGAGGAGGTGGTATTGAGCAGCCAGCAAAATACTAAGAAGGTACCAGCCACAGGGATACCAAGGGCAGAGAGTTCCAGGCAGAGGGAACAGCAAGTGCAAAGGCCCCGGGGCAGGAATGTTAGCGATTCTTCAGGATGAGGAAGGAGGGCTAGAAAGAGGCAGTCAGGGGTGTGAGGGGCCAGATCACATCAGCCTGTGGGCTAAGGCACTGGCTTTTGCTTTAATGGAGATGGGAGCCTTCAGAGGGCTTTCAACAGAGGACTGATAAGACCTGACTGATATTTAACAGTCTGGGCAGAGCAGGGAGGTGGCTGCTGTGGTAATCCAGGGGAGACGTGATGGCAGCTGGGCCCCAGGGGTAGGGGTGGGTTGGGGTGGCAAGAAGAGGTCAGATTCTGGATGTGCTCTGAGTTACAGCTGAGCACTTGGGACCCTCCCCACCACTGGCCTGCCTCCTGGGTCCCACCCCTCAAGTCGTCTCCCAGCTCTCCATCCGCAACAGGGATGAGCCTGCGCGGACCCTCTCTGGGGGTGCAGGGCTGAGGGGGAGCCCATCTCGCTCCTGGCTGGTGCCTGGCACGGCCAGGGCAGGGCTGCATCGGCTGCCAAAAGAGACGCCCTCCCTAGAGGGAGGGCAGGGGACGTCAGGCACGCAAGCTGCTTCATTCATTCCACAAATGTTTATTGGGCATTTACTGCATGGGAACAGCTGTGAACAAAACAGACAAAGCTCCTGGCCCCAAGGAGCACCCATTCTTGTGGAAGGAGAGAGACACTAAACAGATAAGCGAGGGAGTGATGTAGCTGGTCAGAGGATGCTGAATGTTATGGAGAAAAATAAGGCAAGCGTGTGGGATCGGCGGTACCCCTCCTCAACACTCCATCTCCTTTACCTGCTCGACTTTTCTGCCTTTCATAGCACGTATGTCCTTCAAATATTCTATATGAATTATTTCCTTATTAAGCTTAAAGTAAACTTTCTGCATACGCCTCTGGTCTCCTACTAGAAAACGAAGCCCCGTGAGGGCAGGGCTCTTTAGGAGTTTGGTTGATGTGCCTAGAACACGAGCACGTGGGCGAGGGAGGAGCAGGTGGGAAAGAGCATCCCGCTTACAGAGCTCGCCTACCCTTACAGACCAGCAGCTCCAGTCCAGCAGAGGGACGGGGGGTGTGGTCCGCTTCATTCCCCACCTGGTCACCCGGGCTGGGTGTCGGCAGGCGGGTGGGATGGTGCAGCCTGGGGTGTTCTGCACTAGCTGGCTATGGAGCCCACCAGGAGCCCTCCTGCAGTGCCTGGGCAGGAGGGACAGACATCTCTGTCCCCCTCTCCCCCCAGCCCCCCGTTGCCTGCCTCCCCCCCCAGGATCAAGGGCAAAGGCTTTTAATTCAGCACAAAGTCTGAGCCAGCATCACGGGCCTGGGGTTTTCAAGGCCAATGGCACTCACGCTGCCCCAGAAGGGCCAGAGGGAAGGTCTCCTGGCAGCCACGCCCTCATATTTCCCCCCATTTGATGTAATTGCTTCATCCTTTTTAAAAACTTGTGACGGGGAGGTTCGGGCCGACAGGCCCGCTGAGAGCCTACTGTTTCCCCAAGCCCTGCAGAGATGCTGGAACGAGCGGTCAGCCCGGCTTCAGGGCCAAAGGGAAGGGGTTGGTGTGGGGAGTTGGGACGAGAGACCAGCAGGTGGGCCTGGAACAGGAAGGTCTGGAAACTTTGTCACAGCTCTCCGGTGGCCTAGGACAGTTTCCTAAAAGTGGAGAGAGAGGGGGGTATTTTGTGATAAAAAGCTTAAACAAAATGAAAATCACTTACTTGTTGTGAGACCTCTCAGGACCTTTATATGTTAATGAGAATTTGATGCTGAGAGGAACCAGCGCAGCATTTCTCAAGCTCCTGTCCATGGTACCCCTTTTTCATGGAGAATCTTGAGGGATTGGGGTTCCTCTGAACACTCTTTGAAAAATGTTGATCTATGTCAATAGCCATCTAAGCAATGAGGCTTCCTGCTTCTCTCCCTTCCTGCACCCTCCTTTCCCTCTGTCCTCTTCCTCTGTTAACCCAGCTTGCATAATGCTACCACCCCATTAAATCACAGAGGAGCACCTGACTTCCATGGGCATGTGGAGCTATTGAGCTGTGCAGATACAAGGAAATCAGACTGCTTCACCTGGCATTCAAGGCTCCAGTCTGGCTTTCAATTTAGTACCTGTAGCTCCCCTCCCCTGCTTTAGCGAAGCCCCTGTCCTTACAGTCCCAGGACAGCTGTGAACACCTCTGTCTGTGAGCCTTTGCTTTGGCTAGAATATCCCTCTTTCCTCCTCTTAAGCCACCTCCTCCAGGTAGCCTTCCCTGATTATCCCAGCCTTGCCTCTGAAGTCCCTGGGGGTGGTATTAGAAACAGACAGAAGGTGAGAACCCCTAAATGTTTGTTAAAATGACTCTGTAATCACCCTTATATTATTCTGAAGAGTATAATTATGGGTACCCAAAGGAGCAAAGTTATCAAGGACTCAGAGGGAGGTCCAACGGCCTCAGGAAGGTTGACCACTGGGCCTGTGGACGTCCTCAAAAGGACCCCTATAACATTTGTATTACATGCAGTCTCAGGATTCCCGATACAGGCTTGTCTTTGGCTAATTTATTTTTTCCCTTTGACATTTTATTGTGGAAAAATTCAAACATATACAAAAGTAGAGAGACTGTTATAATGATAGCTGGTACCTCTGTCACCTAGCTTCAGCAACGATCAATCATGCCTTGCGTCTACATCCACCCACCCCCCTGGATCATTTGGAAGCAAACCCCAGACACCATATATTCTACCCGTATTTATCCCAGTACGCTTTTGTACATTTTTTTTTACATAACTGTAATACAATTATTCCACTAAAAATTAAGACTAAATCCTTAATATCATCAAATATCCAGTGACTATTCACATTTCCAGTTGCCTTGCCACACATCTCAATTTTATTTATTTTATAGTTTGAGTCAGGATCCATAGTCCACAGTTTACATTAGGTTTACATTAGGGTTTATTCTTGGTATTGTGTATTCTCTGGGGGTGCAGAAATGTATAATGACATGAATCCATCATGACAGTATCATGCAGAGTAGTTTCACGGCCCTGAACGTTCTCTGTGCACTGCCTATTCACGCCTTCTGTAAGCCCTGGCAACCACGGATCTTTTTACTGTCTCCACAGTTTCGCCTTTTCCAGAATGTCATGCAGTTGGAAGCGAACAGTGTGTATCCTCTTCAGATTGGCTTCTCTCACTTACTGACATGCATGTAAGTTTCCTGCAAGTCTTTTCACGGCTTGATAGTTCATTTCTTTCTAGCGCTCAGTACTCTACTGTCTCAATGTACCACAGTTTCATCCATTCCCTACTGAAGGACCTCTTGGTTGCTTCCAAGTCTTGGCAGTTATGAATAAAGCTGCTGTAAACATCCGTGTGCAGGTTTCGGTGTGGAAATAAATTTTCAGCTACCTTTGGGTAAATACCAAAGAGTGCAATTGCTGGACTGTGTGGCAAGATTATGTTTCGTTCTGTAAGAAACCTCCAGACTGTCTTCCAAAGTGGCTGTCTCTCTCTTTTTAAATTATTTTTTTTTAAAGAAACCAGATGCTTGCCCTATGTTTTCCCAGTGTGAGCTTTACTGGTTTCATTCCCATGGTGCCTTCTCACTCATCCCTCTGTCTTCTGTATTTCCAGTAAATTGACAATTAGTTTTTGAAGCTTGAGCAGATTCAAGTTTGGCTTTTTTTAGCAAGACAGTCTCACGGTGCTTCGCGTTTCTGTCAGGAGACACACAAAGCCTGCTGCCTCCAACTTAGGATGTTAGCAGCTGTGGATGTTCAGGATCTAGATCCATTCGTCCATTAGGGGTTGTAAAATGGTGAGCTTCTCATTCTATCATCCCTTCTTCATTTACCAGCTGGAATCCTTCTAAAAAGAGAAATGTCCCTCATCTACGATTTGGGTACCCAGTGGCACAGTATGTATGGGAAAGGCAAGATAAATGCTTGATTCTTTCCCTTTATTTACCAACTAATTACCTTTTAATGGAGTGATGCCAACAGCTAACACTTGTAGAACACTTACAGATCACCAAATGTTTTTATCAGCACTATCTCATTTCATTATCACAGCAACCCTGTGAGGCAGACAGGACAGATGGTGCTGTATTTTTATCTTTTATTTATTTTTTTGTGGATGAGAGAAGTAAGGTCCAGAGTAGTTATGTGACTTGCCCAAGCTCAGAGAGATTCTAGAATACCCATCGGCAGCTCACAGGGAACCCTAACTCTGTGCCAGGCTCTGTTCTCTAAATGTGAATGAACACGTTTCCTTCTCACAGCAACTCGAAGAACCAGGGAGCCGGCAGCGATTATCCCCAGTTTACAGATGGGGAAGCCCAAGGCCCCGACAGATTAGATAACGTGCTCAAGGTCAAATGATAATAACAGTGGTTATTATTTATTGAGCACTTACTGTGTGTCAGATGCCTTGCTAAGTGCTCAAAACGACATAACACACTGTTCTGCCCTCTGTTGAGTGAGGAGTTCTCGCCATGTGCCAGGTACATTGACTCTTCACGGCAACCTCATGTTAACCCTGTGTTACAAAGAGGAAACTGAGGTTCGGGGCGGCTGAGTCACACTCCCCGGGGCCGCAGAGCTTGTATGTGACTGAGCTGGTTCCAATCCAGTTCCTCTCTGCATCATGCTGGGTCCAGCCCCTGCACAGCCACGACTTGAGCCCAGGTCTTAGTACCTGTGTCTGAGCCTCCTCCTGCTCCCCTCTCCAGCATCCACAGAGGGTCTGACCGGAAGACAGAACTCTCCCCGTGGGTCAGTAGCTGCCTGCCACTTTCTCCACCCCCGGAGAGAAGCTGCCACGTTTGCTATTAACTGAAGGGGAAAGAGGAACAACAGTAAAGGAAAGAAAGCCCATTACCTGGTGAAAGAACGAGTGGGTTTTTGTTTTTTAATTTATTTTTCTTTCTAATTGTTTGCATTCTTTATTTGTTGTTTATTGGAGCAGAATTGCTTTACAATATTGTATTAGTTTCTGCTGTGCAATGAAGTGAATCAGCTATACGTACACCTATATCCCCTCCCGCTTGACCTCCCTCCCCCTCCCCCACCCCACCCATCTAGGCTGTCACAGAGCAGGCAGGTGAGCTTCCATGCTTTATAACATGCCCCCGCCAGCTGTCTGTTTTATGCGTGGTGGTGAACATATGTCAATCCTAATCTCCCAGTTTGTCCCACCTCCCCTTCTTCTGCCGTGTCCACGCGTCCCTGCTTTATGTCTACGTCTCTGTTTAGTGCCGCCACGAAGTCCTCACATGTAGCTGGCTCAGCCTCTAATTGTTGCTTTCCATCACTTTTCTTTCAGAATTGGGATGTGAAGCCCCCTCAGTCACACAACAGAGTGAAAGGACAAGGAGCCTTTTGCCTTACAGGGAGGGGCAAGGGGCAGGGCCTGTCTGGACCAAGAAGCCCACTTTCGTCGCGAGCCTCCCTGGGTCCCCATCGGTCATCACAAGGCCCTGAATCTGATGGCCTCAATAATACGTGCGCTCCTGGGCTACGGTTACTGCCGCCGCAGGCTGGCACGAACAGTCGTAAACAGGTATCCTTAAAGGGATGCCCTAGCATAATGAGATGCGGTGGCCTGCTTCCTGCAGGCAGAGAGGCACTTTGGAAGGCAAAGGCGATAGGGGAGAAGACAGGAGGAGGAAAAACAAGAAGCAATTAAACCCTCAATTCGAGCAGAGTAAATGAATTCGACTTTAGGTGATCAAGAGGGAGCAAACTTCTAATTAGACACACGGCAGTCCTGCGGCTGAGCACGCTTGGGCACGCCCTAGTGCCCGCCCCCGTCCCTTTTTAGATAAATGGTAAGAACTAGAATGAGAGTGATTAAAATACATCAAACCCCTACACGTGCTGCTGGTGAGGTTTGATAACTGCTCACCTGCTTTCTCCTTTGTCACCTATTTTCTCTCGCCCCCACTCCTCATTTCTGTGTTCTGATTGGCTCTTGTCACAGCCAATCCCTTTTGAGCAGAGGGAGGCTCAGGCAGGAGGGCCAGCTCCCTGGTGTGTCTTTCTTCAAAGGCCAAGGGAGGGTTAGGAGAGCAGGGGTTACCTGGACATGGCAAATTGGCCAGAGGTGCAGACTGGAGTCCTTGGGCAAAGTCTGTACCACACATGAGTTTAAAGAATTTGAAATGTATTTCTGGCACTGCCAAATCTGGATATTTCACATAAATATTTGGATTTTTTGGTTTCTTTGGAAACATTGAAGTTGGAAATACGAAGCCTGTATTCCCGCGTGGCGACAACCGACCCAAGCTGAAGAGCAGCCACCATCTAGACAGGATGCTGGTACCGCAGCTCACGACATCGCCTGCCGGCCAGATTCACTGGTCCATGTGGCCATTCAGCCCCTGAGGCATTTGAGTGCTTAATCTTCTGAACTTGGTCTTCAATCTCCAGGTTATGAGAGATGCCTAAGGGCCCACCCTGAATCTCCCTGTCAGTCATAACTGAGCCCTCTGCCTGGAAAGCCCTTCCTCAGCCTCCATTCAAGTGCTACCTCATCCAGAAAGAATTTCTCATCTTCCAATGGGAATTTGTATCTCTCTGCTCTGGCTCTCAGAGCCCTGATATCTACCCCAAGATTGCACCTCTCTGATGTGTGATGGTGAATCCACTTACCCAATGGGCTGTGAGCTCCCTAAGAGCAGCGTCAGGTCTGATTTGTCTTGTCTCCCTCTAAGTGCCCAGCTCAGGGCCTGGCCCAGGGTAGACACCCAGTGAATGTGAATTGAAGGAAACTGAACACTCCGCAGGGCAAGACCAGCCCAGGCAAACATCTTTGCCTCTTTCCCAGGCCCTCTTTACACCTTGCTGTTCTGCTTTTTCTCCTCCTTTTGCAGGCTTCAGGCTTGCTGGCTGGAGATCATTTACAGAAAGGTCTTTGGGAATTAATGCATCCTCACGGCCAGGGAATTCACCTTGCAATGGAGAATGAAGAGATCAATGCTTTACGCAATGGAAGATGTGCTAATTGTGGACTTGCTGGCACAAGACAGTGGATAGGTCCATGGGGGAGATCATTTTCAAAAGCGAGTTCTACCAAGTGACATATATAGCCTATGATTTTGGTCAATCTACTTCCCTCACTGGGCTATGACCCAGTATCACAGGGCAATTCACTTGACCTCTCCGAACTTCAGTATCCTCCTAGGAAAAATCATGGTAACGATACGGTAGTGTACGTGCCTGACAATTAGCTTTTTTTGGATCATGATATAAGTGCTTGACATTAAGCTTTCGATGGCAGAGACATCCATTTCAAAGACTTTGACTCAAATAAACACAGTGCCAGCTACACAAACAGATGCAGAGCTAGGCTGCTCACCCGTGAAGTCCCCCCGAGGACGGATTGCTGGGGGGACCCTGCTTTTCCCCTCCCACGCGGTAATGCCTGTTCTTATGTTTTCAGGTCACCAGTAAAGAGGGAACCTGCAAAACCCATCCTCAACCCCAGGTCCTCTCTGTCTCTCTCTTTCTGTCTGTCTGTTTCTCCTCTGACCTCGCTGTGTGGCCCCAGACATGCCATGTACCCTCCAGGGCTTGTGAGTCATAAACCTTGTTTTTTTTTTTTTTTAAGTTCCCTGATGGTGGTTTCTGAGCTGAGCTGCATCGTACGATCGTTATAAGAACCACAAGGGATGGTCCAGCCGCAACATTGTCTGTGGGGCTCCCCACAAGGAGTCCGGGCCCAGGTGAGGGCTCCCAGGCATTTCTTGCTGATCGCATCACTTAACGATGGGTCAAGACTGTGCATATTTCTTAAGAAGGGAAACCTTCCACATGACCCAGCAATTCCATTCCATCCAAAAAAAATGAAATGTAGGTCACACAAAGATTTGTACATGGATGTTCACGGCAGCATTATTCATTATTCATAACAGCCAAAAATTGAAAACATACAGGGCCATCAACTCATGGATGGAGAGACAAAATGTGGCCTGTGCACATGGTGGAACACTATTCAGCCTTAAAAAATAACAAACGACTGATATGTGTGAGAACAGAACTGGACCTCAAAACCATTATGCTGTTTGAAAGAAACCAAACATGAGAGACCACATATGGTGTGATTCTATTTATAAAGAGTGTCTAGAAAAAGCCAGTCTATAGAGGCAGAAAGTAGGCCTGGGGCAGGTGGGGGTAGAACAGGGATTAACATAAATGGGTACAAGGGATCTTTTGGGGGTGATGCAAATGTTCTAAAACTTTGGTCAGTTTATTAAAAATCATAGCACTGTAAACTTGAAGTGGGTAGATTTTAGAATATGTAAAGTATTCCTCCATAAAGTTGTGAAAAGTCACCTTCTGCACACGTTGGGGTGAGACTCACATGAGATGGCACGCAAGGGGTGTCCAGCCCAGTCCCCCGCCCATCCCAGGGGCTTTGTAAGTGTCAGTCCTGCATTTCTTCCTTCTTTAAAGCTGTCTTTGACTCAGGACAGTTTCAATGATTGGGGCAAACACCCTGTGCTTTCTGGTTTCCATCCAAGGCGTTACCTTAAGGACACTCAGCCTCACTCCTCCAGGCTCCATTGGCCTCCGGGTCCCGTCAGGCCCTCCTCTTGGATGGCCTTGTGCCTCCGTCTCCCGGTGGCCTCCTCCACCCCTGACTCTTATGATCTCTTTCCTTGCCCATCGCGGCAGCCTCTGGCCAGGACTCCATCTTCCACAGGGTTCTCATTATCCTTCGCACGCTGCCAGGCTGCTCTTCAAGAGCCCTGCACTCACAGACCTTCACTGGCTCCCTAGTGCCTGAAGCAGGAAACTGAAGCCATCCGTCTGCAGGTTCTGCAGCTGGTTTCCTCCCACTCTCCGAGTTCATTTCTTGTGCTGCACCTTCAAATGACTTTCTCCCTGTGTCCCACCTCTGTCCCTTTGCTGGCGCATTCCTCCTGCCTTCCCGCTGCCCCGGTCCTGATGGCCGCACCCCCGTTCCCCTGACCACTGGGCACCAGCTACACTCAACTGGGAGGAGGGAGGGGGTTTGGAGCCGGGCAGACCCAGATGATGCTAGACCTGGCTCTGCCACCCAGCAGCCAGGATGCCTAAGTGTCCTGAACCTCCACTCCCTCATCTGTGAAATGGGTCTGGTGTTAATATACAGCATAGAGAGCTGGTTAGTGCTTTTCTTGTCACAAGATTGTGATGTTGGAGAGGGCAGGGAACATGAACTACACAATTTTCTGTCCCCATCCAGGGTGCAGGCTCCTGGGGACCTAGAACAGTGCCTGGCACAGGGCTGTGTTCAGTGGCTCGTCTGCGCGGGGATGAACATCTTGGTTGATCTTTTCAGCGCCTGATGAGTGCTTAGTAAGCGCCCCTCCCTCCTTCTTGCCGGCCATTCTTCCAACAAACATTTCATGGGTGTCCACCATGTGCTGGGCATTGGGTGTGGGGCTCAGGCTACAGGAGAGGGGCCGTGATGGGGTGTCACTCTACCTTCCTCTGCTCTGTCCTTGCCTTGTCCCGACCTCCCGGCGCTGCTCCCTTCCAGGCCCGCCTCTGGCCCTTGGGACTTGATCTCCTTGGTGTTAGACTCCTGGCCTTCAAGTGTAGGGACAGATGGATGTAGTCGCTCCTTCATTCATTCAACTCACGTTTCCTGGGGTCCCGCTTGGTGCCAGGCAATGTTCTAGGCTGGAGGCACAGCAGAGAGCCGGACGTACAAACATCCCTGCCTCCGTGAACTGTTTTCCAGAGTGCGGAGAAGGATGACGTGGTCCTAACGAAACAGGAGGGAAAGGGGCTGGACACAACCTTTAGAAGAGTGACCTAGCCCAAGGACACGACATAAACTGATTAGAACCAAATAGGTCCAAGACGGCAGATGAGTCAACTTCCACTAGACCTTGAGCCTCCGTATACGCTCGTTGTGACCCACAGGCACCATGACAGTTCTAAGGACACCATCAAAGATCAAAAAGTGGGTGGTGGCCCAATTCCAGGAAATCTGTACCCCTTCCCCCAAATAGCTGGAATACTCCTCCCACTCATCAGCCTATGAAATTACCCACCCCTATAAAAACTGGCACCCCCCCCCCCCCCAACCCTGGTGCCTTTCTCACCTTCTGTGATGGCCCACACCCTGTCTGTGAGTGTGTTTCTTGCTAAATAAATCCACTTCTTACCTAACACTTTGTTTCTCACTGAATTCTTTCTGGGATGAGCCATTGAGAATCTGAGCTTCATTAAGTCCTGAAACTAGGTGTGTGATCTCAATTAAAGGACTGTGGGTTTGGGCCGGTTTCAAGTCCTGGCCGAGTTCGAGTCCTGGCCACATGAGTTCAAGTCCCAACGTGAGTTACACAGTTTCAGGAAGACTAACTAACTATTGATAAATAAGGAAACCATCTTTTGGAGCTTCTGCTGGCAATGGATGTGACAGAGAGAACAGAGCAGGGAGGTGGGAGGTGGTGACAATTTTGAAGAGGGTGTCAGGACAGGCCTCACAGAGAAGATGGCATCGGAGCAGATGCTTGAAGGAGGAGCCATGCTAATACCTGAGGGCAGAATGTTCTAGGCAGAGGCAAGAACCAGAGCAAAGGCCCTGGGGCAGGAGATTGCCATGTCAGGGGTGGGGGCAGTGGTGGGAGGGAGGCCAGGGAAGTGACAGAGGCCAGTCAGAGGTCATGGTTAGGACTTGAGCCTTTGTTCTGGGTGGAGGGGAAGCCAATGGAGTGTTGTAAACAGTGGGGTGAAGTGATCAGACTTATCTTTTCAAAGGAGTCCCCGGCGGTCGTGCTGCCATAGTAACAGCAGCTAACATGTATCCAGAACGTGCCCTGTTATCAAGGCACAACTCTGAGTCCTTTACCCATTTCAACGTATGTAATCCTCACAACACCGCGAGCTGGGTACTATTATCCCCATTTTACAGAGGGGCTAGGTGAGGCACGTGGCCCGAGTTCACACAGCCTGTGAGTGACAGAGCTGGGTTTAGACCCAGACAACCGTCCAGCCCTGGCACTCATGCGCTCACCACTGCTCGGCACTGCCTCTCAGGTGGGTAAAGGCCCTTGATAGCTGTGTGGCCTTGGGCAGGTTACTTAACCTCTCTGTGTCCTAGGATCCTCATCTATATCCCAATCTTAGAGGCTGGCCAGATAAAGCAATGTTGTGTGGGTAAAATTCTTTGTGTGGTGGGGTAGGAGCTCCTTATGAGCAGAGCTCAGCTGCTCTGCCTGGTCGCCACCCACCCCTCCTGCTGCCCCAAACTGCCCCTCCTGTCCCCAGCAAGAGATGAGATGACCCTTGACGATGGTGACTCATGGTGGGAACTTAGCTCACTCCTGCCCTTTCCCTGGGCCTCAGTTTGCCCCTCTGAGAGAGGAGCGGCCCATCTGGTGCAGGCCTAGATCTGTCCTATCTCTGCAGTTTCGTGATGGCCCTTGGTAACCTCTGCCTACCCTCCCCACCCACTGCCCCCATCCCTGCAGCTCTGCCCCAGGACCCCGAGAAAGTAGAGCACCCAGGAAATAAAGGCAGTAAAGGCCTGACCAAGCCCCCAGCCCCCACTCAAGTCCCCGGGGCTGGGGAGGCGGCCAGGCCTTCTCATGGTCAGAGACGTTTAAACCCTTTACACGTAGGGGCTCCTCTGAGAGAGCTGCCCGCAGGGTTGGGGAGGGAGCAGCTGCACCGCCCTGGCCCGCCCAAGGTCCCCAGGGGCCCGAAGCAGATGGCTTCTTTCAGATTGCAATTATACCCCCGCCCAGAGCCCCAGACAGGCCCTCACTGCGACAGTCCTGGTCTGTCTTCCGTAGCCCGGAGAGGGAGCAGGCGAAGGAAGGAGGGCGGTGAGCAAGCCCACCGAGGCCGTGGGCTGGGAGCTGTTCTGGGAACTGATCCCAAGGAATGTGCTTGTGTTTGGGAAAAGGGGCCCAGCCCTGGAGTCAGGGCTGTTCCAGTCCTGACCCTGCTGCTCCCCAAAGAGGTTGCTCTTTGGGCCTCTATTTAACTGTGCATGAAATGGGCGTCATATTAATCTATTCCTCCCAGGAGGAAGGGGCGGTTCTGGGAGAGAGGCGTGGGAACAATCACCCCCTGCGGAGCACATCCTTCCACCCGGGCATTTGCCACGCAGACTTATGACTGTGATTTCCATGTCTGTCTCCCACAGCCTGGGGACAGGAGCCGTGTCTGATTCACCCAGTGTCCCCACTGCCCTGCGCACAGCGTGGTGCATATGAGGGTGAGTCAAAAATTATCTGCACTCTGGCTGTAGAATTTATTTTCATTAACTTTTAGAGAAGACGAATGCATCGGTTTTTGACATAATCTCCTTGCTTTTCAATACACTTTGCCCATCTGTCAATAAGCTTTTGTATTCCCTCATTAAAAATGTTTTAGGCTGAGCTGCAAGCCACGAATGCACAACTGTCTTCCCTTCTTCATCAGAAGTGAATCTTCGTCCTCGTAGGATTGCTTTCAGGGGACCAAAGAGGTGAAAGTCCGATGGAGCAAGACCAGGACTATAGGGAGGATGCTTTAACACCTCAAAACGAAGTGTTCGCAGAGTGTCGACAGTGTGGGCAGAGGGGTGTGGACATGCACACCCTCAGACCACAAAAAGCTAATCACTGCACCCTGCTCTTCTTTCGTGAAAATCACAAGTGGGGCATCCACTTCTGCTTGCACCGCAGTTACAAATGAACTGATGTAACACATTCACACCTGCACAGCAGTGACTGGGAAGACAGTAGCCTTGAACAGAAAGCGCTGATAAGACAGTGTGGCCAACAGAAGTTTTAATGTAACTGGAGTGCGGATAATTTTTGACTCACCCTCGTGGCTGGTACTCTAGAGCTGGTTGCTGAAATGAATAAATGATGGCAAGGGTTCACCACTGAGTATTTATTTTTCTTTCCTTTTGCGGTGCTGTCAGGAGTGTTCTTTGGCAAAATTGAGATTAATGAAGTTTGTCTCAGAGCCCTGCCCATTTTATTCTCATGTTCTTCTCTCTCCTCATTTGGTATCTTCTATCCTCTTCGATCATCAATCAGCTGTCACAGAGAAAATGATCAGTGTATCTAATTTATACTAAAGTGAAGATGACTGATAGGACTATCTATCATTCTTTACATTCCTGTAATTCAAAAGGAAGAGACTTAATGGCCAAAGGCAGGCAGTTCAGTGCTCCTTTCCAGCCTCATCTCCTGGTACTCATTTTTTTGGCTCCTCCCTTCCTCCCTAGCTTGTGCATTTCCGATTCTATCACATGAACCAGCTCAGTGGCTCATTAGGACTCCAGAGGTGATCCCAGCTACCCAATGCAGGGTAGGACAGATGGTCCTCCAGCCTCTGCTACAAATAACCCCAAAACAGAAAGCACAAGTAACAGAGAACTCACTACCTTTAAGGCAGCCCATTCATTGCTCTGACTAATGCTGAAACTTTTCTCCACTGGTCAGTTTTGCCCTTGTCTGCCCTCTGGAGCCAGAGTCAAACGGAGAAAGGTTGTGTCCTTTTATATAATAGTCTTTCCCTTAAATAAAGACCTCCAGACTTGCTCTTTCCTGAACACGCCCTGAATGTACTTTCCTCCCACCTAAACTCTGCTGTTTCTCTCTGTCTGCGCCCTCTGCCTTCCAGAGGTCACTTCCCAGTCTGAGGCCAAACCTTGCTCCTGGTTCATTTCTAGGGCAAATGTGACAGACAGCACCTGAGCCCAATGGCCTTGTGGTTCTTTTCCAGCTCAAGTTTTCGGAAGTCCTTTGAGAAATGGGCCTGGAAAACTCTGTCAGCATTAGCAAAATAACAGCTAGTATTTACTGAGTGCTCTCTACATGCCAAGTGCTATTAGGAGGCGCTTTTCGAGTGTGGCCTAATAAAATCTTCACAGTGATGCCTCGAAATAGGTGTTATCATTGTCCTCCCTTACAGAGGGGGACACTGAGGTGTCATGTCCCGTCCCCAAGGTCAGATAGTGCAGGATTTGAATATAGGTTGTCTGACTTCATAGACCACGCTCTGACCACTGAGATCTGTTAAACATTTGACACTGCCACAATGCGGGTCTGCACACGTGTGCACGGGCACACACACCGCACAGGTACCACACCACACACACACCACACCACACACACACACCCCCCACACGCACACACCACACACACCACACCATATCCACACACACCACACGCACGCACACACACACACATACACACACCCCACACAGGTGTTGCAGAAAAAAACGGATCCCACGAGAAACCAAGCACAACCCTCAGAGCGTCGGAGAGCTCAGGTTTACGGAGCCGGCGGACCCAGACGAGCGAACGCTCCAAAATTCTGGGGCCCCATTTCAGGGCAGTCTTCTCCTTATATAGGTTAAAACATACAGCTATCATTGCTACAAACTGATTGGCTACACATTACTATAGGTCACGGGCAGTTACAGAGCGCGGGAGTTGCCACGGGTTACCCACAGAGTAGGGGGTCCTAACAGGAACTTGTAGGAGCCGGGTGTTCCATTCCCATCAGGACGAAGGTCCCAATGTGCATTCTCACATTGGTTGCGGGTTGACGTGAATGGTCACTTAACAAGTCTATGTGCAAAGGGTCTCCAACAAAGGCTTGGGGCAGGTGCCTGAGAGCCAGACAGTCTTCCCTTATCTGATCACTCTTAGTCATTCATTTTACTGTTTCACTGAGAGTGGCGCGCAGGCCTTTGCAAGATAGAGGAGAGGAAGCAGTTACAAGTATGGAAGTTTCAATTTCCTCATCACAGGTACCACACCACACATACCACACACACCACACCATATACACACACCCCACACACCACACACACCACACCATATACACACATCACACACACCACACAGATACTACACCACACACACACCACACCATATACACACACCACACACACCACACACACACCCCCCCCACACACAGGTACCACACCACACACACCACACCATACACACACACACACACCACACACACCACACCATACACACACACACACACACCACACACACCACACCATACACACACACACACACCACACACACCACACCATACACACACACACACACCACACACACCACACCATACACACACACACACACCACACACACCACACCATACACACACACACACACCACACACACCACACCATACACACACACACACCACACACCACACCATATACACACACACACACCACACACACCACCCCATACACACACATACACCACACACACCACACCATATACACACACACACCACACACACCACACCATACACACACACACACACACACACACACACCACACACACCACACCATATACACACACACACCACACACACCACACCATACACACACACACACACCACACACCACACCATACACACACACACACACACCACACACACCACACCATACACACACACACACACCACACACACCACACCATACACACACACACACACCACACACCACACCATACACACACACACACACACCACACACACCACACCATACACACACACACACACCACACACACCACACCATACACACACACACACACCACACACACCACACCATACACACACACACACACCACACACACCACACCATACACACACACACCACACCATACACACACACACACCACACACACCACACCATACACACACACACACACCACACACACCACACCATATACACACACACACCACACACACCACACCATACACACACACACACAGCACACCATATACACACACACACACCATACACACCACACCACACACACACCCCCCACACACAGATACCACATCACCCCACCCCCACACACCATATACACACACCCCACACACCACACACACACACCCCCCACACACAGGTACCACACCACACACACCACACCACACACACACACACACCACACACCTGTGCTTACCTCAAGCTTATCTTTCAGTTCCGGATGTTCAAATGTTCTCCCCACCTTTACTGAGCTGGTCTCTTCCTTTAAGGCTCAGCTCAGATGTCACCTCTTCCAGAACCCCTCCTCTGTGCACGACCCCAGAGTCCTCTGAGCAACCATCCTCACAGCACCTACCACCTTATCCCAAAATTAGCTCCTCAAGGGTGGGAAGCCTTGTCTAGTTCTTTTTTATTCCAGAAGATCTAGAACAGGGGCTGACATGGTAGGTGCTCAGTAACTGCTTGTTGAATTTAAGTGAACCACTAGCCATGGGATGTGGGAAATATCATTAATCTTCCAAACCTTTGTTTTCCCATCTGTAAAGCAGGAATAATAACAGCTGCCCTACTCTACCCTGTGAGGTTTGGGGATGCTCCTGCATGGGACCGGATGTGGCGGTCCTTTGTAAATTACACAGCCCGTGCCCGTGTAGCAAGGACTGGAGTTGATGGGGATTCTTTTTTTTTTTTTCCTTTAAGAACTTTAACTGAGACACAATTGACATACAATAAACTGCATATATTTAAAGTGTACAATTTGATTTTTTTTCATATTAGTAATGTATCTATGGCAATCCCAATCTCCCAATTCATTCCCCTCCAACCCTCCCTGCTTTCCCCACTTGGTGTCCATATGTTTGTTCTCTACATCTGGGTCTCTATTTCTGCCTTGCAAACCAGTTGATTTATACCTTTTTTCTATATTCCGCATATATGTGTTTATATTCGATATTTGTTTTTCTCTTTCTGACTCACTTAACTCTGTATAACAGTCTCTAGGTCCATCCATGTCTCTACAAATGTCCCAATTTCGTTCCTTTTTACAGCTGAGTAATATTCCGTTGTATATATGTACCACATCTTCTTTATCCACTCATCTGTTGATGGGCATTTAGGTTGCTTCCATGTCCTGGCTATTGTAAACAGTGCTGCAGTGAACATTGGGGTGCATGTGTCTTTTTGAATTATGGTGTTCTCTGGGTATATGCCCAGCAGTGGGATTGCTGGGTCATATGGTAGTTCTATTTTTAGTTTTGCAAGGAACCTCCATACTGTTCTTCATAGTGGCTGTATCCATTTACATTCCCACCAACAGTGCAAGAGCGTTCCCTTTTCTCCACACCCTCTCCAGCATGTACTGTTTGTCGATTTTCTGGTGACGCCCATTCTCACCGGTGTGAGGTGACTGACGGGGATTCTTTACAGCAGGTATCTCACCAGGCACAAGTGCCCTTAGCTCTCTGAGCCTCAGTTTCTTCATCTGTGGCTCTGCCAGCTGCACAAGGGTACTGAGGATCAAATGGGACGTATTACAGTTGTGAGCCAGCTGATGGAAGAATAGGCTGTTTTCCGTTTACAAATGACTAGGAGGTAACCCGCTTCAGCTTGGATGGAGAAGCTACCCCCAAGCAGAGGCACCCTGCTCCTTCTCTTTTGAGCTGGAGAAGAACAAAGAACAAAACAGAAAGTGAGGCAGAGAAAGAATCCATTCCTTTGTGGTCCCAGAATCCCCAAGCAAAGGCCTGCCCTCACACATACACAACAAAGGCTGGGAAATTCTGGGGGATCAAGAAGTTCGCTCCAGGCAGAGAGATCTCAGTGGGGACCCCATGGCCAGATAGGAGGAGCCTGGAAGGCTTTTGATGCCAAAATTGCCTGAAGTCGCAGAACTGAAGTGTCCTGGTATGTCTGAGCTGGAAGAGACACCCCTGCCCTCAAACTCAGAGAGGCCAGGCAGGCTGCCCCACTGCTACCTGACACATCACCTCCTTCCTGAGGCATCGCTGCCTTCCTCGGAGCTGGCCCTGATGCTTATTGGGTAGAACAGAATTTCATTTTATATACAGCAGAAGAAATAGGGCACTCGCCGAAGTGCTTTATGAATGTCAGCTCATGTGATCCTCTTAACAATCCAGTGAAGCCCTGTTATCATCATCCTTGTTTTACAGATGAGGAAACTGAGGCCGAGGGAGGTTGCAGAGCCAGTGAGTGGCTAAGAGGGGATTCTAACTGAGGTTCCAGAGCAAGGGGTGGCTGGCTGCTCCAAACCCTGTGAGGGCAGACGGTCAGGCTGCCAACCCTGCCAGCCGGAGGGAGGGCAGCCGTGCCTTGGAGGCCCTCACCGGGGCCAGGAGTAGGTGCAGGGCTCAGCGTGGGGCCTGTGTAGATGTCACTTCCCAGGCTAGAATGGGGGAGCCCATCACGTTACGATTCTGGGACCAACCAGAGCAAGGAAGAGGGTAAAAGCCCGCGTGGGAGGTCTCCGTTACCCGAGACAACTGGGCAAGATCAAGCAGGCCTGAAGCCCCAAGCTCCGCTCGCCACGCTGCCTCCCAAACCCCCAGGGCCCTGCCGCACTGGGTTTCCTCTGCCAGGACCTGTCTTTCTCGCCCAGTGGCCCCTCCGCCCCACCCCTCTCTTCCCCCCGACCATTTGCAACACATCTTTCCCATCTCACCCTAAACCCTGGTCTCCCCAGAGTGCCTCTCAAGCCCCAGACGAAGGAGGCTGCTTGTGTCATGCATTCTGAGTGTCCGGGATGCGTCTTTTGTAGCTCTCTATTTCACCTGTAATGAAACGATTCATTGTGCAGTTGTAGGTGTTTAAATCACTTTATTGGCCTGCACATGTTTAAAGTGTAAAACTTGATGCATTTTGACATATATTTTCGCTTGTTAAACCATCACTGCAATCGGGATAATGAGCACAGCTGTCTCCCGTAACACTTCACCTCTTGACCCTCTGTGTTTCCTGCCTCCCAAGCCGTCCCACATCTGGTCAGCAGCGGATCTGCTTTCTGGTGTGTATTTTCTAGAATTTTCTAGAATAACTGGGCGATCCCAGAGTATGGACACGTTCTGTCCTATAATATATACGCTCTCACTCAGCGTGATGCTTCGAGACCCCTCCCCACTGCTGTGTGTATCAGTGGTTCCACGGCATTGCCCTGTGGTACCTTGTTATCTGGATGCATCACCATTTGTGTATCTGTTTACCTGTGGATGGCTACCTGGCTGTTACAAATAAAGCTTCAATTAAGATTTGTGTACAGGTCTTTGTATGAATGTATGTCTCCATTTCTCTTGAGTAAATATCTAGGAGTGGGGTGGCTGGATCATATAATAGGTACATGTTTAACTTTTTAACTAACTGCCAAACTGTTTGCGGAAGTGACTGTACCATTTTACGCTCTTGCCAGCAGCAAATGAGAGTCCTAGTTCAGCCACTTCCTCGCCAACAGTCGGGATGCGCAGTCTTTTTGGTTGCAGTCATTCGAATAGGTGTGTGGTGGTATCTCACTGTGGTTTTGTTTTGTTTTGTCTTTTAAAAGATTTTTTTTTTTGATGTGGAGCATTTTTAAAGTCTTTATTGAATTTTGTTACCATGTTGCTTCTGTTGTTTCTGTGTTTCTTGGCCGAGAGGCATGGGGGAACTTAGCTCCCGGAACAAAGATTGAACCCACACTCCCTGCATTGGAAGGCCAAGTCTTAACCACTGGAAAGCCAGGGAAGTCCCCTCACCGTGGTTTTAATTTATGTTTCCCCAAAGATTACTCATGTTGAGCATCTTTTCATATATCTGTATGCCATGCATTTATCTTTGGTGAAGTGTCTGTTCAAAAGTTTTACTCATTATTTTTAAAATTGGGTTGTTGTTGCTGCGATTTTAAAGTCTTTCCCTATCCTGAGAGTGAAAGATCTATGAGGGTGGGGGCCACGTCTCCTCTGATCAGGGTGATAGATGAGGCTCTGGGGTCCAGCACAGTGCCAGGGAGAGTGTCAGCGCTCAATAAATGTTTGATAAATTTTGAGTGAATTTAAATAAATTAGTGAGTGAATGCATGCATGAAAGAAGGACGTTTCTCTGCGTGGCTGGGGTGGAGCTCCAGATATGCTTGGAGCAAGGTCAGGAGAACCAGTGAGAGCCTGGGGAAAGGGGGCAGATGGGGTCGGCAGAGAAGGGGAAAAGCAACAGGTCAAAGGACAAGATGAGCCCCTGGAGACTGAATCTGGGTCCCTGTGAGGCCACCTCCTCGCCTGGCCCTGGACCCTCCAGAGGGTGGCCAGAAGCTGTTACGCTGAGCAAATTCTACCTAACGTGTCAAGGATTTTCGGGGCCCAACACAGGTCCCAGCCTCTCCCTCTCCATCACCTCCCTCCCCCAGAAGCCAGAGCCTTGTCCCAAAGGAGCGGCTGGCTTGCTAACGGGGAAGGTTGCAGGCCTGGTGAGAGACTCCTCGGGAGATGTGAGGGCTGCTTCAGTCCCCGCTGTGTGACCTGCCCGGACTGAACAGTCCCAGACGTTAACCATGAAACAGTGCTGCCTCGGGGGCTGAACTGACTCCATAACCATGAGCTTGAAGCCACAGCCACAGCTTCTGCAAGACGAGGCTGGAGCCCACAGGGGAAACTTCGCAAAAGTCTCAACGCGGAGGTCCCTTTCCTGCCTCTTCACTCCCCCCTTGCCAGAGGAGGTCTCACGCATGTGAAAGGCATCCTGTCTAGACTTTTAGAGTTATTTCTCAGTGAGGTTGTACACAAGTCACTGGGCTGTGGGTAGGGGGAAAGCACATTCATTAAAGACAAGCATTTAAAATAGGCCACCTGACTGATGAACCTCGTGGCAGGGTACGAATAGAGATGCAGACGTAGAGAACGGACTTGAGGACACGGGGGATGGGGAGGGGAAGCCGGGACGTAGTGAGAGAGTAGCATCGACATATACACACTATCAAATGTAAAATAGATGGCTAGTGGGAAGCTAATACAGCGCACAGGGAGACCAGTTTGATGCTTTGTGAAGACTTAAAGTGGTGGGATAGGGAGGTTGGGAGGGAGGCTCAAGAGGGAGGGAGTATGGGGATATATGTATACACGTGGCTCTTTCACTTTGTAGTACAGCAGCAACGGACACAATAGTCTAAAGCAATTATACTCCAATAAAGATTAAAAAAAAATAGGCCACCTGTAACCCTGCTTGGCCATCTTCCTCATTTTTAATATCCACTGGGTCTCAGCAGGAAGATGCCTTGAAGGTTCAGGGCCAACCGCCTTGGGGCTTAAGGGTGGAAAAAGAGGTCTTCATCAACTCCTGGCCCCCACCAGGGGCCCCACTGTCCTCTGCCCAAGCCCCAGCTCTGCAGAGGACCCGGGAGGCTTTAGAAGACCAGATTTGTGCTCAGGGACCCTGGGAGAGCTCAGCCCTCTAGTAGCCTGCATGGCCTCGGCCATCACCCCAACTTCCAGTTAAGCACAGGCTGGAAGGAGTGAGTCCCATCTTGCTGTTGAAGAAATCAGGAGGGAGCTGAATAATTGTGGGGGTCATTTGTGCTAGTCGCCAAATATTTCTGACTTTGCTTTTGGAGCACATGGTAGGATTGTCCTTCCTGGACCCCTTGCTGTTGGCAGGGTTCGTGTGGTTATTCTGACCAATGAGTTGGGAGCTGAAGTGATGTGGGTCATTTCCAGGCTAGGGCATTTAGTTGCAGATATAAGGCCTTTCAGAACATTCTTTCCCTCCGTCATGGCAACCAGCAGCGTGGGAGATGACAGCCCCCCCATTAGCCTGGGTTCCTAAGTGAGAATGACATGGGCAAATACAGAAAAAAAAAAACCTAACCCTATTTGCAGGGCATCTCCTATGGTTTAAGCCAATTACATGAAAAATCTCATTTAATTTGCCCAAAATGTCCATGAAGAAGGGGGGCGGGGGGGGGGGCGTCCCTGCTATTATCATGATTGCCACCTTCCAGATGAGGAGACTGAAATGGAGAGGAAGTTGGTCTACCAGAAATCACCCAACTGAGATAGAATCTGAACACAGGTGTCCGACTGGAAAGTCCATGCTTTTCCCAACAAACAACACTGTCTGAATCACCCAATAACCCGTTTAGCGGTTTCTGCTGCCTGCTAATGCCTAGGGCCCCGCTGTCTGGGGTTCAGCTCTTTGGGGCCGGAGCCAGGGAGAGGGGAGACCCTAAGACGGTGGACGCAGCCAGGCCGTGCACGGGCGCTTCCTTCCTTCATCCTTCCACGGACGCGTTCACACAGCCAGTATTTACTGGGCGTCCGACATCAGGCCTCCTTGTCACGGCAGGAGCACCCGGCCAGGCTGCGCCGAGAGTGGGGAGAAGGACCACGAATCAGCGAAAGGCAGCGCAGAGGAACAGGGAGCCGGGCTGTCAAGGACACGGGCGCTGCCGGCCATCGTGGAGCGAGGGGCAGGCATGGTAGGGCTCGGGGCAAGCAACAGCAGTAACAATAAAGTAGCCACCATCTGCTGAGCACCGAGTACGAGCCCGGCCGAGGCTGCTTCCCATACAACATCACCTCCTTCTCACAGCTGCCCTCTGACAATACCGTTACGAGGCATGTGTTACAAGCAAGGGAACGGATGCTCAGAGAACTGAAGTAAGCTGCCGAAGCTTACACAACCAGCGAGTAGCAGGGTCAGGATTTCTGTTCCAAAGCCCATAACCTTAGCCCCGCTTCTCCTTTTGAACCGACAGGTGTGCATTCAATGACTCTGCACATTAGGGAAACCTCCCCTTCCTCCAGGTGGAGACAGCCCAGCTTGGCAAGTGGAGGTACCCTTGTGTGGATTGGAGAAAGGTGCTACTTGGCAAATGTAGGGCAGGCTGGAGTTTAACCAGCGCCTCGCCTCGGCTGGCCGCCTGTCAGGGAGCCACCTGCATGCCTGTCGGCGGCGGTCCTGGGGGCAGGGTCTTACGGGTGCGGCTGAGGCTTTAGACTTCGGCATGAGGTCAGTGGGGAGCCGGTGGCTGAGGCAAGCGGTGGTTGTAGCTGACTCTAGTCTCCTGCAGGGTGGCCTCGGCGCAGCAGGAAGACAGGCAGAGTGACGGGTTGGAAAGGCGAAGGTGGAGAGGAAGGTGGGCTAAACCAGAGCAGAAGGAGCAGGGGTGGAGGGAGCAGCCAGGAAGTCGAGGAGGTTGAGAAGGTGGAGCAGACAGGACATGGGGATGAGGAGGGGAACCCAGTTGGTGCCCAAGTCTCTGAGTCGGGCCACGAAGTAGGGGTTTGGGGGTGGTATTAGCATGGAGAAGGGGTTGCACAGAAGGAGGAAGCTATAACTTAGAGATAGGGCGGGAAGGGGGATCGTGTTGCACAAATTGATTTAGAAGTGCCCTTCAAATCTTCGACAATATAACCCTGCAGACTTGTGTCTTCTCTTCTCTTCTCTTGGCAAACAGCGCTAGTTCCCTCAGTTTATGTATTGGGACCCGCTTCGCGGAGCCTGCATCCCACCTGAGATCCCGCATTCAGAACTGAACCCACGATTGCAAGGACAGTGTGAGCACGCTGGCTGGAGCCCATCCCCTTGTTTATTTTGTGGCTCGGGCTGCGTTTGCACTGGCTTGGTTGGCAAATACGTGGCACTGCTGACTCATTTTGAGAGCGTGGTTACCAAGGCTAGAAGATTTTTTTCCACTTATGTTCCCCTGCTAAGATACACCCCCCCCTCACCAACCCCTGCACTGTACCGGTCACCAGTTGAATATGACTATAAAATTCTCTTGAACTCATCTCTTACTCCAGCCACATGGCTTCGGTGACCGGTTCCGTGCAGGCTCTGTGAAGCTTTGGGATCTGGTGCAATCAGAGAGTACTGCCCGCACACCTTGGCAGGTGCCTCTCACTCCCTGCCCCGAGAGCTCTCTGATGTTCCTTTGGGAGAGGCCTCTTCGATCCCTCTGATTAATGATCAGCTCACGTGTGGGGGAGCCCACGCCTGTGGAGCCATCCTGGATCAGTGGAAGTCAGAGACCGATGGACGATGCTTCCACGGACAATTCTGAGATGCATTTCGTAAGGCCTCTTAGAGGGCCGACTCCATGCTACATCCTTGTGCTGGGTTTCCCTGCCTCCCATTTCATTCTTCCTGTCCTGTTTTTTGGACCCCTGGGACCACTTCCCAAATAAATGACCAACACACACTTTTGTCTCGGGTTCTGCTTTGGGCGAACTCAGGCTAAGGGACCCCAGTCTTTTCTAAACTTGGACAGCAGGTCTTTGAGTGGACGACTTTGGATTTATCCAGATTATGTGAAATCTGAATCTCAAACGGTCTGGTATCTGAACTAAGGCAGAGGGGTCAGATCAGAGGATCTGAGGGTTGAACTTGCCAGAAGGTCTTATTTCCTAAATGGGGGAGGGGTCACTGAGAGAGACTCTCGAGGGTCTGACAATTTTCACTTGTTTCTGGAATCCTTTGGAACTTTCCCAACACTTCCTTTTCAGGCTTAATCTGAAAATTAAAAAAATACATATTAGTGAGCAACTCACTTCACTTGTTCCTTCCCAGGCCTCTGAACTTGAGGAAACAACAATCTAGAGATTTTGTTTTTCAGCAGAATTACAAAAAGGACAGTGGGATGACAGCCAGGCAGGAGGCCAGGAGGGATGGAGGGAGAAGATGCTACCCATTGAGAAGGAAATAAAGAGGGATAGTACATCAGAGTCAGGGAAGGAGCACGGGTGACCTGCCGTGGGAGGGAGAGCCCTGGCTTCTCTTTGCAGCTGGGGGACCACAGCCCAGAAGATGAGGCAGGCACCGCAAGAGAAGGCAGCAGGCAGGTCTGGTGGCCAGAGGAAGGAAGAGGCTGGCTGGGTACAGAAACCAGGGGACTGGGTTGGGGGCCTGCGGGGTTGGAGGATGCTGGGCTGTGCAACCCTCCTCCCCGGCTTCGTGCTCCACGATGGGGAAGAAGGAGCATCGAAGATCAGCTCTGCTGATGCAAACCCCAGAGAAAGGTTTTCAGGTCTGACAAATACAGTCATAGATAAACGTGGCAAATCCTTCTTGATCCACAAATGGATTGGAACCGGGAACAGGGGAGCGATGTAGAAGCAGCCCTAGTGCGCGTCTCAGTTCTGCCTTTAACGAGCCCAGGACCCATCAGTTAGCCTCTCTGCATCTCAGTTTTCTCACTTGCAAAGTAGAAATGGTAATGCCCGCCTCACAGGGCTGCTGGGAGGCGTGATGGCTAATTTTACACGTCAATTTGGTTAGGCCGTGGTGTCGATATTTGGCCAAACACTCGTCTAGACATTGCTGTGAAGGTACTTTGTTTAAGATGAGATTAATGTTTAAGTCGGTGGACTTTGAGCAAAGCAGGTTCCCACCATAATGTGAGTGGGCCTCATGCAATCAGTTGAAGGCCGGAATAGAAGAAGACTGACCTTCCCCAAGCAAGAGGGAATTCTGCCCGCAGACTGCTTTTGGACTTAAGCTGCAACGTCAGCTCTTTCCTAGATCCCTGGGTCTCTAGCCTGACATCCTGTGCTTCAGATTTTGGGCTTAGCAGCTTCCGCAAAGATGTGAACCAACTCCTTAAAATTGGTTCTCTCCCCCTCCCCCCACCCCACATACATTCTATTGGTCCTGTTTCTCTGAAGAACCCTAATGCAGGAGGATTCAATGATAAAAATATAATGGCAGATGCCAGATACAGAAGACTACATACTGTGATTCCATTTATACAAAATTATAGAGAAGGCAAGTATAGTACAGTGACTGAAAGTAGATCTGTGATAGCCCAGGGCTGGAGTTGGGGACGTGGACTGTACATGGGCACAGGGCAGTCTGGGGGATGATGGGATGAGATGTGAGTATATGTATTTGTTAAAAATCATCGAATCATATCATTAAAAATGGGTGTGACTGGTTCTGGCACAAATGGATATCCATGTGCATAAGAATAAAGCTGGATCTTTCCCTCATGTTATATACAAAAATTAGCTCAAAATGAATCATGAGCCTAAACATAATAGCTAAAACTGTAAAACTCATGGAAAAAAATAGAGGCGTGCGTCTTTGTGAGCGTGGGGTAGGCAAAGCCTTGTTAGGTGTGAAAATTACAGCACAAATGACAAGAGAAAAAGTAGGTAAACAGGAGTTTTTCAAAATTAAAAACTTCAAAGAATGCTATCAAGAAAGTGAAAGGACAACCAACAGAATGGGAGAACATGTTTGCAGACCATATATCTGATAAGGGACTTGTACCTCGAATACATATGTGAAGAACTACTACAACTTAATAATGAAAAGACAAATAATCCAGTTAAAAATGGGCAGAGGATCTCAATAGATCTATCTTTCTCCAAAGACAGATAAATGGCCAATAAGCACACGAAAAGGTGCCCAACATAATTAACCATGGGATTAGGGAAATGCAAACCAAAAGCACAATCAGATACCACTTCACACTCTCTAGGATGCGTATAATTTAAAAGACAATAAGTGTTGGTGAGGATGTGGAGAAATTGGAACCTTCATACATTTCTGGTGGGACCGTGAAGTGGCTCAGCTGTTTTGGAAAATAGTCTCGTGGTTCCTAAAAGGTTAAACATATGGGGTTAACATATGACTCAGAAATTCTACCTCTAGGTATACACCCAAAAGAAATTAAAACATGTGTCCACATAAAGCCATGTACACGAAGTTTGTAACAGCATTGTTCATAATAACCAAAATGCAGAAACAACTCAAAGAATGAATGGATAAATAAAATGGAGTGCATCTATACAATGGAATATTATTTGACAGTAAAAAGAAATGAAGGACTGATATATACTACAACACAGGTGGACCTTAAAAAAATATTATGCCGGGTGAAAGAAGACAGACACAAAAGATCACATGTTATATGATTCCATGTTTATGAAATATTCAGAATAGGCAAACCTATGGAGGTAAAAAGTAGGTAAGTTGTTGTCTAGGTGAGAGGGAAGGGAGTTGGAAGAAATGGGGGGTGACTGCTAATACGGATGGGTTTTTGGGGGGGGTGATGAAATGGTCTAAAGTTGATTGTGGTGATGGTTGCACATCTCTGTGAATACAATAAAAAAAATCGAATTGTGCATTTTAAATGGGTGAATTGTATAGTGTAGTATGTAAACTACATCTCAGTAAAGCCGTTTGAAAATGAGTGCATTTTCTCTGTTGATTGGTGATTTTGAATACCTTTTCATGTACCTGTTGGCTATTTGTATGTCTTCTTTGAAAAAACATGTTCAGTTCCTCTGTCCATTTTTAAATTGAATTGTTGTTTTTTTGATATTGATTTGTATGTGTTTCTTATATATGTTGGATATTAAGCTCTTATCAGCATTTGTGAATATTTTCTCCCATTCCATAGATTGTCTTTTTATTTTGTTGATGGTTTCTATTGCTGTGCAGAAGCTTTTTGGCTTGATATAGTCCCACTTGTTTATTTTTGCTTTTGTTGCCTTTGCCTTTGGTGTCAAATCCAAAACAAACAAACAAACAAACAAAATCACCAAGACTGATGTCAAGGAAATTATCACCTATGTTTTCTTCTGGGAGTTTAATGGTGTCAGGTTTTAGATTTAAGTCTTTAATCTATTTTGAGTTAATTTCCATGTGCGGTGTAAGATAGGATTTCAGTTTCATTCTTTTACATATGGACTTCCAGTTTTCCCTGCACCATGATATATTCTTGGCTCCTTTTCATAAATTGTTGACCACATATGCATGGGTTTATTTCTGGACTCTCTATCCTGTTCCACTGATGTATGTGTTTGTTTTTATGCCAATCCCATACTATTTTGATTATATAGTTTCATAATATAGTTCGAAACCAAGACGTGTGATGCACCCAGCTTTGTTCTTCTTTTTCAAAGTTGCTTTGGTTATTTGGGGTCTTTCATGATTCTACACAAATTTTACAATTGTTTTTTTCTGTTTCTGTGAAAAATGCCATTCGAATTTTGATAAGGATAGCATTTAATCTGTAGATTTCTTCCACTAATCATTAGAGAAATGTAAATCAAAATCACAAATGAGATAGCACCTCACTCCTATTAGAAAAGCTATCACTAAAAAGACAAGAGATCGCAAGTGTCTGAAGATGTGGAGGAAAGGGAACTCTTGTGCACTGTTGGTGAGAATAGAAATTGGTGTAGCCACTGTGGAAAACTGTATGGCGTTTCCTCACAAAATTAAAAGTAGAACTACCATACGATCCAGCAATCCCACTTATGGGTATATATCCAAAGGAAATGAGAATAGGATATCGAAGAGATATCCATACTCCGGTGTTCGTTGCAGCATCATTCACCATAGCCATGATTTGGAAGCAGTCTAAGTGTCTGTCAGCAGAGGAATGCATAAAGAAGGTATGGTGTATGTATACACAATGGAATATTATCCCACCATGAGGAAGAAGAAGGAATGGATAAAGAAGGTATGATAAAGAAGGTATGGTGTATATATATACACAGTGGAATATTATCCCGCCACAGGGAAGAAGAAATCCTGTAATTTGCAACAACAGGAAAGCATCTTGAAGGCACTATGCTAAGTGAATGAATCCAGGCAAAGACAAAGACTGCATGTTATCACTTAATGTGCAATACCCCTCGCCTGGAAAAAAAAAGAATTCAAACTCATAGAAACAGAGCAGAATGGTGGTTGTCAGGGGCTGGGGGGGGGGGGAAATAGGGAGGGGCTGGTTAAAGGGTACACACTTTCAGTTATAAGACGAATAGGGTCTGAGGAGCTAATGTATACTGTGGGCAATATGGTTGATAACCCTGTATTATATGATTAAAATTTGTTAAGAGAGTAGAACTTAATGTTCTCACCGAAAAGAAAAAAAAAGACAAAAATATGAGGTGACAGCTGTGACAATTAACTAGGTGAGGGGAATCCTTTCACAATGTATACATATATCAAAACACAATGATGTGCACTTTAACTATCTTAATTTTATTTGTCAATTATTAAAGAATAAATGAGTGAATTCTGTTGTATACAAATCATACCTCAATAAAGTTGAATGAAGATTCTAGTGTGTGTATGTGATGTGTGTATAGTAGGTACTGCTGTCATGGTCATTTTCAGATAAAGAAACTGGAAACTGTGGCACAGAGAGCTTCCGTGTCCAATGAGCTGTCCAAGGGACTCGGGTCCCTGCTGGGTCTTGTACAAATGGAAAGCATCCAGGTCGGCTGGCTTTGGTAGCAGTGGCGCCAGGGTTCTGGTCCATGAGTAATGGCAGCAACCCAGGACACAAAGCTGCTGGGGTCAGGAGAGACCCGGGAACCCCTTGGAAGGGAAAGGGCTACAGAACTCTCAGTGAGCTGCGGAGTCTCCATGAGTCCTGGCCCCTGTGGGGATGCCGTGCTCGTGAGGGGAGGGTGTGTATTTACGCTGTTATCGAGGCTGTACCTGTGCCCGGACCCAGAGAACCGCCTTTCATTGATAACCTCATCGCGGTCCGTACTCACAGCCACCCCTAGAGGTGGGTATGCTGCCCCCTCGCCCCCATGTCACAGGGGAGGTAACAAGAGGCAAGATACTTGCCTGAGCTTAACAACTATACTGCCAGCCCATCACGCCCATGGCAAGAGCCAGGGTCCTAGATGATCCTTTGCCTCCTGGTGCCCGGAAGGCCTCCCATCCCTTGGCCTTCAATCCGTGTGGGGCCGCACCTCTCAGGTCTCACACAGCCTCTCCCAGGCCCTCAGGAGCCATTTCCACCCTAGATCTGTCATATAAAGGCTGTCCTCCCAGAGTCTCCAGGGCACCCAGGGCCTGGGGCTTTTCCTTTCACAGGATGGGCTGTGTCTTGGTCTGGGGTAATGGCAGCCCTGGAGGCCATGGGCCCCGTGTTCAGGCCTGGGTTCGAGTCCTGGCTCCGTTTCTGAGCTGCTGTGTCACCCATTCATTGGTCCTCGCTACCCCCCACTTCAGCCTTGGATTCTCATTTATAAAACAAGGAGTCAGATGGTGTGATCGAAGGTCCCTGCAACCTCTGATGTTGTGTGGGTCCCAGGCATGGTCAGCACAGGGAAAAGGACACCAGGAGGGAAGGTCAGCACCGGCAGCCCGTCTGGGGGTCAAGGTCTCAGCCGAGTCAGTGCGTTCTGATTAATTGAGACGGGCTTTGTCAGCCCATCCCGACCTTGGTGACAACGCGGCATTTGACTTTATAAGCTTGAGCTTCCCTTGGCTGAGACCCTGTGGGCGCAGCTCTGAGGCCATCCAGGCAGGGGCGGCTGATTGAAAGGGCTGCTCTCCCTGCTCCCATCAGTCCAGGGAAGGAGGCTGGGGGAGACTTCCCGCCATGGTAGCTATTTTGAAAGAGATTCTCTCTCCCTGAGGGTCTTTCGGTTTTTGGATGTCAGCTCTTTCCTCCTGCTGTCTGGACAAAGCAGGTGGGATTTCAGAGAATTAAGAGGAGATGCGATGGTGTGAGCCATCATCAATGCCACTGCCGCACAACAGGGGGCTCCGCGGCCGCACTGGGGTTTGTCCCTGTTTAATTCATGTTCCAGGGGTTTGAGTTCAATGATATATTTTTCTCCAGAATGAGAGAAGAGACTTTAGGCAGAGATACCTACTAGACCAGAGAGGGGCGGGGGAGGAGGGAGAGAAAGAGAGAGACGCACACAGAGAGAGACAGAGACAGAGAGTCTTTCTGAGAGAGCTCTCTAAACTCTGAGGCACCTGGACGAGTGACTTAGAGAAGAGAGACAGAGAGACTGATACAGGTGAGGCTGTGCAGCTCGGGGGAGGCTGAGGTGGACCCACAACCAGGTGTGTATCTTGGCTTCACCTTTTCTAGTTGTCTTGCATAGAACTAAATCACTGGGTTTTTGTGAGCATTAAAATTTAAGGTGTGTAATTTCCATAACAGTGTCTGGCATATAGTCGGCACTTAAGAAATGTTCCTTCCGGGCACCCTTTATCATGGTTTCTCTCTCTCTCGGGGACTGTTTGCTCTTTGGGGTCTGGGACTCGGCGCCCAGCCCAGAGACTGCCTTGTAAATGTCAACCACTGAAGGGACGCAGTGGCGGGCAAGGTCCTCCCCGGGGTGCCAGCCTGCGGGTGCACAGGGCAGCCGCCAGGGTGCAAAGCCAGATGAGGATCTGTGGCTCGTGGAGAGACTGTTGAACGGTTACCCCCATATCCCTTTCCTACCTGTAGCCCAGGCCTCTGCTAGTCCCCAGATGTGCACTGCAGAGCCTCTGCCCCTCTATTCGACTCCCTGAGTCTAGTTGCCATGGAAACCAGTGGTTTCACATAGGACAAAGCACAGGGAAACTCAGCGTTGGACAGAAACTTGCAAACACATTATGTAGCATAAAAAAAGAGAGTCTGGGAGACTGGGTGCAATAAAGGCTTCATTGCCACTTGTTTAGGGAAAAAAAACACCTCCACAAGTCTCAGATATAAAGGGGTTTTGTTATCATATTTGTATTTTTTCTTCTAATCTCTTTTTCTTTTCTTATTGATGGCTTTTTCCCCCTTAGAGACAGCTCCTAGCAAACTGCAGTCCAGGAGCTTGCTGAGTACTTTGCCAGTCCTGCAGCCCTGCTGTCCCTCTTACATGTCCTGTCATTCCAGTGTCCTCTCGCTCAGAGTCCCTGAAACGTCCTGAGCATCCATACTTGGGCAGGCGTCACCAAACCTGCTTTTGTCTCCTAATGTCAGAGCAAACTGGGGCCAGAGAGAGCGGTGTCCTCCTCACCCCTCTAAGAACTGCAGTCCTTGTGATGATGGCAGACCCTCAGGTTTATTTGGTTTCTGTATTTTAAAATCCTGGGATGGTGGGAGACTTCCACTTCTGGCCAAGAGAGAGTAAGAGATCCAGAATTGCCCTCAGGTTGAAAACATTAAAAAAAGAAAAAAAAAAAAACTGGACAAAATATATGAAACAACTGTTTTTCAAACTTTGGACAGCAAATGATGCAGGACTGTGAACCCTGAAGGGAGGGAAACAAATGAGGGGATCCCCATGATTGTCCAGCAAAATGCCTGGAGGCAGTTTCCAGGCAGCAGAGCAGGGAGGAGGAATCAGAACAGAGCCCAGCTGTTCTTGCTGACTTGAGACAGAGATTGAAGCTTGTGGAGGCTGAGGGCATTAGAACTTGCAGGACATAACACAGAAAGCAAAAAGTTGAAGGGAGGGAGGGAGAGAGAGAAGGGTGGTCTCAAATATTTGGCAGAATACTGGTTTGAGAATGTGTCAGTCCCCACGAGGTTGGGATAAGTAGTTGAGATAAAGCAGTAGGCAGACTGAAATTCCCAGAGCTCACAGAAGGCTGGGAATAGTTTATATTGCCACTATCCAGAGTGGCTAGACCTCAAAATACATAGGGTATCAGATAGAGTCCTCAGAAATCCTTAATAATAGAGCTAAATTAGCCTTAGACTAAAGGGTCCATGGACTCACCCCAATGAACCTTTAAAAGCAAGACTCAGAAGGATCAAACGGATCTCAAAAGACTTAACTGCATGCCTCAATATTCTTTAATGAAATGCAACAAAATCTAGCACCCCAAAACATAAAATTGACTATGTTCAACATTCAGTATGATCCATTGCCCAAGAGAAAAATTAATCAATTGAAACAGATCAGAAAATGACAAAAATAATGGAATTAGCAGGTAACGGTATTAAAATATGCTCCATGTATTCAAGAAGATAGAGGAAAACATGAATATAGGAAGAGAAGTGAAAAATACAAAAAGACACAAATGAAACTTCTAAAGATGAAATATATAGTATACGGATTGAAAAATACACTGGATGGAATTAAGGGCAGATTGGAAACTTGCAGAAGAAAAGATTAGTGAAATAGAAGATAAAGCAATACAAACTTAAATACAGCACAGATTTTTAAAAGATTTAAGAGAGAGAGAGAGAGGCAGAGAGAGAGAGAGAGAGCGCACATTGGTGACTATGGAACGTGTCAAGCAATCTAATTTTTGTGTAATTAGTGTCCCAGGGGGAGACAGAAAAGAGGTGAATATAGAAAACACATAGCAAGATGGTAGATTTAAATTCAAACATACTGGTAATTGCATTAACTGTAAATGGGCTAAATGCCTCAATTAAATGGAGAGATGATCATTTTGGCCACAATAATAATAAATCAAGGCTCAGTTTTATGCTGTCTACAAGAAGCCATTTTGAATATAAAGACTCAGGTAGATTAAAAGTAAAAGAATGGAAAAAGATATACTATACAAACACTTATCACAAGAAAGCTGTGGCAGACATACCAATATTAGACAGGGTAGACTTCAGAGCAAGGAATATTAACAACCAATTCATCAAGAGGACATACTAATTGTGTATTCACATGTAAGAGAACCTCAAAATACATGAAACCAAAACTAATAGAACTGAAATGTGAAATGATAAAATCTACATTTATAGCAGGAGATTTCAATACCCCTCTCTTAGTAATTGATTGAACAAGTAAACACAAAGTCAGCAAGGATATAGAAGATCTGAACAGCTATTAAAAATTGACTTAATTGACATTCATAAAATGCACCGCCCAACACCACCAGAATACACATTCCTTTCAAGTGAAGATGGAACGTTCACCAAGATCAACCAGACACTGGGTTATAACACAGGTTTCAATAAAACTAAGAAGATTTAGATCATGTGAAATACTCCCCCTAACCACAACTATGACAGACATCTTCAAGTGTTTGGAAATGTAAAAACATTTCTAAATACTTCATGGATCAAAGAAGGAATCACAAGAAAAATGTAAAAATATTTAAAGCTGAATGGAAATTAAAATTTCCATCAACAGTACATCAGTATTTGTGGCATATAGCTAGAGCAATGTGTAGAGTGAAATTTATAACAATAAATGATTACGTTACAAAACAAGAAAGGTTTCAATTCAAAGATCTAAGCTTCCAACTTAAGAAACTGGAAAAAAAAAGAAGAAGAGATCAAACTAAATGCAAATAGGCAGATGCTAGAAAATACTAAGGATAAGAGCAGAAATCAATGAAACTGAAGAAAACAGCAGAGAAAATATTGAAACTAAAAGATAAAATTGACAAACTTAACCAGATAGATCAATTAAAAAAAAGAGAGAGAAAAGACAAAATTTACCAATATTATAAATGAAAAAGTGGACATCACCACACATCTTATATACATTAACATGATAATAAGGAGTATGAGGAACAATATTTTTAAAATAATTAATTAATTAATTTTTGGCTGTGTTGGATCTCCATTGCTTGGGCTTTCTCTAGTTGTGGCGAGCGGGGCCTATTCTTCGTTGTGGTGTGCGGGCTTCTCTTTGCAGTGGCTTATCTTGTTGTGGAGCACGGGCCCTAGGTGCGTCGGCTTCAGTAGTTGTGGCATGCAGGCTCGGTAGTTGTGGTGTACGGACTTAGTTGCTCTAAGGCATGTGGGATCTTCCTGGATCAGGGATCAAACCAGTGTCCCCTGCATTGGCAGGAGGATTCTTAACCACTGCACCACCAGGGAAGTCCATAAACAATATTTTTTGACAACTGAGATGAAATGGATAAACTCCTTGAAATACATAAATTACCAAAGATTAAATATTCAAATAGCCCAGTATCTATTTAAAAGTTGAATTTGCAGCTAAAGACTTTCTCACAAAGAAATTTCCAGACCTAGAGATGAATTCAGGGATGAATTCTACCAAATATTTAAGGAAGAAATAATATCAAGTCTATACAAACTCTTCTAGAAAATGGAACAGGGAGGAAGTCTTCCCATTCATTTTATGAAACCAACATTACCCTGGTACCAAAACCAGATGAAGACATTGTAAAAAAATAAAAACAGCAGATTGATATGTCTTATGAAATTAGATGCAAAAATAATTCTGTCATATACAATCCAACGATACATTAAAGAGATACATCATGAAAAGTGGGATTTATCCCAGGAAACAAACCAAGTGTCCTTCAACCCGCGAATGGTTAAACTATGTATGGTACATCCACACCATGGGATACTATTCAGTAATAAAAGAAACAAACTATTGATATATTCAACAATCTGGATGAATCAGCATAAAATTAAGCTCAGTGGGAAAAACAAAAACAAAAAACCCAACAACTGCCCCAAAGGTTACAAATTATATGATTTCATTTATATAACACTCTTGAAATAATAAAATTATGGGATTGAGAAACAAATTGGTGGTCACCAAGTTGGGGAAGGGGTGAGGACAGGAAGGAGATGGACGTGACTATGAATGCGTAATATGAGGGACCCGTGTGGTGATGGAAATTGTTCTGTATCTTGCCTGTATTAATAATGTTACTCAGGTTGTGAACTTGTACTATAGTTTTGTTGAATGTTACCACTGGGAGAAAAAGGGTAAAGGGTACATGAGATCTCTGTATTATTTCTTACAACTGTGTGTGAATCTACAATTATCACAAAATAAAAGGTTTAATTTTTGAGAAGTGAAAAAAAAAATGACCATACCTAGTGTTGGCAGGGATGCGGAGCAACTGGGTTACTCATTCACTGCTGTTAGAAATGAAAAATGGTTCAGCCACTTTGGAATAATTTACATTTTTAAAATAAAGTGAAACAGGCACTCACCATATGACCCAGCAACCCCACTCCTGGGTATATGCCCTAGAGAAATGAAAACATATGTTCGTAGAAACACTTGTATGCAGATTTTCATAGAAGCTTTGTTTATATTGAACCCAAACTGGAAGCAGCCCAAATAACAATTAATAGGTGAACGGATAAATAAGTTATGGTATATCCATAAAATGGGGTGCCATCTAGCAGTAAAAAGGAATGAATCACGGGTACATGCAACCACATAGATGAATCTCAAAATTGTTATGCTGAGAAGCCAGTCACAAAAGGGTATAGACTATCTGCTTTCATTTATATGGTATTTAGGAAAAGCAAAATATAGAGATAGATCAGTGGTTGCCGTGGGCTGGAGAGGGGAGGGGATTAACTGCAAAGGAGTAGGAGGAGACACACGGAGGTAAAGGAAGTGACCTTGACTGTGGTGGTAGTGGTTACGCGACTATATTTATCAAAACTCATCAAATTGGACACTTAAAATTGGAGAATTTTATTATTTGCTTATTAAACCTCAACAACACTGATTTATTAATTTATTTATTTATTGGCTGCATTGGGTCTTCATTGCTGCACACAGGCTTTCTCTAGTTGTGGCGAGCGGGGGCTACTCTTTGTTGCAGTGTGCGGGCTTCTCATCACTGTGGCTTCTCTTGTGGGGGAGCATGGGCTCAAGGCACGCAGGCTCAGTAGTTGTGGTGCACGGGCTTAGTTGCTCTGTGGCATGTGGGATCTTCCCTGACCAGGGATCGAACCCACGTCTCCTACATTGGCAGGCGGATTCTTCACCACTGCGCCACCAGGGCGGCCAGAGATGTCTGACCCAGGAGTTGACATTTGAGCAGGCCGGAGTCAATTGAAGAAGTGGGCCAAGCCAGTATCTAAGGAAACAGTATTCCAGGTTTAGGAAAGGGCAGTTGCAAAGACCCTGGAATCACAGCCTGCGTGGAATGTTCGAGCAGCAGCATGAAGGCTAATGTGAACAGAAAGAGTGTAATGGTTACTCCCTGTCTAAGCTGTCATCAGCTCCTATGAAGTGTGACTCTAAACTATATCCCAAATCTATCCATTTTGCCCTCCCTCTAGTGCTATTACCTGAATTGAAGCTACCATCCTTCCCTCCTTTCTCATCTGACCAGGCTCTCCTCCTCCACTCTCACTCCTCCCTTCCATGCATCCTCCATACAACAGCCAGAGTGATCTCAGAGACAAGTTACTTGTAAATCGGATTGTCTTTCATCATATTTTATTTCCTTTCTGTAAGAACTATGTGCCCTTTGCAGTATGAATTTTCAGTGCCTCCCATTAGAGTAGACACAGTATATTTCCTTGTCCTATTGATGAAGGGCTTGGTCCTGTGCCTTGATTTGGCCAATGGAATGTTGAAGGACATGATGTAAGCAGTGGCTTTAAATGAGCTTGTGTGTTTTGGCTTGGTCTTTTAGGTATCTACCATCTTCCACGAGGAGAGTGTGCTTTGGTAAACAGTGGTCCCAGAAGGAGAAACGTATGGAGAAGAACTAAAATCAACCTTTTTTGTGAACTGCAGCCACCCCAGCTGACTTGTAGTCTTGGTGAGACAGAAAATTAACTGTTGTTGAGAGCCACTGAGATTTGGGGGGGCTGTTTGTTATGCAAGATTATTGTAGCAATAGCTGACCTATTCACTTTCTGTTATGTTTAAAATAAAGTCCAAACACTATCTTATGGACTAGGTGCTGTACATTATCTGGCTCTGCCCTGCCCTCCTCTAGGTTGCATCTTGTGCCATCCTCTCATGCTTACACATGATGTTTCAGCCACTCCAGCTTTTGTTTGGCTCTTGAACACACTACTGCATGTTACTCCCATCTCAGGCCTTTGGACATGCTATTCCCTCTGCCTGGAAACCTCTTTTCCCAGATTTCTCCATGATTGGCTCTTTCTTGTTTTTCAAGTCTCTGCCCAAATATCTCCACCTTAGCATAAGCAGACAGTCAAAAGTTGCTCCCAATCACTCTATTTTTTTCTTACTGTGTACTGCAATTTCCTAAAACCTACTGCTTGCTGAAATTACTTTTTAAAATTATGTTGGCTTGTTTATTGCCTCTTTTCCTCCTCTATTATGTAAAAAATACATGGGAAAAGTGACACTGTTATGTTCAACTTATCCCCAGTGCCTGCAACAATGCCCAAGAGAAGTTAGTTCTTTGAAAATGTTATTAAAATTGATAATCCCCTAGCAACACTGAATGAGAGGGAGAGAGAAAACACAAATTATTACCACTATCTGAAATGAAAAAGGGACATCACTACATATCTTAGACCCTTAAAAATAAATAACAAGAGGATATTCTGGCCAGTTTTATGCCAATGAATGCAAAAATTTTTTTTAAATGAACAATTCCATGAAAAACACAACTTACCAAAATGGACACAAAAAGAAACAAAATCTGCATAGTACCATAGCTAGTCAAGATTGAATTCACAGTTAAATATTTTTTCACCAAGGAAACTACAGGCTCATATGGCTCCACTGTGGAATTCTTCCAAACATTTAAGGAAGAAGTACAAACTCTTCCAGGGAATAGAAAAAAAAGAGAGCACTTCTCAGCTCGTTTTTCGATGCCAGCATAACTCTGATACCCAAACCTGACAAAGGCGTTGCAGATAGAATCCAGCGTTACATAAAATGAATAATATATCACAACTCAGTTGGATTTATCCCAGGAATACATCTATTGGGATGATCTGGTAGTTTTCTTCTTTGTCCTATTAATATTATAAATGATAAAGATTGAATGTTAAACCAACCTTGCATTCCTGGAATAAACCCAAACTCAGAGAAAAGTCCATTCTACACAGCCCCACAGTGTCTCTGCTACCTCCTGGACCCCGGCTGCTCCCACTCTCCCCCGGTTCACTCCGCTCCAGCCACATGGTCTCCTGCTGCTCTAGGATCACCCAGGCACGTTCCTGCCTCAGAGCCATTCTGTTTGCTGCTCCTCTGCCTGGATCATCTTGCGCTCAGACAACTCCCTGTCTAGCTCCCTCACTTCCTTTCCTCAGAAGCCACCTTCTCAGTGAGGCTTTCCTGACTACGCTATCCGAAAGGTCTATGCTTCTCCCAGTCCCGATCATTTCCAGCCCCCTTTCCTGCTTCATTTTTTAACCTTAGCCTTTACTACCAACTAACATACTATCCATTTCACTTATTTACTTTGTGTGACAGTGGATGTTATGTGTCAGAGTGGCTGGGTTGTGGAATGCCCAGGTAGTGGGTGAAACGTTATTTCTGGGCATGTCTGGGAGAATGTTTGTGGAAGAGACTGGCATTTGAATTGGTGGACTGAGGACAGCAGATGGCCCTCTCCAACGTGGGTGGGCATTGTCCAATCTCTAGAGGGCCTGGAGAGAACAAAAAGATGGAAGAAAGTTAAATTCACTCTCTGCCTGACTGTTGAGCTGGGAAATTATCTTCTGCCCTCAGAGATCCTAGTTCTCAGACTTTCAGACCCCAGATGGAATCTACACCTTTGACTCTCTGGCTCTCTGGTCTTTGCGCTACAACACCAGCTTTCCTATGTCTCCAGTTTGTAGACTGCACATCATGGGACACCTCAGTCTCCATGACATGTGCCAATACTTTATAATAAATATTGTTTTATCTATATCTATATCATCTATATCTATATATCATCTATATCTATATCTGTATCTATATCATCTGTCTATATCTATATCTATATGATCTATATATCTATATCTATATCATGTATATCTGTATCTATATAATCTATATCTATATCATCTATGTCTGTATCTATATCATCTATATCTATATCTATATCTCTAGTTTTGGCTCTATATTCTCTGAAGAACCCTGAGTAATACATTTCACTTATTTTATGTCTTCCCTAATTAGAGCAAAAACTTCATTAGTGTAGGGATTTTTGTATGTTTTTGTACTGCTCTATCTTCAGCATCTAAAACAGAGCCTAACACATAGTAGGCACTTTTAATAAACACCAGCTGAACAAATGAATGAACAAATGAATGTCCTCAATGTCCTTCACAATAAGACATACATTCAGCAAACACTAAGGACTTACTACATTCCCAGGGGTGTGGAAATGTACAGATGACTCAGGCCCCATCTCTGCCCTCCAGCCTGTGGTGCGGTGGTGGCATGGGAGAGACTCAGATACCAAAAGATTTCAACTCAGTGGGTCAAATACAGCTGATTTTCATGACTTGAAGTAGTTATGCTCTATAAAGCCACCACGGACAGCAAATTAAGGAATACTGGATCATTCCTTCTAGTGAAAATGCAGGGTTAGTTTCCTGTGGGCCTCTGGTCACAATATCTTTGTCAACATTCAATACCTTATTTTATGTGTGTTTCTGTTTAAAGATACCTTAGCGAGCATATATTGTTGATTCACTAACATTAAACTCACGGCCAACAGAACTATAACTCATGTCTTAATGAAACGTATCTAACACACACATTTTCTCATTAAGGCACACCACAGCCTTCTTGCACTTAACACCGCTAGACATTGTGCTTGGGGGCTATTTTAAACAGCAAAATCACCAACAAAATGCAAGAAATGTGAAAAATGTGGCACAAAGTAGGCCGTGAAAGGACATTTGTTTACAGCATGAGAGCTGAAACCAGAAGGCAGAGAATTGCCTTGCTGGAGCTCAGCTGAGAACATGGGTGTTGAACGACTCAAATTTTCTATCCCTTTGTGCATGTCCATGAATGACCATTGATTTGGGGTTAAGTTCTAGCAAGAAGGTGAATTCACAGATGTGGAATCTGCTAATAATGAGGACAGACTGTATCTAGTGGAGGATCTGTAACTTACTGGGCATGACCCCAGACAAGAATAAGCATGGAAGGACAAGCAGTTGACAAGGAGGGATAGGGCTGCTGCTGGAAACCTCATCTCCAAAGGACACAAACACATTCCCCAAGTTCTGCCCTGAGACAATTCCTCCCTTATCAGTCCCTGCCACCCCCTTTTTACAAACATATTTGCAATCTTCTAACCACTGCTGGTTTGAGTGACTTGGGTTGTCAGGTCTGATTTTGTTCTCTGAAAGTCAATTTTTATTTTTAATTCCTCCAGTCTCTCCACGGAGCTGACAGCTCCTGGCAGTGTGTGAGATGTGCCCCAGCCAGGGAAGATCTTGGGAAGAAATAGAAGACCCTTTACAGGAGCAAAGCAGCATATGTGGATTTCCTGACAGCCTGGACTATTGTTTTTTCTTCTGTTCTCTACACTGAAAGTATTTACATGGGAACAACCCAGAGGCTGTAAGTTTCCAAGTTGATTCCTAGAGCTGATTAGTCCACCTGAAATCCTCATCCTGCATTGATGATGCCAAAGTGGTTTCCAGAGCAACCACGGGGGACGGCAGAGCATGGGGGAGGGGTTCTAGTGGGGGAGTAGCAGCAGGAGGCCTTCTTAGTGTGAGCCCGTTCTGCAGCCACCCCCACTGCAGGAGCCAGCTGAGAGAGGGCAGGAAAGGGGAGAAGGGTATGTGTCCCATACCCCAGAGCCTCACTTGTTCTTCCCGTTTTTTGGTAGTGGGATCGGATGTTTCTGCTACGTGGTGTGCAGGATGACTAAGTGCTGGGGATGCTCAGAGAATGCGGGTGGTTTCTGTACTGTTTACTTTCTTCTTTATCCCCAAGGTCTCATACCATTAAAGCATTCAAGCATCCAGCCCATCAGTCAGCAAACATTTATTGAGTATCTATGTGCCCAGCCCTATGCTAGGTACTTGGGATACAGAAGTGAACAGGTCGGATGTGTCTGCCGCTCCCATTGAAGTTCTAGAAGTGCAGATTAAACAAACATTCTGACGCGTGGCTTTCTGGCTGCCATCAAGACAAGAGCTATGAAAGAGACAGTTAGGGAGCAGGGGAAGCATATTATATGACAACCTAATCGAGGTTGGGGCTTCCTAGTAGAGATGGTGTTTACATTGAGATTGGAAGTGTGAACAGGACCTGGCCAGGTGGGCAGTGAGGGTTCCCAGCTGAGGGGAATAGCTGTGCAAATGTCCTGGGGCAAAGAAGCAAACGTGATCTTAGAGATCATCTTGACCTACCCCCTTTCCTATTTTATGGATGAAAAACTTGAAGAGGAGTGACTTGCCCAAGGCCAAACAGTTAATTAAAAGCAGGACTGGGGTGTGGAGACAAGAGGACCCTCTTACATGATTGGTGGGAATGTAAATTGGTACAACTTCTATGGAGAACAGTATGGAGGTTCCTTAAAAAACTGAAAATAGAATTACCATATGATCCACTAATCCCACTCCAGAGCCTATACCCAGAGAAAACAATAATTCAAAAAGATGTATGCACCCCAATGTTCATTGCAGCTCTCTTTACAATAGCCAAGCCATGGAAGCAACCTAAATGTCCATCAACAGAGGAATGGGTAAAGAAGATGTGGTACATATATATCATGGAATACTACTCAGCCATAAAAAAGAATGAAATAATATCCTTTGCAGCAACATGGGTGGACCTAGAGATGATCATACTAAGTGAAGTAAGTCAGACAGAGAAAGACAAATATCATAGGATATCGCTTATATGTGGAATCTGAAAAGATGATACAAGTGAACTTATTTACAAAACAGAAATAGACTCACAGGCTTTGGAAACAAACTTATGGTTACCGGCGGGGAAAGGTGGGGGCGGAGTAACACATACATAGCACCATATACGAAATAGATAAGCCATGGAACCCGCTGTACAGCTCAGGGAACTCTGCTCAATACTCTGGGTTAATCTGTACGGAAAAAGAGTCTGAAAAAGAATGGATGTGTGTATGTGTATAACTGAACCACTTTGCTGAAAGTAACACCACGTTATAAATCAACTATACCCAATATAAAATAAGAATTAAATTTACAAAATGAGAAAATTTAAAAAAAAGAAAATATACCCAAATGTTAAGAGTGGTTGTCTTCAGATGATGACTTAAAAATGAACTTATGAAAATAAGTCATCCATAATTAGTAAAAAAAAAATTATTAGTCATGATGCCACATGAGTAATTTCATTTATTGGGCTATTTCCAGGATTCACCATATAAATGATTTACTTTTAGTTATAAATTTACACTTTTTAGCACCTAAAATTAAGCACTGAGAGTCACATAACTGCAAAACTTCTCTATTAAGGAAAGAAAAAAAAGAAAAAAAAAGAAGAAGAAGAAGCAAGACTGGGATTGGATCCTGAGAGCCCGCTCCCCATCTAGGTCTTTTGTCACAGATTCCCATTAGGCCTGTCAGCTCCAAGCTTCTCCAGATTTCTTTCTTGGATCACGGGTGATCTACGTAACTTCTCTTCCCTCAATCCCCAGCCCTGGATGCAATTTGCGGGTGGGTCACTGAGGAATTGTGAAATAATAAGACATATATATGTTGGTCTCTGTCCCAGGTCCTGACATAGGGATCCTAAAACCCCTGTAATTTTTCTAGGTGATAAGACTATTGGGAGCATCTTCTGTTCTAATATGTGGCTTTTGACCCCAGGCCCTGACACAGAGCTCCTAAATCCTGGGTGATAGGAGTCTCTTTTGTTCTAGTGAGGTGACTCTGGGTGGGCTCCTGGATGTCTCCTGAGTGGGGCTGGTCACCAGAAAGATCAAACCATCATTAAAAGTCTGGGATTTTCAGCACCCCCCCCCCCACCATTGTCCACAAAGGGCAGAGGATTGGAAATGGATATAAGACATGATGAAACCTACGTGATGAAACCTCCATGAAAATCCCAATAGGATGGTGTTTGTAGAGTTTCCAGGTTGGTGAACAAATCCATGTACCAGGAGGATGACATATCCAAACTGCATGGGAACAGAAGCTCCTGCACTCAGGACTCTTCCAGACCTCACCCTATGCATCTCTTCCTCTGGCAGGTCACCTGGATCCTTTATCATACCCTTTATTATATAATAAACTGGTAAACATAAAGAAGCATTTCCCTGAGTTCTGCCATCTGTTCTAGCAAATAAATCCAAAGGGAGTGGATCATGAGAACCTCCATTTGTAGTCAAGTCGGACAGCAGGTGCGGGTGACCCGGGGACCTACAACTTGCCATTGGCATCTGAAGTGAGGGGGCATGAGGAGCAGTCTTGTGGGGCTGAGCCCTTAACCTGTGGGATCTGGCGTTATCTCCAGGTAGATAGCGTCGGAACTGAGTTAAATTGAGTTAAAGAGTGGACACCCAGCTGTTCTGCTTGGTGTGGGGGAAAAACCTACACATCTGGTGTCAGAAGAGTTAGCGTGATTGATAGTAGTATGAGAGTAAAGGAGAAACGCATGGTTTTCTTCGCTCAGGAACGTTGTCCACGGGGCAGGCAAGAGAGGAGAGACCTTTGCCGCTGGACAGGTGCCGTCCAAGGCTGTGCACGCTCCTAGGCTGATGACAGCATGGTACGTGCAACCAGGGCTGCGTATGAGACTATGTCCTCACAGCATCTGAGCTGATGCCTCCCCTCCCAAGGCCCTGCTGAAGGCCCTGTGGGGGCCAGGGTTCCCAGTGTCAATTCAGTGAGGACGGTGGAGCCCCCTGGTTGGAGGCCTTGCCAGACCAGCCCTAAAGACGTGGGGGTTTCAGAGGCTGAAGGGTCTCCAGCAAAGGACAGACCCAGATTGGAGCCATGGAACCCCTCAGAAGGTGCTGCTAAAGGAAAGACCCAGATTGGAGCCATGGAACCCCCCAGGAGGTTCTGCTAGACCTTAGACATCTTTCAGTCCTCTCTTGCTGTTCTACAGATGAGGACCCTGAGGCCCAGAGAGAGGAAGAAGTTTATCCAAGCCCACACAGTGACTCAGAGGCAGAGCAGGGGCCCTGCATCCCGCTCCAGGGCTCTTAGCATCTTTGAAGCAGAGGACTATGGGAGACCTTGGAGACTCTGTTAACCATGGCTGTAAGGGATGCCACCTTCCCTCAATATTTGCAGTAGATAGAAACAGGCAATTCAGCTACTCAACCACTTCCTTGCCATCATTTTGTCTACAGCTAGCAATGTCTTTCAACCTCCCCCCTCCCTCTGTGATCATTAATTGTATGTGTCAGTTCCACTGGGCCATGGGGGACCTGGACATATGGTCAGACATTCTGGGTGTGTGTATAAGGGCGTTTCTGGGTGAGATTCATTTTTGGATGGGTAAACAGTAAAGCAGATTGCACTCCCATGTGTGGGTGGGCCTCATCCAATCAGTGGAAGGCTTAAATAGAACAAAAGGCTGAAGAAGAGGGGACTCCTTCTGCCTGACTGGCTTGAGCTAGGACATTAGTCTTTTCCTGCCTTCAGACTTAACCTGGAACATCAACTCTTCTTGGGTCTTAAGCCTGCTGGCTTTCAGATTAGAACTTACACTACCAGCTTCCCTGGGTCTCCAGCTTGCCCACAACAGATCTGGGGACTTCTCAGCTTCCATAATTGTGTGAATCAATTCCTTACAATAAATCTCTTTCTATCTGTATAGATCCAACTTCTTGATTGTGTTTCCCTTGAGAACTCTGACTAATATATCCTCCTCCTGCCCCCCACCCCCCCAGGCTCAGTGACTTGGAGGTTTCTGGGCCTCCAGGTCTGATACCTGCCAGGAGTCTCCCCACCAGGTGTCAGGGCCCCTGGCCTGCGCTGTCTCGGTTGTGGCAAATATCCTTGCACCTCACCCGCAAGGGAGGGGAGATCTTGGTGAAGCAGAACCAGTCCAGGGTCCTGGGTTTAAGCCCTGACCCTGGCATTGACTTAGAGACCCTGAGCCTTGCAGTCCTCATCTGCTAATGGGGCTGATGGCCCCTCACTGCCCACCCCCTCTAGACTCTAAAGTGTGTCTGCAGGGCCTGTACCATTTTCTTCCTGTTTCAGGCCCCTGGCTCAGGACCTCGCTCCCATAAATTTCCCCGTGAATGCTTGAAGACCGACTGAAGGAGCATATGAGGAATCTCTGTATAATTACAGGAGACACCCATCAGAGGCTCTGAGACCCAGAGATGTCCAGAGACATTCTATTAAATGAGATGGAAATTAAACGACAACCCAGGCCGGGGCGCTGGCGGCAGAGGAAGGGGGCACTCCAGAAGCCGGGGTCGTCAGCGGGCTGTCTTCCAAATGTGTTTCCAAATGTGTTTTTGAGCAAACGGTGGAGCCCAGTGAACCTTGGACACGGAGCTCTTTCCAAATGAGTCTTTAATAATGTAGTTATACAGACTGAGCCTAATTAAATTGTACCCGTTGAAAATGCACTGCTGTACATCTGAATGATGAAATCGGGATCAAAAAGCAATCCAGAAAAAGATGCGAAGGTAATTTTCCACTTGTACTAAAGCAAGCTGGGATCTTCAAATTGCAATTGCGTTGAATGCCCACCCGGGGTTATTAAAGGGCCGGCCCCGCAGGCCTGTGGGTCCCCAGGGCCGGCACCATCTCCCTCTCTCTCTCTCTCTCTCTCTCTCTCTCTCTCTGCTGCCTGCTCCTTGGCCTCCAGAGCAGGAGGCAGAGGAGGGCAGGAAGGGCTTGCGGGCCCCTGAGGGCACACCAGCCTCTCTCTGGTCCTGGAAAACACTGAGTGTGCTCCCTCCTAGAGGCCTCTGCTCCTGCCGATCCCCTCCCCCCACCACCACCGATGCGGCTGACTCACCCTCACCGTCTGCATGGGCTTATGGGCACGCTCCCCCTGGACAAGCTCTGGTGACCTGATCCGAGTCCCCTGCTCTGCCACGCCCATCTGCATCTCTCTCAGCACCCGCTTTGTCTGCTTCAGGACACGACATTCTCCGGGCAGCATCCCTTGTCTTGAGCTTCAGTCTTCCCACGGCTCCCCCCAGACCTACCCCCATGCCCAGATGTAAACCCAAGAGCTCAGGGACGTTTTCTGTCTGTCTGTCTGTCTGTCTTACTCCCTGCTCTCTCCCTAAGACCTTGACACAGAACCGATGCTAAGTGAGCATGTGTTGAATAAACGGGTGTCAGCGCTGGAGGGTCCCGGAGGTTCAATAGCCAACCCCATGTTGAAGCCCAGAGATGGAAGGAGGCTTTCCAACACCACCCAGCGAGCTTGAAGGTGGGGTGGGGGTGGGGAGGAGGCCTTGGCTGTTGGTCAAAACGCCCTTCTCGTTTCTCCTCTAAGCTCCCAGGGTGGTGTGGGAGATCTCACAGATCACAGGGTGTGGCTCCAGGGCCAGACCACCTGCCCCCCTCTGACTTTATGAGATGTATTGACTCTGGGCAAGTTGCAGAAGCCCAGTTTCCTCTTGTATAAAATGGAAATAAGGGTAGTACCCTTCTCCATGTGGTCTCACCACCACCCTGGCCAGGTGATTTTATCATCCCCCCATTCCAGTGGAAGACGTGAAGGCTCAGAGGGCTCAGTCACTTGCTCAGAGTGACACAGCGGCTGCAGCAGCCAAAACAGCGCCTATGAACTCAAGCCTCTGCCCTTGACCTGGCCCCAGGGCTGCCGAATCCCTGCCTCCTGGAGTCCTCCGCTCCCCTCCCCCTATCCCCACCTTCTGGTGGCCTGATTGACAGGAGCCAGACTGCTGACTTCTGCCCACCAGCCTCTCTCCTGACAAGGCTGCCTCGTGTCAGGTCTGAAAGGCAAGTTTACAAGATGGATTTAAAAGCCTCTGGGACAGGGGAGCTGGTTTACATGCCTCCAGGGCCGATTCAGCGCTCGGCTTCTAATGAAAGCAGACTCCTGGTTCCCGGGTGAGCTCAGCAGAGACACTCAGCTCATAGCAGTTGGGAGGGTTTGCTGCAAGAGGCACCCCGCTGTCCTCGATCTAGGGTGCCCAGGAATTCTCCCCCCAGAACCCCTTCTGTCTGTTTCCTCCTCTCTACCTGCTCTCTCTCCCCTTTCCAGAAACGCTGAAACGGGGGTCTTAAACTGGTGGGGTGTGAGTCGCTTTGGGCCAGTAGATGAGACGGGATGACCCCAAATAGTAATTTTTAAAAAAGAATTGAACCAACATTTAAAAGTCAGATCATTTATTATTTAAAACAAAGATTGGATTTCCAGTCTGAAGACTTGCTGGCCACCCCAGCGAACCTGCGCCCGCACGCAGATGTACACACACACACACACACACTCACACACTCACGCACGCGCACACACACTCACACACACACGCACACACACTCTCACACACATACACACACTCACGCACGCACACACACGCACACACATACACGTGCACACACTCGCACACACACACTCTCACACATGTGCGCGCACACACACACACGCTCACACACACCTGCTCACACACACACGCACACACGCACACACACACACACGCTCACACGCACACACACACTCACACGCGCACACACATACACACAAGCTCACGCACGCACGCACACACACGCACATACACACGCACGCACATACACACTCACACACACGCTCACACGCACACACACACTCACACACACTCACACACACGGACACACACGCACGCACACACACACTCACACACACGCGCACACATACACACACACGCACGCGCACACACACAGACACACACACACTCACATACACACACACACTCACACACGCACACACACGCACACACACACGCACGCACACACACACTGCCCACGTGGCAACAGTGGGGCTGGGGCAGCAGCCCCCTCTCTCTGAACAAGCAAAGCTCTCTCCAGTTTCCCCCGACTCCCACCTCTCCGCCGCTCCTTTGTGCCTTCCCTTATTTACCTTCCCTGCTTGCTCTCTGTGGGCACCTGAGTCTGAGAGCCCTGTTGTGTGGTACAGCCTGGTGCGCACTTTGGCCAGTGTGCTCACTTTACGGATGAGGACGCTGAGGTCCAGAGAGGGTCGCCCAGAAAGTTGATCATGCAGCCAGGACCAGAGCCCAGGATGTCCTCTCCCAGGGAAGCCTGCACTGCCCTGAGCACAGCCCGCACCCTTGGACTTCTCCCCTTTGATGCCCGGAGGCAGCTGTCACGTCTTTCACGTGGCTTCCACTCCACCGCGCGGCTGCCAAAGAGGGATTTGAACACTCAGATCTGTTCTCATTATGTCACTCACTTCCCAGCTTTGAGAGAAAAAGAACATTTTTCCCAGTCTCAGGGTGCAGTCAAGCTCCTTGGGATGACTTTCCGAGCCTGCGCTATGTGGCCCCAGCCTACCTTTCCTGCCTCACCTGTCACACCTCCATCCCTCCCCGCAGCCTGTCTTGGCCATCTTGTTGGACCATTCGCTCTTCCCCAAACAACCCCCCTGTGCCCCTTCCTAGGCTGCAGGCCCCTTCCCTTCTGAAGATGAAACTCTGCTCAGCCTTCAAGGGCCCCCATGACATCACTTCCTCCAAGAAGCCTTCCTGGACTCCTGATTCCACGCCGGGGTCCCCCGGTCAGAGCTAATGACGCCCTCCTCTCCTTCGCACTCTGATCATCGTATAGCACAGGTTGCTTTGTGTTCTTGTCCCAGCTGCCGTGTTTGTCATTCACCTGCCAGCCTACTGATAACTTACTGAGCGCTTAGTGTGTCCCAGGCTGAGCTCTTCACGTGCAATAGCTCACAAATTCGACAGTCCTTGGAGGTAGATAGAGCTCCCTATTTGCGCAGGTGGAGAAAAGGAGGCCCATCTGTGTAAAGCAGCCTGTCTAAGGCCCCTCAGCCAGTAAGTGGTCATGCAGGACCCAGCCGAGGTCTGGAGTCCCAGGTCCCACCCTCCAGGCTGTGGGTGAGGGGTTCAGAGCAGGACCCTATACCTCTGATCCAGGGCCCTGCACCCTGGTCACATGAGCCCAGAGGGTGTCCTCAGGATCAAGGGCAGATGGGCAGCTCCTGGGGCAATTGCTCCCATTCTCAGTTCTCAGGCCTGTTGCCCACCTCCCATCTCCAGTCCCTCTCTCAATACTTCCCCCATTTTTCTTTACCTACCCACGTTCCCCACCCTGCCCCCCCAGTCTCATGGTCCTTTAATAGAAAAGCCCCAAAGCAGCTTTTCTCGTGGGACCCGCATGGGTCGGAACGGACTCCTGGAATTTCCCCGTATAGCAGCCCCGCCCCGACCTCCGGGCCTCGGCTCACGCGGTCCCTCGGCCCCTGCCTGAGCTGAGGGCCTTCCACACCCCTTTCTTCCTCTCTCCCAGAACTCTGTCCTGCCCTCTTAGAGGTAAACTCCGAACCCAAACCTGCCCCTCTGATCTCGGCCCAGGCCACCTCCCTCGCCCACTCTGCCTCGGCCACGCTGGCCTCCCGCTGTTCCTCGCACAAAGCCGAGCCCTCGCCTGCCCCAGGACTCTGGCCCTTGCTGTTCCCTTGGCCGGCAAGGCCCGCTCCCTGCTCGTGCTCCTCCTTGTCATTCAGGTCACAGCTCCAATATCACCACGTCTGGGGTGACACGTGCCCTCTTTGCTCCTGCGTGACAGCAATGTTTGGATTGTCACCTGTCCCCCCTGAGTCTGAGCCTCCGGAGGGCAGAGTCTGCGCCTGCCTTGCTCACGGGAACCCCAGCATCTGGCGTGAGACCTGGCATGGCACCTGACACACAGTAGGTGCTCAATAAATATTTGAGTAAATGCAAGGAAGGGAGGGAGGAAGAGAGCGCAGAGGAAGGGAGGGAGGAAAAGAGAGCGCAGAGGAAAGGAAGGAGGGGGAGTAAGCAAAGAGCACCCAGGTCTTCCAGCTCTTGCTGTGTTGCCAGGTTGCACTTTAAAACTGACAAAGCATCTCGTCCCTGGCACAGGGTATGCATGGGGGGAGGGGGCAGTGGGACCAGAACCAGGAGTGGCGGACGTCTCTCTTTGCCCTCCAAAGGCAGCGTCTGGGCGAGGCTCGTCTTAGCAACTGTTGTCCGGCTGAGGCTCTCTCTCCCCTCCCCTGCCCCGCCCTGCCCTGGGAAGAATGGCAACCTATGAGGACAGGCAGCCTTGGATGTCAAGTTCACTGGGAAAGGCCAGATAATAGAAATAGGTGCCAGAGGTTGGGCCTGACCAGAGGCTGAATCGGGGACAAGAAAGATTAGAGTCTGAAGAAGATAGGGGTCTTGGGGGCAGGGGACAGGAGGGGCGCCTATCGGGGTGGAGGATGGCCGCCCATGGCCATGAAGCCCGTGTGTGGGCAGCCTTGCTGCTGTCTGATAAATACAGCCATGATCCAGGTCACAAATTAGAGTCAGGGTCCCAGATTAGCTCCGGAATTAAGTACCATGAGAATTCAAGGGGAAAAAAAAATCACATAAAATTCAATTTAAGGATTAAACAGTCATACTTTCCGGTGAAGCCATCCTCCTGAGATTATTAAACTGCTGTGCATTTGAGCAGGAGCTCTCACCTGAAGGTCCCAAGCTGGCAGCGGGTTACCCGGTGGGTTGACACATGCTGCCACTGGTCCCTAAGCCTTCAAGGCCTTGGGGAAGGAGGGGCTGTGCCTGCTTGTCCCCCACTCATCAGTCAAGCCAACTTCTGATCATCCCCTGCTATTGGGTCACAAAGAGGAAGTGAGCAAGGAGGTGAGGGGGGTGCCAGGCAAGCCCATTCCCACTGTGGGCAGCTCAGAGTCTGCAGATGGCAGACAGCACCGTGCCACACGACAGCCCTCGGAGCATGCAGCCTGTGTGCAGGCTGGCAGGTAAGACCCCAAAGGTGCTCAAGTCTACCCCTCCTCAGATGAGGAGAACGAGATCCAGAGGACAGAGGGACTCACCCAAGGCCACTTAGTTAAGTGTCAGTGCTGCAACTGAACCCCGGGGACTCTTGACATCTGGGGTTCATTTCTCAATAACAGCACAGGCCATTCAAGCAGGCAGTTAGAGCCAAGTAACATCTGCCCCAGGACTTTGGTTGGAGTTGTCAAGAATAAGGTACTTTTTGGAAATTCCCTGGCCATCCAGTGGTTAGGACTTCGCACTTCCGCCGCAGGGGCACAGGTTCGATCCTTGGTTGGGGAACTAAGATCCTGCATGACTTGAGGCACAGTCAAATAATAATAATAATAATAATAACAATAATAATAATAATAATAATAATAATAATAATGATACACAATAATTTCTTTCTCCTGAGACTGCCCAGATGGTCTGTTGTAATCCTGGATCTTCTGAAACTCATCTTTGTCACCAGTTAGACAGATGCTATGTAAGGGTTAAGCCAGAGAAACCATAGCTAAGAGTTGGAGGGAGATAGACTTCAGATGATATCATTTGAACACCTGGATCCAGCCATGCCTGAATGCAGTCACAGGCAATGGTTTCAGTTACAAGAGTCAAAACCTTTCAAGTCTGAGACCCTTTGAATTAGGTTTCTGTCACATGTAACTATAAGAGTCTTGACTCATTCAGTTTCCCTCTCCTGGAGGAGAGAATCCAAGCCTCTAAGAATGGCCTGCAAAGCTTGAGGACTCAGCACAGCTGCTCCACACCACAGTGTATGCGGGGCCCACACTCCTTCCACCCAATCTTTGTGCCTCCGTGAATGTCTCCGTCTAGGACGCATTTTCCTCTTGTGTGCCTGGAAGACTCCTTTTCATTTCCCCAAATCCTTCCCAGTAGTAATTACTTTTCTGTTTTTTTTTTTCTTTTTTCTTTTTTCAGACTTCCCCAGATGGACCATTTGCTCTCTTACGCCGTGTCAAACATTTGGTGTATTTCTATTGTGCTTCCTCTCCTGGTTTGCAATGGCCATTTGTTCACTTGCTTCCCCTAGGGGAAAGGGACCAGTTTTCAAATGCATTGATATCTCCCAAGCTTCACACAGCTCTTAGTATGTAGGATGGAGCAGAACTGAACTAAACATGGAACAGAAAGGCATTTAACTTACACAATTGGCTGATGTCTTTCAAAGTCAGCCAGCGGGAGTCCCTGTCCCCAAATGTCTCCCGAAGTCATCTGCCAAACCTGGCCAGGGAAGCCTTTTGGAGAGAAGCCTTTTGATATACTTCCACCAACCCCTGACTTGATTAAGAGGGTAGATTCCAGAATCTCATCACTTGGGTTCTAAGACTGGCTCTGTCACTTCCTTCCTGTGTGTCTGCAGGAAGGATCCTTAACCTCTCTGGGCCCCAGGCTTCTGGGTTGGTCTTAGTGACATGGTGTTGTATAAAGAGCTGGGAACAGTGTCTGGCACATTATAAACACCCAATAAATGTTAGGTGTTATTATTCGCTGTGGAGGAAACGAGGTGAAAATTAGCGAGAACTTTGATGAGGACCTTGTGTACTTTTCACTATTGCTCTGTTTCATATTAAGCAGTATTTTATGTGAGTACTTACCATGTCACCCTGTTTAATTGATTTAGAAGCGCTTCTGAAAGCTTGCCGCTGCCCGGAGCCCAGGCATGCTTTTTCAACGTGATTAGCAAAGGTGTTTTGTGGTCATTTTATGAAATGCCGAGCATCAGGTATTTAGTGAGAAAGATCATCACATCGTTTCTGTGGGAGAATTAGATTAGATTTAGATCATTTTGACTAATAAGCACATTTTACAAGCCCAGGGTCTTCCAAGCCAGGTGGAAAAATAGCTCAGAAGTGGAGGAATTCACTGCGAGACAGAGCCTCCAGGCCCTGCTCACTTCCTGGCACTGGTCACCAGAATGAGGCACAGAAGACGTTTCACCTCCCACCCTTGTGTAGCCAGACAATATCCTCAGCTGCTGGGAAACTAGCACGTTCCCACAGGGCTCTCCCTACTGACTTAAAGGCTAGCCTACATAGGCTCTGGGCTCTGTTCCAACAAAGGGTTAAAGAGGCAGTGGAGGGAGGTCAGTGAGGGCTCAGTTACTGAAAGCCTCCTGAGTGCCGGACATTGTGTTTTAGGGCATTATCTCATTAAACCCCACAGTACCCCTGGGAGAAATGTATAATTAGATCCACTTTACAGATGAGAAAACAAGGCCCAGAGAGGTGAGCCGACTCATCCAGAGTCACACAGCATTGTAACATGAAGCAGAAGCCAGCGCTATCTCGCCCCGAGGGCTGTGTTCCTCCCATACCTCACCCCCTGTGTCCTGGGTATCATGTCTGGGAGCCTTTCCCCAGCCTGACTCTGAGCCAGGCTCCGCTTTGTTTCCCACCTTGTGTCCTACTGATTCCTACTGTCGACCCGGGTGGAAAAATCCAGCACAAGTTGTCTCGGGTAATACGCAAATGACTATTTCTTACAGTTTTTAAGTTATTGGAGTCAACTTCCAACAGGGTCTATGCCATGGATAAAAGTGTTTCTAGTAGGGGCATCACCCATCCTGGGGAAGCACAACTCACAATTCATATCCTACTGTGATTTATTCTCAGGTAATGATGGATGGCAAGTGATCTCCATGACTGCTGACATGCTCCTCCAAGGGTATTTTTTTTCCCCAAGGGTATTTTTAGATGAACTTGGGATGTGAGGTTCAGAGACGTCAGGGGCTAAGAGGAGCCTGGTCATCTTAGGATTGGCTTCGTGTCTGGGATTTGGCTCTTCTCATGTGGAAGAGGGACCGTATTGACATCAAGATGCAGGAGAGCTCCTGGGGACACTGAAGTGTGAAGTCTACTGCCCATCACCAAGAAAGGAAGTCAGCCCCTCTGTCCTAACCCCTTTACACCAACATACAGACCCAGGGTGTCCATAAAAGAGGGGACTCCTGGGCTGCCTTTTAAAATAATATCAGTGTTCTCTCTTTCTTCAACTTCCCTCTGGGTGGTGAAGACTCCAAGGGCCTTGAGGGTAGCCGAGCTACAGGATGGAGGGAGCCTGGGCCCCTGAATGACTGCTTGGAACAGTGCCCTCTCTCTTCCACTGACCTGCTTTGGATTTATGGCAAGAGTAATTAAAAAAAATAAATTCTTCTGGAATTAAGTGCCTGAGACTTGGGGTTGTTTGTTACAGCAATTATCCAGCACTGACTGATACATGCTCCCTTCACAGGCTCAGTCCTGTGCCTCTCTCTCAATCGCCTCCTCTCCCTGAGCCTTGGGTTTTCCTATCTGTTTTCTGGTTTCTGACCTCACTCATCCTGGGATAATTCTTCTCCTGTTACCCGGATGCCTATGCTAGAAGTCAGTGCTCCTGTCTGGTTCTTCTAGGACTCCTGGGAAGTGACCGCTCACCTCCACGGAGCAAGATCAGGAGGATAAAACAGACCACATCTCTGGACTGAGCACTGAGCCTTTGACTCCAGTCTTGGCTCTCCTATGAACCTGCTGCATGGCTGTGAGTAAGTCATTTCCTCCTCTGAGTTCCCATTGCTCCATCTATAACATATGGAAGAAAGATTTTTAACCTTTAACAGTGGCAGTTAAGTTGGATTCAATTGCTAAATCAGACTCACAGGATCCCAAATGACAGTGCTCACAAACCTACAGTTTATTACAGGAAAAGGACATGACACAGTGACTGCATTCAGGTCAGGATGTACTTCACAGCCAGGGGTCTGGAGAGGCAGGTGTCGGCTCCTACCATCTTCCCTCTGTGAGGGCGTGGGCACGGAACACCTCCAGATTAGGGAGGAGTCTCAGCTTAGGGATTTTTACCTTTTGCTGGTCAAGTAGGCATTTTCCTGCTACATTACCAGCCTCAACAGCAGAGCCCTTCAGGGGTCTCACCAAGGCCAGATGCAAATCATCAGGCTCACTTTTTCCATAAATAGTGCTGACAGGCTTGTCGAGTTGCCCGGAAACTCCTCCGCCCCTGATGACAGAGCAGCACTATTGCCCATTCACACCCTGACCAGGGGTCAATGCCATGTGGGGGCTTTAGCAAAACAGCTCACGATCCACCCCCATCTCCCCCTCCCCTGCCCCCATCCCATGGGCCAGACATTTTTATGATAAAATGGTCATCCTTAGTTTGACAGCAATTAAAACATTCATGTAAATGTCAAACCTTTGTGATAACCAGTGTGTGTGGGGGAGGGTGGTACAGATTTGAGTAGACAACCAGACCGTCTGATAGTACTGCAAAAATTTTCTCATATTTTTTTATACGAACTTTACAATTCTTTTGCCCCCCTGATCTACAAGTCATTTGCACTTAATGGTGTACTTTTGTTGAGTGCTTAAGATCTGTAGTCTATCTACCATTAATCAAATCTAAATCTTCTTCAGGCCAGTTCTCCATCACAGGCATAATGTCCCCAAGGCGCTTTGATTCACTCTCCCGATACATTTGACCACAAGCATCAGTAACATCATAAATTCTATTAGTTTCTACAATATTAATTAGACCTATGAATCCCATAGTACAACCCACAGCAGTACAGTATCATGTGCTACCCTGGATATGTGGTTACAGGATAAATGAAACATAATTACAGTATAATTATTTTGGCCTTCTCAACAAAGTCTACATTGCCCTATAGACCATCTATTATTTCTTGTAAGAGTGTAGGTTAGAGACCACATCTCTATTATTTTGGGACTCAGAAGCTCTTGAGGACAGAGCCAAATTCTTTTTCTCAGGTTGCCGGATCCGACAGCCACTGGTTCCCAAGGGGGCTCATCTGTCCCTCAGGATGGGGGCCTGTCCTTTGATCACAGTCCTGGGTTCTACAGTTCTTGGGTACTTCGACTTGAGGCAAGATTCTGGGTTGGGAAGGTGAGTTAAATCAGCAGATTGGGCACGCTGCTATTCAGACCTCGCAAGAGCAATTATTCCTTCCTCTTTTTGGTGCAAGAGGCCTCGGATCATAAACACATTGATTTCCTATCAGGCAGACAAGCTGGGCCGAGGCATGAACAAGCCTCTCAGCATAAAGGGGAGGCCGGACGAAGCCCCCGGCTTGTGCTGAATCATCTTGGAAAATGCTGACGCCCGCCCGTGAAAGGCCTCGTTTAGCAGCGAGGCGGGAGCCCCCCTGCTCCCCCATGGCGGGCAGTGCCACCATCCCAACTTGCCCTTGACTGTGTAACTTGACACCCTGGTCCTCTCACCCTCGGGGCTCTTTTGGCTTAAATCCTGGCTGATCTAGCGTTTTCCAGAGCACCTACTGTGCGCTTGGTCCTTCCACCTGCACTGCCTGGTTTAATTCACGCATCTTACCAGGCGCGGCCGGACGGTCTATCCTCCTTGAAAGATGACTCGGGCCCCCAGAGGGAAGTGACTCACCCAAGCTGCTGACTTTGCAAGCGCTGCAGCTGAGACTCAACTCACACCCGGGGCTTCTGACCCCAGCGTCAGCTCCCCGTGCTGCAGGCTGTCCACGACTGGACTGTCTGTGCGATTAAGGCCTGCCTGTGGTGCCAGTGCAGCCTGAGTCAGACTGAACACTCACACCGGGCCTGGGAGACCCCAGAGCGGGTGGAATGATCCCTGATGAAGTTTCCACACACTTCTGAGGCTAGACGATCCTTTCTGATGCCCGGCTTCTGTCGGCAAAGGCCTTTCCCAAATAATAGCGCTTCCTTGGTAGGATGGCACCCCATCCTCCCATTTTACAGATGAGAAAATGGAGGCTGTGGGACGTTGTGGTTTCACCATGAACCAAGGCCAGGTCCAGTGCCTGGTGTAGCCCCTTCCACATTAGCAGACCCTCAGTTCTTTTTGTCAAGTTAATACATGAACAAAGTACAGATTTTCCGTTTCTTTATTTAGTTTTGGAACTTCTGAAATGATCACATCAAAGACTGTTGCCTGTTAGAGCAAGAAGTGGCTGCAGAGATCATTCAATCCCCTCATTGTACTGATGAAGAAAGCAAGGCTCAGAGAGGGCCAGAGGCTTGCCCACCATCACACAGCCAGTCGGAGGCCAAGCAGGCAGTAGACTCCTCGTTCAGGGCTCAGGATGACCTGACATCTCAAAGGCTTCCCATAGAGGGTACAGTACCACTGGGCTTTGCAAACAGCCTCTTTGGGTGTCAGGGGTCCGGTGGAGAGAGGTGACACCTTCTCAGAACTATCAGTACTAAAACCGAGGACTGGGCAAAGCCAGAGACCAGCAAGATTTCCCGCCACGCCACAGGAGCATCCCAGGGGCTTCGCCGAGGACCTTGTGGAGTTGCAGAGCCAGAAGGACCTCAGAGCCAGAAATCAGCCCCCTCGTTCATTTCTGCAGCCACAGAAGGGGAAAAACTGGGGGCCTGCCCTCATGGAGCTTGTGGCCTTGTGGGAGGAGAGACAGGCCACAGGGTCCCCTCATACATGTGAAAATGCAGGAGTGCAGACCCCCGAGGGCAGGTGCAAGGTTCCTCCAGCTCCCAGCTGCCTGTTTTCCCTGTTCCCTCACCTCTGCCCCTCTGGTCCCTCTCCTCTGTCTTCCCCGGTCTGCTTTGCTTTCTTGTATCTTCTACTGTCCCCAACCCCCCGGCCCCGACCCTCCCTCCCTCCTCAGTGTCTCTCTCCATCTCTCTGGGTCCTACCTCGTCATCTCCATCTCCCGCCCAGGTCTCTGTCCCCACCTCTCTCTCCTCCTTCTTCCGTGCCACCCCTCACAGCACGTGGATCCCTCTGTCTGTCCCTGTCACTGCCTACAGCCTGCGTGGTGCCTTTCCTCTGACAGGGTCTGACTCTCTCTGCCTCCCACAGCCTCGCCCCCTCTCCCTCTCCTTTCCTTTTTCTCCCAGGACTGGAGCCAGAGCCCTTCTTCCCTGTGCCCGTCTCCGCCTCTGGAGAGCCCTCCCTGCGGCTGTGAAAACACTTGGGCCTCATAACCTGAAGGGCAGGATTGATGAGAAAATAAATTCCTGATTAGTGTTTTAATTTTAAGGATCTTTAGAGGGGACCAAACAGCAAGGGAGGCTGGTGGAGAAAGTCTGCTTTATTAAACCCATAAATCCTCCCCGGGCGGGGCAGGGAAAGGGCTGAAAGGAACGCAGAGGGCTGGCAGACAGGGCTTCTTGGGATGGGGGGGTGAGGGGTAGGAGATGAAGGCCAAGGGCCTGGGTTGTCCCCTCCTTCCTCTGCCCATAAAGGCTTCCCTGGGATGGGGCGGCAGGACCCCCCCACCCCCTCCACTCCTCCCTGAGTGGGCTGGGCCACAGATGAGACTGACAGCTCCTGGGGGTGGAATGGGCCAGGGAGGGGGCTGGTTCGCTGGAAGCCTGCTAGTTCAAGCCTCTCTCCAACTGGCCTGCACGGCATCGGGCAGAATAAGTGCCCCATCAGCCTTGACCAGTGTGAGAGGCAAGAGAGCACAGAGATAAAGCAGCTGGATGGGGTTAGACTGCCTGCACTTAAAGCCTGGCTCTGCTCTCTGCCCCGGCTTCCCTCTCTGTTGGATGGAGAAAATCATAGCCACGCCACTGTCCCCCGCCCCCCCCCCCACCTCTGTCTCTTCATAGGTCTGTGTGACAATGAAATGAGATACTGCACATAAAGTGTTGGCACCCATTAAACGTTAGCTTTTGTTTCTATTGCTGGCAGAGAGCAGTTCCCCTCCACAATTTGTTTGATTCTCAGCCCCTTTTATAGATGGACAAACTGAGGCCCAAGAGAGCCAAGCTCCTTTCCCAAGGCCACAAGGGTGAGGGCGCACCTCTGCAGCCAGTTTCTTTCCAGGCATCCCTGGGGCTGTTCTCAGAAGGGGTCACATTTTACACTGGGGCAGGGGAGACTGGGTTCCGCCAGCAGCCCTGCCTGGCAGGTGAAAGCATGGCCAGGAAGTGGGACTGCTTGACTTCACTGACAAGGCCCAGGATCTGGGGGCCAGGTGGCCTTGGGGGGCTGGGCAGAGGGGGAGAATGGACAGGTGGTCTACCCTCTGCTCCATCCTGCCCTCGAGCAAGAGACTGAGGCCCTCAGCCCCAGGCCGGCAGCCGGGGGGGTGCAGTGTGCCAGGCGGCTCGGCAACGTCTGCCTGCCGCCCCCCCCGCCATGTGCTTCTGCCCCCTTCACCCCTCCAGCCTCCCCATCCTCTTTTGGGTGACCTCTAACCCCCAAGGGCGTCGCTGGCATTGCACACCCCCAGGGGGCATCGTTCTCCTCGTATAGAGGGTGGATTGTATAATGTAGAGCGGGGAGGGCAGGGAGCGATGGGCGACCCATCACGGTGACGAGGAAGCGTGGGAATGTCTCACCACGGGTCTTCCGGTTGCACTGCAGAGGCAGGAGGGCTGTTCCTCTCGAGAAGGCAGCCTGGAGCAGGGCCCTCAGAGAGTGATTCAGAGGGAGGGGCTTGGAAGGCATCTTGGGAGGAGCTGGGGGTGGTCTCCAGAGGTGCAGGCAGGGTGAACAGAGCCGCTGAGCCCAGCAGTGATGCGAGAGGGACGCCACGGCTTGTAGAGGAAAAAAGAGGAGGAGAAAAATCTGGCCCCCACTCCCCCCTCCCCCCAGGAAGAAGTCTCTGGGGTTCTGTGTGGCCTCACCTCTCCCCTCCAGGGCAGGGCGCTCACAACAGCCAGCGTCGCCCACCTGGGCAGGACGCTGGGACCCCCTGAAGCACATTCCTGGCTGGCGGCACTGATGTGGCCCAAAATTCCTTTAAAAGCTGCCCAAGGCCCACGCACCTTGGTCTGTTTTAATAAAGGAGTTTGAGTGTGGAGGAATTGGGGCTACTGCCAGCCCCGCCCCCGCAAGTTCAAGGGCCCAGGCCCCCTCTCGCTCTCAATTAATTGTTTCCTCTCTTTAGTTTTTGTTAGGAGTTGTCTTTGGAGCACCGTCTTTTTTCCCGGCAGCCCCGGGGCGGGTCAGAGGGAGGAAGAATTTGGCTCCCTGGGCTGGAAGAGGGCTGCCTGGCCACTGGCCTCGTCTTCCTGCCTCCCTTGGGACTCTGACCACATCCGGGCTCAGCCGGGGTCCAGGACCGAGCACATTATGACGTTGTAGTATTTCAGCTGGTGTGGAGAGTATTTGCTTAACAGACTGCTTGGGTTCTAATTCTCGTTTTGCTACTTTCTTGCTGGATGGACTTGGGAATATTACTTACCCTTTCTGGGCCTCACTTACCTCATCTGCAAAGTGGGGATACCAAACTCCCCTCAGAGCGCTAACACAACTCTTTCCCCAGACTCAGCCTGGTGACCAGGCCTGGTGTGGTGCCGCTGCCTGCCACCCCCCTGCCGGTGCCCCAGGCTGGGCCCCACCCAGCCACCCAGTCGGGCACTTGGCCACTTCCTCTGGGACACTGGCTGCTGCCCGCTGGCTAGAATGCCCCGTTGTCTGGTGTCGGTTAGACATGGTCTCGGTCACCCTTGGGAGCCCTTGCTTGAGCACCCACGCCACACCATCCTGATTCTGCTCTGCCCGGGCCCTCATCCTGCCCTGGGTTTTGCTAACAATCGCCCCACCCCCATGCCACCAACACCACCGTAATGCAGCACTGGACTGTTTTACACACAAGAGCTCTTCCAGTCCTCCAAATAACCCCCCAAAGCTGGTACTATCACCCTATTTGCAAAGGAGGACACAGGTTCAGTAAGCCCAGTGACTTGTTCAGGGTCACACAGCACAACCAAGGTGCGGAAGGACTTGAACTTCCATCTACCTGCAAATAGGCAGGATTCTGACAGGTGGGGATGAGGAGAGGAAGCACGAACTCCACGAGGACGATGCAGGTGGATGATGGCGGACGGGCCTGGCCCCAGAGTAGGAAGAACACCGAGGAGACGGAGAAAACAGGAAGGAGGCTGGGTCGGCGGAGGGTATGTTGATCTCACCACCACTGACAGCTTGACATGGTTGTGAACCCTTCTGGAAGACGATAGACTGAGGGATGGAGACCTAGACAGGAAGCCCAGACTGCTGGGTTAAGTAGGACCACCCTCCCCTCCGCCCGCTGCTAAGTTTCCTGGGTGCTGGCAGTGGTGGGAGAATCCAGATGTTTTGGTGGGTGGCCCTAGGCCCATAGACTCAGTCTGTAGTAACTGATGGTGCAACAATGAGAAAAGAGCCCTGGCTTACATCCCTAAACCATCACTTTCTGTGTGACCTTAGGTAATCAAGTTTCCTTCTCTGTGCCTCAGTGCCCTCATGTGTGAAATAGGAAGAGCACCCACCTGGCAGGGCTGTACTGACTATTGGATGAATGTCAAGCAATTAGCATAGTTCTTTGTATGTCCTGAGGCCCTTCGATGGTGACTGTTTGCAAGGTTTGCCCTGACCTCGCTTTGATCTCAGAGCATCTGGGCAGAGCCCTGCCCCTGTCTGCATCTTCATTTCCTGGTCTGTGCAAAGGGGAGGGTGGGATGAGCTGATCCCAACAGTCCTTCCAGCCAGGACAGATGACAGCAGGCCAAGGCAGCCTTCCTCTGGAGCTACAGGAATGTGGACAGGGTGTCACTTGGGGGCAAAAGTGTTTCCTGCAGTGGCGTGTTTCCCGCTGCAAATAGAGTGGAGGGAAAGATTTGTCCTGGGCCTAAAGGGACACAGACCGGAGCAGCAGGAAGAAGATGCCTGGGGAAAAAGGACTGGCCATCAGGGAGATCACTTTGACCTCCGAGTTGAGAAGAAAGCTGAGGCTGCTTGGTACCCGGCTTGTGGCCAGCATCCTGAGATAACTGTGCGGGTAGGACTATGCGGGGTCTCTGGAAGCCCAGGCCTCGTTAGTCACATTTCCCAAATAGCTCGAACCTCTCAGCTCAGGCTGTGATATCAGGACACTGCCCACGTTTCCCTGATTTTCAACCTGGGAAGCTGGAGAGGGACCGCTAGGAATGGTTCACCAAAGTCACAGGTGCAGGCTCTGTAGCCCTGCTGGGGCCGACGTCTCTCATCTACCTTCAGGTGCTGTGTGACCTTATGCAGTTTGCTCAACCTATCTGAGCCTCAGTTTCTGAGTCTTTAAAATGGGGATAATAACAGCAGCTACTCTGCAGAGGTGTGTGCCCTGCATGGGAGAGTGGCTGGAGCATGGCGAGAGCTTAACAAATGTGAGCTAAGTGGTCTCATCCCCTCCTCACCACAGCTGTGAGCACTGGTTGCTGCCCCCTTGCACAGATGTGAAAACTGAGCCTAGAGATGAATGTGATTGCCTGAGGACATGGGGGCTTGTGAGTGGTAGGGCAGGAATGGAAGCCAGGGCTGGCTGACTCCCAGGTCTGAGACCCATGCCCCCTCCATCCTTACTCCTGTGACAGGTTCCTGGGGCTCTGAGTGGGGGTAGGAAGGAGGAGGATCCTGCCCAAACACTTTCAGTGGATCTGAAAGAGGCTCTCAGGGTCCTGGCTGCCCTGGGGCTGTCCCGGGGTTAGAACATCTGCCCAAGTCTCCTTTCCCCTTTTTTTAATTTATAACTTTCCAATTTCCTGAGTCCCATCATACGTAGAAACCGTGCTAGGCATGCCACCCACGTTATGTCATTTAATCTTCACAATATCCCTATGGAGTAGGTGTAATTTACCCCATTTCACAGTTGAGGAAACAGAGAGGGTAGTCCCTTGCCCTCAACCACACAGCTGGTTTGAGCTAGCAGGGCTGGGACCAGAGACCTCTGCACCTCTGCTTTCCACCTAGCTGTCATGCTAGCGTGTGATGCCCACAGCCAGTTATGCACCTGTTCTGTGCCTCAGTTTCTCCATCTGTAAAGTGGGAGCGATAAGGATAGAACCTAGATATCCTCTAGGATTATTGGGAAGATTAACTTGATTAATTAACGTACACAAAAAACATTTGGGACAGTGTCCAACTTGAGGGAGTTCTCTGTAAGCAAAAATGAGCTACTGTCAGCTCTCCTGCTTGATAGCAAAAGGTCAATGGCACTGGGCACCCAGAAACTCTGCTTAGGACTCCTCATCTATGTGGGGGGGGACTCAGATGGGTGGACCTACCCAACATTTATTTAACCAACATTCCGGGGCCTTTATTGGATGTAGGCACTTTACAAACAGTAGCTCATTTATCTTCATGACGCCCTCTGAGATAAGTAGGGATTGTTCTGATCATTCCCTGTTTACAGATAAGCAAACCAGGGCACGGAATGGTTAAGAAACTTGCCAAAGATCAAGTAGGATTTGAATCCAGGTGCCTGGCTTCTAAGTCTGTGGTCTTAGACACTGAGTTTCCCCCGCCTCTCACGGCCCTTCTCCTCCTCAGAACCCAAGAACCTGGGCAAGAGAGAAGCCACTTTCCTTTACAGTCTCCCCCAACTATTCACCATATAATTAATGATGATTATCTGATCTCTCAGGAATGAAATAGACACACCATGACTGTGAAGCCCGTTATTCTAGATCCGCTTGCCCTTCTCCTGGGAGATAAGGGCTGAATAGGCTGCGGCCAACGTGGTGATCTCTAAATTTTATACAGGAAGAATTTGGGAGCAGTAGAAAAACTGTTGGCCCAAGTTTGCTGATGTCCCAAACTATTTTCCTCATTGTTTATTTTTATTTTTTATTTATTTTATTTACTGGCTGCATTGGGTCTTTTTTGCTGCACACGGGCTTTCTCTAGTTGCTGTGAGCGGGGGCTCCTCTTCATGGTGGTGCACAGGATCCTCATTGTAGTGGCTACTCTTGTTGTGGAGCACGGGCCCTAGGTGCTTGGGCTTCAGTAGTTGCGGCACATGGGCTCCATAGTTGTGGCTTACGGGCTCTAGAGCACAGGCTCATTAGTTGTGGCGCACGAGCTTCGTTGCTCCGTGGCATGTGGGATCTTCCCAGGGCAGGGCTCGAACCCATGTCCCCTGCACTGGCAGGCGGATTCTTTACCACTGCGCCACCTAGGACGTCCCTCATTGTTTATTTTTAACACATCTACATCAGGATCTGCCTGGAGAAGCGGGGGCAGGCCTGGTGATGGTGGGTCCCTAGCACGGTCCATGGCCAGAGCAACCTTAGCAGAGACCTACCAAGTGAACCCCGTGAGTGAAAGCCCATTCCTGGACTCACCCAGAGAGGAGGGCCCTCAGGGGTCATCTGGTCCAGTGCTCCTTTCTAGGCGGGAATGTGACTAAGCTAGCAGGCACCCAGGGGAGACGGGGCTGCCGGGGCTCTGCACCTCTAGTGCTCCAAGCTACATGTGTCCCGTCACAGTGCTGACGGCAGCTGTCACCTTTCACTGGAGCCGTTTTGTGCCAGAGTCTCTGTTCTGTGTTCTAAGTGTATGATCCCATGTAACCTCCCGCCACTCACAGGGCTGGTGAGGCCCATTGCACAGATGATGAAATTGAGGCCCAGAGACATGCAGCACCCTGTCCAAGGCCACACAGCCAGAGGGACAGAGCTGGGTCTGAATGCAGTTCTGTCAGACCCCAGAGCCCCTGCTCTGGACCACTCAGCCTTGGACATGGCACTGGGGACAGGGACCCCAGACTCAGCCCTGGGACCCAGGCCAACCCAGCCAGGCCCTCTCTCCTGAGGAGGAGTGGGTGCTTTATCTAAGACTGGCACAGGAGCTGCCTGGGACACATGTGAGCCTCATCATGTCAGCAGGGGAAGCTTCTTGGGAGAGGAGATGCCCCTGGGGCCTCCACAGCACCACATCCAGGGCAGGCTACTGGTTCCAGTCTCGTGGATCTCACTGCTCAACTGGCCCGGGTTTGTGCTGCCTGGTAGATTGGAAACTGGAGCCAAGAGACCTGGTTGTAGTTTCAGCTCAGTCATTTTTTTTTTTAGCTCTGGAACCTTGGGGAGGTCTCCTTGAGGAGCCTTGGTTTCCTCATGGAGTTGTAATGAGTATCAACCAAGTATCAATTCCTCCTTGCATTTGTGTGGTCTTGGAGTTAGCTGAGAGTATCCAGTACTGTGGCAGGGGAGGAATGTGGACAGCCTGGATCTTCCAAGTCCCAGTTCTTGGCCCCTTTTCCAGCTCTGGCTCTGGGCCTGTGTATCAGTCAGCTATGATAATGCTGTGAAACAAACATTCCCAAAATCAATGGCTTACAGTAATCTGCATTTATTCTCACATTTGTGGACCAGCGGGTTGACTGTGGTTCTGCTAATCTAGGATGGGCTCAGCTGGGCACTGTTTCAGACTGCAAGTTGGGTTCAGGTCACTCCACATAAGGTCATTCTATGACCCTGGCTGAAGGGCAGCAGCCTCCCAGGGGAGCCTCTTTTATAGGCACCACCAGAGTGCAAAGAAGCAGGTCAATCCATGGAAGCACATTTCTAGCCTCTGCTCTGCTATGTCTGCTCATATTTCTTGCTCAAAAGTAAGTCACATGGCTAAGCCCAACTTCAGTGTAGGAAGTGCCCCTCCCCACACAGTGGGAGGGGAGGGTATAAATATTTGCTGGGTGCTAATCCAGTCTAGCATGGCTGGAAGACCCCCAAGTTGAATTCACAAGGAGGGAGAGGCCCATTTTGGCCACTGCTGTCTCCAGGTCCCTTTGGCTCAGGATTCAAGTACAGAGTGAAGAGGCAGATGGGGCCGGGAGAGGGGGCTGCAGAGGGGGTCTGAACATGTTGAGTGTTGTTTTCACGGTGCAATGCGGGGTGAGCCGTTGCTCTCTTGGTGCCTCCGTTCTCCACCTGCCCATTCTCCAAGGCCCCTTCTAATGGCCCTGCCAGGCACGGGCCCTTCCTCCCTGTCCTGTCCCCACCACACTTCCCCCTCCCTGTGGCTGGCACCTTCGGAGCACAGAACAAACAACAAGGCCCCATGCCGCACCCAACTGGCTGGCATTTCAGCTCACAGACACTTCTCCCTGAGAAGCAGATCTAATTTCCACACTGTGAAGAAATGGTTGTCTCACACCCAGGCGGCCCCCGCCACGGGGCTGCCAGCTGCTTCCACGGCGGGGACAGAGGTAGGTAGAAATCCGGATCAGGACCAGCTGCAGGCACGCAGGTGCCAAGGTGTGTGGGATAACCACTCTTCCTCCTGTGGCGTGGGGTCTGGCAGGTGAGAGCTGCGGGCAGGCAGGGTGGCGAGGCCTTGAGTGCACATCCAGGGCCAGGCCTGTCTTTGAGGCCGTGAGTAACATCCCCTCTCTAGACGGCAGTTTCCCTACCTGTGATTTCTAGAGGGCCCTTTCTAGCTCTTAAGTCCTATGGCTCTAAATGGTTCTACCTTTGTTCAAAGATGGTTTCTTTGTGGCACCAACGTACAAGTCAAATTCTCAAGGCTTATCCTTTCCTCCCTTTCTCTGATTGTGGACAGAGTGACGAAACCATCACTCCTCTCCCCTCTGCTCCCAGGCAGGCGTCCCTGTAGCTACCTGGCTGCTGAGACTGGTGGTGCCTTTCTGGAGGTGACACAGGTGACAGGTGGGGCAGATGGGGTCCTGATTCCCCGAAAGGCACCCTTCCTGAGGGCTGGCTCCAGAGGGCTCAGCCAGCCAGGGCCCTAGGGATGGAACAAGCTTTTCAAAGAGAAGGTCACTCTGTTCCCAGACTGAGCCTCGTGGGCCCTCTGAGAGCACAGAGCTGGGGCTGCTGAAGGCTTGGCTGGAGAAACCCCAGGAGGCTGGGGGAGGAGACTGAGCGGCTGGTGGAATTCACCTGCAGGGAGGGGGAGAGCCGCCTCCAGAGACAGGCAGACCACGTCTCACAGTCCTCCAGCAGCCTTTTGACGACAGGGATGGAGTGAGTGGGTAACCGCACGGAAGGGAGGCTCCAGCCCCATCTAGCCGCAGCCGCTCCGTTGGCTTCCCATCTTCTGAGGACTCCAAAGTGTCAGCGTGCCCCTCAGCCTGGTCCCTGGGCGGCACCCTCTGCACGCCCCCCGGCAAGCTCATCCACCCCCGTGATGACATGACCAGCCTTGTAAGCGGCCGCCTGCTGCTCTCCCTCCTGAGGTCCAGACGCCATAGACAGTCTCATATCTAAAAAAAAATGGGGTGCTGTCACCACCCCCAGGCTTGAGAGGGCAAGGGAGGGAGCAGCTGCCAGAACCTGGAGAGAGCTGTCTGAGGAGCTGTGGTCCTCAGTAGAGGGACACAGCCCACCTGAAGTAGGGAGGCAGCAGGGGAATAAGGTTCCCCATACACTCTCCTCCTCCCTCTGCTCTCCCGCCCCCACAAAGGGCCCAGCCAGATGCTAAAGGGCAAGGACCAGACAGCCTGCGGGTGCTGCCCACACGGCAGCCTCCCAGGACACAGAGCAGGCGGAGGCAGTGGGCGGAACATGGGTCTGGAGGGGCACATGGAAGATGCCCGGCTCAGGGATGCTGAGGATGGAAGACGTCACGAGGACCTGCTAGGCTTGCCGCCCCGCCTCTCTCTCCACCTTTGCGTCTTCTTGGCCGTGGGCATCAGGGTCTGGGAAGTATCAGGGCTCTGGATTCAGACAGACCAGGATCTGAGCCCTAACTCTGCACCGCACTGGCTGTGTGACCTTGAGCAAGTTACTGAACCTCCTTGCATCTCCGTTTTCTCACGTGTAAGGTGAGAACGAGAGTACCTAACTCAAAGCGCTGTTGAGGGTTAAGGAGGAAATGTACAGAAAGTGCTAGAAACATGGGAAGTGTTCAATAAATTGGCCTCATTTTTATTTAGATCTGTTTGTTCTTTATCTCTTGGCTGGACCTGCAGAACCTCTGGGCTGGTCTCTGCTCCCCCACCTTAGCCCCCTTAATTCACCCTCCGCACGGTCCCCAGAAAGCAGTCCCCAAGACTCTGGCCAGATCGTGTCACAACTGTCCTCAGAAACCAGTAAAGGCTCCCCTGTGCCCAGAGAATAAAGTTCAAGTTCTTTAGTGTAACGACCAAAGCCAGTCATAGGCCCGTCTTGATCCCCTCATCAGACCCTGCCAATCTCTCCCTTGGTCCCCTTGTCCACGTGACATCAATCTACTGTGTCCCCACTGTCCCCAGATAGTCTTTAGGTTCCCGAGCCTTTACTGATGCCATTCTCTCCACCCGGATGTCCCTCCTCCTGCTGGTGGGACTCACATGCCCCGTCTTTCAGGAAAACTTGCTCGCCAACCCACGGGTAACTGCCTCCGGGCATTCTCTTGCTTCCACAGAGAACTTTTCCCATTTGCCCACCGTAGGAGCCGCAGCGGCGTGTCTGTCCCTCTGCAGCCAGAGCACTTTGAAGGCCAGTCTTGTGGCCCCCCGTTTGGCTCCGTGCGATCCCTAACCCAGTGCCCCACGTGGGCGAGGGCCTGCTGTGTGCCGCAGGGAACCTGACGCATGCGCACTGATCCTTAGAGGAGCCTCACAACCGGCAGCTGTCATGATCCTTTTCTGAGTAACAAGGGGGCCGAAGCAAAGCAATTTGCCTTGGGCTCCTCGGCCAGGAAGTGGAGGAGCGGCTCTGAACCTGCGGTGTCTGGGCTCTGAAATCTGTGCTTTCCCCACTCCCTGCGGAGTTCAAGAAGTATTTGAAAATTGGACCCACGAATGAATGAATGAACGGATGAGGAGAAGATGGTGATACCCACGGGCCATGGGGGTTAAAAGCGGGAAAGGCTTGAGTTCAAGTCCACTGCTTGCGACCATAGGGCAGCTGGTTGTCTTCTCTGAGCAGAGTAGGTGCTCAGGAAATGTTTCTTTCTAGTCCTCCTCAGCCTCCCCTCGCATCCTCTCTTTCCACAAGATCCGTTTTCCTGGGTCTGTCGGTGAAGTGGGCAGCCCTGGGTTCCTCCCCGGGGCCTTCCCAGTGGGGAGCAGAGAACCCCGTGGCTGAGACTGGTGTCAGGAGGCCCGCAGCCCACGGGGAGCGCAGACAGCCGCTCAAACAGCCCTTCAGCCCGCGTGATGAGCATCTCAAGATGGCTTTTCCAGCACCCAGAGCGGGAGAGGGGTCTGTTAAAACTATTTATATCCCGCCTGCCTGACAGCTGACGGCTTAGTCACGGTGCCTCCTCCCTCTGACTTTTGTCAACCGCATTTGTATCCCCTTCCAAGGGCCACAAAGAGTGACTCCAGGTGGCTTGGCTGGACAGCCCAGCTCTCCCAGTGAAGACAGGAGAGGTATAAGAAGCCCCAAGGGGCCCACCATGGCTGGTCCCCTGCAGGTGGGCTTCTAGCTCAGGTTGCTAAAGAAGCCTTGTTGGAAGTTTCTGGGCAGCCCAGGGGTCTGCAACTGGGGCTGTGCTTGCACCATCTGTGGCCTGAGGTTGGCCTGAGTGTCCAAAGGCAGGGCAGTGCCCCAGTGATGGAGCAGGCTGCGATCACCCTTCCCCATGAGCAGTACCGTCGCCTGGGCTATAACTCAACCACTTTAAATTCTCACCGGGGGGACTTCCCTGGTGGCGCAGCGGGTAAGAATCCACCTGCCAACGCAGGGGACACGGGTTCGAGCCCTGCCCCAGGAAGATCCCACATGCCGCAGAGCAACTAAGCCCTTGTGCCTCAACTATTGAGCCCATGTGCCGCAATTACTAAAGCCCACGCGCCTAGAGCCCGTGCTCTGCAACAAGAAAGGCCACCACAATGAGAAGCCTATGCACCACATCGAAGAGTAGCCCCCGCTCGCCGCAACTAGAGAAAGCCTGTGTGCAGCAACGAAGACCCAACACAGCCAATAAAATAAATAAATAAATTTAATTATTAAAAAAAAAATTCTCATCAGGGACGAGTTTGGCAAGAAGGTTACTGGCTCCAGTGTGAACAGGATGAGTGGTCAACGAACAAAGCTGGTTTAAATGGTGCCCTGCTCTGAAGCCCAGAAGTGCCCATTCACAGGGCCCAGGTCGCCCTGTGGAGTGTTCCCGCCACTGATGGAAAACCGTGATGCAAGTTAGTTAATATGTGAGACCCTGGCACTAACGTCATTCAAACCTCAGAAGGCAACACAGCCAGCTGTAAAGAGGTGGGAAATCCAGACCGAAAGACTGATCTTCCGTTCATCCATCCATCCATTCATTCGGTGCTTCATCTGCTGAAGGACTCTGCCCTGAAATCTTTGCATGGCTGACTCTTTCTCAACATTCAGGTCTCAGCTCCTCCTGAAATAGGCTGCCCTGACCACCCTTTCTAATGGAGTCCCTTTCTCTCCATGCCACCTGGATGCTATTACATCTTTGTGTTTTATTTCTGGCACAGAGCTTTCCAGTAGTTGAAGTTCTCTTGTTTATTTATTTGTTTGCTAGTTTGTTGTCAGCCATGCCCACTGGGAGTAAAATTCTTAAGAGGAAGGATCTTGCCTTCCTGTCCCCTGCTGTGTCCCCGAGTGGCTGGCACTATGCCTGGTCCATAGTGGCCCCTCATCCATCCAACCTTTGCCAAGAATCCCCCAGTTGCCAGGCAAGTGCTGGGGCTCAACCATGGCCTGGTTGCTGCCCTCCGGAGATTCTGGCATTGGGGTAAGAGCCCTGTATTAACCACGTGTTTCTGATGCTTAGACACCTGGGGACTTGTTGACCCTGGAGACACTCCCCTCTCCCAGCTCCCTGCCACCACCGTGGTTAGCCGATTCCTTGAAAGAGTGAACGACTTCCCTGTGAACCCACTTTTCATAAGCAAACCAGCCAGAGACAAACCCCATCCACCTCCTTTATCCCTCTGTCAGCCTGTCACACTCTGGCCACTATCCACCTGTTCTAATCAGCCCAGGGCCAGCTACCAGACAACTAGGGAGAGCCCCTAGGCTCCAGAGCCCGAGGAAATTATTCAGTCTAGCCTACCTACCCTTCCTTGCCTGGTCTTTCCCAGGACCCAGAATAAGGGCTCTTGCCCATGTTTCCTCTCCCTCCCTCTGCCTCCTGATCAACGCTGGTGCTTCCCCATGTGGTCCCTCGTGGCATGGCAAGTCCCTTCCTCTTGGGATCTATGAGTAACAAACTATCTTCTCAAAGACAATCATCTCCTGATCTGTTGGCCTCTCCATACCTGAATAATAACAAAAACTACATTTTAATACAGGCCACGAGGGTGAAGTCAGGCCCAAGGTGAATGCGGGAGGAACACACAATCCACACCCGACATGTAGCATCTGCAGGGCTCGTAGTGGAATTACATCAGCTGGGTGGGAGCGGGGGATGTTGGTGGGACTTGTAAGCAAAGGGCACATCCCAAGCAAAGGATTGGCAGCTAAGGAGGGGATGGGACTATCTGGTAACTCAGATGGTCCATATGGCTGGAGCAGAGCTGAGAGAAAGTACAGGACGAGAGTCTTGGAAGACTTGGAATGAGACTGGGTTTTGTGTGGGGCAGGCAACAGGCACACAGGGAGCTGTGGATGGATCCTGTTGGATGGATCCTGTTGGATGTGGGGTCCCTTGGGGCTTCTCCTCCAAGCTGGAGTCCACTTGGCTGCTACTCTGCATGCAGGATGAGGTGGGTCACAGCCCCTGACTCCCACTCACTCAGCTCCAGTCCTGGCCCACACCAGCCTGCAGCACCCCCACACCACCCCAGCTCTTCACTGAGTCACAGAAATAGCTGCTCTTTCTGCTGGGGCCCTCTACACTGAGTCATGCCTGCCCATATGCTCCCATCTCCCACTCTCCCACCTCCAGCTCCCAAGGGTGGGTGCTGATGGGCCTGATTCAGTAGCTAGGGGAATCATCCCTGCATGTGGCACCCAGGAGCTCAGATCCCTTGGGGTTGTGACTCCAGTACTAATTTCCTGAAAGAAACTGAGGTGGACCTGGAATGAGGAGCAGAGCCATGCAGAAGGAGTGACAGCTGTGGCCATCCATCTTTCTCTTCATCCATCCTCCTCTCCTACAGCCTCCTAATGGGCTGGGCTGGGATTTAAAAACAAAGATAGGGCCCCCTTTGCCCTGGCCTGGAGGGAGCATAGAATGCATGGAAGGAGGCCCAGAGTCAAAGGAGAAACCCCCGGGGCTCGGTGCATTCAAACCAAAGTTGGGACGGGATGGAGTGGGACCTAACTCTTGACCGTCTGCAGCGATGGCCTGAAAGAAAATAACACAGACCCTCTGGAGAGTCGCTTGTAGCTGCAAGCATTTATGGGGCATTCACCCAGTTCCTCCCTTCCTTCCTTCATTCATTCACTCATTCAGCCAATATTTTTCTACTACTATAGGTTAGTCATGTTCTAGGAATCAGACATACAGCAGTGCACGAAACATCCTGCGCCTCTGTCATCTGGGAGTTTAATTCTGCTTGGGGAGACAGCCAATAAGTGAACAAGGAAATAAATATAATGTCTATAAGTGATATATATTAGGGAGAAAAATGAGGGGGGTAAAAAAAAGAAAATGAAGGAAGGGTTGGGGAAACGAAAGGGAGGGCTTAGAAAAGGTGTGCTGTGATCCAACAGCAGCTGGGAGGAAAAGCCAGGAGCCACGGTGGATAAAGAGAGGACTGACTGAAAGGTGGTGTCCCCTCCTCAGGGAGTGAATGGCCTGGCCGAGGGGGGAAGGTTCTTACCAAATATAACAGTCAACATTTAATGGGAACATGTCATATGCCAGCCCTTTAACATGGATCATTTCATTCAGTTGCCACAGCCACCTCTTGATGTAAATATGATTATTTCCCCATTTTTTGGGAGAGTAAACTGAGGCTTGGAGCCATCAGCTCACTTGCTCAGGGTCACAACAGGTACAGAGTGAGGATTCAGCAATACAGTGTCTAACAACTTGACAACCAGGTCAAGGGGGCTTGACACAGTGCCACATCTGTGGCACAAAATACAGAGGTGCTCTTAGATAAAGGCCAACCAGAGCCACTGCATTCAGAGGACAGAGGGCTCCAGAAGGGGCTGTGTGACCAAGAGGCCTTATAGCAGGGTAGGACTTGGACAGGCAGTGATGGAACCAGGGAATCTCAAGAAGAGGCCAGCATGAGTAAATACGCAAAGGCTGGGAGAGCAAGATATGGCATGCTGCAGGGAGGAATGAGAGATGGGCTCATACAGGAGGTGAGGGTCATTCTGGGGTGACCTTGACTATGGGATAAACCATGACTCTTTAGCCAGTTTTCAATGGGAGCCACTGAAGGGGTTTGAGCAGAGGATTGACTCCAAATGAGCGCAAGAGCATAAATTGGAGCCGATAGGGAAAAGGGTGGAAGAAAGGCATGTGATAAGCTTAAAAGACACGGGTCACCACATCAGAGCTGTCAGAGCATGTGGTTAAAAGCATGGGATCCAAACCCATGCTGCTTGGATTTGGCTCCAGCTCTAGCTGGGTAGTGGGCACTGTTGGTTCCCTGTCTCACACCCTTGACCCTAACATTTGATTGCATAGGTCTGACTCCCAACTCCTAACCCCAGTATTGCTTTCCTTTAGGGCTTTCTCAGACTTCTGGGGTCACATTCCACCTCTACCAGGAATGCCAGGAACTTAATGCTCTCAGGAACAGCCCTCAACCATGGACTAACAGAATTTGGTGTATCAATACCTCAGCTCCCTAGTGCATGTTTCCCAGGGTTCCCCAGAGGGATAAAGCTCCAGGTCCTGCTGTGGTAACTTGCTTGCTAAGACATTTCTTACTTCCTGCCTTCCCTGTCTCACTTCCTCACCCTCCCACCAGTGTTTTCTGGACTCAGTGCCCAAATAAACTTCTTGCAAGCCTTTACTTGGAGTTGTTTTCTAGGGAAATTAGAATTAGACAACCAGTTTTTAGCTATAGGATCTTGGGTAAGTTATTTCACCTTTCCATACTCCAGTTTTCTCATCAATCAAGCAGGGATGGTGGTAATAATTCACCAAAGGGTCATTATGATGAGTAATTGGGTTCATAAACACAGAGAACTCAGAGTCTCGCATGTAGTAAGTTTTTAGCAAGTGTCTGCCAAGATTGTTTTAAAACCAATGAAGTGGATGAGGGAAAGAGGCTGGTGGCTGGGAGAAGGGGGAGGTGGTGGGATGCAGATGTAAGAGAGTTGGCAGCTGAGCAGGGAAGAGGAGGAATCAGGATACAGCCAAGTTTGGAACCTGGAGAGCTGCAGGGAGGAGTGCCATTTACAGCAGTGGTGGCCAGGAGGAGGAGCTGGGTTTGGGGAAAGATAATGAGTACAATTTTAGAGTGCTTTCAGGAGTGAGACAGTCACGTGCAGACACCTAGTAGGCAGCTGGGACAGTGGGGCTGGGTGGCAGAGAGGGCAAACATGGCAGCCATATGGATTTGGGAGTTACTTGGAGGGAAATGAGTGCTGTTGCTATGGGAGTTGGTTGGGGAACGGGTGGGGTAGATCAAGCAGAGGTGAAGGTGGCAGGGAGGGGAAGGTTGGTGAGGCAAGGTCCTCTGGGGGAGCAGGGAGATGGGGAGGGGATGGAAACCAGTTTGCAGGAAAAGGGGAGGGGAGGGGAGCTCTTCTTCCTGAGATTCTAAGGCAATGGGCATTTCTGAGACTTGAATCATGGAAAGCCTGTATCTTGTGTCTTGTTCCAAGGAAGCAGAGCCTGAGGTAGGGATTCAGTGCACATGACTAATTGGAGAAAGAGAAGTGAAGCAAGGGGAGAGGATTAGGGCAGGGCAGATCTCAGCTGGAGTTTCACTTTAGCCTAATCCTGTGGGGAGTTCTGCAGTACGAACTATACCACATGGTTGGTCGCAACTTGAGGCAAGGGAGCTGGCCTCTTGCATTCACAAGGCCCTCAGCCATTGGCTCCTGTTGGGTCAAGGGCACGCCTCCAGATTAGGGGACATCTGTGAGCCATTAGCAGCCAATACTCACCGTAAACGAGGAGCGGGGCACAGCCCCCCCACCCCACTAAAGGAATCTGGATGGGGCACCACCAAGTCTCACGCAGCCAGGCTCACCCTGGCCGGACTGAGCGTAGCTGACATTTGATCTTCACCCAGAGAGTCTGGCTAAGCAGGGGGCCCTGAGAGCCAAAATTGACTATGACCAGTGTTCCACAAGCCCTGGCTACATGTGCCAGGCACTGTGCTAATGGGTTTGCTTGCACTGTGTAATGGTCCGTGAGAAAGATGCTTGATTACCCTCTTTCACAGGTGAAAAAATTGCAGCTTCCTTTCTCAAGATTAAGCAGACTTGGAATTGAACCCAAGTCTGACTGACATCAGAGCCCAAGTTCTTAACCTCTTTCCCTGTCTTGCCACTCAGTACAGTAGTGGGTGATGAAGTCTGTAAATTGAGTCTGCCTTGGCAGGACACAAAAGGGCCAGCAAATCTGGGCCCCCAGAGACCATCACTCAGCCCTATGGACCCGACCCCACCCCAGTCCTGATGTTTTAAAAGAAGCAAGCAAGAAAATGAAGGAGAAGGAAAATTCCATCATGAACCCTCCATGTTGAAGACCCACACACCTGATCAGTGCTGAACTGAGATGCCAGCCAGGTACCAACACTCCCCCACTCAGGGAGGACCACTTGGGTTCAGCCTGGGTCCCAGGGGAAGAGCACTGTCTGTGTGTAGACCTCATCCTGTAGAGCTTCCGACACCATGCACCCTTCTTGCCTGGCCGGGCTTCCCTCAATCCTACTGACCCTCAGCCTCTGATGAGCACCCGTGAAACAGACCAGTTTGGGTTGCAAGACTTTGGTCTGTGGAGGGGCTAGAACCAAGCCCAGTGAACCTTCCACCTCTCACGGAAGAGCCCGCAGATCTGCGCCCTGGAAGGCTGGGAAGCTGTCCTGCTTTGAGCTCTGCTGGGCGCAAGCCCACAGCCGGCAGAGGAAGTCACTCTGAGCTGAAAAGATCTCTGGATTTGGGGGCCTGCTCTGTCTTAAACTCAATCCATGTCCCATGACCATCCGCTTAACCCCTGTGCTGTCCTTGTCTGGGAAAAGGGGGTCATCCAGTGGCTCTCCTTCCAGGTGGTCATAGGGACCAGATGAGATCAGATGAGAAAGGACAGTATGTGAATGCTGCCTCCCTGCTGCTCCCTGAACCCAACAGCAAGCACAAGACCACCTCTGGGCATCCCTGCTGGCTGTTCCCTCTGCCTAGAATGCTCTTCCAGGGATCTGCAGATTCGCTCCGGCACATGTCAGGTCCCTGCTCCAATGTCCCTTCTTCAGAGATGCCTTCCCTGACCACTCGTCTAAAAACAGCATCCCCAGCCCTGTCCCCGACCTTGCTTTGCTCCTATCACCACCTGGTATATTTTTATATTTATATATAAACGTAAATATACACACATAAATGTATACATATACATATATTTCCTTTTTATGTGTCTCCCTTCACAGAATAGATCTCCTGTGGGTACCAACTTCATCCCGCCATCCCTGTGGCCTTGCAGCACACTCGCCAGCAACACTAAATGAGTGTGTTTTCCCTGAACTCACCGTTCCCTCATGCCTCTGTGCCTTTGCTGCTGCTGTTCCCTTGCTACAGAGTAACCTTTCCAGCCTTCAAAACCTTCACTTGGCTTCTCAGATGTCTCTTCCTCTGGGTCAAATGTTGTCTTTCTGCTCTTGTAGCGCCCTGGGCACTCCAGGAACAGCGCCCTCCATGCAGCGATAACTGGAAGTTTGCCTGTGGTCCTCCAGACTGTTCATGGCTTTATCACTAAGCTGATGCCTGGGCTGGCACCAAAGGGTGAGCAACCACAGAAAACAACATGTGGCCTCAGCCTGGGTCCTCTTGGTGGTAATGGTGGCAGAGGGGACTCCTGGCCACCTTGATTCCAGCTGATGGGTGCTGAGCTGGACCAGAGGATAAGCAGGTTCTTTCTTGCTGTGGTTTGCACCCCCAAATAAAGCGGCATCTTCTGGCTGTAGCCCCATGCAGGGCAGCCCCCAGGTGACATTCTCTCTAGAAAGGGTCTTGGGTCTCGTTAACCATTTGGTGGTCCATAGGTGGTGAGTGAGGAGTGAGCTGGTGAGTGACTGCTAGAGGCTGATCTGGAGAACGAGGTCTGAGAAGACAGAGAATAAACAGGCAAAGTCTAGGAAAACCCTGGGCTCAGCAGAGAGAACAGTGTTGCCAGTTTCTGTCTGGCCATGGACCAGCCATATGACCTTGGAAAAGCCACTGCATCTCTCTGGGATTCAGTTGGTTTTGAGCTTCAAATAAAGTATTTGTACAATAGATTTTTGTCTCACAAAAAATGAGATACCTGGAGTTGGGAAGGATTCTGAGGTAGACACTAAGCTTAATGACAGTACCATGACTGATTAGTAATGTCTGTCAGGGCATCATCAAGGAGATGTGTGTTGTCCTGACAGTACCATGATTGATTAGTAATGTCTGTCAGGGCATCGTCAAGGAGACATGTGTTGTCCCTGGTCCAGAGTATCTTCCACACTCTGACATTTCATGATTCAGTGACTCCATACAGCTAAAGGTGAAAAGTGTGGGTGCATGTGTTGAGGGAGGAGGGATCTGAAAGTTTAAAAAAAAATGTAGGCTAAGAAACTTGGGTCAGACCCATGGAGAGCTCCAAAACAGATGGAGGGTGGAAGCAGCCTCACGCCCGTACACAGCACACTCTAGCACGGTGGTTTGTTTTTCAAATTGAGTCCCTAACCATTAGTGAATTGTGAAATAAATTTAGTTGGCCACAAGAAATATTTTAAGAATGTATAGAGTAGAATAGGATAAAGTACAATAAAATTGAATGGAATGCTTTAGATTTCTATGTGAAGGGGTTCAAGACACACTACCCCAAAAAAGACATGTTGGTGTATTGCATATTCTAGGCTGAAGAAGTTTGAGGAAATGGCAGAAATAGGAAGGTCACTCTGACACCCTTCCTCCCCCTTCTCCTCTAAAAAGGCTATAAAACCCTCATGTGAGAGGTGCCCATCCCATACCTGGAGTAAAGGAACATCCTTACCTTTGAAGGGAAGGATCACCAAGAAGAATCCTAAGGTTTCCCTGTTTTACTTCACACTCCTTAACCTGTCATCCTCCTCCACGAATGTCTACTCTCCATCAAACCCTGCATAGAAATGCACAGGTCTGACTCTTTCTTTGGGTCTTCCTTTCCTTATGAAGTCTTCCGTGTCTCATAAAACTTACATTAAATAAACATGTATGCCTTTCTTCTGTTAATCTGTCTTTGTCAGTTTAACTTTCAGATCCAGCCAGGGACCCTCAGAGGGGCTAGGAACAATTTTTCCTCTCCTAAAAATGCATATGGTGTTAAATGCTGTTTTGTGAGATTTTGTTTCAGTTATATACATGCATGTGAAGATCATGATGGATTTTTTTTAAGCTCTTTATTGGAATATAATTGCTTTACACTGTTGTGCCAGTTTTGAGGTACACCAAAGTGAATCAGCTGTACCTACACATATCTCCATATCCCCTCCCGCTCGCGACGCCCTCCCACCCTCCCCATCCTGGCCTCCAAATCAACACCCATCATCGAGTTTATCTCCCTATGTTATGCAGCAACTTCCCACGAGCTACCTATTTTACATTTGGCAGGGTATATATGTCATTGTGACTCTTTCACTTCATCACAGCTTCCCCCTTGCCCCCCCATCCTATCCCATGTCCTCAAGTCCGTTCTCTACATCTGAATCTCTACTCTTGCTCTGTCACTGGGTTCATCAGTACCATTTTTTTAGATTCCATATATATGAGTTAGCATATGGTATTTGTTTTTCTCTTTCTGGCTTACTTCACTCTGTATGACAGTCTCTAGGTCTATCCACCTCATTACAGATAACTCAATTGCATTCTTTTTTTATGGCTGAGTAATATTCCATTGTATATATATGTCACATCTTCTTTATCCATTCATCTATTGATGGGCATTTAGGTTGCTTCCGTGTCCTGGCTATTGTAAAGAGTGCTGCAATGAACTTTAGGGTACATGTTTCTTTTTGGATTATGGTTTTCTCTGGGTATAGGCCCAGTAGTGGGATTGCTGGATCATATGGTAGTTCCATTTTTAGCTTTTTAAGGAACCTCCAAACTGTTTTCCATAGTAGCTGTACCAACTTACATTCCCACCAACAGTGCAGGAGAGTTCCCTTTTCTCCACATCCTCTCCAGCATTTATTGTTTCTAGATTTTTTGAAAATGGCCATTCTGACAGGTGTGAGGTGATACCTCACTGTGGCTTTGACTTGCATTTCCCTAATGATTAGTGATGTTGAGCATATTTTCATGTGTTTGTTAGCCATCTGCATGTCTTCTTAAGAGAAATGCCTATTTAGGTCTTCTGCCCATTTGTGGATTGTGTTATTTGTTTTTTCTGTTTGTTTGTTTGTTTTGGTATTAAGCTGCATGAGCTGCTTGTATATTTTGGAGATTAATCCTTTGTCAGTTGCTTCCTTGACAAATATCTTCTCCCATTCTGAGGGTTGTCTTCTTGTCTTGTTTATAGTTTCTTTCACTGTGCAGAAGATTTTAAGATTCATTAGGTCCCATTTGTTTATTTTTGATTTTATTTCCATTATTCTAGGAGGTGGGTCAGAAAGGATCTTGCTTTGGTTTATGCCATAGAGTGTCCTGACTATGTTTTCCTCTAAGAGTTTTATACTGTCTGGCCTTACATGTAGGTCTTTAATCCATTTGGAGTTTATTTTTGTGTATGGTGTTAGGAAGTGTTCTAATTTCACTCTTTTACGTGTTGCTGTCCAATTTTCCCAGCACCACTTATTGCAGAGGCTGTCTTTTTTCCATTGTATAGTCTTGCCTTCTTTGTCAAAGATAAGGTGCCCATATGTGCGTGGGTTTATCTCTGGGCTTTCTATCCTGTTCCATTGATCTTCCTTTCTATTTTTGGGCCAGTACCGTATTGTCTTGATCAGTGTGGCCTTGTCAGGAAGCCTGATTCCATCAACTCCATTTTTCCTTCTCAAGATTGTTTTGGCTATTCGGGGTCTTTTACGTTTCCATACAAATTGGAAGACTTCTTGTTCTAGTTCTGCGAAAAATGCCATTGGTAATTTTATAGGGGTTGCATTGAATATGTAGATTGCTTTGGGTAGTATAGTCATTTTCACAATGTTGATTCTTCCAATCCAAGAACATGGTATGTCCCTCCATCTGTTTGTGTTCTCTTTGATTTCTTTCATCAGTATCTTATAGTTTTCTGCATACAGGTCTTTTGCCTCCTTAGGCAGGTTTATTCCTAGGTATTTTATTCTTTTTGTTGCAGTGGTTAATGGGAGTGTTTCCTTAATTTCTCTTTCTGCTTTTTCGTTGTTAGTGTATAGGAATGTAAGAGATTTCGGCACATTAATTTTGTATCCTGCTACTTTACTAAATTCATCAATTCGTGCTAGTAGTTTTCTGGTAGAATCTTTAGGGTTTTCTATGTATAATATCATGTCATCTGCAAAGAGTGACAATTTTACTTCTTCTTTTCCAATTTGGATCCCTTTTATTTCATTTTCTTCTCTGATTGCTGTGGCTAAAACTTCCAAAACTATGTTGAATAATAGTGGTGAGAATGGGCACCTTTGTCTTGTTCCTGTCCTCAGAGGGAATGCTTTCAGTTTTCACCATTTAGAATTATGTTGGCTGTTGGTTTGTCATATATGGCTTTTATCATGTTGAGGTAACTTCCTTCTATGCCCACTTTCTGGAGAGTTTTTTTTATCATAAATAGATGTTGAACTTTGTCAAAACCTTTTTCTGCATCTATTGAGATGATCATATGGTTTTTATCCTTCAATTTGTTTTTTTTAAAATAACTTTATTTATTTATTTATTTTATTGGCTGTGTTGGGTCTTTTTTTGCTGTGCATGAGCTTTCTTTAGTTGCGGTGAGTGGGGGCTACTCTTCGTTGTGGTGTGCGGTCTCATTGCCGTGGCTTCTCTTGTTGTGGAGCACGGGCTCTAGATGCGTGGGTTTCAGTAGTTGCAGCACACGGGCTCAGTAGTTGTGGCTCATGGGCTCTAAAGCACAGGCTCAATAGTTGCAGCACATGGGCTTAGTTGCTCCGCAGCATGTGGGATCTTCCTGGAGCAGGGATCGAACCCGTGTCCCCTGCATTGGCAGGCGGATTCTTAACCACTGTGCCACCTAGGAAGCCCTGATCCTTCAATTTGTTAATATGATGTATCACACTGATTGATTTGCGTGTATTGAAGAATTCTTGCATCCCAGGGATAAACCCCACTTGATCATGGTGTATGATCTTTTTAATGTGCTGTTGGATTCTGTTAGCTAGTATTTTGTTGAGGATTTTTGCATCTATATTCATCAGTGATATCAGCCTGTAATTTTCTTTTTTTGTGACATCTTTTTCTGGTTTTGGTATCAGGGTGATGGTGGCCTCGTAGAATGAGTTTAGGAGTGTTCCTCCTTCTGCTATATTTGGAAGAGTTTGAGAAGGATAGGTGTTGGCTCTTCTCTAAATGTTTGATAGAATTCATCTGTGAAACCATCTGGCCCTGGGCTTTTGTTTGTTGGGAAATTTTTAATCACAGTCTCATTTTCCTTGCTTGTTATTGGTGTGTTCATATTTTCTATTTCTTCCTGGTTCAGTCTTGGAAGATTGTACTTTTCTAAAAATTTATCCATTTCTTCCAGGTTATCCAATTTATTGGCATATAGTTGCTTGAAGTAGTCTCTCATGATCTTTTGTATTCCTGAGGTGTCCGTTGTTACTTCTTTTTCATTTATAATTCTGTTAATTTGCTTCTTCTCCCTTTTTTTCCTGATGAGTCTGGCTAATGGTTTATCAATTTTGTTTATCTTCTCAAAGAACCAGCTTTTAGTTTTATTGATCTTTGCTATTGTTTCTTTCATTTCTTTTTCATTTATTTCTGATCTGATCTTTATGATTTCTTTCCTTCTGCTCACTTTGGGGTTTTTTTGTTCTTCTTTCTCTAATTATTTTAGGTGTAAGATTAGGTTGTTTATTGGATATTTTTCTTGTTTCTTGAGGTAGGATTGTATTGCTATAAACTTCCCTCTTAGAACTGCTTTTGCTGCATCCCATAGGTTTTGGGTTGTTGTGCTTTCACTGTCATTTGTTTCTAGATATTTTTTGATTTCCTCTTTGATTTCTGCAGTGACTTCTTGGTTATTTAATAGCATATTATTTAGCCTCCATGTGTTTGTATTTTTTACAATTTTTTTCCTGTAGTTGATATCTAGTCTCATGGCTTTGTGGTCTGAGAAGATGTTTGATATGATTTCAGTTTTCTTGAATTTACTGAGGCTTGATTTATGCCCAAGATGTGATCTGTCTTGGAGAATGTTCCGTGTGAGCTTGAGAAGAAAGTGTATTCTCTAGTTTTTGGATAGAATGTCCTATAAATATCAATTAAGTCAAGATGGTCTAATGTGTCACTTAAAGTTTGTGTTTCCTTATTTATTTTCTGTTTGGATGATCTGTCCGTTGGTGTAAGGGGGATGTTAAAGTCTCCTACTATTATTGTGTTCCTGTCTATTTCCCCTTTTATGGCTGTTAGCAGTTGCCTATGTATTGAGGTGTTCCTATGTTGGGTGCATAGATATTTACAATTGTTATATCTTCTTCTTGGATTGATCCCTTGATCATTATGTAGTGTCCTTCCTTGTCTCTTGTAAAAGTTTTTACCTTAAGGTCTAATTTTTCTTATATGAGTATTGCTATTCCAGCTTCCTTTTGACTTCCATTTGCATGGAATATCTTTTTCCATCCCCTTGCTTTCAGTCTGTATGTGTCCCTAGGTCTGAAGTGAGTCTCTTGTAGAGAGCATATATAAGGGTCTTGTTTTTGTATCCATTCAGCCAGTCTGTGTCTTTTGGTTGGAGCATTTACTCCATTTACATTTAAGGTAATTATTGACATGTATGTTCCTATTACCATTTTCTTAATTGTTTTGGGTTTGTTTTTGTAGGTCTTTTCCTTCTCTTGTGTTTACTGCCTAGAGGACTTCCTTTAGCAGTTGTTGTAAGACTGGTTTTGTGGTGCTGAATTCTCATAACTTTTGCTTGTCTGTAAAGCTTTTGATTTCTCCATAAAATTTGAATGAGATTCTTGGTGGGTAGAGTATTCTTGGCTGTAGATTTTTCTCTTTCAAGACTTTAATTATCTCCTGCCACTCCCTTCTGGCCTGCAGAGTTTCTTCAGAGAGATCACTGTTATCCTTATGGGTTTTCCTTTATATATTTGTTGCTTTTCTCTTGCTGCTTTTAATATTTTTTCTTTGTGTTTAATTTTTATTAGTTTGATTAATATGTGCCTCGGTGTGTTTCTCCTTGGGTTTACTCTGTATGGGACTCTCTGCATTTCTTGGACTTAGTTTACCATTTCCTTTCCCATGTGGGAGAAGTTTTCCACCATAATTTCCTCAAATATTTTCTCAGACCCTTTCTTTTTTTCTTCTTCTTCTGGGAGACCTGTAATTTGAATGTTGGTACACTTAATGTTATCCCTGAGGTCTCTGAGACTGTCTTCCATTCTTTTTATTCTTTTTTCTTTTTCCTGCTCTGTGACAGTTATTTCCCACATTCTATCTTCCAACTCACTTACTTGTTCTTCTGCCTCAGTTATTCTGCTGTTTACACCATCTAGAGAATTTTTATTTTCAGTTATTATGTTGTGCATTACTCTTTGTTTGCTCTTTAATTCTTCTAGGTCCTTATTAAATGTTTCTTGTATTTCCTGTATTTTGTTTTTGAGATTTTGGATCATCTTTACTCGCATTACTCTGAATTCTTTTTCAGGCAATTTTCCAATTTCTTCTTCATTTATTTGGTCTTGTGGGTTTTTATCTTGCTCCTTTGCCTGCAAGGTGTTTCTTTGTTTTCTCATGTTGTCTAATTTATAGTATTTGCTGTCTCCTTTCCCTATGCTGCCTAGTAGTAATTCCTCTTATCTCTGTTCTGTTTGGCTTGATGTGTCAAGCACTGGAGCCTGCTGGCTTTTGGTTGGATTTGGAGCTTGGCATTGAGAATGAGAACCCTGGGGGAGCACTTGCTGGTTAATATTCCATGGGGTCAGGAGTTCTCTAGTGGTCCAATGTCCCGGACTCTGCTCTGCTGTCTCAGAGGTCCAGGTTTGACCCCTTGCTGGGGCACCAAGACCCTGGAAGCTGCATGGCATGGAGAAAAAGGAGGTAGAAGGAGAGCAAAGAAAAAAAAAATGGAAGAAAAAAGGGAAGAAGGGGAAAGGACAGACAGATCCTCAGGACTGGTGATAAAAGCAACTCTAATCAGTCAAAATCACACAAGGAGATGTGCACACTTGCACTTGCAAAAAGAGAAGAGGAAAAAAACCCAAAGAGAAGTGAAAAAGAGAGAGCAAAGAAAAGAGAGAAGAGAGGACTTATACCAATTATAAGCAAATCCACATACAAATATATACAGTAAAGATTTAACTAACAAATACCTAAAACCAGAAAGAAGACAAACATACCAAGAAGTCCTCCAATACTTCTAGCTCTGCACCTGCTGTGGAGAGGACTGTGGAGAGCTCAGACTGTGATCTGGTATTAGTCCTGTGTGTGTTTGTCCCCACAGTCCCCGGTTGCCCCCTGTGTCTACAGCCTCTATTGTAGAAACACTTGTGTATTCAGGTGATCCACTGATGCAGGGTCTATCAAGCCTATTGTGGGCATTAAATCTGCTCCTCCTGCAGCTGTTTCTCTTTCTCTTCCTTGGTCCTGCAGTCCTTGGGGGTCAGTTTTGGTTTTGGTCCCGACTTTGCATGTGGGTTGCTCTCAGGAGCCAGTTCCCCGCCCAGCAAGAGGGGGCAAGAGAGGGTTATTGGGGCTCACTTGCAACTTCAGGTTGGGGGTAGGGAGGGATATGGCAGTCTAACTGAAATTTGCAGGAGTGCTTGTAGCAGCAGAGGTCAGTGTGAGCCTGAGCTGTGCTGCACTTTCTGCCAGGGAAGTTGGTCCTGATCATGGGACCCTTGGTGTTGGTGGGCTCCACCTGCTTCTGGGAGGGTGTGGCCGATGACTTGCCGTACACACAGGACCCTTGGCGGCAGCAAGTGGGCAGGCAGCAGGGCCAGGTGGCGCATGGTGGGGAGGGGAGCAGGGTGGGCCGGCAGTAGGCAGGGCCTGGTGGTGCACAGCAGGGCGGGGGCAGGGAGGCTTTTCTATCCAGCAGCTGCAGGTCAAGCCGCTTCGCAGCCTGTGTGTTCCTGGAGAGGGAGGTTCCTCCCAAGCACTCCGAAACGAAAGTCCCCTGCCTCTCCGTCTGGCCCAGGATTTTCCCCAAACTCCTTCCTAGCTTGCTGGTGCACCTGCCCCCCAGGCTGTCCTCGTGCAGCCAGCCCCAGCTCTCTCCTTGGGGTCTGTTCTCCGAAGCCCAAGCCTCGGCCCTCAGCCCCCACCGCCTCCGTGGGTGAGCAGATGAGCTTCTCTGGCTGGGAAGCGCTGCCTGACTCCTCCGTGCGGGGATCTCTCTGCTCTGCCCTCAGCACACCTCCCATTGCTCTCTCTTCTGGGGACTCTGTGGCTCCCCCTGTCCTTCCCCATCAGTGAGGGGGCTCCCCAGTGTGTGGGAGCCTTCTCCCCTTCACAGCTCCCTCCCAGAGGGGCCGGTCTTCTCAGGATTCTTTGTCTCTCTTTTTCCCTTCTTTCCCTTGCTCTACCCAATTACGTGGAAATTCTCTTGCCTTTTTGGTGGTCTGAGGTCTCCTGCAGACATTCAGAAGGTGTTCTCCAGGAGCCACTCCCCAAGTGGCTGTGTTTTTGACGTATTTGTGGGGAGGAAGGCGACCTCTATGTCTTACTCCTCCGCCACCTTTTCTCAATCCCATGATGGATTTTTAACTGTGGCTCGTGGTTTGAATGTTTGAGAGGCTGTGAAGGAGTTGGGTGACCAAATGTGCTTTGCACAGGACAGTCCTGGTTCAAGTCCCTCATCCCGGTGTGATTAGATAGTATCTCCTTCCATTCCCTGTGGTGATTTTATCTGTCCATACATTTTTGGACCCTCAAAAGGTGGGACCTAATTTTCCTCCCCTTGAGTGTGGACTAGACTTAGTGACTTGCTTCTTATGAATAGGATATGGCGGAGGTGGCAGTGTGTCACTTTAAGGACTATGTCACAAAAGGCATAGTGGCTTCCTCCCTGCTCTTTCTTGGATCACTCACCCTGGTGAAAGCCCACGGCTGCATCGCAAGGTAAGTGGAGCTGCCCTACAGAGAGGCCCAGGTAGTGAGAAACTGAGGCCTCCTGCCTGCAGCCACGTCAGCGGTTCTGGGGGAATCCTCCCAGGATGGCTTCAGATGACCATAGCTGGTCAGCATCCCGTGTGTAACTTCACGAGAGACCTGAACCCAGAACCTCCCAGCTAAGGGCCTCCCAAACGCCTCACCCACAGAAACTGGGATAATCAGTGTTTGCTGCTTTAAGCTGCTAAGTTTTCAGGTAATTTTTTACCCAGCAATTGATAACTGATACACTCTCATAGTTGCCTCCTTTGGTTGAAAAATTACATCGTTACTCTCTACAGGAAAGACCTCCAAGATCCTGTGGGGTGTCCAAGAATCAGGGAGAATGAGAAAATTCCAAGGAGACCAGGAGGTGCAAAGCTACCTTAGTTTGCCAAGAAGCAGGGAAGGTGGAAGACTGAATTCTGATCATGACAGAAACAGCCTAGACTGACTGACTAGACAAAGTCCAGAGCTTTCAGAAAAGGACGTGACGTGGTCCAAGGGCCAGACTGGGCTCATCAAAGTCAAGTTTGCGCCAATGAAACATTTCCTCCCTTTTCCTAGGGTGACTGGATTAGCAGGTTAGAGAATATAGAGCTGGTTCGTGGTGGTTTGAACAACCCCCACCCGAGGAGTTTGTGTGGACTTGCAGTGCAACCATTGCCCAAGCTCCAACCTGTCCAAAAATTTTGCCAGAGACTTGGATGAAGACACAAAAGATGTGCTCATCTGAACCTCGAAAGCACACGTTATTTTGATACAGTTGATTTATGATCCAAGCTCTCTTCCCGGGCAGAATACTGGGCCAAAATCAACAAGAAGAAATTTAACAGTAATCGATGTAAAGTCAGGCACTTTCAGATCAGAAAAATCAATGACCCAAGGGAACAAGCCTAGGGCGCGTAAATGGGGCCAGCTTGGCAGAATTCCACCTGAAATGATCTGGTCATTTTTCTTTGACCCCCAAGGTCAATGTAAGCACAAACAATGTGATGTGGCTGCTGAAACCATGGACCCAGAGGTGGGATCCTACTTGATGGGTCTCTGCAGGTGGAACGGAGTACCCTCCACCTGCTCCCTGCCCTGGGCAGCGGTAGCGGGTGCCGTGGCTCACATGTGGACCCCACGCTTTACAGGTACAGAGTGTCCAGAGGGGGGACCCCGATGGGAGCAGCAGGACCCAATGTCCTCGGGTGAGGAATGGTGAGTGCAGTCTCAGGGGAGGCAGCGTTGAACAGGAGGGAAGGCTTAGCAGGGGCAACCTGGCTCCCTTGGGATGTCAGCCCAGGAAGGAGGGAGGAGCTGAGACCAGTGGACGGAAGAAACAGGGCAACAGCTTTTGCTCAGGGGAAGGGTGTTTTCACGGGTGTGCCTGTCTGTGGGGGATAGGGTGGCATGAGCTTCCCATCACTGGGGTGAGTGAACAGCGGCCAGTTGTAGCCCAGTCTGCTCCAAGCGGGAGACTGGATCGTAGGAGCCCAGAGCCCCTCCCCTCCTCTGTCCAGATGCAAACTCTGGTTTCCATGGGGGCTTTCACCATGGTAACGGGTGGTCCTTGGTTGGTGAAGAGGGTGGGTGAGCAGAAGGGAGAGGGGCAGAGAGTGATGGCAAGATCTCCCTGGGCCACCCTGCAGGGCTACATGGGCACTCCCCAAGGCAGACGACATCGTTTCCTCCTGCCTCTTACAGGCCAATTAATGAGAGGAAGGGAGAAGCTGGGGAAGAGGGCAGCTGGACCTCCTGCAGCCTCACATGTCATCTCCCACAAGGCTCTGCAGAGCTGCAGTGAACACACTCACCATATGGACACACACACACACACACGCACACAATCCTGCTTGCATGTGTCTGAACATCAGCCCTCACGCAAAGGTTTACACACCCACGTTCACACACAATCGCGTGTTTGCCCACCTAATGCTCCTCTGCCCACACACTGACTCACCCGCACCTCTGTACACACACAGTACACGCACAAGTGCACACACACGCAGGCCCTGGGCAGCAACCACAGTGAGGTCAAGCTGGCCCAGGGAGAGTGGAGGTCTCATCCTCGGAAATCTCCACCAACTGCCCTCTCTCCCTCCCTTCCTTATACCCTTGATCTGGCTAAGGAGCCCAGCAATCACAGAACCAGTTCCCAACATTATCCTCTGTGAACTCTTGGCCTCGCTCTCTCTCGTGTCCTCTGTCTATCTCGGTGCCTTCCAGGCCAGTGCTCAATGTTTTATTTTACTCCCTGGTTGCACCAGTTTGGTTTAGAGCACATCTCTGAATCAAGACCACCTTGGTTCACATACTCCCTCTGCCCTCTCTGCAGGCCCTTGGTCGGGTTGTGTGATGTCTCTGGGGGGCACTTGCCCTGTCTGTCGCATGGGTGATAAGCTCACAGGGTCTGCTCCCTTAACCCGCACAGAACCACCGGGGACAGTCAGTGCTCCACCAGCTTCAGGCCGTGGTTCTCCTCCAGCCCCTCCTTAATCATGCTCAGCCCAGCTCAGAGCTCACCCCCTCCCTGCGTCTCCTTCTCTCCCCTCCGCACCCTCAGGCTCCCCTCAGCTCCTGGAATAGATCTTGGCAACCGTGGCCTTAATTGTGTGTGTTTGATAAACGGCTCTGCTGGGTGTATTCAGGACGCAGCTGTAGACCTGAGTCAGGATGGAAATGGCCAGGAGGTAGGTTGGGAGCACAGAGTCCAGGCTGGGCTGAGAACGCAGGGACCCTGCCCTGCCCTCCTTGCAGCCGGCACATGGGGGACCAGGTGGCCCCCTGCCTGCCCCTCTGCACCTACTCTTAGGGGTGGTGGTGGAGGGTCTTCCTAGAGCCTGCAAGCACCCTTGGAGACCTGCCTCCCTGACCCTTATTTTCACAAATGAGGATATCAGATGTGGCCCAGAACTGCTGGGTGACGTGCCCAGGCACACAGCTGGTAAAAGGCAGGCTTGAAAGTCTAACCTGGGCCTCCTGGGCCACTGGCCCACCCTGCCTCATTCCGCAGCCCTCAGCCAACACACTTCCTCCTCTCCGCTGGTTTGATTTGCTGACAATGTTTCATCGCCCTCTACACGCTCCTCTCTTCTGAAACACCCTGAGTGGGAGGTATTGCCTGTGGCACCAATGATGGGAGCTCACGCCCTGGACCTTTCACTTGTTTGCTGTGTGGCTTTAGGCAACTCGCTTAACATCTCTGAGCCTCAGCTGCCTCCTCTGTAAGAGGAGGCTGATGCAGGTTGTATCTGCCTCAGAAGATGGATGTGGTAAAGAAGGTAGCGCAAGCAGCATATTTAGCACAGTGGTGGCTCAGAGTAAATGAAACGTTGGCCATTATGAGTCCTGATGCCAAAACTCGGCTTCCGTGCACCAGAGCTGAAGTGAATCTTGGAGACAAGAGTTTGGGGTGAAGTAGAAAAGAATAGATTTATTGCTTTGCCAGGCAAAGGAGGACACGGCCGGCTAATGCCCTCAACACTGTGTGTCCCAACCTGGGGGTGATTTGGGGAAGAGTTTTGTAGCAATAGTTCAAGCGTGGGGTTGCTGATAAGGATCAGGGTGTGTGCAGGGCCCCCCCCCCCATCCCCGCACTCCTTTAATCTGGTCCCAGGCCGTCTCCTTATGAGCGCCTGTGGGTCTCCAGGTTATCAAACTGTGACTTTCTCGCTGGAATAAATGCTTCATAAGTAGTTAACATTTTCCATTTGTTGGGGGTTTTCCTTCTGCAGAAGAGCTCAAAGATATTGTTACGTGTATCCCTCCAGGCGGAACCAGGACCCTGTTCCGAGGCTGCGCTCCTGTTTCCTGACTGCTCCTCCCTTGTCTCTGCATCCCCTCCCTTCCCTGATTAGCAACTGTTTGAACCTGCTTTTTGCAACTCAGGGAAGGTCTTAGAAGCTTGCCGCCTACTTGTTACAAACAGAAAGGCTTCCATGCCCAGGAGCTCCACAGGGTCCTCCTCGGCTTTCTTGCGGGTCGCGGTCCTTGAGGCCGCCTCGTGTGGCCGGGCGGTTTGTGCACTGCACAAAGGCCCTTGGCAGGGGCAAGTGGGGCCGAAATCCAGCCCGTGCTCACCCCCCACGCTGTGTACCCTTGCAGCTGTGTCTGCCCCCAGGAGGTGCCGTTTTCTAATTCCCCTTCACGGAGGGGGCATCTTTTCCTAATTTGTGCGAAAAGGCTGTACCGTGCAGCCCCCGAGTGCCCTGGCAGTGACTGAAGGGTTCAGGGCAGGATTCCAAACTGCTCTCCCCTGTGGACCCCAGTGCCTGAATTCCACCACTCAAGCTTCCCCTTGGGTCCCATGGTCATCTCTGATGTTCCGGAAATCCCATTTAAAATGAAACATCCCTGGAAACAGTAACACGCTAAAAATAATAACCCCTTACCGTGGTCTGCATTATCATCAGGCCATTATTTTAAACCTTGAGTGGACTAGCCTTTGTGCAGCTGACATAAGCTCTCTGGAAGGGTGCTGAAGGAGCCGGGGCTGGGGGAGGGCTCTGTTGTGTGAGGCAGGCCGTGGCAAAGGCACTGTCGTCTGCCTTCATAATTTTGTCCAGGCCTGACTCCAGACGGACGCACCCAGCCTACCGGTGTCCCTGTACCCGCTGCCACAGCAAAAGGTTTCTGATTTACTGGGAAACTCTACTCCAAGAAGCAGTATTAATGCCAGGGATAAAGCTGATCTCCCAGGAGCAACTCCATTTTAAGAGGAGTGAGGGACACATTCCAAGGGAATGAATCTCAAATGGTGGGATTTCGGGCCCGACAGAGGCACCGTGGAAGAGATTATGGAGCCCTTGGTCCTTCAAGTCACTCCCCAGAGGTGGCTGCCAGTGTCACTGATACAAAAGGCCTGCCTCACATGTGGCAGTTCAAATGACACGCCAGAGGTGGGGTGTCTGCGGCCAGAGCCCCAAAAGTAGACCTGACATGAGGATGCCTATGCAAATCATGTATCAGTTAGGTGAAACAGTTGGGAAAACGGGAAGGCAAGTTGAAGAAGGTAAGCCAGGATGTGACCTCGGGCGGTGTGCTGGTGGAGGATGACTTCAGCTGGCAGCGGTAGGTGACAGCTGGGGTGGACGTTGTGCCCTGAGGCAAGGATGCTGGGGCCTTCATACCTCCAAACCCATCAGCCGCTGGGTAAGCGCAGCCCCGGGGAGAGGCTGGAGGGTGTGAATCCCCAGGCACGTCTGCCGCCCTGCCTTTGCAGCAAAGCAGCTTTAGAAGCTTGAGGGCAGGGCAGTTTTCCAAGAAGCTACAGGCACTGGTTATTGGAAAGTAAAGCACATCAAAGCCCGGCACCTCTTTCCAGCTCCCATCGTCCTGCATATACCGGGTGAGAGGTCACAGGGGATCTGGGCCGGGTGCCTACAATATCTCCCAGATGGGACAAAGGGAGGTGGAGTCTTGAATGCCTCCTTCCTCACCCATGGAGGAGTCTGTCTCTAGGAGCAAAAGGTTTCTAATATTCCAGGCCCAGCTCTACTCTCCACGTGCCATTGAAGACATCCCGTGTGATCTACTCCCTCTCTATAGATACCCAGGGTCAGTGGGTAGATGGTTAGGTGAGGACCCAAGTCCTCACTCCAGCCAGGAATTTCTACCTCTGACATCTGGTCTTAAGACTATTATTGATTGGAGCTGTATTACTAATGTAATTTTACAAAAAAAAAAACACCCACAAAAAACAACAACAAAACCCTCACAACCTCACATCAGTGAAAGGGGGTGTTGCAGATACACACGCTCCAACTAATTTCCAATCTCCTCAGGCTTCACGGCAACGCAAACTGCCTTCTAAGATACCAGCAGGTTCCCCGCCAGCCAGGAAAGAAGCAGGATAAATGCAGCTGTCAAAGGTAAAGGATTGCTCTCCATTCGTCCTGGGGCTAAATTGCCCCAAAACCCCAAACACAGGTGTATAGAGCTGAATTGTGTCCTCCCCAAACTCCTGTCAACCCAGGACCTCAGAATGTGAGCTGTTTTGGACGCAGGGTCTTTGCAGATGTAATTAGTTAAGATGAGGTCATACTGGTTGAGGGTGGGGTTTAAATCCCATATAACTGGTGTCCTTTTAAGAAATGGAGAAGAGACACACCCAGGGAGAAGCCACGGCAGGATGGGGGCGGGGATCGGAGGGATGGGTCTACACGCCAAGGAGCGGCGAGGATGCCTGGCTGCCAGCAGGTGCGGGGAGAGAGCCACGGAGCAGAGGTTCCCTCAGAGCCTCCAGGAGGAACCAGCCCTGCCAACACCTGGAGTTTCGACTTCTAGCCTCCAGAGCTGGAGAGAATACATTTCGGCTGTTTAAAGCCACTTAGTTTGTGTACTGTGTTAAGGCAGCCCCCGGAAATGAATACGAGAGTAATGCAGAAGGATGGAGGTCGGCCCTCAGCCGCGCGGTGGCCCCACACTCCTTCCCCACTCCAGGCTCCAGGAGGCTGAGCAAAGGCGGGTCTGAGCCCCTCTCCCCGCTGTGGTACCCCTTTGCCAGAAGCTGGAGGGGACTTTGCACCCTTGGACCTCTCTGGGCCCTGAGGCACAGGGGCCTGTCGTGGCTCCACTTTGCCCCATGGATGTGTGAGCGCGTAAGGGTGTTTAGCTTGTCACTGGGTTTCTGGGGTCCTGAGGGTAGGGCGGGCGTGTTAGTTAGGGTTCTCCAGAGAAACAGCACAATAGAATGCGTATAAATATACACCCATCCAGGGAAATATATAAAATGTATGTAAAAGAGTGTGTGTGCGCGCATGTGTACATATATCCATACACAGAGGAGGGGAGAGAGTTAAGAAAAAAATAGTTGGCTCACACAATTATGGGGGCTGGCAAGTCCAAAACCTGCAGGGTGCGTCAGTAGACTGGAGACCCAGGGAAGAGTCGATGTTGTAGTTCACGTCCGAAGGCCGCCTGCTAGCAGAATTTCCCCTTTCTTGGGGGAAATCAGTCCTTTGTTCTATCCTGGACTTCACCTAATTGGAAGGGGCCCACCCACCTGATGGAGGGCGATCTGTTCTACTCAAAATCCACTGATTTAAATGCTACTCTCATCCAAAAACACCCTCACAGAAACATCCAGAATAATGTTTGACCAAATATCTGGGCACTTTGGCCCGACCAAGCTGGCATAGAAATCAATCATCTCAGAGGGTAAGTATTAAAATCTTCATTCTAGAGAGAAGAAAATCAAAGCCCAGAGAGGGTGAGCAATTTTCCCAAGGTCGCAGAGCAAATCAGTTGCCGTGAGGAGTTGTGAAAAAGAGGCTGACAGTGAGGAGAACTTGGACTCAATTCATAGCTGCTCTGGACCAGAGCTTTAAACCTTGTGGTACTCCTACACAAACACATTGCATAAGGATAAACATATTGAATAGGGATTTGCATTCACGTGGTATATTTCACTGATAAGTCTTGCAAGGCAGTAAAAATACTGGCCACCATGGAATGAGTGTCTTTTTGTGCCAGAAACCGTCCTCGTGACATCTGTTCATTACAGTTACACTCTGAAGTGACTATCATTGCCCCCATTTTGCTGATGAGAAGACTGAGTCCGAGGGAGCTGGCTAGGGTCACACAGCTAGTAGGCAGTCTGCTCCCTTATCCACGGCCCACTCTCCTCCTCAGCAGGCCCTGAATGAGAGCGTTGCGCAGAGAGTGGCCACACACACGGCTTCGTCTGCTCTTCCTGCAGCCCTGTAAGGAAGAGGAATCGGTTCCACCTTGAGAGCAGGAGTTGAAGTGTAAAGACATTCACTGACTGCCCATGGCTGCACAGCTAACCAGTGTCTTGCCCACAGTTGGAAATCTCTTCACAGCCCTGATGCTGGGGGTAAAATTCCTCCATTTGTTGAGTGTGTACTGTGTTTGAGGCACACATACCACCTTATTCGACCTTCCCCACAGCAGAAATGTCATAGCTAACGGGATTTAGCCTCCTTCTATGCACTATGCCATTTAATCCTCCCTGAAACCCCACAAGATAGGTAAAAATGTGACTCTCATTCTACAGGGCACTGAGAGGTCAAGTAACTTGCCCAAGGTCACACAGCTATCAAGTGTAAGGTTGAGATTTTAATGCAGGCAGCCCGATGCCAAAGCCCAAAGTCTCAACCACTGTCCTAGGAAGTGTTCATTTGTTTGTTCGTTCATTCATTTAATTACTTATTTAGGCCACTCCTCACAGCACACAGGATCTTAGTTCTCCTACCAGGGATCGAACCCGTGCCCCTGCAGTGGAAGTGCGAAATCTTAATAACTAGACTGCCAGGGAAGTCCCTCAATAATTTATTAAGTGTACTACATGTCAGGTCCTCTTCTACACGTAGGTGATGTGCTATTGTGACTGATATCACCCTATATTTTCTTTTTTTCTTTTCCCTTTTCCCTTACCATTCAGAGAGAAATAAAAGGTGGAGACATAAACTAAGTCTTGAACTTTCCCAGCTTCAGAACTGTTGCTCTCCTAGTCGGGGATAAAGGCAGCAAACAAAAGAAGCTTTCAGACTGCGGTAACGGTGAAAACGACATAAACGAGCGAGTGCTGAGGGCAAGCTCGGCTGATGGAGAGGCCTCTTTTGGGTTTTGAGCAAAGCTCTGAGTCACAAGGAAGATCCAAGTATGTGGATGTCTGAGGAAAGAGTGTTCCAGGTGGAGGGCAAAGCAAGCGCACAGGCCCTGAGGTGGGAGCAAGGTGGTATGTTTGCGAAGCAGACTGATGGCCAGAGTGGCGAAGCCTGGTGGGAAATGAGATGCTTGCTCACGCAGGGCCTTTCTTCAGGTGTCCCTGGGGGCCGGCAGCCATTTCTGTCCCCTGCGTGGCGGCAGCATTCTGCCCTTGTCCAGGTGCCCCCTCTCTCTGCACCCCTTAGCTCAGGGGTTCATGCTGTCTAGTCTCAGCCAGGGGTCAGCAAACTTTCTCTAAAGGTCTGGATAGTAACTATTTTGGGCTCATGTCCACTCTCTGGAGGTTGAAACATTCCACTGCAGGGCTCTTTGTCTGATTTCCAAAGTACGCAGGGACTTACAGTGTCGGCACCCAAATGCCCGACACGCAGACGACCCTGACTAGCACAAGAGCGGGTGTAGGTGATGAGCGTGACTATGTAGCACAAGTGAGCGTGACTAGGTCCCAACAGAACTTTATTAACACACGTTCGCCAACCTCTGATCTAGATGAGAGAGAGGGACTGCTGATGCTGAGAGCAAATCCTTGAGAAGGTGACCCCTCACCCCTCACGTCACACGGCCTCCCTCTGCTCCCACGGTGTCAGGCTCTCTGTTCTCCAAGCATCCCCACCAGACGTGAGGGGCTACAGTGCCCTCCTCTTTAGGAATGATGGAGGTGACTCCATGTCACAACACTCCGCCCTCCTGGAAGGAGAGCTGCTGAGAAGGCCATGCCCACGGGAGTGCGAGGTGAGGGCCTGGGGTCTGCAAGGATTTCTTAAGATCCAAAGAAGTGGAGTGGTGGCTTGTACACCAGCACAGGGGCCATTGTTGGGGCACATCTGGCTGTCTCCATTCTACCCACCTGTGGCCTTCCCCCTCTCTGACAAGTGAGAGGAAATAGAGTACAGAAGAAGGAAGAAAGGATGGAGGGAAGCGAGCTCCTCTCCCAGCTCTGGAAGCTCCCGCAGTGAACCTTCCACACATGACAGATGCTTATGGCTTTAGACAATGAAACGGATCATCGCCTTCTATCTTAAGCTGGGGTCATTACCCCTCAATTCTGCAGAGGCATTTCCGAGGCTTAATTTTTTTGTTGTTTGCATATGAGATCATTTCAATTAAAGAGAATTGGAAACATTCCCCTCCATTTCTTTAGCAGACAGAACCTTATTGCCTCCCACCCCAAAAAAGAAAAACAAAAGCCAATATTATAATTTTAAAAACAAAACAACTCTTAAGCAGAGATAGGCAGGCTCTGGGTGAAAAGACATTTGTATATACAGGGATTTTATTAGGAAAAAGTGCATCTGTCACCTTCTGCTATAAGTCACGGAGCAGTAGAACTAATTGAAACAATCTAATACAGTGATATTGCCCTTCTTTGCTTCTTGGTGTTATTCAGATCTTCTGTCAGTCTGATTTGATGCCAGGCAGACTTTTTCACATGTGGAAGGAAAGCGATTGGGGGCGGGCACAGATCCCAATTGCCGGGTCACAAGAATGACGCAGGATGATTGCTTTAAGTATGGATTCCTGAGCTCTGCCCGTGAGAATAGATTCTCCAAGGAAAGGGGCAAGCAGTAGGTTTAACATTACCCCCGACAAGTGTGAGGGATGTGGTGTATGATGCAAAAAGTGCACAGGAGGAGCCAGGAGGTTGATTTGATTTCTGAGAGGTCAAGGGGAGCCAAAGTTATAAGGCAGCAAAATCCATAAGTAAGCCAATACCTCAAGGTCATAGAAAGATAATAGAAGGTGAAAACGCAAGTTCATGGAGAAAGCAGAAACAGATAGACCCATAAAAAGAAGCAGAGGCTGAGAGTAGCCAAGTCACGTGAACGGAGACGCCTCTGAAGGAAGGTACACGATACCAGGCAAGGGCAAAACCAAACAGAAAGCAAGCAAACAAGGAGGCAGCACGATGTTAGCAGTGGATGCAGTGGAACTGAAGACGAGAAGCACGAATCATTGCAAAGCACCATGATGTGGGACAAGCTTTACAGAGGAGACACTACAATCATAAACATGTACATGGCAAACAACACAGCGACTACACACAAGGGCAGAAAGTATTACGGATTGAAGAATTGCCCCTCAAATGTAATTTAAGTTGAAGATTTTTTAATACAGCCTTTTGAGAATTGGACAGATCCAGCAGTCCAGAATGCAGGATGGAGGGATTTCCCTGATGGCCCAGGGATTAAGGCTCCGCACGTCCACGGCGGGGACGTGGGTTTGATCCCTGGTCGGGGAACTAAGACCCTGCATAGCACGTGGCATGGCCAAAAATTAAAAATTAAAAAAAAAAAAAAGAAGAAGAAGGACGTAGAGCAATGCTGTCCGTTATGGAAGCTACTCACGGCATGTGGTTACCAAGCACTGGAAACAAGGCAAGGTCAGTTGACGTGTACTTTCAAGAGTAAGATATAAATGCCAGATTCCAAAGACTGTACAAAAAAAAATGTAAACTATCTCATTAATAATTTTTACGTTATTTGCTGAAATGATAATATTTTGGATGTACTGGGTTAAATAGAATGTTATCAAATCAATCTCACATGCTTGTTTTTACTTTTTAATGCAGCCAATAGAGAATATAAATTTACATACACGTAATAATAAATTTACGTTATGTTTCTGTTCAGCAGTGCCGACCTAGAAGAATCAAATATTGTCAGCAGCAAGTGATTCTGTGTGGCCCCGTCATTTCCTAGTTCCCTTTCTGGATTTCAAACCTTCCTCGTGCTCTACATGCATCCTTTCATCCATTATCCCTTACTGGAGCTTGGCAAGTGGGGAGCTTGTTGTGTTACAAGGAGGAGAAGCTACGGATCCTGACCTCCTTTGTGTCTACCTACTGGAGGAATTTGGGTCTTAGATTTGTTATTTATGAGATAAAAATAAATCCTACCAGCAGGGCTGTGGTGAGGATTAAATGAGATAACATAGTCTCACATTTTCTGAAAAGAGAAAATTAAAAATCGAAGAGAGATGAAGGGAGTCCCTTCCGATCCCTGCGTCCCTTGCACACAGAGATGTCAGTGAAAACTTGGAACCAGAGCTCCTCAGGATACAGTGCTGGAGAAGCTGGGGGGTGAGGGGCGGGGAGGAGGTGGGAGGGTGGTGAGTTGGGATCGAAGATTCCTGACCCTGAGGGTTTCAGTCTGTGGCCTTCAGCCAGGGCACCAGACAAGAGACCTCAGGCCACCATGAATTAGGATAGCTTCTTATCTCACTTTGGATTCCTTGGAAATAGGACACAGCAACTTCAGCTTCTCTCAGTGAGAAGGATGTATCTTATATGATTGTCATTGTAGATCCACAGCAAGTTCAAGCCAAAAGGCCCTGAGTGGTCATCTGGTGCAATTAAGATGACCAATGTCTCCCAGTTTGTCTAGAACTTTCCTGATTTTAGCACTGAAGTTCCACATTCTGGAAAACCTCTCAGTCTGAGCAAACCAGGATGGTTGGCACTCCTGGCTGTGATATTCCTCCAACCCAAGTGTTATAGATCTGCCCTTGTTAGAAGAATTACCCGGGGACATTTGTTAAGACACAGAAAGGTCCCTGGACCCACTTCCTTCAGTCAGAATCACCAGGGGAGGGGTCCCAAAATTGGGACCCCAGTTCCTTAGGTGACTTTGACACCCAGCCAGCTTTGGGAACACAAATGAGCACAACTCTTTCATTTTGTCGATGGAGAAGCAGAAGTTCTGGTTAAAGGCTTCGTGCTGAGATGATCATGCTGCCTCCTTCCTCATAATAATCCCAAATAGCAAGAGTACGGAGAGGCTTAGAATAAGTATGAGAACGTTAAACAAAGTTCTGATGTTCCCCTTTGAGGTCTGTTGCCATCTTTTTTTTCTTAATATAAAAAGTATTTTGTAGGTGTTCTCTTCTTTTGCTGATGCCCCAAACCCAGTCTGTCCACTGGATGGTTCAGCCTCAAGCAGAGACATGCCCAGGTGGAGCCGGAACCCCAGTGCTTCACAGTGAGAGGTGGTCCCTGCAGCCAGAGCTGTTTGGAGAGCTCTGGGATCCTCTCCCAGACCTGGGAAGTGCCCAAGCACAGAGAGCACAGCAAGAAGCCCCTCCAGAAATGCTATGTGAGAGTAGAGGTTGGTGGTGAGAAGAGTGGAGGGACCCGGCTTCACCAAATTCTCTGCTGCGGCTGCACACTGCAGGGTGAAATTTAGGACCCTTTGGTTACCAATTCAGTGAAAAGAGAGTCATCTTTTGCAATACACAAACTGCTTACTGCATGTCCATTTCCTGCTCCATCCTGCTCAATCAAACCCAGGCCATATTCCCATCACCTGGACTCTGGGTTGCCAGATTTTTCTCTTCCTGGAAAGGAAACAGCATGTAGCATGGGAACAGCTCCAGCTTTGGAGCTAGACAACCTGGATGCAGAGTCTGGCTTTGCCACCTACTAACAAGTCACTTCGCCCCTTTGGGCCCCAGAATTGCCCTGTGTGAAATGGAGTAATGGCACTGGCCTTGCGGTGCTGTGAGGGTTAAGGGTGAGGTATGTAAATGTGTCAGGCACATGGTAGGAAGCCATAAATAATGACAACTGCACGATCAAAATAATATACATAAAGCGCCTGCTTTGCCCTGAGGGCTCAGCTGGTGTCTCTGACACGGTCTCCGCTCCCCAGAGACCCTGGGTCCCCAGTGGGAGGGCTCTACGTGAATAAAAAGAGAAGTACGTCACCCAGAGAGAAGCAAGCAGACAAGCAAAGGCATCCAGGCAGTCGGTGTTTTCTGGCTGCGAGGCCTGCCCTAGTTTATTTTGGCAGCTGCCTCCGCCATCGGCGATGGAGGGAGAAAGGAAAGAGAAACGGCAGTAAAACAAATGGATCAGCCAAGGAGGGAGGCTGTTTGGTTCCAGCTTCCAAAGGAGAACCCAGCTGTCCTGGTGATGGAGATGCACTGGGTCCCTGGATTCTGGTCTGTCCTTCGAATGCCTGCCCTCGACATGGAGAGATGTTTCCAGAGTAACGGTTGGGAGCAGTTCAGGGCGTGTTAAATGCACTCATAGACTTGCTCCAAATGGCAACATTCAGCAATGGTTGCTGCGTGACAAGCCACCCTAACACTAGTGGCTTAAAACAGCGACAGCCGTTTACGTGCCCAGGGTTCCGCGATCAGGGCTGGGTGCAGCTGTTCTGCGAGGGGTCAGCTGGAGTCACTCCTGGGCGGCTGCATTCAAACGGCAGTTCGGGACAAAGATCCAAGATGGGCTCGTGCACGTGTCTGGTGCTTCGCGGCGCTTGGGCTGAGATGGCTGAGGTGGCTGGGGGGAGGGAGCGTCTCCTCCCCAGGAAGCCTCGCATTCTGAAGGAGCCTAGCCCAGGCGTCCTCACATGGAGTCTCAGGGCAGCAGGAGACTGAGACTGGAAGCTGCACACCTCGTAAGGTCTGGGCACGGGAACTCTCATGGGGCCATTCCTGCCATACTGTATTCGCCAAAGCAGTCACAGGTCAACCCAGATTCAAGAACTGGGGGGATGGACTCCACCTCGAGACGGAAGGAGGGGCGATTCATACGGCAAAGGGTGTGGATGCTGGGAGAGGTGATTCCTCAGGGGCCGTTGTTATCACAGGCTACACAGCAACCTAGAACACTGTCTAGGGCATGGCATTCAGGGCCTTCGTCCTCTGGCTCCAGTGGTTTCACTCCCCTGGTGAACGTCCGCACTCCAACTTTCTTCTCTGAGCACCTCGGGACCTCTTCCCTCCTCGGGGTCTTGGCTGGTGGATCCCCTTCAGCGGGGCTCAGGGTGAACGAAATCCAAGTCCTAGAGTCAGCCAGCCCTGGGTGGCAGCCTGTCTCCATGACTCTCTCCTCGCTGTGTGGTCTCCGGCACATCTCAGTGTGTCTGAGCCTCATGTCCTCCCCTGTTAACAAAGATGATGAGGCCTGCCCGTATCAGGCTGCCATGAAGAGGAAGTGAGAGACAGCAGGTCAAGTGCCTGACGTAGAACCTGGCTGGCACTGAACGGTGACTGCGGAGTATTGGTCCCGATCTCCCTCCATCCTCCACTGCTCCCACCTACTTGTTTTTCTATGGCATTTCTTTGAAAAGTTTTCCCTGGATCCCCCTAACCCTTATCCCAAGGAGAACTAGTCACTCCCTCCTTTTCTCTCCCATAGCTTTTTTTTTTTTAATTTTTTTAGTTTTTATATTTTACAATAAACTGCATATATATAGAGTGTACAATTTGGTATCCCAATCTCCCAAATTATTCCCCTCCCACTGTCCCCACGTGGTGTCCTTACGTTTGTTCTCTACATCTGTGTCTCTATTTCTGCCTTGCAAACCGGTTGATGTGTACCATTTTTCTATAGTCCACATATATGTCTTAATATACGATATTTGTTTTTCTCTTTCTGACTCACTTCACTCTGTATGACAGTCTCTAGGTCCATCCATGTCTCTAAAAATGTCCCAGTTTCATTGCTTTTTACAGCTGAGTAATATTCTCTCCCATAGCTTTTTTGCAACACCTTAATGATGTCCAAGGTCACAGTGACGTAAACATGTGTGTCTCTCCCATGGGGGACGTTCCTGCAGTCATCCCCTATCCTCAGGGCCCAGGACACAGTGGTGGTCTGTGCATTCACTTGGTGAATGAAGGAGTGGATGCCTGGGCTCCGCACAACTCAGAGGCAGCCCCCATTTTTCAAGGACCCTCCTCTCACACCCCCGATGGCCCCAGAAGAGGAGTGGGAGAAAAACAGGGATCAGGCTTTTGTCCCTTTAGACGTGTGATCCTTTCAGGTGTGTGAGCAGTGCCGTGACGTCTGCTCCAGCGCAGAGCGTCCAGCAGCTGCTGCGGCCCCATCTGCCATCCCGATCTAACGGGGGCCGCACGTCCGGAAGGAAGGAGAGGCATGCTCGTCCCGCAGGGTCCTTATGCATGAAAAATTAGGGCATCAAGCAGGAAGCCTCGCTCAGCACCCATGAGATAAACACGCGTTCCTCGTCTGCCCAGAGTGAGCATCCTGGCTCCTGTCGGCCTGGCTGGACCAGAGACTGGGGACCGAGGAGGCTGCCCTCAGGCGGGCAGGCCCTACCCGCTGGCTCAGCGGAGAATACTTGCAATTGAGGCTTCCAGGGGTAGGACAGACTGGGTTCAAATCCCAGCTTTGTCACTTGTGGTTCTGCAGACCAGAGCCAATCTCCTCCCCTTTCCGAACTTCCATGTGTTCGTCAGTAAGATGGACATAAAGACAACGCTCTAGAAAACCACTGTGGGGATTAAATAAGGTAACACGGGTCTCTGGGCCTTCTGCTACTCGAAGACCACCTGAGTCTCGGATCCGTGACCATGGCTCTCACAGATAAATTGTTGCATAAAGTGGATAACTGAACCTGTTCACTGCCTCCCTGGAGCCTCAAGGAGTAGTACTGGAGTTTGGAAAATAACCAAATGTAGGTGCTGGGCAGCTGCTAGTTTCACTCACTGGGCGGGCAACGTCAACCCGAATAATATTAGAGCCGACAGGTGAGCATTTCACACGTGCCAGGGACTGTCCTACGCATCTGACACACCTTCATTCATTTCACCTGGGCAACAATACCGTGAGGCTGATGTGTTATTTTCCCCATTTTACAGAGGGAGAAATTGAGGCTCAGAGAGCTTGAGCAACACACACGGTTATATAGCTGGTTGGTGGCAGAGACGGGGTTCAGACTCAACTGGTCGCACACCACAGCCTGTGCTCTGAACCACAAGGCTCTCCTGCCTGGAAGTGGCTCATTGCACCTTACCAAGCCAAAGACACTGACAGCGCTGACTGCCGTAGCCAACGACCCCAGGACACCTGGTGCTCGGGGAGCACCTACCACGCAGGACACACCTTGCTGAGGCTTTCCTTTGAATGGTTCCAACAGTCTTATGAGGCCAGGACTATTATTTGGATTTTCTAGATGAGCAAGCCCAGATGCAGTGAAGGCAAGGATCTCTTCCAAGGTGATGCAGAGAATGGGTGGGGGAGTTGAGATCTGAAATTCAGCAGAAACCAAACTTCGCCTTCACCTAGGTTATTACAAGTAGAGGATGGTGTGGGTGCATGAGTTTTTAAAACTGACCAAGCTTAAGTCCAGGGATGTCAACTACCACTCATCTGGTATACCTGAAGTCCAGGACACGGAGCAGTACGTCTGCCCAGACCTCACAGCTCTCCCCTGTTCCCCGACAGCCCCTCGAGGGCGGGGCTCCTTCCTGGTCCCCTGCAGCTCACCCTGCCTGGCCCTCAGCATCATATTCCTCCTCCCCTTCACCAGAGGCTCTCCCTGGGGCAGGAATTAGCCAACTGGGTCCACAGCCTGCAGCAGCGCCTTTGGATGGAATTCAGGAGGTCAGAGGAATTGGAAGGGAAAATTACATCTCGGTGCTCACTGATCTTAACTGAAATCAGGCATTTCCTGTAGTTGTAGGTCACCCATAGAAATAATTGACAAATTCCTATCACTTTATATAGTTCCAATGCCTTGAAACACCATTCACACCTATCATCACTTCAAAATTATGGTGCTTATTAGACCTGCCATTACATCTTATTATTTAATGCCTTAATAAAGAAGCAAGTATAGCTTGCTAAATTAAAAGTGTTTTTAATATTTTGATACTATTTAAAATATAATTAGTACACTTTATAATCTGTGCATTTTTTTTGTGTGCCTTGAAAAACAATATTCCCAAAAGGAGTCTACAGGCTTCTGTAGACTTCCAGGACAGGACACTCTCATTGTCTCTTACAATCCCCATTATATAGAAGAGAAAACTCAGACACAGAGAGATCAAGGAAACTGCCCAAGGACACTCAGCTAGTAGGTGAAGAGCAAGGATTTGAATCCAAGGTCACCAAGAGCAGAGCCTGCCCTCTCGGCCAGCACGTTGGGTCAGGTCCCCTCGGCCCCCTTGCAGGCCTCTAGACCATCCCTCCATCTAGCACTTTCCTGCACGGAATGTAATTTTTGGTTTATCTCTTGGCAATCCCTGAAGGACGCTTGAGGGCTGGGACCAGTTTTATTTATCTCTGAATCCCTGGAAACCAACCCAGCACTGAGCCCAGAAAATGTTCCAAATAAAAGTTTTGGATGAATATGTCTCTAACCCATAATGCCTCATACGTTGTTGGTGCAAAGACCCTTTTCTTCCTGACAGAATTTTTACAGCATTAAAAAGAAAGAAAGAAAAACAACCCAAACCAAATAATTCATCCACATTTTATAATGACATTAGTACAGTCGTACATTTTCATAGCACTTTCGATGTTGCCAAGAATTTTTACATCCCTTTGACTTGAACCTCAAGTGTAAATTAGTCTGGACAGGAATGAGGGGCTTAGTTTCACAGAGAAGTCAACAGAGGCTCCAGGTGGTTAGTTCCAGGCAGTAAAGCACAGGGCTGAAGGGCAGGGTCTGCCGAGGCGGGTGGTGGCCTGGGTTCAAGCCCAGCTCTGCCACTCACTCCCTGGCTGACCTCCTGCAAGAGCCTCACATCTCTGCGCCCAGTAATCTCGTGCATAGAATGGGTCCGTAACAGCCACCGTATAGAACTGTTGTTAGGATTACCGGTGAGGATGGGTAAGGTTGAGAACGAGCTTCTGGAACATTGTCAGGACACAGTAAACTGCAGCTCTCCTCTGACACCCGTGGAAGATGTTCTGGTGCTGGCACTACCACAGGGCTAACGCGTGTGAGATTGCGTGCTGCGGCGGTGTTAGAATTGGATTCTGGTTCTGACTCAGCCACGTGCCTGGAACAAGATTCTAAACTTCTCTGGAACTCATTTTCCTGATGTGCAAAATGAGGAGGCAGGATGGGATCAGGAGCAGGGACTCAGAATTCCTTCTTCACCTGTGCAGATACCATCAGAAAGTCCAGTTTATTTATTTTCTTTAATGTCTATGTTATTTCATTTTTGGCTTGTGGGATGTTAGTTCCCTGACCAGGGACTGAACCTGCACAGTGAGAGGGCAGAGTCCTAATCACTGGACCTCCAGGGAATTCCCAGGAAGTCCAGTTTAGAGACAGGGTGGGACCCCTTCCCCTGATATTTGAGGAGCTTTGGGGGCACTGCTTGAAGACAACAACTGGTTTAGCCAGAGGTCAGCACCAGGGAGAAGGAGGGCAGGATTAGACCTGTAGGCTTGTCTCCTTTGATGTGTGTGTGTGTGTGTGATGTGAGAGGTGAGAGGAGTTTGTGGATTTCAGTGTCTTTAGATGGGGTCCCCCTCCCAAAGGTGACTGAGTTTGATCCACGTTCAAGCTTCTCCAACCCAACTCTTGGAGTGTATACACCTTTAAGGAGAGGCAGAATCTCCCCGTTCATCCTTCACTGCACCCCCTCCCCAGCCCTGATCTGTTTCCTTCTTTCCTCCCAAGCGCTAGATTATGAGCCCTTAGAGACTCCCACTAGCACACCACAGCGCAAAGGGCTGACTCCCCAGGGTCTCTCTTCCCAGGGGCTCTCTGGGGAGCCAGCCTTGATCAGAACTGGTAGAAGCCCGTCCTGTGGTTGCGTCCATGAGCCCCCATATATACGACCTCCTGAACTTTTTATTGCTAACCGTGACGGGAGAGACCAGAGTGTGAGAGAGGAGATGGGGGTCAGCCCCGGCCATAACGATGCGAGAGAAAACCTATTGAATAGACCTACTTCCCCAAATGACTTTCCTCATGCAACATTGTCTTCTCTTATGGCCGGAAAAAGGGTTTTTAAAAGAGGTTAACAGGCCATTTAATGAATATGGAGTAATAATGTTCCTTGAATCAAATTAAAATTCTAAGACGGCCACATGAAACAAGTGCGTTACGAGTATCCAACATTAGGTATTATTATCATTAGGCTGCTTGATTGCTCTGCATGCTTGGGAAGAAAAGAAACAGCTCCAACTCCTGCACGTGAATTGATAAGCATCACCTTCAGAATGAGAATCTGGGCAGACCAGGAGCAGGCCCACCCAGCTAACGAAGGTCCTGGGATATTAAGAAATAACTTTATAATAAAGCAGAGGGATGATGGAAAAGATAGATAAGAGCACGGGTCTCGCAGGAGCTGCAGAAAACAAGGGGGATGTGTGAATTTGGATTCTAGTGGCTTCATCTCTATGCTGTGTGACTTTAGCCAAGTTGCTTCACCTTTCTGAGGCCCCGTTTCTCCACAGTGTAATTTAATCTGGGATAAAGGTCTGTTGGGAGGGTAGGACCGTTGTGTTGTAGAGCTGGTGCGAGGATAAATCAAGGTTACAGATGTGAAAGCGCTTGGTGAACTATGCGCCATTGAGTTCTGGAGACTGAAGATAACTGAAAGGTCTTCTGTTGACTTCTTCCCTATTCCGCCCTCCCCCACTTCTGAAGCCTGGCTGCTGTCTGTAATATTTAATAAGAGTAAGCCATATTTATTTAACGCTTACTAGGGGCCAGGTGTTATTTCACTCAGTTCCACTGTAAGTTTGTATGATAAGTATTATTATTAACTCCATTTTATAGACTAGGAAATGGAGGCTCAAAATGCCTCATAAACTGCCCAAGGTCACAGGACCAGTACACAGCAGGCATTTAAATCCAAGTCTTTCTGACTCTAAAAACCTCCTAGTTCTTAGGCTGGATTTGCCTCCAAATACGCCTGATGGGCTGCTTCCAAACTGTGCTTGAACGCCTCCAGGGACGAGGGGCTCATTACCAGCCCTGCTCCCATCCTCACAATGAGCGCTCTTGCCTGACACATAAAGCGTGATTGTGGTGATATTATTATCTGTAAAACAGAGTGACTGGAGAGGATGCGTGCTTAAGATCTATTCCAGAAACATCACTTTAAGAGCACGTGCATTTACAGACAAATTCAGCCTGGCTACAGAAGAAAGGATTAAAAATCTCTGTATGAAAATGGAACACAGTGAGTAAGAGGTGTGTGTGAATGGGGGCAATTAATCCTCTTTTGCCAATCGCTGTAAAAAAACATTTGCTGGAGAGGAGGCATTTATTCCCTGCAGACACATGGTGTGATTTTGAAATACCTCCACAGAAGGAGAGATGACTGAGGAAATACAAATCTATTAAATGTGCAGGGCAGAAGAAAAAAGGGGCTTCCATAAAAGGATTTCTAAACCATATCAAAGGCTTGTGAGGTCAGGGAGGGCTGTCGGAACACTACCAATTAGAGCAAAATGGGAAGCTGGCTGAAATCTCAAAATTAAAGACGAAGAGCTGCAATTAACCTGTCTTCTACCAGAAAACACAGCCCTTAATGCTCGGTGTAATTTAATATTTCAAAATCATGACCACCAGCATCTAAGGTTGCTGTTCAACAATATAACATGGACAATAAAAGTTTCGTGGGGCTTCGACCACCGTGGGTGAGATGGCACAGGAATAATGCCGGTCCCGGGTGACTCTGAAGTCACAGTGGCACAGACGCAGCTAGAACTCCCCCCGGGACACGAGTCCGCAAGGCTCGGCTCTGTTTTGCAAAGACCCATTCTCCGGCCAGCAGGAACCTTTTGATTTGTGTTTCATGGGCCTCAATAGCATAGGTTATGCTGATGTGAGTGGACACACATGACGCACACCCACCGTGCTCAGAGGGTCTACAGAGTATTCCAGTGGATTTCTCTGAAGCAATGCTCTCAGCCTTGGGGAGCTTTGAAAACGCCTCACTCCAGGGCCTTCACACAGACCAGAAGCTAAGGCTCCCAGTTAATTTTCATTGGTACCCAGGGTTGAGAACTGCTGCTCTGAAAGATTGTGGGTCCAACAAAGAAGAGAAAGTGGATGTTTGCCACACAGTCAAGCCTTGATTAGACTCGAATCAATGGGATGGTACCTAATGTGCTGACTGTGAGCTGGGCTGATAAGAAAATGGGTCCACAGCAAATTTTCCAACTGGCAGGCAGGAAAATGGGAACAAATAGGAGAACCACGTAGAATTCAGCTCCTGACAAAATCTCAGCGCATAAAATCTGTGTCTGAGAATCTGGGTTTCCTTGTTGCCAATGGATTTGTGGCTACTCCAAACGTGCGAGGCCCTGGTGGGTGGCTGACCTTCCACAAGAAGGATGAAGCTGAAATACCTGGCTGGACCTCTCCAAGTCCTGGGGCCCGGCCCCCAACCAGCTTCTCCTTCCTTCTCCATGACTCTTCTGCTGTTGCCTGGGTGACAGCGTGGGGTTCTGGGAAGGCCACCTGCTCTGCAGATGGATGGAGTCCACCCAGACCCAGGGACAGCATGACAGTGGTCTTGGGCAAGGAGCTCTGCTCTCTGAGTTTGCTCAGTTTCCTCCTTCATGAAGTGAAGGTGAAGGTAGGACTCACAGGGATGATGTGAGGAGCGCATGAGATCAGCTCTGCGAGCCCCCAGCGTGGCGCCCGGCACACTTGCCCACACGTATGCTAGACACCGCAGCACACCCCTTCATGGACCTGCTTGGAACATGGACCACGTATGTGCCCTTCCAGATACCACCCCGTGCACCCTGCCTGGATGCTTTTGCCCAACCAGTTTCATCCTCCTGGGAAGCCTTTCCTCCTCATTCCTTCCTGTCCAGCCCAACATTATTTGCCCTGATGTTGCATTAGGCTCCACCTCTTTCTCCTTTTGTACCTCCCTCATCCCAGAATTTTAGGTTTTAAACCCTCCGGTAGGACTGTTCTCTCCTCTGACCGTGTACCTGAGCCCCTGCTCTGCAGCGACTATTGTCTGCCTGACACACACCATCACGCTCACCTATACTGAGAATTCCCTCGGGATAACGCCTGCGATGTTTCATCACCCGGAGGGCAGTGTGGAGTCCCAGAAAAAGCATGGGTTTTGGTAACCAATCCTCTCCTCAAGCCTAGGAGGTAGGTCCTATTATTGTCCCCACTTTACAGATGAGGAAACTGAGGCATAGGTTAAGTCACTTGCCTCAAGTCAAATAGCTAGCCCAGAGGTGGGACCCAAACCCCGCAGGCCCAGAGTCCTGGCTCTTAACCACTTTGGGATACATCCTTGTAGAGTGGGCTTTCCCCTGCGGATGAGAATGAAGAGGAGGTAGGAAGGGAGGACCGAGGAGACTGGGAGGCGGAGACACTGCGCGTTCTAGCTGGGGCAGGGAGGCCTGTCACCAGCGTCGGGCGCCTCCAAGAAGCTACACGAGCACTGAGTTTCCCTTCCCGTTACTGTCAGTGTGAGCCACCAGTGGACAGGGTCAGCGGTCACTGGTCAAGCATCCAGTCTGGAGTGATACCCATTGGAGTCCGGAGACTGCCCAGTGCCTTCTCCAACCCACCCCAAACGGGCAACTCCAAGTGCAAACCCTTCCCCCAACCAGAAGGAGGGGGCCCTGGGCATCTAGAGTGATGGGGGTGGTGACATGAAGGGGAGGATCACACCCCAACCAAGGTCAGAAGTGAAAGAAGAAAGACCCAACGCGAAAGCTCCTGTCCAGCGGGGCAGCTGTGGGACACAAGTGCTGACACCATGTGGCCAGTGATTCCGTGGGCCAGAGCTTTGCTACAACACTCCGAGCCCCCCTTCTCCCCGCGTTCTCACGGCCGGGCTCCGACGACCTCCTCCGACCCCCTGGCAGAGCTCCTCCTGCCCGCGGCCCTCCACACACATCCCTGTAACAGCGCTGTCCTCACCGCATGGCGCTCACTCCCACAGCCTGTTTCCCCTCTGGCCTGTGCTCCTCCTGAGGGCAGGTCTACTCTGCTCACCCCTGCCTCCCCCGTGTCGGCCCAGCCGGGCCTCCATGAGCCACCGCTGGCTGCACAGATGGTGCTCTCTGCCGGTCAGCTGGCCAGCTGGCTCCGATCACCTTGACCTCAGGGGCACAGGAATCCTGAGCCCCGGCCCCGCCCCTGTGCACCCCCTTCCCAATGTCTCCTGGCTCCATCGGTCATTAGCTGTGGGGTCATAGGTGACTCCCTTAACTCCTCTGAGCCTCCGTTTCCCCACCTGTAGGAGGGGACACTCACGCTTGCCGTCCCAAGCCATCCAAGGATATCACAAGCTGCCGTTTAGCAGGCGCTCGCACAGGCCTGGCAGCAGAGACCCTGCCAGCAGGGCCCCTTGTTTCCTGCTGGGTCCTCCCTCCCGAACTGCCGTAAGCAAGTGGCTTCCACTCGGCCCTGCTGGTGTCCCTCTCCCAGTTTCTGGGTGCAGGGCTCCAGGCCCATCCTGCAGCCCCCCTGTCTCGGCCCCCTTCACCATGAGGGGCATGAGAGCAAATCCTAGCCCCTTACCGGTGTCCCAGGACCCTGCAGCGGGACTCGCTTCCTCCGTGGGCCCCCTCTGCCCAGTGAGGGCCCTTTGCCACCTCCCTGTCACCTCCTCCAGGAAGGCTGGTGTCTTGGAAGGGTATCCAGGGAGGGAGACACCTGGGCAGAACCTAAAACTGGTGGTGGTGGTCGGGTACCCCCATCCTGCTCTGAACCCCAGCAAAGCTCCTGAGGGGCCTCCGAGCTACAGCCCCAGCGGCTGAAACCTCTACTGTGCAGAAACAGGTGGCACAGACAAATCCAGACCAGGGGCAGATGGAAACCCAGAGTGGCTTTAGCCCAGGAACCCAGTGTTCAGAACAGAGCACAGAGCAGGCTCTGCTCACGGGGTGGGGAGGGAACGCATTTCTCTCCTTTTTTTCCCAAGCAAAACAGAAGCAGCTTTTTTCCCCTCATTAATTAATGGAGGGTCTGCTTCTGCCACCTATATCTTTAAAAAAAAAAAAAAAAAGGACACAAAACAGCAAAGGTATTTTTCCAGTTCCCAGGACAGCCCCTTGGGGTTTGTTTTACACTCACAAATCCCTTCTGTCCTCGTGGCAACGCAGAGGCAGCTGAACATGACTGTTTTCCTCGTCTAACAGACGCGTAACCGGGAGCTCAGAGAGGCTAAGTGACTTGTCCCTGGCGACCCAGCTAGTGAGTGCAGGGCTGGGGTCTAAACCCATCTCACCACCACCTGTGAAGGTTCCCACGTGTCCTAGGGGTTCTAGGCGTTCTGGGAGAGGCGGAGGGAGCTGTCGGGAAGAAGAGGGACCAGGTTTGGGTTGCAGTGATTGCTCACACAGAGCAGAGCCACCTCGAAAGGCTGTCCAGAAAGCAAGAAGCATGGGACGGGAGGAGATGTGATACTCACACATGGGTTGATTTCTGTTCCTGCTACACTTTAGAGATATTTGTTCCTCTGATGTATCCATTGGGCTTCCACATAAGATTTCATTTGAAGAAAGCGATAAACAGCTTAAAAATAATTGGAAACCAGTGCACCAAACCAAGTCTGGTCTGCGGCTTCTGCTCCTGGATTGGTTTGTGATGAGGTGGTTTTCTGCACTATGGTGTAGCGATAAACTTACAGATCTAGAGAAGAGGCTGCATGGTGGTGGAGAAGGCCCGCACGAGTGGGGTAGGGGCAGGGCCTCTTCGTTGACTTTAATTTAAAATCTTTAGCTATTAAAAAATGGGCGCGTCCCCTGGATGTTGGCCAGACCCAAGCAGCCACCTCCTAGGACAAAGCTCGGGGGAAGGTTGTGTAAGATTTGGACTCTGAGGCGGGGTCCTCCAGGCAGGTCAGCTCCTGAGCCCATGTCAGTGTCTCTGAGCTCCTGGCTGGGCTGAAAGGCAGAACTGGCACCGGCCAACACCCGGCCGTCGAGCCCTGACCTTCAGACAGTGGGTAACAGGGTTTCCCTCATCCAAGCAAAACACCTCAGCCTCCTTGGGCATCTCGGGTCAGCTGGGCAGATGATCTGGCAGGGCAACTTAAGAAGTTTAAGGAAGTCTCTGAAGTCGCTCAGACATCTGCAGAGGCTAAAACAGCAATTTCCTCTCGGTGGCTGGACATGGCGTTCCCAGAGGAACACGTGGCCCCCAGGTGCTCATGGGCGGCCCCTGTCGTTCCCGACCCTTTTCCTGCTGCCTGGCTTGCTCCCAGCCAAAGGCAACCTGCTCCAGGGCTGACGGTTCACACAGCAGCCGCGACCAGGACCAGAGTCACCAAGATCAATAAGACACGGTCCCTGCCCCTGAAGAACAGGGGACATGCCAGGAGCATCTGTCCCACAGCCAGTGGTCCTGGAAGTAAAATCTACAGTGATGATGGCAGTTTCCTGCGAGCTATTGTGTTGTGGGCTGAGAGCTCTGTACGCACTCCCTCAGTGAGCGATCACTGCCCTCCAGTGTAAGCTGAGTCCTCTCTCTAGCTCCATTTAACAGGTGAGGAGACTGAGGTACACAGAGGTTAACTCAAACAGTAGGTAGAAGAATGGAGACTTGGACCCAGGTCAGATGCCCAAACTTTACTGTTGACCAAGCTCTACGGTCCAGACCCAGGGTGTCTGGAGTGAGGCCCCAACCCCACCAAGCCCATGTGCCTTAGTTTCTCGACACCAGATGTTCTCGGTGGGGGCGAGATCATCCCCAAGGGGGCAACAATTGAATTGGGGGAGGTTGCAAAACATCTCACTTTTTTTACATGTAAAGCACACGTATGGATACATAGCATACTACCATATGGGTAGCATTAAAAAGTAATGTGGAGCGCAGTGAAGAACTGCATGCCTGGGACACGGGAGGTGCTCCATAAAGGGTCACTCCCTCCCTTCACTGCCCACTGGAGCCACATGTGAACTGATCCCACCGGGAGCTTGTGTGTGTCAGCCCCAGTCTCAACCCAGTCCTGCCCAGCTCCCCCACGCGGGGGGCCCTCGATGCCGAGGCCCCGGCAGGCTCCAGCCCCGCGTCTGTACCCCGCAGGACCCAAGTTCATTCCCAGCACCCCCGGTTCCTCCCTGGAGGCCCCAGCTCCCCAGAGTTCCCTGCTGGGACTTGTCACAGGGTAAACAGGGACCGGTTTAGCTCAGCTCCAAGGAAACTTGGGCACTTCAGGTCCTTGTTGCCGGTTCTCCCAACACGGAGGAAATGGTAATTGTCCATTAACGAGGCGGGAGGAAAGTCAATAACAAGGGCCAGTGCAGAGCCTTCTGAGGCTGGTCAGGATTCCAGGGATGGGGGCCGTTCAGGCAGGTGCATGCAGTAACTGGCTTCTCCCCTGTGACCCGTGCCGTGGACTCTACAACGCTCCAATTAACATGTGCCGCTGACAGGCACACAGTTACTTGGGTTCACTGTGCCCCAGCCAGTGTTTGTTCAATCAGAACTTGCAAATACGTGGAAAGTGTACAGAATAGCAAATGCGGGATGGCTCTGGGGGAAGCCAAACAATGCGTGGGTCTTAGAGGAACCCTGGACTTGGGATTTCTCTTTCAGAGAGATGTCCTGAGTCTCAGCTCAGATGCTGGCTCTACACCCCCTGCCCCGAGGGCCCCACCCTGTTCTGGCCAGTCCCTAACCAGACCGGTCTCCATCCTCACTGACAAACTCAGAGGGTGCTGCCCGTGGCTTCGGAGGAAGCTATTGTTCCCTACAATCTAACAGAAAGAAGGGGACCATACCCCTCCCTGTCCCGTTAAATAGCTGGGTCTGTGCCTGGACACAGGAGGCTCCTTCTCCCTGGAAGTTCATTCCGATCCACCCATATCAGCCTCTACATCCTCAGATATTTTTCTCTGAACCTCCCCAGGCTACTTCCGGGGCCCTTCACCCCTGCAGCCGTAGCACCATGGGCTTACCTCGTTCTTAGTACTTACACCATTGGGTTACCCCACTGATTCGCCTCCCAGTTTCCCCTCACAAAAGAGTAAGCCATTTGATGTCAGAGACTCAGTGTCATTCATCTCTAAACATCAGCACTGAGCATAGAAGGTGCTCCGTAAATGAGTGTTGGGTGGATGGATGGATGGACGGATGGATGGATGGATGGATGGATGGACGGACGGACAGATGGACGGATGGATGGGTAGGTGGTGCAAAAGTGAGTGGGCAAGTGGATGGATGGATGCATTTGGGGGCACATAGAACAGATAGGGGAACAGATAACTGGTTGAGAATGAAGATGGATGAGCAGGTAGAGGATGAGTGGAGGGGGATGCATTGGGTTGGGTGGATAGAGTGGGAGCGTAGGGACGTGGTGGATGGAAGAATGGGTAAAAAGACTGGTGGGGGGTTGGATGGATAGTGTGTGGGTATTAGAAAGGCCACTTAGCACAGTGGTTAGGTGTGTGGGCTCTAAAGCCAGATCTTTTGGGTTGAATCTTAGCTCTGGTGTTTCCTGGCCGTAGGACCGTGAGCAAATGAATCATTCTCTTTAGGCCTCAGTTTCCTTATATGAAATAATAATAGAATTTTCTCTTAAGCTTTTTGTGAGGACTAAATTATACCTGTGAAAAACAAAACAGTGACTGGCACAAAAAAGGACTGAATAACCATTAGCCACTGTAATTTTTATTATTATCATTACTATGAACAAGATGAGAAGTAAATGGATGCATGGACGGATGGATGAATGTGCAGATGGTTGGGTGGATGGGTAGATGGATGGATTTTTTTTTTAAATTAATTTATTTATTGGCTGCTTTGGGTCTTTGTTGCTGTGTGCGGTCTTTTCTCTGGTTGCAATTAGCAGGGGGCTACACTTCATAATGGTGTGTGAGCTTCTCATCTAAGTGGCTTCTCTTGTTGCGGAGCACGGGCTCTAGGCATGTGGGGTTCAATAGTTGCAGCACGTGGGCTCAGTAGTTGTGGCTCACAGGCTCCAGAGCGCAGACACAGCAGTTGTGGCGCATGGGCTTAGTTGCTTTGTGGCATGTAGGATCTTCCCAGGCCAGGGATCAAACCCGTTTCCCCTGCATTGGCAGCCAGATTCTTAACCACTGCGCCACCAGGGAAGTCCCTGGATGGATGATTTGATGGGAGAATGGGTAAATGGATGAGTTAATGCATACATAGATGGGTGATGGATGAATGGATGGATGGTGAGGGAGGGAGAGAATGGAAAGAGGGATGGAAAGAGGAATGGATCTCTGTCCAATGGTAGTGGATGGAGCTATTGCATGGGAAGCCCTCCTCTGAACTCATCCCCAAGGTATCAAAGACTGCTGCCTACTGACCTGTCCACTTATCCAAGATTCATTGTTCCCACTGGAAACAATGGGAAGTCCTATTGGGTTCCTCCTTCCCAAATAGCCAGCCAGCTCCTGGCATGGTTCTTGATAATTCACAGATCCAAGCTGTCATTCTCTGAGGGTCCTCCCGTAACTGACCAGCTGAAAATGTAGTCCCTGCTCTCCTTTCATAGAGTCATACCCCACAACCCAGACTGATTATCTTCCTAAACGCTGACACCCCATGAGCCTGGTCTGAATGTGCTGAAAGTCCAAGTTTGAACCCGAAGGAGAAGGACACAGCTTTGCCTTATCACTTCGCATTACTTTTTGGTCATGGAAGTGCCCTCAGACTCCCAGGCAACGGAGGGAATTGACCGAGCCTGTACTGTGTGCCAGACTCTCGGGACTTATTATTATATATAATCCTTATTACAAACCTAGAAGGTAGAGTGTAATTATCCCTGTTTCACACGCAAAGTCAAGGGCTCACAGTCAGAGAGCACGTGGAGGACTGAGGGTAGGAACCTTGGCTTCTTTAAAGCCAAGGCTTCTTCTACAATCCCAGCCTCCCTGAGGTCCTCAGAAGAAGGTCCCATCCCATTTCCAGGGTGCATACAAACTGCTGCTTGGGGACAAAAGCTGGAACTGTGCCACAATTCTAGGCAAAACAAACAAAAAATGCCTTCTAAGGATAAAATCATATTTCTTATTGACTTTGTTAGGACAACTTGGCAGGAAGATGTTCTGTTTATAAGTTTAAAGAGCTCAACCATCCCCCTCTCCCCCAAACCTACTCTATGTGATGGTGACGGACATGGACATATATCCCCTTTAGTTGCCAAGGACACCACTACTGGATGTATCTCCCCAGTGGAAGTGGTACTTGCACTGGTAAAGTGGGTGAATCCACTCTTCTCCACCCTGTCTCATGGGTTGGCAGTTAATCCTGAAATTAGCTTCAGTTGTGACCCACTCTCAGGACTTCTCAGGTCTTAATGGGGCTCTGGAGGCCCAAAGACCCTCAAGAATCATGGGTGAATCCTGAATTGTTGAATTGCAGGCACTGTGCCAGCCAAGCACCTCTCACATTGTCATGTATAGCGGCTGATAGGCCTCCTGGTCAGGCAGAGCCTCCTCCCTGAGCCAGACTAGAGACTCTTTGAGTTAATTATTAAATATCTAACGATTTGGAGTGCTATATGATGTTCAAAGCACCATGTCACCAGATCCTCAAGATAACCCCGATACAAAAAAAAAGGAAATTGTAGACCTACCTCACTTATGAACTTAAGCAGGAAAATTATAAATAAAATATTAGCTAATGGGATTCAGCAATGCACTTTTAAAAATACATTATGGTCAAGTAATGTGTAACTCAGGAATTCAGGGTTAGTTCAATTTCAGAAAATTTGTTATATAATACAGTATATTGACAGATTAAAGGAGAAAAATCATAGGATCATCTCAAAAGATGCAGAAAGTGCACTTAATAAAATTCAATACATATTCATGATTTTAAAGAAAACGAAAACAAAAACTCTTGGCAAAGGGAAAAGAAGGGAATTTTCCTCATCTGATCCAGTGTATCTACATTTTTTTTAAAAAAATAAGCAACAATAAAGCTTTAGGCATAGTTCCACTAAAGTCAGGAACAAGGTAAAGATGCCCTCTGTCACTGATTCTGTTCAGCATTGAACTAGAGACCCTAACCAATACAATCAGGAAAGAATACATAAGGAAATTGCATAAGAATTGGAAAGAAGGAAACATAACTATCTTTATTTATAATTCTGTATAGAAAATTCCAAAGAAACCACAGTCTTCTAGAATGAGTAAGAGAGCTCACTATGGTTGCCCAGTACAAGTTCAATATCTAGAGATCAATTGTATTTCCATTCATTTCCAATAATTCAAAGCTCTAATAGGGTGGGGGACTTGGAGGGTGGAGGGTAGAGCCCCAAACTGAAAAGAAGAGAAGATGATGCTTCAGCTGAAGACCAGGCTTAGAGTGGCTGCAACAGCCTTTATGATTTCTTCATGGAACCCAGCCTGCAGAATACCTGTTCAGCTGTTGTGGAGTGCTAAACCTCAGCTGGGTTTTGGCCAGGAAACCCCATTTCTGGCAGAGTGCTCTAACCTTGCTGAGGATGTGGGGGCATCCAAAGTCAGTCAGTCAGACAATGCCATGACACATCTTTTTAGCATAACTGCCGGCTATAACTTGGAAACCCTTCCTCAGTGTTTGCTTATACTTGGGAGCCTGGCTTGTGAAGGTTAACTTGCTCCTGGCCCTCTTTAACTCTCTTCTCACTGAATCACAGGGTTTTAGTGCTGCAAGGGAATCCGGAATCTATGTCCTTTGTCACTGGAGAAGCTGAAGCACAAAGTAGTGAGGTGACCAACCCAAGTTCCTATAGCCAGGGGCAGCAGAGCCTGGATTATCCATCCATCCATCCGTCCGTCTGTCCGTCCGTCCGTCCGTCCATCCATCCATCCATCCACATGTATATTCATGTGACCCATTCAATACACACTTACACACACCCACCAAGTGCCAGGCACTATGCTAAATCCTGGCGTGACTGTTGTGATTAAGACAGACTCTACCCCGATCTCTTAAACTGCACAGTCCTGTAGAAAAGACAGTCATGAACAAATAAAAAGCATTAATAAAATGTGCACACACAAAAAAGTCAATGACCCAAAACGAAAACTGTGAGAGTTGTGAAGGAGACATTCATGGTGCTGGGAGGCAGTGGGGGGTCAGAGATTGTATCAAGATGGACCTAACCTGTAAGCTGTGACCCAAAGAAGCCTCCACTAAAAAACAAACAAACCAAACTGTAATAGAAAAAAAAAAAAAAAGACCCCTTTTAAAATAGCAAGCCACCTTGAAAGATACCTGGGGATAAACCTAGCAAAAGATGTGCCTGACTTTTATGGAGAAATTTATAAAGTGTTGCAGAAGGAAATAAAAGAGCTGGGAAGACTGAGGGGAGGATGGGAAAGGAGGAGGAGGGGGAAAAGGCAGGCAAGAGGTTTCTCCAGGGGCCACGCCACTGAGAGAAAACTCAATGGAAAGAGCCAAGAACAATTTGGATTCTGGACTCTGGGCTCTTGAGGAAGCTATTCCTCCTGGTAATGGGCTGTACTTTCATGCCCACTTGTTATAAGCGTAGCTAATGCACAGGCGGTTTTTAACCAGCTTTCTTCCCACTTCACAATATAGCATGGATATTTCCCATATCATTCAGTAGCATTCGATGAAAAAACATAGGAACCGTTCTCCAAGGCAGACAAACACGGATGTTTCCTCTATTTTAGAAGCAAGGGGGACCCTGAGGGGTGGAGGAAGGAGCACCTGTTACATGCCATCTAACTCTCAGGCCCACACTGGGATGCAGGACTTTTCCCTTCAGCTTGCAAAGGAGGCGGGGGCGGTGCAGCTTCCGACTGCTCCGTCCACAGGCCTGGGACTTGAATCTGCATCTCCAGGGATCCTGGCTCTGTGCAGTTTTCCAAGCTGAGGGAGGGGCACACCATGCCCGTCTTTCTTTATCTCCCTTAGATCAGGGGTCCCCCAACCCCCGGGCCGCGGACCGGTACCGGGCCGTGGCCTGTTAGGAAGCGGGCCACACAGGAGGAGGCGAGTGAGCAAAGCTTCACCTGCCGCTCTCCGCATTACCACCTGAACCACTCCCCACCCCATCCGTCCCTGGAAAAAGTGTCCTCCATGAAACCAGTCCCTGGTGCCAAAAAGATTGGGGGCCGCTGCCTTGAGCGCTGCCACCCTGCTGTGTGAAAGGACGTTGGTGCAGTCCCTCAACACATGGGCAACGAGGGCCCACTCTGCCCGGCTCTGTGCTAAACCCGGGGATGCAGCAGGGGACAAAACCAAGACCCCGCCTTACCTTCCTAGGACTGATACCACAACTTACCACAAGCATGGCAGCTTAAAAAAAAGAGAAGTTTATTGTCTCGTAGTTCTGGGGGCCAGCACTCTGAAATCAAAGTGTTGGCAGGGTCTTGCTCCCTCTGCAGATTCTAGGGGAGAACGCTTCCTTGCCTCTTTTCAGCTTCTGGTGGCTCCTGGAATGTCTAGATTTTGCTAGCAGCACCTCCTCTCTGCCTCCATTCTCACGTGGCCTTCTTTCTGATGTCTCTGTGCTTCAAATCCTCTCTCTCTTTTCTTGGACATGGCATCAGAGGTTGGATTTAAGGTCCACCCTAAATCCAGGATACCTTCCTCTTGAGACCCTTAATTATATCGGTAAAGACTATTTCCAGATAAGGTCAAATCCCAGCTATAGGGGTCAGGACTTGGACATATCTTTTGGGAAGACAAAATTCAACTCATTACACAGACCCACATTCTAGTGGAAGGAATCATAGCGTGGTAGGTGGCAAGAAGCGCTATGCCACAGCGGGGCGGAGAGAAGGACGACGGAATACGTCGGGGCGGGCATTGCCGTTATAAACTGGATGCTTAGGGTAGAGCTTAGCAAGAAGGTAACATTTGAGCAAAGATGTGAAGGCGGTGACAGAAAAATCCGCGTAGATATCTGCATGGAAAGTGTTCCAGGGAGAAAGAATAGCAAGTTTAAAAAGCCTCAAGGAGGGAGTAGACTTGGAAAGAATCAAGCACAGAGAAGAGAAGGAGGGAGGATGTCCGAGCAGTGGTGGGACCAGCACCAGGGAGGGTCTGTGGAGCTTGGTTATTCCAAGCGAGATGGGGCCATTGCAGGGTTTTGAGTCAAGGTTGATACAGCTGGTGTGGAGACCAGTGAGGAGGCAACTATAAAAATCTAGGTGAGAGATGCTGGCTTGGACTGGGGTGACAGGAGCGGGGGTGGGGAAGGTTGGTGGGGTTCTGGGTACATTTTGGGGGTAAAGCCAACCAGGATTTCCTGACGGGTGTGGAATGTGAGAAAAAGAGAGGAGCCCGGATAACAGCAAGGTGTTTTGGTCTGAGCAGCTCAAGGATGGAGTTGCCATTAACTGAGCTGGAGAAGAGCTGCGGGTGGAGCAGACCTGTGGGAACGATCGCAGTTCTGAGACTGGACACGCCCCCTGAATGGACGTGTCGAGTGTGAGGTGTCAATTAAGAAGAGATGCTGGTTGGGCAGCTGGATATTTGAGGCTGGGGTTTGGGACAAGGTCTGCCCTGGAGCTAGAAAGGTGGACGTTGTCAGCCTAGAGACGCGGTTTAAAGTCACCCCAACATGAAGAGGCAGGAAGGCCTGACCAGTGAGGTGGGAAGAAAGCCAAGGAAGTGTGATGCCTGGGAAACCAAATCTGAAGAGCCATTTCAAGAGGAGCCGGTGATCAATTATGTCAAACGCTGCTGCGGGGTTAAGGGAGATGAGGGCAGAGGAGTGGCTCTTGGGGTCTTCGAGGTCTTTGGTGTCTTTGCTGAGAGCAGTTCCACTGGAGTGGTGGGGAGGAAGTTGATGGGAGTGGGATTAAAAGGAGTGCAGGAAAGAAACTGGAGACAGCCCTCAGAGACAGCTTTCATACTGTTTTGATGAAAAGGGGAAGAGGGAAATGGAATAGTACCGGAGAAAGGAGTGAGGTCTAGAGATGTTTTGTAATTTTCTAGGAAGGGAGAAATAACAGCATGTTTGCATGCTGCTGGCAATGATCCAGCAGAGAGCGGAAATTGGTGACAGAGGATAAAACAGAATGTCTCCAAACAATGTGCTCCAGGGAGCCAGAGGGGCTGGGATCTGGGGCACAGAGAGGGGTGGCCTTAGACTCAGGGACAGCCCATGCTGGTAACTGGGGGGTGGGGGGAGGCAGAGGACTCGGGTGCACGTGCTGGAAAATGGGTGCATGGGAGGCAGGAACTTGTGGGAAGTCTCCTTTTTGATTGCATCTATTTTCTAAGGGAACCAAAGTGAGATCTTCTGCTGAGGATGGGGATGGAGGAGGAAGTGCTGGGGGTCTGAGGCAAGAGGAGACGATGGGTCTGGGAGAGGGGAGAGTGGAATATGATGGGGAAATAAATAATTTGATGGCAGGTAGCATCAAGGGCCCACTTGAGAGTCGTTTCCTACGTGCTGGTTGGAAGGATACGTGAATGAACAAGTGATTCTGAGATCCACGAGGGCAGGAAAGCGTCTCCTTTGATCACTGCTAGGTGTGTTTCCAGCCCCAGCTCAGAGCTTGGCACCTGGTTCACGTTCATTGATGACCGAACAGGTGAAAAAGCATGTGACTGGTGAAAGGAAGGGGCTGTTCTATTTGAAGGTGTTTTTCTCTTGACCACAAAAAAATCTCCTCTTAGAAGATGGAGTGAGACCCCGGGCAGCTGTAAGAGCCATGGCATCAGCCGTCTTGCAGGAAGTTAATTCCCTCTGGGGTGTTCCTCCTTTCTTTTCTTAGCGGTGCAGAGTGAGCCTTTGTCCCTGGCAACCTCAGTGACCTCCTGCTTCTCCTGAGCTCCCCTCCCCGACTGGAAGGCTGTGGTCACCAGCCTGTTCCTTGGCAAGCGAGATAGCCTGGCTTTCCCTGAGGCCAAGCCACCCTCTCAGACCCGGGACACCCCCTCGTGCTGGGTGTGCCCAGGGACAATGGCAAGATGGTGCCTGGCCCCTCCCACTCCACCCCCGTGGATCAACGGTTTGGACAGTGAGGGACTGCCCTGGGCTCACTCCAAAGCCCAGGCTGCTGGCCCTGCCCGCCCCCGCCACAGTCCTCCCCACCCCTGAAGAAGCCCCTCTCTTGGTCTCTCCCCACAAGGCAACCGGGTCCTGCCTGGGCATCTGCTTCTTCATCACCTAGGGCAGCTGTTCCCATCCTGTCCAGACAGAGGGGCCTTTGACCAAGCACACTGGGGCTAAACCCCAGGAAAAGTCTGGCGGGGGGGAGCTCCAGCATCTGTAGCTTATAAAGTTCCCCAGGTGTTTTTGAAATGCAGCCGTGGTTGAGAACCACTTCACCATCCATAACATCAGGTTAACAGTACCTTCTTCATTAAGAGGAACAGAAAGCAAAGCAGTGTGGACACTATTCATCCAGCAGTTTTGATGTGTCCAGAATGTTAGTTACACCTTCTTTAAGCTCCATAGCAGTCCTATGAGGTAGGTATCAATAGTCCCATTTTACAGTTGGAGAAGCAGGTTCAAAGAGGTGAACGCGCTTGCCCTTGGGCACTGAGCTGGTAAGTGGCAGAGCAAGAGTTCGAACCCAGTTCCATGTGCCTCCAAGGTAGCTTTTCTTTGTACCTAGCACATGGGGGCCTTTATTCACAGGTGCTGTTTTATTTCTCTTCTATCAAGTATATAGATAATGATAATCCCAGGCAGAAGAGTGAAGTGGGTTTTTTACTGGGCTACAGACACAGTTGTATGGAGGTTAAATAGATGATACAATCCATCCTGGAAGGAGTCAGGAGGGGTTTGTGAAGGAAGGTGGGAGGTATTTGAACTGGGAGTTTAGGAGCCACGGAAGGCCTTGGAGGAGGAAAGGGGTGTGATCAGAGCAGGAAGAATCCAGGTGGTGGAGGGAAAGAGAATAGGCGGTAGGGAGACCAGTCAGGAGCCTACTGCACCAACAGGCTACTGCAATAGTCCAGGCAGGGGAGAGGAGACAGGCAGGAGTCGAGCTGCAAACAGGCTAGCAAAAGGCATACAGGGCAGACCCCTGTGCCCAGGTGCCCCTCTGCTGGAAAGCCAAGGCGTTTTCACAAGGCAGCTGGAAGTGCTCGTGGGCAATCTCATCTCCAAACAACTGCATTTCATCACCATTTAAGTCTTTCTTGGGCTTCATCAAAGGCTACGAGTGTCTTGAAAAAGAGAAGTGTCTCTTTCCTCAGGTGAGGGGAAAACAAGCCAGACCTTTCTCTTCTAATATAAACTAGACAAGGAGATGAAGCTGAACTTGGCAGAGGCCTCTGGAGAACACTAATAGACTCGACGGGAAGAGAATTATAGGAAGAGACAGCTCCAGAGGGTGGTGGGTAGGGAGAGAAAGAGGCCCCATGCCTGCCGGCCCCAGGGGGGTCCACAGGGAGCCGGGAGCCGTGTCCGCAGTAGAAGCAGCGCCAGGGCCTGGCTGGGCTCAGCTTCTCACCCGGCTAGAGGCTCCTCCAGCTGCAGAGCGGAGAGATAAAGACCCCTCGCCCCCAGCATCCTTCTTGGTGGGTTTCCAGTGATCCTATTAATTATGGAGACTCAAGGGCTAGAAAGGAATCCACGGCGTTTCCTGCATGGGAGCTTTCAGTGGGGGAGGATGGCAGTGACCTAGAAACATTTAGCCAGGAAAAAGCAAACAAACCAACCCACGCAGGTCTGACCCTCCCACCAGAGGCGGGGAAGGAGGTAGGGGCTGTCAAGTGTATATGCAATGCTGTGAAATATCATCCAGGCAGTTAGCTGTCCCACGGCACATTTGGGTTAGACCACGGTGCTTTGCTTTTATGAAATCAAATTATTTTCCTCCTGCCTTTAATAAAACCCAGCACTGGTCTCTGACTCACAGGCTCAAAACAGCCTGCGCTGGTTACAGAGGCCGGGAATTCAGCGGTGGCACAGGCTGGAACTGTTCTCAAATAGGAAATCGAAGGCTGGGGAGACAGAGGAGGGGAGGGGGAGGAGGAAGGGAAGGCAGGGTAGGAAATAGATGCCGAGTTCCTGTTCAGCCAGGACTCTGAGGCTGGCCCCTGGGTGCCCCGGAAAGGCTGCTCAGACCCTGGAGTGCGGGAGGCAGGATGCTGGCTCCCCACAGGCAGTCGGGGGGTCCCCACCGCCAGCACCACAGGGCCGCTCATCCCAGCTCCTGAGTCTTAGGCAGGTGCCCTGTCGCGCAGAGCAAGAGGCTGGCACCTCCACCCGGAGGGCGCCGTCACTCACAGCTGACGTGGTGGCTGCAGGGCTGCGGGTCCGCTGGGGCTGCGGAGGCAGGGCTGGTGGGAGTGGCAGGCCAGGGGAGGCCGGAGGTGCCGCTCTCGGAGAGGTGTTCCCTGTTCTGCGTGGCCTCTCTCTCTCCCCCTTGCTTTGTCTCCCTTTTTCTACTTTCCGTTGAGTCTCTGGCTTGTTTTATCTCACTGTCTCTCTCATTCTATGTCTCCTCCCCTCTTTCCCTGTCTGAATCTCTTACTCTGTGAAGAAAAATGGCTGAACTTGTTCAACCAGAGATCAAACACCCCAGCGGGCTGGATGTGTGAGAAGGGAGCGCAGCTCACACCTCTGGGCTCATCCTCTGCCGCGCAGCGGGTCGGAGGGCGGGGAGGGAAGGGGGTGCCTGAGAAAATCGAGGCAAGCCCTGTCATTTTCCAGGCCTGGTGACAGGGGCTGGGGGGCTGAGGGGGGCAGGGAAACCCGGGAAGGGCCAGACGCTGGCTCCGACCGAGGCTGGGCGACCCGGGAGGCCACCGCCCCGCAGGAGGGAGCGGCCTGTGACAGGCGGCAATGCCCCAGTGAAGTCGGGACGCGCCGAAGCTGCAGCCTGACCACCTGCCCGGTCCCTCTGCCTTCGCGTGGAGTGAAACGGGCCATTTCTGGGGGTGAAGCACAAGGACACAAGGCTCCAGAACTAGGGGCGCTGGGAGTGTCATTTCCGCAATCCTAACAGCTCCGTGAAAGATATTCTCATCTTAAAGATCGGAGAGGCTCAGACAGGTCAGGGACTGTGTCCAAGGCGCCTGGCCGGGAGGAGCAGGGCCGGCTCCTCGGCCTGGGCTTTTTCTAGCAGTACTTCCTCCTGCAGCCGCAGGAACCCTCCTGTGGGAGGTTCAGAGTAAAGGCAATCGGGCGGGGAAGACTGAGGGGGAGGGGAAGATGGAGGGGGAGGGGAAGATGGAGGGGAAGGTGGGGGGAGGGGAAGGTGGAGGGGGCGGGGAGGGTGGGGGGAAGGTGGAGGGGGGATAAGGGGGAGGGGGAGGGGAGGGGGATGAGAGGGGGAGGGGAGGGGGTGGGGAGGGGGAGGGAGGAAAACGTCACAGGGACTTGTGTCAAGAGACCTGCCCTCCAGAGCTTGCCTTTCAGTTCACTGTGGCCAAGTCCATTGTGAGAGATGGAAATGTTCTGTTGCTCCGAGGACAGCGGGGCGGGAGGCTGGGAAGAACCGACAAAGAGGGACTGAGGGAAGCGGCGTCTTTCTCGCTTGCTCCCACCCTCCTCCCCTCCCTGCAATGTGGGCCTGTGGGTAGCCAGGACAGAAGAGAGTGTTTCCTGAGCCTACTGTGCGCCAGTGCTGTGCTAGGTGTGCTGACAGAGGCGCCCTTCTTACGGCCATAACACCTCCGTCCTTATTTTATAGAGAAGTAAACTGAGGCACAGAGAGGTTAAGCAGTTTGCTCAAGATCACACAGCTAGTACGTGCCAGAGCCAGAGCCGACCTCTCTATTTTCCATGGCCCCAAGCGCTGTCTTTCCGTCTCTCTCATCTCCAAGCATGGAGCTGGGGGCAAGTGGTCAGGGTGAGGGGAGCAGCAGAGGCTAGCCAGGCCTGCGGGGGGTGCCCGCCACTGGGAGAGGAGGAGACAAACGACAGAGCCAGACCACGGGCAGCCCGATCAAGTATAACTTGTAACAGCGGCAGGCCTGCCTGGGCCCCACCTCAGCCAGCTGGAGGAGCAGGCTGCGCCGGGCACCTTCTCCAGGGAGTGGGGCCGGGGCCACGCGTGGTCGTGGCAGGCGAGGAGAGGCTGCTGAGCGTGGTGGGGGCTGAGATGGGCAGGGCCCGGCGATTCTATGCTACAGCCCCGGCTGAGAGCTGTGCATCTTCACACCCTGGGCTAGGATACAGGATGTGCCTTGGGCCCCCAACTCTATGGGTTGGAGGTGGAAAGGGGGGGCTTCCATGGCTCTGAGAGGGAGAGGGTGCCATCTGTGAGGGGCGCAGAGAGCCAGAAGAGGGCCTGGCTCCAGGCAGGTCCTGGGGGCATGCTCTTTGCACCACCGTGTGAGCTGCCCCCTGACCCTAAGACATACATGTGACATGACAGCACCCGCCACGTGGCCCCAAGAGGAGCCCGTCGCATAGCACTAACATGGCTGATGTACCCCTAACGTTCCCCCCAGCCTGAGCGACCTGCACCCAACTCGGACATGCTTGTAAGAATGAAAGTTGAGTATGCTCTTCTGACATTCAGCGCTGTTTATTAACCCATGACTGACGTGGTTCTCACCTATAGTGAAAAGTTCTGGAACCAATTTTTCAGAATCAGGAGATTCACATGCAGATGGGAAGCTCTGGCCTTCCCGGGTGCCTGTTCCCGTGGAGCTGCACGGGCTGGTGCTGAGCAGGGCACCCCCTCCCTGCCCGCTTCTCTCATTCCCACTGCCCACTGGCCCCGAAAGCCTGGGCTCGGGACCTGGGTTGCGCACTTGCCTGTGGTGGCCCTTATAACACGATCCTTCTGGTCCTTGACAAAAACGCAGCCACTTCCCAGCTCGGGAAAGGATGGAGGCAGCCTGCTACAAGCTAGGAAGCCTTAGCCTGGGTCCTTCATTACTGTCACTCTGCAGATGACAGATGACGTGTTTCTCCAAAGGACACCCAGATTGGACATGCGGAGCCTGTCATGGTAACAAATGGAGTCCCCACTGCCTGGTCCTGAGCTGCCAGGGAAGCCTCTCGGCCTGTCCATCATGCTCAGAGAGTCAGGTCAGGCCATCCTGGGCCTAGGGAGGTGGTTGCCATGGGAACCAGAGCTGGGCCTGGGCTGAGGAAGGCGGGGTCTTCTCCCTTCACAGGTTGCATCTCCTTTTTCATTTCTGGTTTGAGGAGTGTTTGTTGAGTGCCAGGGACATGCCAGGCCCTGTATGAGATTCAGACCCTTGCCTTAAGGAACCCATGATTCGATAAATTAGGAGCTTGGGATTAACAGATACACACTACCGTATCTAAAAGAGATAAGCAATAAGGACCTACTGTATAGCACAGGGAACTATATTCAGTATCTTGAATAACCTGTAATGGAAAAGAATCTGTAAAAGTATATATATACACATATATATATTCATATATAAAATACAATATATATAGTATTCAATAAAATATAAAATACAATGTATATGACTCACTTTGCTGTACACCTGAAACTAACACAACATTGTAAAGCAACTATACTTCAATTAAAAAAAAGAAAGAAAGAAACCCATGGTTCAAGGAAAAGAACAGACCACATGTGACCACACAGCCTGGCTGGCTTTACAGTTCAAGGTCAGGGAGAAGCCCAAGTTGAGCGCTGAGGTTCAGGAAAACCCTTCAGTGGGGGCAGAATCAGAACGGTTCCATGGGTAGTGTGGCTTCTGAGTTGGGCCTTGAAATGTTGCACAGGGGAGAGGGGGTGAGAGCGGGTGTTTGGGAAGGGGCTCGGGACTAGGGGAGGGAGAGGAGGAGAAAGGTGTGGAGGCAGGCGAGCACAGGGTAGGGAGGGCCCATCTGGCTACAGGAGTGCCTTCAGAGGGGCTGATCTGCAGGAGGTTAAGCGCCCCTGTGCCAAACACAGATGGGAAAGATTGGGTTCACTTGCAAGAAGGCGTAGGGAATACAGGACCCTCCAGGTTTACTTGCCCTCAGGCCCTCCCGCTGCTCCCTCTCTTTGTATTTGCAGCTGGGGGGGGGGGGTGGGGGGGGCATCCGCTGGGTGGGGGGCGGGGTGGCAGAGGAAGGAACATGCAAAAGCCTGGAAAGGAGGCAGAGCCAGGTCAGGCAGCGCCCGGGTGCCAGGTAGCTGCTTTGCTCAGCAGGGAGTGGGAGCATGAAAGATTTCTAGACAGAAAGTGACATTATCAGGTTTGCTAACGTTTTAGGAAGATCAGGGGCCACTGGAAGAGGACGAAGAGCAAGGGGAGGGGTGGAAGGGGAGGGATGAGGGAGAAGGCTTCGGTCCTGGAGCAGCAAGAGGACCTGAGAGCGACAAGGTAGGGGCAGTGGACATCGGGGCGGGGCAGAGGCGAGAAGCATTTGCTGTCTTCCTGTGGGGCAGCAGGGCCTGCTGGCTTTCCTGGGGGAGGGGAGTGGCCCGTGGTTCCCTTCTTAGCGATGTGGAGCATTCCAAGGGTCTGAGAAAGCTGACCACCCGCATGGGAGAGGCATCCCCAAAGGCAGGGAGGCCTCCTTTCTCTGCAGAAGGACGCCCTAGCTGTGTGTACTTGACCTCCTGTACTTTCATCTCTTCAACTGACATAGGGATGGGGGAGGGGGGGAGCAGGGGCTTCGAGGACCAAGGAGCCGTGTAGCACCTTGCAGGTATTCAGGAAAGTTATTCCCAGGATGCTCAGGCCAGCGGCTTCTGAGGAGTTAAGGTTCTGGAGCTGGGCAGAGTGGGGATCAAAACTTAGCTTTCCTCTGGGCTAACTGCACGGCCTTGATCGAGTCACCTCCTCCCCAAACCTCCGCCTCTTGGTCTGAAGATGGGGCCCAACACGCTGTTGCCCTTGGGAGTGGTGAGGCCTAAGTGAGAGATTGCAGTATCATAGAAGGTGCTAAGTGGTGCCTGACACAGTACGTGCTCCGCAAATATTAGCTATTATTAATTTTTAATATTAATGAAGTGTTATACTCTTCGTAATAAAAGTCCAATTTGGATTTATGTAACAGAACTTTTAAATGCAGTTTTATTGCTTTCAGGTACAAACAGTGACCCCTGTTGGGCTTCTACAATATTGGCAGGAAGAGTCTTTGGGGGCTGTCTTAGCCCCTTTGGGCTGCTATAACCGAACACCACAGACTACGTGGCTTAGAAATAACAGAAGTTTATTTCTTTTTTTTAAAGGAAGATTTAAATATATATATATATTTATTTGGCTGCGCCGGGTCTTAGTTGCAGAATGCGGGATCTTCTTAGCTGTGGCACGCATGTGGGATATAGTTCCCCGGCCAGGCATTGGACCTGGGCCCCTTGCATTGGGATCGTGGAGTCTTAACCACTGGACCACCAGGGAAGTCCCCAGAAGTTTATTTCTGACAGTTTTGGAGGCTGGGAGGTCCAGGCTCAAGATGCTGGCAGGTTCAGTGTCTGGTGAGGGCCTGCATCCTGGCTCACAGATGGCGTCTTCTAGCTTTAAACTCCCATGGGGAAAGGGGCAAAGGATCTCTCCGGGGTCTCATTTATGAGGGCACGAACCCCCAAAGGCCCACCTCCTGATACCATCACACTGGGCGTTAGGATTCGACCTGTGAATTTGTGGGGGACACACACATTGAGTCCAGGGGTCTATGCTAATCACTGGATAATAATAATTTGAAATGAATGACTCGTCCCTGTATCTTAAAAGGTGCTTCGCAAGTACTTAGATGGTTCGCCTGTTAGATAAGCCCTCGGAACGTGGACTGCTGTGCTTCCTTGCTGCTCAGGGCTCTCCACTGGGTAGTAGGGCCCCGGTCCAGGTCTGGCTCAGAGCCACCACCAGCCCAGAATGAGTGGGCAGCGGGGAGAGCGGCTGAGGAGAGGTCTGACCCCTGAGAGCATCATTCAGAAAAAGGAGCAGACAGGGGAATCACAAAGGCCTCTTCCTGGCAGCCAGGGGCAGGGAGAGAGCTCGTGGCTCCACTCCCTGGGTGATGAAAGCACGAGAAACCTGGGGTCGCCCACCAGCCACGCCTCCAGCTGCCTGTTCCTGGGGGACGGGAGGTTCCTGCAGCAGGTTCCTCTGCTAGCTGTCCACCAGATTCCATTCCTGCGTCTCCCAGAGGAGTAGAATCATAGGTGGGCACCTAGTCACCCGGCTAGACTACCCTTCCTGGCCTTCTTTGCAGTAAAGTCAAGTTCTTGCCAATGGGACGTCAGCCACAGGGATGTGCGCTTCATCTGAGGCAGAGTCTTTAAGACAATGGGCCCACCTCCTCCTCCATCCCTTCCCTTCCCCCACCCCGTCTACAACCAGGACATGGCTGACACCCAGCCACCCCCGTGAAGATGTGCGCAAGCCTAGGGAAGGGTGGGGGGACAGGAGAGAAGGAATCTGAGTCTCCAAACGACGGAGGACAGTGATCCACCCGCCCAAAGCTTTACAAAGAGAAAGAAACTTCTTTGTCCTTTATGGTACTGGGTTTTGCAGGGGGATGGGGGAGAGTCTCTTTGTTACAGCAGCTTAGCTTCCTCTAACGAATACCTGGAACTTCCAATAAATATGACAGTAAAGAATAAGGAAGTGCAAGGGAAGTCACTTCTGAATCGGGGACCATCGGTGTCCCTTCTGTAAAATAGACCCGACAACCAGTATTACTAGTTTACATCTTGCATTTTTCTTTGAACTTTGCCCATACGTCCAGGATGAAAGGAGGGGTAGGGATACAAAGAAATAGAAAACAACAAAAATCTTCAGACTCCTTGGCCCATCCCAGTAGGACCTCAGTGAAATGCCCCAGGCCACCTTGACTACCATCACGGCGCACCTGTGCCCTGGTTTCACAGGGGCCACACCCTCTCCCCAAACAGGCCGTGAACTTTAAAGGCTCTAGGCCTTTGCTCAAGCTGTACCCTCCACTGGAATACCCTTTCCCCTCTTCCTCGCTGGTGAAATGCCCCGCATCCTTCCAGACTTTCTCTGGGGTAGAGTCAGCTCTTCTTTGTTGGATCATGTTACCAGGAAGGTGCACATCCCTCTGGTTTCTATTTTAGGTGATAATCAATTTCCAACTTTCAACTGTGAAACGTTGCATGTCCAGTACTGAGCCCAAGGCCTGGCAAAGCAAGTGCTCAAAAATGTGCTTTCATTTGACAAACACGGAGGAGGCCCTGTACTAAGGATAAAAGGCACAGTCGTGAAGAAAACACAGACCCTGGCCCTCACGCAGCTTATATTCTAGTGGAGAAAACAGACGTTAAACAAACACACACACAGCCAGGATGTAATTACACACAGTGATGAATGACATAAGGACACAAACGAGACACGGCCGTGGAACACCTTGGCCGCGTGACTGCTTTTCGATGGGACGTCAGGGAAGGCCTTCTGCGGAAGTGCCATCCGGGCCGAGACTTCGAGGGGGTGGGTGCTGGGGAGGTGAAGGAGGGTGTCTCGGGTGAGGATGGCACTCCAGGCAGAAGGCAGCGCATGTGCGGATGCTCAGAGTCGGGAGAGAGCTCCACGTGTGATGAGCGGAGCACGGCAGGGGCCGGGGCCGGCTGGCGTGAAGATCCGGGGTTTTATCTGCTGAGCACTCAGCAGCCATGGAAGGGCTGCAGGTGGAGGAGGGACCCGATGTGGCCTCCATCAGCAGGAGGGTAGGTTGCTGCCGTGGTCCAAGCCCAACGGGGGGGAGCCTTGGACTCAGAAAGTGGCCGTGGGGGAGGAGAGAGGTGGGCAGGGCGGTGTCGTGGGAGCACAAATAAGGTACTAGGCGTGGCAGTCAAGGGAGCAGTTTCCTGGAAGAGGGGAATGATGGGTAAGGGAAGAGCAAGGGACGTAAGAGGGCCTGTGTCTTCCAGAAATGTATCTGGCAATCCGTCAGAGCTATAATTGATGGTGTGCGGGGAAAGCTGGATGACGGGGCAGAGTTTGCCAGAGAACCATGCCATTGGCGCCTTTAAACAAGCGCTGTCGATAGCTGGGTGAGGGGGAAGAGAATTAGTTAAAGCCTCAGGCCTATGAAGAATGGAAACAACCTGAACATCCATCACTAGGGGACTGGGTAAATAAATTAGGGGCCTCTGTATAACTGATGGTGTAACCTATCAAAGGACGAGGAGACTCCATACGCATGGATGAGGAAATGTCGCCAAGACATACTGTGAGAAAACAAGGCCCAGACAGTGGGCATTGCACGTAGCCATTTGTATTAGAGAGGGGGAAATGCACGAACATAAATATACAAATATAATATAGAAATATATTCTTTTCTGGAATAAAGATAGACTATTTCTTAGAAGCACCCATGAAACTAAAAACCTTGGCTGCCTCCAGGAAGGAAGACAAGAGTAGAGGCAGACCTTGCACTCTATACCCTTTGGCGCCTTTTGGGTTTTCAACTGTGAGAATGAATTAACTATTAAACAATTAATAATTATCATTAAAGATTATGTTCCAGCTTAAAGATTAACCAGCTGTTACACAAAATGTATAGATCTACAGAGCTGCTGTCAGGGAGGACTTTTGCCCGCTCTGACAAGGCCCCACCCAATACCCCACCCCCCCACTGCCTCACCCCCACCCTCTGGTGCCGGGGAGACAGCAGTGAGCTGGGGCACCCCTGGCTCCTTGCCTTCCTATCCTATAAACCCAGGTGTAAAGTAGGACTGTCGTACCAGCTGCAGGGTGCTACAGTTTTGATTGGTGCTATTAAAATTGATCTTTTTTCCTGAAATCACCTAATATACAGGAAATACACGGTCAGTTCCACAGCAGCAAATCGCCTGAATCAACACACTCCAAGGTCAGAATCCCCAACCAAAAAGTTTCCACCGAAAATAGTTTCACGTGTCACCCAGGGGGGCAGTCCCCTTGTGCTCTTGGGAGCCAAAAGCCTGGTGAACCCAAGGAGGAGTCCGCCACTGCGGGGGAGGCCCCTGAATTCTGCACAGGGGTGGCCCCTGATGGACCAGTGATGGGCCCTGGTGCCCAGGGCAGAACAGGGCAAATCACAGGACGGGACAGAGGAGCGAGTAACATGATTTGCAGGACCCAGAGCTGAATGAAAAGGAGAGGTCCCTGCTCGAGACTTGGTAGAGGTTCTACGATTGCGAGAGCAGAGCATTCAAGCGCGCGCAGGGCGCCACGGGACCACACAAGTCCCACACCCACGAAGCAGGTCTTGCAACCACCCTCCGGGGTCGGCAACCCAGAGGAGGCTCAGAGAGACGCCTACGGTCACAGGCACCTTCGTGGAGGCACCAGGCTCTGAACCCAAGTAAAGGCCGTGCTTCTAGCACACGCTGCACCCTGATGGTAGTAGTCACGGCCGTGGGCACTGGCTGCGTGCAGCGCCCTGCTCTCAGTGTTATCCACGTATTCATTTAATGCACACCACCGCCTCTACGTATACTAATATCTCTGTTTTACAGATAAAGATGTAAGCACAGAGAAGTGCAGCAACTTTTCCGAGGACACACAGCTAGTAGTGAATGGCAGAACAAGCGTTCAAGCCCAGGGGGTCTGACCCCCAAAGCCCACTCTCACCACCATACATTCCTGGGAGAGGTGGCTCAGGGGTTCAGGGGGCTGAAATCAACCCAGCCGTCCAGAGTCGGTGCATCGGACTTGGGAGCAGAGAAGAGGCCAGAGAGGGCTTTACTGTGACCGGTTTCTAGATGTGTCCGGGACAACTCAGGAGGTTTTGCATCATTGCCGCAGGCCCACTGTGCAGGTCCTAAACACTCTGACTGTTTGCAGGAAAAGGGGCGGCCTCAGGCCGGTGGGACAGCAGCTTGCAAAGAGGAGGGAAAAGATGAGAGAAAACGCCGAGAGGAGCTTGAATGTTTATTCTTGCTCCAGCTTTTCTCCCATGAGGCCAGGCAGTGACTAACACCAGGGAAAACAGTCCCCATCCCTCCCATAAACGGCATCCCTATGCAATGGACACACGAGCTCACCGAGCCCACAAGCGCCTGCGTGTCGTTGCCGGGGCAATGGGATGCTGAAAAGGGGTGAGGAGGAGGCCTTTTATGCCTGTGGTTAATGGGAAAAAACAGTGCTTTTGTGGGAGGCACGGTGGACCCCAGAGAAGCAAGAATTAGCCTGACTAAATCCTCTCTCCTCCTCATCACCGTTCTGTGGGAGCCCTGAGCTGTGTGTACCACATGGCTCATTGTATCCTCACCCAAACCTTCAGGAATAACTACGTATTTCCATTCTCTCAGTGGGGAGACGGGCACCCCTGAAACAGTAAGTAATCTGTCCAAGAACACCCGGACGCCAAGGGTCAGAACTGGGATCCCAAGACCTGTCTGTCCGACTCCATTGTGTGAGTGGGTACCCACCGTGTTATGCCACCACGCTAGGTCACCCGGGCAAGTTTCCACGGCTGCATCTGAACACGAGGGCTGCATAGCTACAGAACGTGGAATTGTGTGAAAGCTAAAATAAGACACTGTATGGGTAGCTCCCAGCATAGCAGCTGGTATATAGTAAGTGCTCAAGAAATGAGCTGAAGAAAAGAGCCCACTTGGCTTCAGGCCGGTCAATCCTCCCATATCGGGTATGAATCCACTTGTAGCAGGCTGTATGATTTTATTTTTTCTCAGACACCTGGAGGATTTTGGACCCTAAGCTTCAGCACACTAATGGATGTAAATGAGATGCAAATTAAGCTGCCCCCAAATATACAGGAAGCCAACGATCTGTGACTGTAGCTCTCTCCCCTCCTTCTTCTGGAGATCAAGGGGATGGGTTGTCTCTGAAGATGAGCCGACGCTCACATCTGCCTGAGCGACTGGCCATCATCCGTAAACGGCATCTCCAGGCACTCAGCACAGCAGAGATGCTTTCAGGGCCCGATTCTGGGCATCTCCTTTCCTCTCTGTGCTCTTTCAGGAGCCAGGTCCTCCTCACTGGTCTCTGTCAAACCTGCTCAGGAGATACGGTGAAATTTCCTCTCGCTCAGGACTCAGGGACTGAGATTGGCGCGAAGTGGTAGCCCTACTGGAAGTGTCCACACAACGAGGGAAATTAGGACAACCACAGGGTGGACGGAGCTCTGCACAGTAGGGTGAGAGGCAGAGAGGCAGTGTGCTGGAGACATGCAGATACCCAGAGGTGACATGCACAACTGAGCCAGGTGGGTGGAAGGAAACCCCCAGCGCAGCCCAAGGACCCTCCGTGTCTGCAGGCAGTAGGATTTGGGGTGAGGGCGAGCACCTGCCCTGTGTCCAGCTGGCTGCACCCACTCTGCAGGCGCTGTAGTCCCAGACAGCCTGGTCTTTCCAAAGAAGCTGCATATCTTGGCTTTGAACGTGACATTTTTGATTTCTGGTTCAATTTGCTGTAATACCATTAAGTTTAACAGAAGTTTGAGGTTTTCTGGCTCCCAGGCCTCCTGTTTATAGAACCTCTTGTATGAGTGGTTCTCGACCTTCCCTGGGGTCATGGACCCTTTGAAACCACGGTGAATAAAGTCTAAAGAAAAGCCACGGTGTGAGGAGACAGTTGCAACTCATATAACTGCAAAGAAAGGATGTCTAGAATATATTAAAACAAGAACAAACCAAAAGTCCGATGTGAATCAATCATAAAAAAAGTACAACTCAGTAGAAAAATGGGTAATAGACCAGAACTGTGCTTTACAGAAGAGGAAACCTCAATGGCCAATAAACATACAAAAAGGGCTCACTCTTACTGATCACTGAAGAAATACAAATTAAATAACATTACCAATACACACACACACACATACACACACACACACACACCCCAGACTGGCAAAAATCAAAATGCCTGACGATAAGGACAACAGAGATGGAGGAATTGGAGCTCTCATCCACTGCCGATGGGAGTGTAAATTGGAAAAACACTCTGGAAGTCTGGCGGAGTCTGGTAAAGCTGAATGTGCACACACCCCATGACCCAACGACCCCTCCCAGTTACTTTCCTTAGACAAACTCCTGCACGTATGTAAGACCATGTCCACAGAACATTGTCCATGAAGGTCAGATCCTGGACCCATCCCTCGTTTCCAGAAACCGGTGAGCTGTGGCTGCATTATGCGACGTGAGGCTGCAGAGCAGAGAAAGGGAGCAAATGTTAGGTCCACAGTTGACGGGCCGGATCACAAAAACAATGTCACGTGACCCTCCGGATGCGCGTCCGAATATTCACATTGAAAGTTCAAATACAGGCACCACCAAACAAGATGTTTCGGAATAGGTTCATAGGTGGGAAAACGATAGAGAAAGATGGGGAGTGATCATTTTTTAAAAAAGATCAGGAGAGTAGTTACCTCTCGGGGGAGGAGGGTGACACAATTAAAGTAGGGCTCACCAGGGGCATCTTATACGCTGACGGTGTCCTGTTTCTCAGTGGGGAGGACTGGTACACAGCAGTTGTTCCTTTATTCTTTCCATTATACGATACACTTTGTATGCTCCTCTTTATGTATATTTCATCACAAAAGAAACATAAAAATCAATCTTTCTTCCTTCTGCCATTTTAAAAAGATCTGATGAAATCTAAGGATCCTCCTTCCAGAACGATGAGTGCTCCATCTCCACACAGAGGGCTCATAGAACCCTTCGAGGTCCTCCGTAGGAAGAGCTGACATATGCTGCTTCAGCTGATTCACACACTCGTCATCCCGGGGGGTGGGCGGCCATCCTTATTCCACCAGCGCAGTGATGCGGCTCAGGCAGCGGCGTGGAAAAGAACACACCGGTGCTGTCAGAGCCAAGCCCGTACCCCTGAAGAGGAAGGCTGCACATCCCGTGGCCTCCCACCGTGCAGCACCCTTCTCTCCCTTCCTGGAACATTTCCAGCTCCCAGATCCCAGTATCCCCATCCCTGCTCAGGGCAGCGGCTTCGGTCAGCACCCCTGCTTGCTGGACCCTCTGCGACCCCCCAAAGCTCAGTCCTTTGGGGAAGAGGGAAGTATGGAAACACCAGAAGGTAGCGAATTGCTTGTGTTACAAGTAGTAATCTTGCTTTTTAAACCTTAGGAGGATAATGATCTGTTTTTGGTGTATTAAAGCTTAATTGTTTAAGTGGGGGAATAAAAATCAACTTCTAAACAGGGGCGCCTAGAAGCAGAACAGACTTCCTGGAGAAGCAATGTTGCGAGGTAGAGGAAGAAGACTCGCCGTGTGGCTCGGGGAAGCCGCTTCTTCCCCCTGGGCCTCAGCTGCCCATCTGTTCAGTGGAGATATTGGACTTCTAGAAGATGCTCGAGAAATCTCCAGCCCTGAGATCCCAGGGTTCTGGCCACCAGCTTCAGCTGCTCCCTTCTGGGATTATATGAGGCAAGAACGGTCTTCCTGATCACAGCCCCGTGCCTGGCACATGGTAAATGCCGCTTAATAAAGCTGTTGACCTGTTCTCTACCTGCTCCCTGTTCCTTGCAGGGCTTATCCCAGACACGAGCCTTCAGCCGGCCCTCGACATTGCTTTCCTCATCTGTAAAATGGGGAGAATATCTATGAAATGGGGAGTACCGTTAGGGCCAGTGTGAGTGATGAAGGATGTGGAAGCCTTTGCCCACTGTCCAGCACACACAAGGTTCCATCTGGTTGGTCCCTATCTTTCCTTGTCCCTCTTCCTTGGCCGCCTGGAACAGTGTCTCTGCCCTGGCTGAGCTCACCACCCCTGGCACACACAGAGGAGCTGCTCTGTCCCTGGGTGCCACCACCATCCCACTTAGATGGGCCAGGTGGTGGGCCAGGCAGGCCCCCGTGCTCTGCTCCAGGTATGAATGGAATGCTAAGCCTCTCCACCCCCAGGAGGTCCCAGGAGCCTCTGTTTGTTGCACAAGGTTCCCAGAGCTTCTGGGGCCCCGACCCCCAAACAACCCACTGCACACCTCCTTCCCTTGGGGCCAAAGCCCACAAATGTGGAGACAAAAGCGAGGGAGGTAAGTCTATCTAGTAAATGAAACACTCTGTAATGGGCCCATCAAGTTCCTTGAAATGTAAAGACAAATAAAATAATGAAACAAACAAACAAGCAAGCAAGAGCAATCCTAACTCCAGAGAGGTTCTTTTGATCTGTTGGTATTAAAGCGAGGTCAACAGTGGGGAATTGGGAGAGAAGGACAGAGAGAGGACAGAGCAGGACCAAAGAGGAGGAAGAAGAAGGGGGAAGGAGGCACAGAAGTGAAGGAAAGAAAAGAAGGGGGTAGAGGGAGACGGGATGTAGAGAGAGAAAAGATTTCAGGGCCTGGGGGTAAGAGCTTTGAATACATTTGATCTGGCAACCGCAGCCTGCCTTGGCTTCTCCGCCTGGTTTGGTCTGGGTGAGGAGGCTGGGGTCAGGAGTGTGAATTCAAGCTGACCTTCGGATGAGCCGATGGTCTTGCATCACTCACACGCAAGCGGAGACACATGCAGTCTCTTGGGGCGCAGACTGCCCAATGGGAGAGGGGTGGGGCTGCTGCATTCGTGGACTGAAGATCACAGCTCCCGCCACGTGGCCTCCCCACGCAGGCCTAGGGGTGGTAACCGGGGCCACGCGCACCCAAGGCACTGCCCTGTCCCTTGAGCTTTCCCGACATCCCACCCAGATCTTCAGGAACAGTCTCTTTATTAAACTCCCCTCCAGTTGCCCAGTTTGAGAGAGCCTGCTGCTTCCTGCTGGGACTCACCTGAAATAAGCACACAGTTAGTGACCCTCGGGTCAGCCCTGCCTCCAGGTGATCCCATTTCCGGATAAGGAAACTGAGCCCAGAGCCTCAGAGAGGGGACGTGACCTGTGTGAGGTTACACAGCTGGTAACAGAGGAGCTGGGGTTAGAACCTGCATCTGCTGCGTCCCCAACTTAGCATCTTTACATTATTCTAATTTCCCAAACAGAAAGACACAGAGAGAGAGAGGTTCAGCAATGGAGGACCAGGCCAGAGGTCAGGACGCTCAGAGGCTAACACCGTCACCACCCACCTGGGTTCTCTCTAAGCTGGAACCTCAGAGGCAGCTGGAAACCCGCCTTCCTCGCCTCCCAAAGCCTTGTTAATTCCTCAATCAAAATGTCTCTCCAACCTTGTCTCTCCACTGCCAGTGTCCTGTTAGCATCTTCCTCATTCCCTCCTGCTCGGGCGCAGCCAACGCCCCCTGGCTACCTCCTGCCACCAGCAGCCTCACTACAGGGGAGGGATCTCTCTAAAATGCCCACCTGACTTAGACATTTCCTCCTAGAAATGTCTCCGCTTCTTCACTGCCCGCAGGATCAAGTCCAACCATCCCCCGCCTGGCCTCTGCCAACCTCCCCCAGTGGCCGCCTCACTACCCCCGCATGGCAGCCACCAGGAGTCACACGTGTGCCCTGCTCTTTCCCACCTCCGGGCCTTTGCACAGACGTTCTCCTCCACGGGGAGCGCCCTTCTGAGGTCTCTGTTCCCGGTGAACTCCCGTTTCTCTTTCAAGATCAAGCTGAAGTGTGATTAAGAAGAGGGTTTCCTAGCTCCCCCTGCCCCACCCTAGCCCCCCTCCCTCCAGACTGTCTCTCCCACTCCTGCCCTCGGAATCTCTCTTCCTGCCTCTGATGCAGCATTTTCTGCTATGTCAAAAATCCCTCAGGGAGTGAACTATGGAAATAATTCTAAAATTAACCATGGATTTCTTTACGCCACATAATAATTGCTATTGTGCCTTTCTCCCTTGCTGTTCCATGAACTTCTGAGGACGGGGATGTCCCCAGGTGAAAGCCTGAACGCTAGCAGTGCTCAGTACATCTTGCTGACTAAGCCACTAAGGTGAACGACCCCCTGACCGCATGACTAAGGAGTCTGTGGACCTGAGGCTGCTGTGTGGCCTGGGGCAAGTCCCTGAACCTCTCTGTTCCCATTTCCTCTTCCTGAAGTCTGAGTAGTGAGACCTGCCACTTGCTCATAAACATATAACTACCCTTTTCCTCCCCTTCTTCAGAGCTCAAGCCCTCTCCCACGGCACTTTTTATTTTATGTTTATCCAGAGCCTTCTTTTAAATGCTCCTCTCTGAGTTTCCCTAAGTCCGCCCGCAGTTGATTTATTACGCTCAGAGGAGAGCTTGTTGGATCACAGAGGTGCCGCTGGCAGAGCCCGGGAGCCCCCACGCACACCCATAAGAGCTCTCTCATCCATAAAGGATTCTGGCTCCTAAGCGAGCGTGATGGTCCTCGGGAACACACAGGCCTTCTTGATGCCCACAGGCATGTGACGGCGTCCTGGACGAAGACCCTGAGCTCTCCGGGAACCCAGCTGGGGGACCCTGGACAGCACCCCACCTCTTCACACAATCATTGGGCAGCGTTTGGGGAGACAAACATTATTCTCCTCTTGCAATTCACTTTTCCCTGTTGTCACCGCCCCCGCCCCGCATCCCCCAGTCTTCCAATAAATGTGCTGTCCCTCCCTGAAGCGAAAGTCATCCAGAAGAAAGGCTGTGTGAAATATCAGGCTGGTGGCGGACGCCCCCTGGGAAGACCTGGCCTCCCCCGCCGCCTCGCTTTCCCACACGCTGCCTGGGGTTCACAGGTCCCGGGAAGCCAGGAGGCCATCCGCTGACGGTAACGTGACTTAGGACTTATGGTTACCATTACAAGTCCCTTCTCCCTCCTCCCTTTTTTTTTTTTTTTAATTTTTTGGCAAAACATCTGCTTTAATGGGGAAAATGCTATTCAGAGGGGCTGTGAGCTGTAAAAATGCAGTCGCAGGGGGAAAGTGCTGCTAATGGTCTCTACGCGTAACAGCTACAGAGATCAGCTCTCAGGGCTGAAACCGAGGCTTCTCAGGAACTGGCCTGTGACCCTCCTGCCAGTGGCTGGAAGAGACCCAGGCTCAGCCCCAGCCCGGGGAGGTGGCCTGGGGGTCTGGCCTCCCTCTAAGCCCTGTCATCCTCCCAGCCGGCCTATGCTTTTCATCACCTCCTGGCCCCTCCTGGCCTCGACTGGCAGTGATGGGAAGGGGGCAGGGACTCCAGACTCTGGAACCAATAGCCTCTTGCCAGGCTCCTTGGCTGAAGGAGGCAGCCAGCAGTGCTGCCAGGGCTTTCAAACCTACCTCTTTCCTCCCATTGCAAGATGAACAATGCTGACCGAGAGGTGCTTTTACTTACTTTAAGTCCTATGAGCAGCCAGGGGTGATGGGAGTGTCCCTGGGTAGCACCCAGGACGCCTGGGTTCTGGGACTTGCTGTGTAACCCTGGGCAAGTCCCTTCCCCCTCTGGGTTTGCTTCTCTATAAAATGAGGCAGCTGGACAAGACCTCAGGGACTTAAGCAGTACGAAGCCTCTTTTCTCTTCATTGGAACAGGAGCTCCAAGAGGGCAGGATTCTCTTCCCTGCTGTGTGTCCAGCACCTAAGGTACTGGTTCACACACCTGCCACCTGGAAGTCACTCAAAACGTATTTGATGTATGAATTCTGCAGAGCGGCAAGCTGATGGGCTGTAGGTTCAGGGGCAGAGGTTTGAGAAGGAACTCGGAGCGACTCAGAGGCCCCAGCTGGGGAGAGCGCTTCTCCAGGGCCCCTCTGCTCCCCCGCACGACGCTCTTTCATTTTGCTGGAAAGAAAGTCTCGTTCGTGGGGCTGACGCTCCCCACCCCAGGTCAGCCAGCGGGGTCAAGGTTTCTCCTGCCCACATCCTGTCGCGAGAAGCAGGCCTGGCCCGCGGGCCTGGGTCTCAGGCCCCAGGAGCCGCTTCCTCCCTTCTGAGAGGCTCAGTGCTGACTTTGGAGCTCCTTGCTCCGAGCCCAGGTCAGGGTGGGCCTCTTGAAGCTCTGGCTGCCACCGCAGGCAGGAACGCAAATGGGCGGTTTCCAAAATCCAAAACGCTGGCCTTTGCTAGTTGAAGGTCAAGGTGGATAAACAGACCAAGGAGATCTCAGGACAAAGGACGTTATGAGGCCAGGGGCCTTGACCAGATGGGCACCGTGTCCTGCTGCCCCACGTGCGCCAGCCCGAGGGAGCTGCAGTGACCCGAAGGGGCTGACGGCGAGAGCAGAGGACCTAACGGCCTTCTCCGGAGCCAGCTGGCCTCCTCCCCTCCCCCACCCCGACAAGCGCCCATGCCCCAGGCGTCCTGGCCTTACTCGGCAGAGGGGCTCGGGCTCCCCCCTTGTCCAGGCCTCTCTCCTGCGCTCTGGTCATTAGAGACTTGCCTCTTCTGCTCCTCCCTGTAATGTGTCAGAAATCAAACAACATCTCCACCCAAACCTGGTCCTCCGGGAGCTCGAGATGAGGCTCTCCCCTGTGGGCAAGGAGAGAGAAGGCTCAGAGATGAAACCTGGCAGCCGCCGCAGCCCCAAAGTTCGCACAAGGGGGGCCTGTAAGTAGGCCTTCCCCTGAGTCTGGGGTGGGGCATGCACTGGCCCGTGACTGAGGGTCTCTAGACCAGCGGTCCCCAACATTTTTGGCACCAGGGACCGGTTTTGTGGAAGACGAGTCTTCCAAGGATGGAGGTGGGGGTGTGGGGGGAGTGGGGAGTCGGAGTAGGCGGGGTTGGGGAGTGGGGGCAGTGCGGGGGAGTGGGGGGTTGGGTGGGGATACTGCAGCTGGTAATGCGAGTGATGGTGGTGATGGGGAGGGGGAGATGACTGTGGCCCATTTCCTAACAGCCCGTGGACCTGTACTGCTCTGTGGCCAGGGGACTGGGGACCTCTGCTCCAGACCACGTGGCCAGACACGTTGAGAGGATGTGTACCTTTTACTCTGTCCTCAGTCGGGGAGCTCCAGGGGCCCTGGACAGCCTATGAGCCAGTTTGTAAAGCACGGAGTGAGAAAGGGTGCTGCCCCGTGGATGCATTCCAGCAAACAGTCTGGTCTTTGTAGCAATCACTATTCATCACTGTCTCAAATTCTACTGGTGGAAATACCGTAATTGAACGGGCTGCCACAGGAAAATGCTTATGACAGGACAGCGAGGGAAGAAAACAGACGGCAAAGTGGTACCTTCATTCTAGCTACGCCTATTTTGACAGGCTCCCCCGTCCCCACCCTGCCACCCCCGCCTGTGGAAGGCGATCAGCCAACAAAAGTGCTGTTTCCGGGCAGCCCTTTCCCACAGCACCTTTAATAATCTTGCTGCACTGTGTTTTTGTTTTTGTTTCTTTCAAATTGCATTTTGGACCTTCCTGAAGCCCTGACAACTTTCCAGCCTCTTTTGCAAACTCTAAAAGTGATTGTGGGGGGAAGAAGAGGTAGAAAGGGGGCAGAGTTGGGTCTCAGTAGAGAAGCAGCCAAGGTCCAGAGTGAGTAAACACATAAACTGGCGAGAACTCCTCCACCTCCTGTTTGCACCGGGTGAGCTGGGGGTGAGTCAGGGAGATGGTGGCTACATCCCTCACCTGGCTCCATGGGCTTCGTGGTGCTGGGCCGCCAGGGCAGGGATCTCCTCAGGGCCAGCCTTGTGATGGATGAGGGCTTTCCTATGTCAGGGGTGACAACCCGTGGGAAAGGAGCACCCTGCCTAATTGCTTTTAATTTTTAAATCCTGATTTTACTAAAGGAATCTCCCACCCCAATTCCCTAACTATCCCAGGGGCTCAGGGAGAGGAAGAGATGCCTTCGCCTCAGGGGATCAAGTCATTTTCCCACAGAGGTACCCTCAGGACTCTGGAGGGGAGGGGGTAGCCCCTCACCCAGACATCCCAGAGCTCTGACTGGCATCTCAAAGAATGAGGGCTGCCCCTGGGGGACATGTTGAGCGGCCCAGGACAGGAGGCAGGTCCCCTATGGGACCAGACAAGCTGGGACCAAATCCAGGCTCCCGGAAGTCAGGGAACCTCTCTGAGCAAAGTGTCCTCATCTGTAAAACGGGGCTGCTTCCTGGCCTGACCACCTTCCGGGAGCCTTGTGAGGCTATCAAATATGAGAATGGACGTGGCACTGCTTTGGCGGTGGTTAAAACATGTGCTGTCAGAAGGGCTTGTTCCTCTGCAAATGGAAGGCTCTGCTTGCCAAACATCGCAGTGTTTGTGAAATCTGCACCAGTCACGTGCACGTGGCCTTGGATTCGAGCGTGTCTCCCTCTGCTGGGGTAGCGGTGGGGGTGGGGGATGTGGGGGGTGTCCTGGCAAAGGCAGCAGGCAATCTGGGCTTTGCGGGGAGAAGGATTGATCATCAACCACCACAAAGAAACAATGACAAAAAATGTCATTTTGAGCATTTCTCCTGTGCCGGGCACTTTACATCCAATATCTTTTCTAATCCTTACCACAAGCCTATGGCAAGGAAACTATGCTTTTCCAGGTGGGGACATGGAGGCACAGAGTGACTCACAATCTACCTGCCGGTCACACAGGTGGGATGGGATCCCAGGGCTGTCTGAGTCTGGAGGTCACACCCTCCACCACTAGGCCAACTGCCTCTCTGATTGGACAATGGCCCTGGTGACCCACAGGGAAGAGGACACCGGGTGCTGCTCTCTCTTCAAGGAGAGTACAGAGATCAAAGACGCTGTGGGGCAGATATAATCACTGTATCAGTTAGCTATTGCTGTGTAACAAACCATCCCCCAAGTCAGTGGCTTCAAACAATAGCCACAATTGTTATTGCTTACAATCTACGGTTTGGCTGGGCGACTCTTCTGTCCTCTCTGGTGAGGCGCAGGCTGGGGGAGGGCCCTGCTGTTCTTGGCTGTAGGTTGGTCTGGGATGCCCTGACGCGTCTCCACAGTCTCTCAAATCCTTCCAGCAAGCTGGCTGGGCACATTCTCATGACAAAGAGGAACAAGAGGGACGTGGAAATACAAGTGTTTCTCAAGCCCTGTTTATGTCAAGTTTGCTGCTGTTGCACTGGCCACAGCAAGTCACAGCCACACCAGAGTCAGCGTGGGCAAGGAGACAGGGAGGCAGGCAAAACGGGGGCCGGCATTACCATCAGCCCCATCTGGCAGCTCTGTCCCTGCTGGCTCACGAGACCCTCCCTGGAGGAGCCCCAGGAAGCCCATCCAGTCTCACAGACAACACCTTTATGAGCAGGGGACGTCTTTCCGCTTCTCAAAGAGCCAGTGTCTTCAGGCATCCTCAGGACAACATGAGGGACTGGAACCAGGAGGCCCTACTACAGACGAAGAGCCTGAAACTCACAGACCTCAACAGCCCGTCACAGAGCTAGAACGTGGTCGAGTCTGGTCATGCATTCATTCCACAGACATTTCATCAGCGCTCACTTGGTACCATCGACGCCTCACTCCGGGTCGCTGAAGAGCCCAGGTCACCTGCTTCGGGAGCCAGAGCCCCTTGAGAGAAGCTTCCTGCAGGCAGGAACGCTTTCCAAAGCCTCTCCCATTTGCTCTGCTGTGTACTTCCCACCATGGCTGTGGGAGGTGGACGGGGCGGGGCCTTTCCCCCCCATTCACAAATGATGACACAGAGAGGCCAAGGGACTCGCTTGCCTGGGGTCGCACAGCAAGGGCACGGCAGACGCTGGACGAAAACCTGGGTCTTCTGGAACCCACACGGGCGCTCTCCAGAACACCAGCCACTTGATTATTTAATTCTACAGATTCTGTTGTTGTTTTTTTTAAAGACCTTCAGAGAAGTCTTGCTCCCCACAACCCCCACCCGCACCCCTGCAAGTTTCTGCGCCCCGCTCCGCAGGCTCTCACTCCCCGGCCGAGGACCCCGCTGGAGAGCGGAGGCGTGGCCGCAGGAGGGGTTAGCATCCCCAGAGTCTCTTATCAATATTTCATGACAAATATCCGCGGAGATGACTGCAGCCTGTTGATGTCCACAGTATTGCACCTGCACATTTTAATTGGTCCGAGAGAGCTGGCCCATAATTGGTGCCTGGAAACTGGCACAAACCTGACTTGATTGTGAAAGGGAAGAGTGGGTTCTGCAGAGAACTGGGCCTGTTAACTCCTGTGGGGCCGAGGGATGGAAAGGGCAGGGGAGAGTCGGACGGGGAGAGAAGCAGAGAGGCAGGCCTCGCCCGCCCGAGGGTGCTGGGCGCCCAGGCTACTGTAAGCTGCTGACTGCTGGCTCAGCAGGAAAAAGAAAGACAAGTCAGTGGTTAGGAGTCCAGGCTGGGGGCAGGGTCTTAACCTTTTCTGTGCTATGATCCCTGTGACTCTTTGGTCAAGACTGTGGGCTCTTTTTTTTTTTACCCCCAGATCTTTATGGGAGTATAATTGCTTTACACTGTTGTGCTAGTTTCCACTGTACAACAAAGTGAATCAGCTGTGTGTATACATACATCCCCATATCCCCTCTCTCCTGAGCCTCCCTCCCACCCTCCCTATCCCACCCCTGGGCTCCTTCTCAGATCGATGTTTTTAAATGCGCAAAATATGCACGGTTACAAAACAAGCCAATTTTATTTGTTTAAAGAAAGTTATCAAAGAACTTAAAATTGGGCTGTAGCAACGTATGTGCTTCTTTACTAATGCGTTACACGACAAGACCCAACGTCAGGTGTCGTAACTACCGGTACTTTCAAAGCAGTAATGAGCACAGATGCTATTTCAGGACACCCACCACTTGTGTAGTGTGACATGAAAATATCCCTGATTTCAACTGGTGACAAAGTCAGAGGTGCTGTTAATATAACTGCTGTGTTGCTTCCAGTCACACTTGAAGGAAATGCTAAATTTCTGTTAGAGGTGAGTGAACATAAAGTTGTATTTCTTTCCCACCCAAGTTCTCAAATCCTGGGTCAAGGATCCTGGCCTCAGCCTGACAGCTCCGACATTTACTAGCGGGTGGCCTTGGCCTCCCCGGTGTTGGCTTTTTCATCGGCAAAGTGGGTTTGGGAGGCAGGCTGAGCTGGTTTTAAAAAACTACTCGGCTGCTTGGATGTACCCGGGCAAGTGGCTGGGCCTCCCTAAGCCTCACTGGCTGCGGCCTTGGGCTCCTGGCAGTACCGTCCTCAGGCTGCTCTGGGGCTGAGGGATGAGACGGTGCAGGGAAAGGGCCTAGCAGAGCGCCCAGCAGAGGAGTGCAGTACGTGGCAGCAACCCTGGGATGGACCTGGCGCCTTGGTGTCCAACCCAGGCTGCCCAGAGGCAGGTGGGAAGCCTGTGTCTTCCCCACCAGACCTCAAATGCTCCACACGCTCGTCTACTGTCCTGTGTGCATCTACTGTCCTGGCCTCTGTTGCTTCCTGCCGTCACCCAGAGAGGGTCCTGAACCGTGGAACACATCATCTCCAGAGTAGGGCAGCTCCAGGACATTTTCAAGTCAGTACCCACCAGGCAGCTGCGATGGGGAAGCCAGACAGGCCCACGTGGTGACCGGCACTGCCCTGCCTGGGGCGCAAGGGCCGCCTTTAGGATCGTAAATAAGCTCCCAGCTCTCCCACAGCACGTGCACTGATTGTCACGCCCCCGCCCCGGCCCGTGCCTGCTGAGGGGCCCCACGTGCAAGCATCAGGCCTCACCCCGACTCCGCGCTAGTGACGGGGAGGCAGGACTGTCCTCAAAAGGGACGGCCCCTTTAGGTCAGTAAGGTGGAGCAGGGCCTGACCTTGGCCCCACGGGCCCTCTCTAGGCCTCCTCCTAGACACAGAAGGTAGAGGCGCATCTCCTGTTTTGGAGTGTCAGGAAAGGTTGCCATGGCTACCTGCCTGTTCCGAATCCCATCCAGCCCAAGCCCCTCCCCCTTCCTTGACTGGCAGCTGCAGGGCCGAGGAGCACCCCCTCCCTGTCCTCCTCTGCTCTTAGGTGCAAAGGCATCCGGAGCCCCCTGGGTGGGAACACCTCCCCAGTCCTGGGGGAGCCCTCCACTCCCCAGGAGACCCGTCTTCCTCTGGGACTTGCTGTGGGCCCTGCGGGAAGCCATCCTCTCATTTCGGAGGCGGCGCGTAGGGCCCATTAGTGCCAAAGTGAGCAGGGAGAGGGTGCCTCGGGGGAGCTGAGGCTGTGGGGAAGTTGCTGCGGGCTGAGATGGGGGAAGTGGAAGCATCCTTGTGGAGTGCATCCTGCAGGCCCAGGCTGCGCAATTGTGGGGGGACAAGCAGGGACGTATGGTCAGGGGGCAGAGGGGACAAAGGCCCCGCTTCTGCCTGCCTGAGTGCCCCTGCCCCTGCTCCTGCCCCCCGGCCCTCCATGGCCCCCCTGAGAGGAGTAGAAGGGGAAGCGATGAGCCTGGATGCCGGCTCTGTGCCCGTCGCAGCGCCTTGCTTCTTGGACGCAGCCTCCTGCCACGTCACAGTGACTCTCTGAGGTGGCAGGAGTGCTGTCTGAGACCCATTTTACAAACAGGAAACTGAGGCTAAGAGAGGTTACGTGATTTGCTTAAGGTCACAGAGCTAGGAAGTGACAGCCGAATTCAAACCCAGGCCTCCCTGACACATGAGGCCTCCATGAACCGCGAACTTCCCACTTCAAACCTGTCCCTCAGAAGCCTGCCTACCAGTTTCTGGGATGAGTCAGTGTGCCAGGCAGTGTTCTGGGCTCCTCAGGCCTCACACCTCCTTAGATCCCCAGGGATGCTCTACGTTACGGAAGTGAAGAGGGTCTCTGCGTCACGCAGCCTTGAGGGGGAATTTAACCCGATGGTCTGCCTCCAAAAACAGTGATCTTAGTTCAATTCAACCAGTGCTAACTAAGCACCTATATGTGCCCAGCCTTGACCTAGTGGGGCCATGGCAGTAAAAAAAAAAACAAAAAACAAGACACCCAGCCCACCTCACCCCTGCCCCGTGGAGCTTAGTTTCTAACTGGGGGAACAGTTAGATAGAAACAAGAGACAGAAGGTAAATCACCTAATATATTAGAAGGTGGTAAGTTCTGGGGGAAAAGTCGAGCGGTGTAAGGGAGGGTAGGTGAGCCCAGAGTGGGGTAGGAGGGGATGGAATTAAAATGGCAGACAGAGGAGAGCCCAGTGAGAAGGTGACATTCTAGCAAAGATTTGAAAGAGCTGAGGAAGTGAGCCAGGTGTACAGCCGTACCTGGCACATAATAGGTGCTTAGTAAATATTTGCTGAAAGAAAGAACTAATTCCAGGACCCACCAGGTGGGCGGGTGGTAGTTGCAAGCTATTCAGAAGTGGTAACGGTTACCACACATCAGCACTGACACGCAGCCGTGCTCCCCTCGGCTTTCTGCAGACTTTATTTATGGCGTGGACACAGCACTCTACGCTCGGTAACTGCTTGTGGACCTAAAGATGAAAAGCGTGCAGGCCCGAGGGAATGCCTAGTGCATCGCCTGGACCAGCTCTAGTGTGAGCTTCTCTGCCAGGATGGCTCAACCCTGCTCTCTCTGCGACTCCTGACTTCTCTGTAAGGGGGAGAACTGCCAACCACACGCATGTGTGCTGGGCAGAGACCGCGGGCAGGCCAGGCAGTCTGGGGTGGGGGGTAGGAGATTGTGGCTTTGTGGTTAGGAGCTAATCAAGGTGGCGGGTTTCTGGCTCTAAATGGGGACGCCAGTCCTTCTCAAAGCCCTCAAGCCCGCTCAGGGCATTTCAGCACCGCCTGGCTCACCGTTTGCTGAGAGGGCAGCTGAGATGGCATTTCTGAGGTTAATGCCCAGTGAGCTGTGGGCAGGGGCGTGGGGGTTGGAACATTATCTGCAGACTCGGCGGGCAGGGGAAATCCTGCCAGTGCTGCAAAAGTAAACTATGCTTGCCTATAATTAGTTACATATTTATTTTAAAAGGTTGTAATTTCCTACTGGTCTGCTGCTTGATAAATACACAGCTTATTATTATTATTCTTTTTCTTAACTGCAGCTCAGGAAAAACAAATCCAGGTTTGGACTTGAATAGGGATGTCAGGATGATCCCAGGTAGCAGTTTTCCTCTAAACCCCAGCGAAGCTGAGAGCAAGATGGGATGGAGCTGGAGTGAGTTTGGGGTAAACAAGATGTGGGGGGCAGGCAGGCAGAAGGATGAGAGAGAGGCCTGGGTGTAACTGGAGGGACATCATTACTGCCCTGCAATTCCCTCCTCTGAGCTTTCACTCCTGCTTCCTCTTCTTCCTGGAATGCCTTTCTCCATAGCTGCATGTCTAAATCCTACCTATCAATATGTGGCTGAAAGGCCACCTCCTCCAGGAAGCCACCCCAGATTCCCCAGCTTGCTGAGAGCTGTCTTTTAGCCTGATTTCCCAGAGCCCATCCTCAACTCATCTAATGCAGTTGCCACAGTGCGTTGTAGTTACTTGGTATTGTGGGTTGAACTGTGTCCCCTCTCAGAAAGGTACATTGAACTCCTAACTCTTGGTTCCTGTAAATGTGAACTTATTTGGAAATTGGGTATTGGCAGGTGAAATTAGTTAAGAAGAGGTCATACTCATTTGGGGAGGGGGTTGCTAACCCAGTATGACTGGTGTCTTTAAAAGAAAAAGAGGAGAGACGCAGACAGACACACGGAGAGCGCCGTGTGGTAACAGACGCAGAGACCGGACTGAGGTAGCTGCAAGCCAAGGATTTCACAGCCTCCAGCAGAAGCTAGGAGGACGCAGGGTAGGATCCTACCCAGAGTCTCGGAGGGAGCATGGCCTTGCTGACACCTTGATTTAATCTGATTTGATTTCTAATTGGAGTACCGTTGATTCACCGTGACTCCGGTGTACACCTTGATTTTAGATTTCCAGCCTCGCTAACAGTGAGAGGATACCTTTATGTTGTTTTAATCCATTCAGTTCCTGTTACTTTCCTGTGGCAGTCCTAGGAAAGGAATACCCTGGGCTACAGGCCTTTTCTTTCTGCTGGAAAGTTCCCTGCTGTAACACAGCGTGCCACAGCATGGGTGCTCAATTAACATTGATTGATGAGTGAATGGTTGGATGGAGGTCTCTCCAGAGAGCATGATCCACATCCTGCTGGTCTTTGTGTCCCCAGATGCCTCCTATGGACCAAGGTACTGGTCTGCTTCATGTCCCTGTGGCCTCCAGTGTGGGTCACCACAGTACACTCCCAACTGGACTTCCTATCTCCACTCATCTTCCAGCTACTTGCTCAAGCTTTGCTGAACTCCTAGGTCATTCCAAATCGATTGGACTTTCCAATCTCTGGGCCTTTGTCCATGCCGTGCCCTTGGCCTAGGGTGCCCCCCCACGCCCACCCCTCTGTCCACCAGGCAAACCCCCACCCGTCTTTCAGGCTCCCCTGTACTTCCTGTGTGCTCTGTCTCTAGGAGAGCTCCTTTCAACCTGGTTACAGTTACTTGTTTCCTAGTGTGTCCACCCTGCTGACCTGTCAGTATCTTGACATGAAGGATCCTTTATTTCCCATCTCTGTGTCCCTGTGCCCTCCCACAGAGGAGGGGCTGGTGGCTGCCTGAGGGGTGACTGAGGGCATGAATCTGGGCTGAGCGGTGAAAGGAATGATGTTCCCTTATCGTAGGGAGCTGATTAGATGATTTTCACATGTGCCTCATTCCTTTCCAGGGCTTGGGGTCTCAAAGGACTGGGAAGCTTGTGGGGACCTGATGGGCAGAACTGGAAGGAGCTCTAGAGTGGCTTCCTGGTCACCCTTCACAGGTCTGAGATGAGGGACCCAGGATCAGAGGAAAGAAAGAGGCTTGTCCCTTCCCCTGGGGCCATATGCCCGAAGCCCCAAGATTTGCCTAGAGCCCCTGGTCTGCTTACTTAATAAGACTTCAGCATTAGGAGCCAAAATAGGGGGATCTGATGGGGAAAGAAGGAAGGAGACGAGAACTAAGTTCCTCAAGAGGAGATGAGAACTCAGACTTACAGTACACCTACTACGTGCCAGACCCTGGGCGAGCTGCTTTGACGCTTTATCTGGAATTCTCAACACAGCCCTAGGAAGCAGGTACCATTTACAGATGAAGGAACTAAGGCTTAGTTGCCCCAAGTCCTGCGGCTGGTAGAGCTGGGATCTGAACCCAAGCCCACCTGGCCCAAAGGCTATGAGCTTTCTACTACACGGTGGTGTCTGCCCCACCAGAGTCTGTGTCAGGTCATGGCCTCAGAGGTGGCCAGTCCAAAGGAGCAGCAAACCCTGTGTTCTCAGAGGCCTAGAGAACATCTTGTAATTTGTGTTTTTCAAAATGGAATAGAAAGTTCTGGGGTCCTCAGGCCCTTGAGGAAGCTCTTCTTTCCAGTGGAGCAGTTAAGTCAAGTGGAGGAGGGTAAGATCCAGGCTAGAAGCTCAGAGTTGGAGGATTCCATCCTCAGCGTGATGGAGATAACACAAGGTTCGCATTAATGAGGGTGGAGTGTCCAGAGGGAGGGAGGGGATTATTCTACTAGGTCTTGCAGGGGCCAAACAGTGGTCTGAGCAGGGTCCACTCCTGGGACCTCACACTGAGAGAGACATTGCCTAGTGACGGGGCTGGGGATTTTTCACGCAGAGAAGACGCAGCAGGAAATGAAAGCTGTCATCAACCCCTCAAGGGCTCTCCAGTGGATGAGCGATTAGACAGATTCCTTGTGGTTCCAAGAGCTGGAGTGAGGAGCAGCAGCTGGAAGGAAGGGGAAGCCAGACTTCACGTAAAGCACAAGGGGCTGCCTTGGTGAGAGTAAGATCTCTAGCACAGGAGCCATTCAAGTGAGAGGGTGAGACGTGGCGTCGGCGTGAAGTTACGACTTGGAGCAGGTGCCTCACCGCAGGTGACGAGGGTGTCCGGCCTCAGCAGATGCTCGCAGCTCCACTCTCATTATGGCCTTTTCTATGAGAATGCAGTAGGTCCCTGCTGAAAAGTCAAAGGCCCTGGTCTTTTGCGCCAGGCATTTCCCTTGAGAGTGGGATCTGAGAATCTGCATTTTTAAGGTGATGCACGTGGGCAACCAGGTTTGAAGGTTACTGCCTGTGAGGCCACGGGAGCAGTGACGTCCCTCAACCCCTGCCCCCAATTCACGTTACAGAGACGCTCAGCGTCTCCCACGCGGCCCCCCAGGCCGTCGGCGCCAGGCCAAGGGGTGTCGACGGCTGAGGCCGAGCGTACGCTTGGCGGGAGGTCCCTCTCCCTCGTAATCCTCCAAGGCAGCAGGAAGCCAGCGCTGAGACTGCCTGGCCTGTATCGCGTTCAGGGTGGGGAGAGCATCCCTGAGGCCCAGACTGTTTCTCTGGTGTGTTTGCCAATAACAGGGGGTGGTGGTTACTTTTATGTGTCAACCTGGGTGGGCCGTGGTGCCCAGACATGAGCTACAACATCACTCTGGATGTTTCTGTCAAGGTACATTCAGATGATATTAATGTTTAAGTCGGTGGATTTTGAGCAGAGTGCCCTCCACAATGTGAGTGGGCCTCATGCAATCAGGTAAAGGCCTGAATACAGCAAAAGACTCACCTCCCCCAAGCCAGAGAGCACTTGGTAGCAGATAGCCTTCAAACTTGACTCACACTGTCGGTTCTTCTCTTGGTCTCTAGCCTATTGACCCATCCTGTAGATATTGTACTTGCCAGGCTTCATAATTGTGTCAGCCAATTCCTTTAAATAAATCTAGTATATGTACATACACACATGTGTACACACACACACACACACACCCCAACCACTATACCTGGTGGTGATATATATATACAAACACACACATTATTACACACACACACACACACACACATTCCCTGTTGACTCTGTTTCTCTGGAGAATCATGACTGAAATGCAGGGAGACAGACCAAGGCGATCAGCAGAGGCGTCCCGCAGAGCCGAGCTCCCTGGGCACCAGGAGCGGCCAGGCCTAGCGGCAGCACAAAGAATGTGAAAGCGCACTCTGCCAAAGCCATTTCCCTCTGCTCTGAAGTCGGTTTCAGAAACGCAGAGCGCTGGCAGGCAGGGAGATTATATGAAGTTCCTCAGAACATTCTCAGGAAATGCAGAGGGAAGCCAAGCCAGAAACCCAGTAACTGGGGAGCCGGCGGGTGGGCTGGGACAGCTGGTGGAGAGCGCGTGCCTTAACCTGTCCAGACACAGGAGGGGATGTAAAACATGGGGAGTGGAGGGAGGGAGCCTCCAGAGAACTTGGAAAAACTAACCAGAGACAGAGACTCACTGAGGCCAGCTCCCAAATCACCCCGAGAATCGAGGTGAGGAAAGTTCACAGAGAACATTCCCAAGCCTTTGGGATCCCAGATTCCCAAATCAAAAAGACCTAGAGGGTCTTCCAGCCCAGGTCTCTGCCTCCAGACTGGACAGTCGGCAGCCCAGGCCAGTGGGACCCCTATATTGGCAGGATTTGCAAAGAATATCAGGCAGGAAGAGATGACATAATGACCATGACCTTAGCAGGTTTGGAACACCCAGTGGGTGCCAGGCAGTGAGCTCAGGGCTCTCTACGCACCATTCCACTGAATACGGACACTGATAATACGCAGTAGGTACTATTCCTGTGCCCGTTTTACAGATGAGGAGACGAAGGCCCTGGTGAAGTAGCATCCAGGTACAAAGTGATAGAACTGAAATTCACACCCATATCCACCTGATTCCAAAGCCCTTGTTCTTAATCACCAAGGAAGGAGGAAGAAAAGTGGGTGGAAGGGAAGAAAAAGAGCTTAATCCTGCCATTTTATGAATAAGGATGCAGGCCCAGGTAGGACAAAGAACTTTCCTGTGGGCTCGATGTGAAGGTGGTCCGTGGGGAGACTGGGTGCAAGGTCCGCTTCTGAAGGTGGCAGAGTTGGACAAATGGCCAAACAGGAAAAGATGCAAGAAGGAGGACCCCAGGCCTGGCTAGTCCACCAATCCCAACAAGTGTGTTCTCAGGCCGCAGAGAAAGACTCCTGTCAAATCTCCCTCCTGACAACCCCAGAATTCCATCTTTTGTGTCCTTCTTCTCTTGGCTTTCTTTCTGAAATATTGATACAAACACCCCAGAGAGGTGTGGCACTTTGGGGTCCAGATCAAACACCTTCAGCAGGGGTGCATCTATCTGGTAACTTTTTACAAATATCTCTGGCACCTGGAGGTGAAAAAAAATTAGCCCAATTTCCGGCCAGCCCTTGCAGACAGGTACAGGCAGTAAGTCTGAGAAAGATCCACAGAGAGGGCAGCCTGGAGAGAAGGGGAGAGAGGAGGAGGGGCTGCTACGGCACCCGGAAGTATCCCCCAGCTCCTCAGATCTGCATTTCCTAAACTAAACGCCATCTTTCCTCCCCAGGCCTCATCCTCCACTTGGCCAATGGCACTGAGATCCCGGGAGTCATCCCCGACTCACTCTTTTCTTTCACCTATCCTGTCAAGAAATGAGGAGGTTGGGCTTAACATATACACACTACTATATATAAAATAGTTAACCAACAAGGACCTACTGCACAGCACAAGGAATTATATACTCAATATTTTGTAATAACCTATAAGAGAAGAGAATCTGAAGATATTCTTCTTCAGATGGATATATAACTGAATCGCTGTGCTGTACACCTGAAACTAACATGATATTGTAAATCAACTGTACATCTCTTAAAAGATAAAAAAAAATATGTAATCTCAAAAACATCCCTAAACTGTGTCCTGCCAATTCTTCCTTCTAGACAGATCTCGAATCCTTCTACTTCTCATCCCTCCGCTGCTACCACCTAGTCCATGCCATCACTTCTCACCCGGACTAAGGCTACCACCTCCTACCTGGTCTCCCTGCTTCGCCTGTTGCCTTGCAACCACCCATTTCCGCCCAGCAGGCCAAGCGGTCTTTTTAAAACACAAATCTGGTCAGGTCCATGCCTCCTAAAGCCCCTTCCATGGCACCCCACTGCCCGCGGGCTAAAGCCCAGACTTACCAGGTCCTCTGTGATCTGACAGCTCCCACCTGCCTGATCCCACCTGCCGCCAGTGCCCAGGACACACTCCGCTCCCGCCATCTGAGCTCCCTGGGGCCCCCTCGCCTGCTCTTCCGTACCTCCCTGCTTCTGCATGTCCTGTTCCATCCCCTAAATTTCTCCCTCTTCCGCATCCCCTTGCCCTTCTGTGGAGCCCGCCCTTTAAGAGGTAAGCCAGGCATCATCGCCTCTGGAAGTCTTCTGGGATCTCCCCCCGACCCCCACCACACAACAGGCAGATGGCCGGGCCCCTCAGCATTCAAGGCAGCCTGCACATCCCTCCACGCTGCGTTTTAATTATGTGTTGACTTGTCTGTCTCAGCTAGACTGTGAGCATGTGAGCTCTTTAAGTAACGAGGATTGCGTCTTTCTCATCACCAGTGACCAGCTCTGGCTCTGCCACGTAATTAGAGTGCGATGAGCATCTCCGAAATGAAGGCCGGTGTGTAAGTCGCCATGATGCCAGGTAGAAGGTGGTACGAGATGAGGTTATGATGAGAGGTGCAAGGGAGAAAGAGGGGGTTGATTCTAAGTCTTTCTGTAAGTGGTGGCATTGGAGAGGGGTCCCAAAGCATGGGCAGGGTTTCAGCAAGCAGAGATGGGAAGACAAGAGGCAGCTGGGGGTTCTGCCAACTGTTTGTACAAACACAATGTAGATGCTGGCATCGCAGGTTCAGAGGCAGGTCTGAGACCCAACCTTAGCATCCAGTCCACTGGTGTCTCTGACCTTGCCCTTCCAACCACGATAGTAGGGAATCCGGTACCCCAAGGCAGACTGCTTGTCCTCTGGGCCACTGGAAAAAGCAGTACATTTGGGCCTTTAAACAGCTTGGCCAGATTCTCCATTGTCCTGATTTCCCTTTATTCTCCCTGCAGCCTGGTCCCACTCAGCACTCTTTTCTATTTCCTCGTTTTATCCTCTGTGGGCCCACGGCCTGCAAGTAGCTGGAAGGGACCCAGAGCCTCAGGGGAGTCAGGGTTCAGGAAGACTGAGCCCTTCCTGTTGCTCGGGATCCTCTGCTCTTTGGGCCTATGCAGATACGAGTGATAAGACAAGTTTCTGTGCTAAGAGGAGTATTTGGACGTCTTGACAAGGCCTCTGTATTAACCCGGAACTTGAATGAGCGTTGCCCAAAACCCACAAACAAGAGGGCGTATTTTCTTCCAAATTGGTTGTTGGTATTCAGGAAGCTGGCCGTGGGCTGGGGGTTAGCACGCGTGCGTGCAAGTAGAAGCCAGGCAATCGTGCCCCTTGGCTGACTGGCACTGGGAGCTTAGCTGAGTGCGGAAGCTCACCTGGTGCCCAGGAGCACAGGATCAAGAGATTTGCTTTGCTGGCACTTCAGCTGTGCTTTTGATTAAGGAACAAAAAAATGTAAAAAGCAAAACCAACAACAAAACAGAGAAGAAAAGTTATTCAAGGTGAAATGGTCAAGTTGGGTGGACTTCTGGCATCTGAGAAACCACAGCATACTGTTTCTGGAGCCCACTAACTCTTGGGATCAAAAAGGGAGTAAGTGAGGAAGGGAGGGAAAAGAGAGGGTGGGAGGGTGGGATGGACCTTTCTGGAGACGTACATGCTAAGCACTGGCCTTTACCTAAACTGAGAGGCCAAGGGGCAGAGTGGTTAAGATAGTGGGATTCTAGAGCCAGTCCACCTGCGCTTACATCTGGCCCTGTCCTCTCCAACTCATTGTGTGTCCTTGGACTCCGCTGAACTGTTCTGAGCCTTTTTCCTCAGTAGCGAAATACAAGTTGTTATGAAGATTAAATGGGCAAATAGATATAAAGAGTTTAGAACTCAATGTTCTAAGTGTTGGCTCTTATTATTATTATTATATTATTATTACTACTACTACTAGATTAACTTGTTTAATCTTAACCATAACCTATGAGGCACGTACTTTTATTCTCCTTGGTTCTCAGATCAGGACACAGGCTCAGAGAGAGCCATTCCCCGCCCAGGTCACACCGCTGGCGAGAGGCAGAGGATGGAAGCAGCTCCACGCTGGACAATCTCCTCACACCTGCGGTAGGAGCCTGCTCCTACCTCAGACTCTGGTTGATGACCGGACTGGTCCTGGTCCCTGAGAGCTCAGTCCCATAGCGGAGGCCCCATTCACCCCCAACATGCGACGCCACGTGATGGGGTTCGTGGAGCAGAGTGGGTCTCCCTTGGTGAACCACTCCCTCTATTCTCCCCATAGATGTAGGAATCATGGACCAGAAGGCATCAAGAAAGCATCCCGAGGACCTTCCTTCTCACCTGCATGACAGAGCAGTGGGCTGGGAGTCAGCAGATTTGGGTTCCAGACCCAGCTCTGCCACTAACCCAATGGGTAACCTTGGGTAAGTCATTTTTCCCATCCCTAAAATGGAGTTGGACTCAACCATCCTGAGCGCTCTGAGGCTCCGTGCTTACAGTTCTGAGGATTAGCGTCACATCTCACATAATAAGATGAAAAAGTAAGTGTTCAGCCAGTTGGCCACAATGGGAAATGACAAACTGTCTCTTGAGTGCCCCTTGGAAGCACATACATTTAGCACATAACACCAGTTCAGCCGGCTTTGAGAAGCGTTAGGAGAGCAAGGAGAGAACCACCGTTTACCCTGAACACCCGGAGGTCATGCTTCCCCGCACGAGAGCTCACGCAATGCCCCCGACAGCAGCCTGGTGACACAGGGACTGTTGGTGAGACCGTTTTACAAAGGAGGCACCTGAGACTCGGAAAAGTCAGGTCAAACCAGTAGACACGACCTTTGAACCCGCAGATTTCTGACTCCAAATCTATGCTCCTTACAAGATTCCCAGCAAATCACACACTGCAAGCCACCAGATGACTTCAGGTTTTTTGTTCTTTTTTAAGCGTCTTGCTCTTCTTCCACCACCTCCCCTCCACCCTCAAAGCAGGCACCGAGATCCAGTTCGTATTTTACAGCCCGGAACCCTGGCTGCCCGGGAACAAAACAGTCTCATCAGGGCCTGGAACGCCTGAGTCCGAGCGTCCAGCGCGTGGCCGGCTGGTGTCCTCGGAAGTCAGCCCAGCTGGCGCCCGCCTGGGGGCTGAACCATCACGTCCCTGGTGGCGCAGAGCCCGTCCCCCTGGGTTTCCCGCCTGCCATGGTCCCCCTGTGCTATCCGGGTTCCTTCTGCGCGGGCAGTTTAGCAGATGCGCGTGCCTGGCCGGGTCCTCCGTCCTGCAGCGGGGAGCCCCCCGCCCCGGCCCCTCCACGGTCTCCCCGGCGGCGTCGGGGCTTTAGAGTCAGGCACGCCTGGGCGCGCGGCCTGCCTCTCCGCCGTCCGGGCCGCAGCTTTCACGTGTGAAAAGTGCTGGGTCTCTTTCCTCTGAAGAGTTACATGCAGGTTAACGTGCCAGATGCTTTAGGGCCAGTGGTGGCGGAAGCTCCGAGGGGCTGCCGGGAGGGAGGGAGAGGATGGGGAGCGGAGGGGCAGGGCCTGGCACCCTCCCGTCCTCCCAGAGCAGCCCCCCGGCGTGGCTGGCTTCGGTGAAGGTCCGGGGCTTGCGCTTTGGGATGCAGGAAGGGTGATGCGGCCGCGGTCACTGTGTGCAGGTGCGGGGCGGCCAGCGAGCGCCGTGTACACGTCAGCGCTCTCCTCCTGGCTTCCTCTCGCCTCCATCACTCTCTCCCCCGGACTCCTTAGTTACTCGGCGGCTCAGGGACCCGAGGGAACGGAGCGGAGGCGGCCGCAGGCCGAGTCCCAGGGCTTTCACTGCGCCATGACCCCAGGCGGAGTCCCCTGGCGGGTCAGGGAGGCTGTGACCCAGACACCACCAGTCGTGTCCCAGACCCCACGGCCTCTCCACGCCAGGGCCTCTGCCCGCAGAGAGCACCGGACAGCACGGCACAGACGTTCGCGACAGGCCGTCCTCTCCTCCCTTCTCTGAACGGAGGACCCGCGGGGAAGCAGAAAGCTCTGAAGATGTGCGAAGGGGCCCGGGAGGTGGGGAGGCCCGAGGGGGCTGGCCTGGCTGCTCCCGGCAAACGAGCAGGGTCTGCGGCGCCGTGAGGGCCCCAAGAAAGCAGGGAGCCTGCGCTCAGCAGTGCCGGGTTTCCGCGGATGCTCTGGAAACGCGCACCTGCTCCCGAGAGCCGCGCCGCACCTGGAGCCGCAGCGCCACCTGCAGGCACGCACCCACCTTGCATGTCCCCCGCAGAACCGCCTCTGGGCTGCGCGGGAACAGGCTGGGGGCAGAGATCCCATCCAGCAGTCCTGCAGGATGTTGTGTTGCTGATGTGCTGAGACGCACGAGCCTGCAGTGGCGAGGAAGCTCACTGCTAACAAGTGCATCGAAGCCAGGGTGTCAGGGCCGTGCTCCAGCAGAAGCTGGCACAGCTGGGAGGCAATCTTCCATCTTAGAGACGGGGAACATGAGGCTCAGAGAGCTGCCCTCAGTTACCTAGTGAGTTGCAGGCAGAGCTGGGACCCGAACATAGGCTCTTAAGCATCCCATGCTTCTCAACTCGGATGGCTGTTTACCTGTTCATGTCACAATAACTGCACTGTGTAAGAGACGGCCACCAGGAGCCTGCATCACGTGCTACAGGGTGGTTCCTTTTCACTCTGAGGGACCAGAAGATGAGGCTGGGGATGCGGCTGCAGACGAGCATCAGGTCGTGGGCCCCACGGAGCCCGAGGAGAGCCCTCTGCTCTCGCAGCACACTTGAAGGGGTTTCACTCACAGCACGCACCTGCCTTCCTACGCACCCTCACCCTCAGCCTCTCCATCCAGCAAACTCCTACTCTCCTGCGTGACCTACTCACACATGCTGTCTTGTAGGCTCTCTGACCCACTCTCCATGCTACTGGAAGCCATCCCTCCTGCCTTGTGCCACCACTGTACCTACCTGAGACCTTGCCCGTTGGAGCAATCCCCCGACATTAGGATGATTTGTGTGTCTGCTTCCCTAGATGGGGAACTCTGGCCAGGAACCAGATCTTATTCTTCCCTTAAGGAGAAGCACATCTAAGAGCTTCTGTTGCTAAGCCAACGTCAAAAAAGCATAACTGATGTACGTGTGAAGGGCAGCGTGTTTACATGGCCAATTAGCCCCTCCTTCTGTCTACCTCTTTCTCCCGGTTTCCCAGGGAACCTGTTGGAATCCAGACAGTGATTATGGAGGTGTAGTTCCTGAGATGCCTGTACGGGAATCACCTGGAGAGTTCATTAAAATGCATGTTCCTGGGCCCTGCCCTCAGGGATTCTGACTCAGTGAGTCTGGGGCAGGGCCTGGGTAACTGAATGTTTCCTTAGCCCCACCCAGGCGATCCTGATGCATAGGTAAGTTTAGCCACCCCACTCACTAAAGAGGAACGGCATCCAGGGACATGCCAGGCATTGCCTTTGCTGACTGGCCCAGCCAGCGAGGTTGAAAAATTGACCTGAAGTCCCACAGATGTTACTTACATAGCAGGGAGTTTCCTAGAGAGTCCTCCAACACCTAGAGGCCAAGAGGGACGGCAGGGCCTCTAACTCCGTCCACCCCCCACCCCAACCCTGACCCCAGCCTGAGGAGGCTGGCACACTCGCTGAAAAGATGGCCTTCCCCTACACAAGCCGCAGTGAGCAGGGCCTGCCTTGCGCTCCCTGGCCCCTTGCAAAGCCCAGAGTGGCGGGGTTTACTCTGTGTTTATCAAGGCAGAGAAGCCAGCAGCTGTTTTCAGTGTCTGTTTCTACCTAAACAGAGCTGTCGCTCCCAAACACGGCCTCTGCCAGCAAACATGACCAGATCTGGAACATGAGCCCCAGTTGTGTTCAGGCTGGAAAGAGCTCAATCATGATGACAGAACCAGAAGATCATTCTGGACCCGGGAATGGCCAAATATCCTGGCAACCCTGAGTGGGCAAGCAGCCTTCCCAGGCCAGCTGGTGAGCGCCTGGAAGGAGGGGAAAGGGCCCACTGGAAGGCAAAAGAAAACATACAGTATCACCCAAACCCCTGTTTGTCCCCGTGTTCCAACAGGACCTACCCTCCAGCCATACTGAAACCATGCATCTCAGATTGGGACTTGAACCTGGCCAAAACCCCCGGTCTGAGATCACACACGTGGTTTCAGGATTTAACGAAGCTCAGGTTCTTGACGTCTCATCGCAGAAAGAATTCAGTGAGAGACAAAGTGTTAGGTAAGAAGTGGATTTATTTAGAGAGAAACACACTCACAGACAGTGTGTGCCATCTCAGAAGGTGAGAAAGGCACCAGGGTAGGGGGGGTGTCAGTTTTTATAGGGGTGGGTAATTTCATAGGCTGATGAGTGGGAGGAGTATTCCGGCTATTTTGGGGAAAGGGCAGAGATTTCCAGAAATTGGACCACTGCCCACTTTCTGATCTTTGATGGTCAGCCTTGGAACTGTCACGGTGCCTGTGGGTGTGTCATTTAGCTTGCTGGCGTGTTACAATGAGCGTATACTGAGGCTCAAGGTCTAGTGGAAGTAGACTTGTTTGCCACCTTGGACCCATTTGGTTCTAATCCGTTTATGTCATGTCCTCGGGCTATGTCATTCTTTCACAGGTTGGTGCTCTTCCCTCCTGTTTCAATACTGGGCCTCTTGTTGAGCACCTACTGTGTGCCGGCCCTGCATCTGGTGCCTTACTGTTTTGGTTCAGCCTCGCAGTAACACTCAGGGGACAGATCCTCTCGTCATGCCTGATTCACATGCAAGGAAACTAAGACCCAGAAAGGTAAAGTGACGTGCCCAGATCCTGAGCTGGTCAGACTAGTTGCAGAGTCAGAACTTGACTTCAGGTTTCTCTGCTTTTCTCCAGCCTCCCTTGCTGCCGGCAGTGTTATTCCCCACGTACAGCCCAGGCTGTCTGGCCTCCCGGCCTCTGTCCGTGCTGCTCCCCCAATCTGGGACACCTTGCCCCTGACGGCCGCTGAGCATCATCCTTCGGACCCCAGTCACAGGCCACTTCTTCCCCAAAGCCCTCCTGGACTGCGTCTCCCATCAGAGGAGAGCAGTGGCTGCTGCCTTCCCGCAGCACACTGCTCAGGCTAGCGCACAGCTGCATTCTCCACTGCCTTATAGTCGCTGATGTCCACGACCATCTCCCTAAATCTCAGTCTCCCACCCCCACCCACCCCCAGCTCCTGCCCACCACACCCCTGCCCCAGGGCCTAACTCAGTCCTTTTCCCTCAGCAGGCTTTCAGGCTGCCCCTTTGGTGACTCACACAGGTCCGCCGCCCGCAGCCCACGTGTAGACAGCGTACATGTGCCCCCCCCACCGCACCTCCTGGCCAGTGGCTGCTGTCACTATTAAGGGTGATAGGGACTACTGGTCTAATGGAGGAGCACTGAATTCTAAGCTGGAAGACCTAGGTTTCAGACTTGGATCTGATCCTAATTCACTGTGTGTCTTTGGCTAAGTCACTGAGCTTCTCTGGGCCTCCACTTTCATCTGTGGAACGTGTGGGTGGATGGACTAGATGATCTCTGGGGTCCACGGCTCTGTCAAGCACTGACTAGGCATCGAATGGAGCATCCCCTGTGGGGCATTTGCATCTTTATCAAGGACCTAATCCACTGAGCCCTCAGAGAGGCTGTGGGGTGCCTGCCGGATGGAGACTGAGGCAGGCTGAGCCAGAGCAGGGGGTTCTGACTGTGAGTGAGATGAGACGATTTGCGGCGGCTCCGCTGCAGGGCCTTGAACGCCGGGAAAGGACGGGGGCGCTGACGCGGCGGCTGCTGATCCCTCGGGAGCACAGGAAGGCGGGGATGGGGGCCACTCACCTGGCACCCGCGTGGGGGTGATGGAAAGAGAGCTTCGCCCTCCCCTGAACACCACTCAGGAGCCTGTGAGCTGTAGGAAGCCTGGTTGTCAAGAGACCAGGTTCTGGGCCAGCATGAGTGCCAGCAGGACTGAGTAGGGAGAAGTTCTGGAAACACCTGAAGAACCTCTAGGACCCAGTGACGCCAGCGCGCGGCAGGCAGGGAAAAGGGAGGCAAAGATGGCCCAGAAGATGAATCCCGGGGTGGTGAGGTCCGGAGAGGGACGGGCCGTTGAGCCTGTAGAGGAACAGCCCCGGGGCCTGGGAGCCTGATGCTGAGGGGAGAGGGATGAGGGGGAGGGCCCGGGACAGGATGCCCGGCTTCCAGTCTCCTCTCCTGCCCTTTTACCTTGAGCAGCTCACTGTTCTGCTCTGAGCCTGTTTTGTCATCCGTGGAATGGGGGAAGAACGCTGCCTACCTGACAGCGGTGATGTGAGGCTCTCAGGCAGAGTTACGCACGGTGCCTCGCCTGAGAAGCCTCATAAGTGCTGACTGTGAGAACGGTGATGAGTTCGCCATCCATTTATATTCCACAGTGTAATAATAATAATAATAATAATATCTAGCAGTTATCGATGAGCTGCCATGTACCAGGCAATGTGACAAGTAACTTATTTACACTCACGACCTGAGCTCTTCCTCCCCAAACTCTACAAGACCGCCTGCGTTTCATAAACGACAATACCAAGGATCAGAGAAATTAGACAACTGTCCCCAAACCCCACAGCTGGACAGGGGCGGTCACCTCCACCAAGCCTTAATAGGCACCTGACAGGTCCCGGGCACCGGCTGGAACACGAAGGGTGTGAAACCTGGCTTAGGTCTTCAGTGTCCCTCATGGCAGCCACCAGCCTGCAGAGGAACAGGTCTCCACCAGCTATTCACATTTGTTCTGGAATTCTATTCTCTCTGCTGTGAATGTTGCTAGACAGGGGACAAATAGCTCCTGGCTTGATCCTCTGCAAGCTGGGCCCTGGGAGAGGATGTCAAGCCCCGAGACCATTGTTGGTGATCCGCGGCTGCGCCCGCCGGCCTGCCCGCCTTTTATCCGGCTTCGCTGGGTGCTATTATTCAGCTCTGAGCCACCACCAGGAGCTGCACGCAGTTAATTACAGAAGCATAATCCCCTTCTTCACGAGAAGCTGATCTTCTAGGGTTGTGAGAAGATAAGATTTATGCCTCTTTCGATTCCTTTATTCTCTCATCAACATAGATTCATATTTCAGTTTCCCGCATCGGAAACAAAAAGGAAACCTGCTCAGCCCACTGCTGCCGGAGAGAGATAAATTAGGCTACACAAAGAGCCGGTCCTATAAACTCAATCTCTTTCCCTTCCTTTCATGTTGGTGATTATAAAGAGAGTCAAGGGCAGCTGAAATACATCCCTCGGCCTGCCTGCCTGCCTTGTCCTACTCAAGAGAGGCGATAATAACCCGCGCGGTACCAGGGAAAGAGGGACAGGGCCCCCCACAACCCGACGCCAGCCTGGCGAGCGGATCAGATAGGAAGACCTTTGTCTCCTGCCATTCCCTGGTCACAAAATTGTTTCAAAAGGCCACAGAGGGAAGCTGGATGCTAGGCCACTGTGAATGCTTTCATTTTCGTGGTGGCAACATGTGCGATGCTATTTGCTCGAAAGAAAGGGCCTTGCGATTTGGCGGCCCACGTGGCAGGACAGTGCCAGGGCCCCCGGCCGGTTTTCGTAATGGGCACGCAGGTCAGCCAGCCCATCAGACCGCAGAACAAGGCCAGTTTTCGCAGCCCTGTGGAACAGATTCCAGGCTCTTCAGATTTAAAAAAAAAAAAAAAGGCCCACTTACCGAGAGCAGTCAGCAGCAAAGTGATATTATCCTTCTACAGAGGAATCGGGGCTGGTTATTTTGATCATTGGCGTTGCCTTTGCACGGCTTGTGTTGCTTTTTTGGGATTCGCTGGAGTTATTAACTGCCGAGAGCTCCACTGGCATAGGAGGAACAACGGGACCACAGAAATGAACTGATTTGCCCGAGGAAACAGAGCAAGAACTGGGGATGACAGAGGTTCTGCTGGTAACAATGGACCGGGCACTTACTGCAGGGGTCCAGGCACTGTGCCAGCTCCCAGAGTCCCCGCGCCCGACTGCCACGCGAGGTCACCTCCCCCGGGTGCTCCTTTCAGGCATCCTGCCTCTCTTCGGAGGCTTTTTAAATTCTGATTGGGAGAAGGGAAAGTCTAATTTTTGAAAGATAAGAAAGGGAGAAAGAGAAGAAAAGAAACTGAAAAACACGAGCCAAGTTGGCCTCTGTAATAAAATGACATCCCACAAGATGTCTTAAAGACAAGAGTCTTTAATAGATTTGGAGATTCAATTATCCCTTTATATTTCTAGAAGACTCGTCACTGTCTAAATCATTCTTTCCCTGTAAACACACCCTAATTCACACATAGAATATAAAACAAATCCTGTTTGAAAGCCGTGTCGCTTCTGAGCCATCCCTCTTCAAAGATACACACCTCGGCATTGGCTCCCGAGGGAAGAAGGTTAATAAAAGCCTTGGGCACCGTCTCCAGTTCAAAGCCTGGGGCCGTCTCACAGATGGCTAGGAAGTGCGCTCGGAGGCTGAGGCGGAATCCATCCTTTCCATCCTGGAGCTTGTAAAGGCTGCTCTCCTCTCCGCTCCCAGCCACCCTCCCTCAAGCCCTCAGAGGAAGGATAGCGACTCCTGCCTTTGTCTGGATCGTTCCAATTATTTTTTCCAGGAGCCTTTGCAAGTGTGATATTGCAGGTGAATGCCAACAGTCGGTTCTCGGACAGCTGCCAGGGGAGGGACGTGGACCGCCCAACGCCACTCTTCTAGGAAGCCCGCCTTCCTGTGGGGGCGGCACCGGCCTCGCCAAGACGGGGACCCCAACCCTGCACAGCACCTACCTGTGGACCGGCTCGCTGAGGAGCTTCCCATCGCCTTCCACTCGTTCCATCCCTCTCCAGTGTGGTTTTTTTTTTTTTCCTTTCTTTCTTTTTCTGGCTTTCCTTTTTTTTTTTTTTTTTTTTTTTTTTTTTGAGTTACAAAAGTAATACCTGCTCTTTGTAACATGCTATTCAATTCAGTTGTGTGAAGCAGAGGTTTCCTCATTCTTCTCTGACCCAGTTCCACATCCTGAGGAGCCAGGTACCAACAGTCTCATGTGTGTCCCTCCATATATTTCTTAAAGACTCCCCTGAACCAAAGTTTTGCTTTTTATTTTTAAACAAATATGGGATCAAATCATACATATTTCTCTACAACTTACTGTTTAGAATTAACAAAAGAGCCTGAACATCTTTTCAGGTCAGAACAGAGATGCTGGGTTCATTCTGTTTAATAAGGTTGCGTGCATGAAATTACATAGTATGGCTGTACCATAAATTTCCAAACCATTCTAGCACCCTTGGCTCTTCCGGATGTTATATCTCCTGGATATCGTGATATTATATCATGCCTGACCCATCCTATCTATGAAAGCCGTGGTTTCTCTCCATTTGTAAACTATCTTTGGCAAGGCCCTTTCCAGGCTGGCCCAGCCTTAGGGAGAGAACTCCTCACTCATATGATGTTCCCCAAAGCAGTCTGTGCCAAGGGAGTCCTGGCCTTTCTGGCTGGACTCAGACAGACTTGTAAAAGCAGGTTTCACTGCCATGAAATCTGGACTTCCTTTTGGAAATGAAAAAAAAAAAAAAAAAAAAAAAACCATAAAGCATAACTAAACCTTTAAGATGTCACGAGTAGGCATGCAGAAACACTCCATGCAATTCTAGACATAAACCCAATACCCACCAGAAAGACTTCAGAAAACAATCCTTGAGAACACAATAAGAGACTGTTTACCAAAGAACGATTTTTATAATGCTGTAGCTGCATCGTATTAGAGTGGGAAGAGACCTGAAGTGGAGACAGGCAGCAGCAGATTTCTGTGCTCGTTTAAACTGAATGCTAAAACAGTCTGGTCTGAAACATTTCAAAACTGCAAGTAAATTCTTGAAGGCAATCTGCTCTTCTGGAGCTCTTTTATGGAAGTCCCATTCGAATAGTTTTCAAAATCGAAATGAAATCTCATAAAATGTCTTAAGAGTTTGTATCCTTTAGAACTAGTGATTCTTTTTCTGGGACTCTATCCCAAAGAAAAAATCAGCAATCCCAGCGAAGATACACGTCAAAAGGTGTTTATCCCAGCATCACTTATAATTTTGAAAAATAGAAAACAACCAAAATGGTCTACAACAGGGAAATGTAATACTGCACAGCTATGTAAAAAGATGTGCACAAAGGGTTGAATATTATAAATAAGTGCTTCTGTTATGATGTCAAGTAAAAAAGAGAGCTAAATTATATATTAAAACTGTGCAAACATATACACAGAAAACACTGGAAGGAAATACATCCACATATTAACAGTGGTTATCCCTGGGTGGTAGAATGATATGTTATTTTTCTCCCGCTTCTCTTTTACTTTTCTGTAATTTATAAATTTTTCTAGAATGAGCCTGCCTTCTTTCTATAATGGAGTAAATTAAATAGTCTTAAACCACAAACAAAAGAAAGAACTGACTCTACTATTTTGCGGATCGTGGGGTGGTATGTATGAGAAAAGATGGGTGTGGATAAGGTTAAGGGTTTTCTGGTGTGGGGGGCAGTAATGGAGAAAGTCCCCCCACTTTTTGGCATCTTTAAGAGCGTGGGTCATAAAATGAAATATCTTCTGCAGAACAAGCAGGAAAGGATGATTCTGTCAGTGCATTCAGCATGTATTGTGCGCCTACCGGGAGCCCGGCACTTGGGGGAAATGACCAGCTTCGCGTTCTAGTTTATTAGAAAACAAGACTGCACTTTGCTCCTATCACCAGTCGTGGAGCACATGGGTCCTCTTGATTTTCTCTCCATTGTTCTCAGAGAGGTGAACAAAAAGAAAAATGAACAAGTTGTGGCTTTCAATGGCTGCAAGAAAGAATGTATTGGAAGTAGCCCCAGGATCTTCAACTAACTCTGCCAAGAGTCTGTGTTTTTCATTAGAGCCAGCTCGGGGGAAAGAGGCAAGCAGGCAGTTATCAAACTGAGGTTTGCAATTTCTGCTGTCGGTTCTGAAAGTTCTTGACTGATGGGTGACCTCAGCAGGACCAGTAAGCAGTTATTAATCCACTCATTCAGCAAATATTTATTGAATACCTACTATGTGCTGGTGCTGTTCCAGGAGCTGGGGGTAGTGCGGCAAATCAGTCCCCTCACTGATAGCACTTACATTCTAGTTCAGGAAAAGGCAATAAATAAAAACATAAACTACAATCAGCAAGGTCATGATCACTGCTGTGGGAAAAAATAAATAAAACCAGGTTGTGAGAATAGAGTGACAAAAGGCTATTTTCTAGATAGGGTATTTTAAAAAGTCCTCCCTACAGAGGTGGCATTTGAGTAACTACCTGTATAAACTGACTGAGTGACAGGAACACATAGTGTTCTGTGTTGAAAGAACAAGTGCAAAGGCCCTGAGGTAGGAATGCAGCCAGAAAATCAATCTGGCTGGAGCACCGTGAGTAAGGAGGAGAGTGGATAGAAACTGAAATCAGGGATGTAGCCAGCAGCCAGGTCATGTAGAACATGGTAAGGACTTCAGATTTAATTCTGAGGGAAAAGGGGCCCCTGGACGGTTTTGAGATGGGGAGCAAAGTGATCTAAGTTTAAAAACATTGCTCTGGCTACCACGTGGGGGGTAAGAATATAAACAAAAATTCAGACTATAAAGCTATTTCAGAAATCTAGTGAAAGATGATGATGGGGATAGTGAGAAGTAGTAGAATTCAAGACATATTTTGAAGGTGGAATTCACAGGATTTGGGGGTAGACTGAATGTGTGGCACACACACACACACACACACACACACACACACACACACAAAACAAAACCAAAAAACACATCCAGGAAAATTGTAAGGTCTTTGGCACGAGAAGCTAAGTGGCTGTACATTTAATGATATGGGGAACCCTTGGGGAGGATTGGACGTTTTGTTTTGTTTTAAGGGAACATGGAGGATGTTGTTGGCACCCAGCCCACATTCCTAAACCTTTCCTCTTCAGTGCACACTGGTTGACTTCCAACTGCCAGCATTTGCATCTCTTTGCCTTAGAGCTTTCTCCCAAACTGGAGAATCTACTCTGGGTGCCCAGCACATCTCCTTGGAACAGCCCTCAGTGACTGACACCCAGAAGCTGCTGTATAAGTATCCCAGCTTCCTCCCCTGGCGGGATGGGGGAACACTGGATAATTCTGGCACACATGTTCTACACCACTACTTCCTAGAGCTCACCAGTGGGATTAAGCTCCAGTCCCCACAGTACCAGCTCGCTTGATAACACATCCCTTTCTTGGCCTCTTCCCCTTTCCAGCTCATTCTCCCCAGTTCCCTGCCAATGGTTCCCGCACCTTCCAAACAAATTACCGACACTTGAATCCTTGACTCTGGGTCTGGTCTGGGCAAGTCCAAACTAAGATGGGGGAAACAAGAGCATCTTCCGGTTCCTTACACCCGGTACTTCTTCACAGCCACTGATCATCTCATCTTTCCGTCATTCTTTCTCATCGCCTCTACCAGAACAGTAGTAGCAGAGTCAAGATAAGCAGTGAACCACACGCGGTAGAGACAAAACAGAGTAACTTCACTGAGCCAGATGGCCAGCTGACTTCTCCATCCTGATCCCCGGCCCTGCTAGTAATCAGTTTCCAATTACTAAGTGCAGCTACTCCACCTTGCTTTTGCATTTTCAAAACCAATATGAAATAGAAAGAACAATGCTCTGAGAGCATCTGGGGAGATGTCAAAATGGAAGAGGCAGGAGAATGACAGATCTTTTCCATCCCTTCCTTCACTGGACAGATCAGCAAATGCCCTGCGACATAAAGGCCATAAACTATTAGCAGCAGCAGCAAATGCTATTTATTCAGCATTGACTCTAGGAGGAACTAAACTCTCTCATCAAAACCCAGGGGCACAGAGGCCTGACTTGCTGTACCTGACTTGCTGTATGCCATACCTCTTGGGGAAGCATGCTTCTTTGTAAAGTAGCATTTTATATGTTGCAAATGATTCAGAATCATCACTTTCCATTTTCCTTCTGTTGACGTGGATTGACTGTGGGAGGAGGTGGTTAAAAAAAGCAAAGCTGCACAAAGATTTTTGGTTTGAGCAAAAATTGCTTGTTACAAATGCACTGCTGTCAGCAACCAGCAGGCATGATGCGATCACAAGCATCCTTCCTACAAATGAGAGGACAACAGGCGCACAGTCCTATTGGTGTAAGGATGCTAGAATCTGGACCCTCTGGTGGTCAAGGGGTCCTGAAGACCTTGGAATCATCGGATCTGGGATCAAACTTCAGTTTTGCCACTTGCTAGCTGGTGACTTTGGGTGTGTTATTTAGCTCCTTTGAGCCTTGGTTTCCTCATGGGCAACTCAGAGAAAATGTACCCACTTCACAGCGTGGCTGAGACAAATAATGGCCAGCCACAAGCAGAGCAAGCATGCCATTGATCCCTGCTCTGGTTAACTATTTGTGCTGAAGGCAGCCTGGCAAATCTACCCTGACTCGGTAAAGACCTGAGAAAAACCAGCTCAGAGATCTTCAGAAAAAAAGGAGTACCCTCACAAGCAATGGTTCTTCCCTAGGCCTCCTGTGCTGGAGTACGAGCTCTTCCTGGACATGTGTCTTATGCTTCAGTATCCTCAGCACTGATCACAGTGCTTGGCCCCAATAGGGGAGCAAGCTTGGTGTCATGGAAACAGCACACTTCTGAGTTAGACAGGCCTGGGGTCAAGTCCCAGTTCTGCTACATGCCTTTGAGCAACTTGCTTCCTTAAACCTCAGGGTCTTTATCTGTAAAATGGGCGATAATATCTACTTTTAAGTGTTGTATGAACTGAGATAACAGATGTAGAGCCTTGTACAAGTGCCTGGCAAGTTGTAGAACGAGAAAAAAAGTTAGCATTTATTAACAAGCATTTGCTGAATGAACTCATGGGTGAAAAGAACTGAACACCATTGAATTAGCAATGTACGCACTCCCCACCCCAGACACAGTAGAAATACAACCATATCGCATTTTCCTTTATGTCTCTCAAGATGTAGCCACAGGTCTTTCTTATAGTAACAAAGGTTTCTTCAAAACACACCACCTGCCCACCTCCATCCCCATGTGCACATGGAAGGAAAATCTGGTTACAAATAAAGCTGAAGGAGTCTCACAACCTCGCCCCCCAAATATATATTAATTACAAATGGAATTCTCCACTTTACAGTGAAAGACCTAACAGACATCACCTAAATCAAGTGATCAAGTTTATCATCGCCAGTAATGAAACATACTGGTGTCATGGACCCCTGATGTGGTACACTGAGAAGGACACGTCACTTCTGGGAAGATTTCCTGTGGAAACCCCAGGAAAACCAAAACCCCAGTCTAATCATGAGAAAACACCAAAACAGCAGACAAGTCCAAATTGAGGACAGTCTACAAAATAACTGAACAGAACTCTTCAAAAGTGTCAAGGTCATGAAAAACAAGGAAATAATGAGGAATTGGCACAGGATGGAAAAGACCAAGGAGACATGAAAACGAAATGCAACGCAGAACCTTGGATTGGATCCAAATATAGCTTGCAGTTCAGCTTTTTAAAAAGATGTTGAGAGCAGCCTCGAAGGGGAAAAGGACTAACAAAAGGTCCAACCAAGGGATTCATGGGAGAAGGCTAATCCCAGAAATTTACTGACCAGCTGGGGGTGAGAAAGTTTTATGCAAGGATTAAAATTTAAGCTCCTTTTCTCCCTCATTTTTTCAAACCTGAGCGCCAATGAACGTCACTTTCTCTCCTTCATGCCGAGCCCCTCCCATACGCCTGAGTCAGAGAATAAATCTAACCCACTTCTGCATAGTTTCACAGCAGCAAAATTTGCTCCTGACACTTTCAATATAAATATTAGATGGCATAATGTGGTAAAGTGCTTTTTAGGCAAAACATGTCATTTAGGTGAAATCGCCAAGTTAGGATATAGCCTCCAATTCAAGGTTTTCTAAAAAGTAGCCCCCCTTGCGCCTCAGGGAGGAGAGGACCCCACATACCTAATTTCAGTGAAGTCTTGAAGTTACACAGGAGTCCAACTAAGGCTTTCGCTTTGTATTCGAGGAAAACTGGGGTCCATGGAAGGAAAGTTGTTCAGGTTCACCCGACGGGGTGGTTTAATAGAACCACTGCCGGATGCCACGCTGCCTTCTCCAAGCTGCTAGTACTTTCTGCAGCCTTGTGGTCCTGACCAAGGAGACCAGCTTACAAGCATTACACAGCAGCAGACACGTGGGCCCCACCTAGACCTCTGATTTAGATGCTTTTTGTTTTTTGTTTTGTTTTTTGGAGTATGATTGCTTTACACTTTATTGGAGTACAATTGCTTTACAGTCTTGTGCTAGTTTTTGAGGTACACCAAACTGAATCACCTGTCTTGATACATATCTCCCCATAACCCCTCCCTCCTGCGACTCTCTCCCACCCTTCCTATCCTGGCCCTCTAAGTCATCACCCATCATCAAGTTGATCTCCCTGTGCTATGCAGCAGCTTCCTGCTAGCTATCTATTTTATATTTGGTAGTGTATATAGTGTCAATGCTACTCTCTCACTTTGTCCCAGCTTCCCCTTCACCCCCCACCCAGTGTCCTCAAGTCCGTTCTCTACATCTGCATCTTTATTCTTGCCCTGTCATTGGGTTCATCAGTACCATTTTTTTAGATTCCATATATATGAGTTAGCATACGGTATTTGTTTTTCTCTTTCTGGCTTACTTCACTCTGTATGACAGTCTCTAGGTCCATCCACCTCACTACAAATAACTCAATTTCATCCCTCTTTGTGGCTGAGTAATATTCCATTGTATATATGTGCCACATATTCTCTATCCATTCATCTGTTGATGGGCATGTAGGTTGTTTCCATGTCCTGGCTATTGATTCAGACTCTTCTGACACTGCAGCCTAAGCATCTCTAGCAGGAAAGTGTTCTGGAAGATACAGGCACCACAGGGCAGATGCTGAGAGCTGCTGTTCTTCAAGCTGGACTGCGTGTATGTGTGTGCAGGCACACACGTGTGCAAAATTTAGGATTTCTAGGCTCTATCTGAAGGACTGTGCTCTATCATTTCCACGTTCCCTCACTGACCCCCTGCCCTCTCCACCTTGGACGATGTTTCTCTCGCCTCTCTCCATTCCGTGTCCTTGCCCGTCTCATGTCTTAAAGTCCACTCTATGCAGTATTTGTTCCCATGATGCTTTCCAGCCTTCCTATGTCAGTGTACCTGAGATGAGATGGTAATAGCTTGGCACCAACAGAATCCTTTCATTCATGTATTCTGCCTTTCATGTACTGGAGACTATTTGGGGCCCTGGAGAGAGGGTAACACACAAGAAAGACAAGATCTTTACTATCGTTACGTTTACATATTAGTAGGGGGAGTCAGTCAATAAACAAAGGAAGAAAGATACAAGAAGACAGCCATGATGAGGAGTGATGGGATGAAAGCAAGTCAGGATGATGTGATAGGGAGTAATAGGAGGCTACTTTAGTTTGGGTAGTGAAGGAAGGGCCCATTTCAGGAGGCAGCATTTAAGCTGAGACCTAAACAAGGGAGACTCAGCTCTGTAAACACCTGGGGTTCCACGCGAAGGGAATAACTAGTGCAAGAGCCTGAAAGCAGGTCCACACTTGGCAGATTGAAGAAAGACAGACAGTGTGGTGGACCACAGAGAACGGAGAGGTAGAGAATGATCACAGGTTAATACAGATCACGTAGGGTTTTACAGGACTCGGCCACTAGTGTGGAAAGACTCGGTGGTTCTAGGTAGAGGAGTGATGGGATCTAATATATGTTTTAAACAAACATTTTGGCTGTTTTGTGGAGATTGGACTGAAGGAGGTGTTGGAGGAAATGAGTCATGAGATGAGAAGCAGGGAGACAAGATTAAGCGGGGTTGCAGTTAACCAGGTAAAGAATGATGGTGCCTGGGTTAGGAAGGTAGAAATGTGAACAGCAGGTGGTTTTTGGATATATTCTGGAAGAAAAGCTGATAGAATTTGTTGATGGACAAGCTGTGGGGAATGAGAGAAAGAAAAATTCAAGATTACTCCTGGGGTTTTGCCTTGAGCACACTAATGTGTGGTGTGACCGCTGGCTAAAATAAGGAACCCTGCGAGGGGAAGAGGCTGGGAAACGGAAATGGAGAGTTTTACTTTAGACACATTCAGTTTTTGATATCAATGAAGTAACTAAAGCTACCATCTCATACTTTATATGTATCACCAGACAAAGGACTATGAGATCCCAGACACTACCTTCCATTTCAATTCTTTGTTAAGCAGGAAAAAAGAGAAAGATAACTGAATAAAATACTCAGTCGTTTGTGAAACGCTTTTATGTTCAGAGGTTTGGTAGTAGGGCCACATCCTTCCTGGGCATGCATAAGTAGCCAGTCACTCACCGTGTCACAGCAAATAATTGTTCAAGGGGCAAACTCATTAAAAATTTAATCCCATGATTTTCATCTTAATCTCTTTTTCCCATTAGCTTTGATCAATGTCTATAAATACAATTTAGCAGAACTTTTCATTTAGATAAATGACTGAGTGGGGTACATAATTAGTCTGTTATGAAGCAATTGTTACCTAAAATTATATGCTAATTACTAAAAATCGCACACTAATTTTTAAAGCACTTTATTAGCATAACAGCTACCCTCCTGCTATCAAACGAAACGTCCTTCCTATGTTACATTCACCAATTGTTCAAACCTATTTCTCTTGACTTTCTAAAGTCAAGTCACAGTGTGCTGTGTATGTAAATGGTGTGCTTGGGAAATGTCTGCGAGCCCTTACCCCACACTATAACACAAGCAATAGTGAAAGTGGTACCAATAGGAAAATTCCATGAACTTCTCAGCTACTTGGGAGCTTCTGCTGCACCCTGACAAAACAAACAAACAAAAATCAGGCCAGGAACCACATAAAACAACTAAGCAAAACATGGTGGGGATGTGATGAGTCATTGAGAAAGGGTGGATTTTGCAGCCTGTCCCAATGCCAAGGTCATTGCTGAGGACAGTGGAGCATGGCTGTGCTCACTAGATCTGCAAGTCAGGGGACGTTCATTCGGTGACCATCTTTCTTATCATCTATAGTGAAATGTCTGCTGCTTTCAAGTCCCACAGCATCTTTCAGGATGCCCAAATCCGTACCTTTCTTCAAGTAAAAGAGGTCATTTAAAAAATAAAAGCCAATGGCTTTGGTCTCCTGCAGTCTTTGCAGCCCCCTTTACAGTGGCTTCTCCCCTTGGGTTTTCACTGCCATTTCAACAAAGGGTGAGAAGAGTGCAGAGTGGTGTCTGCCATTAATGAAAACCAGTACAGCCCCTCCTTTTGCTGGACGTGACCCCAGAAACAGTAGGAAAGTTTACCAGCGCTGTGAGTGGTGGCTGGGCCCATTTCATGAATAAATCTTAAAGGAGAAGAAAATGGTTTTCAGGCTGCCGAGGCCTGTGCACACACACATTTTATGGAGATAGGTCCTGGCTACTAAGCATCATTGTCTCTGCCAGCATATTTCACCTGCCACTTCCACCGGCCGGACCATAACCTGCTCCGGGGTCAGTTCTGGACTTAAGCTGACTTGACCTGTCTCCCAGCCACCTCCCCCGCCTCCGTCCCTCCCCTCTCCTCCCTCCCCTCGGCCCCTCCTCTCACCCACAGGCCGCGGGCCGCTCGGTCAGGCTGAGCTGGGGCCGAGGCAAGAAGAGGAGAGAAAAGGAGCCGAGACACCTCACATCGCTAGCGTCCAAGGGTCTCCTGGGTAACCGGAGAGGAAGTGGTGTGGGCTCAGCACCGGAAACGGAAGTAGGGCGCGGGGCCAGGTCGCCGCCATGTTGTGTGTGGCGGATGGGGTTGCGGCCCAGGGGCTGAGCTCCTGCTGCCATGCGGAGAGGGTCCCTCCCCGCCTCCCTCCCTCCCTCCGCCCCCTCCCCTCCCCCTCCCCCTCTCCCTCTTGCTCTGTGGATGGTGGGATGTGTGGAATGTGAAGAGCGGGGTGGCGGCCAGGCTTCTGGGCTGATGGCTGGGTGAATACTCTGGTCCCACATACAGGAAAGGAGCGAAAGAGAAGGCGATTTGCGGGAGTGGTTTGAGCGTAGACGTGTTGAGCCGGTGGGACCCTCTAGTGAAGAAGCGCAGCAGCGCGGGATGTGCCGGTGTGGAACCTCTAGCCGAGAGGCCCCAGCTGGAGGGTCTTAGGTTGTCCGCGGGGATGGGGGTGCAGCAGGGGCGTGGAGGAGAGTGCCTGGTGGAGAGGCTGCTCTTCGGGGAAGAGGCCCAGCCTGCCCTCGAGAGCTTGTCTGCTTCCAGGAGGAGAGGAGGAGGGTCAGGTAGCCTTACGAGAAAAACCCAGAGAGGATGACGTTGCAGACAGCAGGAGAAGAGCGTGTTAGAGAAGTGTAGTGGACTGGGTCATTTTTCTTGAGGAACTGGTGAGATGAAGATGGAGAGATGCTGTGACTAGATAGGCATTGCCATCAGGGAGAGCCGGTGCGTGGGCACGCGGGAGGAGGCATGTGTGCAGTGAGGGTGATGGTGATGGTGAGAAAATGGAGACAAACAGCACACACAGGCCTAACAAGAAGTTGCCTTTGAAGAAATGACAGGGATACTGGAAGAAGGATATTAGTTTTTCTTTTCTTCTTTCTCTCTCTCTCTCAAGACTGGAGACACATAAGGTTATTTAAGTTTTGGTGATGATGAAAGAAAGTTCATATTTTAAGTTGAGATAAGAAAAATTTTAATGAAATTTTTTTCTGCCCACTTGGGCCTCCTTCCTCCCAGCTGGTGTGCGTTGTGCATCTGCGATATACATTAACCAGACCTCCCTGGTGGCAGAAATTCCTGCTCAACCGTAAAGATCAAATTTTCTTCTTCTGCCACCAGCTATGTAACTCTTCAGAAAATAGCATTACTTACGTATGACCTTATTAATGTCGTTACTTGTATTCTGCCTATTTTACAAGTTTATTGTTTCATGCATTACCAAATACATGACTGAACTGCTGATAAAAATAATAATGGCAAGACAACTGGAAATAATTGGCCAGATATATAGTCCTATAAGGCCAGTGATCATGCTATGTAACTCTATCAGATATGGGAAGAAGCAAGAGGGAACCAGTTCCTGGACCATAACGGACTAGTGAGACAGGTGGTCTAGAGGCTTTTGGCTACTGTCAGTAGGGCCTGGTCCAGTAATAACCTATCAATGAAATCCATGCCTGTCCTGGGAGTGAGCATTCCTAGCTCTGAGGGACAAATTGGTCACAAAATGCCTCCCAAACCTTTGCTGAAATTAAGACTAATAGGAGGGGATTGTAAAAGAGTGTTTCCCACCATCGAGTTCTACAAGAATCAAATCTTTAGCCCCTGCACTCACTGACCTACAATACACCATGAAAGAAATTCAGGGCAAAGGTCAGCATGAGGCATTTTGTGCTCTGGGAAAACTGGCAGAGTTGGCCCTTAGATAATTAGGTACTTTCACAAGAAAATGTTATGAACAGAGTTTCTTGCATTTTCCCATACTTAGAAAAGCAGCAGAACCATTAGCTGTGATGTCTGATCCTCACAGACCGCAGTAACCTTCTACCACGTGTGCTTCATTCTGTGCACCCCTTCACCAAAATCATGTATGTACCGGCCTCCCCATGTACCTCGTTAGAACACCCCTCAGAGCTTTCTGAAAGACTGTCTCCCAGGCTGTGATCCTCAGGTTGGCTCAAATAAATGTTTCCATTTCTTTTTTAGATCGACAATTGATTAGTCTTTTTCTGACAATGAGAGGGAGCCAAGGACGTTTGGTGTTGATTATCGCATGGCCAAATGGACCCATTCCCAAGAGTAGTTTATGTGGAAAATATGTAGTAAGGCAAGATGAGAGGAGAACCAGATATGCAGAGCACAAGTGGAGGGGCTGATCTCAAGTTGTAACCCGGGGAAAGGAAGATGGGAGGCAGAAGGCACAGGGAGATTTGTAGGATCTGTGCTGTTGAGCAGGTTACGCATTTCATAAATCTAGAGGGTACTACTGACTGCAAGGTCATCCTAATTTTGAATGACCATTAAGGAAAGAGTGCTTCTTTCTAATTCACACAAAGTGGTCATAGCAGCCATGGGTAGTGGGAGTTTACTACTGAAAGTTGAGGTACTTCTGGTCACATGGTGTGTATTCCATCTGGGAAAAGGGGGTGAGATCATTGAAGGAAGAGGATGGAGTCTCTGAGAGGTTTGGGGACAGTGGAGAAGGTGTGTGTAGCTGTTGGAGTCAGGAGAAGGCAGAGACGAACAAGCAGATTATAGCCATGCAGATCCCAGACAAGTGAGGTCTGCATGGGCAAAGGATGAAATCACCAATGTTCACATTATCTCATTTTCTTGAGGTACTTCTAACAAACAGATGTAGCTTTTTGCCACTTGGTGTAATGTCTCGGCAGGCAAATTGGGATGGTGTAAACCTTGCTAATCATCTTGTCTCTTACTGCAAGTTTGTTTTCCATTTCTTTTGAAGGACACTGGGATGCTGCCCCTGTTTCACAGGAAAGTGGCTTTTCTGTGCAAGTGGAACCATAGACCAGCTTTTAAAAAATGCATCAGGACTTCTGCTTCAAGGAAGATGGAGTAGGTGCACTTTCCCCTCTTTCTCTCATAAAATACAACTAGAAAGTCTGGACATTATGTATTAAATGACTCTGAAAGGTGGAAAGAAGACACAATGACTAGGAGCCAGGAGACCCAAGAAGCAGCATGGTGACAGGTTCCTGGGTTTTCTTTTTTGCTTCCCATATCCTAGAATTGGAGCTGAAGAAACTAGTAGCCCAGAAATGCTAAGGGTTACTGACCAAGAATAAAGCCCCAACAAAGGCCTGCTCTCTCTAACTAAAGGACCAGGAAAGGGACAGCCTGGCAAGACAGAAAATTTTTTGACGTTAGGTACTCTACTCCAGCCGAACAGCATACATGAAACAAACAAAAACCGGTGCCCTCTCACCCATGCCTTGCTCACCCAGGCATACTTCGGCAATACTGCAGGTTTGGTTCCAAACTATTGCGATAAAGTTTATATTGCAATAAAACTAGTCACACAATGTTTTTGGCTTGCCAGTGCATATAAAAGTTATGTTTATGCTATGCTGTAGGCTATTAAATGTGCAAATGGCATTATGTCTTTTAAAAAGATGTACATACCTTAATTTAAAAATACTTCAGTGCTGGTCCTTCCCCTTCTCAGATGAATGTGGGCAGTAATAGCTCCAAGAATCCCAAAGAAGGAGAAAACAAGAATACCACAAGGAGGAACGTTGAAGATAAGTGGATATTTAGGTGCTGACTTTACTTCTTATCTCCTCTGCATGTGGGTCTAGGTGATGTAAGGGGGGAAGTTAATTGGCAAAATATCTTGAGTTTGAACTGGAAAGAAAAAAAGCCTTCGTTGCTAAAAATGCTAACTATGATCTGACAACACAGGGTTGCCACAAACCTTCAATTTTTAAAGAAATGCAGTATCTGTGAAGTGCAACAGAATGAGGTATGCCTATGTTTAAACATATGTAGAGGAAATATTTAAGATAATTATAAATGAAAGAGGTAAAGGGAAGCAAAGAATGGTAAGTTTTCTCCACTTAGATAAAACTATAACATTAGTTGAATGTAATATTATATATATATATAAAGTTGAATACCTGAAACAACCACTAAAAGAGCTATACAGAAAGACATCAAAAATACTATAGATAAATCAAAATGGAAATATTCTTAAAAGTTCAGGTAACTCACTGAAAGGCAGGAAAAAGAAACAGAAATTAAAAATTATAGAGAACAAACAAAAACCATCAACTGAAATGATATGATAAGCCCTAACATATCAATAATTATATTGAATGTAAATGATCTAAATTTACGTTTAGATTTACCAACTAAAACATAGACTGCAGCACGGGTTAAAAAGCATGACCTAACTATATACTGTCTGTAAGAAACTCACATCAACTATAACAATATAGGCAGGTTGAAAGTAAAATGATGGAAAAATATATATCATGCAAACAATCAAAAGGAAGCAGGAGTAGGTATATTTACATCAGATAAAGTAGATTTCAGAGCAAAGAAAATGACCAGAAATAGAGCAGTGTAGGGCAAAAGTTCAATCCACCAAGAAGACATTGCAATCCTAAATGTGTATGCGTCAAACAGCAGAGCTACAGCATATATTAAACAATAGCTGAAACGAGCAATAGACAAATGCCAAAAAAATAGACAAATCCACAATTAAAGACTTCTCTCTCAACAATCAATAGGACAACTAGAATCTAATCAGCATTTATAGAACACTCCACCCCACAACAGCAGCAGGTACATTTTTTTTAAGTGCCCATGGGAAATATACCAAAATAGATCATATCTTGGTTGTAAAACACACTTCAACCAATTTTTAAGAATGAAAAATCCCTCAGAGTGTGCTCTCTGACCACAAAGGAATCAAACTAGAGATCAGTAACTGAAAGATGATGGCAAAATCTCCAAACACTTAAGAGTAAGCAACACACTTCTAAATAATCTATGGGTCAAAGAGGAAGTCTCAAGGGAAACTAAAGAATGCATTGAACTGAAGGAAAATGAAAGCACACATATCAAAACACGTGGGACACAGTTAAGCAGTGTTGAAAGACATTTATAGTACTAAATGCAAACATTAGAAAAGAGGAAGACTCCCCTATTAATTATCTAAGCTCTCACCTCAAGAACCTAGAAAAGGAAGAGAAAAATAAGCCCATCACGAGCAGAAGGAAGGAAATAATAATCAGTGAAATAGAAAACAGAAAAACAGTAGAGAAAAGCAGCATAGAAGAGAACCGGTTCTTTGAGATAATTTTTTTAAATGAACAAACCTCTAACAAGACTTACAGAGAGAGAGAGGGGAGATACAGATTACCAATATAGGAATAAAACAGAATATTACTACAGCTTCTACAGACATAAAAAAGATAATAAGGAAATACCACAAACAACTTTACACACGTAAATTTGATAACTTATGTGAAATGGACCAGTTCCTCAAAAAACACAAACTACCACAACTCACGCAATATAAAATAAATTATTTAAATGCCCTATAACTATTAAAGAAATTGAATTTGTAATTTTAAGTCTCCCAACAATGAAATCTCCAGACCCAAATGATTTCACTGGAGAATTCTATCAAGTATTTAAAGAGTAATTCACATCAATTCTATACAATCTTTTCTAGAAAATAGAAGAGGGAATACTGCTCTATTCATCTTATGAATCTAATATTACTTTAATACAAAAACCATACAAATAAAAAAGAACACCAAAAACCAACATCCCTCATGAATACACACACACAAATTCTTCACAAAATATTAGCAGATAGAATTCAGCACTATATAAGGAGAATTATGGTCGATGACCAGGTGGGGTTTATTCTAAGGACGCAAGGCTGGTTCAATATTGTAAAATCAATGTAATTCAACATATTGGCATACTAAAAAAGAATAATCACATGACCATACCAATTAACACAGAAAAAGCATTTGAAAAAATTCAACAACGATTCATGGAAAAAAAACTTTCAGAAAAATAGGAATGGAGGGAAACTTCTTCAACTAGATAAAGAGCATCTACAAACCCCTACAGCTAGTGTTAAACTGAATGGTGAAAGATTGAATGCTTTCCTTCTGAGGTCAGAACAAGGCAAGGATGTCCACTCTTACCCTTCATATTCAACATAATGCTGGAAGTTCTAACCAGTGTAATAGGGCATAAAAAGAAAATAAAAGCTGCACAGATCAGAAAGGAAGAAATAAAACTGTCCTTATTTGCAGATGAAATGATTGTCTACATGGAAAATCCCAAGGAATCTACAAGGATAAAACCCCCAAAACTTCATAGAACTAATAAATTAGGTTCTGCAAGGTCGAATAGAACAATATAAACATGCAAAAATCAATTGCACTTCTATATACTAGCAATGAACCCTTGGACATTGAAATTAAAACTGCAATACCAGTTATAATCACTCAAAAAATATGGAATACTTAGGTATAAATCTAACAAAACTTGGAGGATTTCTATGCTGAAAACTACAAAATGCTGATGAAAGAAATTGAAGATCTAAATAAATGAAAAGGCATAGCATGTTCCTGGATTGGAAGAGTCAACTTCCTAAAGATATCAGTTTTCCCCTAAATTGATATACAACTTAACAATTCTTACCAAAATCCCAGACAGATTTTTATAGATATGAATAAGATTATTCTAAAAATTATGTGGAAAAACAAACTAAAATTGCTAAAACAACTTTGGAAAAAGAACAGTAAAGTGAGGGAAAATCACTTGATTTCAAGACCATACTATCAAAACCAAGTGACACAGGCAGGGAAAGACACAGACATCAATGGAACAGAATTAAAAACAAACAAACAAACAAAGAAAACCCCCACAGAAATAGACCCACACAAATATGCTCAACTGATTTTGGCGAAAGGTGCAAAAGTAAATCACTGGAAGGATAGCCTTTTCTACCCATAGTGCTGGAGTAACTGGTCATCCACAGGAAACAAGCAAATAAAAATGAAACAAGACACCCCAGACCCTCAATTTAAGTCTTCAATTAAGTCTTCAATTTAAGACCCTCCAAAAATTAACTTAAAGTGGATTACAAGCCTAAACATAAAACATAAAACTGTAAAACTTTTAGGGAAAAGAAACAGGAGAAATCTTTCAGGATCCAAGGCTAGTCAAAGAGTTCTCAGACTTGATACCAAAACCATGATCTCTAAAAGGATAAATTGAACTTCATCAAAATTAAAAACTTTTGCTCTGCAAGAGAGCCTGTGAAGAGGTTGTAAAGATGAGCTACAGACTGGAAGAAAATATTTGCAAACCATACATCTGATAAGAACTAGTATCTATATAAAAAAAAAAAAAAAACCACTCAGAACTGAACAGTAAAAAAAAACAAACAAAAAATTCAACTAGAAAATGGGCAAAAGACATGAAGAGACATTTCACCACGGAGGATATACAGATGGCACATGGAAAAATTCCACATCATTAACCATTAGGGACATGCAAATTGAAACCACAATGAGACAGCGCTACACTACAATCAGGATTTTTCATTATGGAAATCTCAGTCTAATGAGTTTAGCACTGTGTATTGGAGGAAAAATATTTGAAAATTAAAGAATTTATTTTCAGATTCTATAGTTCTTTGCAGGTTCAGGTTTGAATTTCTTATTTGCGATGCTGAATTAGATGTGGAAGCTTTTGAGAGGCATATGTATAGGATCCTAACCAAATTCATTTCACCATTGGCCTAAATTTTTACAAGGACTGCAAGTGTCCTCTAATTATAATCATCGAAGGCAAGAGAATGCTGGCTTTCTTTGTTCAACATTATATTTATGAATAAATTAACAAAACGTTGGAGCAAGTATTATCATTACCATTTTACAAATGGAAAAACCGAGGTTCACCATGGTTAGGTAAGTTGCCCAGGGTGAGTGATGAAGGCAGGATTGAACCAGATCTGACCTAAGTCAAAGTTGGAGCTTCAAAAAGTGACCGCAGGTCCTCCAAAGGGCAGGGAGATTTCCCTCAGGGCTCCCTTGGTCGTGCTTCCTGGTGCTGCCAGGAGCAGCCCTGCTCAAGGTCATTTGCTCTTCTAGGCCTCTCTGGTTTGCTCAGCTCTCTCAGATTGGGTCAAGCCTCCCCTTGCCATATCCAAGTTTGTGTCAGAGCTACAGCCCTGCCCCTGCGCCCTGCCTCGCTCCTTTGACTTGGTTCTCCCTGACCTAACCGATCTCGACCTGATAGGGGTTCTTAACCTCTGTCATGCCAAGGATCCCTTTGGCCATCTGGGGAAGCTCATTGGCACCTTGGAATCATACTTTCAAACACTTTTGATACCTAAGATTACAGTTATAGTGAAATACTATTATCAAAATCTTTTTAAAATTGCGGTAGAGTAATACGTATGCTTCCTTATTAATATCGTAAATAACAAGTACTAGCAGTGGATTTTCTAACCAGTTCTGAAGGGCAGATGAGCAGGAACTTAATTTCAACCTATCTGCAGCAACTATAATATGATAGGAAAATACCTGTGATTTCTATGCAAGGCAATAGAGACTAATAATATTACTCTGATTTGTCACCTACTTTGCAAACTGAAGTACCAAATTTCAGTTAGAAGTTAGGGAACATCAATATATTTTCCCCCATCCAAGTTCACAGACCTCTTGAATCCCCTCCATGACCGTGTTAGGGGTCTATGGACCCCGGAATAAATGGCCCTGAGAGCAGGACCGTGGAGCAGAAGCGCTTGGAAGCAGCAGGTTTTGCAGGCAGACAGAAGGCTGATCCCGGAGCCCCAGTTTCAAGTTCATGACAATCATCTCTCCATTTCCCTGATCAAGAGCTAGAGCAGGGCCTCATGTACTGCTTAACATTCTGAGGAACTTCAAAAACAGCTGCCTGGCAAGAATAACTCCTAACTCTCAGATTTAGGGCAGAGCGTGATATCAAAGGCCTAAGCAAAGCTTTGCACATTTCCCATTTTCAGTCATCTGGTCTAATTCCGTGGGGCATTTATTACAGACATATTTTTTTCCCAAAGAAAATTATTTTATGGCTTAATGGGAAAGTAACCACCCAGCCCACTCCCTGCTGCTTCCACCAAAGCCCCTGGCAGGGCCCCTCTGGTTCCTGGCCTCAAAGAATTCCCTGCAGTTTGTGGGGAGCCCACAGGGTCTGCTTTAAACAGATCAGGCCCTGTGTTTTGTCATTTGTGAAAATCTCAGTCTCCCTCTGGCTCAATTAACTGCTGACAATTCCTTCCAGCACGCCAGGGCCCAAGGCCCTCTTCTCTCTGCCTCATTATTTTATATATTTTGAAAAGCTGGCTTTTTAAGTTAAAGATCAATTTTATGGCTTTTTTGGTGGGGGCAAGGGAAGCATACTTGCTCTTGGTAGGAAAATTGGAAAACACAGATAAGAAAAAAAAAATCCTCCAATGTGGTTATATCCATTTATATCCCATCAACAGTATGTGAGAATTTTAGTTTCACTTTTTTGTCAGCATTTGCTGTCTTCTGTTACTTTCATTTTAGCCATTATGTTGACCTTTGCATTTCATGTGTTTATTGGTCATTTGGCATCCTCTTTTTTTAAATACCTATTAAATCTCTAACATTCTTTTATTGCATTGTATTCCTTACTCTTATTGATTTGCAAGAATTTGTTCTTAGTCCTGGATATATAACAATATAAGATTCCATTGTCAGGTATATGAATTGCAAATATCTTCCAAATGCATGGTTTGCCTTTTCACTCCCTTAACAGTGTGTTTTAATGAACAAAAGCTCTTAATTGAAACAAAGTCCAGTTTTTTTTCCTTTGGATTTTTGCTGCTATTAAGCATTCTTAAGAATGAGTTCAGGCAACCTCACTGAAATTAAGATGCGTTGACGCAGTGTTTGTCTGCTTAGCCTGTCCTGTGTAGGACTGAGGTACACAGGAGAGGCCTGTGTCTTGCTGGGAAAGCATGGTCTTTAAAGCAGTATTGCCCAATAAAAATATAAGGCAAGCCACATGGGTCATTTTAATTTTTCTAGTAGCCACACTTAAGAAAAGTAAAAAAGCAAATAAAATTTGTGTTGGTGGAATATTTTTTTTAACTCAGTATATTCTGGAACGCAGATCACTTTCATATTTTAAAATTTTCTAAAGCAAACTAAATTTGCTTTAGTTTTTCAATTTAAGTTTTAGTCACACCAGCCGCATAAGTGCTTGGTCGCCGTATCTGTCTGGTGGGTATCACAGCAGATTGCACAGGTTGGGAGGTTAACCGTGAGCTCTGGAGGCAAGTGACCTAGGTTCCAGGATGGCTCTGTCACTTAACAACAGCAGCTGACTTCTATGAACTGCTTCCTCAATGCCAGGCTCTGTCCATAAGGACCAAAGATGCTGAGTACTTAAGGCATACCAGTGCTGGACACGCATTATCTCAGTTAATCCTGCCCAGACCTGATGAGGGGGTGACACTCTCGCCACCCGTGGTGGTTACTTTTATATGTGAGCTTAGCTGGATGCTAGTGCCCAGCTGCTTGTCCCAACACCAGCCTGGATGTTGCTGTGAAGTATTGTTTGGATGTGATTAATATTTGTCAGTAGACTAATTCAAGCAGATGACCCTCCACAGTGTGGGTGGTCTCCATGTAATCAGATGAAGGCCTTAAGGATAAGACTGAGGTCCCCCAGAGAGGAAGGATTTCTGCCCCCAGAGTGCCTTTTGACTTAAGACCGAAACATCAACGGCTGCTGGAATTTCCAACCTGCAGGCCAGCCCTTCAAATTTTGCATTTTTCAGCCCCCACATTCACATGAGCAAATTCCTTAAAATTTCTCTCTCTCCCTCCATATATATACACCCACATAGACATATGTGTATCTGTGCACATATATGTATATACACACACACATATAATACACATTTAGGATATATATCCTATTGGTTCTGTTTCTCTGGAGAACCCTTACAAATACCCCACCTCTTCTAATTCCCTTCACTGGGGAAACAGACGCATTAGCAAAACTGCTAAACGTCTGTAGACCTCAATTTTTTCCATTGACAAACTAAGATGAATAGTAGTACCTACCATGCAGGGTTGCTGTGAAGATTATTCAAGCACCCGGAGAGCGGTAAGTATTCAGTAAACATGACTCTAATTTGTCCTTGTCTTCCACCTTCAAACACTCTGAGCAGAATTTATTACTGGTCGCACTGTAGACATCAAAGAATTAAAAGGAAGTTTAGAAAGATATATTATGTTAGACTTACTGATAATCTTTATTACAGGCACTTTGAGAATAAATTTTTGCTATGCTCAAGTCAATAAGAACCACAGTCTTTCAAGGAGTTCCCATTGTGCGCCCAGCACCTGCATTCCATCCCCTGTTGAAATCCTCACGTGAACCCTGCTCGGGAGAGGCAGTGTCATTTCCCAGTTTACAGGTGAGAAACGGAGGCTCCGAGTAACTGAGAAGCTCACCCAGCTTCTAAGTGACAATCCCTCAGGGAAATCATTTCCTTGTCCCTTCATATCATCAAACCATCAGGCGATTTGTTTTCTTTAATAATCCTTTACAAAGCGGCATATAAGTGAATTGAAATTAACATCAAGTCCTTGTGGGGAAAATGAAAACTTAATCATTCCCTCCTTCTCCCTCATTTTTATCGGCTGCTAGGTGTACCCGTTTGTCATTCAGCTTTGAAACTGTCATCTGATATTATAATTCTTTTCTTTGCAATTTTGGGCAGGTAATCCTAAGGAGGATTTTTCATATTATTGTGTATGATCAAAATGGAATGTAGCTTGTAAAAAAAAATGAATGGTTAATACCTGAGAGAGGTTTGTGTTCTTAGGAAGTATTTGTTGTTAAATGAAAAGAGACTTTAGAATGTCAATACATTTCATTTTGTTTGTTTTCCTCCCCGTCTTCACTCTTGTATTTTTCCCATACATGTCAAATTGCTGTAATCCACAGATTAGGTTTAAGGTATTTCTTTGAGCTATGTCCATTAATGTCAGGTTTTACAGAAAGATTATTTTTGCATGCTTTCATACGTTTTTCTCCTTCATTCTCCTGTCTTTGATGTCAGGGTTTGTATAAATCCAGTTTAATATGACTTTCATTTGTGAGGCTTAACATAGAAGCCATTGTAAGGCTGAACCAAACCTCCTTCTGTTTTTCAATGATTATCTTTTTCTGTCAACACGAACCAAGCCCTCTCGTCTGAAGATCTGTAAAAAATGAGTCTGAAAAATAGAAATCAAAGCTTAGAGGGTGAGCTCGGATGGTATCGAAGTGCTCCTTTATCTTTGCACCCGCACTTCTGTGAAGTGCTTTCCGTAGGCTGGTTATGTTGGCTATTGAAGGGAGAGTGCATTCTTCAGTGGAAATTCTATGATGTGTCTTCCAAGACTGGATATTGCAGTAGTTCTTTACTTATGGTCTTTAACCTCTGAGTCTGGTACTTTTATGTGCGCGATTTTTGCCTGGCATAGGTACATTAGGCTGTTTTAAATAATTTAGACTCTAATTTCTGTTGGAACAGATACGCTCATAACTGGGCCACTAACACCTGTATTTCAGTGAAAGTGCTGTGTAACGACAAAGGGCACCACTTCCCTGTGATACTGTCCCCCTTCCTCTTCATGACCTCTTCCCTTTCTCTCGTTTTTAGGAGCAGATCTTTGCTCTGTCTCTGGGAGCTAACAGAACGCAGCAGCAGGACTGCAGGGCAGGCGCTGGGGAGAGTCGGAATTGATTATGCTCAAATTACAATCCATGCATATTTATTAAGCTGCTGCTGCGTGCAAAGCTTTGTTCTAGATCCTGTGTATGAAGATCAGCATGGTCCCCTTAAATCTCCCTCCCTGAGGTGTAATTTACTACTACTTTTTTTTAGGTTAATTAAGCAATGTACATCAAAGCCTTAAAAACATGCCTATCCTTTGATTGCGTAACTCTGTCTTTAGAAATGTAACTAAGGTAAGTAAATGAGGATGCAGGTTAATATTTAGCTAAAAGGATGTTCATCACAGTTGTTTAAAATAATGAAAATTGGGAAATAGCCTAAATATTCAATAGTAAGGAATTGATAATTAAGGTAACTGTATGCTCTGTTCAAAGAAAACACACAGAGAGACCAGACTTGAAAATTCCCTGAACAGACAAAACCAGTTTAGTCATACAAGCAAAGCTGAATTTAGCTTACTTTGCAAGACAAACGAGGCTAACTTGAGCTGGGTCGCTTTTTGCTTATGCGTCTGAAAATCATATTGGAAACTTAAATTTTTCCCTCAAATTGAAAAGAAGTAACCACTAACCGATTCCTTTTCATTTCGGAAAACTCTAATATTGTAACCAATCACCGTGAAGAATAAACATTCACTGCCTCCATACTATATACACGGCTTTATTTTTATTTTATTTATTTTTATTTTTTGGCTGTGCTGCTTGGCATGCGGGATCTTAGTTCCCTCACTGGGGAGCAAACCTGTGCCCCCTACAGTGGAAGGGCACAGTCCTAACCACTGGACCTACATAAGCTGCTTTATAACAATCGACCTTTGAGCCTCATTCCACGCTTTGGTTTGAGTGCTCCCAGTTTGCAAACTGTCTGTTTGGTGTATGCACGATAAACGTTTACTAATTACTACCTCAGTGAGTCATTTGTCTTGCTTCTATTTTTTCTGCACTTTTGACAACCATGCAATGAAATATTATAAAGCCATTAAGAATGACACGAAAGGATGTTGATTAGGTACTGCCACGTGAGGAGAGAAAAGGTTACAGTGGGGATGCAGTGTGTGATTCCATTTTGTAAAGGAACATATGAATATATTGTGCTCATAGGGAAAAGGCCAGATGGACGCTGAGCAAATGTGAAGAGTGGTTATTGCTGGGTGGTAGAATCATAGGTGCATTTTTATTTTCTTGCTTTTACTTTGCTTACCAGAATTTTCTAACTTTTCTCCAGAGGTTAGGTGTTGCTTTCAAAATCAGAAAATCCTATAAAAGTTATTTATAATGCAAAATCAATTAAAGGATCTGTCTGTGGACCTTTACAGGGTAGCAGTCTGTGCAAGAAGGAAGGATGGACTCTGGTGGACACCCAGGTGTCCTGTCTGTGCTTTGCTGTCACCTCTGTCCTCCCTCATCCGACCCTTCTTTCCTTGCCCAGGGCTTTATTTCTTGGCTTCAGAAATCCACACCCTCCTTCCTGCTCAGTGCAAATTACAGAACAGCCAGCTCAGTCCTGCCTCAGACAGATCTGAATTTGCTTTTCCTCCTGCAACAAGAAAGCTAACACCTTAGTGTCTGGCCTCTTGGACTTGTCTATAGGAAACCTCTTCTTGGCAGCATTCAAGATAAAAGGCAATCCCTGAACCTGAGGAGCTCCAGGCCTGCAGGACACAGGCAGCACCAACTCTGGAATGGGGTCATGGCTTCCTGGCACCTACAGGGAAACACGACTTTCGGCCTGGCCACAGGGCTTGCTCTGGTCAATGGACATGGCATGACACTATTAGTGGACGTGACATGATCACAGCCTTGAACTGGGCTTACACATTGGGCGTGTCTTCTTATGCCCCACTGATTGCCACAAGATGACATGCCCCCAGTAGCCATGGCCCCTTCTCCTGAGCACCGAGGTGAGACACGGAGAGCAAACCACCCACACCAAGTAGCCACTGGTCCAAGGAAGATGACCTGGACAAACCGGAGCCGGGAGCCAGGGGTTCAGCCCAGCCCAGCCAAGCTGCAGCTGACCTGCTGACCATGAGTATGAGAACAAAGGATTTTAGTTTTAAGCCACTGAATATGGGGGTGGTTGTTATGCAGCATTGTTGTAGAAGTAGCTGACTTATACAGTTTCCTCTCATCTTTCCTTCTCCTTTCCTTCCAAAAATATATGACTATGTGCCAGGACTGGGCCAGGGGCTGGAGATACTATAACAGTGTATAGACCATCTCATTTGCACAACAACTCGGTGTAAAAGATCTGACCATTGTCATCTGTGTTCTACAGATGTGCAAACGCTGCACAGAGAGATTGAGTCATCAGTGTGAGGCCACAGAGTCAGCAAGCAGCAAGGCTGGAGTTGAAACGCAGGCCACTTGGCTTGGGAATCCCTGCTCAAACTCATTCTACTCCCAGCCTCCCACGGTCACTTTGAGTCAGCAAAACCCTCACATTGGGGGATGACTTCCAGCCTGTAGGTTGGCTGTGACTGTGGCAGGAATAACCTGCGTAAAGTAGGTTGTCAAGGAGTGGCTCCCTTCCTTGCCCTCTGTTCCCCCCATCCCCACCCCAGCCCCGAGCTCTCAGAGGAGACTCACCTTTATCAAAATGACTACATAGGGATGGGGTTGGCAAAATACCTCCTGTGGGCCAAATCCACCCACTGCCTATTTTTGTATGAACAAGCTAAAAATGCTTTTTACATTTTTAAATGGTTTCAAAACTGTCAAAAAAAGATTTTGACACATGAAAATATATGAAATTTAAATTATTTCTCTCTTTCTTAAATGGACTTTATTTTTTTGACTAGTTTTCAATTTATGGAAAAATTGAGCAGAAAGTACTGAGTTTCCACATCCCCCTTACCACCAACACTCCAGTTTCTTCTATTACCATCCTACATTATGGGTATATTTGTTACAATGGATAAGCCAATACTGATACATTATAATTAGCTAAAGCCTATAGTTTACATTAGTGTTCACTCCTGGTGATATATATTGTATGGATTTTGGCAAATATATAACGACATGTATCCACCATTACAGTTATCATACAGCATAGTTTCCCTGCCCTAAAAGTCATCTGTAAGTGTACACAACCTTCACTTATTCATCCTTCCTCCTCCCCCCCAAATCCCTGGCATCCACTGGTCTTTTTACTGTCTGCAGAGTTTTGCCTTTTCTGGAAGATCATGTAGTTGGAATTATGCGGTATGCAGGCTTTTCAGATTGGCTCCTTGCACTTGATAATATGCCTCTGAGTTTCCTTTGTGTATATTCATGGCTTGTTAGCGCATCTCTTTCTATTGCTCAATAACATCCCATTGTCTGGATGGACCATAGCTTGTTTCTCCATTCACCTATTGAAGGACATCTTGGTCATTGCCAAGTTATGGCAAATAAGAATAAGGTTGTTATAAACATTCATGTGCAGGTTTTGTGTGGACATAAATTTTCAGCTCATTTGGGTAAATACCAAGGAGTGTGATTGCTGGATTGTATGGTATGACATTTTTGTTAGAAACTGCCAAACAGTCTTCCAAAGTGGCTGCACCATTTTGCATTCCCACAGCAACGTATGAGACTTCCTGTGGCTCCACGTCCTTGCCGGCATTTAGTATTGCCAGTGTTTTGGATTTTAGCCTTTCTAGTAGGTGCGTAGTGGTCTCTCATGGTTGTTTTAATTTGCAGTTCCATAACGACTTATGATATTGGGCATCTTTTCATATGCTTACCTGCCACCTGTATATCTTCTTTGGTGAGGTGTCTGTCCGCATTCTTTGCTCATTTTCTAATTGGGTTGTTTAATTTTCTTATTAATTTTAAGAGTTCTTTGTATGCTTTGGATATCAGTTTCTCCATCAGACGTATTTTGGAAATATTTTCTCCCAGTCTGTGACTTGTCTTTTCACTCTCTTAACAGTGAAATTCAAATTTCAGTCATAAATAAAGGTACTGGGACACAGACGTGGCCATTCACTTACTCACTGTCTGTGGCCAATCTCATGTTCTGTCAGCACCGTTGCAACAGAGCCCAACAGCATGCAAAGCCCAAAATAGCTACTCACTGTCCCTTGACAGAAAAGTTTGTTGACGTCTGATTTAGGACATCATCTCCATTTCCTCCTTAATGAGCCCGTAATTCCCAGAAAAGCAATTCTCATGGGCCACCATTACTGACCACAAACTCCCTTCGGGAATGGCTTTCTTGAAGTGTGTGGTTCCCTTCTGCCCAGCTGGCCACGTTCTTTTTCTTTCATACAGTTACTCTTTCATGGCTTGGTTTTGACTCCAGAAGGCCTTGCTGAAGCTCATTCTAAATGGAGAGAGCGTTGCTGGGCATTGCAGAGCTGTCGTGCCTTTGGGGTTCGGAATCTGTTTTCTCTCCGCTGTGTGGGTCGCACCAGGGCCTCTCACTTTCCCACCGCCGGCCCCGGAGCCCCATGTTTCCAGTGCAGAAAGTTGATGGCCCCTTGGAGGTGAATCCTTGTTCCTACAGCGACATCAACCCTAGAGGCAGGAACTCTTGCCAGCTCACCTCCCAAAGGGATTCCCACATTCTCCACCTCCCAGCCGGCCCCTTGGGCTCACTTTTGTGTTTGGGATTGAATTTCCCTCCAACGTTTTGAGGATCTCACTTGCAGAATTTTCTCATCTCATTTTTTCCCCTCCTAACAGCAGTAATCAATTCCAGCACGGGGGTGTCAGATAATTGAAACAAGCTCCATGTCATTTGCATTTTTCAGTTTCCACATAGCTGCCAGTCTGATTTTTTTCCCTCCATATTTCTTGCTTTTTGAATTTTTTTTCATGCCTTTAGCATTTGGTCCTATTTTTTTCCTTTTCCAATAAGCAAAAAGAATGTAAATCTAGAAAAATGTGGGCAGACGTATGCTCTTTTTCTTACTAAGTTTTCACTCTTTAACGGTAAAAGTGTGACAACAGATAAAGAGAAACAGGGAGACTTACACACTCTGATCTCTCCTCTCCTGCCAGTTATTTTTGATGGCTTGGCATCTGATGTAAATCAATTTTTCCCCCCAATGTGCATCTTTTGCCTCCTACAGCACGTGGGCGCTCAGGAGGGCCACAGCTTACCTGGTTCCTGGGGATTAATAAAAATACCAGCAATTATACTTTATTGAGCACTTACTATGTGCCAGCACTTGGCCAAGTGCCTTTACATTCAGAGGCGCTGAAACGAAGATAAACCACTCAGCTCTCTGCCCTGTCCTGCCTTCCCTTACCACGGCTGGAAGGGGTGGTTGATAAGCCGAGACTCTGAAATCTAATGGCCTGAGTTCAAACCTTGGCTCTCCCACCCACCAGCTGTGTCACCTTGGGCATGTCACCTCATTTCTCTGCACCCCAAATTTCCCCATCTGTAAAATGAGGATTGATAAAGGGACTTACAGGGCTGTGCTGAGGACTATATCTGTTAATACTGGCAGCACTTGGCACTGCGCGTGGCACGTGGCGGGCATGCTGTGAGGGCAGGTGTTTGTAAGCAGCTGCAGTGGGCAAGCCTGTGCCAGCCTCCTGGTGAGGGCTACTCCACCCCTCTGCTCCCTGCCTAACCTGCTGGGCATGGGAGCATCCCGGCGAGAGAGGCGGAGGTCTGCCAGCTGAAGCCAACACACACACACACGCGTACACACATGCGCTCAGAGCTCTTACGTAAGAAGTGCATTTGGATTAGTTCCTAAGTGTTACCTTTTCCGTAAAACTTGTCCAATCATCCCGGGAGCTCCCCAGGGGGTTAAGGCAGATACGTGGGCACCACCCTTCGTCCCCCCTTTCTCTGCCTCCCACTCCCACCCAATCAGCCCAGCAGCAATTCCCCCAAAATGTATCCAGAATCTGTCCACACCTTGCCATCTTCATGCTCTGAGTTCAAGCCACCCCCTCCCTTCCATCACTCACTTAGGTTCTTGCACTTACTGCCCCTCCGTTCTCCTGAGCTCTCGCCCTCTTATAATCAAATGGTAGGGCCTCTGGGAGATAATTTCTTCCCAGATAAAAGTGTCATGGCAAGAGGAAATCTTTTCTCTCTGCTCCTTACTTCCTGTCTTGAATGTAGATTGTGATTCATGGAACTGAGGCTGTCACTTTGTGACCAGGAGGGAAGGCCAAGAGAACTCTGGAGATGTAGATCCAGAGTGCTGTCATTTTGAACTTCTTATGTGAGATAATTAGTTTTATTGGTTAAGTTGGGGGTTGGCTAACTTTTTCCATAAATGATCAGATATTTTCAGCTTTCCAAACCATCTCCTCATTTCTGCTGCTGTAGCAGGAAAGGAAAGCATAAACGGCACATAAAAGAATGAGCATGGCTGGATTCCAACAGAACTCGATTTACAGACACTGATATTTGAATTTCATATATTTTTCAAATGTCATAAACTATTTCTTCTTTTGTTTTTTTTCCCCCAGTCTTTTAAACTGTAAAAATCATTCTTAACTCATGGGCTGCATGAAAACAAGCCGCAAGCCTGATTTGGCCACTGAGTTAAGTCACTTTCCATGGGTTTTCAGTTACTGGAAGCTGAGTGCCTTCTAGATGATTCTGTTATTCAACTTTCCATTTTACAGGGGACAAAGCTGAGGTCCACAGAGAGAGTGTGTGTCAGGACTAATAATAAATCTAGGTCCCAAAGCTCTTGACAACTCCAGGATTTCCCCCAGGATACAGTCCTGCTTCCTGCTCATTCACACACCATTTATGGCTCTCTTTCTTCTGTGACATTCTCCTTCATGTAGGTGACTGCATTTCATTCACACAAAATGTATCAAGTATTAACCTTTACTGAGGACCTACCACGTGCCAGGCACTTTCTTTAATCTTACAAATGGGCAGATGTTATGCCCATTTCACAGATGCAGTATTGGAGGCCCAGAGAGGCTGCACCATGCCCAGGTTCACCCAGGAGTAGATGGGGCACCAGTCCCACCCAGCCCTTCCTGCCACACCTCGCCTCCTCTCATGCTTCAGGGCTCAGCACTGGGTGTGCCCTAATGAAGTAGACGTGACCCCTCTTCTTCGGCCTCTGAATATGTGCGAGGGGACCCTGGCAGAGCACACAGACATTTCTGAAGTTTTATTCTGCTGAAGCGCACTGCTTTTTACCGTTTCTAGGTGAAGCTGGAAACAAGACCAAAGGAAATGACGTGGTGACATTCATCACCGTGGCCACTAGAAGGCAGCAAGAGGCCATTTTGCTGAAGCAGCTTGTGGCCTTGTCTGCCTGGTTCCGCTGAAGTCATTCACAAGGTTATGGGAAACTTGGGGGAAGAATATGTTTCAGCCTTTTATTCCAAGTCCTCATTTTTCTGATGGAAAAAACGGACTCCCCCAGGGGTCAGGTTGTGACCTTGGGCACGTCACTGTCTGATTTGCACCTTGGTGCTGTCTTTGCCCACCTTCGGGACCCTGCACAAGTTATCCGAGCTCCGTGCCTCCGTTCCTTCATCTCCCAAACGGGAGGTAATAACCCTGCCCGTTTCCCAGGGTTACGGAAGGAACCACTGATTTCCTAGGGCTGCATCCCGACTGCCACAAGCTGGGTGGTCTACAGCAGAAATTCATTCTCTCGCAGTTCTGGGGACCCGAAGTCCAACGTCAAGGCATCAGCACGGCTGTGCTCCTCCCGGAGGCTCTAGGGAAAACCCTAGGCTCTCCCAGCTCCTGGGGGGCCTGGGTGGGCCTTGGCTCGCGGCTGCCTCACTGCAGCCTCTGCCCCCATTTTCTCCTGAGCTTCCGCACTTGTTTCTCTCTGTGTCTTTTATACGAATTCTTCGCATTGGATATAAGGCCCCCCTGGGTCATCGGGAATGATCTTGAGATCTTTAACGTCATTATGTCTGCAAAGGCCCTTTTTCCAAATATGGTCATATTCACACAGGCTCTGCAGGTTAGGATGTGAACACGTCTTTTGGGGGCCACCATTCACCCCAGTACAACCAAACAATGAATGCTCAGCACAGAGCCAGGGACATTGTAAGCGCTCCGCTGGTAGGAGCTATTACTGCTGTGCATCTAGAGGTTGTGGCTGAGGTTAAACTGCAGAAATGTGTCCAACACAAGAACAGAAACCCAAGTGTGGAGAGATCGGTCACCCTTTCCCTCAGGGCTCTAGGGCTGGCGGCCCGACCTGCCACGCTGCATTTCGCAACCTGACCAAACTTGTTTCAGCTTTCGGATTCCTCCAACCCTCTCTGTTATAAATCGACTTTTGGCAGAAACCACCAATTATTGCAAGGTCTGCATTTTGCTTCTCTAAAATCAGGCTTGAGGTGATCACCTGTCAGAGGCTGAGGAGTGCAAGTTATAAAACAGCCCATATGCAGGAGCGGAAGAAACGGTCAGCAAAGCAGTCAGGATGGAGCATCATCTTGTTTGGTTTCAGGCTCAAGCCAGCTTGGCCTTATTAGGTAATGCCAGGCAACAGGTTGAAAGGTCAAGGTAGTCTTTCACTGAAAAGAAAGGAGATTGGTTTCACCTTCAGAGTCGGTTTCATGGCTGAGCTGGGTGGGGTGTATACAAGGGTCAGGGTATGTCTGGTTGAAGGAAGAACACAGAAAAAAGAATGGGCTTGGGGCTGAGGAGGGTGGGGAGGTCCGTGGAGGTGGAAAGAGAAAGGACAGCTACACTGGTTTCAACCCTGATGGGCCATGTGACTGCTCAGAGCCTCAGTGTTCCCAGCTGACAAATGGGGTCATAGCAGGAAGTAACCCTTAGGGACTCAGGGATGTGTGGACACGCAGGTGGTGCTAAATGGTGTTGACTGTTTATTCCACCACTACCAGAATGAAGAATAATGGGTGACGGGGCACTTTTGGGGGTGCTGGGAATATCAGGACAGTACAAGGACCTGAGCTCTGAACTAGACCTGTGTCTGGACTGGAAATGAAACAGAAGGGGGCCCCTCACAGTATGTGGAAAGCACAGGGCGAGGCCTCTGTGCCAGCGGAGAGGTTAGTTCTTGAGCCCATAAAGCACCTTCGGGAGGTAACATGTAACATCAGAGTAATAATTTTTCATGTCTGCTGTGGGACCTTGTTTTCACCCCTAGAGACCCCCTCCCTCTGCCAATAACTAGTGGTTGAGGTCCTTGCTGGTAGTGGTGATGTCAGTGTGGAGTCGTTGTCCCCAGGCTGATGGAGCACGTTTACCCAGTATCCCCAGCCCTGTGCAAAACTGCACAACAGAGAGCAACGTCCACACCCCCTCTCCTTACCACACCTGCTTCTGGGACCCTTGGCCCCCAGAAGCCAACATCAGCTGATCTGGGCTTTATTTTAGAAGCTCTTTGCTCACCTGTCTGAAGGGAGAATCTTGAGTTGAGGCAAGTATAATTTTAGCAAGTGTTTCTTGCGTTCCATGGGTTTGGAATGACTGTGGTTGTTCCCTTTTCTGGAAAACTGCCCACTTGTCCCAGTGTAATTCTTTTCTTTCTTTCTTTCTTTCTTTCTTTTTTTTTTTTTTTTTTGGCTTCAATAAGAGAAATTTACTTTTTCACAATTCTGGAGGCTAGAAGTTCAAGTGAAGGTGCTGGCTGGGTTGGTTTCTTCTGAGGCTTTTCTCCTTAGCTTGTAGCTGGCATTTTCCTCCCTGTGCCTCACAGAGTCTTCCCTCTGTGTGTGTCCATGTCTAAATTTCCTTTTCTTATAAGGACATATATTAGAGTTCCTTTATATTTTTTTAATTGTGGCAAAACACACATAACCAAAAATTTAGCATCTTAAGCATTTTGAAGCATGTAGTTCAGTAGTATTAAATACATTCGTATTGTTGTGCAATCACCACCATTCATCCCCAGAACTCTTTCCATCTTGAAAAATTATAACTTTGTATACACTAAAGAGTAAACGCTTATTCCTCCCTCCTCTATGCCCGGGAGACCACCATTCTATTTTCTATCTCTATGAATTTGATGATTTCTGTACCACATATAAGTGGAGTCATACAGTATGTGTCTTTTGTGACTAGCTTATTTCTTTTAACATAATGTCCTCAAGGTCCACTCATGTTGCAGCATGTGTCAGAATAGCCATTCTTCTTAATGTTAAGTAATTCCACTATTTGTATGTATCACATGTTGTTTATCCTTTTAGCCATACTTGGACCCTTGGGTTGCTTCCATCTTACACATATTAGGAATAATGTTACTAAGTACAAAGATCTCTTTGAAATCCTGCTTTCAGTTCTTTTGGGTATATATACAGAAGTGGAATTGCTGGATCATATGGTAATTCTATTTTTAATTCTTTGAGAAACTGCCATACTGTTACCCATAGTGGTATACCATTTTATATTCCCATCAGCTGTGCATAAGGGTTTCCAATATCTCCATATCTTCACCAACAATTTTCTGGGTTTTTTTTTTTTTTAAGTATAATTGATTTACAACATTATATTAATTTCAGGTGTAAAACATAGTGATTGAATATTTTTATAGAATTTTTTTACATTCTAGACATACATGAAAACATACAGTATTTGTCTTTATCTGATTTCCTTCACTAAGTATAATATCATCTACATGTAGCTCTCTAGTTTTCCCAGCACTGTTTAATAAAGAGACTGTCTTTTCCCCATTGTATATTTTTGCCACCTTTGTCATACATTGACCATGTGTGCATAGGTTTATTTGTGGCATTCTATTCTGTTGCATTGATCTGTGTCTGTTTTTGTGTCAGTACCATAGTGTTTTGGTTATTGTAGCTTTGTAGTATAGTCTGACATTATGGAGAGTAATACTTCCACTTTATGCCTTTTTCTCAAGTTTGCTTTGGCAGTTTGGGGTCTCTTTTCTTTTAAAGTTGAAAAGCACAGATCACCCTCACAGTCACCCCTTAGATCTATGGCAGTAAACCTGAAGAACACTAAACACAGAGAATATCTTAGAGCAACCAGGGAGAAAAAAATTGTTACACTGGAAAGACAACTATTCTGACATCGGACCTCACTAAAACCCTAATGGAAGTCAGAGGACAGTAGAATGTTGTCTTAAAAGTGCTGAGAAAAACTGTCTACCTAGAGCTGTACAACCAGTGAAATGATCTTTCAACCACAAAAGCAAAACACAAAACAGGGCATTTGCTACTAACAGACCTCCCCTCAAAAATACAGATACTTTTATTTCTCCCTTTCCAATTTGGGTGCCTTTTATTTATTTTTCTTGCCGCATTGCTCTGGCTAGGATTTCCAGTACAATATTGAATAAGTGATGAAAGCAGGCATCCTTGTCTTATACCTGATCTTAAGGGGACAACTTTCAGTCTCTTACTGTTGAAGGTGATGTTAGCTATGGGTTTTTCATAAATGCTTATTAGAGTTCCATTTCTGGTTGTTGCGTATTTTTATTATGAAAGTTGTGTTGGACTTTATCAAATGTTTTTTGGCATTAATTCATGTGTTTTTTTCCTTCATTCTATTAATGTGGTGTATTATATTGATTTTAATATGTTAAATCATCCTTGAATTGCTGGGATAAATCTCATTTGGTCATGGTGTGTAGTCCTTTTAATATGCTATTGGATTCAGTTTTCTTTTTTGTTGAGAATTTTGCATCTCTATTTGTAGGGGATATTGATTTGTAGTTTTTTTCCTTGTGATGCCTTTGATTGGCTTTGATATCAGGATAATGTTAGCCTCATGTAATTCATTAAAAAGTTCCCCTCCTCTTTCATTTTTGGGAAGATTTGTACACCAAAAATGAAAAAGATCACTGAAAGATATTAAAGGAAATCTAAATAAATGGAAAAACAGCCTGTGTTTATGGATTGGAAGAATTAATATCTTTAAAATGGCAATAATCCCAAGTTATCTACAGATTCAGTGAAATTCGTATCAAAATCCCAGGTGCATTTTTGGCAGAAATGGAAAATCTTATCCTAAAATTCATATGGAATTGGGCCAAATAGTTAAAAATTTTTAAAAGGAACAAAGTTGGGGGACTCATACTTCCTGATTTCAAACTTACTACAGAGCTACAATAATAAAAGCAGTGTGGTACTTACATAAGGATGACATACAGATTAATGGGATAGAATTGAAAGTCTAGAAATAGACTTATACCTATATGGTAAATTGATTTTCCACCAGAGTGCCAAGACTATTCAATGGAGGAAAGAATAGCCTCTTTGATACAGGTGGTCAAACAAAACCTGTACACAAATTTCATAGCAGTGCTATCCACAATTGCAAATAGGGGGAAAAAAACAAATAGCCATTAACGGATGAATGAATCAAAATGTAGGCTATCCAAATAACAGAAAATTGTTCAACCATAAAAAGGAATGAAGCGTGATGCAGGGTACCACATGGATTAACACTGAAAGCGTCATGCTAAGTGAAAGAAGCCAAACACAAAAGTCACATAATTTATAATCCCATTTATATGAAATATCCAGATTAGGAAAATCCACAGAGACAGAAAACAGATTAGGGGGCGTCAGATGCTGGGTTGCAGGGATGGGAGGAATGAGGAGTCACTGCTTAATGAGTATGAGGTTTCCTTTAAGGGAAAATAAAAAGTTCTGCACTAGATCGTGGTGAAGGCTGCACAACATTGTAAATGTACTTAATGTCACTGAACTGCATACTTCTTAAATGGTTAAAATGGTAAATTTTGTTATATTTATTCTACCACCAAAAAAAGTTTTTCGATAATTAAAGCTATTACTTAAAAGAATTTTCCTTTATTATATGCCTCCATGTTGACACAACTGGTTCACATCTTTTAGAGGAATGATATGGCTTCAAAACAAAAGCATATCGTTTTCAGAACTATGGCCAAGTTAAGTAAATTTGCTAACTCTTGTGTCAACTTGATATTATTAACATTGAATTCCAAGAAGTATTGCATACTCTAAATTTCTCACCATCAACAAAGCGTTCTTCATATTTTTCTTGCACAACCCTACCCACCCCTACAGCTGTACAAAGTTTTGGAGAGGATGGACTGGGTAAGCCAGTCTTGGGGTTGGGTCTACTGGATTGTCTACTTTCACAAGCCCATGAATGTTTTTATATTAGTTTTCTCTTTTGTCTTTTTTCAATGACTGTATTATGAAAAAGTACTGTATTTAAAAAATAGGGCATTTGAGCAGGTGCAAATGAAGGAACTCGGGCGCTCACAGGCAACTCATTTGATGTGTCTAAGAACTGGCCACCCTTGAGAGGAGTAATCGCTCCCTGGCCATCCGGACTCAGATACCAGAGCATCAGACTAGAGAAAATAAGAAAATAAAATTAATAACAGTAGACGTGAGTGGTCCCTGCCGGGGTTGTTGGGACAGAGGATGGGATCGGGTCATCCTGAGTGACTTAAAGTGGGGTCTGGCAGTTGGGAGAAGGTTGGTGGTGGGTGATGATAGGCAAACAAAACAGTCAGACCCACAGGGATACTACTTTTGGCGAGAGGTTGAGACCCTGACGGAGGGTGGGATCAGCTGAGGAGATGGGTGGGGGTCTGGGTGAGGCTTAGGCTCTAGACGCTGAGTGTTTGCTGGCCCGGTGGACAGGTGGACAGGAAAGTCAAGGTATGGAAGTGAAGAATGCGGGGTCCGGAGGTAGAAGGATGCTGGCGAGAGAGAGGCACCACTTGCTGAGTGAGAACAAAAGCGACGTGGATGGCTGCTCAGGGCCCGGAGAAGGTGGAGGCTGGAGGTGAAGAGGCCAATGTTGGCGAAGTCTCAGGCCGAGAGGCCAAGGAGCCGGGATGCCCACAGGGGCACAGCAGGAGCAGCCCCAACACGAGCCACCCAGAGCTCTGGCAGCGGGTCCCTCCAGTACACGCCTCGCAGCAGGGGTCTTGCCGCAACTGCTGCAGAAAGCTATCCTCACAGGGGGGGCTTGCCCCGGTGACTGCAGCTACACCACTGCGGCCAGAATCAGGACAGGGGCAGGAGGGCCCAGCCAGGGTCACATCCCCCACATCCCTGACTTCTCCGGACCCTTCTATGCCTCACCCTAAGGCTTTCTTTCACATCCCCTTCTCTAGAGGTTCTCCCTCCATGTCACTTGCTAGGAAGACGGATCAGGAAAGAAGGGGGAGACATGACCCACCTTTTCCTACGAGAAAGGGGACCCCGCACCAGCTCACCTTCTTCTGGGCAAACAGATGAAAGCAGGAGCAAATGGGTCTTATAGGAGGCCCAGAAGATTGTTCCTTTGAGATTAGACCCCGAGAGCCCCAGGAATTCGCATACAGGATAAAATGATCGATGATCACTGGTGGTAGCGAGGCTCTGGTGTACAGTGCGGTCTCACCTGTGAGCCTGCCAGCTGCAGATGAAGGAGGCAGACCAGATACCACCTCAGAGGGGGAGCCTGAGATTTGTCCTCCAGAATCAATCTCTGCAGCTTATAGCGAGACCCACTGCCCAGCTCCACCATTCCTCCAGTCCCCTGCTTGGGCAGAGCGGTAATCTCCAGATTCTCCTCCTGTGAGCCTCCCCTCCAGGGGCTTTTCTAGAATATCTAATTGGAGACTTGACGAGGTTCAGGACTGCTCTCCAGATCAGCCCTAACGCAGAGGAAAAGCTGCATTCAGAGGAACGCGAGACAAAAGGTCGATCAATGCCTGAGGTTGACTGATGACCAGGGGACTCTGTTCCAAACTCTTAAGAATCCAATCCATGGCTACTGAATCACGCTATTTGGGTTTTCACCAAGGCTCCCTGCCACACTCAGTGCACGAGCCATGGATGGAAGCCCTAGTCCCTCCTCTAACCCCTGCCCTGTCCAGTTTGTTCCCTGGAAGGATGGATGGTCTCTCCTGAAAGTTCCAATCCCAGGTATCCCTCTACACCAAATAAATGACTTAGGAAGTCAGGGAGAAAACAAGACTCAGTCTTTGCTGGAACTGGGCCTAGGCTTTCCTTATCCAATCTGCGTCTCCACTGTTCTTCAATATTAGTAAGAATGGATTCCTTTGTAGGAAGTAGAGAAACAGACGAGGAGCCCCGCCACATGGGAAGTAGAAGATAGAACCAGTTCTCTAAGACGTTGGGCTTGAGCTCACCCATGGGGCACTGGCCTCTTCAGAAGAGTCTTCTGCCAGCCTCGGGCAGCTGGGCCCTGAAAATGTACACTGAGGTTGACGCCTGCATCACAGCGGTAGCACCATCACAAAGGATTCTTGAGGTGGGGGGCGGGGACACAGAGAGGAGGTGAGCCTACTGCCCCCACCCCCACCATCCAACCTAGCACATCCCTTCATTCTTCTCTGGACTGCTCTATTTTGCAAAGCCATCATGGTTTTCTTTTTTCTTTTTCTTTTTAAAAAAATATTTCCTTATTTTCCTTTTCCTTACATTCATTCTTTTTTTTTAATTAATTAATTTATTTATTGGCTGCGTTTGGTTTTCGTTGCTGCGTGCGGGCTTTCTCTAGTTGCGGTCAGCAGGGGCTACTCTTCGTTGTGTGCAGGCTTCTCACTGTGGTGGCTTCTCTTGTGGAGCACGGGCTCTAGGCACGTGGGCTTCAGTAGTTGTGGCACATGGGCTTAGTTTCTCCGCGGCATGTGGCATCTTCCTGGACCCGGGGTCGAATCCTTGTCCCCTGCATTGGCAGGCAGATTCTTAACGACTGTGCCACCAGGGAAGCCTGCCATCATGGTTTTCTATTTAGTTCACATAAAACCTAGATGCCAACTGTGTCCACCATGCAACCCACTCTGGCTCAGAAAGGATGGTCAAGTTCGTTGAGAGAGCCCCGGATTCAGGGTCAGGATTCCAGAACTGGCCACCTGTGAAGACAGGACCTTGAGCAAATCATTCCCTGCTCTGAGGCTCAGATCTTGTGTCTGTGAAGAGGATTGGCCTGGACCAGAGTTTCCTGTGGAGCACTGTATCCCAAGAAGATGGTGAAACGTACGGGGAAATACATTCCAAGGTCAAAGAAGTACTTTTGACTGTAGCCCCCTCTTTGCAATTCAAATGCACATGAGGACCTTAAGAGACCTAAAAATGTCGTACAGTAAAGAAAGCAATTTTCTTCAATCCGACATTTCCAAACTTTACTGACCCCAGAAAAGTCCCCCCTTTTTTTGTGGAAAATCCATGAAGATCTTAAGGAATATAATTTGCAATGGATTAATTTGGGAAATGATGAATGAGATGATTGCTAAATTTGCTTTTAGCTTTAAACTCATCATACTTTGGAAAAATAGGAGCCCTAAGCTAGGCAGTACTATCTCAGGACATAAATGAATGCATTACAAGACAAGTGGGCAGTTGATAAGCCAGAATAAATGTCAGTGCTGACCCCAGAGCAGAGCCATCCAGCAGGTGGAAGAGGAAACCCAGCCCCGCTGGGGAAGGGCGAGAACCAGCCCGCATGTCCCAGCTCCTTTCCTGGGCTCCCAGCCCAAGGCAATGGCCTCTTCTCAGGCAGGAACCTGGAGAAGGTAGTGAGAGAGAGAGAGAGAGAGCGCGCTGCCTTTGTTTCTGCCCAGAGACCATCACCTCCTTTCACCTGCATGAGAACATTGTTATAAAAGCCCCTCCTTTATTTCAAAGATGATTTTACGGAACTGATCTCAGTTGGGTGTGTTGCTAGTTGGGCTTTTTTATTTTTTTTCCAATTGAGAGAATTGTTTTACATCGATGTAAAACAGACCCCTTTCATCCCCTTTGTCCCTTAGCCTCCTGGGATGGAGGAGGCTCTTTATAGATTTGGTTCATTTCTTCATTCTCCAAAATATTATACCTGCGAGGCATTGGACCTGAGGACTCAACAGGAACCACAGTGTCTAGTCCAGTGTTGGTTGTTTTAGTCTGTACTTTACACTTCAGCTCTCTGTGCACGTTTATAACTAACTCCTCAAATATACTGTAAGTTCATTGGGGCAAAGCCTCGTTCTTCTGTGATCTGACAGTGCCGATTAACAGTGACATATAAAGACGTGACATTGCCCACAATGGTGACCTATGAAGACTGGCACTCGTGTGCACAAGGCACCTCCCTTGTAGCTGCTGAGTAAGGGAGAGAAGGAGTGAATGAACGCCCAGACTCCAGCAGACAGTCAGTCCGGGCTACAAGATTAAATCAGTGTCCTAAGAGGTTCAGAGCTGATCTTTTTTCTGAACAAAGTGGATTTTTTTTTTTCAAAGTAGATTTTTGACTCTTCCTCACTGAATAAGCCACACACTCAACTAAGAAGATGTGGGCCTGAGAATGGATCCCAAACCACTGGAAATGAGTTCTAAGATGCCCATGTCACCTTGGGAGCATGTCATGTAGAATATCGGAGCTGAGACCTCTGCCTACTCTTAATTGGTGATCTTGGGCACATTACTCCCTTTCTCTGTCCTGCTCTTTCTTCCCCTAAAATGGGGATATCAGTAATCTCTTCACAGGGATTGTGGTGAGAATTAAATAAAACGGTATATCAAAGCGTCAGCACATTACATGTACAGGAGCAAATTAATTCTGCAATTTCAGCTATATATATATGGCAGAAAAAGACATTTTAAAGAAGGGCATGGAGAGAAAAATGCTTCCCAAGTTAATATAAAATATAATGAAAAAATATAATAATATTATTCTCTGGAACAAGAAAAATAATTTAAAAGTTTAGACAGAAGAATACATATTCAAGAAGTGCCAAGGAAAATTTTGGAAAGTCATAGTGAGGAGAAACTCACCCTAGGAAATACGAAAACTTAGATCTAAAGGGGCTACAATGAAAATAAGTCTGACTCTCGCACCAAAAGACACACATTGGTTCCAAATAGAGAGTCCAGAAATAGACCCCGGTGTATATAAGAAGTTAATGCATCATAAAGGTGACATTTTAGTTGAATGGGTTTAATAGTTTATTTACTAAACAGTGCCAGCATAACTGGCTGTACACCTGGATTAAATAAAGGTCAGTCCTTTCTGTACACCATCTACAATAATAAATTCCAGATGAATTAAAAACAACGTAACAACTTAAACTTTAGAAAATTAAAATAAAATGTAGAGGTGGGAAATGCTTAATTGGGTAAGGTATGACACCCAGAAGCCATAATGAAAAAAGAAGGACAGATTTAATTGTATTAGTGTTTGATTTTTCTCTATAAAAAATGATGCTACTAATGCAGTTGAAGGACGAATCCTACGCTGGGAGGAGATATTTATAACACGAATGCTGAATAAAAGGGTATTTTAAAGATCTCCTATAGATTGATAAGAAAATGACAAACAGCCCAGTTGGAGAACAGATGAAGAAGAGACTTCCATTTTCAGAAATAGTTTTTAAATTAATTAATTTTTTGATTTGTTTCATCTTATTTTATTTATTGGCTGCATTGGGTCTTCACTGCTATGCCTGGGCTTTCTCTAGCTGCAGCAAGTGGTGCATTGCAGTGCATGGGCTTCTCATTGTGGTGGCTTCTCTTGTTGCAAAGCACAGGCTCTAGGTACATGGGCTTCAGTAGTTGCAGCACGTGGGCTCAGTAGTTGTGGCTCGCAGGCTCAGTAGTTGTGGTGCAGCACGTGGGATCTTTCTGGACCAGGGATCGAACCTGCGTCTCCTGCATTGGCAGGCAGATTCTTAACCACTGCACCACCAGGGAAGCCCTTCAGAAATATTTTGAAACAAACATTCAGAGGAACACTTATCATATGCAAAGATCTTAAAATGTGCGAGAATATAAGTAAAATATTTTTAAAAACATGACTGAGCTGGCAGTAAAGTCAGAGAAGCAATGAGAGGGGCAGAAGCTGTGAGAAAATGCTAACCAGAGGGTAAGCAAGTGCTGGAGTCGGTGTTTATTCAGAGATTTCTTAAAAATGAAAGATAGAACTACGCTATGATCCAGAAATCCCATATCTGGGTATAAATCCGCAAGAATTGAAGTCAGGATCTCAGAGAGATGCCTGCACTTCATGTTCATTGCAGCATTGTTCGCAGTAGCCAAGGCCTGGGAGCAACCTGAATGTCCATTAGCACAGAATGGGAGAGAGAAAATGGGGTATATACATACAGTGGAATATTATTCAGCCTGTAAAAAATGGGAAATCCTGCCACTTATGACAACACGGATAAGCCTGGAAGACATTCTGCTAAGTGAAATAAGACACAGAAGGACAAAAACTTTAAGATACCACTTATATGGAAAATCTAAAATGGTCAAATTCGTAGTAGCAGAGAACAGAATGGTGGTTGCCAGGGGCTGGAGGTTGGGGGAGGGGGAGGTCTTAGTCAAAGGGTATAAAGTTTCAGTTGTACACAATGAATAATCCCTAGAGATCTATTATACTATATAAAGTCTGTAGTTAACAATACTGTACTGTATACTTAAAAGTTTGGCACATCTACTGTTGTGTTCTTCTCACAAAAAGAAATAATAATAATAACATATGTTGCTCAGTTCCTGATAACACAACCAGACCAAAAAAAGAAAAAGAAAAGAAAAATTAAGAATATAAAAAATCTGAGAAACACACTTAACAAACATGACCCAATTAATCTATATAGGACACTGCAACTGATGTGACCAAATCCACAGACTTCTCAAGTGCACATGATAGACTCACCAAAATTTACCATATGCTTTTCCATTAAAAAAAAGTCTCAACTTTTTTCAAAGGATTGAAAGCATTCAGAGCATATTTTCTGATAACTGTAGAATTAAGCTAGCAATTAATAACAAAAAGATAACTGGCAGATTGCCAACTGCCTGGTAGTCAAACAATATATTTTTATAATCCACAAGTCAAAAAGGAAATTATAAGAAAAATTAGAGAATATTTTGAAATAAATTGTATGATATTTAACTTTATCTATCAACTTGACTGGGCCACGGTGCCCAGATATTTGGTCAAACATTATTCTGAATGTTTCTGCAAGGTTTTCTTTGGATGAGATTTCCATTTAAATTGGTGAAATTTGAGTAAAGCAGATTACCCTCCATAATGTGGGTAGGCCTCCACCATTCAGTTAAAGGCCTGAATAGAACAAAGACTAACCTCCCCCAAGCAAGAGGGAATTCTGCTAACAAACAGCCTTTGGACTTGAACTGCAGCATCAGTTCTTCTCTGGGTCTTCATAATCCTGTGAAGCAATTCTTTAAAATAAATCTCTCTCTTTCTTTTTCTCTCTATCTATATATATTCACATACACACACATCCTATTGGTTCTGTGTCTCTGAAGAACCCCGACTAAAACAATGGCAGTAAATATAAGGCATATAAAATATGTGAGATAAAGCCCAAGAAATGCTTAGAGGAAAATTTATAGCCTTCAATGCCTATATTAAACATAAGAATGAAATCAGTGGTCTAAGCTCCTATTTCAATAAGATAGAAAAAACAGCTAACTAAACCCAGTGAAAGTAGAAAGGAAATAATAAACACAAAATCCCTGGAGGTCCAGTGGTTAAGACTTTGGCTTCCAATGCAAGGGGTGCAGGTTGGATCCCTGGTTGGGGAGCTAGGATCCCACATGCCTCACGGCCAAGGGACCACAACATAAAACAGAAGCAATGTTATAAATTCAATCAATAAAAAATCAGAAATTAACACATACTCAAAACCGAGATGAATCAATTAAGACCAAAATGGTTTCTTTGAAAAGATTAATAGAATGTTTAAACTTTTAGTAAAACTGGTCAAGAACAAAGAGAAAACACAAGTTACTGACACAGTTGACCCTTAAACAATATGGGTTTGAACTTATATGTGGATTTTTTTCAATAAATATATGCTACAGGATTATACCATCCCAAGTTTGGTTGAATCTGTAGATGCTGAACTGTGGACACAGAGGACCGACTCTAAAGTTATAAGTGGGTTTTCAACTATACCAGGGGTTGGTACCCCAATCCCTGTGTTGTTCAAGGGTCAGCTGCATACAACATAAAAAAGGAGGACATCATTGTAGATTTTACAAACCTTAAAAATATATGAAGATATTATAAACAATTTTATTTGAGTAACTTTTTAAAATTTTTGTGAAATAGACAAATGTCTTTTAAAAAGAAACTTGCCAGCTGACCAAAGGAACAAATAGGAATTTTGAATTGTTCTGTATCTGTTCAATAAATTGAAACTGTTCATAAAAAATCTTCCCAGAAAGAAAACCTTGGGCCTAAATGGCTTCATGGGAGAATTCTTTCATATGTTTAAGGCAGAAATAACACCAATCTTACATAATTTCTTCTATAGAAAAATAGAAAAAAGGTTACAACTCATTTTATAAAACCGGCAAAAGCTGGATACCAAAAACTGAAAAAAAAAAAACTTATAAAAACTATAGATAATTCTTATTTATAAACATACATACAAAAATCTTGAAATAGTAAATCAAATGCAGCAATATATAAAAAGGACAACATGTCACAGACAAGAGAGGTTGATTCCAGGTACGCAAGCTTGCTTTAACAACTGAAAATTGATCAACGTAATTTTCACATTGAGAGATCAAAGGCAAAAAATTAATATGACCATATTGATAGAAACATGAAAAATCATTTGATAAATATTAATACTTAATCATAATAAAAATAAAACTCTTAGTAATCTAGGAATAGAAAAGAACTTCCTAATTTGATAAAGGGTAGCCACAAAAATTCTACAGAGAACATTATACTTCATGGCGAATGTTGGAGGACAGAGGGAAGGAAAAGTGCTCACTGAGGCATCTTGAGACCAAAACACGAGGCAGGCAGCTCCATAGAGTCAATGGATCCGTTTGTTGTAGGGTAACTTACTCACAGGGAGGGATCTGGATCAGGTAGACAGTGACCCAGAAGCACGCTCAACTTCACTGCATACTGCCGAGGGGCCCTTGGGACCATTTTATAGTTAACCGGGGGTATGGGGGAGGGTGCTTGGAAACAGGACATGCATTCCTATGTAAGGATTTACGAATGGGTAACTAGTCTCGTGGGTGCTGGGAATATGTCAGGGAAGGTTTTCATCATTGTTTGGGGACTAACAGAGCATAGAGACCACCTGGTCCTAAAGATTGTTAAACAATGTCTATTAACTGCAAAGCTGTTGACAACAGAGAAGTGATTTACTGCACAGTACAGTTCTGCGGGGGCTCAGAAGAGAGGGCAGGAGAAACTGCAAGGGGCCACGGTGGCGTCAGTTATGCTAACCGCCATACAGTGAAGTTTTGAAAGCTTTCCCCTCTGAGATGGGATGTAAGTCAAGGATACATGTTGTAGTCGCTTTTATTCAACATTTTATTGTATTCAACATTAGGTTAATGATATAAGACAAGTAAATGAAATAAATGTTGTAAATAATGGAAAAGAAGTCAAACTGTCATTATTTGTAGAGGATATGTTGGCATATGTAGATAATCTAAAGAATCTATAGATAAACTACTAGAATTAATTAGTAAGTTTAGCAAGGTCACTGGATTCAAAGCCAATATGAAAACTCAATTATAAATCCATGTATTGATTTCAGCAACAACACATAGAAAACAAAAATTTTACAGTGAAACTTTTCCACAGTAGCACCACAGAACATTAAACATCTAGGAACACATGTAATACATTGTGTGCAAGACCTTTTCACTGAAAACCATGAAAAGTTATTGAAATGAATTGAAGATGTAAATATTGCAGCGATGTCAACTTTTCTCAAGCGGATCCACAGACGTGAAAAGGTGCTCAACTCTGTTATCAGGAAATGCAAAGTAAAACACGATAAGAAACTATAACTCATCAGAGCAACCCAAATTTAAAAGATAGACAGTATCTACTGGAGCGAACAGAACATTTATACATTGCTAGTGGGAGAATAAATTGGCAGAACTACTGGGGAAAGCTGTTGGGCAGTATCTGCTAAAGTTGACACGCGCCCATCCAAAGACCCTCAAATCCTTTCCTGGTTAGATGCACATGTTCACCTAGAGACACATACAAGCATCTATTAGCGACACTGTTAACAAGAGCAAAATACTGGAAACTACCCAAACGCCCAGCATTTAAATGGGTAGGTACGTGGTGGAGTGTTCACCCACTATGAGCTCTTGCTACGTGCAGCAGCTTGGACGGAGTTCACAGCATAATGATTGTTGAAACGAGTCAAATCAGAACCGGGGAGGATGGGAAAAGAGCTCTGGATTCAGGGAGACTAGAGAGACATCACAGGTGAACGCAGTGGGTAAAATCTGATTGAATTTCAGATTTTTAGAAAAGCTACACTGTACAATACATTTTGAGGATAATTAGAGAAGTATGTGTATGGACTGTATGTCGGATGAAGTTATTGATATAATGCAATGTTCTTAGGTGTGATAACGGTGATGAGACTGAATAGGAAGACGTCCTATTCTTGGGAGATGCACACTGAAGTGTTTAGGGATGAATACCATAATGTTTGCAGCTCGCTGTGAAATGGTTTAGTAAAAGAGAACTGTGTGTGTGTGTGTATTTACATTCAGAGAGATGGAGTCAGTGTGGCACATGTTAACAACTGATGAATCTAGGTGAGAAGGTACATGGGTACCCATTGAATTGTTCTTTTAACTTTTCTAGGAGATTACATTTCTTTTTTTGAAAAAAAGAAAAGGAAAAAAACCAATGGAATGCCTACCAAATTGTAGAAAATGTGGAAAATAAAACATAAAGAAAGAAAAAGGAATAGAAAATCCAAACAAGTTTTTATGGTTATAACCTGAAAATAAATTGCATCAGTGGAGCAGAATACCTGCTCTCCCTGTCTTTATTTAATATTGAATTGGAGGCTCTAGTCACACAGTAATGAAGGAAAGAAGGAATGAAATAAAGACTGAACAGGAAGAAAATAAATTATCTGCATAGAAAACCCAAGAGAGTCTACAGACAAATTATTAGAACTGAGAGTTCGCCCATGATTGCTGCATATAAGATCAATCAGCAAAAATAAGATGCATTTCTATATCCTAGCACCACAGAGCTAGAGAAAGTAATTTAAAAAAGATTCCATTTATAATAGCAGCAAAAAGAAGTAAGCAAAAAATAAATCTAGCAAAAGATTTATAAGTTGCTTAATGTAGCAACCAGTGAGACTTTATTAAAAAAAAATTAAAGAGAGCCACAGTGATAAGATAAAGATAAGCTTTGTTCATACATGATAAGATTCGACATCATAAATGTCAGTTTCCTCCAAATTAATTTGTAAATTCAATTCAATTCCAATCACAGTCTCCAAAGGTTTTTCACTGTACTTGACAAATGGATTCTAAAAATACATATGGGAGAGCAAGAATAACCAAGACAATTTTGAAGTTAGTAGCGTTTGTCCTGGCAGGTGTTGACTTAATACAAGGCCAGTGTAATTAAGATAGTGCAGTGTGGGTGTAAGGATAGAACCGTGAATCTGTAGAACAGACTAGTCAACTCAGAAATACACATGGAAACTTTATATTCCCACGTGAATGTGGAAACTTCATACTCGGCAGAGGTGGCATGACAAATCAATATAAAACGATGGGCTAGTCAATTAATCGATTCTCTTAATGGAAAAATAAAATTAGGTCCCATCTCCAATCAAGCACATAGGTGAACCTTGGTAAACTCATGACTTACATGTGAGGGGGAAAGTTGGAAACTTCTGGAACAAAATATTTATAAATATATATAAATTATATATTTTAAAATATGGTAATGTGTTCATTACTTCAGAATTGGAAAGGTTTTCTTAAACAATGCACAAAAAAGTACAAGCCACGAAAGAAAAACTTTGACCATCTTCACATTAAAAGTGTTTATGTAGCAAAAGTCACCGCAAACAAAGGAAAAATGTGGTCGCTCACTGGGAGAGGGGACCTGTCACGCAGATGACAGACACAGAACGAGGGTCAGGGACACATGAACAACTTCTATGAAACGGGAAGAAAAAGACAAGGCAGCAGCCAAATGGACAAAACCCACGAAAAAACATTTCTCAGAAGAAGCACCCCAGGCGCTGATAAAAAGGTGATCATCGTATTGGTCATTAGGGAATTATAAATGAAATTGCATCCTGAGTTTCCGTTTTCCTCCCATTGTGAGTAAAAACGGAGAGTCAGATAGCCCGCCGTGATGGCAAAGATGAAGAGGCCTGGAAAATCTCATTTGCCGCCGCGGGTGCAAGCATGTTCGTGATTTAAGGGGTGCGTATCTCACAACGTTGCCATCCCCTCTCGGGTACATTCTAGAGAAACTCTTGTGCAGAAGGAAGACGTACAAGCAAGTTCAAGCCAGCGTAATTTATTAGAGCAAAACCTGGAAACAAGTTCACTCCTCATCAGCGGGAGAACAAATAACTACTCATGGTACGTTGGGAAAATCACAGGTTACACACCAATAAAAGTAAATGAACCAAGGCTAAAAGTACAGCATGAATAAATCTCACAAACACAAAACTGGGAAGAAGCCAGAGTTAATAAAAAAAAAATACAATGTAATAATATTCATATGGCGTTTTAAAATTTGAAAGACATTATAAATGGTTTATAGATACTCACATATGTAGGAAAAATAAAACAACACACATGAAAATAATAAACATCAAATTCAGACTTTCCAGATTCCCTTTAGACAGAAGATAAGGACTGGAGAGAGCAGAGGGCTTTATTTGTATCAGTGATGGTTTCTCTCTTATCCTGGGGGGAGGTGGGAACACAGATGCAGCTTATATTCTGCTCTGTACTATTTTTTGCTATATTTCATACTAAGAATATTACAAATGAATAAAATAATATTAATAAAATATTTCGTAATAAAAAATGAAGAACATAAAACACAAAACTGAATAGAAATGAGCAAAGTTCCTTGTAAATGCCAGAGACTGGGCCCACCATCGAGGGCTTGAAGAGGATGCTGCCAGCTGACTGGTCCCACCTTGGGCAGGATGGGGGATCCAGAGTGAGGCACACACGCTTCACCTGGTTTAGGTGTTTGATGCACAGGACGGTGGCTGGTGCCAGCCCTGGGATACTGGGAAACTTGCGTGACATCACAAAGCTCAGAATCATGCCAGAAGTCACGAATTGCTCGAAATCCTTTCCAGGCTCATCCCAGGTATAGGGAATCTCGCCAGTCATTTATTCGCAATTATGACAGATATTTATTGACTACTCACTATGGGACCAAGAAAGTAGAGAAACAATAGAAAGCGAAATGGACACAGTTCCTGCCATCAAGATGACAGGCTGGGGGCCAAGATGGGCCTTAATCAAATGATCACAGAAATAAATCTGTTTCCAGAATGTGATAAGTGCTGTGATGGAAAAACCACAGGGTGCTATGAGAAAGCCCGCAAAGTCACCCACATATCGTTCAGAGGTCAGGAAAGTTTGCTGAGGGAGGGACATTGGAGCTGAGATGTGAAGGTTGAGAGGCGTTAACCCATCAAAGAGTGGAGGAAAGGATTCGAGGCAGAGGGCTCCAGGCAAGAGGAAGCACCTGGAGATAGATACTGGGGGAAGGGCAGTTTCCTATACTGTTCAACACACACTTGCCACATGACCCAAGAGAAACGAGGGCTTATGTTCATACAAAGCTTGTACGTGGATGTTTTATTCAACATGGCTAAGAACTGGAAACAACCCAAATGTCCTTCAACGTGCAGGTAGATGAACAATGAAACAAGCTGTGGCACACGTGTACAATAAACAAAATCCAAGGAACAAGCCGCTGTTTTACGTGACAACATGGATACATCTCAAACGTCTTTTGCTAAGTGAAAGTAGCCAGACGCAGAGGGCTTCATTCTGTATTATTCTATTCATATTTCATCCTGGGAAAGGCCAAACTACAGGACAGAAAATAAACCAGTGGTTGCCATGTGTTGGGGTTGGTCGGGGGCGGGGCAGGGGGAGGTGGTTGATTACAGAGGGGCACTGGGCGAGGAACATTTTGGTGTGATGGAGATGTTCTCTGTCTTGGCTGTGAAGGGATGTACACAACCGTATACCTTTATCAAAACGTATAGAACTGCACATTACAAGGTGTGCGTGGGAGGGGGAGATTTTACTGCATGTAAATTGTGCTTCCATAAAAAGAAAGGAAGGAGGGAAGGAGGGAAGGGGGGAAGGAAGAGAAAAAATAACCCCACCGTCCTGCCCTTGGGGAAGTGGTGACAGACTTCTCCATATGGCGGCCGGCACTTCCATCGGAGCTCCCCTCCCCCTCAACACACAGAATGCCGAATGCCCACCACCATGGGACGCAGAGCTGAACTTGAGAACAAGAAAGGGAAAGTGCGAGGTGCCAGAGTCAAAGGAGGTCCCAGAAGTCTGGGAGGTTAGCCAGAGCTGAGGTCGTGTCCCACGGGACACCTGCAGTCACCTAGTGCTTCTCACTGCCTGCTCTTGGTGCCATTCGAGGCCACTGGAGAGGCAGAGAGTTAGAATGGTCCTAGCACTCTGGGATCTATACTTGGGGAAAGAGTGTGTGTGCCAAGAAAGCCTGCCCGAGCAGCTCGCTATCTGGTTGGGAGAAAGCTGTACCAACTCCTTGCTGAGGTGCCGTGAGGTACCCTCCCCGGGCATCACACACAGCTAGGAGGGGCAGCCACGTATCACTGTCCAGGACTCACAAATGAAGCTTAATGGTTTGGGTGTACGACGTGCTCTTTCTGATGAGGAGGGAAGAATGTGTCCTGGGATGACCACTGCCTGTCTGTATATGTTAATTACACATCTACCCGCCTCAGCCTCGTAAAAAACACATCCGCTTGCCAGCATAAGGGATGGCGAGCCAGAGAAAGAGTTCCTTTCATTTGTCACCGTTGGCTTTAGAGCATAAGGAGGCCCTGCAGGGCCCCCACGGGAGTCACCTTGGGTGACCTCGAGAATGAAACCAAAAGGCTGGGGCTCTACTAAGCTGGGCGGATGCAGACAGCGGCGCGGGCTCCGAACCTGAGGCACGGCTCCAGGGCGCGTGCACACCTGTGCTCCACGATGCGGGCGGTGCCCCGCAGCTGGGCGGGGAGGTGGTCCTGCGTCCACAGGCATCTCCTTGGGACTGGGGGTGTGACCGTGGCGGGGACGGACTCACCTCTGAGGACTTCTCCAGACTCGAGTCTGTGAAAACTCCAAGGTGTCTGGGCCAACTTGCCCCTGCAGAAATTCCTCACGGCTTCTTGCAGAGGTGCTCAGAGCACTTGTCTAGAGCTTGTGTGCCCTCTTGTCGCGGAAGGGCATGCAGCCTTCCCTTTGAGCTCGGCTCTGCCACCCTTGCACGTGTTTCTCACGAAGAGACCGACCCTCAGGCCCTGTGACTGGCCCCAGGGGTGGGGCACCACCCAAGCTGGGCCAATAGGGCACCTTCCCTGGGATTGTGCACGGGGGTGTTGGCAAAGAGAAAACCCGTCTTTCTTGTTAAACCAATCCTGTTAAGGCCTCAGGATTGGCCTCCAGACCTGTCAGAGGATTTCGAAGGAAGGTGAGGTCAAAACAAAATGTGGAGAGATGAAAACAAAGGATCTTGATCCTGCTTGCATCCTGGGGTCCCACAGACCCTCAGGATAATTCTGCTCTGCCTTTCGTTGAGTTGGGTGGGTGAGGTAACAGTTTTTCTGTTTTGCTTAAACTAGGTTACAATGGGTTTCTTGTCCCTTGTCTCTTAAAGTGGGAGGGGATTCACTGCCCCACGAGGCAGACTGTCCTGTTGGACAGTGACCAGATCATGGGAAGTCTCTCCTCAGGCTGGAATGAGCCAGAATCAGCCTCCCCCATCACTTCTCCCAATCTCTCTGGAGAGAATTGGACCAAATATCCTCACTCCCAGCATGTCCTACAGGTATCTGTAGGGTGCTGACCTAGTAGACAGTGCTCTGGAAGGTCCTTCTGCATCTCTGTCTGGGCCTCTAGTCCACCCCAGACACCTCTTCTTGCCTTCCATGCCGGGTCCTCAATACGCATCACAGACTATGGCTCCCTCTGCCCACCTGTTCATCCCTGTTGGGACACTGCCTGGTGTCCCATGTGCAGAAAGATGTCGGCGGCAGGTCTCTGAGTGTCCTGCACGAACTCAGAGGACACATCGCCTGCCCCATTCCAGTGTCACCACTGTCACCACCAGTTACCACCACTGCTACTACTGCTGGCTACCATTTTTTGATTGCTAACCAGGTGCCAGGCCATGTGCTAAGATATATTGCCTCCTTTGATCCTGACAACAATTTTGTGAGGTTAATATTATTAACCATCCATTCTAAGGTGAGGAAACTGGGGCTCTGAGACAAGCTTCTTGCCAGGGATCCTGTAGCTAGTAAGGGGTAGAGCTGGACTTGACCCAGGTCTGCCTGACTCCAAGCCTGTGCTCTAAACTGCCCTCTTGGACCGTGGTCAGTGATGGGGTGAGAGGCCACCTGCACACGCTTTCCGGGCCCAGGTTTCTCCAATCTGGGAAAAGAAGCTGAGGGCAAATGCACACACAAATGCCTGCCTTGGCCAGATAACGGAGCTCATGAAATTTGAGCTGCTGAAAATAAAGATGCTTCGTAAATGATTATTAGCTCGAAACATGAACAAATAAAGACTAGCCTCGTTGGCCACTCTTAATTCATCCTCGGGGTGTCAGGCAAAGAAGACTCTAGAGAGAAATGCTAACTTCATCCTTGACAGGCAGGGAAACTGAAACCCTAAAGAGAGAGTGGCTTGCCGGAGGTCACCCGGAGACTCCTGGCATCCTGTCCAGTGTGCCCTCAACTGTACACCAAATTTTCTCTCTATCGTATTCCCCAGAGAAATATATTCCAGGAAATAAACAATATTCAAGACAGCTTAGAATACAGAGTGGGTCTGTCTTAGAAACCCAGTGGCTTCTATCTGTCTCAGGAGCTTCCTTGCTTCTACTTTTCCTTTATCTTTTTCCTTCTCTCCATCTCTACCCTCCTCAGTAAGTCATCGAGTACCTGAACCCAAGCCCAACACTGGGGTGCAGGGAGGAATAAGACATGCTGGGTGCCCTTAAGGCGCCCTCAACCCAGCAGAGGAAGGCGGGTCCTGTATGGGTGCCCAGGCCTGTCCTCTCGTTTGAGGTGGGTGAGTAGCATCCCACGGGGTGGGAACGCACGAAATAGGATTGACGCCAGTGGAGGCCCCCGAGGCTGCAGGGTAGAGGGGAGCGTGCAGAGGGGATGTAACCCCCAGGCCTGCCACTGGAGGCAGAGGCCCTGAGAGAGACGGTGAAGGTGTGGGCCGGGCTTCTGAGACTTTTCACCCCAGGGGGACTTCCTAACCGGAGGCCAAGGGGTGAAACCTGAGCAAAGCCTCGTCAAGGCTGAGGCTTTATTGGGGTCCGCAGCTGCTGCCCTCCCCTCGCCCTGGGATGGGTGCACTTAAGTATTGTGTGGCCAGCGGAGGGGGCTGCTGCTGCACGTTCAGGGTCAGACACACCGGTCCCTTGAGACCCCCGCTCCCAGCACAGAGCCCCACCTGTCCCCGGGGCAAGGCTGCTGCGCCAGGCACTGGTCAGTGGAAAAACCCGGCTGGTAGAGTCCACAACGGGGGAGCCGTTTAGGGGAGCCCGCAGGCAGAGCAGAGGGCCGGGGAGTGCTGTCAGCAGGGCCTCTGCAGGATGCTCCTTAACCAGCGCCACAGGCACCGGGAGTGAGGCCTGCTGACCAAGGGTGTTTACGGGCTGCAGCAAACAGTTATTTTATGGCTGGGGGTGCAGGCAGGAAATTGGGGTTTTACGGCTCACTGAACGTCAATAACAAGCCCAGTTAGAGACTCCACGGCCCTTCACAGGCCCAGAGCACTGAACAAATATTAAGTAAGAAACCCATCCATTCCAGCTCCTTCCTGGAGAAGTGCCTCTGCGAAACACTCCAGCCCAAGCCTTCTTCCTTACAGGGGGAGCCGGAAAGCCAAGTCCGCTTAGTTTGGTTTAGCTAGTTTTAGTTTCCTAAAGAAACAAAGCTTTAGTGATTCTTTTGGCTGGAGGAAAAAGAAAAACCTATTCCACCAAAGGGGCAACATAAAAGGATGAGTCATTACAATATCAATTGCTTGCATTTTATAGCACTTTACAGTTTTTAAAGGGTGATCACACTTGGCCTCTCACTCGGCCCTCATCACGAGCCTCCGGCGGCAGGGCTCCTCACCCTTATTTTATGGATGAGGAAGTTGAGTTTTAAAAGGTGGAAGGACTTGCCGAAGGACATTAGTTAATTGGTGAGTTACATTATTTGGGACTCTGTTGGTTGCAAGTAATAGCATTTTTTTTCAAACTGGATAAGAGAAGGAAAAAAAAATTCAGTGACTCATGTAACCAAAGGTTGGGCTGACTTCAGGCATAGCTGAATCCAGGAACTGCCATTTCCCCTCACCTCCAGATCCTACTTTCCTTTGTGGCTTGTGTCTCAAACAGACCCTCTCTACAAGGTGGCATCCGGCAAGTACTGATTTGCATTATTCTTGCAGCCGTAAATCCCAGTAGAAAGAGCTTCTTTTTTCTTTTGGTCTCAATAGAAGTTCCAGAGTTGAGTCTCATTGGACCAAGTGCCTACTTTGAAGCAATGACTGTAGCTAAGGGGATGGGATAGGCTGGCTGCCCAGGCCTGTGCTGTAGCCACTCATGGAGTGCACGGGCTCAGCACCCTGGCACTTCCCAGTCTCCCAGTGAGAACACTAGCTCCCTGCCCTTTGACAGTGAGACCAGGTTCACCAGTCAGTGAGTTAGGATACAGCTCCTCATTAGCGTTTATTGCGCCATCCTAAAAAATGAGTGAGCCCCCAAGGAGAAAAGAGAGAGAAACTTGCAGCATGGAACAGAAAGTATTGGAGGACAGAGGGAAGGAAAAGTGCTCACCAGACTGAGAAGGCATCTTGAGAATAAAAAACGAGGCAGGGAGTTCCATAGACTCAATGGATCAGTTTGTCGTAGGGTAACTTACTCACAGGGAGGGATCTGGATCAGGCAGAAGCATTTCCAGCCGCACTCTGCACCACCAAGGGGCCGTTGGGACCATTTTATAGTTAACCTAGGGTATGCTAGGAGGTGCCTGGAAACAGGACATGTGTTCCTAAGTCAAGATTTACGAATGGGTAACTAATCTGCTCAGTGCTGGGAATATGTCAGGGAAGCTTTTCATCATTGTTTGGGGACTAACAGAGCATAGAGACCACCCAGTCCTAATGATTATTAAACAATGTCTATTAACTACAAAGCCCTTGATGGCAGAGAAGTGATTTACTGCACAGTACAGTTCTAAATAGTGTCAGTGGAAGGACAGGAGAAACTGTAAGGGCCCAAGATGGCATCAGTTATGCTAACAGCCATGCAGAAAGCATACGCTAAATAAATGGTAAAGTTGACTCTAAAGGAAATGGAGCTGGTGTGAGTCATAGACAGTAGTTTTCAAAATTTCTGCAGGAAGCTTTGAGATGTTGCAGCCAAGAAAAGCAAGAGCTGCTATAAAGATAAAACAATAAAGAGCTCTTGAAAAATGAAAAGATGACTGCCAAAATTAAAATTTAATTAAAAGGTTGATTTATAAAGTCAAGGGAATCCCCAGAAGGTAGAAGAAAAAAAACAAAAGGATAGAAAATATAAGAAAAATAAGAGACATGAAAGACTGATCCAGAAAGCACAGCATCCGACTAATTGGAGTTCCAGAAAAAGACTTGAGAAAATGAAGAGAACAAAAGTATTCCTCAGGGCTATGGACCAGGTATTTAGACTGAAGGGCCCACAGAATGCCCAGCACAATGAATGGAAAGGGACCCGTATACACCGTGGTGAAACTTCCAAACCCCAAGGGTAAAGAGTAGATCTTGTAAAGAGCAGAACTTCTAAATAGAAACAAACAAAAAGATTGCTACCAAAGTAAACTCAGATTGGCATTAGACACCATATAGTAGAGAAAAAATGGTGCATACCTTTAAAATTATGAGAGAAAACAATTTCTAATCTGGAATTCTGTGTCCAGGTGGTCAGTAGCATTTATTAGAGTCTGAAGTTAAGAAAGGAGACATTTTCAGATTTACCAGGACTCAGAACATTTGTCTCTCACAATCACTTTTCTGAGAAAGTTACTTGAGGATGTGCTTAAGCAAATGAAGTCCTCTTTCTTGGACTAAAGAAAAAGAAAAATGTGGCACACAACCCAGGAGGGTGATTGAGGGAAGTTCCAGAATTCCAGCTGAAAGAGTTGGCCTGGAGAGCAATTAATCTAGTTGGAAAGAAAGAGCTGGATGATTCTAAGATGAAGATACCAGAAAAATAGGGAGTTGAGATTTTATATATTTATAGACTTTGGTACCACATAAAAGGGTATTATAAGCAATTACAAAGAAAAGAACAAGTAAGACGATGAACCAAACAAGAAGCTAAGGAATATAACCCCCTGAGAGATTTAATACAGAGGGGGAGAGAATGAATTCAGCACCAGACAGCCTGAACTGGGGAAATCCAGCTCTGGAAGCTTCTCTGTGCCTCAGTTTACTCATCTGTATAATGGGGATGACATTCATACATAATAGGACTTGCAAAAATTATGTGAATGAATACATGTAAGTAATTAGCACAGTGTCTGTCACATAACAAGAGCTCAGTAAATGTTAGCCATTATTATTATGGATTTTCCTGAAAGAATCTATTGGTTGGTGAATAAAACCAACCAATCAAAATCAAAAACACAGAATTGGAAAAACTGTAGTGATTCTTGTGTCCATGTAATTGTAGAACAAGAGTACCGGTTAAGGTCATGTAAATTACCTTAACAAACACACCCAAAATATATAAGGGCTCAAACATGACAGAAGTTTCTGTCTGGATCCCGTGCATTCCAAAGTAGTTGTTTCCTGCTTGGCAGCAGCTCTTCCTTAATTGGTGATTCAGGGCTCCAGGTGTCTGCCCCACGGAAGCCAGCATGCGTGTGCAGCTGCCCTGGGTTTGCATGCATCCAGCCAATGGGATGGGAAGGCACATGGAGGATCACCCACTGCGGTTTTCACGCGCCAGGGAGTCGGTACACAGCACTCCTGCTCACAGGCCGTCACCTAAAGCACAGGCACATCTGATCTCAAAGGACCCCGGGGAGTATGGTCCAGCTGTGAGGGAAGAAAGGGTGAAGGATTTGGTGACCACCATCTGTCACAAAAGGCTTGCAGCGTGGGAACAGAATGTCAGTGCTATAAACTTGCACAAAGTGAATAGTAATAGTATTCGGGGGGGAAGGAAAGTGGGAACATTATTAAGCATGTTAATTTCCTCCTTTCTTATCAGGGTATCAATCCACTGTGCTTCAAATTAAAACATAGAGTTTTTAAAAAACACTATAATGACTGTAATCTCCTAATTTTTCCACACTCGGTTTTTTCACCTTAAAAGAATCTCTTAAATGAATATCTTGCAGAGGAGAACAATTTATCTGAAATTCAGCAATTCGTTTAGCATAACCTCCATTTCCTTTCCTTCTGCTAAATTCAAGTAAAATTAAGTTCAGTACTTAAAGAATTTTTTTAATGCGTACACATCTTGGTCTCAAAGCTTCCTTCGCCTTTCCCAAAGCCTGAAAGTAAATCAGTTCAGACCTGCACCCCTGGAAGAGCTCACGTGGGCAAGTGAAATCCCATCACCAGCACAAAACACGCTCCGTCACTACTTGGCTGGACGATGCTCTGGGCCCACTCCCACGGCTTCTCTGTCAGTCAGTGTCACGTGGACCTGAGAGGAGGCTCGCGAGGGTATGGCTTCTAAGGACAGCACCCCTAGTCTCTGCCTTGCACCCTTGCAGTGCACTGGCTTTCACCGCTCTGCGGGAGGGAGCAGAGGATGTGGAAGGGAGAGGCTGGGACCGAGAGGACCAAGGCCTGCTTGTTTCCGTGAAAGAGATGCTGGACCAGAGTTGGGGGGTTGCTGGAATTCGCTGATGTGGATTCTCTTCTCAAATCTGCAGAAATGCTGGGAGGTAGAGCTTTCCAGAGCAGGAAGTGATCACTAGAGAAAAAAGAACAAGGGGGATTGCTGGAATCAGCTGATTCTAAAGGATTTGTCCTAAGTGCTCTGCAAGCAACCGTAGCACCACCTCCGGCCCCCATCAGGACCACTCAACCCTGCTGATGGCAAAATAACCTAACTGAGGTCTCCCAGGGACCTGCCAGCCAGAGGGCTCCCATGGACTCTGCTTCCTGGAGGCATGGAGGCGAACCTCTGCTCTTGATGGCTGCTGTGTGAGCTTTCCGATTGCTTTCCTGGAATGGTAGGCTTGGTGTAGACTGCATGAACCCGGGATCCACCAGCCAGTCCCCTGAGACACCTGCATCTCGCGGCTCACCCTAACCCACCCCTCTACCCCACTCAGGCTTGGGACCCTTTCTCCCAGGTCTTATGACTCCTCGGGCAGGGGAACAGGTCTGCCGTCAAACCACGTGTTCACCCAGCTCCAGAGACATCTCTACACCCTGAGAACCTTGATTGTCATTCGTGTATGTCAGTCAGTCATTCAGCAGGGATTTATTGAGGACCAAGGGCTTTGCTGCCATCTGGGAATACATCAGCGGACAGAGAAGCAGCCCCTGCCCTTGTGGAGCTTGTATGCTAACCGGAACAGGGATTTTTAACCTCAGCACCCTTGACATTTTAGACTGGATAGTTTTTGGTTGGAGAGTGGGGACCGGCCTGTGACTTGTAGGGGTTTAGCAGCATCTCCACGCTTTACCCAGTACCCACTCCTCCCTCCCAATAACGGCCACCGGCAATGTCTCTGGACATTGCCAACTGTCCCTGGAAGGCTAAATTGCCCCCGGTTGGGAACCACTGAATTGGAGAGACACACTCACACACACACTCACACACATGCATGCGCACCCCGCCCCCACAATACATCTAACACAAGGCTCACCATAGACAGGGTCTTAGACAAGTCCTGGGTCCCAGGGTTTGCCATCAGGACCCCAGCAAACCAGAGCTAACACTATTTTGTTGCCAGGCACTGTGCATAGATTACCTAATGTATTCCTTACAACATGACAATCCCAGTATTAACCATCCTCACCCCATATGACAGATGAGAAAACTGAGGCTTAAAAGGAGTTAAGCAACTCACCACAGCTAGTTAGTAGAATAACTGAGACTTGAACTCAAGCAGTCTGACTCCGGACCTGGCCCTGTGAACCAGGCACAGTCTGTAAACAGCAGCGTGTGTGCCTAACCTGCACCCTCAGAATGTCAAGAAGCTGAAATGGGATCGTGACAGGAAAGCACAGGGCAAACTCGAGAGAGAGGTAGACAATTGAAAGGTGAGTGTTTCCAGTTCAGGTGCTGGGCTGGAAATGACAGCAGCCACAGAAGAAACTTGAGACCAATTTGTGTTTCTCCTCCTGGTCTAATTTAAAACACGTTATTTTAGGGCCAATAAAAATCTATGGTGGACGAGAATGCAAAATCACATTACTGTTTTAGGGTGAAACTAGAGACTTCCAAGAAAGTGTATCTTTGCTCCTATCCTTAGAGAAACTCTGCTTAATGGTAACAAGAACAATATGAACAACTAGTACTCACGAGCCCCTTCACGTGCAACGATTGCTGTTCCAGGCCCTTTGCTTCTGTTACCTCACTTAATTCTTACAGAAGTCCGTTACATATGCACAGGTTTTAAATGTCAACTATACCGTAAAAAAAAAACCATTTTGAAAAGAAAAGAACTAAGATGTGGATTAAGAAATGGGGCAGTGTGAACAGATGCACATTTCTCATTCCTGAGTAATCCTTGTTATTTAACTAAAAATAAGTATTATTTTACTTTTTAAAAAAGCCCTATGAGGTTGATTAAAGCAATCCGGGGCCGGGAGAGGGAAATGACTTTGCTGTCATTTCCTGCAGTCAGACCCACAGAAACAGCGCTAGCTCAGGCCCGTGCTGGGTACTGCTCAGCCTCTGACGTCAGCGATGGAGCTCCCGAGGGTCACTTCCTCTGGATGGAGGGCACAGGGAGATGCCCAGAACGGAGCCAGGAGCGGTGGCAGTGGCAGGCAGTGGAGGGAAGGTGAAGCTTTCTGCACAGAGTGTGAGGTGTGGCCCCCAGGAGAGCAGAGAGGGTCTGGTCCTTGGTTCTCTCCTGAATCCAGGAGACTTTCCTTTGGGACAGGTAGAAAGAGGCTGGAGACAGACACAGGCAGGGATGGGGTGGTGCGCGAAGATGGAGCTAGAAAGTTGGTGGGGTGTAGGCAGACAGCAACAAGAAAGAACCTGGGACCCTGCCCTGCCCACTTCCCCAGGCACAAGCCAGCATACTGATGTTTCTCAAATTATGGTCCAGCACCACCTGATGAGTTCATGGAAAACATGTATTTCCCATGTTAATTTAAATGACAAAAGACTGTTTACTAAAATAAAAAATCTAACAGAGTCATGGGCTTGTATGTTTGTCCTATTATATACATGGGAGAAGAAAGTCCAACAGTCCTGTCCTCATCTGACAGAGCATCTTACAAGCATTTCTATTCTTTACAAATACAGAGATGTCCATTACGGCATTATCACCAGGGACATGATTGGTCCAAATTGCAGGATTCTCTTTAAAGGTTATTTTCACAGGACGTGTCAAAAAATCTCTGAAGTCTTGAGAGTTTTACACAATCCTTCTCTTCGAATTATACTTCTCCAGAAAGATTTATATCAACAGGAAGCGGAACACACTGGCAATAGGTTCACAAATGTTGACATGTTCTGGTTATCTATTGAGATGGAACAAATAGCCCCAGATCTCAGTGGCTTAAAATAATACTTTGTAATTATCTCTCATGTCTCTGAGGTTGATTGGACTCAGATGGGCAGATGTCACTTGGAGTCTCTCAGATAGCCGCATTCAGATCTCGGCTGGGGCTGCTCTCATCCGAAGGCTCGACCAAGCTGGACATCCCACGTGGCTCGCTCACAAAACAGTCTGCGTGGGCTCTTGACTGGAGCTTCTATGCGCAGCTTCTCCAAGGACTTGGCCTTCCCAGATGTAGAAGCTGGGCTCCTACAGGGAGCATCTCCAGCGAGCATTCCAAGAGGCCCAAGCAGAAGCTGGGAGGTTTCCCATGATTTAGTCTTGGAAATCTCAGAACGTCACTACAGTGCATGCTGTCGTCCAGCACATCACCAAGGCCGGCCCGCCTCAAAGGTGAGGGAAACAGCGTCCCCCTCTTGATGTGGGGGCAGCAAGCAAGGTCAGGGAGGGAAGGCATTGCTGGTCATCTTTGGAGATTATCGGTCACATCTGCCAGTCTCCACAGTGCGTGGAAATCAAGACTGATGTTTTCATAAATGATCTCAATTTTACATCGTATCAAATGGGATTATTTGCAAAAGAAACACCTCACTCTCACTGTAATTATAGAAAAGAGGGTACGTCACCGTCATTCATTTCTGAAATGCTTTTGTTAATTATGGACACTTCAAACTTTGAAGGTAAGATCTAGAATATAATTAGTGTTACAAGCAGTCGATAAATAACTCTCAATTCTGTGACAGAACCGGAGCACGAGATGGTAAGGAGTTTTCCTTATGAGCACGATGTAAGGTGGAGATCTCACGCATCTTTAGCACTGGGCGTGACAGTCACCCTGAATCAGCCTCCCTGGTAGTGATGGCACCCAGAAATCGGCATTTTTGTTACATTTATTCACGGCGCTGTATTCATAGCTGTTAATTCTTCTCCTGATTAGAATCCCTTCCAGGCCTGTTGATCAATATAAAGTATCGTGAAGATATTGATGACAATAAACATCTTGTCATTTATTTAGCACTTAACCACCTTCCAAGTACTTTTCACTGATTATTCAATTTTGTTTCATAATAATTCCCCAAACCTCCTCTGGTGTCTTTGCTCTGTGACACTGGATTGACCCTGGCTTTGCCTACAGAGCTCCTCAAATTCACCAACTTGACTTTGCCTCTGAGAGTTCTTCTCCAACATGGCATTAAGTCTCCTCCAAAACACCTCCCCACTTCCTCCTGTTCCACCTCCACCTGGAAGCCCATCGTGATTTGAATGAGGGGAAAGGAGATCATTCTTCATGAAGACCCCTTAGGCCCTTCACTAACCAGCCAAGAAATAAACCTGTGAAAGGTCTTGGGGGGGCAGCAGAGAACCTGGGGGGAATCCCTGGATGTGAAGTCACAAGGTCTAGATGCTCAGCCAAGCTCAGCTACGACATCTTGTGACCCAGACAAGGCCCTTCTCCTCTCTGGAGCTTGGTGTCCCCACCTATGACATGAGGCTGTCAGCCACCATCAGTGGATTCACAGGTGCTTAGGAGTGGCTTTGAAGCTCCTCAGGGGTGCTGCTGTGTAATGTGGGCAGAAGGGGCCCCAGGTAATTCTTCTCCCTGCTCCCCCTTCTACCAGAGCAGCCTGTCTTTTGTTTACAACTCAAATTTCCACATAAAACTGTGTGTGGGGAAATGGTTTTCAGTAACAACAATAAACAATGCTTCTCTTGGACAATATGACCTCTAGCTTCCCTTTCAGCCCTAACATTTCAACATAACTGCCAACAGTGCAGTGCTGACCACGGGGCCAAGGACTTCCCATCCGTTATACTACTTAATTCTCTCCGTCAAAAACGGAGCCTCACGAAGAGAAGATGCTTCGTGTGCTTTGTCAGGGGCCACCCCGCTGTGTCCCTGCTCAGACCCGGATTTGCTCTGGGTAGCTGGTGCTGCCCTCTGGCTTCACCACTACATGGTACTACTTTCCAGCCTGACGACTGGCCCAGACTGCCACAGACCAGGTGTCCGGGGGCTCCAGCCATGGCTCCTCCCACCCTCCTCGGCCCTGTAGAGCAGTGTAAACGCTCCAGGCCCTCTCATGGGTGGGAACAGGGCCGGGGTGGAGGGAGAGGAGTGGTGAGGAAACTTGCACAGGGCCGTGCGTGAGGGCACAGCAAAGCCTCAGGGCTTGGGTCAAAGCCCACAGGCAGGGCTGTGGGGCAGGGACAGGGTCCTCTCTGCCACTCTGCAAACTTACTGAGGTCCTATGATGTGCCAGGCACTGTCACAGGGCTGGGGATACCTAAGCGGATAACACAGACCCATATCCCTGCCTTTCTAAGGCCTATATTCCAAAGTGGAGACTCAGGCCACCAAGACAGATAAGAAAGGTAAGGAAAATTGTGTGGATCATTAAATAATGTTAGAATAACGCAGGAGGGACTACCCTGGTGGCAGTCAAATAAACAGATAAATAAGTAAATTAATAAAAGCGTTAATAAAGACACATTATTATTAAAAAAAAAAAAGGTAAGGCAGGAGTGATGGGGTGAAGAGCAGAGGGCTGGTCATTTTAGATAAAGTGAGCAGAGTGGCCTTACGCAGAAAGAGGGTGACGTAGGGAGTGAAGACCTGAAGAGGAGAGTCCATTCCCCCCTGCATCCTCTAGGTGGCAGCATCCTCCCATCCGCTGACGGCACCTGGCAGGTCCTCTTCCCAGCCCAGGTGTGCTACCTCTGCGAAGCTTGTTTAAATATGACATTATGGGAACCAGGGCTCCTGAGCCCATCTAAAAATGCTGGCTAAACTGGAGAATCCTAGAAAACAGTGCACAAAGAATTCTTGGGGTGTGAGTATTGTTCTGGTTCTTGACCCGGATACCGGATAGAACAGGTATGTTCATTTTGTAAAAATCCACTAAGTTAAACTTATGGTCTGTGCACCTATTGCCCACAGGTCACACTTCAATAAAAAGTTAAAAATGACACACACATCTTAAGGATTCTATTTTAACATGAATCATAGTTTTTATTATATATCCCATCTCTTGTTAATTAGAGCTCTGTGCCATCTTTCTTAAAGTTTCTGAAATGTATTAGCACAGATTAAATGCTCGGAGCCCTGCCTGACATGTAGGAAGCACTTCATAAGCATTAACACTGTTTTCTTTTGTACACAGCATGATGCATCCCCTGTGATATCCAGTCTCACTTTCTTTACGGTGGAGGAAGAGCTTAGATACACTTGCCTAGCAAACTGATGGCAGACTCCTAGAATTTTAGAATTTCCTCCAACCATTTGCAGGTAACTTGCTGGTACCAATTTTAATAGAAGCTCTAAAAGCAATTTACTTTTATGGGTCTTTCAAAAGTATTCACCTTAGCTTTTACAGAACTCTCTCTCCATGCCTCTATCGCATCAGCTGACATATTAATTGAAGTATGTAATTCAATAATGAGATCAACTGGCATAAAAAGATTTGGAGATGAACACAACTGGGCTGGAGAGCTTGACTGATCAGGAGAGTAGGTTCTGTAGAGGTTGGATCAGAGAGCTATCACATACCATTTTAAGTGTTAGCGTCCCCAGGATCGATTCTTACACGATAATTAATGGGCTAGTGCACCCATCAGGCTTCGCTGAAAGTGCTTGGTGAGGTTGCCTTTGGGAGCCAGGAATAATGAGCAGGACCGTTCATTCTGCGATTTCTGTGCACCAGGCCCTGTGCTAGGTGCTTTCCACACCCGCCCAGGAATTTTATGAGGGCGAGAGTATCATTTACCGCTGGAAGCTCTTGATGTAGGACAAACACTCCAAGAGTCGGTGGCTTAAAATGACCCGTGATCTTCATTTAGCTCCTAATTCTGAGCGCAGGCACGTGGGCTGGGCTCCGTCGCATGTCTGTGGCAAGGTGCCCATCCGCTGCACAGCGCTGCTTCTGGGTGTGCTTGGCTCCCGGGCCACGTGGCCGCTCATCCTCCAGCAGCCCAGCCTGGGCTGCTTCACACTGCGGCTGAGCTGGATTCCATGCCAGAGAGCGGAAGCCTCCAAGGTCTGCTTAAGCTTAGGCTTAGAATCGGCACAAGGTCATTTCCACCAGTCCAGCAGCCAAATTACGTCACAAGGCGCCCCCCAGATGAAGGAGGGACGCGAGATACCCCCACTTTTTTTGCAAAGTCACACTGGTGCAAGCATTAGGGGCACAGGAAGGGGAGTGATTGCAGCCACCTTTGCAAGTATACCACCTTCATTTTATAAATGAAGAAACTAAAGCCCAAACAGGTTAAGCTGACTAATCTATCCAGGGTCTGTCCGCTCATAAGCAACCAAGATAGAATAATACATGCTAAGCTGTTTTATGGAGAAAGGAAAGGGTCTAGAGCAAATGGGGTCATGGTCATTCTTAACATCCACTAAGTATCCTTGATTATTTATACAGCTCTAGGTCACGCTCACAACCCTCACCGCATCCTCACAAATTTCTGTGACGAATGATTGTTGTTTGTCTTCCCCATGGCAAGAGGGACCATCCCAGGTTTTGCCCCCTAACTTTATCCTCTCACTGAGCACGGTGCCTGGTACATGGCAGAAACTCAAAACATTTGTTGAGTGAATGAATGAGTTAGAGAAATATACACTAGACAGGAAGTCCTCAGCTCCGGCTTCTGTGGCAGAGACTACTTTTGCTTACGCTTCTCCTCTGTATTTCCTGGTCTCCTCTGTTATGGGATGTCATGTCATCAAATTCTGACCCATCCATGGGGTGAAAGGCATGCACTGTGTCCAGCCATGGCCTCTCAAATGTCACAAGTGGTCTTCAGTTCCCTCTCTTTTCTCTGTTGGCATGGCTGGCAGCAAAGGAGTCACAAGACAGAAAAAAGCCCAAATTCTTGAGTCACTGATTGGAAACGAGCTGCCCACACGGATCCCTGACCCTCCTTGAACTGTGATAGGAGCAAGATATGCTTTTATTGAGTTAATCCCTGAGGTTTGAAGTTATTTGTTACTGCAGCACAATCTAATCTACCCTGACCTAAAACACCTTCCCAGCTCTGCCATTAACTCCTTCTACCCTCTGGCCAGTCACAATCTCTCTGGGCCCCAGGTTCCCTCTTGGTAAAATGAAAGGATTCCACACAGTGATCTCTGAAATCCTTCCGATGTTAAAATTCAGTTGTTCTGCTTGTATATTTCCTCCCTCATGCCTAGCACAATAGCCAGACACCATAAATGGTTGCTAAAGAAGAGTACCTCTTATATCTGAAGTCCTTCCCCACAGATAAAAGCACTTTAATATCTTAGAAATTCAAAGCTATTACTCAGAATACTTAAACAACAATATCCAACATCCAACAAGTAAAATATCCATCGAAATCACAATGGTGGCATCCTCATCAAGAGGCTGGGGAACTGTCAGACATCTACTCTTCAGCCTTCTAGAAGTCCCCCCGAGCATCCTGCTCTGTCTGCCCTTGGCAGTCTGGTGGCCCCAGCGTTCCAAGTGTTTGCAAGTCTCACCCTCAGACTGTCTCTATGTTCCACTCAGCCGACTCTGTCGACTGCCTTTCTCAATAGAGATGATCTCATTTTTCAAAGGATCCCACTAATGCCTTTTCTTAGACAGTTGTCATTAAAGGCTGCTGCCTGGATATCAGTCACCAAGAAGCAAAAGTCCCATCTTTGATGAGATGTAGCCAAGGTGACCCAGAGTCCTAACGACTTAACTGGGTTTCAAATCTCCTGAGGTCTAGCCTAGCTCTGCCATAGGTTCACTGTGTGTGAAAGAGGCAGAAGGCAAGCTGCTCTTCTTGGGCTGGGGTCCCTCTTCCTGTTAAAACTGAAGGTCACTGCAGCTGCTAACATCTCAGTAACCATAGTAACAGCGGACCACATGACAGATGTCTGATTCCCATCAGAAAATGTCTGGTGTTAAGTGTCCTTCATCCTTTCCCTCACCCCCACCCCAGATCTTGTTAGGTGGCACGGAAGGTCTCCCAGGGGAGCAGCTCAGGCATGGGAAATCTGAACTGACAGCATTAATTAAACCTCTTATTCCCCCCAGAACATTTTGCATTGCCAGGCCTGGAAGCCAAGAAAACCTCCCAGGGAAGCTCTTATGAGAGAGAATGCTAAGTCTATCGCCAGGGAATGAGGTGCTTCAGCTCCACAGTCAGCAGCAAATGATGCTCAGTAGGAAAATATGCCTGGCATACAGCAGGCACAAAATAATACTTGCAGGAGAGTCATCTAATCAAAGGGAACTCCTTCAGCAAATGGGAGCCCTTTCGAGCCACTGGAAGTCCTGCGTGAGATGATCACGTGAACCATTCACCCTTTTACCGAGTGCCTGCTGTGTGCACCCGTGGGTGACAGCATGACGGCTCTAAAAGTATCCATTTGCTGAATGAATCCCATGTCCCCGGGGGGTGTCTGGGGCTCGAGGGCAGGGTGGGAAGTAAGTGGAGGGCAGGGATCGCGTCACAAGGGGCTCTGGATTCAACCGGAGCCTCTCAGGTTTGTTGCTGGAGAAACTTTGAAAACGTTTGTGCATTTGAGTGGCAGGATCAGCTCTGCATTTCAGACACATCCCTTTTGGTGCTCTGTAGGGAAAGGATTAGAGGGAGACTATTGTTATGACCAAAGACATGATGTTCTAGGACTCCTGAAGCCAGGCCTTAAGGGGACCTGCAGCTTCTGCTTCCTTCCTCTTGGAACCCGGCTGCCGTGCTGTGAGAGGCTCCAGCCACGTGGAGGAGAACCCAAGTGCTCAGCACACAGCCCGGCTGTGCCCTGGGCAGCAGCCAGCACCTTCTGCTTGCCACGCAGTATGCTGTCTTGGATATTCCAGCCCAGCAAACGGTAGTCCCAGAAGACACCAAGTGGAGCAGCTCAGCCACCCAGCGGAGCCCAGTCAATGGGAGACATCACAAAAGAATTGTTCTAAGCCACGAAGCCACGGGTTGATTCTGCAGAGGTGGATAACAAACCCTGGCAGGTACCAGGGGGTGGTCACGTCTACAGCTCAGCAGAAAAGATCTGGCTGGAATGATCACAGATTTGGGAGTCATCGCTCCATGGGAAGTTGGGAGCCCTGTTTCAAACGAGATTGCCTCTGCTCCTTCTCACGCATGTCCAGGGTGCCCGGAGCACAGCCGGCACAGCAGATGCCTGCCGAATGACATGGGACACTCCACATAGTGAGAAACACTGGAAATCCCTGTGTTGTGACTTAAGGCAGTCCTCCTCACGCCTGGAATTCTAATTGCCCCCATGCTAAGCACACTTATTTCCCCCCCTCTGAATCAAAGTGTGGAGTCCTAGCTGCTGCATTTGATACCTCATCCTTCTAAGATAAGTCCTTTCCGTGAGGCTGACATGTGAACTTGGAATCTGCAAACTTGTGTTGGGGTTCAGGATGACTGGCTTTTTCTAGCTGCCCCACATCCCCTCTGGGCCTCGGCTTCCTCATCTGTAAATAGAGATGAGAAAATCTGCAAGTCTGATTAGGTAATAAAGGTAGATTCTGGGTCACGGCTAAAGAAGTGCAGATGTGAACAGAATCACTGCAATCATCCTCACCAGGACGCGCGGCACCATCTCAACCCCAGACATGCACCAATTCCCTGTCCCCGGCTGCCAGCCCCTCTCCCTGGTAGTAAACACGCGGCAGGCTCGGGAGATGGGACATCTCCAGCTTTGCGTGTTTGAAAACGCTCCTGTTGGACTCGATTTTCCAGCCTCCTCGGCCAGAGAGAGTGAACAAAGGGTGAGCAGTCTGGTAAAATGACCCCCTACCCAGATCCGAGCCGCAGGCCTGGGTTTGAGCCCCGGTTGGCTCGCTAACCTACGGCACAGTGCGACCTTGGCCAGCTCCTGCCCTCCTGGGACCCAAGCGTCCTTCCAGGTAAAGCGTGAAGGGTGGCCTGAGACGACCCTCCGGTGGCTTCCACCCGAGCGGCTCGGGCCGCGATCGGGGTGGGGGGTCGGGTCACGTGCTGGCGCCGCGGGACGCTGGTGGACGGTGCGGAGCGCGGGCGCACCAGCCAGCTGCGGTCCAGCCTCCCGCGCTGACGTCCTCGGGCCGCCCTCCCGCCCCGCCCCTCCGGCGGCGGGAGAGCTGCCGGCGCGCCCGGATCCCAGGTCCGCAGGTGCGCGGCGGCGGCGGCACCGAGCCCCGCGCGGGGAGCGGGCACCATGGTGCTGTCGGTGCCGGTCATCGCGCTGGGCGCCGCGCTGGGCACGGCCACCAGCATCCTCGCGCTGTGCGGGGTCACCTGCCTGTGCCGGCACATGCACCCCAAGAAGGGCGTGCTGCAGCGGGACCCGGACCCCGATCCCGAGAAGGCGAGGCCCGGCTTGCTCCGGTCCGCCCAGCAGGTGAGCGGGGGCGCTGCCCCGGCCTCCCGGGCCCGTGGGGTCTCCCGGCGGCGGCGTGGGGGGGAGGCAGCGGTCGGCCTTCTTCTTTGCGCGAGGGAGCACGCCGGGGAGGGGGGACAGCGGACGTGCTCGGGGACCCTCCGGGGGGGGGGGTCCTGAAGGCCTGGGGGTGGGGGAGGGGTCTGGGAGGATCTTCAAGAGCACGATGGGGGGGTTGGGGGACAGGAGAGGAACGGGGACGTCGGGCGAGCGCTAAAGGCGCGGGCATGGGAGGGAATGGGAGAGGGGGCTTGAATGGGAATGGGACTGGAGGGGAGCTGGGGGCCGGGAGGCGAGTGGGGGGGGGGGCCGGGAGGAGTGTTAAGACAGGGATGCTGTGAGGCAGGCGGCTGCGGGAGGGGGCTGTGAGGGTTAGGGGAGACTGAGAGGGGGACTGTGGAGGATGCGAAGCTCGAAGAACTGGGGAGAGGAGGCAGGGGGGCTGTGAGAGAGGGGAGGGGGCGGTTGTGGGCTGGTGGAGGGAAAGCACCGACAGAGCTGGGGAGGGAAATCCACCAAAACCCAGCGAGGAGGTGGCGGCTGTGGCTGCCGGGGGAGCCGGGGAGGGGCAGGTGGGCCAGGCGTGCCTGGGGTCAGGAGAGGCAGGTGAATAGGAAAGGCCTGAAGGACCCTCACCCCCTCCAGCAGCCCTCAGCTCCAGCCAGCTTGAGGGAAGTAGCTGCGACCGCCCCCAAGATGTGTGTGGAGACGCCCCTGGAGACAGGAGGGCTTTGGCGGCACACATTAGCTTTTGCCAGAGCCTCTCCGGGCAGGAAATGGGTGGCGGCGTCCCCATTGTAAGTGCAGCAGAAGAGGTCTGGGAAAGGTTTGGTGGGACTGCGCTTCCCCCAGCTGTGATCTGCAGGACACATTCCCCAAAAGGCAAGTGCCAGATGTCCTCTGGAGACCCAGAAAGAAGAGCCTGGCTGGAGTGACGGGAGGAAGGCAGGCCCTGGGGCAGGGGATGACTTAATGACTTCCCAAGGCTCTCTAGATTCCTTACAGAGCTTAGAGTTCCAGGAGCAGCTCGACAAAGCTGCGATACCGCCTTCCTTTTGCCAATTAATTATTCAAAAGCTCAGACCCAGCAGTTGCTCGGGGCCTGTGTCAGTCACCGTGAGTGGAAGGAAATGGCTGCTGTCCTCGAGGCACTTACAAGCCGAGAGAAGTGACATTGACGCTGGCAAGAGAGGAGCCAGCTGGGCAGTGGGATGTGGGGTGCGGAACCATCTGAAATGGGAGTAGTGGACTCCCCACGGGTGGGCACGGGGCGGGGGAGAGGGGATGTTGGATGAGCCTTTCTCCAGACGTTGGGGCCTCAACCTCCTCTCCCACCTGGCACACTTAAGGGACGGCCATTCTTCTCTGGCACCGTCCCCTCCCCTCCCCTGAGAGAACTGCTGGGGACAGCGTCGGTTACATGACCTCCGGGATGCCTTCCAACTCTTTGTCTTATTGAGGACCAGTAGCCCCCGTGGTGGCCAGTGATCTGTTAAAGACAGACCAGCTCATGTGTCTCCCTGGCTTAAAATCCTCCACAACTTCTCACTGAGCTGGGAACAGATCACAGCAAACCGGAGCCTGGCACGTACTGTGTGCCAGGCTCCGAGCTAAGTGCTTTACACTTAATGCATGGAGCAACTCAACGAAGGACATATATGATGAGCCCAACTTAAAGATGAAGCAGCTAAGGCTCAGAGAGGGTAAGGGATTTACCCAAGGCCACACAGCTCGAGAAGTTTTAGCACTGGATTCGAGGCAAGCCAGTCTGGTTCTGGAGTCCATGCGGTTAGCCACTCCACCGCACACCCTCACCTGCTTGATGTGGCAGGTGTTTACCTTTCCAGCCAAGCTCACGCCAGGTTCCTGCTTCATGGGTGGTCTCAGCGTCCCTGGGTTTTTTGATCCTTCTTGAAGACATCAACCCGTCCCGTTTTCCTCTGGCTTTTCACACAGATGGCTCCTTCTCATCCTTTAGGTCTCTTTCTGTTTGAATTTTACCTCCTCAGGGAGGATTTTGTCTACAGCTGCATGTAACAAAGCCCCCCTCCCCCCATTACCTTCTCTGTACCGTTCCTTCCCAATTCTTTCTGTAGCACTTGTGACAATTGGATGTGCTTTTTCATATCTTCTTGCTTGTATAATATTTATTCCCAGCACCTACTCAGTGTCTGGAACCTAGTAGGTGCCCAATAGGAAACTGTTGACAAATAAAGGCAGCCGGTGCCCAGCCACTGGGGATTATTGTCTGAGTTATTTCTTCAAATGTGGTTGCATTTTGCACCCACTTTGCCACCCAGGGCCAGCTCAGAGGTGCACAATAAAAGCTTGTGGATACGTGAGACCCATCCATTCACATCCCTCACTTGGTCCCTCAGGGACAAGGATTTGGACACCTGGGGCTGAATCTATAGGTGTGAATGTGATGAAGCAGAGATCTCACAATGTCGATTCAGCTGTCATGGCGCTCAGACGGATTCAGCCACGGACACAGATAAAGTACACAGAGAAAAGACAGTACGTTGACATTTCAAAACAAGTAAAGGAGGTGGTATTAGGGGTGGCAGATGACAGCAGGGTGATGGGCGTGGCACATGTGGACAAAGAGGAGGAGAGTCTTTCCCAAGACAAAGGAAGGCTTTCTGAAGATGCTCCTTAAACAGAGAGGTCACGGGGGCTGGGGAAGAGGGCTCTATATTCCTGAAGCCATGAGAACTGGGATGTGTGTGGGATACAGAGTGACTGCCCAAGTCTCTGTAAGTTTCTGGCTGCGGTTGCTGGAAAAATTCCTTGGATTTGTTGTCCATGCCTGGGAATCCAATTTCTGGTCACGAATGGTCAGCTGAAGTTGAAGTTTGCAGTGATTTTGAAAAGAACTTTGAAATTTTCCCCGAGGGTTCTTCACCTGAGGCCCACAGGCCCCAATAAGGAGTCTGTCGTTAAAATGTAAGGGGTTATGAGCCTATTAAATCTCCCGCTAGATTCTATTATTTAATGAAAGAATACAGAGGCCCGCATATAGCCATTTCCCTCATTGACTTGATCGGATGGGCTGTTGTAGTCCTATGTCTTTCATTTGCTGCTTTTTCAAACATTCTGAGGAAGTACCTGTAGGTTTCTGAAGGAATGTATCTGGCATCTCTGCCGAGCGGGAGGTGAGTGCCAAGGCAGAGAGTGCAAACCCTCCGTCACGGCTGCTCATGCCTCCAGCTGGCTTCAATTTGTATTTTTTCTTGGCGTTTCTGAAATATACACTTTGGACCCTTTCTCCTGCCTTCTTACACAAGCCCTCACCCTCACCCGCATGCAGCCCTTCCGGGGAGGAGAGGGATTCAGTCTCACTACGCTGTCCTTGTGCTCTGGTGGTATCACCTGGGACCTCCCTCCCTGTTGTCAGCCCAGCTTTCAATGCTCGGTTGCTATGCAGTGATGACCAGATGCTTGAGCCAGGAGACAGAACAGAGAGGCAGACATGGGGTGTGTGTGTGTGTGTGTGTGTGTGTGTGTGTGTGTGTTCATCTTCACGTCACCGCTGGTGCTGAATCTCTTAGTGACAGGCAGCCAGACCCCTTGGTTCCTTCCCCCGGAATTTCTTTGTCACGCTGTCTGCACAGGCTGTCACTCAGAGCATTTCTGGGTCCTTGCAGAGGAAGCCCTCCTTTAGGAGAACCTAATAGCCACAGAGCGAGAAGGCGAGCCGCCCTTCCCCACTGGCCAGTGCCCTGACATCTTAGCACAAGTTGGGCTCCTGTTCTCAGAAAGCTTTAGTTTCAATGTATGATTTTTCTTCCCACCTGGTGCTTACCTTGTCTCCTTCCATGAATCTTTTCCAACCTCTTCTCAGAGATTCCCAGAGTAACCCTGCTGCTGTCCTCTTGACGCTAACATGTGGTCAAAGGCTTTAGTCAAGGTCCCTCAGCAGTGGTCCCCAGGCCTCTTCTATCCACATCTCTCAGCCCCCAGCGCTACTTACTACCAAGCTGTAAAGCTCTACCCTCCTGCCAGCAGAGTTGAGAAGCAAAGTGGCTTTTGATGGAGTACTGTGTTAGTTCATTCAGGCTGTTAGAACAAAACACCACAGAGTGGGTAGCTTATAAACAAAAATTTATTTCTCGTGGAGCTGGAAGCTGGGGAGTCCAAGATCAAAGCTCTGGCTAATCCAGTGTCTGGTGACGACCCACTTCCTAGACTTTTTGGCTATAACCTCACCTGTGGAAGGGACAAGGGTGCTCTCTTTTGCCACTTTTATAAGGGCACTAATCCTGTTGAGGAAGCCTCCACCCTCATGGCCTACTCACCCCGCAAAGCCCCACCTCTTAATAGCACCATCTTATGGGTTAGGTTTTAACATATGAATTTTAGGGGGGTACAAACATTCAGACTACAGCAAACACTAATAGATTTGAGGTTTTCAAGAAATAATTTAAACACATGCCGTATTTTTATCAAACAACATATGTACAGTGGAGTCCTTCCCCCTCAAGATCAAGGAGTGTATTTCATTTTCGTTGTATCCCCAATAGTATCTGGAGTGATACCAGGCACATGATAACCCTTTAATGTATATTTTGAGTTAAATCATCATATCGTGACATAACACTGAATAAGAGAGTGAAGATGCAAAGGAATGCACATGGTTAAGCTTCTATTTCCACAAGATTTGAAATCAAGCCCATTTCTGTCTGGGGTTTCCCCTGGGGGCAGGTAATGATGGGGCTGGAGTCGGGGAGCTTCCCAGCTTTTGTTTATAAGCTCTGCCTCTTGACGTGATACTGGTTACACAGCTGTGTCCACTTTATGAAAGAAAATTTATCCAGCTCTACATTTATGATTTGTGTACTTTTCCGTATGTGGTTACACTTCAGTAAAGTTTTTATTATTTGTCCGGTTGTGATGTAACGTTTGTAAACACTGATTTAGTATCAAGCCAGTATTTCTAATACCAGGATGATCTGGCAGCTGTAATCAAGAGACACAGCCCTCCGTTTTGTAGTCCATCATGCACTTCCTCCCTGGCCCTGTCTGCCTTCTGCTGCTACGCCTGTGGCCACCTCCTCCTTCAGACTAGGGCCTGGAGAACATCAGTGTGGCCTGAACAGCCCTCCCGCCTGTCTCCCTCTTCCTTAGACCACTGGAGCGACATCCTCTCAGATCACTTGTCTGGAGGCAAACTTGTCAGAGCAAGGATGGATCAGAGCCCTGAGCTGCATTTCATCCTCTAATAAGTTCATTCACTAAAGGTTAACCAACACATGCTAGGCACTGGCATACAGCAATAAAAAGACAGGTGTGTGCTCTTCCTTGTAAGTGGGGAGGCGGACGATGAAGCCAGCAGTTGCCAGGAGGCATGTTACAGTGTTACCATGACAGGTGAGGTGCAGGGGAGGGGGAGCCACGGGAAACCCTTGGGATGGGCCTGCCCACTTTCGGCCCAAAGTAGAACTTCCTCCGGTTCTTGTTGGCTGCTCTGACCAGGTCTCCCCTGTACTTCAGTGATCACAGGAAGCCAAGATGAATTACTAACCCCACTCCTGAAACTGCTTTGACTCTGGACTGCTTTAAGGTCTGACCTCCCTGGATTCTCAATCCTTTTAAAGAATTGATTTCTCAGCTGATATCCTGGCTGGTAAACTTTCCTATTCATATCAACAAACAAAAAACAGATCCGTTTCCACTGAGTAATAAAGAATAGTGATAGTACAGCTAACACTTATTGAGATCTTTAGGTGTGCCAGGCACTGTTGTAAGCTCTTTTCTCCATGTTAATTTTACCCTCACAATAGCCCTATGAAATATACATAACTATTACTTGCATTTTACACAGAGTGCTCAAGTAACTTACTCACTGGCAGAGCTGGGAATCCAGCTCAGGAAGTCTGGCTCCAGAGCCCACACCTTTGACCGCTAGGCTGGAGATTAGTGGAAGACACTAGTCAAAATGTTACTTGAGCCACTGCATTTCCCCAGATATGGCATAAAAGTGTCTACCATATATGAATCTCTGCAGGTCAGCTTCAGAAACCTTTCCCAAAGCTTTGGATGGCTCCGCCGCCTCTTGTAGCCATCATTCTTCAAGCGCTGGGTGTAGCCCTAGGCCCTCCGGAGAAATTTACACAGTAGACATGTTTGGGCTGGTCACTTAGCAACAGGGAAGACAGTATGAATTTTGCATAAAGCATTTAGCATAGATTATTTCAAGAAGATGAGCACACACCCATTGGAAACACTAGGCCCTCTGAAACATAATGCGGACCTTTGGTCTGTGTCCATCAACCTCTTCCCCGTGGCATGTCCCAGACCCATCACATCTTCTTCCCTCTCTAGTTTCTCCTCTGGTTCAGCACTCAGGTAATTCAAGTTCATGGCTCTTCCCTTCATGTGCTTGACGGTTTACTGGCACCTTTTGTTAATTCCAGCAGAAAACACTGCCGCGTCTCTCAACATTTTTAGATTTTCAGATACTAGCCCAGGTTATCTGGGGTACAGGAAGAGGAATAGAGAGCCCATCGGAGCACGATGGAGGAAATACCTGAACGAGAAATCAGAGGGGCTTAAGGTGAAGGCGGCAGGAAGGGGAGAGACTGGCAGGATGGGGAAGCAGCAGACCCAGAAGACAAAGAAGAGGAGACAAGTTAGAGTCAGGGACCAGAGGGAGAAATGAGAACACATGTACGTGACCCCTGTACTGTGCACACTACTGACCTACCATTTTCCCCAAACCAGTGACAGCTCATCACCGGCGTCTTCCTTGATGTTATTGCATTCACTACGTCCGGAGCTTATTTCTGCTAACAAAACTGGGAAACCCTACTTGGAGGATGGAAGAAAATAGCTTCACCAAGACAGGCTTTAAGAACTAAGGGACTCTGTATGTATGTGTCTGAGTCAACACATGTGCATACGAAGGGCCCCCTAAAACCAATTTGTTAAGAAATGAGTTAGTAGATTTCTAAAGGAAAACAGTTGAAAAGGGTAGATCTATTCCTTCCTCCCATCTCTCTCAATGATGTGTCCTGAGCACAGCACGTACTGTGCTGGGGTTGGGGATGTAGTAAGCGGACCCTCCTCTGACACAGTGACCTTTCTCAGCCTTCATGAAACTTACACTGAATGGGGGAAACCAGAGTTAGTAGACAGAGAGCGCAAAGAAATGAAAATGTGTGATGGCGGCAAGTGACCTAAAGAGAAAGTTCTGGTGCTGCGAGAGCGGAAGTTAGAACTGACACAGGTGAGGAGGTCAGGGAAGGCTTTCCTGGAGAGAGCGATGGCCACGCTGAGAGCTGGAGTTGGAGGGGAAGTTAACCAGGGCGGTGGGGAGGGGTGAGAGGGCCTTCAGGCAGGGATGAGGCCGTGCCAAGGTCCTGGGACAGGAGGCAGCCTAGCACGTAGGAGGGCCCAGGGAAAGGTCAGTGTGCCTGGAGAGCAGAGAGGAGGGATGCCCAGTGTACGGTGAGGCTGAGGAGATGCACAGGAGCCTGGGCGAGCAGGGCATTGCAGACCACGGGCAGGTTCCTCCATTCCTTCATTCCTTCATGTATCAAATATGTATTAAGGTACTGCCCTGTGTCCTGGCAATATGAAGGCTACAGTTATTTTCAAAGCTTTTTGAAAGTTAAGGTGAAATTCACATAAAGTTCACCGTTTTAAAGTGTACCAATCAGCGGCATTAAGTACATTCGCAATGTTGGACAATCACTACCTCCATCTGGTTCTAAAGCATTTTTATTCCCCCTGGAGGAAACGCCATCCCCCTGAAGCAGACACTACTCCTCTCTTTCTCTGCCTCCAGTCCCTGGAAACCACCAATCTGTTTTCTGTCTTTATAGATTTGCCTCTTCTGGGCATTTTATATATTTGGAATTTTAAAATATGTGACCTCTCATGTCTGGCGTCTTTCACGGAGCATAATGCTTTCAAGATCCACCCCCGGCGTAGTTTATTTCTCTTTATGGCTGAAGAATATCCCATTATATGTCAATGCCTCACTTTGTTTATTCATTCATTGGTTGATGGCATTTGGGCTGATCCCACCTTTTGGTTATTGGAAGAGTGCTGCTGTGTACATTTCTGTACGGGTATTTGTTTGTCTGGGTACTTGTTTTCAATGCTTTCAAGTCTGTACTTAGGAGTGGGTCCTGGGTCCTATGCTGGGTCCTATGATAATTCTATGTTTAACTTTTTGGGGAACCTTCAAACTGCTTTCTGCAGCAATTGCACCATTTACTTTCCCACCAGCAAGGCATGGGAGTTCCAATTTCTTCACATCCTTGCCATCAGTTGTTATTTTCCTTTTTTTGCTATTATTATTTTTTTAATTACAGCCATCTTAGTGGGTGTGAAGTACTTTCTAGGCTTTTAATTGTTAAAAAAAATCCAAACATTTAAAAAATCTTCATCTGCATCATGCACGTTTTTAATGAGCGTTTCTGCTCTGTGTTGAATTCCAATGTCAGAGACTCCACATGGGCACACCCATAAAAACATTTCATGGCTCCCGAGTCTCAGAAGAGGAGTAGAGCGCGTGGCAGTGCTGGCTCCCCTGTTCTCCCAGCAAATCCGCACCTGCTACAGCATCCTTTAAATACAGGGCATGTTATCACCGTCAGATTCCTCATCCTTTTCCCCCAGGCTTTCGTCCCTCATGGGTCCCCATCTGTTCACCTAGGTTCCTGGGGTCCCTACAAATCCAGGTCCAATTGAAGAGCTATTTACTCCCTTTCAACATCATTTCCTCACGTTGGCATCACCAGGCCAGTGCGATGCCAGGAGGAGGAGCCTTGATCCCCTACAGTGTCCATTCACTGCACACACACAAACCTTCCCGCCAAGGAGTTCCCTAAGTGATAATTAAGCAAAGGGTGTTTTAATTGATTCATATTATAGAACATTCCTGGGAGAGTTTTCCATGGTGTTTAAGAGCTTTACAGCGATATACAGTGATATTTTGGGAAGCTGATTGAGGTTTTGGGTGGACTTGGAATGTATTATGATTTTTCCCATTTAGAATAGTGGAATACAAGTGGCTGCTCTCTGAAATTCACTAGCGGGCATGTTTCTATGAACAGATTAGAGTCAAATAATGAGGGGTAGTTGAGTATACGAATATGTGGGTAAGCACAATTGAATGTGAATATGTACAATGCATATATGAATCAGAGAAAATGGAGGAGCAGCCCATAGAGGATCTGTGAAATTGAATCTTAGTCCATGTGACAAAGAGAGACTCTAGGGTACAGTGACAAATTTCGTTGACTGCCCCCACCCTCCACTCATTAAATCCAAGATGTACTTTTCCTTCATAGAAAAACTGAGCAGGCTTGGTAGAGAGCAAGAGAAGTGAGGAGCAATCTTGAATGACTGCATGAGTCATTGGACGGAGGGATAGATGAATGGGGAGGAGGTTCATGGGGGTGCTGCCTCTCCTTGCAGCCAAAATGAAAATCGCAAGGACAGAAATGCAGGGGAAGGTGCTGAGCTTGTGGAAGAGTCTCTGCGCTCACCTTCAGAGACACCGCAGGGAATCAAGACAAGCCTGGAGGGTGGTGGCTTCACTTTCTGTTGGTTTTCCTTCCTTCAAGCCTCCGTTCATGCAGCTGACACTGGAGGCAGTTTAAAAACTCTCCTGTTGCAAAGACCAAAGAGATAATACCCCGGGGGCCCACATTTTACTTGGAAAATCATTACAAACCACACAGTTTTGGACTTGCTGTTAAGAGTGACCCGACGAGAGAGACGTACGTTACTGAGGCAGGATAGTGAAGACTTTGCTTCTCAAATAGAATTAGGAATGATGTTTTGGTGAGTTCCCTGGTGGTCTAGTGGTTAGGATTCCGGGATTTCACAGCTATACCCGGGTTCAGCCCCTGGCTGGGGAAGTGAGATCCTGCACAGTGTGGCCAAACAAAGGAAAAAGAATAATGTTTTGGAGAGGACCACATTTGAAGATGAAGAGAAGGTTGGGGAAGAGCAGTTTCGGTGGGCAACTGGAAGACTTGCTAGAAACAGCTGTGGAATGAAACTTAGAATTACTTCGGGGAGCTCTAAGCTCATTCCGTGTTTCAGATCCCACCCCCCATCCTCTCGCACAGCGCACCCCCCAAGCATCTTAGAATGTGTTTTTGTTTCCAGCATAGTCAATTCACAAAGAAAGGGCAAGACTACCAGAGAAACATACATACAGTGAAGGCAGCAATGGTACGTCAAGAGATGAAACTCCACAGGAAAATAACATCATGGTCTCAGGGCATTCTGGCACATTCCCTGCAGATAATAAGCCCATCCCTTACCCTGCCAGTGGGACAGATCCTTTAAGTAGCAACAGCACTATAGCCCTTTGTGTGGCAGCCTCATTACAAAACTCTCAGAGACAAAGGACGGAAAGGAATGAACAGGAGCTTAGGTAACCCGTTGGTAACCGCTACATGGTAGACATGTGTTTGTTTTTGCATACCTACCAGTATCAGTTTTAGGTAAGAACAATCCAGTTTTTTGAGACCACTCAAAAGAGGAAATTGCCTCTCAGAATGAAAACGTTCACCTCAGCATCAAGCCACTGAGATAGGATGGGAAGCAAACTAGACTCAGACCCCAAATATGAATTTGAATTCAACCTCCAGCATCTGCCAGATAAATGACCTTGACCATTCTGAATCCCACTTTCCTCACCAACAAAACAGAGGTGATAACAGTACAGTTCTCCATGGTAATATTTTATTTTATTTTATTTATTTATTATTTTATTGGCTGTGTTGGGTCCATTTTGCTGTGTGCGGGCTTTCTTTAGTTGCGGTGAGTGGGGGCTACTCTTCCTTGTGGTGTGCGGGCTCCTCATTGCCATGGCTTCTCTTGTTGCGGAGCTCGGGCTCTAGGCACGTGGGCTTCAGTAGGTGCAGCACATGAGCTCAATAGTTGTGGCTCACGTGCTCTAAAGCACAGGCTGAATTGTTGTGGCGCACAGGCTTAGTTGCTCTGCGGCATGTGGGATCTTCCCGGCCCAGGGATCGAACCCGTGTCCCCTGCATTGGCAGGCGGATTCTCAACCACTGTGCCACCTAGGAAGCCCTCCATGGTAATATTAAAGACTATCTGAGATAATGCTTTTGAAAGCCCCCAACAGAGTCAGCACCGGTCGCTACTCAGGGTATATTTCAGCTATTTCTGAATCCTTTTCTTATTTATCCTTTACCCAAGCAATGACTTGTCTGTATGTTCATTACGTAGGAAAGAGAGAGTTTATTAAAAGTATTCCAGATGTGAAAAATGAAAGCCTTCTGTTAAGATGGGAAGGGAGGGAATGAACATTATACTTCTAGGATATTCATTCATTCAAAAAATATTTCTTGATCACCTATTATGTGCAAGTCCCTGAGTTAGCACTAGGGACACCGCAGTGAGCAAGCAGACAACATCCCTGACCTCCTGCAGCTCGTGTTCTGTGGGTAGAGATCTTTATTACACCATTGTACAAATGAATATAAATCTAACTGTATGAGGTGTGGTAAGGAAGGCAAGAGTTCTCTCAAGAGGGGATAACTCATTAGTGCTCTGATCTTAACATATTTGGAGATTCCTTTCAGTGAAAACATTCTGAGCATGTACCCCTTATACAAGTATATTTAATTCTTTGTAAAGCACATGTATGCTTGTATATTACATATACATATTGCTCTACTATTATATCCTGTACATAATAAAACATACACCAGAATAGGCCTTTTAAAATAATATAAAAACAAATTATAAAAATTATACAATTTTTTATTAAAAAATAAAAGCCTGTCGTTTTCTTTCCATACCCCAAATGCACTGTCTCGCACACCCCTGTGACATACAGGTAGTGCTATTTACTGGGTAAAGTTATTGGGGATGAGTGTTTGAAGTCTTCTAGGCATAGGGCATGTGCAAAGGCCCTGTGGAAAGAAGAAATATCACTTAGGAGGGACTGAAAGTAGGTCAAAGTGGTAGAGCACGGAGGGCAAGGGAGGGAGTGATTGCAAGTAAGCCAGGTGGGTCAGGCCAGAGAGCGTCACACGGCGCTACGGGCCACCGAGAATATTTGGATGTTTACCCCAGGAGCAATGGACGCGACCGAAAGGTCTTAAGTGAGATGTGGCATGCTCAGATTTAGGCTGTGGAAACATCTTTTTGCATGGGGGGAGGGTAGAAGCGGGGAGACCGGGGAAACCCTGGGGAGAGACCGTGATGGCTTGGGTCGCTGTGATGGCAGCCATAGTTTGGAGAGATGTTTAGGAAATAAATTGACTGGCTTTACCTGTGGGTAGGGTGTGGGCTTCAGGAAACGGGAGGAGTTAGGGATGACGCCTAAGTGTTTCGCGTAGGAAGGTGACAGCAATTAGTGAAACAAGGATGAGGCCATGGGTTTCAAGTCATGAGTTCACGCTCGTGCAGGGCCAGTGTGGGGAGCCTTCGTGCTGTCCCCAGGAAGGTCTCAGTCCTGCCGGCCTGGGCTCACCGTCTGGCTGTGATGTGTCCTGGGGAGCTGCAACCACAGCCGCGAGCAGGGCTGAGACGGCTTGGGAAGAGTGCAGGATGGGAGGCAAGAGGGCCTAGGAACACGTCCTGAGGGACGCCAACATTCCATGAGACAAGGGAGGGTGGCCAGAGAGGAAGGAGAAAAACCTGGAGAATGTGATATCAAAATAATCATAACAAGAGAAAACCTTTTTAAGATGAAGGGAATCACTGAAAAGTCAAGAAAGATAAGACTGAAAAAACCCATAGGAATGAGACCGTGAAGGTCGCCAGTGACCTTGGAGACCAAAAGTGACCTTCAGTGGGCTGACAGGGCCCTGTGGGAAAGGGTTGTAGAGTGGGTGGAAAGTGAGGAATGAGGACAGCACCAAGGTCAGGCAGTTCTTTTGAGATGCTTGGCTGCAAAAGGGTGAAGAGGGCTAGGGCCTGGCTGAGCGGAGGATGAGAGGTCCAAGAAATACTGAGCACAGTTCAAAGCTGCTGGGTGTTCTCTGGACATATGCCCAGTAATGGGACTGCTGGGTCATATGGGAGGCCTATTTTAGTTTTGGGTGTGTGTGTGTGTGTGTGTGTGTGTGTGTGTGTGTTTTAGTTTTAGTTTTTTAAGGAACTAAAAATAGAATTACCATACCCAGAGAAAACCATCATTCAAAGAGACACATGCACCCCAATGTTCACTGCAGCCCTATTTACAATAGCCAGGACATGGAAGTAACCTAAATGTCCATCAACAGAGGAATGGATAAAGAAGATGTGGTACCTATATACAATGGAATATTACTCAGCCATAAAAATGAACACAATTGGGTCATTTGTAGAGATGTGAATGGACCTAGGGACTGTCAAATGGAGTGAAATAGGTCAGAAAGAGAAAAACAAATATCATATATTAACGCATATACGTGGAATCTCAAAAAAATGGTATAGATAATCTTATTTGCAAAGCAGAAATAGAGACACACAGAGAGAACAAATGTATGGATGCCAAGGGGTAACGGGGCATGGGATGAATTGGGAGATGGGGATTGACATATACACACTAAGGATACAACGTATAAAATAGATAACCAATGAGAACCTTCTGTATAGCACAGGAAACTCTACTTAATGCTCTGAGGTGACCTAAATTGGAAGGAGATCCAAGAAAGAGAGGTTATATGTATATGTATAGCTGATTCACTTTGCCGTACAGTAGAAACTAACACAGCATTGTGAAGCAACTACACACCAATAAAAATTTTAAAAAAGAGAAAAAGCTGATGGGAAGGAACCAGTTGAAAGAGGACGACAAACATTCAGAAGAGAGGGAGAGAGAGATGGAAAATAGCTAGTGTAAGGCTCCCACGTGTGCCGGTGGGTCACAAGGCTCCAAGGGAAGGACTGGCCCTGGAGGGAGTGAGGGAGAGAGGGAGGCACCTCCTTTGGTGTCGCAGGACAGGGACGGGCACAGCATCTGTCCAGAGATGAAGGGCAGGGTTGGTGTGTCTGTTAACAGGATGCGAAGGGGCTTTGGTTCTCTTAGTTTCCTTTTCCTCCATGAAGGAAGTCAGAGGAGAGAGAGTAATTCCAAAACGTGGGCTTGAGGGAATAGTTAGGGAAACAGTAGGATTTCTGGGGAGAACTAAGCGTAAGGTTGGTGACCACGACTTTATCACGGAACCATCCGCGCTGTCCAGTGACTCCCGTGGTGCAGGACGATTGGATGCAGGCATCACGGTGCAGCAGGGCTCATCCAACACTGGAGTTTCACCACGTGGCATCAGGGAAAGGATGGGGAGGCAGACTTTAAAAGGGTATTGTTGACATGATGGCCCATGGAATCGAATCAGGAAAGTTGCAAAGAGGAAAAAGGGGAGAGAGAATAGAGAGCTCCATGATCTGAAGGTTCCCTGGGGTTGGAAGAACAGCTGTGGAGGGCTGGGTCCACAGCTGGAAGAAGCGGGTGTGGCAGTGGGTCCCCTAAGGGCAATATGCCCACTGGGGTCAAAGGTGCCAGAACCATCCTTTCCTTCTCTCACAAGGCCAGTAGGGGACAGGGTTAGGGCGCAGAGGTAAACAATGGATAGATTTCAAGTTGTTTCAGTGGCTGTCCACAGCCATGGATCTGGAAGGCTGACTGATCTATGCCATTTTATACGAGGAACTTGAGCATCTGTGGGTTTGGTTTCCAGGGGGTGTCCTGGAACCACCCCGCCGCAGATCCCAAGGGATGACAGTGTCAAGAAAGCAGCGGAGTCAGCAGCCGGGTAACTTAGCGGTCACGTGCCGTGTGGTGTTTCTGGAATTCTTCTCTAGTTTAGGAAAACAAGAGACTCTAAAGAAGGAGAACCTTGAATCTGTAACCTCTGCAGCCCACAGGAGGATCAGGCAGGGCCCTTGCTCCCGAGAGCTGCGAGCCCGGCTGTCCCAGTGGCTTAGAGTCTGGAAAGCAGGATCAGCACCTCTGATGTGTTTTCAGTTCTCTGGGCCATGGCCTGAGATCCAGGCACCGTCCACAACTGCAGGGACTGTGCCCGAGGAGGCACATCAGGGCCTCGGACTCCCCAGGAGCAGAGGAAAAGGGGTGGCTCTCTGGCGGCTGCCATAGCTAGAAAGAAAGGGGGCTCCTGTGACTCCCACGGGCGGCCTCGGGAGGATGTGCTAATTGCAACAGTGTATGAAATGGTTACTGCATTAATAAATGGTATGCATAATTGTTCTTAAAATGATTCTTTTAAATGATTGGACTTCACATACGAGATGAGTGGAGGGGATGCAGCACTGGGGTTAGGGTTCCAGTCCAATCTGCCACTTATCTGCTGTGTGATGGTGGGCTAGTGACTTAACCTTTCTGTGCCTCAATGTGTCCATCTGTTAACTGTGTCATTGTCACTGGACTGTGAGGATTCAATCAGGTAATTCAGGTAGGACAGTGCCCAGAACATTAGTGCTGGTCTGGAAATCATCCCTTTGCATCCAGAACCTCTCTCTGCATCCTTCTCCCTCCCCACTCCCCACTCCTGCCCAAACCCACCCCATTTCCTACCCCACAGGCCCTGGCCCAGAAGGCCAGGTCTAGGGGTGTGAACAGTGCCCCAGGATATTTCCTGTTACTTGTTAGTTTCCTTAACCCTCCACCTCCGTAAACATCTGCTTCATGAAACTCCCCTCAACCACCCACGGGGCATGTGCCGTCTGCTCCCGCCACAGCCCTGTTGGGAGGCACTCGATCAGTGTTAGCTGTTAGTACCAACCCTAATAATTAATAATGATAAAGGGAGAGTCAGCGAGTCAGGGAGAGTGTATACAAACTGGCAAAGGTCAGGGCCCACAGGATGAAGCCCTCTATTTGCCCAAGGCTTGATTGTTTAGAAACTACTTTCATTTTCTTGTTTGATCCAGCATGTACTACGGTGCACCTCTCGAAGCTTTGCATACCCGCTAGCCAAACAAACACACCTGTGGGTGTCGGGAGGTTCAGGGTGTTACTGTCATTTCAAAAAGCTTGAAACGAGCGGAGGAAAAATATTTGACATTTATAGTAAGTTGGAGCCAGGTATTCCGACATTACTGACCTTCCGCGATCAAATCATATTCTGTGACAACACTGTGTAGACTGCTCGAGTGCTGGCCCGTGGGATGCAGAAGGGAAATCCGATAGGTTTGGGTCCCCGTTAAGAGGAGGAACAGCTTCATCTACGGGTGACACTCAGCAGCTTGTCAGCGCAGGTGACAGCTGGGAGGAGGATGTTAGAAGACGCCCCCTAGTGGCCGCCCCTTGACATCTCCATGAAAGTCCCATGAGGAACTAAAAATAGAAAAAAAGTATATGTATGTATTTAGACCGAATCACCTTGCTTTACGGAAGAAATTAACACAACATTGTAAATCTACTCTATTTCAATAAAAAAAGTCACGTGGAAGAACCACTCTGTTGCCCAAACATTGCTGTGACTGTAGACATCCAAGGACACTCGGGGATTATGTTTTTTGGAAAAAGAAAGAGACCTGAGAGGTAATAACGGAAGTCCTTTTCCTTGATGCAGCTCTTTTGGATTCCTCCTTCTCCCTACACATCACTCCACCCCTTGGGAGGCCCTTCACAGCCTGCCTTCCATTCCTTCGCGAATCCATTCCTCAGCCCCAACCTTTCTCTTCAGCTGGTTGGCCAGTCTCACCATACCCTGAGCACGCTCCCCTCTGTACCCAGGCTGCTGCCTTTCTCTCCAGTTGAGATGCCTCTGCCTCTCCTCTCCATAGTTATCCTTGAATGTTGGGCTGAACCTCCTCCTCCAGGAAGCTTCCTCTGATCTCACTGACTTTGAGGAACTCCTCTTTAGGTCTTCTGCAGCACACAGTCTAGGCCTTTGGCCCTTTAATTCTACCTTTTATACTTATTTCTCTTTTTTAAAGTATGCTTCAGGAAGAGCAAATAGCTTTCGTCCTGCATATCGATTCTTATTAATTGGTAGCAGCTTCCTGGATCCCTGAGGTGAACAGGCTGTGTCTGATCACAGCAGGAAGGAACGCTTTGATTGATTAGTCATGTCTGCCATGGGCAGAGGATAGAAGCGTGGTAGCATCAGGGCTTCATATTTCCCTTGTGTGGAATATCTCACCTCCACCATTGGATGGTAAACTTCCCAAGGGCAGAGAATTATTCATGTGTCTTCCGTGGTACGTAGGGTGGGTGACCACATAGTTAGCAGGCAACAAGTGTGTGCTGATTTCTGTTTGGGAGGAAATCTGAAGGTTGGTTAATTGGAGGGTTTTGGCTTAAAACCAAAATATAAGAAGAATCTAGTTAAACAATCACTGTCCTATTTTGAAGACTCGCTTTACAACTTGGCAGTTTTTCACACCACCGGGTTAGAAATTGATATACTTTCCAAGTGTCTGCACATGAGTGGAAGGATGTCTTCAATTAGCGGTTCTCTGCACTTTTTTTCTGAGCTGCATCACCTTTGATGGGTGATATTCACATACTTGATGGGTTCTCCAGAATTCACCTCCTTTCTCTCCCACTCAGGAAAGCTTATCAGAATGCAAATGTGTGAAAGAAGTATTGTTGTAAGAAAAACCCTGAATGTGCTCTAATCAATTTCTTAAACGGGTAAAAATAGTATCAAATTTCAGTACTTTAGCCAACATCAGTAGTATATTGGCATAATAACAAGGTTGGAAACTGTTGCCTTTGTCAATGGTTTCATCAATTATCCAAGCATCACAGACTCCAAAAATCCTGTAACTGTTCTGAAACAAGATCCTGAATTTGATGTCAAGGAAACTGCCATGTAACCACATTTTTCAACCTTTAATACCCAACTGACTGTCTTACATTAAAAACATGGTTCCCACAAATCAGAAACTCATAAAAAAAAATCTACAGTGTTTCAATGGACGCTGTTGCTTAAGACCACCGAGACCAACACCAAGTAAGCATGTGTGTTCCAGTCTTCTCCACGTTGGTGATGCAGGGCTGAGATCCCTTCCTCCTACACGTGGACTCAGTTTACAGGAAGAGTTTTTAAGTCTCTAGTGAACCCAATACAGTGGAGGGGACTGTGGACTTTTAAAAGTTCAAGGCTGGTTAAGGGACTTGGCTCAGAGGTGAAACACACTGTCAACAGCCGTGCTATGGCAGCTGGAGACAGGACGATTAGGATGGATGGATGCAGGGGGAAGGCTAGGTTTGAGCCCTAGTGTACTGACCAGGGGAGTTTTCTGTGCCCTTTTAAAATAACCTAACTTTGCAACCATGCTTCTGACGAGGGTTGATGAGATTATAACAACGTCTTGACATGGCTGTGGCTCAGGTCGCAAGCGAAACACATTTTCTACACAAGGATTGTCAAACCCAGATTCAGGAAGGAGAGCAGTTACAAAGCTGATGCCCAAACACCCAGGCAGGTCATTACAACAACAGCCAGGTGGGCAGGGGCATGAGGTCATCAATCTAATGATGTGGGATGTGACAGCAAATCATAAGCAATGATCTGGATGTTTCCCTTTTTACCAGTTTATGGTTGGTGTCCAGAGACATAGACCCCAGGCAACCATGTCACAAAGTGTCATTTAGCGGCATTGGCTTTGCAGTGGACTCGTGGTCCAAACCTGGAGCTGCCATGCATTAGCGGTGGAATCCTGCACAAGTGTCAATCTCTCGGAGTCTCAACTTCCTCCTCTGCAGAGAAAGGAATTAAGTTATTTGTATTTATTAATACTAGTGTATAAAAAAGAGAAAATAATAGGCACTTATCTCTAGGGTTGTGTGAGGATCAAATACAGTAAAGTCTGTTGCGCTTTGCAGAGCGTGTGGTACAGAGGAAGTGATGGAGAGACGGTGGCCACATTGCCCTGTCACGCTTTGTGATGTAACTGATGGAGTCAATGCAGGCACCGCCTACAAGATTCTCTAGGTGGGATCTTGCAATTGTGTGATTTCCAGCCCCATGAAATTATTATTTTTAATATCTCTGAATTCTGTGTCCTCCAGAAGAGGCGATATGGCAACCCTCATTGTCTCTCCTCTTATCATAGGGCTTTAAGCTTTGGTGGTACCTGCTATTCTCGGGACACACGGCAGATTTTCATGCTGCTGCCTTGACCCAGAAAGCCCTTCTCCCACTTCTCCACCTGTCAAACTGCTGTCCGGGCTTCTGGGCCAGGGAGCAGCGACCAAAAGTCAGTCTCTGAATCGTCATGAAATTCTCCTCCCACTCCTCCACACCCCAGCCTCTCCCCTCCCTAGGCAAAGTTTGATGTACTCCTACCTACTCTGTCTTGTATTTCACGGGTCTCCCCTGGTTATTGTTATACTAATCCTCCCCCACCCTCCACTGCCCACTTCTCCCCATACACAGAGGGTCTGCCATGGTCTCTCCATCACGTAAAAGGTTCTCAATGCCAGACAACGATTGGTGGAGTCAATGCGCGGATGGCTGGGGTAGGAGTGTGGTAGTGGGGCGTCCTCCCCCAAGCCCCTGCAGGCTTCTCCTGAGATCTATCCAAGACCTCAGAAGGATCACAGACCATTGCGTCTTTGGTTCCTTGGTCTCTTGCAGGTCAGAAAGTGCATGGCCGAGCTGTAAATCTTGTAGGCTCCACAGTCACATACCCGGGTTTAAATCCCTGCTCTGCATCTAGTTAACTCTGTGACTTCAGACTTAAGTCCTCTGTGTCTCAGTGTCCCACTTTGTAAAGGAGAATAGCAATAACGCCTCCCTTGTGAGGCTGTGAGGTTTAAACAGAGCCTTATGGGTAGATTGCTTATGTCTGTATCTGACACATGATTAATGTTACATATGATTTCCCCTCCTCCAAATTTTAGCTCAGGAAGCCTTTACTGACCCCAAATTCTTAGTGGACACAACTTTCCCTCCCACTCACCCCCATTACCATCCTTCCCTATCTCGATAGGACTTGTTCCTACCTGGGATTGCCTTTTTGCATCTACTGGTTTCTTGCTCCGCACCCCCGCCAACTGGAAATGCACACTCCATGGGAGAAATGATTGGACAGTGTTGTTTCTGCAGCCGATATGCACCTAGAGATTTAATAAATGTTGAACAAGTGATTGAATAAGTGACTACCAGCAGAGAAAGGGTTTGCACTAGGGCTGGCTGTTATTCCCAGTTGTGTCTCATTCCTGCTGATTTGGGAGAGGTGCATTTACCTGGCTGACAGGTAGCCTAGCTGGTAAGGCTAACCCACCAATAAACCTCCTCGTCTGTTGCATTAGATGTCAGCTGGAGGGCAGGGAGTATGCTGGGTCAGTCACAGACTGGTCTTTTCAGAACTGAAAATAATCATGGAGGGGAAGGAGACTAGGGGAAAGAGGGGGTGAGTCTCAAGGGAAGGGGATTTGAGAAGGGATTGAGGGCACAGACCTGTAATAAACAGAAGAGGGGGTGTTGGAAGGGATAACAAAAGATGTGCGATGGCTGGGTTACCATGGAAACACTGCCTGGCGCCTGGACCAGAAGACAAGCTGCTTCTTCAAAGTGAATTTCGACTTTGCAGCTTGAAATATGCCCTCCCCTTGGGACCTGACCCTGTGGATTCACCCATAAGCAGCTGAGAAGTCGAGATTCTGGTACCAGCAGCTCCCCAGGTGCTGGAGACCTGCCAGATAAATAACCTTGGGGAGCTGAGAAGACTTGACAGAGGGAGGTCATGCCTGTGAGCAGCTCATCACCCGAGAGGACCTTTCTCCATCTACCCTGCCTGGAGTACTGGGACCTCCCCCAAACCAGGGCATTCCCACATGAGCCTCAGGGGCCACCTGCGTCACAGTCACCCTAGGGGGTTTCTTAGACATGCAGATTCCCTAGGATCCACCTGCGACCTCTGGGTCAGGGAGGAGGAGGCACTTGGGAACCTGACTTTTACATGCCCCCGGGTGATATTTCTATACATGCAAGTGTGGAACCGGTGCTTCAACCCTGTTCCTCTGACTGAAGGGCATGCAGGGGCGGAGTGAGGGGTGGTGGGGCCAGGCAGTGGCACGGGCATCCGTCTACAGGGCAAAAAACATGGGTGAACAGAAAATGATGATTACAGATAGGAGGAGGTGGTAAAGGGCTGGAAGCACGGCAGAGCCGGTGAACAGAGGGTTCTGGAGGGGGCCAGCCTGGGTTTGAATCTCGCCTCTACCACTCACTGGCTGACCATGCATCCTCACCTGTAAAATGGGATTGATCATAGCAGCACTTCCCGATGGGCTTAGTGTGCCTCTGGTGCTGCTTTGGAAGGAAAGTCTGAGAAACGCGGATCCAGAGAGCATTGGATCCTAGACACAGGTCCACAGACAGGCTCTGGGCTGGTCCTGTGTACGAATCACTTGGGACACTTGCTCAACATTCAGATTTCTATACCCGCCCCAGAAAGCCTCATTCAGCAGGTGGGTAGAGGGGTGTGTGTGCATGTATGTGTGTGTCTAAGTTTTACTGAGGTACAGTTGTCATACAGTGAAAGGCACACATCACAAGTCATTCGTCTGATCAATTTTGACAAATATCTCCGCTCTGGGCTGCGACCCACACTTCTACCGTGCCTCTTACCACTCACTTCTCCCCAGAAGCAACCACTGTTCTGATTTCTACCCCTGTGGATTAGTTTCACCTATTCTAGAGCTCGATCTACATCAACGTCTCTTGACCTCGGCCCTACCTACATTTGGGGTGAGAGAGTTCTGCTGTGCGGAGCTGTCCCGCGCCTTGCCGGGTGATGGCCAGCAGCAGTCTGGCCTCTGCCTGGTAACAGCCTCCACCCCAGCTGTGACAACCCAACATGCCGCCACCTTGCAGATGCCCCCTGCGTTGAGGACCACTGGCATACGTGGAATCACGCAGCACAGATGCTTATGCACTACGCCTTCTTTTGTTCACCACGTTTCTGAGACGTTTCCCTGCTGTCGAGTGGATGAACAATTCATTTCTTTACTGTTGAGGAGTATTCCATTGTAAAAATACTCTGCAGTGTACCTACCCATGCTCCTATCGATGGGCGCCGGGGCTGCTTTCTGTTTTTGGCTAGTATGCTTAACGTTACTGTAGGTATTCTTGCATAAGTCTTTTTGTCAGCATGTATTTTCATCTTCCTTGGAAAAATACCTAGGAGTGGAATTGTTGGGTCATATGTTTATGTATGTTTAACTTTTAAGGAACTACCAGTTGTTGTTTACAGTGGCAAAGACATGGAAGCAACCTAAATGTCCATCGGCAGATGAACAGATGAAGAAGACGTGGTGCATACGTACAATAGAACACTGCTCAGTGATAAACAAAGAATGAAATAATACCATGTGCAGCAGCGTGGATGGACCTAGAGACTGTCATACTAAGTGAAGTCAGAAAGAGAAAGACAAAAACCGTATGATATCACATACGTGGAATCTAAAATATAATACAAATGCACTTTTTTTACAAAACAGAAATAGACTCACAGACATAGAAAACAAATTTATGGTTACCAAAGGGGAAAGGAGGTGGGGGGAGAGGTAAATTGGGAGTTGAGGAATAGCAGATACAGACTACTATATATCAAATAAACAGCAAGGTTCTGCTACATAGCACAGGGAACTGTATTCAATATCCTATAATAAACCATAATGGGAAAAATAGGAAAAAGAATATATATATTCTTTTGTGCTAAAAAATATGAAAAGGAATATGTATGTTTACTGGCCCCGATGCATGAATCCACTTTGCATAGACACCAGGGTCAAATAAGTATTTCTAACATTCGCCAAGGGCTTGCCATGCCAGCCTCTGTGCTAAGAGAGCTAAACCCAGTGTTTTCTACTCCTCAATCCAACCTCAAGAGATAGGTGCTATTGTTAACACCCCCACTTTTATAGATGAAGAAATGGGCACAGAGAGGTTAATTAATCAGACCCAAGATCACACAGCAAGTAACTGGCTGAGCCTGGACTCCAACCAAACGGTCTTGTTTTAGAGCATGAACTCTGACCACAAGGCTGTATTTCAAATGCTTATAAGCATGTCAGTATGCATAATTACCAGTATTAGAGCCCAGAGTGACAGAGGCTGGCAGGTCCCTGGCCTCTGACCCAGCTCCCCTCTGAGGGGGACTTTGCTATGCTGAGCTGCAGGCTCCAGCCGCAATGGCCCGTGTTTGACCTCATCTGAATACTCTGTGTTCAACTCTCTCCCCTCTGCCATCTTTTTTTTTTTTAACTTCAAGTATAAAGGGCAAAGCCATCTGTTTCCATTTCCAGTTGGGACTGTTTCCCCCATCCATAACTTCCTGGATGCTGTGAAGCTTTAAGATGGATGCCCTCGTGTGAAAACCAGAATTAATAAACAGCTTTAGGTGAAAGAATTAATCATGTCACAAAAGGGGTCGCCAACATCTCCAGTAAGGTTAAATGTTTGTCTACAGATCATTAACTACATAATTAATTTCCTTTTTTCCAACATAAGCCCCACAGGAAAGGACGGCATCTGTCTTGTTCCACTTCTGTGTTCCTAACACTTAGTGTAGGACCTGGCCTGTCATAGGGGATTAATAAATATTTGTTCATTAAATGAAGGTTTGCCCCTCCTCCCATACCATCTGTCTTAGCCTGGATGACGGGAAAACTGAGCCTGCCAGAGGCCTCGGGGCTTCTCTTCATCAGCAACCGCCACCCAGGGATGCAGGAGGCAGGAGAAGCGGGTGGGGCACGCGCAGGGAGCATTACTGAACCGGCCACCAGCTTGTGTCACGGGTGACTGCTGCGTCTCGAGGTGTCATCTTCCAAAAGGCCACTGAACACTGTTGGGATGAGTCGCAAGGAGGAAGGGAGGAGCCCACAGTGGTCGAGCTCCCCCCACGGAGTTTTAGCTCTTGACACATCTGGGCTGCCCTTGGGTGGACCCAGGGTGTCCCTGGGTGTCTCGGACCTCAACAGTCACAGAGAAGCCCAGGGCAGGTGGCAAGAGGGGTGTGGCGTGGGTGTGACACAAGACGCTTTGGGGCTGTGCCCATGTGAAGCTGGTCAGTGTCCACGCAGAGCTGGCCACGTGGGTAGGAATAAGTGGCTGACGGCCCCAGAGACAGGTGAGGGGGGAGAAGCCAAGGAGACACAGCAGAAGGGGCTGGTGCTCCCGTCTCTATACCTGCGATGCCGAGCACAGCTGGGCTTTCCCTAATTGTTGAACACTCGCCTCCCTGGAAACCTTCTCTGATTCATCCCGCAGCTCTGTTTCCAGACCCTCTTCTCTGGGTTCAAGGAGCATTGAGAAAGAGAATCCCACTTCGAAATCCTGCCCCTCCTACATCCGCGGTGTAAGGCTTGAGCTCAGGTCCTTCCGTGGGGTCTGCTCCCCTGAGCACCTCCTTCCTTCCAGGCATTCATCCCCTCCACCTATAGTCCTTTCCCAGGCTCCTTCCCTCAGCTTCCAAACCTCTTTTCTGTTTCTTGGGCGTTGAAGTTTAAGCTATTTAAGTGGAAACATGGATGCATTTGAAAGATGTGGTGGAACCAGGGTTTTGAAATGCAACAAATAAGATTATACAAGGGAATGAGATAAGTAATCAGCTGCTTTCACTACTTGGAGAGGCTCTTGTAGTGGTCTGCGGACTCTGCTCCGCGCCTGGTCAAGGGCTATAAATCATTCTCCGCTAAAGGCCGCCATTGCTGTACCGGATTTTACCAAGGCAGGGCAACGGTAATGAGGATGCCTTTGGCTGGATGCAGAGGAGCTCGGGCCAATGTTTGAGCCTAGGCAGAGTTTCTCTACACCAAGGTCATGATCTCCTGTGATGCTCGATAAAAATGCACTGTGTCAGTTTGGGATGCTCTTGGCTGCAACTCACAAAGACCCCAATCCAAAGGGGCTTCAACAATAGGAATAACATTGCTCATATAGCTGGAAGTACAGAGGTAGGACAGCTTTCAGGCTCAGTTGACTTGGTGGCTTAATGACACTGTCATCAGAGATACAGCTTCCTTCTGGCTCTCCACTCCGCAGCCCACCTTGTCGGCTCTGCCCTAAGACTGGCTCACCTTGCAGTCGTGAGACAAGGCCATGTGCTTCCTATTCAGCAAGGGGGAGAATCTCTTCTAGCGCCGTGGAAAGCAAGTCCTTTCATCTGTCTGGGGTGGCTTCCCCAGGGCAGTCCCCGAGATGATGCCAAGAATGAATAGAATCAGACCAAAGAAAACCCCCCTCCCCACCTTCACTCCAGAGCTGGGTGGGACCTGGAAAGCCTGGAGACCTGGAGGGAAGGTGGAGGGAAGAGGGGATGGATATTGACAGGCACCCAAGAAAAGCCTAGCTCGTCACAGGCTCCTCAGGGGCACACAAAGTGAGACCTGCTGAGCAGGGAGGAAGGTGGACCCAGACTCTGCAGTGACTTGAGGTGACACAGACTGGACCTCACTCAGAACTGAGCCCAGTGATTATGTCCCTATGAAAATGCAAGGTCAGCGAAATTAGATCAAACTGGGAATTAACCGACATAGCCCTTTTCTAAAATGATTGAACCAGGATGAAACCAAATGTAAACGTAAAAGTATTCCCTAGACCCGCCCAACGGCCTCCGTTCTGGCTCTAACAAGTGACAGAACAAGATTACTCTGAGAAGAGGATGTGGACCAGTGGCTTTCTGGAAGCTGAGGGCTTTTAAGCTGCTGCACAGGAGGGCGTCCTAGCAGCCCGACCCCTGGGATGCGGCAACGGCTGCTTAGAATCCAGCTTCCAAGACAAACAGGGATTGTTTTTGGTGGGGTGGGGGGTGGGAAGCAGCTGCAAGGCAGTGGAAATGACACAAATTCTAAGTGAAAATATCTGGAGGCTTGATTGTATGCCACTCGCCAGTTGTATGACCTTGAACGTCCTCCATCCTCCATTTCCTTACTGTGAAACAGTATAATGAGTATAACTCAGACTTAGGTGACATATTAAAGGTGGGCACCACTCTGTGGAGGACAGAAGGACATAGGGACGTCCGTCATTGCTCTGTGTCTCCTCCCAGGGCCCAGCCTCCCTCCCTACCCCTCCCTCTCCCTTCTCCTTCAAGGTCTAGCTCGCGCCCTGGCTCCTCCCTGGCCGCAGGACTTCTCTGCTTGCCCCCTGCAGGTATTGTCTGCTCTCGGCCATCTGTTATTTACACGGGCTGTCTGCTGCCCGCTTCCGTACTGCAGTCCCAAACTGTCAAACACACTCTTATTTACTCTCCTTTCTCCCCAACGCACCTGTTCCTGCACATAAAGAACTGTGTCCCCCACTTCTTTGTAGCTCAGCACGTGGGAGTGAAACAAGCCTTGTGATCACCTGTCTCTTGAGCGATAACTCAGAGATGAAATGACCTGCCCGACGGTTGGATCAGTACAGAAGCCAGGCCCCTAGATGCCCCATGACACCCTCCATGGGGTGGAGGTGCAAAGGGGGCCTGACTTTGCAAACCATACAACTCCTCGCAGAGTGACTCGTCGAAATGTGTAATAATGACAAGCATCTCTGATGGCAAAGGCTTGAAGGCAGAAAAAAGGTTGGCAGCCACTGGGGCAATGGGGCCAGGCTGGTCTAGGCACGATCCAGTCACCACCCCCACTACCTGGTCCTGGGCAACCTCCATCCATTGACGTCAGAGGTGCTTTTCAAGCCCATACGTGCCAGAGACCAGGATAGATGTGCCCTTTCTGGGGCTGCATTAGAGCCTACTGGGCAGTGTTTCCAGGGAGGAATGAAGTGTTTTATCTCCTCTAAGCCCCTTAGGGAGTTCTGAAGAAGACACGAGGCAAGGTAGGGACTGCAGCCCTCAGGGTACCCGCGGGAATTGGGTGTTCAGGAGAGGCTGGCTCCTGCTTCTGGCCCCTTTAGCACCTTCTCACGGACTCTCCATCTGATGTCCAGTCAATGAGGATGGAGTGCCCCCGTCATCAAGTTCCAGCCTCCGTCAGGAACAGCTGTGGACAGAGTCTCAACCAAGGTAGAAGGTCCAGGAGTTGTCCTGGGGTAGTGAAATGTACAGGTGCAAACACTAAACATAAACTTTGAAACAGGGTAACCACCATCCCCCTTCCCAGCCTCTGAGTCACTCCTGCCACTGGGTAGAGCAGCCTTGACCCCTGGCCAGCCCCTCCAACAGCCGCAGAGAAGGGAGGGGCAGGAGGACAGTGTGGAGGGCAGGTGGCTCCTTGGGGGCTCTGCTGTGTGTTGGTACCTGTCTCAAACTGAGGGCTGTTTTGTGGGCTGCTCACTCAGCATCTCAAGCTCTGGATCTGTTCATCCATCCACAATTTCCTGGGGGCTGGGCAGGTCCCCAGTATTGCTGCCGGTTAAATAACTTTAAATCCCTCAAATATGAGAAATCTCAGTCCCCAATGGAGGCAAAGATAGAAGATTCCACTCATGCATGAGGCAGCCTTACTTAAGACTTGACAAGAGGTGGGTCTTTGTGTAAAGAAAAGAAGCCCTTTCCTCCAGGTGGACTAAGCCCTACTCCAGGGCACATAGCTGGGCAAGTGGTGCACAAATTGCATTTCGGCCCTCACTTGCTCCTCATCCAGGCATCTTTGTGCAGTGCACAAACCACACAACTGAATGTGGCAGCCCTAGCCACAAGTATGAATTGCATGCTCTCTGTGAGCAGACACTGCAGGAGCAAGACAAGACATAATCCCTGTGCTTATGGAGATCACACACTAGTGGAGAGACTGACCACAAACAGGCCAGGCTGTGATGAACACAATACAGAGCGAGAAGGATGCTATAAAGCAGAGCGCTAGCTGTGGTGATAAAGAGGGACAGGATTGGAGGGGGGACTTAATGTAGAGCCAGTGGAAGTGGGGGTGGGTGGTTTGGGGGGAGGGGTTAGGGACCAGAAGCCAGACCTAGAAAGAGTTCAGCCTGTTTGAGAAGCAGGTTGCTCAGTGGCTGGAGAGGGGTTTGGGGGTGATGTCCGAAAGATGAGCAAGGCCAGGCTGGCCAAGCGCTTACAGGTCACTGCAAGGAGTTTGGATTTTGGTCTAAGTGTGGTGGGACCACGGACATTTCTGAGCCATTGGGTGGAGAAGGGGAGGGGGAGAAGGAATGAGAGAGGAAAGCTAGGAGGAGAGAAAAGAAAGAGGCAGGTAGCACAGATGAGAGCAGAGGAGAGAGGACCACCGCGACAGGCCTGGGGACCACCTGTGGGCACGGCAGTAGGGAACACGGGGGATGGATGCACGGGGCACGGACCAACAGGGTTGACGTCTCAGCGGGCCTGGCATGACTCGTGATGTTGGGGATTCTGCTGCACTTGGAGATGACATTTTGCCTTCCCAGGTCATGGTCCTCAGAGCAGAAAGGAGCCACAACCCTCCCTCCTCCTCCCCTGAAATCTCAGGATATCTACTTTCATTTCTGTGGGTGGAAACAGGCAGGGGGTCCTCTTGTGGACTAATCAGAGTGATCTTTGTTTGCAGTTCAATGTCAAAAAGTCCACAGAGCCCGTCCAGCCCCGGGCCCTCCTCAAGTTCCCGGACATCTATGGACCCAGGCCAGCTGTGACGGCCCCGGAGGTCATCAACTACGCCGACTACACACTGAGGACCACGATGGAGCCCGCTGTGCCAACCAGCCCCCAGGGCCCGAATGACAGCCGCCTCAAGAGGCAGGTCACAGAGGAGCTGTTCGTCCTTCCTCAGAATGGTAGGGCCTTCCTGCTTCTCACTCTTCCCTGGGGCAGTGCTCAGCGAGGGGTGAAAGCCTCTCTGTAGATGGTGGGCATGGCCAGCCCCGTGTCCACGGCGTCGGACACTGGGCAAGCAGTGGGCTCTGGGCCTTGGAATTACAGGCCTTTATTCACCACGTGTTGCCACAGCGCGTCTCCCCAAGGCCTCCAGCTTTTCACTGGGAAACGCAGAGTCCCTTTCAAGCTGTGTGTGTGCAGGGGATAAGGAGTCCTGGTTAAACTATGGGCTTCAGAGGCATGGGCTTCAGTCTCTCACCTGTTATATACCCATCATGTGACCCTGGTCACGTTGCATCTTTTTGGGCCTGATTTCCTCGTATGTAAAATGGAATGCTACTGTCACCTGACCCGTAGGGTTCTTGTAAAGTGTAAATACAATAGTGCATATAAAGTGTGTAACTCAGGGCCTGGCACAAGGATGTAATCAAACCATCATCGTCATTATTGTTTCTGTTCTCCTTCTCCACAGCGTCAATAGCAAGAATGTAACCCCTTTCTGTTTACAGCTCTGTGCTGGGCATTGGGGCAGATACCCAAGCAAAGACAGTCCCAACCCAAAGGAGCAGGCAGCCTTTTATAAGGAGACAAAAGATCCCGCCAGGAGAATGGATTGTTCCGTGGTTTGGGGTTTTGTTTTGTGCGGTTGGAGAGGGAGATGGGGGAAGCAGAAGCAGAGAGCCAGCTCTGACATTGACCTGACTCCTAAAGCATCTCCTGGCCTGGGTCCAGCACCCAGTCAACGGCGGCCAGTGAGCAGGTGCCCCCCCAAGCCGACCCGCAGCCACAGTGATTACGCTGGCATTTCTTCAAGACCGAATTCCGGTAGTGCCTGTGGCGGGATGAATCCTGGTTGGCTTTTAGCCTCCAGGTTGGCCAGCACACGTCTGAAGTTAAAATAGACCCTTTGAGGCCTTGAGAGCTGAAGCTTGGAGGGTGGGGAACAATTTGAGGGGGAATCAGAATCGGAATCGGAGTCACAGGAGGGCTCCTCTTTCTTGGGAGCCCCAGACTTCTCAGAGCTGGGATGAAGCCGGGCTTGGACGCTCTCCACCGAGGACAGCAGCAGAACACTTCAGAGTCCGAGACTTTGAAGAATTCAGAACACGATGGTTTGTTTTCTCTTTCTGATTCCTCATACCTTTCCACACCGCAGAGGGCAACAACCAAGTTCGGATTCCACTGAAATCTGAGAGCTGATTGGTTCAGCACATAGTGACCAGAGGTGAGGGAGTGCGGGAGGAGGAGGATGCCGGGTCAGTCAGACGCTGTCCCCACCATGTGCCCAACTCGGCCCACGCCCAGCAGCAGTGATGCTCCTCAGCCCCTTGTAGAGCTCCGGCTCCCTATCCCTGAAGCTGAGTCTGCTCCTGCATTTCCCAGGGGTGCTGGCTTTGGTCTGCTCTTGGTTTGGATTTTTTTTTAATCTATCTTTTAAATTATTTACTTATTTATGCATTTATTTAGTTAGTTATTGGCTGCGTTGGGTCTTTGTTGCTGCGCACAGGCTTTCTCTAGTTGTGGTGAGCCAGGGCTACTCTTCGTTGCGGTGCACAGGCTTCTCAGTGCGGTGGCTTCTCTTGTTGTGGAGCCTGGGCTCTAGGCGTGAGGGCTCCAGTAGCTGCAGCATACGGGCTCAGTAGTTGTGGCACATGGGCTTTGTTGCTCTGAGGCACGTGGGACCTTCCTGGCCCAGGGATCGAACCTGTATCCGCTGCATTGGCAGGCAGATTCTTAACCACTGCACCACCAGGGACGTCCCTTGGTTTGGTTTTGATTTTGAAGTCTGAGGCAGTCTGAGAGCTGAGAGCTCTGGGTGCCAGACAAGCCCCTTCTGGCACTGACCCTGCTGCGGTTGTCCATGTGCTGCCCTTGGAAGCCACCCGGGTCCTGGGTGCATGTATGTCTGGCTTTACACAGTTCTGCTCACATCCTGGTCAATTCATTCCCGGCTTAGACGCACCAGGGAGATTCTTCACTATTTGCAGGAACCCAGTTATGAGCCATTTTGGAAATTAAATACTCCTTTATATTTCTGCCCTTTAAATTAGTTCTGAAAATAATGGAAAAAAAAATCTCAATTTGCTTCAAGTGGAGTCTGCTGCAGCTGGTGGATCCTTTCGTTTTTGTATTACGCTTGACTAATGAGAATCTTCCAGATGTTTGGCTCCTGTCAAAGTGAGAGGCAGAGTGAACAACATTTGTAGTTTTAGAAACTTCTGAATTAAAGATAAGGTCATTCATTCACTCAGCAAGTATTTATTGAACATGCACTAAAGTCAAATCCGCTGTCCCTAACCTTGATCTCCAGCACCACTCCTGCCTAACTAATTCTTTGACATTTATTTCCAGCCGTGAACTCCTGGGGAACAGGGATTGGACTCTGTGAGAGAGATGGAGCTTGAGATGGGCTAGGGAATGATTTTCCCCAAATAGGATGACTAGAACCACACAGTCTGTGACAGTTTCCCCCACTGAAAGCTCACCAGGGGCCAGGTCCTGGGCTAAGTACTTTTCTCACTTTGTTTCATTTAACGCTCACAGTAACGCCAGGAAGAAGGAACTGCTATCATTCGCATTGTAAAGATGAGGAAACTGATGTTCAAAGAAGTCGAGTCACTCGTCCGGGGTCACCTAACTGTTACGAAACAGCTCGTGTCTGACACCAAAGCCCATGTCTTGCCCACGGGGCCATGATGGTCCCTTGCGAGGTGATGCCCAGGACCCCAGGGGGTGCCCTGGTGCAGCCACCAGGCTTTCGCACCTGGTTAGGAAGCCTTGGGTTTGGATGCGTGGCCTAGGTGCAGAGATGGAAAAGGCGTGATCCGGAAGACAGGCCCCCAGCATGGGTGGGAGTAAGGACTTTACCTTCCTCACAGGTGTGGTGGAGGATGTCTGTGTCATGGAGACCTGGAACCCTGAGAAGGCTGCCAGTTGGAACCAAGCCCCCAAACTTCACTACTGTCTGGACTACGACAGGCAAAAGGCTGAACTATTTGTGACTCGCCTGGAAGGTAGGCTCTTAGCAGACTCTCCTGACCTCCTGTGTGCCCGTCTCCCCAGAGCATCTGTGGCTGGAGGGAGCGGAGGGGGCTGGATCGGCACTCGGTAGCAAACAAGACCCTGAGGCGTGTTGCTCAGACCCACAGGGGTGGTCCTCTCGCTCCTACACCCGTTCAGACTGGAGATTCCTGGTTGGCAGATGTCCCCTCCAACGAGTGATTCGGGGACCAAGCTCCTTTCATCGAGGCCTCCTTGTCATCTGTATCCAGCAGGTGGAAGGATGGGGAGAACAGGGAGAGGGCACAACTGTGCCTTAAAAGCTGTAACCTACACACGGCATGTGTCACTCTGGCCCACTTCCCACGGGCTGGAGCTTGGTCACGTGACCACTGACCGCAAAGGAGGTTGGGAAATGTGGCCTAGCAGGTGCCCAGTTAAAAGAAGGAATGGGTTTTGGTGAACAGCTAGTCACCTCTGCCACAGACACCTTTGACATTGGACAGGGCTTTGTGCTGGACACGTAGAGTGTTCTGAATGGTCATCAAAGCTTCTGCAGTCCTAGAACTTTGTAGTCTTTCCTACAGGGTCAGGATGCCTCTGGTCTCCCTACCCTGACAATTCACTTTACCATCTGCAGATGGTAAAAGCTAAGACTTTGCAAAGGAATCAAGGCTAAAAATGTGCTACTCTGTGGCTCCTGGAAGCTAGAAGCCAGGGACAGGATAAATTGGACTTTTGTACTTAATTTTATTTTTTTGAGGGAGTGTTTTTCCTTTTTACGTCTTGTAAGTTTTTTTTGTTTTTTTTTTTTTTAGTGTTTCATATACTTTCTTACGTTTGGTCTTCACAATAGTCCCATTTTACAGATTCTGAAACTGAAGCCTAGTCTAGCAGCATCAGGTGACTTGTCTGAGATCACTCCAACTTATTGGTGACAGGACGCAGCCCACTTCCCGTGAAGCTCAGTGGGGGGTTCTTTCTATAGGACACATGACCTTGGTTCTTTACGTTTTCTTCCTGGATAATGCCAGCTACCACTTCTCAAATTGTCATTGAGGAACCAGTCATAAAACCTCCACAGGTGCAAATGTCCACATTGGGAAGCATTAAAAACGCCAAAGTTCAGAATGTAGAATGACAGTTGTGAGGTAGTGGCCAAGTGATTTATGGCACAGGTAGTTGTGTGGTAAATATTTGGAGAACAAACGAATCCTGGAATCAGCAGCAAGACTAATAAAAATCATACGCAGTTAGTGGGCCCTGGTGGCTGGGGACATCTCAGTCACGAGGAGAATCTCCTGTTTCTAAATATCTTACTGAAAGATGATTCCATGAAGTCAGCATGGTCAGCCAGGGTGGTCAGGCACCCAAGGTCCTGACGACTAAGCCGGATGCTGCCGCTCGCAGCAGGGCCGTACCTCTCCCTCCCCTTGTCCTCCACGAGCCCTGCAGCCGTGCACTTTCTCCCTGGCTGCAGCTGTGACCAGCGACCAGGACGGAGGCTGTGACTGCTATGTCCAGGGCAGCGTGGCCAACAGGATGGGCTCCGTGGAGGCGCAGACGGCCCTGAAGAAGCGGCAGCTGCACACCACGTGGGAGGAAGGCCTCGTGCTACCCCTGGCGGAGGAGGAGCTCCCCACGGCGACCCTGACACTGACCCTGCGCACCTGCGACCGCTTCTCTCGCCACAGCGTGGCTGGGGAGCTGCGCCTGGGCCTGGATGGGGTGTCGGTGCCTCTGAGGGCTGCCCAGTGGGGCGAGCTGAAGACTTCAGTTAAGGTAGGGCTGCCTCTCCCCGGGAGAGCTGAAACCTACTTGTGGCCCAGGGGACCGCAGGCCTGGGCCGGTGCTCATGGAACAAGCTTCCGAGACCTTCCCAGGCTGGGAGTGGGGGCCCGGGGCTGGAGGCGGGGTGTAGGGCTGGAGCAGGCCCGGAGCCCAGGCTTGGGGATTCCTGCTGTCCAGTTTTGCTTCTAGCTGGCCATGCACAGCCACCCCCGCCCCTGGCCTCGCCGTCGTGGAAAACGTCGCACGGTGAGCGCACTGGCTCTGGTGCTGACTGTCTCCTCCCCATTTAAAACCGTCCTCACTCCCTGTGCACCTGCTGTGGGCCGGGCACTCCAGGGGACAGGAGCACCAGGCAGAGTCCCTCTGCCAGTAGAAGGTACAGGCCAGAGGGAGCAACTGGAGCAAGCGACGACGGCGATGATGCAGGCCATGGTGAGGATGATGTCTGACGCAAGACGTCCAAGAGGGGCCTGACCAAAGCATCCTGACGAGGACTTCTAGGAGGCCTGGTGTGCAGCGGTGCTTGTGCTGGGCTCTGAAGGAGTGGCCGGGGCTAGAGGGTATTGGGTCACGCCCGGGTGGGCTGTCCCCAACCCCCTGCTGTTGCAGAAGCCATGGGTGGGAAACAGGCATCTGTCGAGATGCCACACTGTTCAGAGAGGAGTTCCTTGGAGAGCAAACCCTCATTCCCCAGAGGCGGGGCAGGAGGGTGAGGGGGTCAAGGAGGGTGAGGTCTGCGGGACAGTGTGTGGCTGTTTAAGTCCCCGTGTCAAGGCCTCATCCAAGGGCCTGCCATGAGGGCGCCTAGAGCGAACCTTCTGGATGACCCGTCTCTCAACCAGCTGGTCAGCACCTTATCTGGAGACCGTATAGCCTACAAAGCCTACAACAGTTACCATCTGGCCCTTCACAGAAAAAGTCTGCCGACTCCCATGCTAGAGTAATAAAAATACAAAGAAGGGCACTAAGTTTTGAGCACTCCCATCGATCAGTTGCTATGCTTCAAACTTTACCTAAGTTCTGTCCCTAAGCAACCAAGTGGGAGTGACACCAGGACGGTGGCATTTACAGGCAAGAGCGCTGAGGCTTACAGTAGCTCAGTAAGCCCTGCAGGGTCACCCCGCTGGGACCTGGTGGGCTCGGCCTTGGGGCCAGGTGGGTCTGGTTGTAAATCCCAGGTTGTCCCCCCGCCGCTGTGGGATGTAAGTGCCTGGCAGAGTGGGAGATGCGGTCAGCAGACGCCTTTCCCGATGGACGCCCTGGAAGGGGAGAGTACACTTTCGCTCCCCACCTGCTCGGCTTTTCGCTGTGATCTCTTCTTTGCCTTATTTTCCTCTCTTTCCCAGGCTCAGAAAATTGACAGACATTGACAGCCAGTCTCGGTTGGAACCAGGCTGTCTCCAAGCACACTCTCTAATTAGTGTGTGATTTGGGACGTGGGTGGAATCACAGCCGGGGCCCCTGGGAAGAGGAGCCCCATGCTTTGGTTTATTCAGCTGGTAAGCCAGCTTCCTCAGGAGATGGAAGGGCTCCCCACAGGGCACTGGAGAGTTTGGTGCTGCCCCAAATGGGTGGAGATGCAGCCATTCGAGGCAGAAATCTCAGGCACCTAAACTGCTTCCATCTCTTCCCCTAGAAGAACAAAAGTTATTCATTTCCTTCCACAAATACCTTGCCTGGTTTCCACCATGTGCCAGGCAGAGTGCCCGGAGCTGGGGACACCGCGGTGTTGAGGACAAAGACCCGCCCTCACGGCCCATCCATCCTGATACTCAGCACGCTCACTGTTCCCCACATACACCCTCACATCCACTTGGACCACTGGCCTGTTTGCCACAAACGTGAACAATCTCAGAGAGCAGCGTGGGGTCCGAAGTCAGAGATGGTGCTCTCGGTGTAGGTGGCCAGAGGGAGCCCCAAGGCCAGGCTAGGGAGCTCCTTGCCCCTACTAGCCAGAGGGAGGACCTGATCTGAACAAAGTGGGTGGAGCCTCCTTTGCGGCAGCCCACATGTTTTTCTTCTCTTGCTCAGAATGGGTTAAAGGAGGTGCCAGCAATGCCCCAGTTCTCACCGGAAGACACTCAGCCAAAAGTGGCGTGTGCGTCACCGGGGACCACAGAGAGACCCACTCCAAGGGCAGCTGGAATGATTCATTGAGAGCCCAAGAGAAAGACTGGGCGGGGGTGGGGGGGGTGTCATGGGAGAAAACGGAGAGAGCATGGAGAAAGAAAGAGGGTTATTTTTGTCGGCAGGTGCTTTTTAAACAGCAGAGCCGAGGGGCAGATGCTGTTAAAACTCTTTGGCTGTGGCACAGCTGGCTGGACTTGTCCGGGGCTCTTGGCACGCTGCACCGGTTGAGGAGCCCTTCACCGTGGGCCGATGGGTCCAGGCTCCTCTCACTAGGTCGCCATGTGGCCACAGCCCAGGCCCACAACTGTGGACCTCGGATAAGTGATCTTGAAGCAGAAGGCTGGTGCCCATCTCAACTCAGCTGCCACCCCGCTGGGTGCCTGGACACGTGCTGAGCTGAGTTCCTTCACTGTGAAATGAGAGGTCTGTCCATCGAAGATGCTGGAGGACCATGGGTTTTTGGACTGGGGCTTTGCTATCAGACCAGACCCCCATTCAAGGCTTAGGTTTGCTACTTACTGGCTACATGACCTCAGGCAGTGAAGTGCCCTCTCTGAGCATCCGTGGCTTAAGCTTAAAATGGGAACCAGGTCAGTATCCCTCTTGCTCTTGCTGTCAAGATTAAACGGGGTGTCTCACAAATATGTATTGTGTGTCTGCTGTGCGCTAGGTGCTGGGGATGGCTTTGTGGAGATGAAGCCTCAGGGGTTAGATACTATAATTGCACCCAGCGCAGAGTGTGTAATGTTAGCTGCTACCCTTCATGCCATTACCAAAGTTCCTGGCAACTCCCAGAATCATCCCATCATATGACTGGCCACTTAGGGCTAGTTGAATTGTCGCGGTCGTGTTGAAGACACGTTTCCTGGATGAAAGGTGTAACCCGGGCAGACGGCTGGCCAGCTACTCCATCCAGCTTCGCTCCCTAAACCCAGACTCTCCCATTCACCCAGAAGCAGTGTTCCCACTTAATAATCTCAAGAAGTAGTGATTGTCCTTCCTTGGTAACGAATGGTAATCATCAAAGCCAGGGGACAGGTGCTGTCGTATGTGTAAGGCACTGTTCTAAGCCATTAAATAATTACTCATTTAATTTTCATAACCCCCTTGGGTGGAGATATTATTGTTCCCATATTACAGATGAGGAAATGGAAGTTTTGGAGAGAGAGAAATAACTTGCCTAAGGTCACACAGCTAGTTAATGCTGAGCTTGGAACTGAGACCCAGACAGTCAAATCTAGAGTCCATGCTCTCAGCACTGCCCTTGGACTGTGAGCTGGCCCCTGCGGTGACTCCTTTTGCTCACTTTTGTCCCTCAATGGATTTGCTCAAATTCCAAACTCTGGTAGGAGTTTCGGTGGAGACACTCTGTAAAGCTGCAGATGGGGGATAGACATGCTGTGTGCTTCTCAGAGGCACAGTTACTGCCAGTCTCTCTGGTGTGTTACCTCCCCACATATGCTGGCCTTTTGTTGACATAGTTGGCCATTCTATTACTACAGCACTTCATGGACTCTCTCAGCCCTGCAGGGGCTGGAAGGAATTATTTTTTCAAACAGAGTAACGTCTTACAACACCCCACTGCCCCAGGAACCTGATTGGTCAATGCAGTGGTTCTCAAACTGTGTGCCCTAAAACACTAGGGTTCCACACAGATGCCCCAGGGGCCAGAGGGGGTGAGGCAGGTAAGAGGGGGTCTGGGCCCTCTGTTCCTGCCACATCCTGAAGGGCATCTCTTTGATCTGTTTTACATGTTGGGTTTGAATATAAACTATTTGGAAAATTGGTGGCAAATGAAACAAACTCGTACGGAAACACATGCTATGCAGAATTCCTCTGTGCCTTCCTCCCTTCTGCAAGGGTGGAGAAAGCAGCGCTGATGGATACATGGTTTCTAGGATGCCCGTTGGATACAAGTTCGAGGGGACCCCGAACTCAGCGGTAGTGAAGGGGTCAGAAGGCATCCCTAAATGAGGCCTGCATCCCCTCTTCTGTTTCAGGAGCTGTCCGCAGGAATGGGAGAGGTCCTTCTCTCCATCAGCTACCTCCCGGCTGCCAACCGTCTCCTAGTAGTGCTGATCAAGGCCAAGAACCTCCCCTCTAATCAGTCTAAGGAGCTCCTGGGGAAGGGTGAGTGAGGCGTGAGAGGGGAGCCAGGGCCCCTCCCGCCGCCAGGCATGTGTGCAGAGGGAGGCCACACCTAGGAGGCAGTGGGGACAGGCGAGCGGGGACGGGGGACATGAGTACGTGTGTGGAGTCAGCCTCAGCTGTGTCCTCCACCCCAAACTCACAAACCAGTTCTGAAGGACACACTCACTTCTCTAAGTTCACATCCATTCACTCCTGGGCCAGTTCCACCCACTAGGGCCCAGGTCTGAGCTACCTGGGGCTCCCTGTGTTGTGGATACAGCATGAGAAGAATCCGCCTTACCCGTGGGTCATAGGAAGCCAAGGCTCAGACTGCAGCCCGGGAGCGGAGTGTCTGGGCTACAGGGGAAACTTAGCCCGGCCCTTGTCACCTTCCTGGCTGGACCCACCTTCCAGGCAGGTGTCGGGAAGCCAGGGTTCTCCTTCTCCGGTCTCAGCTAGCCACCGCTCTACTCCCCACACCCACCCTAGGTGCCTCTCCCCTCCCAGCCTTTCCCAGCCTGCCACCCCCACACCGGCTGAGTGTGGGTGACGGCAGAAGGTGTGTGGGTGCACGGGCTGAGGCGGCGTCTGTGCACATACCCAAATAAACATCTCTTCAGCACTCTGGAAGCCTCCGCTTTTCCTTCTGGATACCCCAGCACAGGCCCCGAGTCTTAAGGACCAAACAGCCTCTGTTGTCAGCGCAGGAAGTCAGCGCTGGTCAGCCGTATGATACCCGGACCCAGAGCCAAGTGCTCAGCGCAGGATATAAATAAACAGATATTTATAGCAGGAAACAAAAAAAGAATTGCCTCTTCATTCGGAAGCTGAGCATGAGCTTTTTGGCGAGTGAAATCAGAAGAGCTGATCTGGCCAACAGATTCCTGAGCCAAAGATCAGCATTCAGTGCTTGTTCCTCAAGGCCTCCAGACAATTCTTTGTCTCCTGCTCTCTTTTTTTTTTTTTTAAGTTTTATAGCTCCTGTCAGGACAATTACAGCTCAACACTTTATCTCTCAAATATCTCTGCTGAAATAACAAACTGCCCACCTGGGGGCGATAATTATGGCAATAAATACAGAGTAACAATTATTCTCACATTAGCTTTGGAAACCTGGACTAATGAAAACACAATCGGAATCCAGAGCGTTGTGATGTTAGGAGAAAGCTTGCCTAGTGACCTGTTGGCTGATTTCCTGGGACGGCAGCCCTACCGGGGGTCAAGGCAGGCTGCCCCACCCTCCACACGAGGTCAGGATCCTCCAGTAAAACTTGCAAAAGAACAGATGAGAAGAACTCAGCCAATCAGCAGGAGACCTACTATCTCAGGAATAGACAAAAATGCTTGGACGGAGAACCAAGGGGATGAAGACTTAGGGATGGCTTAGTGTTTCTGGTCTGAGGTTAAAATCAAGCTGCAAGACGTCTGAGCCGTCATCCTGGGCCCGGTTTGATGTGGGGTATGAAGGCACCCAGGAGGGCTCACGACAGAGGTTTCCTGGCTGTACTTCAGCATGACCCTGCCGTGGGCCCCCCGACGGCCAGCCACATATATGGTGCTATGGTCTGTTTTCCACACTCGAGGCAGGAGCTTTTGCTGTATCCCCATGTCTAGACCGGCGTCTGCCGTATGCTGGGCATTTAATCACTGTTGAATGAATACATGACCCGTGAGGTGGGGGGAGGGGAGGTAGAGAGGGCGTCTCAGCCCAGATCTTGAGCCAGAGATCCTGTCTCTCCATCCCCAAGAGGGAGCCTCGTCCCGGGCCCCCCCACGACCCAGAAGCTCACTCTCGGTCCTTCTCTCCCTCCCTTTCCCCTGTCCCTCCCCAGATGTCTCTGTCAAGGTGACCTTAAAGCACCAGGCCCGGAAGCTGAAGAAGAAGCAGACGAAGCGAGCCAAGCACAGGATCAACCCCGTGTGGAACGAGATGATCATGTTCGAGCTGCCCGACGACCTGCTGCGGGCCTGCAGCGTGGAGCTGGACGTGCTGGGCCAGGGCGCCGAGGGGCAGAGCTGCCCGCTGGGGCACTGCAGCCTGGGCCTGCACGCCTCGGGCTCCGAGCGCAGCCACTGGGAGGAGATGCTGAAGAACCCGCGCCGGCAGATCGCCATGTGGCACCAGCTGCGCCTGTAGCCAGCCGCCTGGGCCGCCACCCGCCTCGGGCACAGCCCGCCCCCGGCCCCCCGCTCCTCTGCCACCTCCTCTTGTGCCCCATCCGCACTCTGACACCAGAAGACAGACGTGCCTGCAGAGACCAGGAACCCCTTCCTCTCCCGTCACACTCCCGTTTCTTAAAACGGAGCCAGGCAGGGCGGGGCGGGGTGGAGACGGGACACGTGGGTCAGGAGGAGTGCGTTCTGCCTCCCTGCGTGATTGAAGACACGCTTATCGAACACGGTCCCTGTGCAGGTTGTGCAGTGGGGGTCAGGCCAGATGCAGAGAGCTTAATTTGGGGAATAATGGATGCAAAGAATGTGGCTTTTTAAAAATAAGCATGTCAAAAATGATGACGGAAATGACGTAGCCTGGGTCAACTCATAGGAATTAGAGATTGTCGGGGCAGATGGAATCCTAGCCAGCATGAAATACTGCTACTGACCCAAGGCACTCACCCAGCAGTTCTCAAACCTTAGTGTGCGAAGAATCACCAGCAGATTCCCGGGCCCTATTTTAGATATTCCAAGTCCGTAATCCTGGCTGAACCCCAGGAGGCTGCGTTTTTAACAAGCACAGAGTGGTTTGGATGCCAAGGTTGGAGTACCGCACTTGGAGAAATCCCTTTTACAACATCTCAGACAGGGTTTTACAGTCCTGGTCAGACCCCCAGCACCCCGGGGCCGCCAGTGCCATCGGTGTGAAATTTAGGAGCCTCTGTTTTTAATTTCATTATTTGAATCCTTAATGTTTTCATTTGTGCTTTTCACATCCTGTTCTTGGACTGAATTTTGTGCTTTCTCTTGAATAATTGTACTGTTTGATCTCAAAATCAGTTTTATACTAGGGGAGACCTTCCCTGAGCAGGAATAGGTGGGAGCCTCCATTACTTACTGGGCGCTAGTTGTCAAGTCTACCACAAAGTGACTGTCTGAGTCAGACACATCCCTCCTCGGCATACCAGCCACTTGAGCAGGAATTCGGTTTGGGGCACATGTTAATTTAGTCTGGCTCTGTGGAGGTGGAGAAGGAAATGAGGTCTTTTGTAAATGTGCCTCTGTCCTTCCATTTTTAGGGTCTATCACTTTCATTAGTAAATAACCAGCAGCTAGGTTTCAAACCACTATCTTAGTCCAAATAGCTGTCCACATCATTAGTAATATTATGAGCCTTGCTGGGTGGATATACTATTTGCCTGGAAACCAGGATTCCTGGATTCTGTCATTGAACCTGTGTCAAATCAGACTAGTGAGGCGGCAGCTCCATCTCCATGAATGACATCATAGATGAAACAGCGCTCAGGAGCTGTAGCACCCCTGGCTAGAAACAGACTCTGAGGCCACCAGCAGATCATCTTTAAGCTTCATGTTGGCAGCTGACCATGCCCAGAAAGTGCCAGAACCATCCCAGACATTTCCAGGACCATGGATTCTGCATCTGGACCCTTTAATACTGACCTCTAAACTCTGGGCCTTCAGATGTCACCTGGGCCTCTGATCTAAAAAAGAGTTTCTTTCCCTCAGTCCTTTAACAGGTCAAGTCATTCTTGGCCTCTCCCTGAGAATCTGAGCAGAGACATATTCCCTTTGTCATCATTTTCCCTTTCTGGACAGACGTAGAAAAGCATTTAGAAGTGACTTCCACCAATCGCCTGAAGGAACAGAAAAAAAATATCTAATTCCTCTTAAAAGGGAAAATCTTTCAGTTAATTGGAAATCTCGCCCATTAAGGCCGGCCGCCTCCTGCCAGTCTGCTTTAGGCAAGGCATTTGTTCGTGGTTTCCTGTGACATGTTTCTGAGACCCCTTCACTACTCTGGTCTCCCTTTTCTGGTTGGCAGGCTGAGGCAGAACAAAACATTCTCTGTGTGAGCAGACCAGTCCTCTGCTCTTGGTAACAACTGCTGCTCCAAGCTCCAAGCTAGAGAAGTCTGGGTTCTAGACTGAAAATCAAGAAACGTACTCCACTTCCTTATTCGTCCACGTCCCTGCCTTACAGTCACACAAAGGATGTTTGAGGTGAGCTCATGGGGACTGATCCCAAAATAGCAACTCCACCCATGGTCATTCTACCGCGAGGCGTTCACTTCTTTGGATCTCCAAGGTTTAGTTCTCCAGAACCCAAGCTGAAGGTTGCCTCTGATGGGAGTCCAGGGTCACCGCTTAACATGTTAGGTGTCAGCCATCGCCTCACTGAAGGCTGTACGGAAACGAGACAGATTTTGCAGGGGTTTTTGCTCGCTGTGTTCACTGGTATATTCCAAGCGCCTAGAAGAAAACTGGCTCATGGACCCTCAATAAATACTTGTTGAATGAATTAATGAATGAAGGATGGATAGGGAAGTAGGCAGGAAAAGACACTTTTTTAATGTAAATGGCATAAAAATCAGAGTCCTAGCTGAGTTCTCAATGGTAAAGTCATCAGACACCTCAGCAGTTGGCCTAGAAATTGATGACATTGAGTATTACCATTCACCTAATGACAATTCATAGCTCGCTATGTAAATGTAATGAACGATAGACAAGGTTATAAAAACTGTGCTTTTCTGCCAAAACTCCATCTCAGTGAATTTTAAATTACCCTGAGATATCAGACTGCCAGATGAAAAAACTTCAGTAATCTTTGCATCAGCTTACCTGGTACCAGATACACTTGCAATTTACTACCAAATTAGAGTAACTGAGTCTGTGTGAACGCATCTGACCTTTTTATTTTGAAAAGAACACCTTGTCCTTCGCCAGGGAGCATTTTCTAAAAAGTGCGTGAAGCAGAGGTGAAAATAAAGTGAGAAGCCATCTCCGACAGAGCTGTCGCCCACAAGGTGATCTGGCTCTGACATAGACACAGGGATGGGCATAGAGAATTGGGAGTCCAATCTCATTCATCTGCAACTCACTTCTAATATCAGATCTGTATGTATTTGTTGAGTGCACCTTCATCAAGACCTCGCACATGTCCGTCCACTTCGATCTGAGATGTGACTCTTGGTGTGAATCAAGCAGTGAATCACCCCAAACAAAACTGTGTAGAGAGAGCATTGTGAGAAAGCAGTTCTCTAGGCGCAATGCCTTTGGGACGTAAAGGAGTCCTGGACAGCTTACTCCGAACGGAGGAGAGGACCACCAAAAGAGAGGCCTAGTCCTTGCGGTTTGTTTCTGCTGCCTGTGTTTTCTGTTGTCAATGCTAAGTGTGTGTCTGTTTTGCAATCCTGAACTGAAAGCACAAAAAGACGCATGAGATATTGTAGTCACATGTCTGGTGTCATACTTCAGAGCAAAAACCTTGCAGTGGTAAATAAATAATTTCCAACAGGGTCCGCTGCCTGGCCTTTTTGTTTTTGTTCTTCCTTTTACTCAATATTTTAGGCATATAAAATGCAGAAAAAATAATTCGATAAACACTCATGAACCCCTGCCAAGTGTTGTAAAACTTGACAAGTACGGTTGAAATCCCCTCAGCCCTTCACTCGGGAGACCACCATCCTGAATATGGGGTTTCTCATCTCAAACCTTTCTTTATCTTTTTACTACATGTATATGTAAACCCTAAGCGCTATAGAATACTTTGTGTTTTAAATTTCAAATTGTATCACAGTACTTTTGCTCTACATTAAAATTTTGAGCTTTATCCATGCACATTACTATAGCTCTAGTTCCTTTATTTTTTGCTGCTGTGTTATTTTACATTGCATAAATATACCACAGTCCCATTCTCCTGTTGATGTAGAATATGTTTAGATATTTGTCTTTTTTTTTTTTCTGTTAGAGGAAATACTGCTGTAAACGTTCTTGGGCAAGGCCTCTTGGGAATTTAACTTTATTCTTGAGAAGAAAAATCAGGTGGAAACTAGAGACTTCTCTTTCTCTAACACCCCCCAAAGAAATACTCCCATCACTGGCAGAGTCAGGGCAGCGGCCCGGGGTTCACCTGTGCTCCAGGTGGTGGGCGGGGACAAGGGAACTGCCAGAGTCCTGTGCTCTGAGGCCCTCCTGGTGGCTGCTGCAGCCCTGGCTTCTGGAGGAAGAGGTCCAGGCATTAAGCCGGGGGCAGGGTCTGCCTGTGCAGGTCGGTAGGAAATCAGCCAGGTGACGTGGAATTCAAACCAAAGGCTCTTAAAAAAGATAAATGAGCCGTACAGAAAGGCTTCGCTTCCCAAGTGTGTGCGTGTAATACCTTGTTTTATAGTATATACGTTTGTTGTATTTTAATGACAGCCAGAATTTTTATTTCCATATTAAAATAGGAAAAGTGGGTCTTATCCCACATAGTCAAATATTGCGTAGACTGTGTTTCACAGGTGACTATGGAGGTGGCCTCTGGAGCCCACTAATATGTGAGAGTCTGGATATATATCAAAGAGAAATAGAAGAGGCAAGAAGAGGTCAGGAATGGTTTTATACCAGGCTGTCCGCTGCACTGCCTTATATAACAAACACTGCTCCTACCTATGAGACAACTCAAGTCTAGAGCACTGCATTCAGGAGCGGAGAACCTGCAGCTCAGCTGGGCTTTGTCACTGCCACCTGCATGGCCCCGGGCATGTCACTCGCCTCCGGGCTTGTGCCCACATCTGTAAAATGAATTTGGACAAAGTGATCACTCTTTAAGCTTTAACACTCTGTGATTCGGTAATTGAGACTTTTCACATGTATCTTCGGCCTCCCATCTCATGCATAAAATGAACTAAACCCACGTACACATGTACCTGCCCTCTCTGCCCCAGGCCTGCTATCTGATAGCCACCTTTTCCTCCAGACAGTATGTGATGTTACCTGAGGCTCTGAGTCAGCCTCTTCTCATTTGCTTAATTGCTAATTTAGCCCATGATAAGTTTCCACCCAAGAGTTTCTATTTTTTTAGAGCCAATGGGAAGCACTGCCATTTAAAGAGCTCAGAACCCTAGCATCTGTTCTGTCTCCCTCCCTGGGCAGATGCCTGGCAAGGATAGAGCCATGGGATGCGGCTGTGGATGGATTCAGGGGGTTGGGCATTTTCTTGGTACCAGCCTTGGAAACTGCCCCCTGTCCCCTCCCTCATCTCCTACAGGTGAGCCAGCCCAGATGGTCTCTGGTGGGGACCTCAGCAGCTTCCCAAGCCAGAGACGGAGGCAGGTGCTGACCTGGGAGGAGGGGGGAGGAAGCCAGACTTAGGACTGGAAGCCAGATGTTGCCATAGAAACCAGTCTAGTGGTGGCTCGTCCTCAGCCGGGTGAGGTCTCTTCTCAAGGTACACTCCGCTGGAGCCTGGTTTCCCATCCCAATTCCCTAACACTCTTTCTTGGTGTCTCAGGCAGCCTGTTGGCAAGTGGGTGATGGCAGAAATCCTGTCTCAGACACTCAGGGATTCAAATCAGGGACAAGCAAGGAGGAACATGTTTTCCAGCCAAAAACAAACACACAAACACTCTTGGCAGTCCCTTTTCCCTCAGGAGCCAGGTGAGTTGAGCTTTTGAGCAAAAAAAGGTGCCCCGAGTCTCTCTCTCCAGGCTGAGAAGGAAAAGATGATGCAGGCGGAGGTCTCCATGCCAGCTGTGGCATAGGTATTTGTTGCTCTGTATTAAAAGCCACAGGCAATCCCTCACCCAGGGCAGGCCCAGGAGGAATTCTGGGTGAAATAAGGGAACCCCAAACTTCCTGGCATCTACTTGTAACAGTAATGATGATGGGGACCCAAGCCACCAAGTTGGAAGTCACTGCTCTGTGCTGAGCCCTGAAGACACAGACGCAGAGAAGTCACTCGTCCAAGGTCTCACAGAGGGGGGCTTTGACTCTGCTACCACTCTAACCCTAGAGTCCAGGCTCTGACTTAGCGCCAGTGGCCAAGGATCTTTATTGGAAAGGTGCATAGGCAGTAGCTTCAAAATGCTGCCTGGAACCACGGACTCTGGGAACTGCCAACCTGGAAGGAGCCAGGAGACGTCTCTTCACTGGGGGAACTGGGAACACCTGCTTGGGTGGGGTGGGACATTATCCCAAGGACAAGTGCAAGTTGGAGTGGAGGAGACCTCAAGGAAGACCTCAGGGGCTGCCTCTGCTTTGTAGAGAAGGGGCTGGGTCAAGGCTAGATGTAGCAAGGGGTCATGTGCAGGGGCATCCTAGTCAAATGAGGAAACTGAGTCGGAGGCAGGCAAAGTGGAAGAATCTGGGATTTCCACGGTGACCAGTACAGCGTTGCCGGGATTGCACTTTTATCAGACGAATGAAACTTATACATCCATTCCTCCCTTCAATAAACACTGATTCAGTGCCTATTATGTGATAGGAACTGCACACAGTGGTATTAAAAAGTCTGCACGTTTCCCTTCTGAGCATTACAATCTAGAGGAGAAGACCAGACACAGAACACACACACACACACACACACACACACAGGATAAATACATAGTTGCAAACTGAGCTAAGTATTATGAATGAAAATATCAAGAGGAAAGATGAATAGGGCCTCGAGGGTGGCTGTTTAGGGGGCAAGGTCAGGAAAGACCCCCTGAGAAGGAGGTGTTTTAGCTGACACTTGCAAGATGAGAGGAGCTCGGCCAGGCAACCGTCCCGGAGAAACCATCCCAGGCAGAGGGCATAGGGCGCTGGGAGGTCCTGCGGCGGAAAAGAGCCCAGTGAGCTTGAGGCACAGAGAGGAGGCTAGAGAGCAGGGGCAGAGGAGGACACAGGAGGCCGGAAGGTAGGCATGGGGTGGACCACGCAGGGCTGACGGGTAATGATCAGGACTTTGGACAGAACCCTAAGAGCAATGGGAAACCCTTAGAGAGTTCTAAGCAGAGAGGATACCACGACTGGACCTGTTCTCTCAAAAGATCACTGTAGAAATTGTTACACAGCAGCCCTTTGGGTCTTCAGGCCAGTCTCCCGAGTCGTCTCTCTGGGGTGAACTCAACGTGTCTTTTGAACCTTGGAGAGGGAAGCTGGGGACAGCTGGGGAGAAGAGGGAATGGAGTGGACTAGATCTCCCCCCTTGCCACATCCTCCAAGCCTCGCTTTGGGGAGACCGAGCTCATGGCCAAGTGCAGATGGAAGATGGTTTTTTTTTTTTTTTTCCTGATTCCTAGCTGCAAATGTGGGTCCAGTCCAATGGCCGGCAGTGGGGCAGGGTTGACTGTGATTCCCCTGAGCCAGTTAGACATGGACAGCTCTGCGCCTTTGCTCCTTCCGTCCCACTCCCCCTCCCGAGAAGAGAACACGAACGCTCCGCGGAGATGTGGAACGGCCTTCCCAGCAGGAAGCCTCTGAGCGACCGAGGGGCTGGGAAGGACACGGGATGGGAGGAAGATGGCGGGAACGGAGAAGGCGGAGGTTCAGGAAAGGGGAGAGGGAAGGCCTGTGACAGGAAGCTGGGCTGGGGCAAGCAGGGGCTGAGAGCAGGAGGGCTCAGCGTCTGGGAGGAAACAATACAACCACTTTTCTATGTTTTTCTTGAATATGTGCCCATCTTTCAAAAACATCACTTATCACCCACCCCCTGACCAGTGCCATTAGTAACTACTGGGGAAGGACCCCTCCCTGGCGACGGAGTCTGACAGTGGCCAGTCATGCGAGGTAGTTGGAGGGAGAGTTCGAACACTGTTTATCCGCAATACCTCTGAGATTTTTGTGGGATAAATGCGTGGGGAGGCAGAGAGATTTACTGTAAATGGTTTTAGGGACACCTCTTTTTGGCCTGATGGGTGGGTGAGGCATGTAGGTTACCTGCTGGAAGTGGACTTGAAAGGGGGAAAAGTGAGAACAGCAGGAAGCGACTTGGAAGGACTCTTCCACTTCCTTCCAACCTGGCAGCCGGCAGGCATCTCACCTGACACCCAAGCATGGGACTCACTCTGCATGACCCTGAGCACAGGCTGGGAGAGAGGCAAGAAAGCAGAGATTCGACCTTGGTGAGTAAATTTAAATGCTTTTATTAACAATCTCCTTACATTACAAGGATAATATGACAAAAGGAAAGCTTCTGCGTACATATTATGATAAACCAACAGAGCTCTATTCGTATCCAGTGTTCTACGTCCCGTCACACAGGTACTATAAAGCGTAGTCTGCAAAATAATAACATCAAGAGGTTTTTTATTTTAAGAAAGAAAGTATTAACATATTAATATGTATGTGATAATAGACTCCTAGGTATTTCCCCCCCACCCCCACTGTATTTTTCCTTTGTGATTGAAATGAAACGGTTCAGCAGCGTGGGGGTGGAGAGGAGGAGAGAGACGGGGCTGAAAAAGACGGAATCAGACTGCTGGCTCTTCTGCAGAGACAAGACGAAACTGAAGACCGAGGGTGCCCCGAGGGCAGCCTGGCCCTTGTCTTTCTGTGAGCAGTATTGTAACCGGCTGTCCTCCCCTGGACGGAGGGCCCGGCGCCCTTGACGCCCCGTGGTCTGCTCTCTCTCTGAGGTACAGTGCATTGTGGGATTGCTACCTGGGGATGCCCACCCCCCGGCCACGGGTCTGGTCCACCGCACACGGAGGAAGGCTCGGGCCGGGCCCGGCCTCTCTTGAGCCAGGCACTGGAGGGTGTCTGCAGACCCGGTTGGCAGCTAGCTGTGGCTCAAGGAGACCCAGGTGGACGTGGAGGGGAGAAGAGGTGGGCGTTGGCGGCACAGACCTGCCCTGGACTGTACGTATGGGGGGGGGGGGGTCTGCTGGAGACTGAGGTACGTTGGCAAGATGGTAGGGAAGAGAAGGACGGAGGTCAGAGGAGGCTGGGAGATGGGCGATAAGCGCCTCTGGAGAGCCAAAAGGCAGAGGCTGGTCTAGAAAGCAGAGGACGCCGTTGCCCTCGGCCTCCCGTCATCGGTAGCCCCGTCGCCGGGCCTCCCCTGCCTCCCAGGGAAAGAAATGATCGAGAGAAACCTGGAAGTGAAGCGGTTTCCGATTCTGTCAGGGCCACGCCAGCCCTTCGTCATGCTGCCAGGGGCGTCAGTGCCCCTCAGGCCCCCAGACAGCCCGGCCATCTGGGGTGGGGGCGGGGACAAGCGCAGGAAGGCGCCCTCCCCCGCGGAAGTGGATGCGCTCGGGGCACCCGGCTCGGCCTCTGCCTCGAGTCACAGAACCAGAACAGTGTACGTGGGGCCTCCGTGCAGGAGAGGGAAGCGGGTGGTCCTGAGTGCAGCCAGCAGCAGCAGCTGTGCAAAGCGGGCCGGGCCAAAGCCCTGCTTCTGAACCTGAGCTGCTGCTGAATTTACGAGTGTGCAGATATGTCTCTCTCACCCTTCCCCATTAGCTGATGCCCCCTGCCCTGGCCGGAGAGCCTCTGGATGGCGGGCAGCGCTGGCTGGAGATGCCGCCCTGGCGGACGGGGATGGAGGGGGCGAGGGAGGCCCGGACGGCTGTACTTCCGAGGCCTGGCCTCTAGGGGGCAGCAAGAAGCATCTAAAGGGGGAGGGGCGGCATCGTCCCCGGACCTCTCCTGGTCCCGTCTGCACCTTTCCTAGGACCACCAATGCTGCTCGTTCCTGTGAGGGGGAGGGTATTTGGGGAAATTGTGCAGTGGTCCTTCCACCAGGGGTCAGAGACCACATCCTACTGCCGAGCAGCAGTGACCACCCAAGCCTAGTCTTGTGGGGGGAGACGAAGGGGGCACTTCAGGGGGAGCTCAGGGGCTAAGTGTCTCCTCCCAGCCTCAGACCAAGCCTGCGGGAAAGGAGAGAAAGTGCACGGAGAGGGCCAGGGCCTGGCGACTCTCCTCTCCAACACTCCGGGTAGGAGGCTCCGTTCCCAGCGAACCTGGCCTGCCCAGCTCCCCTGGCTCCCCTGCAAAGGCTCTGCCTCCTCCCTCTTCTCACAACACAGCGACAGGCTTTCCCGCTGCTCTCCCAGCTCTCTATAGATTCTATTTTTATATCTATTTAAAACATAGAAATGTATAAATATATAGGATATTATTTATAGATATATAGACGTGATTAATCTTACTCTGTGTGTATACGTACTGCATATGTCCGTATATACAATATATATGCTGTAGCATTTGTAATATGCACTGCACATACCCCTGCTTCCATGCACTCTCCTAGGGAGACTGGATTGCATAGGTATTTCCAGGGCGATACCACGTGAAGGGATGGGGATGGGGAGAGCCAGATGGACGAGGAGGGCCGTACCATTTTCCTCCCAAAAGGGCACTTGTTCTCCCTCTGGCTAACACACAAAGATCACCTCAAAGGCTTCTTAAACTATCACAGCTCCATCCACTCAACTAAAGCACCCTGTCCACAGAGAGTAGAGAGAGGCCTTCCTCCAAGCAGGAGAAGGGCCCTGCCTATCTCTGGACATAATCTTCCCTCCTGGAGATTGGAGGAGGAAGCGAGCCTAAAACCCATGACCCAGCAACACCTCCCCCAGGAGGCCAGCATCTGGAATGGGACTGTCCCAAGCTCACCTGCCCTCTGAACATGCCTTTCTTGTCTAAGGAGGCCTGGCCTCCCCGCTCTGGCTGTCCCAGGCTGGCCTGGCTGGGCCTGCTGCTTGAAGGGGCAAGGGGGTATCAGGTCCAGAGCCTTCTGCCCAACCTGGGTGTCGGGACCAAGAAAGAACATGAATTCTACTTGCAAATCCCCTCAGACCAGAAACCACAACCAGCTCTAGATACAGAATTCCTGTTCCTACCGGGGGTGGGAGAAAAAACAAAGGGGGAGGAAACGAGAAGTTCTGTTTCAACCCCCAAGCCACCTGCTGGATCCCACGAGGCTCCAGGGGAACAGCTAACATCATGCCCGCCCCACAGCCCAGGCTGGGCCAAGTCTGGTCCATTCCAGCCTCTCCACCCTCCTTTTCAGCACTCTACATGCTTTTGCCTGTTTTCTCCTTCTTGATAACACTTCTAAACAAATGGAAAATATTTAAACATCACCTTAAATAATTACAAGCTCCTTCCTCCAAATCAAAGGGTCAGCGTAAGCAAGTCAAGGAGAGGGGCTTAGCAAGACAACTCAGCGTGGAGACAGGTAGCGGGCGCGGCGGTGGACACCGCCAGCTGCCCTGGATGCAGGGCCCAGCACCGAACGCGACCACCCAGGGACCCAGGAGGTCGAGCCTGGTCTCATCCTTCAGTTAGGACGAGAAAATGAGTGTTTACCCAGCACTACCGGATGTCGCCCGCAGCCACCAAAAAACAAAAAACGAAAAAAAAGCTGGTGTTGTGGTTACCCGAATTCTCACATTCAACCAGGCAGGTGAAACTTGGAAACTGGGACATGGCAAGAGTTGCCGACAGAGCTGGGCTGTCCTCAGGTCTCACAGATAGACACAAGATGGCAATGGGTCTTTTTTTTTTTTCCTCCATTGAGGAAAAGCAGACCATTTTAATCACAAGGGCTTCTGGCTCCCAAGCTCTGTGATGTATCTACTTGGCACAGTTGGCGGCAAACCTGATCTCACTTCCCACCCCCTCCAAGAACCGAAGAAAGTCACTGATCAGCCAACCCAATGGGGACAAGTCTCGACTCCAGAGACACAAACCTTTCTTTCTAAGCCAATGGTTGTCACTCCTAAGCCAAGGGCTCTGTCTCATCTGAAGGGACCACATTCAGGATGCAAGGACCGCCTGGCCACAGCTTTTTTATACTCATCAAAGGGAGGTTAGACTGCCAAAGCATGTGGTTCCCTAGGCCAAACCCTGAGGGTCCCCACAACCCAAGAGTCCTTCTCAAGGACGCAGAAGAGTAGAAATGCCTGGGATGGACATCATGGGTCATCGCGCGCAGCATTCACAGGATAGAAGCACTGGAGCCTCCGAGGGGTAAAGACTCTGTGTACATTGCAGTGGTGTGTCACCCAAATTGCTCCCTGTCCCAAGGCAAAGCAGCCTTCAGAGTGTCACGAGCGCCTGGAGTTTTAGAGATGCCTTGCCAAACTTCAGGACCCACCAGAGAGCTCATCCTCTCTGAGGTCTGGAGTCTGGCTGGACAGGTGACGGCTCATAGCCTCGTGCTACTAGCAGGCGCTCATGCCTCTGGCCCAGAGGCAGGTGGCCAGCTCCTGCCCCTCTGAAAAGACAAGGTAGACACTGGCATTGGCCCAAAGGATTTTTTTCCCCTCGAGATAAATATTGGAGTTCATTTTGGCCACAGCCTCCTGAGAGGAAACTGTCGCAGCCCTGATGCGGTACTCAGGCGGCCATCAGCGGTTCACTCCTCCTGGTTTTCAAATGAGTGGTCTAGGGGAGGACGCCCTCTCTCCTGACACAGTGGGTGGGGAGGCGCAGAGGGGGACGGGAGGAGGCCCAGGCAACTGTCGGCTAGAAGAAAGGATCCCGACTCCTGTCGCTGACCCCTGACCCACCTGGCCAGCCGTCTCGCCCTCACCCATCTTAGTCTGTGTGACGCTCAAAGGAAGCTCCCGCAGACACCATGGTTGGGGTGCGTGGTGGAGAGGAAGTCGGGGAGGGAAAGGTGGACCCTTGTGCTTTGCACTTGACCACAGGTACTGACCCTGATGGGAGGAGGGGGAGGGGGAGAGAAGACATCGGCTTAACGTGGAGAAGCGGACGAGGCTGGGAATTTCAAAGCACGAGAAAGGGCTCTGGATCTTTCCTTGCAAGTTCCTGCTAACTCTCTCCTTGTTCAGAGGTGGGTGTGAAAGTACGTGCGACTGGGGAAGGGGGTGAGGGGTGAATGTCACCAGGCAGGGGTGCATTGATTTGTTGAAGAAGGCAGCATATGAGGCCTGGCAGTGGGACAGTCGGAGAAAACCAGTTGGTTTTTTGTTTTGTTTTGTTTTTTTAACATGCTACATCACTGTTGAAAACAAACAAAAAAGTTTCAAAAATAATATATAATATATATAATATATTTATATAATGAAAAGCTATCGACTAGCAGCAATGATTCTAAAGTTATCTTAGCACCAAGACCATGGGGGTGGGGGAAAGGATCTGTAGGGGGTGAAGGTCTGGCAGGACGAGGAAGGAAGGGGTGACATGTTCAGTGTTGATGACAGTTACACTCTGGTTCTTAACGGTGGCATGAGGCCTCGGAGACAAGATAAACCAAGAAGGAAGGAAGCCACCACAGTTTTCTAATGTCTGAGCCGAGCAGGTGGGGGGCACGGGGGCCGTGCCTGTGGCCAGAGCACACCATCCTTGGCCTGCCCTCTGCCCACGGAGAGGGATGGCCCCCGACAGACCACAGACAACGCAGGTCTTCCTTCCTCCCCCCAGATGTAACCTGCATCCACGATGGAGGATCTCTGCATATCAGATATGCATACCTCAGGTGTGGAAACACGGACAGAAGTTTTTAACAGCTCACGCACATGTTTTTAAAAAACTCCCTTGCGAGGTATACTGGTAATTAAATGAAGAAAAGAGCACGGATCAAGACTCCTCTAGATTAAACCACTACTTGCCTCAGGGAGTAGGCAAGTGGCTATTTCTAAAGCTTACATCTCAGGTGTGTGTGTGTGTGTGTGTGTGTGTGTGTGTGTGTGTAGGCAGGCGGATGCCTTGAGAGTCCTGTCTTTCCTCTTGTTTATTCCTTTCTTTTAGGACATCTCTACCCTGTTCAAAGTAGGAAGCGTTTGCCAGCACAGACGCACTTTCCCACTCCTTCCTGCCAGGCTGCAGGGCCTGTCATCAGCCCTACTGCCAACGAAGGACCCAATCCCTGGAGACTCTCATCGGAGTTACGCGTGACCCAGGGCACAACTCTCGGGGACATCTCCTGCCACTGAACCCGAGCAGGCATTTCTTGATTACGAAAGGAAAAAAAAATACCCCCAAACACATTCTATGATTATAAAGACAGAGTATAAATAATTCATGTAAATTGAATACATACTTCTCATTTTACTTGTTTTTAGCCAAAAATCGCTGCCCTGCTGGGGTCTGGACTTCTTGGCTCTTCATTTCCCCCACGTTCCCTGGATCTGAATGGAACTGTATTATGTTATCCCCCACCAGGTAAAGCAGGAATGCAAAGAGCTCACGCCCTCCCCCTTCCCCAGGACTTCAAGCTTGGTGGGAAGGCGACTTTGCCGTCAGTGGGACAGGGAAAATGTTTAGCATCCAGGGGGCTGCAAGGAGGGACTCAACAGCCCAGGGACGGGCGAGGCGACACGGGTGGGGAGTGGCGGGGGTCACAGTCCGACGGACGCTATTGTTTCTGAGACAGGGAAGGAACGCTCGTCAGGAAAGGAATGAACATCTCTCAAGCTGAAGTCGGGTGGGAGAGGGAAACGTCAAACACCCCGATCCAGACACACAGCCCACCCTACCCAAAATCAGAGATCTGATTCGGCTGGACCAGCTCGTCAGTGAAGAGGCCTAGAAACCCCCCTCATAAAACCACATGAGAAAAAAAAAAAAGGCGAGACCATACACCCACACCCAAACCCCTCCACCCCCAAACGAGGACATAAAACAAAACGAGCTACCTAAAGGTGACGACAGACCCGTCATTTTAGCTTATGTGGTTGGTTGGCCGTCAGGGGGGAACACGTGTGGCCCCGGCACATGCGTCTGTGAGTGAAAATGAGTTTCCACGTGTGTTGCAGCTGCCAAATTTTGTAGACGAGAATCCGTTTCCGACATTATTCCTCTCTGAAAGCTCCCAGTAGCTTCTGGTGGACGTGTCACCTTGGTTTTTAAAATTTTTTCAGTGTGGGTTTATATATATATATATATATATATATAATATAATATATATTTATATAATATATCAAAGCTTATGAGTATAGATTAAAAAAATATTCAACAGCTTAGTGAACTCTGCGATCCGGCTCCCTAAACATCCGGATAAAACTCCACCCCGTGGTCCGCGGGCTGCAGCACCGGCTTCTGCTCCAGCGCAGACGTCCTGCTGAGGACCTCGGCCGACAGTGCGTAACTGTTGCCGGACTTCTCCTCGAACCAGCTGTCCAGGGCTCGCTTGGCATCAAAGTTGGCGATCGGAGGGCCGTTGACAGCGATGGTCAACAGGTCGCTGAGCTGCTCCAGGGTCAGGCGGGAGCGGTGGTTTTTGCGTACCCGCTGCAGGGCGTTTCGGCCTTTCTCGCAGCAAGCGGTGGAGGTGGGCAGGACTTTGAGGACCTGGATGATCTTGTTCAAGAGCGGAAACCTCTGCTTGTATTTGCAAATGTGGCCGATGAGGTCTTTGAAGCCGTTTTTGGTATAGTAATCAGCCTTGAGTTCCCGCCATTCCATCAGCAGACTGCCCCGGGGGTCCAGCCCTTCCCTGCAGACATCCCGGGAGAAGGTGGGGATGGCCTCCAGGTGATCAAAGATCCGAACCATGTCCTCCTTGCCATAGCTCATGAGCTCCTCGCTGTTCCTGGGCCAGGCGGCCAGATCGAACACCTGGCAGGCCTTCACGAAGACCCGGCTGCGGGAGTCGAACCTCTGGGCTAGGATCACTTGGGTCTTCTGGCAGATCTTCTCCCGGATGGACTGGAACTTGGCCTCCGCCACCCTGAGGTTCTTCATGGCGATCCCGTTGAAGCTCTCCCGGAAGTTCTCCTCGAACTCCTGCAGGTACTCCCCTGGGGAGTCGGCCAGCCGGCTGATCTCCTGGACGGCCTCCTCGATCTTGTCGTCCACCTGGGACACCAGGAGGTACTCACCCTGGAAGATGTAGGCCAGGCGCGAGAGCACGGCGATCACGTCCAGGAGGAAGTAGATGAGCTTGATGGACTGGTAGTCCATGAGGAACTGCAGCAGGGCCAGCGCGATGGCCGAGGCGTCCGCCCGCTGGGTCTGGCTGCTGACGTCCTTGAGGTGGGCCACCACCTCCAGGTAGTCCTTGATGAGGGCGTTGAGGACGTTCTGCTCTCCGATGATCCACCTCACGGCCCGGATGTCCCCCAGGAACTCCGTCTCCTCGCAGAGGGTGGACGCCGTGGACCGCAGCTCGCACATGAGGCGTGGCGAGTAACGGTAGAAGCTCAGCAGCTGCTTGAGATTGTTCTCCAGCTCCTCCAGGCAGGGCAGCTCCTTCCCGCTGATGGCATCCAGGATCTCCAGGTGGGGCCGGTGCACCATGAAGGGTAGGCACAGCAGCCAGGGCAGCGTCTTGCGGATGGTCATGAACATGCTGGCCCGCAGGCTGGCGGTGACGTTGGCCCCGTCTACGCCCAAGCCAACGGTGGGCTTCTCGTCCTGCAGCCGGATGCCCAAGGTGGAGAAGGCCCGGTCGAGCGCCTGGAGGTAGCTCTCCGTGCTGGAGAACCCCAGCTCCTGCAGGGACAGGAACTCCGTGGCCGGGGGGCCGTCGCTGCTGGTGTACTGGACGTAGACCGCCACGGTGTCAGCCAGCAGGTCGTCGCTCTGCCCATCCAGGATGATGCTGAGGCACGGCGACTGGCGGACGCGCTCCACCAGGTCTTCCCGCAGCGCCCGGGCGATGTGATGGATGAGGATCTGGCAGTCTCCCTCGTTCATGTACTGGTCCACCACCTTGAGCTCGCACTTGCGCAGCAGCTCGGCCAGGGGCCGGAAGTCCAGGTAGGGCCTGCCCTCCAGGGCCAGGTGGTAGGCGGTGTTGAAGAGCAGGGTCATGTTGCGGCACATCTCCTCTGTCTTCTCGGGGTGCATGCGGAGCTTGTACAGCTGCAGGCACTTCTTATGCAGGTTGCTCTGGCTGTGCAGCTTGATGGTGTGGATCTTGAACTGCTTGGAGCCGATGATGAAGGCCGAGGTGCGGGAGGACTGCACCGTGTACTGGCGGCAGACGTGGCACCACATCTCATTGAGGGTGGGCGAGTACCGCAGGAACCAGAACTTCTTCAGCCACTCCTGCTTGAAGCGCCGGATCCGGCGCCCGGTGGCCGACGACATCTTGGAGGGCTCATCGGTGGCCGTCATCATGTCGTTGGAGACGGATTCGTCTGCTGAGTCGACCTCCTGGTCGTCGTCCTCCATGATGGCGGGGCCGGAAACCATGCTCTCCGAGGCTGGAAGACAAATGGGAAAGAAGCAGTTACACCTGCTGGGAAAAACACAGACATTTCCAAAAGGAAGGAGAGAGAGCCCAAAAGGGAGGTGTCGCGTTCTGTGAAACAGAAGCCAATCCCTACGACAGACTGAATCCCAGCCTGGAACTCATTCATAAGCACTCTTGTCGTCCACGCGTGTCTCATCCTCTTTGTGGGTTAGCCCTGGGGGCCGCCACGCTCCAGGCTGTCTGCCCTCACCTTCCACAAGCAGGTGCTCAAGGAACGTAAATGTTGTGCATCAACCGAACAGCACAGCTAGGAGAGCAGAGCTGATGAAGCAACAAAGCACATCAAGGGTTCCAGAGTGGTACAGCGAGGACGGGGGACTCGTCTGTGCCACCACTAATGTGGTCGGGGGAGGCGTGCTGCCCTCGAATGAAGACAGCTTGGGCCCCAAGTGATTTCAGGATCAGAACGCAGTGTATTTAAGATGCGTGCTTTGAATATCTGAAACACCTCATTCTGAGCTAAGCGAGGTGGTTAAAATAGGAAGTGCTATGTAAATCTCTAACTCAGCTGCAGATGTGTACTAAGAAACCTTCCCCGTAGTTGAGCAACTCAAAAAGATGCAGGCAGCCAACAGAAAACGGCAAAGGCAGCTAAACGCCCTGTATCCCTGTCGGTAAGGCCAGGGGCTCTCCCTGATGGGCCACCCTGCCTGGGACTGGGAGAGAGGAAGATTGGGTTTAGAAGCTGGGCTTTGGGGTAAGACACCGGAGAAAGGCAACGGGTCAAGAACACAGCACACACCCCTCCTGCAGCGGAACTTCCTTTATTCGTGAGGAGGGTACAAGGGCAAGACACGAAGCCCCCGCCAGAGATGCAGGGCGGCCTGTCGGAGGTACCGAGGGCGTGGGCTGCGGCCGGTGCCCACCTCCGAGTTCCACACCCCAGGTCTCCCCGAGGGTGGCTCCCCCGGGGGGTGCCAGGCCCCCTCCACACTGCCCACTGCGTGCTCTTCCCTCTGACAACAGTCTCATCCACATCAACTTACCTGCGGGATCTGAGAACTCGGGAAGCTCCAGCACCTGAGCTGGCAGGGTGGGGGGCTCAGGAAGCGTGCCAGACTTAAGCATGTCTAGTTCGGCCTGGAGTTCCCGGACCTTCTTCTTTAGGCGAATACAGTTCGGGCAAAAGGAGGTGGTGGGCAGCTCGTGAGGGTCGGACGCAAGGGAGGCCTCGGCAGGACTGTCGGCCTTGAACGACGAAGGCTCCTCTTCTTCGTCCTCCAGTGGGCCTGCCTCCTTGGAAGCCCCTCGGGGTATCTTCCAGTCCCCTTCCCCCTGGGTCCGGCCGACACTCTGCACGCCGTGCGCCATGGTCATTGCACACTGACTATAGGCGTCGTCCTGGTGCTTGGGGACCTTCCTGATGACCAGCGAGGTGCTCAGTGCCAGCTGGTGGGCTTCTACCTTTGCAGATTCCAGAGAGGCCTCCAACACATCCTTGAAAATGAGGTCGATTTTCTTCTTCTTGGCCTGGGGGTGCACGTCCCCCTCGTCAAAGCCACGCTTGTAGGGACTTTTGCCCTGTCTCAACAGGGGGAGCTGCAGGGGACCCCTCAGGTCTTCTGGGTTATCCAGAGCCTGCTCAGACTTCTCCCTCTGCAACCTCTTCTCTCCTAGGAAGGAAAACCAGGGTGTGAGGAAGTGGGGAAAAGCCCTGAAGGTGAGAAACCAACAGAAAACTAAGCGCTCCTGTCAGGACATCTCTCGACGCATCCCTCTGGGTCTGGCCTTGTGGAGCAGGTGTGGCAAGAAGGGAGGTGGATTACTCCGTGGATCACGGGGTCTACAGTTAAAGGACCTGAAAAAGTGGGAAGAACTCTTTTTAAAGAGATCATGTCAATGGAGCTTTATATATAGAAGCTCTGTGTTTATAAGTTAGGCAAATGCTATAGGGGCGGGGAGTTGGAAGTTAAGGAACTGGCCGTCCTGTCATCCTAGAAGATGACATCTCACGTGATCAGCCAGGTGGGTGGTAACAGAGCTCAGCTAGGTGCGTATGGAGACCCCAGTCCTCCAGGACGCTCCACCAGTCCCAGCAATTGGAAGATGGCTGCTTCGACTTGGTAAAAGGTACACACAAAACACCGGGTCATGCCTTCCTCCTCCCTGACTCTCGGCAGACAGCCCTGTTAGGGCAAAGTCTGCCCTACAGCAACTGTCCTTTCTGATTCTCCCAGGAATCAGAAGCCTAGGATTACGTGAGGAAGCATGGCCCGAACCTCTGTGGTTTTCACTGACGACCGAGGCAGGAAGAAAAGGGACGTTGGGACACTTGTAGCCGCTGTGGGCTCCAAGATGGCAGCCATCTGCACGATAAAGCACGACGTGCCCGTGCAGACCCAACACGTGCCCTGTTCCCTTACCTGACAACTCTAGGGACATTTCCTTTTCCATTTCTTTCTATCATGGAAATGACGTCAAAGACCTTGGTGAATTCCCAAATAATATATAATGTTAGCCTGATTCTTCAAAATGGCCAACACAGTTGCCTAAGTTGCTATAGCTGTACAGATGCTGCCTGGGGGGGGAGCAGATGCTAAGAGGGACCCTCTGAAGGTCCAGACAGCCGTCTCTGGAGCTAGGAACCCTCAAGGGCTTCCTAGATCGGGGCGGGGCCCTGGGAGATGTGACTCTGACCAACAACGTGACCTGAACATATGCGGTAATTGGGCTTCTGCGAGCCGTGTTTACTTAAGGCCTCCGAGTGAAGGCCAAGGGCTCTCCACATGCAACCCAGGTGTTCCACGCTGTGACCACGCCTTGGCACCCACGGCTGCCATGGGGTCCCCGGCCCGTGCACGACCCCAGGGTCCCCACAGGTCACAGCCCAGGAGGGAGTGACCTATTCAGGACACTCCTCTTCTGTCCTCGCCTGAGTGCCTAGGGGATGACCTCATCTCCAAGGCTCCTGAAACTCGGGTGGCCCTCCGCAGCCTCGTTTCTGTAACAGCTAAGGGGCGCAAAGGGTGGAGGCGAAGAGAACTTTTAAAAAATGCAATATGTTCGTATTACAGATTGGACACTTGCCCATCAGAATCTCTGAAAGTCAAGGGCCACCCTTTCTCTTTCTCACGGATCGATCAGGCAGCAGATAGCTGAGGACGATGGGAGGTCAAGGCTATACATCACAGGGGACTTCTCATGCCTCTCTGCTCAGGGACAAGGTTATTCAAATTTCCTAGGGTGGGCAGTAGGTTTATGTGTGCTCAGGGCTCCCGGAAAAATCTATGGGTCAAAAAAGATCTTTAAGCATTACGAAATTGATTCTAAAGCCTCCATAAAACATGGGGGAAACACCACAAAGTAAATCAATGACCCAAAGTAGACAAATAACATAAATTCTTTGAATACACATATTGGATGCATCCTATTCTTAAAAGATAAGCACAAAGAAATAATTTATACTCTTCAGAAAGCAGTTCTGGGCTCCAACTACTTAATACGAACTAATAATCCATGCTCTGGACTTCACCAGGGCTCCAGCCTTCCAATTACGAAGATGCCTCCTTCCACGTGAGACCTTGAGTGGTTGAGCGTGGGGGATGCCCCCTCCAGAGCAGGACTGGCACACAGATCTATGACACCACTAACCATATCAGTGTCTGCCAAAGCTACGGGCTACAGGGACACACGTCTAAAGGCCACTGAGCTCCATGGCTGCTTCCCAAGGGCTTTAGGGTCAACTCACCCCCTGCTCTGGCCCTGCCCCAGGGTGGCTTCCAGTTTCCTTCCTGTTTCCCACTTCTCAGCCTGGCCAGGAATAGACTCGCCTTCCTCCCGTATCTTCACACGTCTTGGCTTATGGCATTTCAAGTCTGTCTGCCACGCTCTTTTGGACCACTCCTGAAAGCTCACGCCCTTCTCTGAGCATCCCCTTGGGTCTCAGGGCTCTATGAGGATGATGTGGCTGGAGGCGCTTTGGTGAAGACACCGGGGGAGAAAGGACATTACAAATCCCGAGGAATTCAAGAAGATCGTGACCAAAGAATGGACCTCATGTCCCTCAGGTATGACTTCTCTTGGTTTTCTCTTCTGGTGATATGATTCTTCTGGAGATTTCTCGGTGGTCCTCATTCATGTCTTCTTTTATCCATTCAACAAGGATTTACTGAGCACCTACTACGCACCGCACTGTTTTCACACGGCACCTCCAGAGGTCAAGTGGACACCATCGCAATCACATCACAGAAACATGCCTTCCCAAGTGTATTGGCATGTTATGTGCCCGACACCCAGCTCCAAAGAAGGCAAGAGATGAGGGTATCTACTGGGTCTCCTCTCACTGCCCATCCAATCACCAGATACCTTTTACCAAGTCAGGCAGCAGCTGTGCGCTCAATGTCCACAATTTGCTTGGCTCTGTTTTGGTTGTGAAGATAGCTTAATTCCAATGGGTCGTTCTCACCCCTTTTCACCTTTCCCCCTCATATTCCAAACGGAGCTTTATCTCCAATACGTAGGCTGGGTCAGAAACATGATATGGTGGGGACCGGGTGTAGGCTTGGTTCCTGGGACTGGATGGACTCTGGGTCTTTGGATGTGTGGTTTTAGTGCAAGGAAGGTCCTGCGGGAAAAAGGACCTGGGCTCACCCATTGGCCCTGGCATGGCTGAGGATGGAGTAAAGAGGGAAAAAGCTAGGAGTGGGGCAGCATTTTAAACCACGTTCAAATGATTCATTTGAATGGAGCCTGGATAGACACCCACCCACCAGGCCACTACCACCTCCTTCCAGTCTTCTTCTAATAGAGATTGTTCTTTCACAGCGTATCATTAGGACTGCCAAGAATGAGGCCAGGAGGAAGCAGGGAAGAAACTAGTTTTGTCTGGGAGGCCTTATAATACTGTAGATTAGAGCTCAGACCCCGGACTCAGACAGATGTGGGTTAGGAACCTGGCTCTGCCCCTGCTAGTCATGGGATTCTGGGTGAGTCACCGTGTTTATCTGATGCTCAGTTTCTACGTTTGTAAGATGGGGATAATATTCCGCATGCTATCATTAGTATTAAAGGTTTACAACGGAGGGCTTAAGACGGTCAAGGCAGACGTCGTTGCAAATGCGTACGTATATCACCCATCTAACTCTCACTGTGCACGTGCGGGGCAGGTGCTCCTGGGATGATTACCTGGGACGCCGTAGAAAACCTGCTTAGCACATATTAAGTACTCAGTAAATGTCACCTATTATTGCTGCTATTGTTGAGCCAGTGGCAGTTTACAACATCCTGCCATCAGTTTGAGTTGGGGAAACAGAATCCATTTTGATTAAACTTGTATGCTTGGCATCGGAGACTTAGCTCTCTCCCTGATCCCCTGAAACACCTACAGTAGGGCTTCTGACCGTGTCTGAGGGAGGAGAACACTCCAGGTGGCTACGGCCGGTGCTGGAGCAGCTGCTCCTATCGAGCCCATCAGCTCCGCCGAGTCCCTCTGGGTCTCCCTGTAGCTGGCGCGCGGTATCTCCCATCGATTTTCCCAGGAAGCTCCTAGAGAAGCATTTCCGGCCCCCCGGGGCTTGGCGGTGGGCGTGGTCCTCCCCGGGTGTGGTGCTCACCTCTGGCCAGGTTGCGGTGGATGGTCTCCTGGGACATGCTGTGCAAGCGCTTCATGTAGTCCTCGCTGTACCAGACCCGCAGCCGCTCCCCGGGCCGAATGTCCCGGCATGCCCGGAAGTAGATGCGCTCGCTGTGCTGGAACGCCAGCAGGTTCTGCTCCCTCTCCTCCCGGGAGATGGCCACGTACCTGGGGGCGAGGGGGCGACAGGTGAGCACGCGCAGGGGCCAGGCACGGTGCCAGGCGGGGGCTGGGGGGTAGATGTCCACGAGGGCGTGGGTATCTGCAGAAGTCTACAGTGCAGCCGCTGGGCCGAGGACAGGCACACCACCAGCTGGGGCCAGTCCCTGTCTCACTCTTCTGTGTGACTTCAAGCAAGCCTCTGAACCTCTAAGAATCCCTGTTTTCTGAGGATGGAAATGACAGCTGCCCTGCCTACCTCCTAGGTTCTGGTAGATACAAGATACACCACCAGATGTAAAGGTGACTGGAGAGCTATTCTTCGCTGACTTTTAACCGTAGGGGTTCCCAGATACCCGCAGGCCTCTGACGGCAGTAAGGGCGAGATCCTTGAACTGTTCTCAGAATGTCACAAAGCCTAACAGAAATAACCCACGTGACAAGGGTGCCCACGAGATCAATTAATAAATGCTAAAGATCAAAATCTTTAAAAATAGGGGGTCCAGTGGGGACAAAGGAGGTAGGTAAATAAGCGGCAAGGAAAGGTGAGTGACCACTGGTTAACTAAGGGGTTTTAAGGTAAGGAAACTGAGGCTCAGAGAGGCTAAGTGACTTGCCTAAGGTCACACAGCTAATAAATGGGAGATGGAGCATTGAGGTCTATACTTTTCCCACTAGAACTCATGGCTCCTATGTGAGCATGTAAAGCACCAACTTAACAATGCCCAGATGACCTCTCAAGTTCTGTCAAACCCTCAGAATCTATAGCGCTCACCCATGCTCCCTGAAACGACATTTCCAACATCCAACCTGCCACCTCACTCACCTCCAAAAGGTGAGATGATGCAACATCTGTAGAGAGGTGGGGATGTACAAGTCAGAAAGGCAAGAGGAGATTATTTGAGTTTTAGGGTTCTGTGCTATCCAAGTGCCTAGGAAATTTGTAATCAAAACAAATTCCTTTTCCTTTTGCTGTGATTTGTCTCAAAAGCCAGGCAAGAAATCAAAGTCTGTCTGACTGGCACAGCCCAAAGAATTATACTTGGAGCAGTCCAAGGGAAACAATAATTCACAGAAAAAAAATCCAAATGGATAGTGAACAGACGAAAGGATCCAGCATCACTAATAAGAAAAGAGGCGCAAAGCAGCACGTTGTCTCATTGGCACAGATAAGTTTTTTAAATGATAAGCTCTGTATTGGTAAAGGTGGCAAGACAAGGGTCTCCCATACTAATGGAGGATAAACGGGCACAACTCTTTGGGAAACGACTTGGCAACGTGGACTTGAACAAGCATTTGTTCCTTCATGTTCACAGCAGCACTATTCACGGTAGTCAGCGGTGGAAGCCACCCAGGTGGCCACTGACGGGTGAGTGGGCAAACAAGGTGTGGTCTATCCACCCAATGGAATAGCAGTCAGCCTTAAAAAGGAAGGGAATTCTGACCCATGCTACAACAGGAATCATCCTTGAAGACACATACTAAATGACATAAGCAGTCATAAGACAACAAATACTACATGATCCCATTCATATGAGGAGTAAAAATCACAGAGACAGAAAGTAGGATGGTGGCTGCCAGGGGCTGGGGGAGGGGGAAGTCGGGAGTTAGTGTTTAATGGGCACAGAGTTTCAGTTGGGAGGATGAAAAGAGTCTGGACACGGATGGTGGTGATGACTGCCCAACAATGTGCATGTCCTTAATACCGCTGACTTTACACTTAAAAATGGCTTAAATGGTAAACTTTACATCATGGGGATTTTTCCACAATATTTGTAAAATTAAAAAAAAAAAAACAGAAAACAAAACGTTAAGATGGAGACCAAGAATGCAGACTCTGCATACCACCACACTGACTGCTCCACTGTGTGTGACAGTGCAAAAGCAAAGAACGTCTAAATGTCTGATACTAGAAAAAACGGCCACATAAACCACGGTATATTTGTACGATGGAATGTTACTCGTCTACAGAAAGATGTTTTCAAAGAACATTTCATGACGTGGAAAAATGCTCCTGATCCAATGCACAGTGAGAACAGGACTGAAAGCTATTTATATTATGGTTCTAATCATGCTTTAAAAACAAGCCCGAGTAAACCACTTGAAGAAACTACACCAATGGTTTCACAGTGATTATCCATTATAGATGGTTCTGCTTCTTCATAATTTTCTGTACTTTCCAAGTCTTCCTCAATAAGCAATTGTTACTGTCACTCCCTCTCCCACCCCCTAAAAAAGGAAAAGACATTCCAGCACAGAGTGGCAGTGGGGACGGTCACGGTGGCCGGGCGCGTTGGGGATCTACATTTGTGGCACCCCGGGCACAGTGCCCCTCACGTACAATCTCAACTCTCCAACTGCAGGAGCCTGCCTTTTCTTCATACATGAGATTTCTTCTGCATGTGCCAACTATTTTCTAGTCCCCAATTTAGCAAGCGTCTGGGATTTGACCTGTAGCGGTTACCACAAGACAGAACGGAGGTAGATTCAAACTTTCCTACTCCCAGACACAAAGGCAAACCATCCATTCATGTTTTTTCTAAGAATCACTTGACTCATAGAACACAAGGAAAGAAGAACACAGCCTCTTCTTTTTTCAGTTTCTAAACAGCTGTTAGGCTCTAAAAGCTAGAATTATTTTCTCTGGAACTCAACTTTAAGAGAAAAAGGTAGATGAGAAACACATAACTATCAGCGATTTATTCCAAAGAGCAACTTGGTGAGGACGTCAGAAGGGTTAGAAAGATTCAAGTCAATGTCCCCTTCCAACTTCCGGTGTTTTCCTACCCAACAAGAATCAACATTTAGGAAGAGAGCACAGGGAACTCTATTCCTGTATAGCACGGGGAACTATATTCAATACCCTGTGATAAACCATAATGGAAAAGAATATGGAAAAGAATGTATATATGTATAACTGAATCACTTTGCTGTACAGCAGAAATTAACACAACATTGTAAATCAACCAGGCTTCAATAAAATTTTTAAAAATATTTAGGAAGAGAACTCCAAATCTTGGTATGGATGACGAAGTATCTTCAAAGATCAAAACCGGTTCAGCATCCAGTTGTATTTGGTTGTTCTGAAAATTGGCATTTGAAATATGATATACGTGGCAATTCCTGGTAAATCATACCAATCTATTCCCCTGAGAAGATGTTCACGCTGTTTCATTTTTAAGGTAAAGCTAACTGCGGCCAGCTAAGTCCCAACACCAATTCCTTCTAGTCAGGTCTCCCCCTTCTAAGCATTTTGCAGTAACACCCAATCCTGGGAGTGGATCCTGTCTCCACACATCTATCCCTGTATGAAGAAGTACGCCTGTTCCATTACACGGCTGCGGGTGAACAAGAGCCTTTCCTGAAACAGAAGGCTTCCAGGGAGTGAAAATCTTTCCATTTGTTGTTCCCAGGTCCCTACGTCATTGAAGGGAAGGCACAGAGTATGTCAGAAGGGCCATGGAAAATGCATAGCACAGGCTCTACTGTAAACACGCGTGCTTATTTGATAGCTTTTCAAGTCAGACCCTTTGAAGCAATCCAGGGGGTGGGTGGGTGGTGATGGGCGGGGGTGTGGTTCTGGACTGAAACTTTCATGATGGTACTGGATTGTTTCTTTCCCAGCCCTTCACTGACTTTGAGTCCTGGCTAAGAAAACACTTCTCAGACCTCACCCGCTGCTTTATCAAGTGCACCGTATTTTCTAGCTAGGTCAGGAAAGGACTATCAGTTCCAACTCAAGCGAGAAAATAACCCCCAGGGCATCCATTTTGTTGGGGGGTTAGACAAGGGCCACGCTCAGACTCTCACACTCAGTGTCTATATGTCTCCGATGGAAAGGAAGTTGCCCCAGTCACCGAGGCAGAGATGGGAAAAGACGGATGAAGAAGAGGCCGGGCTCTGTATTCTCTCACGCGTTGAGCTCTCTGAGCTGGGAAGGTCTTTGGGTCACACATTCCCCCACTAGACGGTCACCCGGACTCTAACAGGCACCACGCAGCCAGCCCGTGGCATGGCTGGAGGCCCCGGACTCTTAGCAGGGAAGTCCCCATCTTGAGCTGAAATTAGCTGCCCATTCGTTTGCATCCACTGGCCCCAGTTTCGCCTTCCTGTTTGAAGTGCTAGCCCTACAACCCACGGCAGCCAAGAAAAAGAAACTGAAACCTCTTCCATCTGAAGTTGACAAGTCTCTTCATCTCTCTGTCCCCTTTGCTTCCAGCTTGGCCCCTTCCCTCCCCAGGACCAGAGGGAGAGGCCAGCCAGTCATCACTTACTACCTTGACCTTGGTGGGATAGATCCCAGGCCCGGTTTCACAGCATCTTTGCACCTCCTGGCGATTGGATAACCTTGATTTCCATGACCATGTTTTTTGGTCAAGAATGGCAGAGGAAGACCTGGATTCCGAGAGGTTAAAACATGCTGGAATCTTCCAGAAAGTGGATGGATCCCTGGTCAGGACATGGGTCTTTCCTGCCTGGGAGAACCTCTCCCTGTGACTGGAAGTAAGCCAGGGCCATGCATGGGTCAGGGGGCCCCTTTCCTGCCGTGGAAACTCCCAAGGGGAGCCAGAGGAAGCCACTTCAATGACTTTGAGAAGCCTCAGCTCTAGGTGGGCATGGCCTTACCTGTGACAGTTAGATACCCAGATCAGTGAGGAGGTGGCCAAAGAAATGAGTGCCTCCGGGAGGTCCCTGAGGTACCCTGGCAAACGGACAGCCCCTGATCCTTCCGGAGTCTCCTGCCAGAAATGGTGGGGTTTTTTTTTACCAGGACCCCTAACATACTTTTAGGGAACAAAAGGTCAAATCCCTTGAGCAACATCTCACTTTTGATGTGCAGAGAAATTAAATAGTGCGGAATGATTTCATATGTGGCAGCTCTGTCTCCCTCAGCCCATCAGGTCCTCTCCTTTCCTCTAAGGGTGCTGAACACTGGGCATCTAAGAGCTGATGAGATCTGGGAAGTGCCAGGGGCACTTGAGTCCCTCTTGCCAACACAATTTTCCTCGATCATCTAATCCCTGCTTTGGGGTCTCTGAGGTTTTTACAGGAAGTGAAGAAAGAGAATATACACCAAAGAAAGATCCTGGAGACCGGGTATGTTCCAAGTGTGAGATCAATTTCTTTTTATTGCCATCTTAACAAAAATGCTTGGGAAGGCAATCTTTGATTCCAGCATCAGAGGGCAGTGCCAGGCAAGAGTCAAGCCATCAGGCTGTTGGACAGGGGAGTGTTCAGGTTGGGGGAGCGGGAGCCCCCAAAGAACCACGGAATGGGAGAAGGAGCCCAGGACACAGGGACGCTGCAATTACCCTCCACTCTCCAGACACGGGGCAAAGCTTGGGCTGGGTTTAGAAGCAGCACTTCAGGAATGGCCGCGGCAGGCACGGGGCACAGCAGTCCTCCCAGCCCCCACTGGGGTCCTAGGGGGCAGGTGTGGCAGGGTGGAGGGTTGGGGTACGAGTCAGCCTCAGGGCCGGGGAGCAAAGAGGACACAGAGCTGAGCCACACCCACGTCAGAGCTAAGCTTGCATCTGCCACTCCCCACCTCCCTCCCTAAGAGCCCGGCGCCCTCCCTAAGAACCCGGCTCTCTCCAACCCACACTCCAAAACCAAACACGAAGCTTCGAGACGTGTGGAGCTAATGCACACGCAGCCCAAGCAAGCAGAGGCAAGGCATGCTGGGACCCGGGACGGGACAGGAGCCCTGCGGGGCTCTGGTTCTTCAGAAGCCAGAAGACGGGGCCCCTTCTGGATCCTGCCGTGAGCCCTGCTCCTCCCCAGCCACCGGCTGTCAGCCTGAGTGCCGGGTGCGGTGGACTCACATCCTACAGGCTGCTGGGGCCTCCCGGTCAAACCCCGAGGAGCCTGTCAGGGGCAGCAGAGGAGCAACACCCCTCCCAAGTCCCAGATCTGGTCTCTGACGGGGGAGCTGGAGAAATCCGTAGACCGGGCTCCCGGCCCGGGCCCCCCGACCGGCTGCTGTCTCACTCGTCAGCTACGCAATGCAGATGGTGATGGCGTGATGATGCGCACAGGACCCTGCTCGGCTGCCTCTCCCGCTGTCCCGAGGACCCGCGGAGACCACACGCCTGCCAGCGCAGGGAGACGCACAACGCGCTCTGAGAACGCCAGGCAGTCGTCCCCTTCCTCCGACCTCGCCCCACGCTTCTCCCCACTCCGCGGAAGGCAAGCACGGCAGCTGAGCACACGCGCGAAGGCAAGCGGAAGGCCGAGGCGGGGCGCCACCCGCCAGCGCGCGGAGCCCTGGGGGACGGGAGGACAGACCCCTCCTGGGAGGGCTGAGCGCTGCTTGCCCATCCTCAGGCCTCGCCCCCTTCAAAAGCAGCAGAATCAGGGCCTGAGAGGCTGATGCAGCAGCCCTGAGGATGGAGAGCGGGACTCCACTCCGATGCTCCCCATCCTGGCTCCCCCTTTCCCTGCAAGGCTTGCTGGCGTCGGGGTCATGCCAAGAGGAGGCCGACCTCCAGGCCAAGCAAGCATCACGCAGGTAGCTTTTCCTGCATCGTGAGCACCTGCCAAAGATGAGGGAGGAGGGCTGAGCCCGGGGCAGCGGACCTGTACTCAGGGAGGAGATGACGGTCCCCCCAACACCCTACAAAGGTCATCGATCTTGGACACAAGAGACGGGCCCCTTTCTCAAGGCCAGACACCCCTCCTCCATCTCTCTTCCTCCCAGTGCAGACTGGCCGGCTTAGAAATTGTGCTTTCTCTTCCGAGACCTGGTAGTCCGTGTGGGCGCTGGTGCCGGGGCCATCTCTGGGGGCTCCACTGGGGGAGCCTCAGCCTGCTGGGTAGAGCCCGTGGGGGCTGCCCCGTTGGGCCCCCGCTGAGACGCCTGAACCCCATCCCGGATCTCTGCCAGCGTCTGACACATCTGGCTGACGCGGCTGGTCAGCTCGGCCATGGCCTGGCCGATGGCCTGCATGCTGTTTGCCACGTCCCGGTGCACGGTCACCAGCTCCTGGCAGAACTGCCGAAACACCTCAGTCTGCTGGGCGTGGGCGTGGAGAAGCTGCCAGTCAAGGCCTGTGCTGGGCAGGCTGGGGTGCGGCTGAGGGGTCCTGCAGGTGGCCTGGGCCTGGGGCGAGGGCCGGGGCAGGGCCTCCGGCTTCGGGTCCACTGTCTCGGACTGGTCGGAGGAGGAAGAGGAGCGGAGCAGGGTGGGCCTGGCCAGGCAGGCCTCTTCCTCTGGCAAAGGCTGCAGGGGCACCCGGAGCGGCTGCCTCGAGGGCCCGGGTGTCTCCTCATCTTCATCGTCTTGGGGGATAAAACACAAAGAAGGGCAAACGGTTACCATCGGGAGAGAGCAGGCAGCCCTGCGCTTGGACGCGCGCCCAGGGCTACCTAGCCTCTCCCCACCCGGCTGCCCCTCCGCCTGCCTTGGCACCTGCCCCCTCCCCACCCACCCATGGAAAGGCATCTGCTCCCTAGGGCCCCAGGTGCTCGGGCCAGGCCGCCCTGGGGAGGCAGGTGAGCACGCACAGGGCCTGGGGCCCCGCGTCCTGCTCCTTCCACAGGAACAGCGACACTGTAGCAGGACCCCAGCCCCAGTGACGGCATGTCAACCCAAGGGCTCGCTTCCTCTCTGTGGCTCAGTTTCTGCAAAGCAAAGATAACAACTGCTGTACCTGCCTCCCCGCCCACCCGCCCACCTCGCAGGGTTGTTAAGACTACACAAGAGGACGGACAGAAAGGCACTCTGCAAAGCTCAAAGAGTGACACCCGCCCTGAGGTGCTATGATGCTCTTGGCTGCCCTGAGTTCCAGCCTCCATGCGGCCGTTTCTGAGTTGCTTGGGGCCACCTTGTGGCTTTGCTAGAATCTGCAACGTTAGGTCCTGGCAGGGGAAGCGGACAGGCTGGAGGAGGGAGGCAGGGGATGGCTCCAGGACAGCCAAGCCCAGACGATGCAGAGCAGGTCCACCTGGGCGACCAGCCTGTCACCCCCGAAGCCCCCCAAGGTGGGCTACCCAGGCGGACACATCCCTCCCACCCCGGAGCGCCTGACGGCACACAGGGACCCTCAGACAAACTGCTGCTCGTGACCCGTCCCTGGGAGGGGCCCAGCCCTGCACGTGCGGGTCTCAGCGGCTCTCTTGTGACCAAGGCTGTGAGCTGATTCCCACAGCAAGAGGGAAAAATACACTCTTGACCCTCCTGACAGGTGCACCTCCCTGCCTGTACCTGGGGAGGGCGAGGGCTGAGATCAGAACCACCCCAGGGGAGGTGACGGGAAGACAGATCATGTTGCCCTGAGCTGCCTGCCTCCCAAGGGTCCCGGCATCTCACTTGGGCCAGCGCAGTGAGAGAGCCAAGGGCCTCCTGCACCGCGCTTGGCGGCACCCATGCTGGAGGGGAGGGCTGGAAGAAGCGGGAGGGGCTGCCGGGATGCTGCTCCCTCCTTTGCAGGGCCTCATTCCACCCAGCCCCTGGCCAAGCGCCGCAGCAGCTGGGAAGAGGGGGGCTGGTCCGGCCTGCGGTGGAGGGGTCCTGGGCCCGCTGCCCAGCTCGGGTCACACTTGGTAACCTCATTACCTTCAGTGTCAAGGAGACAGAAGGATGAGCGAGACGGAGTTTAGGAAACAGACTCCACTGGACACTGGCCCCCTTCTTTTTCTCATCATGGGGTAGCATCATGCAGACTTGGGAGCTGGGATCTGCAGGGAGCTGGCAGACCCAGGTGCAAGTCCTCTTTCTGAATCTAGCTCTGAGACCACCTCTGTGTCTGAAGCTTAGCTGCCTCATCTGGACGACGTGGAAGTCGGACTGGATGGCCGCCTCCTTCTTTCCTAGTTCTTAATATCTGACTCTGGATGGCCACCTGTCAGGAGCCCCAGCCAGACAGGAAATCGGCACGCTCCCTGCGGCCAGGGGCCTGGGAAAGGAAGGTTGGGCCTTTGTGAACCATCTTCTGGAGGGCTGGCCCAGCTGGTGTCCCTGGAGCCCTCCTGCCCTGCTGGTCTCTCAGAAGCCAGACAGCCTTCAGCTGGCACGGTGGGCTGCGGGGGTGGGCTGGGGGGCAGGTGTGTGCAGAAGCAGGGCCGGGGGGGTGCAGCCCCAGCAAGGAAAGGCCTCGAGCACTCCCCCTTCTGGTGAGCCCCGACAAGAACGGCAGCCCCAAAGGACGCCCCCTCTAGGCTAGGAGATTCCACACCCCCCAGCCCCTGGCATCAACGTTCATCCTGAGATACAGGACGACGCAGAGGGGAAAGAGGAAGACGGGCGCTGAGGGAGAAAGGGGAGCAAGGGGCCACGGGGAGGGAACCCAGAGCACAGAGAGAGGGGTCTTAGAGGCAGCCTTGGGGGTGGGCAGAAAGAGACTTGGGAGTGGGATCCACAGGGAGCTGGCAGACCCAGGTGCAAGCCCTCATTCTGAATCTAGCCGAGAGAAGGGGAGGCAGCAGGACACCGCAGAGGCGAGTGCAGAAGTAATACAGAAATAAGGACACTCGGAACAGACAGACAGAAAGGACTGCGCTTTCGGGGCCTGGGACTTGGCCGGCTTCCTCTCTCGCCCCTCCCCCTCGCCTGCTACACGGGGCTTCCCTGGCTCCTCTCAGTTCCTGGAACGTGCCAAGCGCCTTCCTGATGCGGGGCCCCGTACATGCTGTTCTGCCTGCGAGGCCCTCCGCTCCCCTCCCTCCCCTGCGCTGCGATCCACGCGCATCGGCCGCTTAACCCTTTCTCACCCGTCACGCCGGGGAGCCTTCCCAGCCCCGATGGAGGGCCAGCCCACCACACCTGCTCTCTGACAGGCCGCTCCATGATGCGCAGGGCCGAATGCAACAGGGAAGTGGGGCGGTGGCGGGCGGGCGGGGGGGGGGGCTCTTTTCAAAACCCAGCGTGAGCTTCAGGAAGGCAACAGCAGAGCAGGGAGCCCAGCTCCCAGCCCTTGAAAGGGACAGGTCGCAGGCCCACCAAGTCAGCCCTGCTCTCAGGACCTCCCGTATTCGTCCTTAGTTCCTTCTTTACAAATTTCCTTGTGCAATTATTTACTTAAAGTGCATGTATTCTCACAAGTCTAAGGAACGTCCTGAGAGCAGGGCCGGGGTAGGTTTTATACCCAGCTCTGTCTTCCCAGCTCCCGGCACGACTGCCTGGCAGGAAGTATTCTAGAACACATGAAGGAAGAGGTAGAGAGGACAGAAGCGGGAGAAGGAGGGAAGGATGGGAGGACCGGGCGAGGCAGGGAGGGCCAGGAGAAAGAAGGCAGGTGCAAGGGACTTGGCCGCGCAGGGGGCGGGGACGGGCGGGGGAGGGGGGTACTCACAGCTGCTCGAGGGGCTCTCGGTGCCGTCCAGGTCCGCCCGAGGGAAGCGGCGCCCGGACCGGGCCGTGCGCAGCGCCGACTCGATGGCCCTCTCGTGGGCGGTGAGCACAACGGTGGGCGCCCGGCCTCCGGCCCCCAGGCCCGACAGGGACCGCTGCATGAAGGCCAGCTTGTCCTTGGTCCTGCGTTTCATGTCATCCCATCTGTGCTTAATGTCCTTGACGGAGCGGGGGACCTGGCTGACGGAGGTGATTTTCCGAGCTATGCCTTCCCAAATCTTGTCCCTGTCGGCATGGGACAGCCGCATGGTCTCCCTCCCAAAGAGAACCGCCTCATGGTGGGTCACCTCCGTGACCAGAATGTCCAGCTCCTCCTTGGAGAACTTGGGCTTCCTCTTACGCTCGGCCAGGGGCGCCACGTTCCTTGGGTTGAATATCCCACAAAGCACAATTGGGTCAACGACCGTCAACGCGGCGGGCCTCCTCCTTCCTAATCGCCAGCCCCCAGCTGGGGAGCCAGGAGGCACCTGGGCGCCCTCGCCCACTCACCACCACCACACCCTCCTCCAGCAACAGGCCCCTTCCCACTGCTGCTGGGAGGGCAGGAGAGACGCGGCGTACACGACGGGGGCGCTGGATGGAGCCGGATGCCTTTGGTTTCAGCCCTGCCTCGCCTCTGCCTAGCTGTGAGAGCCAGAGCCACTCCGCAGCCTCTCCTGGCCCCACGCTCCCCATCCAGAACCCAAGTACCAACTACTCCAACCTTGGGGGTTGGTACCAAGGAGGGAAAAGCATAGAGATGTAAAAGAGCTGTAAAGCCCTAAACAGGAATAAAGGATCCTTGTTGGGGTTAGGAGGAGGCCATGGCGTCTACAAAGCAATATTTACATAGGGCCACGGAGCCCAGTGGCCTGGAGGAAGACTCTTTAAACAGCGAGACCATTTACAGGGGCTTCCACGGGCTGTGGCCTCTCTGGTGATGCCTGTGATGAGGATGGGGCCACAGAAGCTTGTTCTGTCCCGTGGCTCTTCCTCTTCCCAGGCTCCCAAGTCCCTGCCTGCGGGTGTGTGCAGGCGTCCCTCCTGCTGGAGCACTGGCTGGCAGCAGCTCCTCTGGGGGTGGGCTGCTGTGGCTTTTTGGCAGCTCATGGGTAGGACGTGAGGACCCCATGAGCACCCATCGGGAGACAGGTTCCACTTTGATGGAGACCAGGAATGACGCTGGCTTCCGTCCGCACAGAGGAGCCGCGGACCCTGGGCGCGGGCCCAGCCTAGCCCTTACTCCTCTGGCCTGGCATCTACTCTGGCTCGGCAACTCAGTATCTCCACAGTGTGGTTCTGTCCACCCCTTAACTCAGGCCCCAGGTCCCAAAGATCCACCCAAGAGAGGATCTGAGAGCGTGGTGGGAAACCCGGAGCCTGATTCACTCCTCTGGCTGCTGCCGAAGCCACAGGAGGAGCAAGGGGCTTCAGCCCTCATCTCCGCACCCCACGCACCCAGAGGCTCACAGTCCAGGATGCAGAAGAGGAAGTCTGGGGCTTTGTCACCTGGCCGACCGTGGCAGGGGTCTGGGCCTTGCACTCAGACAGGCTTTGGATTAGAGGCTGAGTCTCCTGTGCCAACGCCATCCCCCCTCGTGCCGCCTCCAAGAGCTGCCCGGAGGAGGTCACCTGGGGCTTCCTACTCTCACCACTGTCAGCATTTGGGATCAGAAAGTGCTTTTCTGAGGGGGGAGGGGGCATCCTGCACAATGTGGGATATTTATCAGCCTCCTTGGCTTCTGCTGATAGAAACCAGCAGCATCACCCACAGAGCTGCGACAACCAAAAACCTCTCAAGGCACTGCCAAATGCCTCCGGGGACAAAAGCACCCCTGGTTGCGGGCCACCGATTTCATGAATGCAGAGCACCCAGCATCGTGCTGCCATCAGGGCAGCCCTCATCAGGTGGGTGCCCTTCGCTTCCCAGCCTACCACTCGGGTTTTCAGGAAGGTAACCAACTCTGTTCGATCATCTGCAAGACCCGAAGCTGTGTCCGCGCTGGCGACAGTGTCTGCAAATTAGGAGAAGCTGCACAAACGGAAGCTGTACCTTAAGGGGGAAGGAGGGTTCCCAGGATGAACGGGCTTTCCCTCACTCCAGCTACCACCAGAAGGCCATGTCCCTGGCAACAAACCATACACCCAACCCCAACCTCAAGTCTCTAATGAGATGAGGGCCCACCAGCTGTGACCACTGTGCGCCATCGTGGATCAGAATGGGTCCTGGAGCAGGAACAGGACAGATCCCCGGCCTGCAAGCTGGCAGCAGCAGGACCCGCCCCACACAAGACCCAGGAAGCCATGCTTTGCTTGGTCCCTTGTGCACAAACAGAAAGAACACTGGCCTAGACGTTCGGAGATGGGTTCCAGTCCTGTTGTGCCACTGACTGCGTGATCTTGAGTAAGAGCCCGCCCTGCTCTGGGCTTCCGTTTGGCACTGTAGCACGGAGGTCAGAACAGAGCAGTGGTTCTCAAGACCAGCGGCGCATCAGAATCCCTCTGGAGGGCTTTCAACACTACCCAATGCCCTGGGCTCAGCCCCAGCCCACGTTAGACAGACTCGCTGGGGTGCCAGATGACCACTCAGTTAGTACAGAGGATGCATCCCCTTCTTCGTGGTTACAGTAAAGCCTCGTCCCCCAGCTGAAAGATCCGAGATGGGTGGAAGAGTGGAACAGAATCAGCTCTACCGGCCACAGCTTCTGTGCAGAAAGGCTTGACCCAGACTGCACTCAAACACACTCTCCTTTGCTTGCCTAGAGCCAGACCAGAGCCACAGGCCAGGGGTCTGGGCCATGCAGCCCATCTGACAGCCTGCCGGACACCTGGTCTCCACGTCCCACTTCTGAGCCTTGGCTCACAATGCCTTCAAATGAAATCCTGGCCCCTCTGAAGGCCCAGCTCAAAGCCACCCCCACCCCATCCCAGTTTTCATCTGAGCCCTCCCAGCACACTGTCCATGCCGCCATCAAACAGCCTTATTAGAAAAAGCAATTTCCACGCAGAAGGTGCGCGTCCTGGGAGAGCCAGGGGGCAGGGCTGGGCCCATCCGTCTACAGGGCCTGGTACAGGCTCTGACTCCCACAGGTGCTCAGGAGTGGGTGGTGGTTGCACGGATCGAGCTGACCTGCACCCAGTGATCGGGCAGGAGAAGAGGGAAGTCGGAAGCGTCCACCCACCTTCTTGGAGCCACTTTCAGGGCACGGCTGGCCTGATTACGTGAAAGGGGGCTGGGGAGTGGGTGCCTGTCCCCACAGCACAAGGCTGGGGCCCGCCTGTCCCTCAGTGCCTCTGCTTCTGCACCTGTGAAATGATGATGAGTGGCCCTGACAAATAAGAGGGTGAATTCTAAAGTCCCCCAGAGAGCGTGAGCTGTAGCCCGGCCATCAGCGGGCCTCAGCTGGGAGCCCATGTGGGCAGTGGAGCCCCAGGGAAGGGGACCAGAGAGCTCACCACAGCCTCCCCACCTCACACCAACTTCTCCTCATTTGCTTGGAAAGTCTCAGAGTTTAAACCCAGCAAAGTCCCTCTTAGGAAGGCGCTAGCTGCCCTCCCTCCAAGCACAATCTCTCCTCCACCCCCCAGCCACCAGCCCCACGGGGCACGGAACTGCACAAATGCCGACAGGGCCTGATCCACGGTGTGGTTCTGCCTCTGGGTCCAACTCTCCGAGGCCTCCCTTCCCTCCCAACCCAGCTCCTAACCCCCGTCACGGCTCCTGAATCCCAGAGGGAGGCCACCCAGGAGGCCACGCGGCAAGTCTGACCTCCCACACTGCCCGCTGACCCCGCCGAGCAGGGCCCTGGCACACCGCACAAGGCGGCAGCACAGAACCCAAAGGAGAGGCCTCAGTCCTGGGCTTAGCTCTTCCACCCTGGGCGACCGTGGGCCGGTCTCCTGCTCTCTCTGGCTGACCGTGAAGGATCCCTCTGGCACAAACTTCTGTCCCAAACGATGGACAAAACCACTCTAGCAATTGAAAACTGTAGCCTCTTCCCTGGGGACCTTTTAAACAACCACTGGGGGCTGCACTCCTCCAGCCGGAGTCTGCCTGTGACAGGTGTCACAGTCCTGGGGGGGGACAACCCCAGCTCCAGGCGGGAATGCTGCCAGGAGCCTGCGACCTCCAGAAACACTGACAAGCGTGTCCCTGGAAACGACTGGCCTGGCCACAGGCCTCCTCCAGCGCCCCTTGAAGGAGGTCTGGGGGAGCTGGAGGGTTGGTCCCCCAGAGCTAGACACATCCCTGCAAAGAGCAGTCCCGGGGCCTTCAGGGACCTCCTCCACTGGAGACCCAAAAGGCCCAAGATGCTCCCTTGGCCTCCTCTCCAGAGTTCAGGCAAGGCTCCCGGGAAACCAGCAGAAGCAGGACTCACCTCATCCAGTTGGCTTTAGTCTCGTCTGACCCATCTATGGACTTGTAGCGGTTGTTCTTGTCCACGATCTGGAAGACAGAGAGAGAGAGAGAGAGTCTAGAACGGGCATCCTTTAGGGGGCTCGCGTGTCCCTGGACTCTTCCCCGGACCAGGGCCCAGGACCACCACACAGAACCTTCCCTGTGTCCTCCTGCTATGACGCCCGCACTGCTGTAGGACTGAGCCCCGAGCTGGGGCAGGAATCCCATCCTCTCCTCTACCTTGATGGTACCCCCCGCAACATGGCCAAGTGGCATTTCCCATAGCATCATGTCGCAACAACAGTTCAACACAGTCCTCCCCCTCTCTCTACGGTTTCCGCAGAAGATGCAGGCTGATACCGGATGCTGAGGTGTCTGTGATTTCAGAGGGCTCCGCCTCTCCCGGATCTCTAAATGTTCAAGAGCCTCAGGGTTTGGGCTGGGCCCCTGCATCTTCTATGAAACTGTCTTTATTTTGTCATCACTTTCAGATCAGAGTTCAGCTGGATATGGAATTCTAGACAGATGAAGTTTATGTTCTTTCAGCAAACAAAGACTGCCAAAAAACCGGCCACAGGCTCTTAAGCAACCTACTGTTAGCCTAGTGTCCTCCTTTCCTGGATAATCTGTCTCTAGTAAATCTTAAGACTTCCCCTTTATTCTTGATTTCCTGCAGTTTCACTACATGGTTTTGAAGTGGAGATTTACTTTTTAAGATTCTCATTACTTGCTGAGCACATTACTTGATAAGGACTTATATCTTTTTCAATTCTGGAAAATTCTGAGCTATTATGCTTTTGAGTATAGCTTCTCAGTCATTCTCTCCAGTCTCTTCCTGCAGAATTTCTATTAAACATATAGGGTAGGAGCCTAATCTATTCTTCATGTCTTATAACTACCCTTTCATAAATTCCCCTCTTTATCTTTCTGGGTGATACTCTCAGAAAATTTCTCAGAACTCTCTTCCAGTTCACTCATTCTTCCTTTGACTGTGTCCAGTCCAAAGTCTATTGATGTGTTTCCTTTCTTTCTTTCCTTTCTTTTTAAATGATTACTTTTAATGCAATGAATATTTTTCATTCCCAGAATTTTCAATTGGTTCTTTTTCATGTCCATCTTTTCTTATTCTCTCTCTTTTTTGTTTCATAATGTTGTGTTCCTTCTTTTTCTAACAGCTTTACTGAAGTATAATTAACATATAATATACCATTTGATAAATTTTGACAAATGTATATATCACTATCAAGATAACAAACATATTCATCACCCCTAAGAACTTCTCTGTCTCCTGTAATCGCTCCCTCCTGCCTCTCTCCACATCTTCCATTCCCTGTCCCAGGCAACCAGTGAGCTACTTTCTGTCACTATAAATTACTTTGCATTTTCCAGAACTTAATAAAAATGGACTCAAAAGGAAGGCATGTCTATCTTCTTTCACTCAACACAATTATTTTGAGATTTGTTCCTGCTGGTGTGTGTATCAGAGTTCATACACCAGCTCATTTCTGCTGTATGTATTGGTGAGTAGTATTCCATCGTTAGGATGTGCCACTGTTTTTTTAAATCTACTTACTGATGGAAATTTGAGTTGTGTCTAGTTTTTAGCTATTACAAATAAAGCTGCTAAGAGACATCACTTACAAATCTTTGTATAAACACATAGGCTTTCATTTTTCTTGGGCAAATACTTAGCAGTGGAATTGCTGGGACACGTGGTAAGAATATGTTTAACTTTTAAGCAACTGATAAACTGTTTTCCAAAGTGGTCGCACCATTTTACATTTCCAACAGCTAAGCGTGGGATTTCCAGTTGACTCAGATCCTTGCCAATACGTGGTATTAACAGGTTTTTTCATTTTAGCCATTTTGATAGGTATGAAGCAGTATCTCTTTGTGCACTCATTTGTCAGCTGCATATCTTCTTTGCTGAAGTATCTATTCAAATCTTTTGCCCATTTTTTAAATAGTAGGGTTTTTTCTTATTGTTGAGTTTTAAGAGTTTTTAAAAAATGTATTTTGGATACAAGTCCTTTATCAGATATATGGCTTACAAATATTTTCTCCTAGTCTGTGGCTTGTTTATTCACTCTCTTAAGGGTGTCTTTCTAAAAGCAGAGATTTTAAGTTCAAACAAACAAAAACCTGCTGTCTTATTCTTCTTAATGGATGTTATCCTTACTTTATTTCTTTGAAGATCCTAAGGCTGTGAGTGTTAATTATCTATTATGCCTTTCGTCCATAGCAACTGGATTATAACTGAGTACCTGGCTACCTGTAATAACAGAAAACATTTCTTGGCTTCTCCTCTGGCTAAGTTCTGGCCAATAGAATGTAGTTGGAAGTGTCATGTATCATCTTCCTGAAAACATCTTTAAAAGACAGCTGATATACGCCTTTCTATCATTCTGCTGTCTGGAATAAAGATGTAATGGCTGGAGCTCTAGCTATCAACTTGGACTATGAGGCTATAATACAAGCACTGAGATACTGATTGGCTAGATCAAGCTTGGTTCCTGAGGACTTAATACAGGCTCAGAATGTATTCACAGAAGAAAACTTAACTTCTGTTTTGCTCAAGCCACTGTTATTTTGAATTTCAGTTACTCACAAACCTACTCCTAATACAGACCATAAACAGCCCTTATTTTTTTTTTAAGCTCTTTATTGGAATATAATTGCTTTACACTCGTACCAGCTTTTGAGGTACACCAAAGTGAATCAGCTGTATTTATACATATATCCCCATATCCCCTCCCTCCCGTGACTCCCTCCCCCCCTCCCTGTCCTGGCCCTCTAAGGCATCACCCACCATCGAGTTGATCTCCCTTTGTTATACAGCAACTTCCCACTAGCTATCTATTTTACAGCTGGTAGTGTATATATGTCTATGCTGCTCTCTCACTTCATCCCGGCTTCCCTTTCGCCCCCTGCCCCCCAACCCCGTGTCCTCCAGTCATTCTCTGCATCTGCATCCTTATTCTTGCCCTGTCACTGGGTTCATCAGTACCATTTTTTTTTTTAAGATTCCATATATACGAGTTAGCATACAGTATTTGTTTTTCTCTTTCTGAACAGCCCTTATTTTAAGTTCATTTTCAGAATACTCTATTTTTATTTTAATTAGAGTGAATTCATTTGTCATTGTTCTTGAAGGCCGTCTTTGTAACATTAATTTTCTTCATTAATTTTGAAGGTTTGGTCCAGAGGCTCCTCTTGAGTAGGGGTCTGTCTGCCTACCTCTTGCTTTTTCTCATTTTAAGCAGTCAACCTGGCTCCCCTCACATGGGTACTTCTATTTTACAGTGCCCCACAGGAGCTAAAACAGATTGCCATCTCTGCCTGCACTAGATGAGAGCCCTACGGCCTTTGTTTTCAGTTCTGTGATCACTTCGTGTTTCCCTCTCCTCTCTCTCTCTCTTTTTTTTTCCCCCTTTTCTTCTCTTTTTTGGCAGGGGCTAAAAGCACAAACAACTCTCCATCTGGATTGGAGTTCCGTTGCCTCCTCCACACACACCTTCCTTACCTATCCTCTTTCTCTGGATGTTCACATCCATTCCCACAGTCTCAATTTGTTCACTACTCACTGATTTTTATCACAAGCCTCGGGTGTGAATATCCAATTTCCCACGTGACATGCCCCCTTGCATGTCTCATTGGTGGCTCAAACTCACCTCAGGCCCCACCTCCAAGCCTATTCTTCTTATTTTCCCCATCATAGTATGTGAAAGCACCATCCACTCAGGTTTCAGAAAGAAAGTCATTCCTACCAACCCCTCAGTGAATTGTACACTTTAAATGAATGAACTGTACCGTATGTGAATTATATCTCCATAAAATTGTTAAAAACAAAAACAAAAACAAAAAAAAGGAAAGTCATCTTTCATGTCTCCCTCTTTCCTTTTTTTAAAAATTTTATTGAAGTATAGTTGATTCACAACGTTGTGTGTAATTTCACACAACAAAACGTGTGAAACAAATCACTGTACAGCAAAGTGATTCAGTTATACACACACACACGTGTATATATATATATATATACACACACACACACATATATATGTTCTTTTTCATATTCTTTTCACTGTATTTTATCACAGGATATTGAATACAGTTCCCTGTGCTCTACAGTAGGACCTTGTTGTATATCCATCCCATACATAATAGTGTGCATCTGCTAATCCCAAACTCCCAGTCCTTCCCTTCCTCATCCGCCTCCCCCTTGGCAACCCCAGGTCTGTTGTCCATATCTGTGAGCCTGTTTCTGTTTTGTAGATATGTTCACTTGTGTTGTTTTTTGGATTCCACATATAAGTGATATCACGTGGTATTTGTCTTTCTCTTTCTTACTTCGCTTAGTATGATCATCTCTAGGTCCATCCATGTTGCTGCAAATGGCATTATGTCACACTTTTAATGGCTGAGTAATACTTCACTGCATATATATACACCAAATCTTTATCCACCCATCTGTCGATGGACATTCAGGTTGCGTCCATGTCTCGGCTATTGTGAATAGTGCTGCTATAGACACAGGAGTCCTGCCTCCCTCTCTTGATCCCCCCATATGTAATCCCTCAGCAAGGCCTCCAAACCAGATATCAAAACTGCTGCTGTCTCCACCGCTTCCTGCCATCATCAGCTCTCCTCCAGAAAACTAGAAGAGAGCCCAACTAACTTCCTGATGCCCATCTCAGCTTTCCACTGCTTCTCCTCAAAGGAGCCAGAGGTATCTTCTCTTAATGTGAATTAGATCATGTCACCCACCAGCTCAAGAAGGCATCTACTGTACTCACAGTAAAATTCATAATTAGATGCCGCCTTCAAAGTGCGTACGGATGTGTATAAAAACAGATGATTGAACCTGGTGTACCCCCCCCAAAAAAAATAATTAAAAAAAAAAAAAAAAAAAAGCGCGTACGGTCCAGTCCCTGCCTACCTCCCAACTTCTCCTGGGCCTCTTTCTCCTCCTTCATTTTTCTGCAGCCACGATGCTATAAGAGTGAGACTTTACACTGCCTACCACCTCTTTTCCCCACTCTTAAAAAAACAATAATCATGAAATATTTCAAGCGTTCAAAAATCATAAACAGCAATGTAACTGACTACCCTGTACCCATCGGCGAGAGCCAACAAAAATGACCACCAGCCATTTCTGTCGCAGACCTCTGTCTCCTCTTGCTTTAGGAAAATACTCAGATGTTGTTGAAGACCATCTCTGCCTCCAACCCACTCTCATTCCGACCCTTCCTCCATCCTGAAGCTGAGGGGGAGCCTTCTTGATTTTACTATACAAGGATTTTTTTCTAGAAACAACATACAGAACTGTTTTGCATGTTTGTAAAGTTTACAGAAATGGCACCCAAGTGAACATATAATGCTTTGGCAACTATTCCCCACTAAGTTTTGCATGGCTGGTCCCTTCTTATCTTTTGGGTCTCCGTTTCTGTCACCTCCCCAGAAGATGGTTTTCCTGACCTGAACCTCAAGGAGGTTCTCCCCGTTCACACCCTGACCTCCACATGCCTGTCCCTCTCAGCATTATTGCTGTAACACTGCCCTGTTGCTTCCTTTTAGAGACCTAATTTCAGGGTTTGTCTACTTGTCAATGTGGTAACTGACTGCCTCCCTCGTTAGGCCACCAGCTGGTGAAGACCAAGCACACGGCTACCTGCTCACGGTGGTGGCCTGGTCCCAATGCATCACACGGAGCACGGCACACAGTCGGACACTGCTTGAATGAATGAATGATTGGATGAAGAGCCTCTTAAATAGCAAGCACGTTAAAGAAAATAATTATATGGTGGAAAGGAAATGGCGCACTGGAGCTGCCTGGTGCCGGTGAACGAGAGCTGACGGTGAAATTTTCCAGAATCTCACAAACCAGCTGTGAAACACAGTCATCACTAGAAATTAAATTATATAAACTTACAATTCAATACACTCTATTTTTACAAAGGTAATACATTCCCAACGCTTCCTAATTATTTTACTAGGTTTTACGATATCGATGTTCCTGAGGGTACTGGCCTCTACTATATCTGTACAGCAGAAACACTATAGAATAATCGCCATGACATATCTCTTCTCAGCTGTGCATTTAGTGCCCTCATGTTGGCAGCTGGAAACCAGTCATGGTGGGAGCCTTGACACCAAGAACACTGGCACATGTTTCCCCCTCAACCACAGCCATCACCAGCAGGTTGTTAAGTATTTCCCAGCACATCACTCCGTGTATGTTTCTGTGTGCATAGAAAGTCTAGGAGATGCATTTCAAACTCGCAATTCTGCTTACCTCTAGAGGGGAGGAAAGAGGGAAGGAGGATGAAGCTTTTACTTTGTTTATTTATGAGGCTACGCTGTCTCCATGGTTTAAAACTCTTGGACAAAACGAGAAAACATGCAGCTCAGGCTCCCCCTGCCCTGGCAGTCTCCCCAGATGACGCCCCATTCTCAGGGACCTTCCCCTGGAACCTCACGGAACCCTGTACTTTATCATAACACTAGTCACCCTGCTTTCTCATTTTCTGAGTGCTCCTTTCTCTCTGGCGGGGGGAAAGAGAAGCATCTACAGGTCCCGCAGCCAGCAGCAAGAGCACCTAGTGGGTGGTGAGAGCCACGGAGCCCAGCGCATCAGCTAGAATCTCAGCATCACCACGGACAAGCTGAGTGGCCTTGGGCAGGTGACGTCACTGGCCGGGTTTCAGCTTCCTCCCCTGTAAAATGCAGTAAAAACCAGCCTTGCAGCACTGCCATAATGACCGATGTGGAAGGCACTCCAGAAGCGGTCACCATCCGCCCTGTGATCGTGACTGTGATTCTTAAAGGGACCGAATGTTAGTTACAATCAATTCTGGGTGGTGGGAGGTCTGAAGGGCAACACCTAGTCGTAATCAGACTTTCTACCGCTTCCGCTGGGCCCAGAGGCCTGGGTGGAATTGGGAGGGACACGGGAGCCCCCAGGACGTCTGTTGCTGGGTTCAGATCCCCCTAAGATCCGCAGGTTTACTGAGGGATGTTTCTTGGCTTATCTTTCCCATCAGTCAGGACTTTCTCCAATCAAGCTTTCGTCCATTCAACAAATATCGCCAAGGGAGCAGCTACAGTGAGAGACGCTGGGGAAGAAATGGCGATCTGGGAAGACAATGTCTTTGCTCTCACAAAACGCACAGTCCAGGGGATACAGAAGAGAGGCCACTGTGCTGTCCCATGATCAGTAGTGTGGTGGGGAATTCTGTGGACCACGGGAGCGCAGAGCTGGAGCCCTGCACCTGGTGGTCCGTCGAGGACTGCCTTGGGGGGTGTGGAATCTAAGCTGAGGTCTTGGAGAAGAAGAAGGTGGGGGTTCTAGACAGAGGAACGAGGGGCGGGCAGGATCGCAGAGGGTATTTGGAAAACATAACGTGTTACGGATGAGCCCCCGCCATCCGAGTAGACAGAGGGCTCTGGGCCTCAAGTCCTGGGACTGAGATGGTCCAGGAAGGGCCAGCCAGGGCCAGATGCTTGGGACCGAGCCCCAGAACGCTGGTTTCCCAGCATCCTTCCTTGCCTCATCCCTCAAGGTCAACTCCTTGGCCCCCCCTGAACCCAGCCCTTCTTGGACCAGCCCAGGCTCTGAACACTGTGATATGAGAAGGACTTTGATAACCTGGGCCTGACCAGAGAGGGGTGAACAGCATGGTAAGAGGGTCCCTCGGCCTGGAGAAGAAGAGGCGAGAGAAAGCAGAGCCGTCAGTAAATGCAGAAAGGACCACCACGTGGGGGAGGGCAGGCAAAACCAGGACCACTTAGAGGGACGCAGGCCTGAACGTGGCGAGAGGAATATGCATGCGTGACAGTCCTAAGGTACAGGTTCTAACACGCAGAATAGTCAGGCAATGGGACAGGCAGCCTTGCGAGGTGGTGAGTTTCTTGTCACTGGGGGCACTTAAGCAGTCGCCGGATGACTTGCTATCAGGGAAGCCGAAGAAAGAATTTCCCCACTAAGTAGAAGTCTGTCCTGAATGATGTATAAAATTCTGTCTAAGAATTTTAGGATTCTATGGGGACAGATCCTCAGAAAATAATATAAAAAGCATAAAGTGTGGTTCCCTGGGTCAAGCATGGGTTTGTGTGGACTAGAACACTATTTCTGACCTCGGTAACAGTTAACAAAGACATCAATAATAAAACATCACCCACTGCCGCTGATGGAGCAATTTCACTGTGCCAAGTACTCTGGTACACGGTCTCATAAATTCTCACAACTATTATCCCCATTTTACAGACTAGGAAACTGAGGTTCAGAGCCTAGGCAACTTGTCTGAGGCCACAAAGGAAATGTGCGGGGCAGCTGGAGTTCAGACGCCGCAGGTATAACCCACGCACTTAAGTACTCTGTGGAATGACGGATGTCATCCCAGGCTCCCCCGAATGACCTCATCAGAATCAACCAGGAATGTCCTGGGGCCTTCTCTGGACTTTTCAGCTTTGCTGCTGGTTTGAGTCAATCTGAGCTATGCGAAGACTGGCATCTACAGGGAGGAACATTCTGCTTTGCGGCGGAACGTCGGCCACAACCGAGGATCCACTGTCGGGCGCCTCTAAACGGTGCCATGATCAGATGCTGCCGAGGTTGGATTTCTAAAAACCTGATTTGCTGGCAACTTTCCAGGAACCCAATGAATCCATAAAGCATTCTGACTCTCAGCTCTGCAACTCCTCTTAGAGCAAAGCGGTTACAAAAATGATCTGGGAAGCCACTGACAGTTGACAAAGCTCTTTCTCACATCTCAGATGCTCCTCCCAGAAGCCCAGGAGGCAGACGGCATCACCTCTGTCCCCAGCCGCTTCCCAGGCTGGCAAGCTGAAATGCAGAGAGACGAAGAGGCCGGCCTGAACTTGAACTTGAACTCTGGCCTCTGCTATGCCCAGAAACATAGAATGAAGAATACCTAAGTTAGAAGGGCGCCTCTGAGATTATTCAGGCCCTGGGTTCCTAACTTGGTGTCCACAGAAGGACTTTGGCTGGGAGAAAATGGGGGAGGGTCCCTTAAAATGTGCCCAGCATTTTATGAATATTGGTATATGAGTATAACCTCCTAGGTGACTCAGGAAGGCTCAAGAACCATAATCCAACCCATTCCCACACCTCCCACCACTACCACCATTTAACCGATAATGGAACTAGTACAGTTGGCCCTATGTACCGACAGGTTCAACATCCACGGATTCAACAACCAAGGATCAAAAATATTTTGAAAGAAACTTTTTCCAGCAGTTCCAAAAGGCAAAATTGAAATTTGCCACACACGGGTAACTATTTACATAGCGTTTACATTGCATTTACAACTATTTACATAGCACTTAAATTGTGTTAGGTATTATAAGTGTTCTAGAGATGATTTAACGTATACAGGAGGGTACGTGTAGGTTATATGCCAACATGCACACTTTACATAAGGGACTTGAGCATCCGTGGATTTGGGTGTCCATGGAGGTCCCTGGAACCAGGAGGAACAACTGTACATACTTCTTTTCATTATTCTATGTATCAAATTTCAAAAAGGCCCTGGAGACCTGGTGAATGAGGCACGTTTACATACAATCCCAAATTCCATATCCAGGCTTTACATCTGTAACTTCACTCATCGCCCCAGCCAGGCCTGAAACCCAGGCGGAGCTAACTGGAGACAACGCTGCTGGAACGTGCACGTCAGCCGCTACACACCATGCATGCCACCAGCGCGGACACTCGCAGCTCGCGGGGTGTGTCCCACAGACTACGCGTTCCCGTTTGATGGATCAGAAAACTAGAGCCTAGAGAGAACGGTGACTGGCCCAAAGACACACTTCCCTCCAGTGGGAGGAACAGGAGTGCGGAGTCCTGTCACCAATGCAGGCAGCTCTTCCCTTCCAAAGTCCCTCTGCTCTTGGAAAAGGTGCCCGGCCTTGGAACCAGCCACAGAAACGACCACCCCCCTACCCTGAACACACTCAGCCTCACTCTGATTGGTAATAAATCTGCCTGTGCGTGAAACTGGTGAAATGAGGGACTTCCCTGGTGGTCCAGTGGTAACGAATCCGCCTTCCAATGCAGGGGATGCGGGTTCAGTCCCTGGTCTGGGAACTAAGATTCCACATGCCACGGGGCAACGAAGCCCACACCTCAACTAGAGAGCCCCGAAGGTTCCACATGCCTCAGCGAAGATCCCACATGCCAAAACCAAGACCTGATGCAGCCATAAAAGAAAAATTAATTAATTTTTAAAAATTTTTAAAAAAAAGAAACAGCATGAAAGAAAGAAAGAAAGAAAGAAAGAAAGAAAAAGAAAGAAAGAAAAAAGAAAGAAAGAAAGAAAGAAAGAAAGAAAGAAAGAAAGAAAGAAAGAAAGAAAGAAAGAAAGAAAAAGAAAGAAAGAAACTGGTGAAATGAGTCCTTGGGCCAGGACCTGAGAAGCAGTGTCAGGAAACTGGCCTGAATCCTGTCTCTTCGTTACGCCTGACAGGAGGGTCTTGGGGCAAGGGTGGGGGAGAGATCCAGGAGAATCTGCCCATCTGGGAGGCAGCAAAAATGCAAATAACAATGGGCATGTGTTCAGAGAGAAATTAGCTGGGAACAAATTTTATACATTACACTGCAGATCTGAAAGGTCTTCTGGTGAATGAGGCAGAGGGAGGCAGGTGACAGGGCGGATGTGAAACTCACCCTATGGAGTTATTCAGAACACATGGGCGACTCTCCCCCAATAACCAGTGGAGTGAACAAGAGACAGTCAGAAAAAAAGCAGAGAAAAAAATGAAAAGCCCCACAATGAGATATCTCTTCACACCTACTAGGATGGTTAGAATCAACAAGTCAGGGAACAATAAACGTTGGCAAGGCTGTAGAGAAGTCACAGCCCTCATATACTGTTGGTGGGAACATGAAATGGTCCCACATCCCTGGAAAACAGTCTGGCAGTTCCTCAAACGAGTAAACACAGAGTTAGCGCATGACCCGACAGTTCCACTCCTAAACGTGGACACGGGAGATGGGAAATACAGAAGCGTGTACACAAGTGTTTACGGTAGCCTCATCCAAAATAGCCAGATTGTGGAAACAACCCAACTGTCCATGAAAGAATGCAAGGATAAACAAAACGTGGTATATCCACGCGATAGAATGTTGTTTGGCCATAAAAAGGAATGATACCTGCCACGACACAGAGGCACCTTGAAAACATTAAACTAAGTGAAAGAAGCTGGTCAGAAAAGACCACAAACGATATGATTTCATTCATGTAAAAGTCCAGAATAGGGATAGAGACAGAGAGTAGAGGAGTGGATGCCTAGGGCTGGGAGGGAAAGAAGAGGGGAAGAGGGGTGACCGCTAAAGGATGGAGTTTGTTCCTGAGGAGATGAAAGTTCTAAAATCGACTGTGGTGATGGCTGCACATACCTGAGAATGTACTAAAGACCATTGAATTACACACCTTAAACGGGCGAATTGTATGGTACATGACCTCCATCTCAGTAAAGCGGTTAAAAATACCCACCGAATCTTCCTCAGCAGCAATCAGACAAAGAAAAGGAAACCATTGTATACCGCTGGCTTGAAAAGTCTTCCCTAGAGAAAGAGGCATGTCCGTGTGAGCGGGAAAACAAAGGGATGTCAGGTGGGCATCTAGAGAGTCGCATACGGGGGGTGGAGATTAGGGGTCCAAGCTTTGATTCGAAGTCCCGGTTCCATACTGTATGGCCTCGGGCAAGGATCCTGGCCCGTTCAGCCCAGCTTTCCCAATCTGTAAAACGGGGATAATAATACCTATCCCACAGAACAGCGGTGGGGATGTACGAATTCAGACACACAAAGCCTTTAGTGCCCAGCAAACAGCAGCCGCACTGTTGCTATTATTACAGTGCTTGTCCCCCAACCCTAATGGGCATTTGCTGAGGACTCACCAGGCTGCAAGGGTGCTATGCGTGGCTCTGGGGGTATAAAGTAGACAAGACCTCTCCTGGAGGGATTTTCAAACCCAGGAAACCCATAAACCCCTATTATTAAAGTCAGGAAGTGTACTAGAAATTCGTCTTTCTCAAAGTCGGCTCTTTGGGTGTGTTCTTGAGATTCAAAAGTTCTCTATAAGAATGTTTCATTCAATGTTTTCATTTTAAAAGAGACTCAACGTGGGGGAATCCGCATGAGATCTCTGCCCCGCAAGAGTACTGTGGTCCAGGGGTTGGGACTCCTCACTTCCGCTGCAGGAGGCGTGGGTTCGATCCCTGATGGGGAACTGAGATCCTACAAGCTGTGTGGCATGGCCAAAAAAAAAAAAAAAAAAAAAAAAGGATTGATCTTGTGACCGAGCTGGCACCCATGGCAGACTGAATTCTTGGCCGAGCTCTCACCCCTCCCTATCACCCTGGCCGTGTGACTCTGTTAGACTCTGTCTTACAGGTGACCCATAATTCTTCACTCCTTGACCTTCGGTTCAGCCACGTGACTTATTTGGCCAATGGGTGTTAACACACACGATGCAGACACAGGCCTGAAATGCGCTTACGAGGGCAGGCTTGCCTCCAGGGCCTCTGCCTCCTTGTGAGAAGAGCTTCCCCAGGGAGCCCCTGCCTCTGCAGTCTGGGCCCAGAACAGACACACTTGGAGCAGACCTGACCCTCGCTGAGGAGCCAAGCTCGCCCTGCGGCTGGAGGCTGAGCAGCCCAGCCAAGCCCAGCTAAACCAGCCCAACCGCAGGCAACCAGCGACACATCAGTCGGTGAGGCTCTGCGTTCAACCAGCAGGTACCCAGGTGAGGATCAACAACTGTTATTTTACACACCGGGGTCAGCAAACCAGGGCCTGCAGGCTAAGTCCAGACCCCCATCTGCTTTGTCCAGCCCACCAGCTAAGAATGGTTTGTTTCCTTAGAACATTAAGAAATGTTTCAGTGTTTCTAAATCATTGACAATAAATCAAAAGAAGACTACTTCATCTCGTGAAAATTCAAATTCACATTCGGAATTCAAATTTCAGTCTCCATAAATAAAGTCTCCCTAGAGCATACACAGCTCTGGCTGCTCGCACACTGTGGTGTGGGGACGCAGTAGTGTGATAGACACTGCAGGGGCCACAAAGCCTGGAATACTCACTCTCTGGCCCTTTACACAAAGCCCCATTCTGCTCCACTGCTTGTTACATCACGACAGCTGACAGTGCAGCACCGATCATTACTACTTGCCATGAGCCAATGAGAAAAGAACAGATACGAACTTTAACGTGTAAATGATGCATTCTGGCAAAGACTAGGAAACATCGTGGCGGTTGCATTAACAAACGACTTCGCAGTGTTTTAAATAGAGACAAACAAATAAAGAAAATAAAAGTGTCCCATGGCACACAGAAGCCCAGACGTGCCAAATGCATCTGGGTCTAAGCAGCCACTATCATGTTCGCCCTATAAACAGCAATTTCGTTTCAGGAAAATAGTATCCAACCCAGGACACTCATTTTGTTCATTTGAACTATGTTGGCTTTGTGTAGTTCTGTTCACTTTATATTTGTAAGTCTGTCTCGATTTTATAGTTGTTCACAAGCTATAAGAAACGTTGTGTTTATCTAATTTTTATGTTTAAACTGTTTATAGTAACTTGAGAATAAAATTAATGTAACACTGGGACCCCATAAACAATAAAAATCAGACACCTGACCAACACGTACATGAAAAGATGCTCAGCGCCACCAACCATCAGGGAAATGCAAATCTAAACCACAGTGGGATGTCACCTCACACCTGTCACAATGCCTTGCATCAAAAAGACAGGAAATAACAAGTGTTGACGAGGATGTGGAGAAAAGGGAGCCCTCGAGCACGGTTTTGGGAATGTAAATTGGTGCAGCCACTGTGGAAATCGGTATAGTGGCTCCTTAAAAAATTAAAAATAGAACTGCCATATGATCTACTAATTCCACTTCTGGGCATTTAACTGAAGGAAACTTAAGACAAAAAAGATATCTGTACCCCCATGTTCACTGCAGCGTTATTTATAACAGCCAAGAAATGGAAACAACCTAGGTGTCCATGGACGGATAAATGGATAAAGAAGATGTGGATAGAGACACAAGGAAATATTTTTCAGCCATCAAAAAGAAGGAAGTCCTGCCATTTGCAATGGCATAGATGGGCCCTGAGGCATTGTACTAAGACAAGTGTGATCAAGACAAGCACTGGGGGCTTCCCTGGTGGCCCAGTGGGCTAAGAATCCACCAGCCAATGCAGGGGACACAGGTTCAAGCCCTGGGCTGGGAAGATCCCACATGCGTGGAGCAACTAACCCCGTGCACCACAACTACTGAGTCTGCATTCTAGAGCCCTTGAGCCACAACTTCTGAAGCCCGTGCGCCCTAGAGCCCATGTGCCACAACTACTGAGCCCACGTGCTACAACTACTGAAGCCCTCACGCCTAGAGACCGTGCTCCACAAGAGAAGCCACTGCACTGAGGAGCCCAGGCACCATAACAAAGAGTAGCCGCTGCTCGCCGCAACTAGAGAAAGCCTGCACACAGCAAAGAAGACCCAACAGAGCCAAAAAAAAAAAAAAAAAAGACAAATACTGTATGATCTCACTTATATGTAAACAAAAAACAAACAAACCCTGTATGATCTCACTTACATGTAAAACAAAAAAGAAACAAATCCTGAACTCACAGGTACAGAAAACAGATTGATGGTTGCCAGAGGCAGGGGGTGGGGGTGAGGGGTTGTCAAAACGGGTGAATGTGGTCAAAATAAATCAGTCCTGGCTATGAAACACACAGTGTGGTAACTACAGTGATATATACACATATATATTCTTAAAAGTGGCCTCAGTATAACACAAGTGGGAAACACAACTGCAGGAGAGGTGCTGAGGAGACAAGGACAGTTAAAGGTCATGTTACGAGCTGGCTTAGAATGAAAATTCAGAATAGTTCAGAATAGTTTTTCATGCCTTATTTTTGTCCCATATAATAGATTTTCAGAAATACAGGCTCAGTTACAGCCAAAACTAGTTCGCTAGCATGTATCTGGGGAGGGGGGAGGGGAAGGCGGATATCTCTGGTTTGGTTCATGATTCAATAACCAAACTACCAGCACTTATAAAAGCTATACAAGCCAAGCCATTTAATGCTTCTGGTATTAAGAAGAATCTTAAGAATTGAGGTACATATTTTTATTCCTGGAAAAGCTGATAGTGGATCAACAGTGTTTTAAGATCCATAACATCTTAGAACACGAGCAAGGCAACTTTTTTCCTAGCATAATCTTCCACTTTTCCTTCTAAGCACACCCTGCACCTCTGCTATACCCTGTTACCATTCCCCACCTCAACATCTCACATGGGCCCCCGGGCCTCCATACAGGCTGCGCCCACTACTTGGGATTCCATGCTCCTTTAGTTCCTGACTCTGTTGGCCACTCACTTCAACTCATCCCTCAAAACCTAGTTCAGGCGTAGAAGCAAGGACAACCCGGGAGCAATGCGTACACTTAGTGCCCAGAGATTTGGTTTCTAAATACCATTTCTCACTAAAACAAATTAGAGCTGCTAAGAGATGGCTAGTACATCTTCTTTGGGAATTCCCTGGCAGTCCAATGGTTAAGACTCCTCGCTTCCACTACAGGGGGTACGGGTTCGATCCCTGGTCGTGGAACTAAAGATCATGCATGTCGCACGGCGTGACAAAAAGAAAAAGAAAAAGAAAAAAAAAACTTCTCTGTACCAGAAAGTAAGGAAGTACTAAAAGAAGGTCAAGAAGCCAGTCTGAATGGGCTCCTGCTGGCCAAATCTAGGGCAATTTACAGCTCAAAATGAATAATGACAGGAATGGACTAGAACACGAAAGAAAAGAATCCATGAGTCCGTACTGATACTAAAAGTAACTTTAAGGGATGGGGTGGGGGAGAAAGTGGAGAGCTTTTTTGTTTTTTTAGCAGAAGAATGTCAAGTCATAAGTGTAGAATGTCAGGTCATAAACGGTTACAAATCATTTTAAACCATGAAACATAATGGATACAGGCAAGAATCATCAATAGTTGCTAAAAGCACTGGGTTAAAGACAAGACAAACGGCCATCCCGTGCTCCTGCTATCTGCGGTGAGAAAGACACAACATCCTCTGTGCCAAAAATCTATAATCTGAATCTATCGTGAGGAAACAATCAGGCAAGTCTAAACTGCAGAACGTCCTGCAAACAACTGTCCTGAACTCTTCCAAAGGAGCAACATCGTGAAAGAGAAAACACAGCGCAGGGCAACTGTTCTAGAATAAAGGAGACTAATGAGACGTGACAAGTAAATGCAATGTGTGATGCTTGAGTGGGTCCTGAATGGGGAGGGTGGGGGGCACTATCAAGGCCGTTACTCAGGGCAATTGGGAAAATCTGAATATGAACTGTAGTTGAGACAGTACTGTATCCATGGTTAAATTTGCTGAATATAGTAATTACAGTGTGATTAGATAGGACAGGGGTCAGCAAACTACTGCCGGCAGGTCAAATCCGGCCCCTCATCTGTTTGTTTGTTTTTTTTCTTTTTTTTTTTATTGGAATATAATTGCATTACACTCTTGTACCAGTTTTTGAGGTACACCAAGTCTCATCTGTTTTTATACAGCCTGTGTGCTAAGCATGGTTTTGCTTGTTTGTTTTAATAACTGAAATTTTTTCCATATTATTTCCTTTGTTTGATTTTCAAAACTTATGTGAAATTCACATTTCATTTGACGTTATATGAAAGTCACATGGCGTTTATAAATAAAGTTTTATTGGAGCTCAGCAACACTCATTCATTCATGTGCTGTCGGTGGCTGCTTTCACGTTACGACAGCAGAGCTGGGCAGCAGTGACGGATGCTGCATGGCCCACGAAGCCTGATGGTGTCTGCAACTATAGCTTGAACAGTTCAGAAAAAACAAGCAAAAAAAGAATGTCTGTGTGTGTGTGTGCACTCCTGCCCACACACGCACATGCCTGTAGGTACACATACATAGACTGAAGCAATTATTATAAAATGTTAGCAGCAAGTGAATCTGTATGTAGGGTGAGTGGCTATTGATCTTCCTATTATATTTTTGTAGAGTTTGAAATTTTCAGAATAAAGAGTTAATAGAAATTAACAAATAAGCATGAAACGTACCTGCTCAGACTCTCACACACACAAAAGCCCAACCTGTTTCAAATGGTCCTCCTCTCCTTCCTGGACCAGCCCCTTGCTCTTCTCTGAGCCCCTCCCCCAGTTCAGTCAGACCTGCCCGCTCCGCCTGACATCTTGCACCATTGCAACCATCTGCTCACACTTCATCTATCCCAGCCACTCGGGGTTTTTCAGACACTGTTCTGGAGGGTGTGTCGTGTGCCTCTGCACATCCAGTTTCGAGTTTTCAAATAAATCTCCATTTTTACGATGGAAGCTGAAATGGAAAACACTGAAACCCCATTTCACGTCTGCTTCTCCCCAGAACAGTAGGAGTCTGGCAGGCGGAGAGGCTGGCTGACAGTGGGGGAGCAATCCCACCACACAGTGTCCTCTTTATCACGAGCCCTGGGAAATCTCCCATCCTACCCAGAAAAGCAGCCCGCCTTGGGAGTCACCTGGGACTTCTCACAGCATGGACAGAAAGCACTGGTAGCTGAGCGGGCTTGCCTTTTCCCAGTGGCTGCCAGATTTGGACCCTCTAGAGCTGAAAGTGCACACACAGGTCACTACGGTGTACATTTTTAGCCTCATTCCTGGCTTCATTTAGGGTCTCCACCCTTGTTTTGCTTTCTTCTCACTCTCCCAGTTTTAATATGCTATCATGTTATATTTTATATATCCTGCTAGGCTGCCTTAAATCCCTTCTGGAACCAGACTGAGTCTTAGTGAAAAACTTAAATAGAAACCCTATGCGGGCCTTCTCTTTCTTCTGCCTTTTACCAGACCACATGGCTGCCTGGCACTCCTCAAGCACCTCAGGCCTGCAGCACCCTCTCGGGCCTGCAGTGTCTGAGAGCAGCCTGGCAAGCTTGGCAGTCAGAGGTGAGAGCAAAGCTCCTTCCGAGGAGGCTAGGCCCATGAAGGAGAGATGCAAAGTGGAAATGGCCATTTGGCTCATCTACACCCAGGCCCTGTCCCTGCATCACGCTGTATGCAGCGGGACGAGCTTTCCTCCAGGCTGAGGGGAGATGGGGAGGGACCCTGCACTGGGCAGGAAGGATGAGTGGACAGAGTCAACCAAGGCCAGGAGGTAGGATTAGGCCCGACAAGTAAGGAAGCTGGAGAGGACCAGGAGGCGGAATGAAAGGGTAGGTTCTAAAGTCAAACTGCCCAGGTTTGAATCCCAGCTCAGCTCCTCACTAGCTGTTTAGCTTTGTGCAGAATAATTCACCCTCTCCAGGCCTCAGTTTTCTCAGCTGTGCAATGGATAGAACAATACCTGCTTCACAGGGGCATCACTAGGATCAAATGAGATCATGCCGTGAAGTGCGAGTACAGACCCACACACACAGTAGGCGCTCAGCAATCATAACGGCCATGCTTATCCTTATAGCACCACCATCGTTTCTACCGGAGGAGACTGCACATTGAGGTACGGAAGGAAATGTGTTGTGTTGGATGGGGGCCAGAGCTTTGCAAGGCAGGCAGAAGGTCAAGAACAGACAAGATCAACTATGGCTTTGGGACAGGATTTGACAAATAAATGCAGTTTATTTAGGATGTGGAGTTTCCAGATGCTGGTCCAAAATCAGGGCCGTGGTTCAGCCCACCTTTCCCCCCCTCCCACCATTCAGCCAACCCATCGTCTGAGCAGGCAGAGCTGTTCCTCATTCTTGCTTTGCCCCAACTGAGGCCTCAGCTGAGGACAAACAGAAAGACACACACATACACACTCACGCACGCACGGGCACTGCTTGAGCCATTTTGCACATCTCTCCAGGCCTTCGATGCCTCTTACTTCTCTGCATCACAAAGGTCCAAGCCTCCATGAGGTTCTGAGACCTCCAGCCACACCGTCAGCACCCATGTGCATGCCACAGATCAGGGGCCCTTGGAAAGAACCTCCAAGGAAGCAACACTGCTGCTTCTGGCCCCACCCCTGAACGGTGGGCCACACCCACTCTTGACAGGGGAGCTGGTCTAGGACCAGGCTGCTAACTCCAGGGCTTCCTATTCTCCCTTTTCTCCGGACCCCAGACCCATGCCAGGCCATGAACCTGGGGAAGCTGCCTGCTTCAGAGACCCCAAGCTTGCCAGGCTAGGCTGTCCCAAGGGGTAGACTCTGGTGGGAAAGAAGGGGATCCTACTAGCCCTTTCCTGGGCAAGACACTAGATTTTTTTCCCCTGAGACTTTCCCACAGGTTGAGAAGGCATCAGCCTCCTCTGCTGAATTTCTACCCATCCTTCAATACCCATCCCCAATTCACCCAGCCAAAAACAACTCCCCTTGTCCCCGCCCCCAGAGCCTACTGCAGCACCACAGTCACCAGCAACACTCTGCGCTGGGAACTGGCCTCCTCTCCTCTCATCTATCTCGGCCCCCGCTCCCTGTGGCTGGACCACAGGCTCTGCAAGAACAGAGAGCAAACTTCATGCATTTCTGTTACCTCCAGAACTTCCTGCCAGGGCCCAGGGCAGGGGGGTTGCTCTGTGTCTGAGGCTGGATGGAACCTGGACATGTAACCACGTTCACTGCTCCTCCTCCTCAGGCACGTCTCCCCACCGAGGAGCTCCTTAAAGCCCCGGGCATCATGGAGGGACACTGTCTTTGAAGGAACCCAAGGTCTGCCAGGTCGTAGCTACAGGAGTTGGGGCTGCTTTACTTAACCTCTTCAGTCCAGGTTCCCTCATCTGAACGAGAAGGGCAGCCACCCCCACCTGCAGGACTGTTTTGAGGGAGAGTGTGGTAAACACCTGGCATATAATAATTGCTAAATGAGCAGCCAGACTTTGAAAACAAGCCGATCACCCTGGCTGGCTCCTCCTCCTCACCTCCACTCACACCTCAGTGCACAGCAATGTGGCTTCCAGCTGTGAAAGTGCCCCTGCCAAGGACACCAGACCTGTGTGCTGCCTGCGCCACCGGGCTCTCGCTCCTCAAGCTTCTCGCCCTCTGCAGCACGGACCCCGCCGCCCATCCTTCCCAGGACTTCAGCTGCATACATTTATGTACTTGGTTCCCACCCCCATCCCCGATACCCAGGCACCTGCCCTCGGCTGCAGACTCACACACACCCGATGTGCCCCGGGACAGCTCCACCTGGGCATCTCGTGGGCGCCTCCGGCTCTACCCACCCCAACCTGAACTCGCCTTCTCCTCAGTCTCAGGCCCCCTCTCTCCACCTCTCCGCACACTTTAGCAGACGTCCCCCCCAAACACAGAAGCCCACTGGATTCCTGTCCTACTACTGCTATCACAAGCGACCACAAACACAGTGGCTTCAAACAACACAAATGTATTGTCTCACTTTTCTGGAAGTAAGGAATCCTAAAATCAAGGTGTCGGCAGCGCTGAGATTTTTCAGGAGGCCTGAGGGAAGAATCCGTTTCCTGGCCTTTTCTAGCTTCTGGGGGCTGCTTGCATCCCTTGGCTCCTGGCTCCTTCCCCATCTTCAAGGCCAGTGGCATGGCATCTTCCAGTCTTTTCTTTCGGACTCTGACTCTCCTGCTTCCTTCTTATAAAGACGCTTGCAACTGCACTGGACCCACGCCAATAACCCAAGATACTTTCTCCATCTCAAGATTCTTAACTCGATCACATGTGCAAAGTCCCTTTTACCACATAAGATAAGACATTCCCAGGTTCCAGGGATCGGGACATGGCCATCTTTGGAGAGCTGTTATTTGGCCTACTGCACTTATCTCCCTTCATCTGCTCCAAATTGCTAGGATATCCCTCCAGGGACAGAACAAATGTTAACCCACCTCCTTTGCATAGCTGATGTTTCCACGTGAACCTTCTCAGGTAATATAAAAGCTTACCCACCTTGCCTTATCTCCACTGTATATTCAAGCATTTCTTCAGCAGGACTCCCTCCATTGGGTTTTTTAAGGAAGTTAACGTCTCATTAACAAACTCCCTTGACCCCAGTCTTCCCTCAACCATCACCCTTCCTGTCTCTCACCTCCACTTATTTCTTTATAAATTTATTTATTTGTTTGTTTGTTTGTTTATTGGCTGCATTGGGTCTTCGTTGCTGCACACGGGCTTTCTCTAGTTGTGGTGAGTGGGGGCTACTCTTCGTTGCGGTGCACAGGCTCCTCATTGCAGTGGCTTCTCTTGTTGTAGAGCACGGGCTCTAGGTGCGTGGGCTTGAGTAGTTGCAGCACATGGGCTCAATACGTGTGGCTCACGGGCTCTAGAGAACAGGCTCAGTAGTTGTGGTGCAAGGGCTCAGTTGTTCCACGGCATGTGGGATCTTCCTGGAGCAGGGATTGAGCCCGTGTCCCCTGTATTGGCAGGCAGATTCTTAACCAGTGTGCCACCTAGGAAGTCCCTCCACTTCTTATTTCTAATCAGACTTCTGAGAAATGACTACAGCAGTCACCCCCACTCTAATGAGGTTCCCATCTCATTACTCTTCTGCAGGATTTCTCAACCCTGGTACTGCTGACAGTTGAGGCCAGATCACTTTTTTCTCCCTTGTAGGAGGCTGTTCTGTGTACTATAAAAGGTTTAGCAGCATCCCTGGCCTCTTACTTTTAGATGCCAGTAGCATACCCCCATCTTAAGTTATGATGGCCAAAAATGTCTCCAGACATTTCCAACTATCCCAGAGAGGGGGCAGGGGTTATAAATTGCCCCGGGGTTGAAAACCACTGTTTTATAGTGACAGTTCCTGCGAAAGTCTCCGGTGACTTCCCTGGCACTAAATCCAGTGGATACACGTGAGCCCTTCTCTTGCTTGGCTTCTCAGTAGAGCTGGACACTGCTGGACATTCTGGCCTTCCCACCTCTCAGGCTGCTCGTGCTCTGTCTCCCCTGCAGGGTCGAGCTCCCCCCGGGACTACTCACTGCTGAAGCTCCTCAAAGCTTAGTCCTTAGGCCGCTCCAGCTCTCACTCTGCCTGTTCTCCCCGGGGGCTGTCCTCCAGCCCTTTGGCCCCACTGACCACCGATGCACAGGTGACTCCTGAAGTGACATCTCCAGAATGCCTTTCCTCCCCCTGAATCCATATATATAAAACTGTCTCGTTGATATCACCACTTGGATATCTTGACATCACTCCAAACTCAACAAGTCCAAAACCAAAATCAGGATCTTTCCCTCAACCCAGTCCCCTCCTGGCAGCCCCCATTTCTCACAGGAAGGCACCATTCCTGACCTGTAGGGAGGAGAACACTGCAGGAGTGGTTCTTGACACTTCCCTCTGCCTTACTTGGGCCAATCAGTCTCTTCCCAAGTCAAATCTCTTTCATCTCTGAAATAGTTCACAAACCAGTTCACTTGTCTCCATGTCTCTGCCCCACCCTAGCCTAAGCCTCCACCATCACCGACGCAGAGAACGACCACAGCCCTCTGACTGGGGTGCAGACGTCCATTCTTGACCAATGCCTCTACTGCATCAGTTCTCCAGCCTGCAGGCTAAGTCATCCTTTCAAAACATAAATGAAAGCGTCCCATTGTTCTTAGAATAGAGAATGAAAGTCCCAGTTTGGCCCACTAGGCCCTACATGACCAGGCCTCCGTCTCTTCCAGGCCCCGTGTTCGCTGCACTCCAGGCACACTGACCTCCCAGCTGCTCACACATATGTTCTATGCTGTCTTCTGCCACAGGACCTTTGCTCATGCTATTCTATCCATCCTGACCCCCTCACCAATGATCACCTGGTGGGAGTTCTCTTCCTTGAGTCACAGCTCAACTATTAGGAAGCCTTCCCTGACTTCTGGCTACACCAAATCCCTTGGGTGATCACTTTTTTCCTAGCCTCACCATCTCTCCATTGCCTTTCAGAGTCACAATGTTACATTTATTGATACTTATTCTTTAATTCCTTCCATCTTCCCCACAGCAAACTCTATGTGGGCAGGACTGATGTCTGATCTGGTCCACCACTGTGTCCCCAGAGCCAGCCCAGTGCTTGTCACAAAGGAGACCCTCAAGAACTGTTTATTTAATGATTAATGAATCATCTTCCTACCCCCCCGCCCGCTTTCTCTGTTTGTCCCACGTCCCCCGTCTCCATTCAAGTTTGATTGCCTGAAAGTCATCTTTCATAATCCCTTTTTGAATCTGAAAATACCTCTTCCTTACCTTCACATCCTGTCCATCAACAAATCTTGGGGATTCTCCCCCCGTAAATCTCTCTCAAATGTGCCCACCTGTAGCACCTGAGCTTAAGCCACCATCTTTCCCTATGTGAACTCTCACCCCAGCCTTTTACCTAGAATCCCAGTTCTCCATTCTGCAACCCACCAAGTCACACCTCTGCTTGACGTGTTCCGAAGGCTTCCCCGGCCCGCAGTGTGGAGGCTGCGCTTGTCACGGCCTATGAAACACACTTGATCTGGCCCCGCCTCCCTCTCCTGCCCTGCCTCTCAGGCTCGCTGCTGCCTCCACACCGGACTTGTCTGGGTTCCCCTCTCTCAGCTGTTCCGTCTACATGGAGCAGTTTCCCATCCCCTTTCTACTACCTGCTACTCATTCTTCAAGTCTCGGACCAGGGGGAAACTTGCCCAAACCCCTCAGGCAGGCCAAGAACAACAACAACGGCTGATATTGACTGCGTGCTTGCTAAAGGCAACCATGGTTCTAAGAACTGCGCAGCACCGACTCATTTCAGCCTCACCATCAGCTATGATTACCCGGCACAGAGAGGTTCAATGACTCGTCCAAGGTCGCGTTAGATAGTAACTAGCAAACCTGGCTGACATGATGAACTCAGGCTCCAGGCCCCAGATTCCAGAGCACTGCAAACAATGCCACCTCCCCGTGTACCCAGAGTGTCCTGTTTCCTCCCTTCAGTAGCAACGGTCACACGTGCATGTGTTTGTTCACTGCCTGTTCTCCCCACCAGACGGTCCACTCCCTGAGGGCAGGGACCGTGCCTGTCTTGGAGGCTTTACCTCTAGCTCTGGATATTACTGCTTTTTTAGCTGAATGTCACGCTCTGCATCTTCACAGCCCCCAGTTCCAGGTCACCCACTCCAGCAGAGGGCTTGGGTAAACGCTTCATAAATGTCATAGAATGGCCCGCCAGACACACACGTGAGGATTTGTGGGGAAACTGCCCCACCACTGACTGTGCTGACTACTGCCAGATGGGGCTCCTCTCCATGGCCCTTGGCCGCCAAGGGTCTCAGGGGCAAGGGGACAGCAAGATCCATCATCCACGTGTCCAGGAGTGATGGAGAAAAGCTCTGGGGCCAGGCTGGGCCAGCCGATGGCGCCCCCTGCTGGTTTCCTTCCATGCTCGTGGCACCCTTTTCCGAGGCACAGCCCGGGAGACACTCACCAGCCACGAGAAGAAGCCAGCTGATTTGTCCTGGGTGGAGATCTGCCCCTCATAGGGGCCGAAGATGTGGCCCTTGGGGATGACCTCATTTATGCAACGCACGTCATTCTCCCCACTGGCTTCCTTGACCACCTCCATGCCCTGGGGGATGGTGAGGGCCGCCCGGTCTGGGATGCCCACGGGCACCGGCGTGTCGGACACAAACACCGGGGGACCGTGGTTCGGGCACTCATCCACAAAGTACTCCTGGCAGGACTCGCAGACTGGAGGGATGGAAAGAGGAAAGAGAGCCTCAGTTGGGAGGTAGGACCCCGATGAGGTGGCTGAGGGGCTGATGGGAAGCCTACCCTGAGGACAGTGTAGGCCAGTGGAAAGCACACAGCATGGGACTCAGGAGTCCCAACCCTGGCTCCACCCCAGCCGGCCACAAGCCCCCGAGTCTTCAGTAGCAATAACCCATTCCCCTCCCTGAGGACTCAAGGAACACACGTGCCAACACCAAGGAAGCCAGTAGCTCCCTCTGTTTCAAATTTGAAAAAATGGAAGAAAGATCATGCCTGGAGTCAGATGGGTCTGGGTTTGAATTACAGCTGGGCATCTGTGAGCTGCGGGACCTGAGGCAGGGGTGCTTAACCCTCACCAAGCCCCAGTGTCCTCCCCTGGAAAGTGGGACCAAACAGTAGACACCTCAGTGGCTAACGGTGAGGATGAACTGAGGCCTGGACCTGTGTCTGGTACATAATAGGTGAGTGTCTACCTTCAGTATCCTGACTGCAAACTTCCTAAGCAGAGACGGGGTGGGGGGTGAAGGGTGCGCGGCGTGGCCAGGAACAGCCCCCAGCTGCACTTACACCAGAAGTCCACTTGCTGGAAGCTTTTGGGCATGATGAGGTCACGCTTCCCCTTCAGCTTCCTGGGCTCCACTTCCATGGCGGACGGGTCTGGTCTCCTAGAGCTGGCCAGGACAGGCACCAGCAGAGAAAGCACAAAGCGACCAGAGTGAGAGGCTGGCGGGCAGATAAGCTGAGGACTTGGTCAGGAGGCCACGGGGATGTGGGGCAGGTGGAGGAACCCCAGGCAGCCTGCTCGTTCGGTGCAGCGGGTGGTGGAAAGACAGGCGTCCTGAGGCTTGAGCTGAGGCCTTCTTGGGCCACCGCTTGGGTTTTTCTAGGGCCTGTGCTCAACCCTGGTCCTAGGAGTTGCCCAGAGCAGGGTACGGAAGATGTGTAAAGCGTGGGATATCTTCCCAGAGTCTCCCGTGAGCCCAGCCCAGCGATGCCCCCCTTCTCCCTCGCCTGTCCCCACACTGGGGCCTCACCAGGGTTGGCCATACTCCTGGTCGCGGAGCGGTGAGCAGACCTCTGTCTTCACCACCGTCACCATCTCCCCCACGGCCGCCTTGGTCTGCGCCAAGCACTCCTTCATGGTCTCAGTCATTCTGTCCTGGGGACGCGAAGGCGGGACCGGCACAGGAAAAGGATCAAAGAGACAGGGGAAGAGGGGTGAGTGGCGGAGAGGGCAAGCGGGGGTCCCCTGGAGTCTGGTTACCCTCCCTGCCATCCCCAGAGGAAGCGCTTGAGAACACAGACAACAAAAACAGCTGTAGCCCGGCCAAGAGGAAATGCCATTTCTATCCCGGGCTGGTCCTGGGGACGACTGGAGCCACCAGCCCCATGGGGTCAGGGGCCGGGAGTGGCTCAGGCCAGGAGGCAGGGCTGGGAAGCACAGCCTGGATCCCAAGATCAAAGGGCACAGGGTATGAGGGACCCACAGGGGCCTGGGCACAAAACTCTGCAGTGGGGAGCTGGGGAGGGATCCACTCCACTCAAGTTGGGCTCGGGCCGAAGGGGGCAGGCAGACGACACGGGCCCTGAGCGCCCGGCCGCACAGCCCCTCTCGCCCAGGGGCTGCCAGGGAATGCAGCCCGGCTGGCCCTGCCAGCTCGGAGCAGGTACAGGCGGGGCCCGGGGGTCCCCGTGGGGGCCGGCCCTGACTCCAAGCCCCACCCAGCTCTCTCCAGGGCAGCCTCCCTCGCCCGCAGCTTACCGCCCTCCTGCACCACCGCGCCGGCCTTCAGCCCCTCCCTCGGCACCCCAGGGTCCTCATGCCAAGCCCGGGGACACTCTTCGGGCCAGGACAGCGCGCAGCCGGCGCGGGCGGGGAGCGCGCTCGGCCCCGGGACTGGGCGAGCGGCGCGTGTGACTCACTACGCGGGGCCCCGCTGGCCACACCCCTGCGCCTCGGCTAATCAGCCCCCTGCTCCCCACCGGGGCCCCCGAGCCGCCGGCCGCGGGAGGGGTGTGGGCAGACGTGACGGCCGGCCCCCTGCGCCGAGCGGCGGGGGGCCGGGGGGCGCGCGGCGGGGGCGGGGGCGGGGGCGGGCCGGAGCCGCCCCGCCTCGGCCCCCCGCCCCGACCCCCCCGGGACCCCCCCCACCCCCCACCCCCGCCCCGGACCCCCGGCCCCGGAGCCCGCGCGGGCCGTCCCGGCGGCGGACGTGTGGGACCCGGCGATCGGGCCCGCGCGGCGCAGCGGGCCGGGCGCGAGGGCGGCGCGGGGGGCCGGGGAGGGCGCGGGCCGCCCCCTGCCTCTCACCCACCTTCCCGGCGGGCGCTCCCGGCCCGGCCCGGCCCGGCCCGGCCCTGCCCGGCGCCCGCCCCCCGCCCGCCAGGCCCGGCATTCCTTGCGGGGGCATGTGGCTTCTTGCCGGCCCCGGGGGCACGCAGTTGGCTGGCGGCCGCGAGGGGGGCGCGCGGGGAGCGGGAGGAAGCGGGCTCGGGCGCGGCGGCGGCGGCGGCGGCGGCGGCGGGGGGCCCGCCCGGGGGGGGGGGGGGCAGTGCAGCCCCTCCCGCGGGGCTCGGCCCCCACGCCGGCCGGGGGGCGCCGCGCGGGCGGCCGCTGGGGCTGATCGCGCCGGGGAGGCTGGGCCCCGCCGCCCGCCGCGCGCCCTCCGGGCCCCGCGCCGCCGGCCCGCCCCTTCCCCACCTGCGGGGCCGGGGCTGCGGGCGCCGCGTCTGCGAGGGGCCCCCAGCCAGCCGTCAGGGCGGCGGGAGCCCAGGGCTGGAAGACGTCAAGTGACTCGCCCACGGTCACACAGGCCGTTCCCGGTGAAGTCCGCCCTGGAGCCCGAGTAAATTGGAAACAGGAGGACCCCCCACACATAAGCGTTTTGCTCCGGGACTGGTTCCCTTCCATGCCACACCCTCAGCCCAGTCTTCTTGCAGAAGGATCACCTGAATCAGCCTCGGGTGGGTCCAGGACTCCGCCCGCAGGTCCAGCTGCCAAGTGGGGGCAGGACCCAACGGCTTTGTAAAGGGTCACTGAACACCCCTGCCCTGAGCAGCGCTCCTCCGCTGGGTGGACAGCATTCACACACACACATCCTGAGGCAGTTCGCCTGGAGGGTGGGAGCCTGGGCCCCCAGAGCCCCCTGCCAGTGTTCATACCCCAGTGATTGGCTGTGTGACCCGGAGCAGGTGTTTAGCACTGAAAGTTTGTGTGTGCCCCTCCCCCCTCCCCCAATCTCCTATATTGATGCCCTAAGCCCCAGGGTGCCTGTATTTGGAGAGGGGGCCTGTGAGGCGGTGAAAAGGTTAAATGTGGTTATAAGGATGCGGCCCTAATCTAATAGGGCTGGTGCCCTTTAAGAAGGGGAAGAGACCCCAGAGTCCCTACCCCCCCCCCCACCCCCAACCAGGTGAGGACAGTGGGAAGGCAACAGGCTGCAAGCCAGGAAGAGAGCCTTCACAAGGAACCAAATTGGCCAGCACCTTGATGTTGGACTTCCCAGCATCCTGAACTGTGAGAAATAAATGTCTGCTGCTTAAGCCACCCAGTGTGTGGCATTTTGCTGTGACAGCCTGAGCTGACCAAGACAGCAGGTTATCGAACGTCTCTGTGCTCCCATTTCTTCATCGGGAAGATGTGGCAAGTGTTAGATTCTATCACAGACGCTGCTGTATTAAATGCACAGAGAAGAGTTTGGAGCGAGCTAGGGAGCTAGGCACCGTCTCCATACACCCACTGAAGAAAAGAAAGCCCGTCAGGCAGGTGGGTAGGTGTGACATCATTAAGGAGTGGCTTTGAATTCTCTCCATTGGATTGGACTTATTGTAAGTCAATCGTTTGCAAACTCTGGTGCCATATGAGGAACTGACCCCTTGGGACCATTTTACATTGAGCTCTCCTGTTCTAGCTCCTCTGCACTCCCCGGGCTCCACATGTATGCCATGCTCCACCCCACCGCGGGGGGTGGGGGGTGGGGGTGGGCTGTGAACCTTCTGTGTACTCCACCTGCAACACACCTGGAAAACTCCTACCCATCCTTCAGCACTCACTGGCCCCCCTCCCTAATACCCTCTGTAGCCCCATGTCCCTTTCCTCATGGCACCTGTCACCCTTAGAGCAGTCTTTTGCTAGCATGATCATTTGATTAATATCTGTTTGCCATAATAGATCAGAAGCTCCTCAAGGGCAGAGTGCAGGCCTTTTTGCCCACCGCTGTATAGCCAGCACTTGTCACAGTGCCTGACATCGGGGCAGAACAAGTGTAAGACAAGCAAGGTGCCAGGGCATACACTTTAAGGAGGCACCCATTCTCAGGGTCATGTGCTTGCAGGATTGGCACCTGAGAGTGAGTGCCTCCTTAAATTTTGCATCCTAGGTGCCTTGCTTGCCTTATCCCGGTCTCAGCCGTGCCTAACACATAGCATAGTCTCAATAAATATTTGCCAAGTGAACTCATGACCAAATGACCCATGTCATCACTCGCTGTCTCCCACTAATATGTCCTTCTGGCTCCTTTGAGAATCTCAACTCTGTAAGAGACCTCAGAGGGTGAGACAGGGTGGGTGGGTTATTGTTTGGAACCCCTCTTCACGGGGTACTTTCTCGTGACTTCTGCCAGACAAGGTGGGTGAGGCTGGCATCGAGAGGCAGGGAGGGAAAGCGAGAGGGGGACGGAATTAGATCCCCGAGGCCTGGAGCCGGAATCGGATAATAAGTGTAAAGTGTAAGCTGTGCGGTCATGAGCACACAACTCCAACTCTCTAGGCCTCAGTGTCTCCCTTGGTAAAATGGAAATAATCAAAACTGCTCCAGGGAAATCAGTGAGACAAAGGCTGGGTCCCTTGGAAAGAGCCAAGCGCTAAGGGTGTGCAAGGGATATTAATAGTAAACTGGCTGCCAGAGGCAAGGGGGTGAGCAGGAAGAGAGAGAAGAGGGGATGGAGGGAAAAGAGACCAAGGGGGAAGGGAAGGAGGGAGAAGTAGGCAATAGTAAGAGAATAAAGGCTGGAGAGGAAGAGGGAGATGAGAAGAAATCAGAGAAAAAAGAAGGTGGAAAGGGAGAGGGAGACTGAGACATGGAGGGAAAAGGCACACAGACATTTTTCTACGTCTTAAATGGTGTGGGGAAACCATCCCCTTATGAGAAATGCATTCATTTGAATCTCCAAGTGGAGATGCCCATGGGCCACTTCTTTTCATGTCTTATTTTTCACTTACATCCCACCTTCATCCCATTAAAAAATTGTGATGATTTATAACATAAACCCATACTCAACATGACAGTTGAACAACCAGAAACAGTTCATGGAGAAGGAGTGATGCCCATTATACCCACAATCTGTTGTAAGATGGTTAGTGATCTAGCTTTCCATCTAGTTCTGAGCCCCCTGGCAGCTAAGGCAAAAAGGGAAACTCGATGGGCCACAAGGTACTCATGATTTGATACCTATTTATTGACTGTCTAGACAATTAACTTCTTTTCATTCTTGGAGGGGTCCAGCTGCCTGGAGAACTAGAATCAACTCTCACTTACATAACCGATGTGTATTACAGCTCCTTTCTGTGTCTGTAATGAAAGCCATGGGAGCAGGGAGGAAGAAGAGGGGAAATGGCAGTACTGAATGAACTTCCATTTGGGAAGAGAGGGAGAACACGGGCTTGTCTCCTTCACTGGGTCCATCTCAGCAGGCACTGTAAGGCCGGAGCCAGGTGAAGCTCCAGCAACCATTTCCGCAGACTGCTCTGGCCCCGCTTGCCCAGTGAGGGGCTTGGGGGAGGGGTGGTCGGCAGGCCTCATGGAGGACTCCGAGCTGCTGGCAGTGCTCCCTCTCAGCTGGCTCCTCTGAGTCTGCACACGCAGAGATTAGGCACGTTGCAAACCCAGCAACGAGATGCAGACCCAAGAGGAGGGGGCAGAATGCAGCTCAGGAGCCTGCAGCTCTGTTTTCACCCTTGGCAGGGGGCCAAGGTCCTGGAATGCCCGGCAGCCAGTGTGGCCAGAGGACCAGGAGTCTGTACCCACTTGGGTACCCTAGAGGCTGGCACCATGAAAATCTGGCAGGTCTTCTCTTGTACCCCCACAGCATCCTGTGTTGTCTCCTCTGATGACCAAGGGACGTGCAGTGAGGGGGCTGGCCCAAGTCACACACTGACCTGGGTTGGGTCAGTATCCCAAGCCCTGGGTCTCAGTCCTGGCTGTGTCGTAAACTTGTTAGGTCACCCTGAGCAAAGTCCTGCCTGGCCGTGAGCCTCAGTCTCCTCTTCCTGAAAAATAAAAGTTCCAACGTGGTTCTTAACAGTAAACCACGGGGTAACTGGGGGAAAGCATGGGATTATTACAGGGAGCTGTTGGATTTATATATCCAGCAAGCATTGCCTATAGAAAGAATAAACGATATGCCTTGAATTTATACTTAAGATTTGCAAATGTATGTGGATAATTTTGTGATGAACAAGAGGTCAATTTACTAAAAACTGTTATTGGTTCATAGAAGCCCTATGTCACCATATGTTTTGTTAATCAACGGATACCAGCATAGCCACTCACAAGCTGCGTAACCTTGAGGAATTACCCTCTCCTACCTTTGTTTGCCCATTGTCCAATGGGACTGATACGAGAACCTGTCTCACAGGGTTGTTTTACATAGCATAGCACCTGGCATATAAGAAGCGTTCTATAAATATGAGTTCTTCTTATCATCCATTTTATTTATTATGTAATAGCATGGCACACATCAGGTGGGCATGTTGGTGAAATTTTTTTGACATTAAAAGAGGGCCTTCACAAGCAGTCAATACCCTTAATAGAGAAACACTGTTAATAAATCTATACTATAAAGATGATTATCCCAATAGAAGGAAATGGAAAAGAACATGAAAAAGCAATTTGCAAAAGAAAAAAAGACAAATGGCGCATATGCTTTATGGAAAACCACAAAACTTTAATGCTCAAATAAATATAAACTAAACAAATAATTATCATTCCTCCTCTATTGAATTGGCAAAGATTAAAAATCTCAATACTGCTCAGAGCTGGTAAGAGTGTGGGGGAAACACCCTGCATACCTTACTACTTGGAATCGAAATTGGTGTAACATTTCTGCAGCGCAATTTGGCAATGCATATCCGAAGCCTTGAAATGAGCAAAACCTTTGTAGGAGCAATCCCAAAGCCAGGAATTTGTCCTAAGGTCACAATTAAAATTGTGTGCAAAGATTTACCCACGAGGCTGTCATCGGCAACACTATTTTTAGTAGCAAAAAACAGGAAACAACTTAAACCTCGAAAACAGGAGAGAGGTTCATATATAACATGTTATACAATGAAATATTAGACAGCAATTAACAATGTTTTAGAAGATTATTTATGGACACGGAAACACATGCTCAACATACTGTTAAGAAAAATGAAAGTTATGAGGTGAAAGAAGCCAATCTGAAAGGGCTACATCCTGTGCGCGTCCAACTCTATGACATTCTGGAAAAGGCAAAACTATAGAGTAAAGGTATCCGTGGTTGCCAGGGGTTTAGAGGGTGGGAGGGGTGGACAGGCAGAGCAGAGAGGATTTTCAGGGCAGTGAAGCGACCCTGGATGATACTGTGATGGTGGGTAGGTCATTATACATTTGTCCAAACCCACAGAAGATGGGGCACCAGCGAACCTGAGTGTAGACTGTGGTCTCTGCGTGATAGTGATGTCAGTGTAGGTTCGGCAGTCGTGACGAATGCACGTGCCTCTAAAAAAAAAAAAAAGTATGTGCCTCTGGTTTTAACGGTATAACCAACAGTTAAATGCCTGCTGGGGTGGCCACTGGACCGGCACATAGCTGAGGACTGATGGGTCCAAGCACACCTCCAGCTCTCGGAGCCTGGGCTAGTCCCGAGACCGGTGCTGCTGTCCTTAGTGGGGGAGGCCATGCATGTGTGGGGGCAGGGAGCAGAGGGGAACGCTCTACTCTCCCTTCGATTTTCCTGTGAACCTAAACGTGCTCTAAAAAATCGTCTATTTTTAAAGTCTATTATGCAAAGATAGATACAAAATAATCCCATATAAAAATGTATATTTAGCACACACGGATCTGGGAGGATACATATTGGGATATCACTAGTGGTTAGCTGCGGGGCTTATGTTAAAGAGAGTTTCTGTTTTCTTCTTTTTCGCTCAAGAGAATAAAAGTCACTTAAAACTTCTCAAAAGGAACTCTTTATACTCAGCTGAGAAATGGCCAGAGAAGACAATAACTAAGGTTCTTCCATCTTTACCCACTTGTCATTAGATACTGAGATCTAATCTATTATTTGGGAGGAAGAAGGAATCCAAATTAAAGACTTGACACCAGGCATGTAAGTGTCACTTGACGCACATTGGATGAATGAACGAATCAATCAGTGGACCCACCGAGCAATAAGGGCCCCGATATTCCTACCACGAAGCACCTCTTTTTAATTTTTTATGATTCCCGTTGGAAAGATTTTGTCTACTAAACATACCGCATGTGTTGTGTGATCAATCATTTCCCTAGTTTTTCTAATACACACAGGTTATGTGAGAACCAGGGTGAACACGTGGGTTCTTTGCTGTCATTCTAAGCAAAAGCAAAGAAATCTGGCTCGCTCATTCACTTGTCCTGCTATTACAGGAAGCCGGCGACTTTCATTACCCTTCTCTGTGTTCAAAAAATAGCTCAGTGGATAGAATACTACGCAGAAAGGAGACTGGCCCACAACTGCACGCTGTAGTATAGATGAGTCACAGTGCCAAGAAAAGAAACGAGACCCCAAAGAGCACATGCTGTGTGGTTCAATTTATGTGAAGTTAAAAATAGGCAAAACTATGGTGGTTGCAGGTGTTACTGGTTATCCTTGCAAATAATTATTATAGAAAGGGGCAGAAAAGGGGGTTCTAGGGTGGTGGTCATGCTTTATTTCTGGATCTGGGTACGGTTCCATGGGTGTGTTAAGTTTGTGAAAATACATTGAGCCATGCTTTTATAATATGTGCATTTTTATATGTGTATTAATAATAACAAAGAAAAAAATCCCAGGGGCCCTCAGGGCAAGGAACTCCCACAGGGAACCTCCAACCCCATCCAGCCCCTGACTTTGCAGCTGGGGGAACTGGGGTGCAGCCAGCTGAGGCTCCTGCCTCAGTCACGGCAGATCTGGTTTCAGGCCTTTATCTGCACGCCAGTTTCCACTGAGCGTCCGCGGTGCAGCTGGCCCAGGCCTGTAGAACACACTCTCCCAAGGTGGTCCCTCCTGCAGAACCTTTCAGAGGTAATGTGTGGACTCCATCGTGGCAACACTTTGGTGAGGAGTTGGAGGAAACGGTGTAAAGGTTCGTGCGTCAAGGGGCGCAGCTGGTGAGGGATGGCACCTTTTTTAGGAGTTTGCTTCTTACCGCGGATACTGTTGGTGGCTTACCTGGCTCCCATTTCCCCTTTCCTCCCACTAACGGACTCGGACTTTGTTCAAATAGATGCTACACCTTCCTCACCAGACCTCCTGCCCTACCCTTGGGAGAAGGCACGCAGCCTTTGTTACAAATGGCAGCCATGTCCTGTGGAAGACCCTGGCAGGAATCACCTTTAGGATGGAGCTAGCCCAGCAGAGCAGAGGAGACGTGTGGTACAGTAATGAGTCTATTTGGTCTTTGTCCCCAGTTCCTGGAACGGAGCTCCTAAAACCCTTGGCATTTCCCAGCTGGAGTGTCTTTTGTTATTCACAAGGAGCTCCTTGCTGTCACACCTAAGCTGATGCTAATGAGGTGACTTGGGATGGGGCCCCTAGGACGCAGCCCCTGGGTGACTTGGGATGGGGCCCCTAGGACGCGGCCCCTGGGTGACTTGGGATGGGGCCCCTAGGACGCGGCCCCTGGGTGACTTAGGATGGGGCCCCTAGATAGATGCAAGATGGGGCTGATCACCAGAAAGACCAAGAGATGAGTTAGAAATTTCAGTCCCATCCACTGACCTGGGAGTCAGGGTGGGGGCTAAGGGTGGGGGTTAAAGATTGAACTCTATAAAAATTCCTAAGATTCCGAGAGCTTCCTGGTGGGTGAACACAGCCAGGTGCTGGGAGGGTGGCACACCTGGAGAGGGCATGGAAGTGCCACGCCCCTCTCCCCATGCCTTGCTCTATGCAGCTCTTCCACTCGGCTCTTCCTGAGTTGTATCCTTTATAATACACCAAAAACAGTTTAAGGGAAGCCCTTTCTTGGGGGCTGAGTTCTGTGAATTGTTCTAGGAAGTTATAGAACCTGGGAAGGGGGGCGTGGGAACCGCTGATTTATGTTGGTCAGAAGTATGGGTGGCCCAGGACTTGCAAGTGGCGACTGAAGTGGGGACAATCTTGAGGGAGTAGGCCCCCAACCTGTGGGATCTGTGCTCTTTCTGCATAGTTAAGTTTCAGCTGGTGTCGAAGAATCAGAGCATGGTTCACTCGGTATCGGAAAACATCCCCGAGACGGGGACTTTAATTGACGTGGTTAAGGCATTAAATCAACGGGTCCTGAACGCTGCCCTACTCCTGCACTTCCTGTTACTTTTTTTTACTCAAGGCTGAGTAGGACAGTGTCTTTGTTACGTGCGGCCCTAGCCATCCTCACGGGTACCCCTACCGAAGGCGCAGGCTCCACCAACCCACGGGTCCAATCGGGCAGGGATCAGAACTCTGGCTGCGCCCCTGTAGAGCATCCTCCTCAATGGTGCCCTGGACTACAAAGCGGCAAGTGGGGGGCTGTGCATTACACCCCCTGCCACCCCTCTCCCCTAAGCCCAGGATCTGACCTGAAGCTATAAACTGAGCTCTCTCTTTCAAGCCCTGCTGCTGGGAGCGTAAACTAGTACCTTTAGGGAGAGCTGGGACTGGACACTGGGAACCTTTCAAAAATGCACATAATCTTCGATCCTGCAATTCCACTTCTAGGAATTTCTCCAAAACACGTGTGTAAGTGTATTCATGGCAGCACTGTCTGGAATCACAAGGAACAACCAACGTGTCCATCTGGAGGTTGGTTAAATAAATGATAGCATATCCATGCAACAGGCAGCTGTTTCAAAGAAGGAAGCGATGGAACAAACTCCACCCCCTGCTTCCACTCTGCCCCTATTGTCCACTCTCCATCCCGAAGCCAGGGTGAACCTGTTACAACCTAGGTCGGATCAAATGGCCCCCAGCTCAAAACCCTTCTCGGAGCCTCCTCTCACGCGGAGCCAACAGCAAAGCTCTTCAGTTGGCGTGCCAGGCGGACCCAGTCTGCCCCCACTCCCTCTGGACCTCATCTCCTCCCACTACCCCTTCACTGCCACCACAGCCCCCAAGGCTGCCTTGCTCAGCCTGCAACACGGCCCGCTGTGTCTGCACCTTTGCACTGGCTGTTCCCTCTGCCTGGAATGCTCTTCCCCCAGGGGCCCATGGGGCGCACTCCCTCATGCCCTTCAGCCCTTTGCTCAATGTCACATTCTGCGGGTCACCTGCATAAAACTGCAACTCCTTTACACTGCCTGCCCTCCTTCCCTGCTTCACTTGCCTCCAGAGCACTCTTCACCATCAAATATATGCATACTTATTTATAGGGCTGGCTGGCTAGAATGTAGGTCCAGGAAGGCAGAGATACTTATCTGTTTTGTTCAGTGCTGTATCCTCTGCCGCTAGAAGAGTGCCTGGTGCAAAGTTAAGCACACGATACACATGTGCCAAATGGATTACATAACTTGTGGTGAAAACAAAATCAAGGTAAAGAAGACTATGTATAATCTGAGAGGCAGCAGAAAATGGTGGTTGAGACCAGGCTGCGTAGCTTCAACGCCCAACTGTGTCAACCACTGTGTGATGTCGGGGGAGTTCCTTAACCTCTCTGTGCCTGGGGATATCAATAGCACCTAGCTGGTAAGGCTGTTATGAGGGTTAAAGGAGTTAATATTTGTTATCTACCTAGAATGGTGTCTGACACAAAGTGAGTAAGCTGTATATATGTGTGCTATGTAAGATAAACAGGCCCTGTTTTAATAAAATTAGAAGGGCATACACATTTGTCTATGCTTATGTGTGTATAGAATGGCTCTAGGCTATGAGAGCTACTGTTCTTGGGACTGAGGGCAAAGGGAGGAAAATTCTCACTGAATTTTATACCAGATCCATGCATTTCTAATTTAAACAACAGATTAGTAACGACTAGGTGTTATTTATCGTCGAGGCCGGGTGACAGGGGCATGGAAGCTTATTATACCTTCTATCTATCTTTTTTGTATAGGAAAAAAGTTTTAAAGTACATATCAGTATTAATAGTCTAAAAAATAAGTCCCAGGCTCCCCTGCCACCTCCCCTGCCAGCGTGCCAGTGAACGGAGCAGAAGGGGAGACCACATCTGCTGCTGGAGGGAGGGTGGGCGGGCGTGGGGGTGAGGGGCTCCTTTCGACCGCCTGCTGTCCGCATGGAGGGGGACCCTGGAGTCCAGACAAATTCCCTGACGCCCACCTGGCTCCAGGATTCCAAGCACCAAGTGGACCACAGCCAAATATGGCTGGGGGAGAAGGGGACGTGGCTGTGGAGGGCCCGGTCAGGCTGCAAGCAGCACAGGGTCGCTGGACTGAGCTACCAGAGGCTCAGGGAGGCCACACGTGCAGATGCCAAAGTGGAAGGAAGGGAAGGTCTTGACGGAAAAAGGCCTGGATATATATATTCATTTAACGATAATCAGAGGCATTCTGCATTGATAGCCTGCCAGGTGTAAGTCCTCCGGTGTCCTCAGCTCTTCACCCCTACGATGCTAATGCGGAAGGCAGAGAGTCTTTCGTCTGCCCCCACGTTGCATCTGTGGATCTTCAGGGGCAGGGCTGGGGAAGGCGTGCTCTCACATCTGGCTGCCTCCGACAGGCTGCTAAAGCTGCCAGGATGTACCCAGGCCTCCCGGTCCAAGCCTCTCCTTTCTAGACGAGGAAACGAGGAGAGGAAGGCCCAAAAGGGAAGTGACTTGCTCAAGGCCTCCCAGAGGAACTCGGCAACCCCTCCCCCAGCTCTGCCCTCCGTGCCCCTCTCCACGGTGTTCAGCATTCTCACCTCTACACGCCTCCTGACTCACCCACGGACCTGGAGCCTCTGTGTAGCCAGGTAGGACCCTGGTGAAACACCTGGCCACACGGAGAGGGCCCCCACTGTCTGCACCACGAGCCCAGCGGGAAAAGCCTATGGAGGGAGGCTGCAGGGCCCCGGCGCCAGCCTTCACTTCTGCAGATTCCTCTGCGCCCTCCCTTCCTCGCTGCTCCGCCCCGCCCTGCCATCTCACTGGCTGCTCGTTCACCCCGTCCTGCCCACAGTCGCAGAATTAGAAGAAACCTCAAAAGTCACCTGAATCCTTATAAGGGGGTCTCTCTGTATTATTGCCTACAGCTGTATGTACCATTATCACAAAATAAAATATTTTTAAAATTAAAAAAAAAAGTCACCTAAATCCTTGCTTCTGCAGATCTGGTCCACAGACCAGCAGTAGGGCCATCACACGGCGCTTGTTAGAAATACAGAGTCCCGAGCTCTACCCCAGGCCGTACTCCCGAATCACAGTCTGCCTTAAAAGAGGAGACACCCCAGGTGATTTCTATGCACAGCAGAGTTTGAGAAGCACTAACCTAAACTGTACGCAGCTTGAAGCCACAGCGTATATCATCACTGAGCATACCATGCTCGAACACCTCCAACCTGGGACCAAGCAGCCGGGCCACCATCCCCTCTTTGGACAAGTAAGGCATGTGTGCGTGCGTGCGTGCGTGCATGTGTGTATGTGATGGGAGGGGAGGTCCACCAGGGGTCCTGAGCGTCCCCTGCTGAGTTTGTCAAATTGCAAGCCCACACCATCTGGCAACCCTTAGCCATTTCTGTAGCGAGCCACATAGGTAACGTCGTAGGTCGTGGTGACCACAGCATGAATACTACCATACAACTGGTCACTCCCCGGGGAAGGGGAACTGGCTTGTTTACTGCTTGCTGCAAAAGGTGCCGAGCCCTCAGCCCTGAGCTCTTCCTCAGCCCTGAGCTCTTCCAGTGCGGTGTAAGCCACAGTCACCATCTGGGTCCCTCCTGTCACCCCATGGGACTCGGGGGCACAGGACCTGGTGCTACCATGGCAGTGATCCTGCTGCTTCTGTGCTGGGGGTAATAACCTGTCTTGCTGGCCCATGGAGTCTTGGCCACGTGTAGCCTCTACGCCAAGAGATTGGGGCTCTTTCCTAACTATATGTGTGTGTGTGTAGGTCCATTCATATGTGTGTATGTACCATGAGTGGCCATTGACGAAGAATTCATTATCTTCACACATGTGGGTTTATACTAGGACCTCGATTTGAGGGGATTCAAAGGGAACCTGGCCCTTCCTGAGCACCTACTTTGTGCCAGGCCGCAGGCCAGGTGCTCCACTTTTTCATTATTGCACTTAATCCTCTTCGCAAATCTGCAGGGTGGATTCTATCCCTGTTTTACATGTGAAGAAATTGAAGCTCTACCAGCCCCTCAATCTCGAAACAGCAGCAAACATAAATTATCTGGACACAAAGAAGTAAGGGGTGAGATGATTTTGGAGGATACCTGTGAGCGCAAGGCACTGTGATCACTAATTATTATAATGACTGTGTGTCAAGCTGGACCAAACAAACAGTGTCCTGGGGCTTCTCCAGCTGGGCTGACAAGCTCCACACTGAAGAGGCTCTGCGGAACCGTGACACTCCACGGGGGTGAGCCCGGCAAGGACGGAAGACCTTCATCCCGGTCCTCCGGGAAGGAGGTGGGGGGACGCGGGTGCGGCTGATGCCAGGCTCTGTGCCCGGTGTTCTAAACGCACTGTGGAGGATACCCATCCATTCACTCCTGACTTTTGCGTGCTGTGGGGTGCCAGGCACTGTCCCAGGTGCTGGGAACCGGGGGTGAACTAGGTCCCTGCCCTCGTAAGGCGTGCAGCCTGGGTAAAATGTCTGTACGTTTCCCCACGAGCACTCATTCCCCCTTCAGGCACCAAGCCCCCTGGTGTCCCTGGGGAGCCCCCATCTCACAATGCTTCACTCTGATTGGCTGACCCAAGGACCAACCCATCAGCACGCATAACTGGCCACCACAGTGAAGGGTGCAGGGCCCAGGGGATCGCGAGCTGCAGTTTGGGGGCTTTGGAGGAACCTGCTGGGAAGAGGAACTGCTGAAAGAACAGACCGTAAGTGCAGATCTGCTGGCAGCCGGCCACTGTCACCACATACTGCGTCCTGCCTATGAATGGAGCCAGCACTGAAGAAAGCCTAGGATAGACAAGCTGAGTCCCGAGGACACTGTATGAGCCCTGGATCCAACTGTGCCTGAAGCTGTAGAGGCTCCTGGACGTCTCACTCTGCTGAGCCCATAAATTCCACTTTTGCCTAATCCTGCTTGACCTGAGTTTCTGTCTGATTGTATTTAGTCCATTCAACAATCTACCGAGTACAGTTTTACTTTACTTGTTTTTTGGATTAAAAAATGGAGGCTCAGAGAGGTTGAGTGGCTTGAACAAGGATACACGGCAGCTGTCTGCAAACTCTCCAAGTCAAAGCCTATGCCTTTTCCACTACTCCAAGGTGGCAGTCTAGTGTTGAGTGATAAACTACAATTCGAGGGTGGGGTAGGGTCTTCCACGGCAGGGAGTGAAGGGACCTCCTAGCAGAGGTGGCCCCTGAGGGATGATTAGAACAAGACTTGTTCTAACCAGAGACGGGCCCGTAGAGAGGCAGCAGAGGAAAGAATCCACAGCTTACAAACTGGTGGCTGGGTTTTTTTCCAATTTTTATTTTTGCTTTGGTTGCCAACTGTAGGGAAACAGAAGATTTCATGTGAAAACATGGATGTTCAGCTTTTCTGGAGACGCAGAAGCACTAGCAACGCCAGGCAGGGGTGCCCACACGGCAGCAATTTGCCAGAGCTGGGTGGTGGTGCCCATCAGGCGAGGCACTTACTTTCCAGATCTCCGGCCGGCCCATGTCGTTCAGGGACGTCCCCTTGGGCTGCTGAGTGTGCGGCCTGCGTGGCAGAGACCAAAGTGCTGTGTAGCCGCTGTCCTCTGAGAACCCAGCTTCAGGTGAGATGGGGTGCTGGGGAGGGGCCCTGCCAGCCCCCCAGCCTCTGTGCCCTCTGGCTGCTCCCGAGTCCCCAGGGCCCAGAACGGTTCTCGGCAGGGGCTCAATACACACTTGGTGGAGGGAAGAAGAAGATGAGAGCGTGAGCCGGGGGCTTCCTGGACCGCCTCACAGCGACCTTACAAACCCACTCCAAGACGCAGCCTGGTGTAGAAGTCGGGAACAACCTGGGCTGCGGAGTGAGACAGCTTGGGCACAAACTGTGGCTCCACCACATAAAACTGTGTCCCCTGGGGAAGTTATCTCACCTTCTGGGCCTTCAGTTACCCCTCCATAAAAGGGGGAGAATAACAGTCAAAGAGGATTGTTGTGAGCAAAATGGTAGGCAGTCTGTAAGTGACGATCAGCCTGACTTCTTCCACCCTTCGCTGACCTGAGGTGACCTCCTTTCCCTCGCTGAACCTCAGTTTACCCAAGGCAGTTAGGTTTGACTTTCTGCTGGAACCTACCAGCTCTGGTATTCCGTGACTATGAAAATTCCGCATTCCTGCAGACTCCCAGAGCTGGGCCACAAAGAAGCACCCCAGCAGGTCACAGGGGTCTCTCTCCTAAACCACTCCACCACAGAGGTCAAAACAGACCCGAATGTCCAATCACAGACATTCCATATAACCATTTGATTCCAAATTCAGTTAGATTTAGCCCAAGTTCCAGTCCCAAGACCTGCTGCGGCTCATCTACTCCAAATCATAACCCCAAAAGCACAGGGACACAGCTGGAAGGAGCCGGCCCTCGGGGGCCCTTCTGGGGACCCCAGGGTGTCCTGTCCTCACTTCCGAGCACACGAGCAGGGCTCGGCACAGGCGTTTCACTGTGGCTGGCGCCCGGGCATCCAGCTGGCAGAGCCGTTTCCATTTCTCTCACATGCCCCCGGATGGGAAATGATTCATGAAAACCAAGAAGGTAAAATTAGCCCAGAGGCTGCCGAGTAATGTATGCAGCCAGCAGCCCCAGGAGGGCGGCGGCCCCCGCTGCCAGCTCAGGGTGGCCTCCTGGGGGCTGGCGGAGGCCAGCCTGGCCATCGGGAGCCTCTGCCTCTGGGGTCTTCTCTTTCTGGACTCAGCCTCCAGGGCTGTTGGCGAGGCTTCCGGAGCTTTCTCTGACCCCCTTACACCCCCCCAACAGATCCGCGCATGCCACTGGGGGCCTGCTGTGTCAGCGGGTGGCTGGGGAGGCACGCACACGTTTCATCCTCGCCTCGACCTTAGGCGGAGAGTCTCACCTCCTGTTTCCACAGGTGAGGAAACAGACTCAGAGAGGCCAGGTGAGCGGCCAAAGGGGAGTGGCAAAGCTCACGTTCAAACCCAGATCTTGTGGCTTCCAAGAAGCACTGCCCCCCCCCCACGCAGGGTGCTGTCTGCTGAACCCCAGTTTCTCAGGGTGGGGCGAGGGGGGCGGCCCCAGCAGGGTTCCCTGGCAGGCCCAACCTCGTCCTGCCATGTGCTTCTCAGTCTCAGGACCATTTGGGACCAGAACCTGGTCCTTGACTCCAAGCCCAGTTGTCCCAACTGGCAAGGCGGGCAGTCCCCAGTATCTTCAAAAGGAGTTGAGAAAATGCCAATCTGGGCCCTGAGGCCGAAATCGTACCCCTAAAAGGGAAGGACAGAACAGCAGGTATCAGTGAGCCCCATGGTCCCACTTCACGGGGCCATACACCAAGGCCCAGAGAGGGGTGGCAACTTACTCAAGGCCACACAGCAGATCTACAGCAGAGCCTGGGATGGAACTGCATCTCCCGAGTCCCACTGCAGAGAGCCCACTGTCAGAGCTGTTCACAAAGGGAGCAAATCTGAATGGGGGCTCCTGACACGCAGGCACAGCTGAGGCGGGAGCCACCCGAGACCTCCAGGGGCCCTGGATCTGGGCCTGCTCCAGGCATCTGCCCCCACCTTAGGAGCCCACAGTGAGGACGTGGAGGGGCCCCTCAGAAGGCGGTAGGTGAGGCCGTCTGGAATCCCGCTCCACACCTGTGGGAACCTGGGTGAGTCACCTCGCCTCCCTGAGCCTGGATGAAAGACGGGCGCGGGGAACTGACAAGGAAAACGTGTGTGTGAACCACCCAGCAGGCCGTGAGCGCCCCACGGGAAGGCAGGGGTCCCGCACAAGCCCGGCCACGGTGCTCGCCCTCAGCCCCTCTGGCCCCTGGCGTTCCTCAGAGGAAGCGCAAGGCCAGCCACAGGCGACACCCCGCAGCCACCCATGCAGAGAGGACTTGCCTCTGTGCCTGGGGCTGGCCAGCTGCGCACCTGTGACCCAGCTCAGCGCCGCACCTCCCCCCGCACCCCGCAGTTCAGAGCAGCTCAGAGGCGCCGTCTCCCCAGAAGGACCGCAGCTGCCGTGGGCCCCGCCCCGGGCCCCGCACTTTCCCACATCACTGCACCGGACTCTCCCCATCAGCGCCGGAGGAGAGGTGGCTGAGTCCTCACTTTACTTACACGCGGAGAGGCTGTCACTTGGCCAAAGCCTCACGTCCATTCACGCAATTCTTCACTTGGCAAAGGTACACCCAGGCCTGCCCTGCACCAGGCACGGTGCCAGGAGGAGAGGCAACCGCGAGCCACTCTGCTGGGTCCCAACCCCAGCTTCACCCCCACGTGACCTGGGGAAGTCACCTCTCCGTGCCTCAGTTGCCTCCGTAAACGGAGAGTAATAATGGTGCCTACCTCATGAGGTTATTCAGACGATTACGTGAAATATTATGGGTCAAGACATAGAACAGCACCTGGCACAGAGCAAGTGCTCAGTAAACATAAACAGCTATTGTTGAGCCAGGGCCCAAGCCCACCTCCCTCTGACACCAGCAGCCACGCTCTTAACGCAACGCGAGGCCGGCTCGAGGTCCTCGGTGTGACCCAGCAGCGTGACGGGGGAGGGTCTGCCGCAAGAAGCAGAAGGTGGGTCTGAGGGTCCCCTCTGCCAGCCGCCCGTTCAGCCCAGCCCCTGGGCCTTTCTAAGCCCCGCTTCCTCCAGTCGTAAGAAGCACCCCGTGACGGCTGCTCTCCTGCCTCCCTGGAGAGGCACCCAGCGTCCCCAGGGCTGCTGCAGGGCCCTGCCCACCCCACGGGACAGGCCCGGAGAGGGAGCCCTCTCCCCGGCAGGGCACGTGGCCTCAGCCGAAGCAGCCACACTCCGTCCCCTGCCGCCTCTGGCCACGGAGAGGGTTTGTGGTGGGTGATGCGGAAGGGCTGGGCCCTGGGCCAGCGAGGGTGCTCCTCGCCTCTCAGGAAATAATCCCAACCCTCTGTGCTCACTGACCACACATGTCACGGACCCAAGGGCAAGAGGTCAAGCAGGGCTGTCCCGCGGGGGACCTCCTGCCAAGACGACCATGGTGGGTGGCCTCGTGGAAGAGAACTGAACAAGGAGCCAGGTGGCCTGGGTACAGCCCCAACCCTGCCAGCGGCTAACTGTGTGGCTTTGGGGACGTCTCCGGGCCTCTGTTTCCACATCTGTGAAATGGCCTTGAGGAGGCTGCCTACTTCAGAGGGTGGCTGTGCAGAGCTGATTTAATGGTGGCATAAACGTGATTTTGAACCTGCAGGGGAGTGGGAGGATGGGGATGGAGGTGTGAAAAAAAGAGCAAAGGGGCCATCCTTTCCAGCATTAAACATACCATCACCTGCAGAGATCTGCCCCAGGGGCTGAAAGGAAAACCCAGGCCTGGACCAGCCAGTGTGGCCCAGAGGGGCCCCAGGGCTCTCAGGGGAGAGCTTGGCCCCAAGCTGCTTTCTTCTCCTGCCCACCCTGCAGGCCAAGGGAGATCAAATCCCCGGCTACAACAGGCCCCATTGAGAGTCGGTAAATCTGCCCGAGCCGTGGGGTCACATTACCAGGTTCCTGGCCACCACCACCGAGCAAAGGGTCAGGCTGACCTCCTTCCCTCCCCGTAGGCCCCTCTCCAGAACCTCCAGGGCCAAGCCAGGCAGAGATCTGATACGCACTGCACTGCAGGCAGCACCCTCCTCTGGGAAGTGGGGGCCGGCGGGATGAAGCCCCCGAGAGGCTGGAGCCAGCCCAGGTTAGCCCGCGGGGCAGGGTCTGGAGCTACCGCACACAAGGGACCCGCGGATAATAACGTTATTAGGATTTTATCAGCATTTTGCACCTTACTCATGTTAGTTTACTTGGTCCTCACAGAAGCACTACGGTACGCATGCTGTTGTCATCTCTGTTTTACAAAGGATGAAACTAGGCACAGAGAAGTTAAGTCAATTTCCCAGAAACGCCAGGATTTAAAACAAGGCATTTGGATTCCAAAGTTCACTTAACAAAACAGCCACCCAAGAGAGCAGTCATTCAAAAACACACCTTTTGAGTAAGGGTAGAAAAACCCAAGTGTGAAAGAGAAAAGACTCCAGGGGCCATGGCCGTTGTTTCCAGCTCTATGGGGACTGGCAGAGGGCAGAGGAGCAGATTTTCTCCCTGGCTAAAGGAGAGATTCAGGAATTGTGGGAGACCCACGGGGAGACATTTGGTTCTGTGCAAATCCTCAGTGGACAGGTTTTAAATATGGCACAAGAATTTTTAAAAAATGCAACTGGCTCCCATAACCCAGCAGTAGCTGCTATAGATATGACCAAAAAGGCACAAGAATAAAATCAGAATTAACCTAAATGTCCAGTAGTAGGAGAATGGCTAAATAAATGATGATCCTTTCCACCGATATACTACTGTATATCAGTTTAAAAAAAAAGAAGAGAAAATATGTAAAAGTATGACTAGATTTCCTAGACCCAATGTTAAGCGAGAAAAGCAACTTGCAGAATGAAACCATGTGTTTAAACACACATGCGTGCACACACGCACATGTGCACGCAGGCTAAGATGATACATATTCCCACAGGTTCTGTGTGCAATGCATAGACAAAGACCTAGAAGGATACACACCAGAGTAATAACAGTGATGATTCACCTTGCAGAGGACACTGGAATGCTATGGTTATCGAGGAAGACAATATTTCACTTTTTAAACATTATTTAATTTTTTTACAGCAAAAATGTACCTATATATCCCTCACATAATTAAAACGTCATAAAACAACAGAAAAAAGACACAGCAAGCTGCCTTGGGAACAGTGAGCTACTGGTCCCCGGAAGGGTGCAAGCACGTGTGTTGGGGTGGAGGGACTTGCCACCAGGATAGGTGGGTCCAGCCCTCCTGAACCCCACAGCCTCATCAGCGGAGCAGAGCAAAGCCCTCACTGTCCCCGCACTGTGAGCGGCTTTAAGGAAGCACAGGGTATCAGACCTCGGAGGAGGGAGAGGCCAGGAGTTGTGGACCCTCACTGTGACGCAGTCAGAGGCGCACAGGCCAACTACCAAGTCCACCTGCTGCCGTCCAGCTCCCCGCCTCCCTTCTCCCAGTAACGCCCAGCCCCAGCCCCTCTATCCCAGCAGCCCCCAGCCCCTGGCCGGCATGTCTGGCGTCAGCTTCAGACTCCCAGGGTGGGGGCCATGTCTTTGGGAAGACTTCACACGGGGGATGAGAATTCAGGAAGGAAGGAGGAAGAGAATGTAAACCGCTTACAGGGCTGAGCGCCGTGACGGTGACACTGGCCCAGACAACAGCCCAGGCCACACGAGGAGCCCTAACCCCCAGCAGGCGGAGCCCCGGCCCCGGCCAGACCCCTGGCCCTCGTCAGGCGCTGGCTCCTGACACTATAACACACCAAGGTCAATGCATCTCTTCCCTTCAGGTCAGCTATGTCGGCAAGCAAAGAGCCAAGAGACATAGGTCTGAGTCCCAGCTCTGCCCCTGACTTCCTATGAGACCTCGACAAAGTCACTGAACCTGTGCAGCCTCAACTCCCTCTTCTGCAAAATGGGCTCAAAGCATCCACCTCCCAAGCCCGCTGTGTAGATGAAATGAGGTGTCTGTCCCCCACGCAGCCCCTCCGTGAACCATAAAGACTCCCATAAAACACAAGGCCTCGCCCATGCCGTAGACACTGGGCACCAAGGAAAGGAGGTGGCCACACCCAAGTGCCCACGGCAGCCACGCTTGCGACAAGATGGGAGGGAGTCCGAGAGGGCAGGGGAGCCTTTCCTGATGCGCGGCGGGAGGGCAGGGAGCCCCCGACAGACACAGACGCCAGGGAGGCGTCTGCGTCCCACCTGACACTGGGGGAGGGGGCCCCTGGGAGACGGGCCGCGAGTCCCGCCTCACCACTAGCCTCACCACTAGCCCCGGAAGCCGGGGCCGGGGACAGGGCTACAGGGGGTCAAGGAGGAGGAAGAGCCGGGCTCGGGCCCCGCCAGAGGCCAAGACGGGCTGCGGGGAGCAAAGAGCTGGCCTCGGAGGACTCCACCTGGAGGCAAAGCGGCACGGGCCCCGCAGAACAGGCGCGGGGTCCTGGGAGGAGGGGGGCTGCGGAGAAGCCAGCAGGGCCCACCCGGCACTCACAGGGAGACGCGCCGGCTCCAGAGCGGGTAGGCTGGCAGCACGAGGCCTGACGTGGTCCGGCTGCCCCAGAACCAACCCCTCCTGCCTCTGGGAGACCCAGGGCTGGGGCCACGCTGAGCCCCGCGCGGGGCCAGCCCACGGAACAGAGGCCAGACACGTCTGGGGACGCAAGGCTCCAAGCACGACCAAGGCCACGGTCAAAACCAAAGCACCCCAATGACTCCTGCGAAGGCCTCCCCAGCCCCGCCTGGCGGGATCCGGGGGCCGCGGTCCCCGCTGAACGGCAGGCCGGCAGCCAGACAGCCCTGCCTGCCGCGTGGGGCCCAGCGGACGGGGAGCTGCAGGGAGGGAGCCAGAGGCCGGGCCGCCCTCAACGGGGCCCCGAGGAGGAGGCTGTAGGTGGGGCTGGCGGGAGAGGAGGCCCCACAGCTCCCGCCTAGGCAGCCACCGCCGTCGCCGTGGACCTGTGGCCGCACGCAGGCCCGGGCGCGCTGCGGTCTGTGCACAGGGGCTCCGGGACACGGCAGGTCACCTCCTCTCGGGACAGGAGGCTGGGCCAGGGCCGAGGACCACAGCGGCACCTCCGCCGCCCTGACACTGTGCTGTCTGCTCCCGTGAACGGGCCCAGGTGGGGACATCCACCCTCCCTCACCACCTCGACCAAGTGCTCACCCCTCACCCCTCGGCTCAGCGCTGGCCCATCACAGGGTTCGTGCAGGAAGCAACTTCAGGCTGCCGTCCACTGCTTCCTCCTAAACGGACCCCACGCCACCTCACACCAGGCTCCTGGTGCCTGGCCAACCCTGCAAACTCAGCCCCAGAGCTCAGGCCTCCTTCCTTCCACCCACACTCCCGAGCACGGCTCTGGACTCCTGGGGGCAGGCTGGCACACGCCCTGTGAGCTCGCAGCCCTGGCAGCTTAGGGCCGTGGGGACGAGAGGGTTCCGCCACGGCCATCCGACCACACCAGGCGCCAACCCACTGACCAGGACAGCCTGGGAAGGCCCGCTGCTCACACTGGAGAATGGCCTGCCTGTCCAGCTAGGACGGACTCCCGGGCAGCCAGTCACCGGGGTCTGCTTACCAGTAGCTTACCCCACTGGGCACCTACAGGCAGCCTTCCTCAAGGCCGAAGACCAAAAGGAAACTCCACCTGGGTGGCCCCTTCAGTCCTTGAAAGTGCCTACTCAGCCGTGATCTTACCTCCCACCTTAGGACCTCTACCTCCAGGACAGTCTTTAGTTCTCAACTCCTTAGCTTGGCATTCAAGGCCCTCCTAGGCTGGCCCTGACCTGCCTCTCCAGGGCCATTTCACCACCTCTTCTCCAAACACCCTGATCGCCTGCCGCTCCCTGCACCCTGGGATCCTCACGTCGCCTGCCTTCGCTGCCGACAGTGTCCTCGCCTCTTCCTCCACCTGGCAGACTCCTGATCCTCCTTCACGGTCCAGCTTGACATCACTTCTAGGAAGCTGAACCATGCTCTCCCTCCCCCACTGCCAAGGTAGAATACTTGCTCCCTTCCCCAACCTGTCTCTGAGCAGCAGGGCACGTCCTACCTTCAATCACAGTTAGGATCTGGGCCAGAGCTGCTCAAACTATTTATGGTAAAGAAACTTTTTTTTTAAGTTTTCCAATCTGTTGCCAACCAACGCTTTGGTAAATTACAATAAAAAATGACGTGGCAGTGTCAAGTTGTGAGATGAGTTTCTCAACACTTCCTCTGATGCCTGTACCTGTCTCACCACAGACCAGTAACACAGAGCTCGCAGGTGGGCAGTGGTCTGCCGACCACCCTCTCCATGGCACGGGGTTTCTGTCCATCAAATTATGTTTACGTTTGGGCCTCTAGAGCCCAAAGGTGTGCTCCATGAACATTCGCTAACTCAACTACTGCATGGGAAGGTCCCAGCAACCTGCAACAGGGGCAGTGCCTATGGCAGGCATCCCCATTTCTAGGTGGGCCGTAGAAGCACACAGAGGGTGACTGGTCTGATGTCACAGCTGGTCCACATTGTATCTACCCGAAAAAAAGTTCAGAGTGATGATAATAAAGATGATCCAAGATCTCGCAAAAAGAATGGAGGCACAGATCGAGAAGATACAAAAGATGTTCAACAAAGACCTAGAAGAACTAAAGAACAAATAAACAGAGATGAACAATATTGCCACTGAGATGAAAGATACACGAGAAGGAATCAATGGCAGAATAACTGAGGCAGAAGAACGAATAAGTGAGCTGGGAGACAGAATGGTGGAAATCACTGCCACCAAACAGAATAAAGCTGGCCCACGTTGTACTCTCTCTGCACGGCCCAGCATCACAGGGGGAGACTTTTGGAACGTGCAAGCCCTCCAGCCCACCACCCCTCCCAGCATAGGCTCCTGACAGAATTTCCCACTGCAATAACAGGCAGGCAGCCCCACGCAATGGGGAAGAGCTCAGTCTCTGGAATCAGACCAGACCTGGGTTCAAATGTTGGCTCAGCCGTTCAGAGCTGTGTGACCTTGGGTGAGTCACCTCACGTCTCTGGGCCAGTTTTTCCTCTGTATACTGAGGTTAACAACACAAGTTGGGCAGCACCCTGCTTGAGGCATAGCCCACACACACCTTTAAGCCTCATGCAGGTCTGGCTGTTACTGATGTTTACAAAAGACCTGGGATCCCCAAGTCCGAACCTCTGACCTGGGTCTTCCCTTTCTGCGGACCCTCGCCCCAGGACCCAGGGCTGTCTCAGGGTAAGTTCTTCCCCAGCTGCTGAGCTTGCTGATTTCCTGTGAAGATCTCACCACCCTGCCCTCTCCTACCCCAGGCTAAGGGGCTTCTCCCTTCTCACCTGCCCCCTCCCTGGCACACGTCGAGCCACTGATGCCCTCCCCTCCTCTCCAAATCCCAGCCCCCTCTGACAGGTCTGGCTTTCCCCCTGGAGCACAGCTGGTCTGAGGAGGGACCCCGCACCGCCCTGGGAAATGCCCCCTGTTTGGTTGGGTTGGGACAATAAAGAGCCGGGCTGTGAGGTCGGGTCAGGCCCCAGCTTGCCACTCCACCCTCACCCACCCAGAGCCCACGCGCCCTGTACCTTGGGCCGTGACAATGCTGGGTCCACCCCGGCGGGGTCCCAGTCGGCTGCCCCTACAAGAGGTTCACGCCCTGCTGGGGCTGAGGGTCCGGTGGGCCGCTCCCCATGCCCCTCAGGCCTCCCGGAGCCTCTCGAGCCGGCCGCATCCATCCCCTGGGCATCGGGCAGCAGGATCCCTTCCTGGCCCTCAGCACTCTTCCTTGGGGAAAGTACAAGATAGTGGGAGAAGCCGCCCTGGGAAAGCTGACATCGTGGGGGTGGTTCCATATATACTTGCTCGGTGACGTCCACTGCAGCCCAGCCCAAGACAAGCTGACATCCTGTCTGCTGATCCCCCTCGCCCCCACCCCCACCCAGAAGAAGGAGCCCACCGGTCACCAGCCCCTCCCACCCCGAGTTTCTTCACCCGCATCACCCAAGCTCTGCTGCCTCTGTCCCCTCAGGATGGGGCGAGCTCCTGCCCCTACAGACATTCAAGCAGTTGCTAGAGAGCCTGTCCTTTTGGAGGGCAGGGCACCCAGGCTGGGCCAAATGCTCTCAGAGATCCCCATTCTGTTCTGATTCCAGGAAGTAGAGGCCTGGGGTGCAGAGGACGAGATGCTAGATTCAGGGCTAGAAGTTTAGCTTGGTCACTCCCTAAATTGTGTGACCTCCAGCACGTCACTTCCCATCTCTGACTTCAGTCTTTTCAGCTGTAAAATGGGGGTCGTGAGAGCTGTCCTGCCTGCCTAATGACAAAGGATTTGGGAGAAGTGTGAAGTCGGGAAGAGGATCCTGGGTTGCCCTTATGGATCAGGTGGGGTGGGGAAGAGAGAAGGGTGGAAGAGAAAGCCCTAGAAGGCACTCAAGGCTCCAGGTGTGTCTCACTTTGCACACAGGGTCCCCACCCTTCAGCACCCACCCCTGACCTGAGGCTGAGGCGGGGGAGCAGGACGGCCAGCCGCCCTCTGTCCTCCACCTCCACTTCCCTCACCCAGAGTCATCTCACTGGAAGCTCTCAGTCTGTCCAGAAATGCCAGCAAGAACTGATCCATGAGGTTCCTGGCTGGGGAGAGGGTCCTGAAACCGGCTGTGTAAACCAAGAGCTTACAGATCAAATCCTGTGTTTAAAGCGCCCAGGTAGGCGACCCCTAGAGCCTCCCTTGTTAATGTGGGTTTCTCCAGGTGATTGGAAAGATTAGATTATGGCTGTGTGATCTGAAGCTAGTCACTTACCCTCTCTGAAGCCAACTTTCCTCAACCAGAAATGGATGTGGAAGAGACCTCATGGGGCTGATGTCAAGTGCCCTGATGCTCAATCCATGTTCCTCTTAAAAACACAGTCCTGAAAACACGGAGGAAGAAGTTTTCTTTCACCGAAGGTAACGCGGGACTGACATTAGCATCTCCATTTACAGAAAGGCAGACTGAGGCCCAAGCATGTTTGGCCTTGAACACAAGCCTGTGGGTGTGTCTGAAGGTGTGGTCAGGTCACCTTTAAGTAGAGCCCCCTGTGACTCACTGACTCTCTCATATCTGGGCACTGCTGTCCCCAGCAAAGGGCACAAAGTTATTTCCGTGCCCTGGGAGATGCCTCCCCTCTGGTCACGATCTCACACCCGAGGAGGTGGCCCCAAAGCCGCGGCCGTGCCGCCCGCCCCGGTGCTCGGTGCCACTTCCTCTGGAGCGTCTGTGAGACCAGCACCGTCATCACCACTGCTGTCCAGACGAGGGGACAGGCAACCCCCAGAGGGGCAGCCTCTTACCCACATCTCCCAGCTGCCAAGCGCAGGGGCAGGACTGAACCTGAGGCCACGCCCCCCTCCAGCGCGGTCCCTGCCCACTCACGCCCTCTCAGTCCCACCCACCTCCCAGAAGCCAGCCCAAGGCACTTTGCTGCGTCTCATCTGGGGGCGCCATGGCTACTCAGAAATGAAGCCAGACACACTCTAGGAGGCCTGCGGTGCCCAGGTGGAACCGCGCCGAGCCACAGCGTGGAGGGCCAAGTCCTCCACCTTCCCTTTCGGAATGGCCATCACCAATGCCCTCATCCTCATCCTCTCCTCCCCTGACCACTGTAACAGCCTTCTAGTCGGCCTCCCTGCCTCCGGTCTCGCACCCAAGCTGCTGCTGCCGCTGCTGCTCCTGGGACCTGGACCTGCTCTCCACGCCGGCTTTCTTCTCACAGACCCTCTGCGGCTCCCAGAGCCCCACACACAGAGTGTAAACTCCTCAGCAGAGCAGTCATGACCTTTTACAGTCTGGCTGGGATAGAGCCTCAGGGTTAGGTAGGAGGAGAGCTGGGTTCAAATCCCAGCTGTGCTGCTTACCAACTGGGAAACCTTGGGCAAGTTACTCCACCTCTCTGAGCCTCCGTTTCCCGAAGGTAAATAATAGTACCAGTGTCAGGGTGCTGCTGGGAAGAGGAAACAGACAATGTGCTGTGATGCACTTTGCACACAGCAAGTGCTCAATGCATTCCTTCATTCCACAAATGTGAGGCCTTACTATGCGCTGTGCACTGAACAAAGCTGACGAAGCTCCCCGCGCTCTGGGAACCTACAGGATAGTTAAGGGAGGCCGCCAAAGACAACATAAGTAAGGAAAACACAGGACATGTTTTATGTGCTATGCGATAAGGAGAAAAAAAGCAGGGAAGCAGCGGGAGAAGGCGGCAGGCGCTGCAATTTTAAATAAGAAAGTGCCCATGAGAAGCTGCCATTTGAGCAAACGCTGATGGAGGTGAGGGAGCCTGCCGTGCCGATCACGGGTAAGTGTTCCAGCAGCGGCAACAACCAGTGCAAAGGCCCTGAGGCAGGACCAGGACTGCTGTGTTAGTCGCATCACTGTTACCACCACTGTGATCCTCTTCTAGCCTCATCGCCCTCCCCCTCCTCCCCCTTCCACACTCTCCAGCCCAATGAACTACCCAGGCCTCTCCAAGCCCTTCTGTGTGCCCGTGCCTTTGTACAAACCATATCCCAGGCTAGAATGCCTCTCCCCTTTCTCTCCAACTCCTCCTCATCCTTCAAAAGCCAGCTGAAAGGCCTCCTCCTCAGGGAAGCATTCCATGACTTAGAGTCAATGGTCATCTCCCTTGCATCCTCCTGCTATAACCTGAAACTGCCTGGTCAACGACACCTCTGCACAGTGGTCTGTGAGTTCTGAGGGGCAAGGACTGGGTGCCGCGCTGCAGCCGCAAGCCCACACAGTGCCTGGCTGCATGCACTCACCACCTGATGAATGAGGAAAGAACTGAAGGACGTCCCAGGCCTCCCCTCTTATAGAGCCTTAGTCCTGGGGATGCCACCACAAGTGTGACTGCCTCTGTGAACACTGGCCTTTCCAAGGCAGATACAAATCTGCAATAGGAAACAGGCTTTTTAAAAATAACAGCACATTTTTCTTTTTTCTTCATTGTTTTTTTTTCTTTCTGCACGGCTTATTTTTCCGGTACGGCCCCAGGGCCAGCTGCAGGGAAGTCCCTTTCAGGCCCCACTCTAAGAACATGGGGCTCTGGGGTCTCTGAGGACTCCCAGGCCAGAACAGGGGTGGAGAGGCACCAGGTGGTTCTAGCTCAGCCCTGGCACCAAGGCCACTCAGTACCTCTGAGCCAGGAACCCCTTTGCTCAAGCCCCAGTGTGAGCTGGGTGTTAGCTTCTGGAAAATATATAACCCCACGTGACATTTCCAAAGGGGCTTCTCCTTGCTGGGTCTAGGGTTCCTTGCCCTCACTCTAAGAGGGCATCCCTAGGAAGATGGCATCAGACTGCCAGGGTTCCAATCCTGGCCATACCGTTGTGTAACCCTGGCTCCCTTCCATCACCTCTTGGGACCTCAGTTTCCCCATCTATGAAGTGGAAATACTACTCCTTACCTAGTGGAGCTGTTTTCTGTACAGGGTACGCGATGTGCTTAGGACCATACCTAGCACCCAACAAGCCCCCTGTAAACATTAGCTGCCTTCATCATCCTCATCTTCATCTTCATCAGCCCTGCAGCTCCTACTGCGTGGTCCCTTCACTGAATCATATACTCTCCAGATCAGAGACCTCAGGGCTGTTTAATCTCGCCCTCTTGGCGCTCCTGGAATTTTCTCTTGTACATCCCAGGAACACAGTCCTTCTGGGGCATGGACACCTGAAAGTACAGTGAACTTAGTGTCTGTACTCTACGGGCCAGTCACTTTGCCTCCCACACCTGACACCTCCTTCCAGCTGGACCCACCTGCCCATACCCCGAGGAAGCAGGATTTATCCGTTCCACCCTTAGCCCCCGGCACTCTGTGAGCCTGCAGCCAATGCTCAGAGATTCATCAGAGGGTATTCCCCGAGCAGCCCTTATGCACAGACACTGGAGACGCAGCGGCACACACACACCAACCCAGGCCCTGCCCTCGCAGAGTTTATGGTCTGATGAAAGAGTGAGACTACAAGCAATAATTACAACAATAAATGTAAAATGGCCACTAAAACGAGCGCTATAAATGCCAGGTACGTGGGGCCGTTGTGGGGGGTTTGACCTAATCTGGGAAGGCTTCCCTGAAGAGGTGATGCTGAAGCTGAAAGATGAGGAGGAGGCCTATGGAGTAGAAGGCACAATCAGGGCAGAGGGGACAACATGAGGAAAGCATCAGGTTAGGCTAAACACGGTAAATAGGGGGAGGCAAGGTGGTGTCCGCATAGCATCTGGAGGGCAACTTAAGGATTTCTGTCTTTCTTTCTCCTAAATACAGTGGGAGTCCCTGAAGGCTTTTCAGGCAGAGGTTGATAGACTTAGATTTATTTGTCGAAAAAGGTCACCCTGGCCACTGAGGTGGAGCCTTCCCAAGCTTGTGTGTGTGTATTGTCTCTGCCTGGAATGCTCCCCTACTCTCTGTATCAGTCAGAACAGGCTAGGTTATGCTGCAGTAACAAACAACCCCCAAATGTAAGTAGTTTAAAACAGCAAAGGCTTAATTATCACTCATGCTGCATGTCCATCATGGGGCACCAAGGGACTCCACTCAGGCAGTGACACGGGGACCCAGGATAGCAGAAGCAGCCACCACCCCACCTCCTGCTATCTGCCACACCACAGGAAAAGAGCACTCAGGAGGGTCTCATACCAGCAACTAGATGCTTTAGCCCACAAGTGGCATGTGTCACTGTAGTTCACAACTCACTGGCCAGTCACACAGCCCCGCCCAACACAAGGGGACCTAGATTCAATCCTACATGTGCTTGGATGAACTGGAAATATTTAGAAGGTAACATTAAGGACCACCGGACACTCTCCCACTCCATCTTGCCCTTCCCCAACCATAACTTATTCATTAGATCACAACTGTTTCAGGATTTCAGAAGAAGGGACCAGCAATGTGCAGGAGAGAACATGGAGTACAGAGAGATCTTGGGGAGGTGGCAGATGAGGCCAAGGAAAGGGTAGGGGCCAGATCACTCAGAGGCTTCTAGGTCACGGTAACACCTTGGTTCTTTATCCCAAAAGCACTGGGAAGACTTTTCAGTGTTTTACGCAGAAAAGAGGAGCCTGCTGTGATCTTCTTTGAAACAGATCACTCTAACTGCCATCCTGAGACTGGCGTGGAGGGGAGGTCACAGGTAGACAGTCAGGAGGCTTGTGCTGTTGTCCAGGGGATAGAGAGCGGTGGCTTGACTAAGATGCTGGGTAAGAGAAGATGGAGAGAAGTGGATGGATTTAATGTATAGACTAAAGTTCCCTAGATCTGGAGATAAAGCGGATTGTGGTTAGGGAGACACCAACGTTTCTGCCGCAGGGACTAGCAGAATGGTGGGTAGCCTTGGCCGAGATGACAGCCCTGGAGGAGGCTTAGGGAGGAAGATGATGGGACAGACTTGGACCTCGTGTGTTGGTCGTGACTATGAGATAGGCAAAAGAAAGGCCAAGGGGGCAGCTCAATAAACAGGAATGTCTCCCAAGTCCTCGTCCAGTGGTCTTTAATTCCTTCATGCTTGCCAATAACTTAGAACCAGGGAAATCTCGCCTTCCCTGCCCCCCTTCGCCCCCCAATTTAAGTCCAGGTGAGGAAAGATTCAGATGATAGGAGTCTCACTTGACACCAAGGAGAACAAATTTGTGAAACACATCAATCCAAAGGGTCTAGAGGACAGAACTGTAACTCAGGTCAGAGTGGGATATAAGTAATGGTTGTGATGGCTGATCAAGGGCTCCTGCGACCAGGGAGGGGAGCCCCTCATCTTTGAATAAGTCGCTGGGGAAGGGAGCGTAGACCCTGACCCAGCTGCTCCTTGGAGGCCACCTCAGTTTGGGACTGAACGGACCTGGGTGGGGCTTGTCAGGGAATTCTGATATTCCCAGGAGAGGATGCTCTACAGTAATCCCAGGGAGAGAGAAGAGCACTTCTTGAATCATGTGTGAGCCCCAGGCTAGGCATTTTCTCTGTGCTGTCTCATTTAATCTCACAGTTGCCTGGCCAGACAAGCTCTGCGGGCCCCACTCTGGGGATGGAGAAGCAAGGTCCAGAGAGGTCAAAGGCAACCGCGCCAAGTCCAAAGTCACCCGTTAGTATGAAGGGGAGGAAGGACTCCAATGGAGAGGCCCCTTTTCATTAAACTAAAGCAGCCAGGCTGGGCTCTGTTCCCAAACGCGTGCCCACACAGAACTCTGCCTGCCCACCTCTCAGAGCGCTGGTGGGTGAAAATCACGCCCCACTCCCCCTGGAAGGAGGCACAGCCTGTGACTTCTGCTCCATGGCCCTCACACCCCAACCCCCTCCTTCCTGAGAAGGGGAAATGTGAGCAAAGCCGGGCTTGAGAGCCACAGGCATCATCCTCCATGGAAAATTCTTTTGCCACAGCACAGACAAAACCCCCCGTTTATAGGGTTTCCAGGCATCAAAAGCAATCTCTCATTATTGCCTCCCGTCCCCGCACACAAAGAACTGGGTGTGTTTCCTTCGACCATTCTAAATTATACACCACTGCCTCTCCCCACATGAAGCAGACGTCTAAGGAGAGAGGTTTAACATTTTTCTCCCCGAAGTCCCTGCCCACCCCGGGGGGATCTAAGCCCCTATCGCCCAACCCGATACAAGATGCAAGCAACTTTTCCACCCGCGCCGCTCAGCGCTCAAGACGTCTGTATCCTCCCCGCAGCCGCTGGCCTAGGGCGCGCTGGCCTTGACCGGCGGAAAGGTCAGCGGCCGCTGAGTGCCTGCGGAGGAGAGCACCTGGGGGCCGGCAGGTGGGGGATGGAGGCCACTCTCGGGACAGACGCCCCGCACCTAAGATGGAACACGGATTCAGGAGGCGGCCCCCGGCGCGGCCGCGCTCGGCGGGAAAGCGTGCGGCGCGCTGGAAGCAGCCCCCGCAGCCACCCCCCCCCGGGGCAGGAGCCGCGCGCCGCAGCCCCGGCCCGCGCCCCTCCCCGGCCTCGCTGCCCGGCGCCCCGCCCCCCCGGGGGGGGGGCCCGCGTTCCCACTCCGAGGGCTCCCATTGGCCGGCGGCCCCGTCCATCAGCGCGCGGCGCGGCGGCACCGAGAAAAGGCTACATTGTAACAAGGCGGGCGAGCGAGCCAGCGGGGCGGCGCGGGGAGGCCGGGGGCGGCGGCGGCGGCGGCGCGGGGAGGGAGGCGGCGGCTCCCTGCCGAGGATGGCGCCCCCCCCCCCGCCCCCGGGGCCGCGGCGACCCCCCCCGGCCCACGCCCCGCGCCCCCCGCCCGCCCCGGGGGCCCCGCGCCGCCCGCCTCCCCGGCCGCCTCCCGCGCGCTGGCGAGCTGCCGAGCGCCTTCCGAGGCCATGTTCAATGGCCACATGGGCGAGCGGGCTGACTCACCTTCCCGGGAGGCGGCGGCGGCCGGGCCCGGCGGGCGGCGGGCGGGCGGCGGGCGGGGCGCGGGGCCCCCCGGGGCGGGCGGGCGGCGGGCCCCCGCGCGGCCGAGTGTCAGCGCCGGCCCCGGCGCGGCGGCGGCGGCTCGCGGCTGCTCTCCTCCCCTGCTTTGACCACCATCTTATTAGTACAGGAAATGACATGGAAAACGGAAGAAAGCGGCGTTTGGGGCAGACGCGGACCCCCCAATTCAGGGGCCGGAGCCGGCACGCGCCCGCCGCGCCCCGGCCCGGCCCCGCGGGGACTCCCGGCGCCCCCCGGCCCCCGGGCCGCGCCCTGCCCGGAGGGGGGCCCGCTCCCGCGGCCCCGGAGCAGGGGGCGGCTTTACAAACCGGCCCGCGCGGACGTCCGCGCGCAGACAGACGTGCAGAAAGGAAAGGTTAAGAGAACTTTCCAACGGGGACACTTTTTTTTTTTGGTCCTTGGGGGAGGGGGGGAATGAAAAGTTCTAGAATTATAAAGAGTCACTCCTGGGCTGGGCGGGTGGGGGGAGGCTCCCCGGTCCTGCGGCTGCCCCTTTGGAACCAGCCAGCGGAGTCCCCGCGTGGATATTTTTAACCCTTTCTTGGCTCCGCCGCCCGCGGCTGGCCCCCCCCCCCCCCGATCCCGTTTAACCCCTTGAACGCCCATCTGTTCGGAGATATAAAGGCAAGTTGTACCACAGGGGCTTCCCGCTGAAAGCTGAGGGAAGGGGGCCGGGGCCGGGTTCCTTTAAAATGGTATTGACGTGCGGCTGCGATGTGAAGGTCGCCAGCCGCACGTGTTCTTCCAGTCAAAATTTGTTACCGGGACGGAGATTCTGAGAACCGGACGGGCTGGTCCCTGGCTGCTTTGGAAGAGATGTGTAAACCGCCGTCGCTGGTTCGGTCCCTCGGTTTCTCCGTCTGTGAAATGGGATTCGACATCGCAGAGTAACAAGGTAGCCAGGAAAAGAGGCGGCAGCATTTTCATAAAGACAAGGTGTTTAAAAGCTCGAAAGGCTTTCTTCCGCGCGTGGGAAACCGACGGGTTAGCGTGGAGCAGAGGACACCGCGGGATGGCGTAACCAAGACAACCATTCCCAAAATAATTGTTTTCTTCTGGCGCTGTTGTCTTGCAAGGCGACTGGCCGCAGTGCGAGATCGCTCCTGTCAGGGGAGGCTGTGCTGGTCTGGCTCCAAAACCCGGGCTGTTACCTCCAATAGAAAATTGACCAGAGCAGTTAGACCCCAGGACCGCGCCTGGGCGGGGCGCTGTCCAGGGAGGGGCGGCGCGTCCCCCAGACGTCCATGGAAGCCCTGAAAGGCCTGGCACAGGAGGCCTCCGGTGGGTACCACCCTGGGGAGACCTCCTCCCAGTGATGGAGTTCCCGGTCAATTTCGCAGCTGGATGGTAGCCTGGACCCCAGGTGGCGTCCATGGTCAGTCCCCAGGACATGCTCCTAGCTCTTGGAGTCTGGATGTCCGGGGTTGAGGGGAGGAGCACTGTGTGTATCACATCATTTGTTTCCCTTGACTTTGGCATCACAAACACAGCTACTTGGAATCTCCTATCTCTTACTTGCTGTGTGATCTTGAGTAAGTGACTTCCCTTCTCTGAGTCTCAGTTTCCTTATCTGCAAAGTGGAACACACTAATAACCCACCTTGCGGGCTCTGTGTGAGGAGCCCTGAGAGTATTTAAAGAGCCTAACACCAGACTGCGCGCAGTAGATGTTTAAGTAACAGTAATTAACACCATAATTCTATGACTTTCAGTATAACTTATAAAAGTTTCCTGAGTGTCTGTCTGTTCCATGCCAGGCAGAGTATTGGTTACTGGGGAATACCAAGATTGGTTAGACCTGGTCCTTCCAGGAGGTCTTGGTCTGGCCAGGAGATGGAGGCATTTATGACTAACTCAAACTAATTCAGTAATTAATGCACGCCCAACTGTGCTCAGCTTTATACTGGAGGCCAAGTGCTTGGGCAGGGAGGGGAAGGGACACTGAGGAGGGAGCCATTCGGTCCTTTTGAGGAGTAGGATTCACCAAGAAAATGATGTCAGAGGTGGGCCCTGAGAGGGGGTTTGGAATTTCCACCAGTGGTGGGATGGCATTCCAGGAAGGCAAACAGCACTGGCAAAGACCTGGCGATCTCAAAGTGGCCAGGGTGTGTGACATGTGACAGCTATGACTGGAATAGAGTGGGTGGGGCAGAGGAACCAGAGATGAAGCCAGAAAGGCGAGTGGATAAAGAGAGAACGTGGTCACAGCCTCCAAGAATCAGAAGAGGTGTTTAAGAGAGTGAGCTGGTGAGTGAGGCAAAGAGGGAATTTTTCCATGTGATGCTGGTTTTCTATTTAAACCTCCCCATCCATTTGGCCTGGTCTGGCTTCTCTTTGCCAGGAACAATCGGTCTTCAGGCTGCAACTCTGGAGTGGGGCCGGGTCCTCGGGCATTGTAGGCTGGGAGTCTTCAGGCGTCACACTTGGGGAGCACAGAGACGCTGTAGGGTTCAGAGACCCAGGTCCGAGGTCCTGCCTGCCACCCCACGCCATGAAACCTGGGGCACATGCCTCTTCCTGTCTAGGCTCCAGCTTCTTCCTGTGTGACACAGGGGTCCTACATTCTACTGTCAGGAAGCTGCCCTGTAACCATATAATCAAGACCAAGGCCCAGGAAGGAATCTGGAATAAGGCTGAAAGAGTTGCTGGGAGTCCAAGGCAGCCAAGGGCTGGCACAGGTGCTCTGGGTCAGTGGGCAGAAAGTGACCCCAGGGCCCGAAATTAATCACCATAGTCAAGTGGTCTGAACAAGGCAGGTCTTGTGAGCCTGTGGCTCAGCTTCCCTTTGTGGGCTGAGTTAGGCTTGAAACACAGAAATAGGGATGGGGTGGGAGCTCCACTCAAGTCCCCTGAGAACTGGGGGCGGTGCTGATACAAAGGGGATTGAAGTGAATAGAGCACATGACACAGACTTTCAGGGACCTTACCATTTGACTCTCTCAGTAATCCACAGCAGACATCATCATCACTATTTTTACAGACAGGGAAACCATGCTCAGAGAGGTTAAGAAACTTTCCCTAGAGCACACAGCTAGTAAGAGGTAGGATAAGATTCAAATCCAGATCTGCCTGACTCCATTGGTCAATGCCTTCCACTCTTGGACATTTCTGGTTTGTCGTCCTTCTCCATGATGCAACTTTTCAGCCTGATGGTTTGTAAAATATTTCCCCCTGGTTTCTCCCTCGGGCATATCACACAGTAGGAGCTGATCAGAACTTTGTCATGGGAGGTAAGACTTCATGACCGCCCCCTACAAAAAATGTACCAACAATCCCAGTCATTTCCAGGTCGCTGTGAGGATACTGAGATGATCTAGCTGAATGCTGCTCAGCTCTTTGGAAGGAAAAGCCAATCTGAGGCCTTTCTCACCTGCTAATAATCATGATACCCAGGTAAAATGTACATATAACAAGCTGCAAGTTAAATGCCCACCAGATCACGGGAGACTCACTTCTGCATTTGCTGTAAAACAAGGACAAGTGTTTACTGCATCAATTAATGACCCTCCTGAAAGCCTTGAGGGAGAAATTTCATTCAGGATTTAGTGCCTGGAAAAGACAAACTAAAAACCAACTGCATTTCCCTGGAGGAATTGGCAAATATCTCCCTTGCTAATAAGAAGAGCTCCGTAACTGATTAGGTTTCCCTTTTTACACAGGCTGCCAGGAACCTCAGAGCCAAATTCCACCCCCATTCCCAACAACTTTGGCAGTGGCTTCCTCCTCATTCCTGCTTTCCCACTTCTAATCCTGTCGACTCAGCTTTGTTTTCTCTGCCTTTTATTAAAGATGCCCCCCCCCCTTTAATGGCAAGAAATAAATATTTAAAATAAATCCACATTTGGAAGAGTTGCTGAAGGGCGCTGGATTCCATGGGCCTTGTGTTAAGCCAGGCACGGTTCTGTTCTGGTCTTGTCTTGTCCACTCGCCCAACAGCTGAGGGATTCCTCTCTTGGAAGGAAGGAGGGACTGGCTTAAGACCAAGGGATTCCTTGCTCAGCTGCTGGTGACGGCTAAGAACAAATGCCCTGCATCAGATCATCATGGCTGTGTTTTGGTTCCACTGACAAACAGCTTGCCTCTCTCCTGTTAACTCCCCAGGAAGCATAAACCACTGTCCCTTACCCACCGCCACCCCCCGCCAAGATAACCCCATTCGTCCCTCCTGTTGAGTTTTTGCAGGAAACAGCCTCCCCTTTTCTACAGAAGCGACTGCCAGTTATGAGCTGCTTACGTGCCTGGCAAGGCAAGGTGATTAGGATGGAGGTCGGGGGTGAAGGAGCAACTTTAGAACCTAGGACAGGGAAGGCCTCTCTGAGGAGGTGGCATTTCCTGGGAGTCTTGATCAACGGGAAGGAGCCTGCCCTACCGCAGTTGAGTAGTTGAGTCCCCTCCGTAAGGGACACAGCCTGTGCAAAGGCCCTGAAGCAGGAGCTAGCCGGGCTTGCTGTATGGGGTGGTCCACGGTCAGCGTGCAGAGTGCAGTGTGGCAGGGGAGACAGGGAAGGAGACAAGCAGGAGAAGGGGTTGGATCTGGGCCATGCTGCTCTGTGGTTTGGGTTTATTTGAGCATCAGTGGAAGCCAGTGATGCTTTACAGCTGGGGAGAGGCAGGGCCTGGCTTATGTTTTCACACGATCACCTTGGCTGCCATGTGGCTACCGACATTGACCAAGTGCCAGGGAAGTGGGTAGGTATATTCACAAACTGTCTTATGTAACCATCCCCCGCCCCCCCACCCCCGTGTGAGCTTGATGTGAGCGTGTGTTTTTTTCTGGCTGCCCAACATCTGCCTTCCCTTCCAGTGACTGTGGAAATGCCCACCTTCCAAGCCTTGGGGAGGAGCAGGGCATGCCCTCCCCCATGCCCACTAGAGAATCTGAAAACATCAAACCCTCCCTTTCCCTGTGCTGTAGACTGAATGTTTGTGTCCATACCTGCCCCCCGCCCCATTCATGTGTTGAAACCTAACCCCCAGCGTGATAATATTTGGATGCGGCCTTTGGGAGGTGCCTTGCTCATGAAGGTGGGGCCCTCGTGAATGCGATTAATGGCCTTACCAAAGAGACTCCTGAGAGCTCCCTCGACCCTCCCACCAGAGAAGGACACAGAGAGAAGACAGCCGCCCATGAACCAGGAGGTGGGTTCTCATCTGCCAGCACCTTGATCTTAAACTTCCAGACTCCAAAACCCTGAGAAATAATTTTCTGTTGTTTCTAAGCAGCCAGTCTGCGGTGTTTTGTTATAGTAGCTCAAAGGTAAGGCACAGATACACGATGGAGCCTCAGCCAATAGGATGACTTCCCCCATCTTTGAATTGGAAGCTAGTGACACGTAGCGGCATGACATGGACAGTCCTTTCTGGTGAGAGTCGGGGTGCAGTAGAGTCAGTTCTCAAGGGCAGGAGTGCCTGTAGCTGGGTCCAGCAGAGCTGCAGGGCTGGTGGTACAAGCTATATGGTACCCACGGGGCAGCATGCTCACTGCATTGGGTCTGTGGCATGATTTTGGCGGTGGCTCTGCTTCTGTGCCCCCCACAACCTTCCAGAGGGTCGTGAGCTACCTGAACTCCTTTCCAAATGTTCCTCTTCTGCTCACATCAGTGTACCAGTTATCAATTGCTGCATAACAAGTGACCCCAAAACTTAGCAGCTAAAGACGGTGAACATCTATTATCTCACAGTTTCTGAGAATCAAGAATCCTGGAAACAGCTTAGCTGGGTGGTTCTGGCTCAGAATCTCTCATGAGGTTACAATCAAGTTGTCAGCTGCGGCTGCAGTCATCTGAAAGCTTGCCTGGGGCTAACGAATCCACTTCCAAACTCCCTCACGTGTAGGACAACCAATGACCCAAGTTTGCCTGGGACTAAGGGGGTGGTGCTCAAGACATAGGACTTTCAGCTTTAAAACCAGGTTGGCTCCAGGCAAACCAGGGTGAGTCGGTCACCCTATTCCTGCAGTTGTTGAAAAGAGGGCTTAGATTCTTTAGTAAAAGGTGGAAGACTTATTCAATCTGAAGAGAAACCAGAGTATAGGGGGGCTTAGATTCTTGACGTGGGCATCTCAGTAGGACTGATCGAGATATGGCAGCTGGTCTCCCGTGGAGTGAATGAACTGAGAGAGAGAGAAAGAGGAATAAGAAAGCCATAGTCGTTTATGACCTAACCTCAGAGTGGCGTACCATGCCTCCTGCTGTACTCTGCTGGCTACACAGATGAACCCTGGTACAGTGTGGGGGGACTAAACAGGGGTGTGAGTACCAGGAGGATGGCTCATTGGGGGTCATCGTGGAGGCTGATGACCAAAATTGCCAGAGCAATTTCTATTGTTTGCAACATCAAGACCTAAGAAATCGTGTAACTTGTAGATGATCATACAGCTGTTCTCCAGAATTCTTAACCAAATGTATGGCCAGGAGAGTAGACCAAAGACACCCCCAGCTCTGAGGTGAGTGCCAGCTGTAGAGCTTGCCTTGCAAACCGCCCTTGGTCATAGACAGGGCCTTGGCAGACAGGTACAATCTGAGAAGTTGGAAGCATCGGTCTGAATGCTAGTTGTGGAGCGCTGTTTCCAAACTTGAGACTCTGGGCAACGCCCTCCATTTCAGGGGACCTCAATTAGCCACAGATCTCTTCCCTGAGTCTCAGTCTCCTCTATATATTGGGTTGGGAGTGTTGGATTTAATCACCATTCAAAAGAGAAAATATGTTCCTCGTGTTGTTCTTTTCCTCTTGTCCATTAGGGATTGGAAAGGAGGGAGGGATGAAGACTGAGGCATTACAGAGGCTGTTTTCCACTCCCAGGAAACTCTAGGATAAGACCCCTGAATGCCACACATTCCTAAACCTGCAGGACCTCATGCAGATAGAAGAGCAGGTTCAGGACTGTGGGGTGGAACCACGGTAAAACACACTTCAGCTCCAGGAAAAAAAAAAGAACTGCCTAAGAAATGCAGCCCCCCCACCCCCCAGGCCCTGGCAACAAAAGAGGCTGCCATTGCAAATGGTGAGCTTGCTTTAGTGGAGGTATGTAAGCCAGGGTGGTAGGGGGAAGGAGGCTTTCAAGATAATTTATGCCCAGGTCAGATGTTAGGTTTGGTGAGCTCTGAAGTCCCCACCATAGGGGAGTGTTATTGATTCGGAATAGTGTGGCCACGTTGCTAGGTGGTGGACACTGTCTTGAAGACGGAGCTCTGGGCCAGGAGTCAAGAGATGTGGGTTCTGGTGCTCTGCCTGCTGTTCGGTCACTGGGGGACTCCAGTCAGGTCCTACATCTGCTCAGAGACAGTCTCGCAAACTGTCAAATGAGGGACAAATGGCCACATGCTGGTTCATGGAACCACCTCTGTTGAAGAACGTTTCCTGGGTCCTGGCCTTGAGAAGATAAAAACCATGAAGTGATGGAGGTGGTTTTATTAAGGTAAATCCCCTCAACATGAAGGCACTGTCTTTTCTTCTGAGTGTTGATTGTTCTCTATTATTTTGACATTTAAATGTTCTTTCTTTTATGAGTGGGTGGTAACAGCATATGTAAAAGATGGAGAAGTTCTGTGGGTTTTTTCCCCAGTGACCTTACTGGGCAAAATAAAGAGTTGACAAACGAATAGCAGTTCCCCCAATTATTTTGGAATGGATATTAGTACATGAAATCTAAAAATATGGGAATCACTAGACTAGATGATTCCAAACACCCTCCAACATTGTTTCCCCCTCTTTCTCTCCCTCTTTCATCAACCCACCCATTGTCTGTCCAACCTTAAAACATTTATTGAAGACCTCCCGCATACCAGAGAGAGCTACTTCCCACATGGAGCTCACAGGGTCCTAGGGAAGACCAACATAAAGACATGTAAACAAATGGACATTCATAGCTCATATTTTTCTATCATAAATATGCTGAGGTAGACACTCTTAGGTGTATATTTTGTGTGCTTCTCTCATTATTCCCTTGGAATAAGTTCCAGAAGTGGAATTTCAGGGTCAAAGCGTGTGTCCAGTTTCACATCCTGAAACATTTTGCCAAATCGCCCTCCAGAAAGGTACCAATGTCAGTTCTCATTGGTTCTGTGTGAGCCTGTTTGTTTCTCTAAGCCCTTATGCTGAACGTCATCCATCAGCTTAATCTTCAGTAATTTGATGTGCAGTGATCTGTCTCATTGCTGTTTTGAATCACAAGATATTGTTAGCAAGGTGAGCATATTTTCATGCATTTATTAATCTTTGTGCCTCTTTTGTAAATTGCTTGATCACATCCTTTGTCCACTTTAAATTTGAGATTGTGTGTCTTTTTATTAATTCATAAATGTAGTTTACGTATTAAGGCTAACAAAAGTCTTTGAAATCTATAACACAATTTATTCTCTCAATTCAGAAATTTTTTGTGAATGTATTTATGATGTTTTTTACTATATGGAAATTTAAAGGTTTTGTTTTTCCTTTGTGGTTTTGTGGGCACAGTTAGAAAGATCTCCTCCTTCAGAAAATTATAAAAACATTCTCTTAGATTTTCTTTTAATTTTTTTGTTTAATATTTTTTAAAAAATATTTGATCCACCTGGAATTTATTTTGGTTCAGAGTATAACATAGGGATCTAATTTTATTTTTTTCCTCAGTGAATAACTAGTTGCCCTAACACCAATTGTGGGATAATTCTTCCACTTCTCATTGTTTTGCAGTGCCATCTGTATCCCGTGTTAAATTTCAGTATTGTACACATGCCTATTTCTTTTTCTTTTCTGGAATTACAACAATACAGATTTCTTTCCCTATTGAGGAATACTTACTTTCTTGGTCTTGTTTTTCAAAACAATGCTACAATAAACATCCTTAAATATATGTTCTTATGGATTATAATTTTTATTCCCATAGATCAATTTGCAAGGCTGAAATTCTGGATGGAAGATTTTTCTTTTAAAAAGATATTGCCAGATTCCTTCTAAAGTGAAGTAACCCTTTAATTTTCTATTAACGATATGTAAGAGCATCTTCTTCCTTACATCACAGCAGTTAATAGTCATTATTATTTTCTCACTTTTTGCCAGTCATGTTAGCGTAAAGTGATTATCTCATTGTTACTTTAATTTTCAGCTTTATATTAATAAATTGAACAACTTTTCCTGTGTTGTTTGGCTCTTTGTTTTAATTTCTTAAAAATTGGCACTGTTAGTCTGGTTGTGTGCAAGTGTAGAGAACTAGAAATCAAGGATCAAACTTGAAGTACTTTTTTCCCACCCTTTTTAGGGCTTCTCTCACACCTTGGTTTCTCAGGCTGTAGATGAGGGGGTTTAATATGGGGATCACAATGTCATAGAACATAGAAGCCTTTTTTTCTTGCTCTTGAGACTATGGTTCAATGGTGCAGATACACGTGAGAGAAAGTCCCATGGAAAATGGTGACAGCTGTCAGGTGGAGGCACACGTGGAGAAGGCTTCACATGCCTATTTCTTGTCTATTACATATCATTGATCATTTGTCTATTTCCACAGTGCAGTACAAAACTATTCAGTTTACTGTAACTTTATAGTATATTTTAATATTAGACAGGACACAGCCCCATTTTGCCTTATCTTTTTATTTTAATTAACTTGGTCTAATTCCTAGAGGCAGAAATTTTAACTCTAAGATGCTATTTGCCTTCAAATTCCAAATTGCGTGTTTACGTGGCTAGCTTCTGATTAATCAGTTTCAGACATTATCTGTTGATTTTCTGACATGGAAGATGAGTCTTCCATTCACTTACGCTCCCTCTTCCTTGATGCCCCAACCCCCCACCACCTTGGGCTCAGTCTGGTCACATCTCCCTGTTGGGTTTTGTCCCTACACAGTGTATTCATCGGAATGAGCATGTGAATGTTGTGAATTGCTAAGCCAAAGACACACTGTAATTACAGTTCCTCGATTTTACAGCTTTTTGTTTTTCCTAGAGTTCATATTTTTTCATTTGCTTAGTTTTTGGGTTTTTTTTTTTTAACATCTAAGATTTTACTCCAACGCTATAGGGTGCCTTTCACTACAATTTTCAACATCCTCAGATCTTTTATAGTCTCCATCAGAACCTTTTGTTTTTTCCTACAGACTTTTTTTCTTACGTCGGGAATCAGAAAACTTTCTGAAAAGAGCCAGATAGTGAATACTTTAGGCTTTGTGGGCTCCCTAGAGTCTGTCACATATTCTTGTTTTGTTTTGTTTTTACAACTCTTTGTTCAGCATGTTTTGAGATTCATTTATGTTGTTACTTAAATCAGCAGTTTATCCATTTTTTAGTGTTGGGTAGCATTTCATTCCATTGATATGCCACAATTTTTTATTGTACTTTCTGGGGGAGTTCCATGACCTTATTTCTCAACATTTAGACTCTTTTCTTAAAAAATTTCAGCTCTCATAGTTTAAATTTCTATCATGAAACAAGATTTCTTGTTCTCTGTTTCTTATAGCTTCTTTTATTTTTAATGGATACAATGTTTTCTCTTCCCTAAGAATATCTTCTTCCCACCTATTCCTGTGTATTATCTGCTTCCTTCGATTTCCTTCTCCCCTATTTATTCTCTTTCGTGTTGGGGTTGTCTTCAAATGTCCAGTGATGCTTGACTGCCTTTTTGTATTTGAGACTGAGGCAGAGAGTAAGCTCTGTGTGCCTGGGAGGGTGGGGTTTGTGGACAGGGCTTACTGCAGGCTGAAGCTGGCTGATTTCCCTGGTGGCGTAGGTCTTCCCTTCACACAAAGGGTGATCCTCCACCCTCCTACCAAGGGGTGTATGTGCAGGGGACACGGGTGGGACTTGGGACCAGTAAGTCTAGTCCTGGGCAGACTTCAAAGTGATGCCAGATCTGAGCGACCTCTAGTTTTGGACCTGAGTGGGAGAGAAGCTGGAGGGCTCAGAAGTCTCCTTACTCATCTGTTTTCAACTCAGCACTTCCCCACCTTCCTCAGTGCCTGCTGAAACCAAGTTAGCCTTTCTGTGTCCATTTCTTTAGAAAAGGAATCTCTGGTGCTCTGCAGGGACAGGAGAAGGATAGCCCCTGGGCTGCCATGGGTATGGTTAAGATAGGCAATCTTGGGGTCTCACTGCATCTTGTGTAAGGTTTTGAAAAAAGATCCCTGTGTTTTCAGCCACAGGCTTCACCTCAACCTTCTTAGGGACCTGGTCCCTCCTGTTCCTGAGCCTTTCCAGTGGTGAACAAATTGGCTTCCTCCCTCCTCCCATGGCCCCCACTGGGCACTCAGATGTGACTCTTGCTTCTCTGATCCTGCATCTCCTCCTCCCTCTGCCTCCCACCTGCTCACATCATGATCTTAGGTTTCGGATGCTTCCACCTCTCATCCAAGATGGCTTCTGTGTTGCAATTTTTCTTCACCTTCTTGTTTGAGGCTGATCTTCACGAAGAGAGGAGATGGAAACCTCTTCACTTTACCTTAACTTGGTAGGCACTCATTAATCTTAAAAGGAAAATTTTGTCCTGTTATCCAGTTATCATTCCAGGTAAAATTTATAATAAAGTTGAAAGTTTCCCATCTTTCCACCTCCGACCCCTCAAAAATATTCCATTGGGACTTTTTTAGAAAACAGACTTTATTTTTTTTAACAGTTCTAAATTTACAGAAAAATTGCAAAGATATCACAGAGAGTTCCCATATATTCCTCATGCAGCTTCTCCTATTATTAACATCTTACATTAGTACACTGGTTGCAATTCATGAACCAATACCGATACATTATTATTAACTGAAGTCCACAGTTTATTCAGATTTCCTTAATTTTTACCTAAAGTCATTTTCCATTGCAGGATTCCATCTGGGAGACCACATTACATTAATTATCACATCTCCTTGGGCTGCTCTTGGGTGTGATCGTTTCTCAGACTTTCCTTCTTTTTGAAGACCTCAATTTTGAGGAGTAGTGGTCAGGTATTTTGTAGAATGCCCCTCTATCATAGTTTATCTGATGTTTTCCCCAAGGTTAGAGCAGGGTTATGGGTTTAGGGGAGGAAGCCATCAGGATTTTAATGGAATGTCATTAAATTTATAGGATAATTTGAGACGAATTGACATTTCCACAATGTTGAGCTTTCCTTCAGGGATGTGGTACATTTCTCCATTGTATTCTAGTCTTTTTTTACAATCTTCAGTCAAGTTTTATAGTTTGCTTCTTACGGACCTAACATATTTCTTGTTAGGTTTATTCCAAGGTATTTTATAGCTTTTGCTGCTGTTGTGGGTAGGATCTTCACAATTACATTTATTTTCTAAAGCTACTGATTTTTATAAATGTATATTCTGACTACCTATCACATAGTGTTTATAATAGCTCTGAATTGATACTCTTGAGTTTTTTTTGATAGCATGTCACATGCAAATAATTATTTGCCTCTTCCCTTTAAATACTTATGAATCTTAGTTAATTTTCTTATATTATCACATTAGCTCCAAGACAATAGTGATTAAGAGTGGAGACAGCAGGCATCTTTGTTTTGTTACTGATGCTGGTTTTCACTTGTTTTTATGATGTTTCCTATAGGTTTCTGATAATCTCTTTCTTACATTTTGAAAATGGCCTTCTATTCCTATTTTAGTAGTTTATATTAGGAATGAATTTTATCAATGAATTTTTTTTGGTATCTGTCAGAATTAGCACCTATTTTTCTACATTATCCTCATATAATTCTATGGCCATAATTATTGCTCTGTTTTGTTTCCCCTCATGGTGTCAATCTGCTTCCTGACCCAGGCACCCTGAAGGGAAACTTCTCTGCCAGCCTTTGTCCCCTACAGCTGGGGTGAAGCTCACCTAATTCTCCCTATACCTCTGGCCACCCTCAGAGGGCAAGGCATGCGTGTGGAAATCAAATGATGACCCGCCTACACAACTGTTGAGTGGCCTCACATCAGCTACTGATGGTGACCAATCCAGTCCTTTGTTTAGAAATAGGAACACACTCCCTGGATGTGAGAGGAGAAGCAGTAGCCTAAACTAAATAATCAGACTGAATGTCCCATGCTAAAGCAGAGTTAATGTAGGAAACAGAAGAAAGCTGCAAACAGTCTACTCCTCTGTCCTTTGAGACTCACAAGCACATTGCATTGATATAATACCCTCAGGCTGCTACAAAAAAGAAGCAAGTGGAAACAAAAAGTTGTTGAGACTCACATAAACCTGATTCCAAAACTAAGAAAGCCCACTCACACCAAAGTCTATAATATGAGCAATTTGAATGCAGCAGTATATTAAAGGAATTACTTAACTTGGCATATTTTACTCTAAGAATTCAAAGATGATTTGACAACTATCAATGCCAATAATGTATTGAAGTTTTGAAAATTATTGAAGAGATGGGACACCGCACCCCCCATGTTAACATTGGTGGTTGTGGGAATGCTCAGGTGACAGAGACCCATTTGACTTAACATGCTGTCTGCACCAAATGAGATCTTAGAATTGAGGTATGTGCTGAGGCCAACTGCTTTCCATGGAGTGTCTGAGACATTACCAGTTCTTGGATGGCTCCTCATTAATTGTACTTCTAGTTTCAGCTATGTGCGCTTTGGGAATCTGTATTTAGTTAGTACTATCATTAGTGCTGCAGGTTCCAGTAGAAGGGAAGGAGTTACCAAAGGAGGAGATTTCCCTGCTGTGTTGAGCTTCATTGGCCAGCCTCAGAAATCCAACTAAAGCTACCTTGATCAAAAAGAAAAACATGTTGGCTCATGTAACTAAAAAACATCCATGATGAGCTTCAGGCATGGCTGGATCCAGGTGTTCAAATAATGTCACCATGAATATATCTTTATCCACCTCCCCACCCATGAAGAAAAAGCTATGGACAGAAAGTTATAAGAACCCGGGATAGCAAGATATCCTGAGAACCAAGAGAGCAGAGCATTCAGAAAGAGAAAGTAAGCAAAAGTGTTAAATGCAACAGGGGCATCCAGTAAGATAAACACTTAAGGAGATCCTCAGATTTCAGTGGTATGCTAGGGAGGACAGAAGATTAGAATGAATTGAGGAGAAAATGGGACATGTGGAATTAGAAAAAAAGAAGTGTAGATTAATCTTTTGAGCTACTTGGATGAAAAGCAATGGAGAGAAAGGACAGGGTTAAAGCATTGTTTCGTTTTGTTTTGTTTTGTTGGTTTTTTGTTTTGTTTTGTTTTGTTTAAGGATGGGTGAAATTTGGGGGTGTTTCCAGTCCTTGGGACTGGAGCCAGTGAAAAAGGCAAGGTCAAAAGTACAGCAGAGAAGTGACACTGCAGAGACAGCTTTACCTTTAATTGGGGGTGGGTTGGGGGAGTGTGTGGCCCATTCTTAGAAAAGCTGTTGCTCCTGTCTCCCCAGCAAGATGGCTGAGCCTTTCGTGTCTATCTGACTCCAGCTCAGCCTTTGCTGCTCCTGGATGACTTCAGGAATGAAGAGGGGTATCCATCAGAGGATTTCTAGAGCATCCATTGCTGTATTCAGGGGTTTCCCCATAGTTGGCTGCATGACCTTGGGAAAGCTGCTCTCTTTCTGGGTTTCCTGCAAGAGATTGACCTCAATGTTCTTAGAGGTCCCTTGCATTCCAGCATCACTTTGAAGTCAGACTTTGAGTAGCTTGTGAGGGGATTGTGGAATAGCACAGAGACAGAAATAGAAAGGAAATGACTGTAGTCTCATAAACAGTTACTCTACCTTTTAGGAACATGTCTTTCCAATTTACACAGTTCTAGGGAAGTACTTAATGATTCTCAAGGTCATTTTCATTTTTAAATTATTGTTTTAAAAATAACATTTAGAGCTTTCTTCTTTAATTACAGAAAATAATACATACTCAATGAAGAAAATCAAGAGCAAAACATTGAAACAAAACAACCACAGTCTTATCACCAGAGGTGAGGTTCATGGTCAGTTTTAGAGCTTGGTTTATGCCAGTTTGGTCTGGATGTGGTGGGAGGGATGCTGTGGGTGGGTTGCGTATTCAGCGCGCTCTCTCCCGCTGCCACTCATTCCTTATTGGCTGGCAAAACCCTGGTTTTATTGGTGTTCAACCTCCTTGTGGCCACGTGCTCAGGGGACGTGCCCCCTATATAGCACAGCTCCAGGGAATCCAGTCATGATTGGTCAGAGATGACAGTACGGTCTCATGTCCTTCTCCTGGGATTGGTTTGGGCATTGGCATGTGATACAGTTTTAGCCAGTGAGACACCCGGGGGGATGACTTTGGGAAAATGATTCTCTTGCTCTAAGAGATCCACAGAAAGTGATGGTCCCCTCTCTGCATCAACCTGGCTCTTTGAGGGGGAGAGTCTAGAAGCTACTGCAACCATTTAGCGAGTAAGAAGGGACTAGGCTGAAAATAAACACCAACACCCAGGAAGAAACCCAGGTCCTGGAAACATTAATGAACAACTTAATTAGCCAACCCTTATCTTTGGACTCCTGTAATGGGAGGTAGTGAATTGCCCTTATTGTTGGAACAAGTTGTAGACGGGTATTTTTTATTTGCAGCTGAAAGCATTCTAACTGTTGTAAATAGGATCATATCGCTTGGATTATTTTGAACGTGCTCTTTTCATTTAGCAATACACCATGAACATTTCCACGAGTCAGTAACTTTTGGATTATAATAGGATTTTTAATAGCTGCACTGTATTCAGTATGTTGTGAGACATTTAGGTGTTAATTTTTTTTTTTACCATGGTAAATAATAGTGTGATGACAGCTTTTTGGATACATCTTTGCATAATTATCTGGTTTAGGGATAAATTTCTTAGAGTAAAATTACTAGGTAAATAGTATATATAATATTAAGGTCTTTCCATAAATTTCCCTCCAAGACTTTGCATTGATTTATAATTATACCAACAAAGTATGAGCATGCCCATTTCCTCCCCACCCCCGTTGTAATCAACTTTCCTTATTAGCATTCTATTTTTTAATTTTTCACTGACGTATAACATATGTGTACATACAGAAAATCACACAAATCATGTCTAATGCTCACAAATTGTGCATTCCAGCTAACCAACACCCCAGTCAAGAACTAGGACCTTTCCAGCCCCAAAGTCCCCTTGGTGCATCCACCCAGCCAATCCCACCCCAGAGGCAACCACTTCAGGTTCTATCACCACAAGAAAGTTTTCCCAGTTCTTGAACTGCATGCTAATGGAATTATATAGTATGTAGATTTTGATGTCTACTCCATTTAATCATCATTATATCTGAGATTCACCCATATTGTTGACTATAGTTTGCCACTTGTGTTGCTGTGTGGTGTTGCCTGGTAGGAATATACCAGTGATCCGTTTCACTGTTGATGGACATTTAACTTTTGTCCAGTTCTTGGTTATTTTGAACAAAGCTACTATAAACATTTTTGTACATTTTTAAAAATTTATTTATTATTTTTTGGGGGGTACACCAAGTTCAATCATCTGTTTTTATACACATATCCCCATATTCCCTCCCTCCCTCAACTCCCCCCCCACCCTCCCTCGAGTCCCTCCCACCCTCCCCATCCCAGTCCTCTAAGGCATCTTCCATCCTCGAGTTGGACTCCCTTTGTTATACAACAACTTCCCACTGACTATCTATTTTACAGTTGGTAGTATATATATGTCTGTGCTACTCTCTCGCTTCGTCTCAGCTTCCCCTTCACCCTCCGCCCCCTCCAAATCTCGAGTTCTCCAGTCCATTCTCTGTATCTGCGTCCTTGTTCTTGTCACTGAGTTCATCAGTATCATTTTTAGATTCCGTATATGTGAGTTAGCATACAATATTTGTCTTTCTCTTTCTGACTTACTTCACTCTGTATGACAGACTCTAGGTCTATCCACCTCATTACATATAGCTCCATCTCATCCCTTTTTATAGCTGAGTAATATTCCATTGTATATATATGCCACATCTTCTGTATCCATTCATTTGTTGATGGGCATTTCGGTTGCTTCCACGTCCTGGCTATTGTAAATAGTGCTGCAATAAACATGATGGTACATGTTTCTTTTGGGATTATGGTTTTCTTTGAGTATATGCCCAGAAGTGGGATTACTGGATCATATGGTAGTTCTATTTGTAGTTTTTTAAGGAACCTCCAAATTGTTTTCCACAGTGGCTGTACCAACTTACATTCCCACCAACAGTGCAGGAGAGTCCCCTTTTCTCCACACCCTCTCCAACATTTGTTGTTTTGTGATGATGGCCATTCTGATTGGTGTGAGGTGATACCTCATTGTGGCTTTGACTTGCATTTCTCTGATGATGAGTGATGTTGAGCATCTTTTCATGTGTTTGTTGGCCATCTGTATGTCTTGTTTGGAGAAATATCTATTGAGGTCTTCCTCCCATTTGTGGATTGGGTTATTTGCTTTTTTGGTATTAAGCTGCATGAGCTGCTTGTATATTTTGGAGGCTAATCCTTTGTCTGTTAAAAATATGGAACGCTTCACGAATTTGCGTGTCATCCTTGTGCACTGGCCATGCTAATCTTCTCTGTATTGTTCCAATTTTAGTATATGTGCTGCCAAAGCAAGCACCATTTTTGTACATTTTTTTGATGGACATGTGTATACGAATATCTTTTGGGCAGTTACTTACGATTCACATTGCTGGATGATGGGATAGGTGTACATTTGACTTTATACAAAATTTTCAAAGAGTTCTCCAAAGTAATCATATCAATTTACTTTCCCCGAGCCAATATATGAGAGAGTCCCAGCTGTTCCACATAATTGACAACACTTAGTATTGTCAAGCTTTATTTTTACTCATTTTAGAGGATGTGTAGTAGTGTCTCATAGTGGCTTTAATTAGCTTTTTCCTGATGAATAAGGGTGTTGAGCACCTCTCATGTTTATTGGCCGTTTGGATAGACTCTCTTATGAAGTGCTTAAGTTTTGTGCCCAATGTTTAATTGGTTTGGAAGGGCTTTGTTTTATTTATTTTTCAGATTAATATATGTTGTGAATATCTTCTTCCAATATGTGGTGACTTGCTTTTTCACTCTCCTGATGTCTTTTAATGAATAGAAGTTCTCAATTTTAATGAAGTCTATTTTCATGGTTCATGTTTTCTGCGTTCTGCTTAAGAATTTGTTTGCTTATCCCAAAGTCATAAAGATATCCTTCGTTGTTTTCATCTAAAAGCCTTGTTGTTTTGTCTTCCACGTTTAGATCCATGATCCATTTCAAATTAATTTTGTACTGTATAAGGTAAGGATCAAGGTTCATTTTTACCCACATGGATAGCCAAGTGATGTAAGAACGTTAGAACATTTATTTTAAAAGCATCCTTTACCCCCTGAAATGCAGTGGCCTCTTGTCAAAAATCAGTTGACCGTATAAATGTGGGTCTGTTGCTGACTCTATCCTACTTCATTCTTCTATTTGTTTATCCTTGCGCCAAAACCTTATAGTCTTCTTAATCATTGTAGCTTCATATTTAAGTATTAATGTCTAGTCGTGTGAATCCGCCAACTTTGTTCTTCAAGACCATTTTGGCTATTTTGGTTTCTCTGCATTCCTATGCATATTTTAGAATCAGATTTTCAATTTTGAGTGAAATGACCGGCACTGAATCTATCAGGAGAGATACTGGTATTTGGAGAGAAACATTATTGAGTCTTCCAAACAATAAATATGTAAGGTCTATCCATTTTTATGTCTTATTTAATTTCTCTTAACAATGATTTATAGTTTTCAGTGTAGATATCTTACAATTTTTCATTGTTTTTATTCTTAAGCATTTGATTTTTAAAATCCACTTATTAATGGTGGTTTTTAAATTTCTATTTCCAACTTGTTTTAATATTATATAAAGATGTAATTAATTTACAAAAAGTCACCTTGTTTAAACAACTTTTCCAGCTTTGCTTATTAATTCTAATAAGCTGTTCATAGATCCTTTTGAATTTTTGACATACACCATCCTATGTCATATGTGAAAAGTGGTAGTTTTACTTTTTCTTTTATAATCTCGTACCTTTTAATTTTTTTCTTGCCTTATTTCACTGGCTAGGATCTTCAGTATAATGCTGAATAGAAGTAGTGAGAGTAGGCTTCCTTGTCTTGTTCCTAATATCAGGGGAAAGCATTCACTCTTTCACCATTAAAAGATGTCAGCTGAGTGTTTTTGTAGATATCAGTTTAGAGTAAGGAAGTTCTTTTCTATTCCTATTTTTCTGGTAGGTTATTATGAACAAGTCTTGAATTTTGTCAAATAATATTTGTGTATATATTGAGATGATCATATAATTTTTCTTTTAAATTCTGATAATGTGGTAAATTGCATTGAAAGCCTGTTCATTAACCTTGCATTCTTGTAATAAACACCACTCGCTCATGATGTATTAATGATCCTTTAGTATCTTTAGATGTAATTTGCAAATTTATTTTATTCAGGATTTTTACATTTATATTTAAGAGAGATATTGGCCCATGATTTTCTTTTTCTTTCTTGTAATATATAGATCTTCCCCAACTTACAATGGGGTTACATCTCAATAAAGCCATCATAAGTTGAAAATGCCATAAGTTAAAGATGCATTTAATACACCTAACCTATTGGACATCGTAGCTTAGCCAAGCCTCCTATAAATGTATTCAGAACACTTACGTTAGCCTGTAGTTGGGCAAAATCATCTAATACAGAGCCTACTTTATAAGAAAATGTTGACTATCTCATGTCAACATTTTATTGAGTACTGTGCTGAAAGTGAAAAATAGAATGGTTGTCTGGTACAGAGTGGTTTTAAGTATATCCGTTGTTTGCCCTCGTGATCGCGGCTGACTGCGAGCTGAGGCTGCCACTGCCCAGTGTTACAAGAGTGCGCAGCACCACGTATCACTACTCCAGGGAAAGCTCAAAATCCAAAATGCAGTTTCTCTGAATGTATATTGCTCTTGCACCACCATAAAGTCAACAAAATTGTAAGTCAAATCCTCAGAGTCAGGAACTGTCTGTGTAATAAAATGTTAGACTTTGTTATCACAGTTATGTCAGTTTTACAAAAAACAAGCTTGGAAGTGTTTTCTCTTTATTTTCTGAAAGAATTTATATAATATTGTTTCTTCCTTAAATATTTGGAAGAATTTACCAGGAAAGATATCTGGTCCCAGAGGTTTCTTTGCAGGGAGATTTTTAATTGAAGATTCAATTTTTAAAAATAAATATCAGATTACAAGATTTTTCACTTTTTCTTGTATGGTAAGCTACGCTTTCTTTCTTGCACTAGCTAGAACTATCAGTACAATGTTGAATAGAAGTGTCAATAGTAGATATTCTTGGTTTGTTGCTGATTTTGGAGGAAAAACATTTGGTCATTCATCAGTATGAAATTAGATAAAGAAGGCTATCTATCTATTGACTATACAGTCTGTCTGTCATCTGTCATCTATCTCTATCTATCTGGATCCAGATCTTCTTTACCAGATGCAGTAAGTGCCCACCTATTGCTAATTTGACGAAATTTTTTTTTAAATCATGAATGCGTGTTGAATTCTATCAAATTCTGTTAACAGAGTGAACAACAGGTACAGTGATTGCTTTTGAAATGTTAAAACAAACATTATTGAGAAGAACCTCTCTTGCTCATGACATATCATCATTTTTATATGTTGCTGAATTACATCTGCTAATATTTTTGCTTTTTAGTAGATTTTATATTTTGAGGTTTAGACTTAGAGAAAAATTGAAAAGATGGTACACCGTGTTCTTATGTGCACCTCACCCAGTTTGCCACATTATTCATTGACATCTTATATTACCATGATAGATTTGTTACAGTTAATAAGCCCATATTAATAGTTTATTTTCTACTAAAGTCTATAGTTATTCAGAGTTTAGTTGGCCATCTTTTCCTAGTTTCATTAGGTGGAAATTTAAGCCATTGAAATGGAATTGTTCTTATTTTCTAATATAAGCAGTTAACGGCATAAATGTCTTTCTAAGCACTGCTTTTGCTATATTCCACACATTTTGAGATGTCTTATATTTATTATTCAGTCTAAGATATTTTTTTCTATAATTTCTTCTTTGACCAATGAATTATTTAAAGTTGTGTTATTTAATTGACGGTTATTTGGGGATTTTTTAGATATCTTATTATTGCTAATATCCAATTTAATTCCATTGTTGACAGAGACACAATTTGTAAGATTTCAACCTTTTGAAATCTTTTGAGGCTTTTCTAATGGTGTATGGTTGACCTTGGTGAGTGCTCTGTCTGCCCTTGCAAAGAACATGCTTTTTGTTTTTTTGTTTTTGTTTGTTTGTTTGTAGTTGTTTGGTGTAGTAGTCTATAAATGACAATTAGATCAAAGTACTTTATAATCTTATTCATATTTTCTATATTTTAACTGAGTTTTGGTCTGTTTGATCCCTCAGTTTCTGAGAAAGAAGTGTAACGTCTCCAAACCCGATTGTAGGCTTTGCTATTTCTCCCTTTAGTTTTGTCAGGCTTTTTATTTTTTTCTTTTAATTGAAGCTGTGTAATTAGGAACACACATGTCTATAATTCAGCGCTTTTGACACTGTGACATGTTCTTTATCTCAGCTGATATTGCTTTTTTTAAAATATATTTGATCTGATTTAATATTACTGCTTCCAGCTTTCCATTGCTTGCATGGTCTATCTTTTTGTACCCTTTTACTTTCACCCTAACTGTATCTCTGCACTGAAAAAGTGCCTCTTCTATGTAGCACATAGTTGGTTCCTGCTCTTTTAGTCAGTCTGATAAGCTCTGCTTTTTAACTGGAGTATTTAATTCATTTGCATTTAACATAATTATCGATATAGTTGAATGGAGGTGTATCCATCTTGCTGTTTAGTTCCCATTCGTCCTGTGCATCTTTGCTCCTGTTTCTCCTTTCCTGTCTTCATTCGAGTTAAACATTAAGAAAATGATCTTTTAATTTTTCTATTGAGCTTTTAGCTAAGCCTCTTTGCATTATTTTATAGTATGCACTCTAGGGATTTCAATGTGCAGCCTTGTGTTATCAGCAATATCGTATCACATCAAAGGTAAGAACTTTGTAACAGTGTCCTGGTTGTGTTGCTTTTATTATATATGTTACAACTATATCATCATAAACTCCATAATACACTGTTATGACTTTTGCCTCAATTTTATGCCTTTTAAATAAATTAAGAGAATAAAATATGTTTTTTATTTAATAAATACTTACATGTTTACCATTTGGGGAGTTCATTCCTTCCTGTAAATCTAAGTTTCCTTCAGATGTAATTTCCCTTCAGCCTGAAGAACTTATTTTCGTATTTCTAGTAGAGCAAGCAGGTCTGCTGTCACTGAATTCTCCCAGCTCTTATTTACTTGAAATATCTATTTTCCATGTTTAAAGGATATTTTTTTTGGATATACAATCCTGGATTTATTATTTTTTCACTCTTTAGTGAAATTATTTTTAAAATAGTTTTCTAAAAATACTTTGTTCAGAGCATATAATTATTACCTGAAGGAATGTTTAATTCAATGAAAGCCTTTTCACCATTACTTGATATAGAACCAAATCACACTATTTTATTTGCTGAATTTTTGTAATGCATTTTAATAACTGTCATGCAGGTTTCCTTTTTTTTCAATATTTTATTGGGCACTGATGATTTATTCCTCCAGGTAAACTTTAGACTTACTTTACTGTGCTTCAAAAAAAAAAAAAAAAAAGCCCAATGGGACGTTGACTGGAATTTCATTCCATTTGTAGATTTCCAGGGGTGATTTTTGGTATCTCTAGAATATTGGTACTTTCTTCCTGTAATGATATGTGCCTCCATTGGCTCCCGTCAGATTTTCTGCTGTTCACTCCAAAACTACATTTTGTAATTTTCATCTAGATCTTACTCACATTTCGTAAAATTCATCACAAAGTATTGAAGTATCGATATTTGGCAATTAAAAGAAACGTTTTTATAAGAATTGGTGCATAATCTGTCTTCTTTTTTTTTCACAAGTGCTAAAAGTTGGATTTACCATATTTACTTGCTCATGGCTCTGTCAGTTGGGATCTAGCCATAAAAACAGAAACCACACTAGTTTATGACAGAATGAGAAATACAGAGAGAATTGGTGAATCAGGTCCTAGATGACTGAAAGGGCAGAACAGAAACTCTGAGGAAACACAGAGATGGTCACTTGGGGAAACATCTACCCTCCTTGGGGCGGGGGAGGTGGCGGGAAGAGGTTTTTTGGAGGAGGTGTTGCACAGGGCTGGGATTCAGACCTCTTTGGAGTAAATGCTGCTCGGACAGTGCTGGCATCTCCAGAGCTCAAAGGGGGGAGCTCTGCATAGCTGTCACTGAGGCTTCTGGGAGAGGGTGCTGGTTGGCTGCTAAGGGCACCTCACATAGCTGGGACGCTGACTCCTAAGGAGATGGTTTCTTCCCTCTTTGTTTCTGCCTTGGGAACGAAGATTTCCAAATAAGCAGAGTTCAGATTCGTGGGGACAGGAGCAGGAATTCTGCAAGTGGTTATTAGGTATAAGAGTGAGACGAGCCACTTCCCCTCAGTGTTTCCTGGCCCAGTTACTGTGGACCGGGGTGGGGAAATACCTTACATTGATTGGTGAGTGAAAGCGTATTCTGCCTCCTGTTAAGACAGAACCTCAACCTTTCAGGATGCTTTCTCTCAAGTAGCATTAACTGAATATTCTGAAGGCCCTTCCACTTGCCAGTTAGGCTCCCAGCTTCCGGATGATGGAGTATATGAGGAGACTAGTGACTCCCCCAGGCCCAAGTCCATGGCTGCTCTTTTGCTGTGCATCTTGGTCAGAAGCAATGTTGGGTGGAAAATCATGATGACAAATAAGGCATTCCATCAGTCCAGAGGTGGCAGAAATATTGTAAGCAAAGAAGGCGAGTAAATATCCAGAATATTGACTTAATAAGAACAGTGAGGTAATTACACTGGGAAAGAGAGAGCGAGCTCGCGTGCACGTGTGTGCGTGTGTGTGTGTGTGTGTTTGAGAGAGGGGAGAACTTGGGGTAGATTATAAGAAAGATAAATCTTCATCTTCCATCATAGTAAGTCAAAGATGATGTCTAAAATTAGGAAATCAAGAACTAGGACAGTAAGCAGGTTATTTAGAAATCTGGAGATTAACGGAAGAAACACCAAAAGCATTTGAAGTAGCTGCTCATGGAGAGTGGATCAGAAGAGAGGAGCCTGCTGGGTTTTGTTGAGTCTTAGAGAACCATTTGACATTTTAAAAAAGTGACGTATTACTTTGATTAAAATTACAGTCATGTAAATAGAATAAGGAATCTGACTTTTAGGTTTGAGTTGAGGTTGTCATTTCCAAGATGTCTGTTACCTAAGGACCATAATGGTTTCTGTGCTAATCAGAAAAAGGCACTACAGGACTTCCCTGGTGGCGCAGTGGTTGAGAATCTGCCTGCCAATGCTAAGGGACGTGGGTTCGACCCCGAGTCCAGGAAGATCCTTTATGCCGCGGAGCAACTAAGCCCGTGCGGAGCAACTAAGCCCGTGCGCCACAAAGATTGAGCCTGTGCTTTAGAGCCCGTGCGCCACAACTATTGATCCCGTGCGCTGCAACTACTGAAGCCCGCATGCCTAGAGCTCGTGCTCCACAGCAAGAGAAGCCACCAAAATGAGAAGCCAGTGCACCACAACGAAGAGTAGCCCCCGCTCTCTGCAACTAGAGAAAGCCCGTGCGCAGCAATGAAGACAAATATAAATAAATACAACACAGCCAAAATAAATAAAGAAATAATTTTAAAAATTAAAAAAAAAAAGAAAAAGGCGCCCCTTCCTTGGAGCACTTTACTGCCCTCTGCTGGAAAACTGAAGGAATACCTCTGCAAACGGGCCAGCGGCTGGGACTTGAAGGCGCCCGCTGGGTTACGCTGTGCGTTGGATTAGGACGTGGCATTGCGTGCCGCTGATTTGGGACACTTTGACCAGGCCTTGGTCTACAAGCCGGTGAGCTCCTTGTGCCCAGGTGACCAGAACAGAGGGACCTGTCCTCCGTCTGGGTGCTGTCACCCACAGTTTAGGAAAGAACCCCTTGGTGTACCAACCTACCAGATGCTTGGGGTCGGGTGGTGCCTTGCATTCAGGGGCTTTTTCCAGATTGGCCTCATCTGCAATGTCCAGAAATTCCTCAAAATCCAGAGCGTGCAGTTCTTTTCCTTATTTGAATCCGCCCGCCCTCCCCCACTCCCCTCCACAACTGTACGTTTTCTCGGCGATTCCAGTCATGGCTGGGATGAGAGGAGGGGACCTCAGTACCTACATCTTACCCAGGCCTGCACTTTTCTAGCTCCAACGCTCGGCCTCTCCTTCTTGGCTCTGGTCTCAGAAGTGCTCGTGTTTCCTGGGGAAGAAGCTGCCCCCTAGAAAAGGGGACAGGAAATTCTTCCCGCTCATCTCAGCCTTGCCAAGGTTGTACGCCCTGCCCTCCAGGGATGTGTGCAGGCAAAGGGCGTACCCCACAGCAGTGATGGAGAGATGCAGACAAGGGCCGCTTCGGTCGCCGAGTTTTCCTGCTCTAGAGTCCTGACCCATGGACAGCCAGTCACCACACCTGGACTGAGAACAGTCTTACCCGCCCACCCCCCAGTGCGTCCAGATGAGAGGCAACTTGGGGCAGGCCTGGTCGCTGGAGCAGGGAGGTGACATCCTTGGACAGGGCTTAGAGAGCAGCATGCAATCAGAGAGTCAGAAAAGGGAGCAACTTTCTGAGGCCATCTAGGGCCTGGATCCCTCTACCCTTCCCCACCAGGGGGTCTGCAGCTCACTGTCTGTTGAAGCAGGCCCTGCTGTCTCTGGGAGGATCCGACAGACGCCTTCCCCATCCTTCAGCTGCCTCACTCCATCTCCCATGTCTTGGTCTTGGTTCTGGCCCAGGTTCCATCCTCCCATGATGACCTCCAAGCATTTGAGGGGAGGGAGACGGTCCCTCCGGAGTGGTCTCCTCTCTTGGGAAGGTTGACTCATTAGGACTCCTCCAGCTCAGCTTATACTAGCTTAGGTAAAACAAGGGGAATTTACGGGTGCCACCCTGGGATGGCCACGGTGCTGCTGGGTCTAGGAGGGTCAACGCTCTGTCTCTGGGCTTCCCCTTCCCTGGCCATACTGCTTTCGCTCCCAGGCAGGGTGGGAACGAGGTTCCTGGCACGGCTCAGACTCTGTCCTTCTCGAAGCAGAAAGAGACGATCTCTCCTGATGGCCATAGGGCACCGGTCAGTGTTAGCTACAGTTTCAGAGAGACTGAAATTGGAGGTGGCTCTAAAAGGGTGTCTGTGCACAGGTCAGAGGTGAAAAGTCAGAGATCTAGTCTACCTGAGGGGTGGGAGCCAACCTTTTCAAATTTCCAGGTTTGAGTGCTCTGAGGTCCATGGCAGTGAACCCGGCTGTCTACGAAGTCACAGGATGAGCCTGTCGTCTTCCTGGAGAGTCAGTTTTCTTCAGTGGAAGTAATTTAAGGCACTATTTTTAGATTTACACAAGAACGGAAACATCATGGAGCAGAATGCAGAATCTGTAATTTTGAAACAAGACCCAAGACTTCGAAGAAATTTCACACTGTGTCAGCTGCTTTGGGCTGGCTGCCTGGGCTGCAAGGTAGACTTGTTCATTCTTGCATGAGCAGGCATTCCGGGGGGAGCTGAGAAAGTTCCAGAGGAGAGGCCTTGGGACCCACAGTCTGAGGGGCACTGGGCCTGGGTCTCCGCTCAGCTGCACGGCAAACCTGAGAAGAGATGGGTCCAAAGACTTCAAAGACAGCTGCCCCGGTGGGTCCCGGCTGTGCACCACCATGCGCTCCTGCCGGCACCAGCTCAGGCTCAAGCTCAGCTCCCTGGATGTGCAGACCCACCAGGAGGACATAACTGCCTCTAGAACCCGGACCCAGGGGCAGGAGCCAGAGCCCAGGCAGAGTGAGGGATCCTCGGGACCCCACCAGGACATGCCGGCCGAGAAGTGCAGGAAACAGTACTGACTCCTCCTGGCAGCTTTTCACGGGGCTGTGGGAACATGGGCAGGGTGACCCCTGAAACATTTGACTCTAGAAGCTCTTGGGACCAACCAATCAGGGTAGACTCCAGCCTCAAGCCTGAGCAGGGTCCTGGACCAAGGTCACCCCTCAAGGTGCTGGACCATGTGGGGACTTGGGGATCCCAGATAAGAGGCCAGGGTAACTGAAGCAGTGGGGAGCACTCGGGGGCACTGGGACAGCAGGTCTTTATCAACTGGTAGGGACATGTTCTGATGTCCTAACAACCTGGACAGCTGTCCTGGTTGCAAACCAGCTGTGCATGTGGGTCTGATCTGGCAAGATTAGGACCCAAAGCCAGCCCATGTTTATTGAGCACCTATTTTGTGCCAGGAACTCTGCTGGGAGACTTCGTGTGTATAACCTACTTTTATGTTGACAAGAGCACACAAATTCACCAACACATAGTAAGATTACAGAGGATTAATACGGAAACAGAAAAGAAGTCAGTCAGCAAACCCGACAGGTAGAATCCCAACCCCCCACCTCCCGGTCCACCACTCAGCAAGGGGCTGGATATTTCCTTAAAGGCAGATGGCGTGACAGCTGAGCCGTCTGCTCCTGGCATCCCCTTTCCCCTCTCTGTTCTGGCTCATCAGTTCCCCAGATTTAGTTCTCCTTAGAATCACTCCACGCGGCTGCACATGCAAAACCATGTGGATTCACATTGTGGGGGAGGAATGGAGGGGCTTTCAAGGGTAGTTTTGTCTGTACTCAGTTTTTGCTTTACTGATTTAGAATTTGCCCTAAAATAGCCTATGGCTCTATGACTAAAATTATCCCCATTTTGCAGATAAGAAAGTGAAGCTTGGAGATGTCATCTGTCCAAGGTCACATAGATGATGGAGACCAGCATCAAGTCAGGAGTGTCTGACCCCGTGACCTTGTGCCTAGCCATGTCAGCAATGCCTAGCCTTTGAGTTCCATCATTTACTGAGATATTCAGAAAAACCTGGCGGCCCCAGCACAGACCTGATGGAGCACTTTCTATCTTGGTGCTTACATGTATGTGTCACTGCTCAGCTGAGGTTCCCAGGACCCTAACCCCAGGTGGGTACCCATGGGACACGACCTTCTGCCAGCTGCGCTTACCTAAACAACAAGGCCATGTATAGCCCGCCAATCAGCCACACTCAGGGACAGAAACAGTTCTGGCTTTTGGCTTTAACAGACCTGCTGCATTTCTCCTCCTGGAACCTCATTCCCGGAGCCTGCACTCTGCTCTGGACGGGCTTCCCTGCTTATAGTCATCCACTCAGAGCTCCATCTCCTGTCCCCCCTGCAGGACTGGCAGGTAGCCCAGTGCCGAGCTGCCTGGCTTCTGGCAGTTTAGAGTTGCATATTGGAAAGTACAGGCCGGTGCTTTTTCTCTAAAAGCATTGGCTCCGGACGAGGTGGCGTGGCAGATGGACTTTCTAAAGGTAGACGCAACGATATCTCCTATCCACATGTTCTCCTACAGCGTGATCCTGACACCACTGCCAACACGTGGTGGAGCATATGACCAGGGCAGACCTTTGTAACTACTTCAACTAGCAGAGTATGGTAGGCGATGCTGTGTGACTTCTGAGGCTGGATCTGAATAATGCCCTGCCCTTCTGCCTCTATCCTTTGGGACACTCACTCTTGGAATCCAGCCGCCATGTTGTGGGGAAGCCCAAACTAGCACATGCAGAAAGACCTCAAAGTCCTAGCCAACAGCTGGTGTGGGCCACCAGATCTGTGAGCGAAGGCGCCTGTGATGATTCCCACCTCTGCCTTCAAGTCTCCCAGCCGAGGCCCCGGGCGTCGTAGAGCAGAGACAACTGTCTCCACCAGGTCCTGCCCAAATGTCTAACCTACAGGATCCGTGATGGTAACTAGCTGGCTGTCTGATGCACTCAGTTTGGGGTTGGTCTGTAACATAGCAATACGGACTAAATCAGGTAGATAGTGACAAAAGCAACAAAGGAAAGAGTTAACTTGCCCCAGCCTGCTACGGGGTCAGAGGAGGCAAGACCAGAGAGGAGCTGGAAGCCAATCCCTGCACCCTGGGGCACCCCAAGAGATGCCAGGGCCTCCAAGGGGAATGACTTCATGGTATACCAAAAAGATGGACCCCAAGCTGGGGCTGCCAACCTGGGCAGAAACTCCTGAGCCCAGGTGGGCCCAGGAGCACAGGACCTCCTGCCTCCATGGACCAGGTGCATTTGGACTGTGATACCCTCCAGAGGCCCTGTCCCAGTCTTGGGCACTGCAGAAACCTCTACTCTGTGTGACCCCAGGTGGAGAACATTCAATCATGGGTAAGCCCAGGAGGAGGAGGGACTCAGAAGAAACTTCGGAAGGAAACTTGAGATGGGTGATTTCGTGCACACCTGAGTTTGTGGAGTAAGAGCCTGACAGGGCCATGGGCTCTGTGTTGCCCAAAGGAAATTGTGTTAGAACGTTCTGCCCCGAGCCAACCTGACCTCATGGTCCGAGATGCTTGACCCTGACCCAAGAAGAGACCTTTGTCCTGTTTACTCTGTAGCCTTGGGGCTTAGTGACAGGCACTCAGAGATGCTCTTCCCAGAGCAGAGGGCTTCTGGGGGGAGCCATGAACTCCCTGGCTCCCTTCAAGCAGAGGCTGGCACAGCCCTGAGGGAGGGGGAGGCAGGATCAGAGACGGAAGCCTTGTCCTGGCATTTCTTACCATGGCCACCAGGTGGCAGGCCAGGGCCACACGGGGCTGCTGCGACAGGCCATCCTAGAGGTGACCTGGGACTGGGAAGCCCAGTTTCCTCCACGGGCTTTGGAGTCACCACGGCAGGGAGGAGGGGCAGCAAGGCCAACTGCAGCTGTGGGGGGGCCAAGGCTGTTACCCTGATCTGAAGTAACCAAAGGGCTATCATGTGTTCCAGGGCGCCCCCCACCCCCCCATCCTTTCAGCCTCACGCATCATCCTATTTAATCTGTAGCACTAAGGTTTCCGGACTGGCCTTAGGACCCCACACTCCCACACCTTTGCTCCACGTTCCTGGGCTGCATTTAGGCCACGGCTCATCCTGGGGCTGAAGTCTAAGGTGGGAGCTGGGTAGGACCTGTAGCATCTAAGCCTCAAAGTTTCTTCATCTATAAAATGGAGATTCTTGCCTGCCTGCAGGGTCAGTAGGAGGACTAGACTGTCTTCGCCTCCACAGTGTAACGCAGCTCTCACCGTAACCCCAAGCTGCAGGAAGGGCCCATATTCTCATCCCCATTTTACAGGTGAGGAAACTGACCCCCATGGATGAGAAGCAGCTCATCTCCCATCACGCAGCAGAGCCTGGATGTAGACCCAGATCTGCCCTGGATCTCTCCCCGACCCCACCCTCCCATGCTGCCCTCCACCCCCGTCCCATCAGTGGACTGCTTGGCCCTTTCTCATCTGCTCTGTTGAGGGGGACCCCTCTGGTACCTCGTGACCCAGAAGATCCAGGTCTTCTGGGAACCTGTGGTCAACACCTGAACCTGGTGCTTTGCTGGGCACAGTGGCCCTTGGGCCTGCCCAGACAACTGTGGTGACCTGGGCCCTGTGCAGCCCAAGCTAGCTTGAGGGCAAGGCCCAGGAAGAAAAGTCTAGGGAATGGAATTAGACAATCTGGAGCACTTTTCCACCAAGCCTCAATTTCTCAACTATAAAATGTAAGTCAACTTACAGGATTGCTGTAAAACTAGAAGCATAGCTATATTTGCAAGCACTTGGTGACAGCAGCAGTAACCCTCACTGCATCCTTATTGTGTGCTGGACTCCAAGCTAAGCCCCTTTCCTACACAGTCTCACTTAGTCCTCATGAAAATCCTGTAAGGTTGATATTATTATTGTTTATATTGTATTTTTATTGAAATACAACATATAATGTACACAAGCCTTACGTGTATAGCTGGATGACTTTTTACAACTACATAACCACCACCGTTACAGAGATCATTTCCAGCATCCTTGAAGCCCCCTTCAAGCATCTCAGTCAATGCATCACCAAAAGTAACACTATAAAGTTGAGGTTATTTATACCCATTTTACAGATGAGTAAACTGAGGCCCAGAGAGGGTCTGTGCATAACTGCCATGAGTTGGGACCAAGATTAGTCTGTCTCTCACCAAAGCACATGGTGATGCATATGGGCTATAAAGCACTTTACTTCTTCTTCCTCTTCTCACCCCTCTTCTATGTTCCCTCCTCTTCCTCTGCCTCAAACGTTTCCTCCTCTACCACTTCCCCCCACAGCCTCTTCGTGAGGGCCCCCTGTTGTCATTTCACAGATATACCACCAGATGGAGCCAAAGGACCAACTGCAGAACCAAGGCTGGCCTCTAAGGACCTGGAGACCTGGGGCTTGGCGGATCAGGGTTTCTGCGCTTTGGGGGTGAGGGTGGGAAGTAGGGAATTCACTGGTGGTCATCCTGGGCCCTTCCCAGCAGACATGGCAGAGGTGACCCAGGCCCCAATCCACTGACACCGAGGCAGACAAAAGGATAGAGATGCAGACTAGGGCTCAGAGATGAACGTTCTAGTGTTACCCCGTCATGCACTCTGAGTCAGCTGCCTGCCCAACCTCAGGGGTGGTCTTTTCCTTCTACAAGATAAACTCTTGTCTTTGTATTTGTTATTCCCTGCACCTGGCATGCACTTCCCTCCACAGTCGGCCCATCCAATCAGCCAGCCTAAGAAGCCCAGCTGAATTACTGCGATCCCCAGGAAGGCTTCCCTGACTGTGTCCTCATTGAATTGGTTATCTTGGCTCTCCCCTGTGCAATGGCTCAGTGAGAGGGAGGCTTACCACGAGGCTCTTGGTGGTCTTCTATCCCTCTTGCTGGGAGTGGCTGGATGGTAGAGGGTAGGTGATACGCCTGGGTCCCTGCTCCGCCAGCTTGTGCCTTCCTCATCTGTGTCCCGCTGGCATCCACCACCCTCAGCCTCCGGAAAGTCAACCTCACAGAAGGCAGGTCAGGAAGAGCCCTCAGGGCTCGCTAATCACACAATGGCCCAGGTCACCCAGCATCTCGGCAAGAAGACTCTGGCTCAGCCCTGCCTAGAGCGCCAGCTAGGGCTCCCCAGAAGGACTTACAGGATCCTCCCAGATCTAAGGACCTGGTCACATGGGAAGTTCTTCTCTAGTTCCTTCCTCTGAAGGAGCAGACTCACCAGGGACTTCTCTCCCCCAGCAGGAATCTGTGGGGCAGTGGGAAAAGGGGTCTGGAGAGGTTGCCTTCCCTGGCTGAAGTCCTGTGGGGCCCCCGCCCAAGCCCTAGCGAATGCCCACTTGTACCCCTGGTGGGAGACACTAAAGCTGTTGAGAGCCCAGCATTTGGAGTCAGACAGTCTTGAGTTCAAATTCCTTCTCTGCCTCTTATCACGGGCATGACCTTGGCCAAATTCTTAAACTTCAGAAGTTTCTGAATCTGAGACATGGGAATGAGAACAGTTTCTACCTGGCCCAGTTGCGCACATTCAGTGAGGGAACACGTGCAAAACTCACAGTGCAGGCCTGGCGCCATAGGTGTTGGATTAAAGGCAGTTCCATCATGGTTGTTGGTTGCGCTAAATTCAGTCCCAGGGAGAGGGCTCTGTCTGTACAGAGATGGGCTGCCTGCTGGCGCGTGGGTGCTGATTGGCTGATGGGTTTGCAAATGAATCTGTGATGTCACCAAACACAGACCTATGGAGGAGGGGGCCGCTGCTCAGGGCCATCTCACCAGCCAATCGCGGCAGCAGGGCAGCAGGTGTTGAGCACCTGCGGGGGTGTTGGGGGGCTGGGGGCGTGGCTTGTCCTGGAAGGGGAGGGAGGAAGGGGGAGGCAGAGGAGGGGTGGTATCGTTGATTGAGAGCTCTGGACTACCAGTCTGGAGACCTGGGCTCCAAGCCTGACCCCAAAGATGAAGAGCTGTTTGGACAGGTTGTGCAAAGACCAGTTTCTTCATCTGTGACGTGGAGGTGGCCTCTCTGCCTATTTCCCTCATGGAATGGGTGTAGGGTCAGATGAGCTGATGGATAGGATAGGGTTCTGAAAGCTGCTCTGAACATGTGAGGCACTAAACTCAGTCTCCTGGATCCTAGGGGCAAGTGGCCAGTCTGTACAGCTGAGGGTTTGCTCCTTTAATCACTCAAACTTTCAAACCTCCTTTTAGCCTTTGGATGAAAATGTTTTTAAATATATAATCTATTTCCCTCCTTTATTAAACAGAGTATCCTTTAACCTAAATTGTACTGATGCTTTTGAAGTCTACCAAATGATGCCACTTTATTGAGCTCTTTTAAGAAAGTTTTGGCCTCAGTGTCGGCTGTCATTCTTCACTGCTCTCAGTGTACCTGCCTCTTAACAGTTCTTCTCCCATGCTGGAAAACTTTCTACTTCTAATCTGCTGTGGATTTGCAAATCAGACCCTTGACTCTGTCAGAATTGCGTGTAAAGTAAGAGTAACTGGCTCCTGAGCAAGAAGGCCATGGGTAAAGTGCCTGAGCTTGAAGGTAGGCTATCTCCGACAGCTGCTTCCTCACTCCTGGTCTTGGCTGTGAACCCAGGAGACATGGGGTCAGAGCCTGCAGTCTTAGCCATGAGTTGTCCTCCTCAAGGGCTCTTGTGGTCATGCCATCCACTCCTTTGCCCCACCCAAACCTCCCCTTGCAGAACAACTGGTGTTCTGCAGCAGCCCGCTGGCTGGACATCCCACCTACGAATGGTCCCTTGTCCAATCCATCCCCAAAGCACTGCCAGCCATTTTCCAGAGGACAAATCTGATCATCTGCCTTCAGTACTTGAAACCTTTTGCTGTCTCCGCAGAGTTTCAGAATAGAACCCAACTCCCTAGCTTAGTACAACACTCCCCAAGGTCTCACCTTTGGGGACCCCTCTAACCTCTCCTTCCGACACCTCCCTGCTCCCACCCCCTTTGCTGTAGCCACAAGGAACCGATATGGGATGCTATGTTTCTCTGGCTTTATATCGGTTATTCTCTCTTCCACTTCCTCACTTCCCCTTAGCTGGGAAAATTCAGCCCAGGTGTCACCTCCTCCAGAAATTCTCCACTGCCTCCTTCTAGGCTTATCCAAATGCTTCCCCCACCACTACCTCATAGACTGTGGTAGTGATTTAAGTCACTGATTCTGGAGCCTGACCAGCTGGGTGCAAATCCCAGCTCTGCCTCTTCATTGCCGTGTGACCCTGGGCAAGTCCCCTCCCCTGGTTTCCCCACCTGTACAATGGGACTAAGAGCAGTAGTTAGCTCACTTGCATCATCAAGTGTCCAGCTTCCAGGGCCATGCCTGACACATCATAAGCACCCACTTAGTGCGAGCCATTTGCAAGCATTTTGCTTATCTCTCTTGTAATCCCTGGTTTCCAGTCTCCCCCACCAGCCCCAAGATCTTGAGGGCAAGTACCATCATTATTCATCTGCAGTCTTCCTCCTCAGTATCTGGTGCAGAACCAGGCGCAGAGCAGCTGCTCAGTAACAAACAGCCAAATGAATGGATGGAAGTCAAGGGCAACATTGGCTGGGAGGGTCCCTTTGCAGCGCAACTGAACATGCAGCACTGTGTGAATGGGTTTTTCCTGATGTACGTCTTCTCCCTGGAACCAGATGGTAGGCCCCCGGGGATGTGGGAGCAAGACTGTCCCTTCCGGTGGCTATAGTGCCGGTCACTGAGGCCTGGGTGGGTACCCAGAAAGGGGATCTGGGGTACTGTCCATGGTGCTGAAGAGAACTGCTAAGTGACTAATTCCTCTGCCTGCGATGGATGTTGGGGGGTGGAGGCATTTGCTTCAGGGAAGCCAGGAATGGATTTTTCATCCCCAGATCTCAGCCAGCACATTTTGTTCTGACATTTTCCTGGCACCTTTGCAAATGACATGATGTTGCCTGTGCAGCTCTTTCCCCTGCTTTCAGAATTCCTTGGAGAACGGTCACATCTGCCCCTCCCCCATCCCCTGCCACCACGGCAGGCACCTCCAAACATGGCTGTATCACTAGAGACCTGGACTAATCAAGAGACTGGATCGCAAGCTGTGGCTCCACTTGCCAGCCAGCTAGCTTCATACTTTCTGCAAACTGCTTGTCTCATTTACAGGTGGTCCCAAGCCCTGGCAACCTCCTGACAGCCCTGTCCTCAAAACCCAACAAAGCAGGAAAACACTGGTCAAAAAATGGGGGTGAAAAGAAATTCAAATCTTATGCACACAGTGAGTAAAATGGTCCAAACTTTTGGACAGACACCCAAGTTAGAATCCCACTGCCTTTGTGGGACCTTGGGTGATTTTTCTCTTCCCTGAGCCTCAGTTTCCTCAGCTGTTAAATGGAAATAATACCTTCCTCAAAGGTTATTGTGAGGACACAGTTAGACAATATAGGTGAAAGGGCTGACAATTGTCCCCGGCACATAATAAATGCTCACTAAATCATAGCTATTCTCCCTCAGACTTACTTTGATAAAGAAGCCCTAGAATTTCAGAGCTGGAATGGAATCTAGTCCAATGCCTTCAGTTCACATATAAGGAAACTGAGGCTCAGCTAGGTGAAGGGACTTGTTTAAGTTCACATAGCCAGGAAGGGAGAGGACTCAGGATAGAGGGGGATCTTTAAATCTGTGAGCTGCTGGGGTGTTATAACACCAGGAAGCCAGAGTCAGAGGTATGGGCGTTGCCCACAGGATGGAGGTCAGTTGTTTTTATTTGGGTGCAGGGAAGCTCTTTGATTTAAACCTTAAAACAAAATCCCCTTGCCCCACCTTCATCCCATTTACCCTCAAGCACACTGCCAGACTGGTATCATCATCATGCCCATTTTCCAGATGAGAAAACTGAGGCACAGAGGGCAGAGGAGACCAGAGCAAGGCCACACAGCTGTCTCCCTGCCCGGACTGGCCATGAAGATCAGACAGGCGTTCCTGAGGTGGGCCTGGAAGAGGATGTGCTTTTTTTTTTCCCCTCCTGAGGGAACCAGTCCTCACATTTCCGAGTGGGAAGAAGCATCTCTGTGGAATCCAGTGCCTCTGTGATGCCACAGGCTTACAGCACAGTCTCCTCAGAAGATAATGGAAAAGATGCTGAACATCAAAACCAGTGAAACAGCTGCCTGGGAGGTGATAGGGAGCTGCTTGGCAAGCAGGGTGAGAGGATGGGCTGCAGGGGAGGCATTAGGGGCATCCGAGGGTGCCTTTTATCTCCCAGAGCACGTTACCAGGCCTGGCCAGCATCATGAAAACCCACTGGGCTCCATCCAGGCAACCTGGGCTCAGATCTGAGCCCTAGTGTTTAGAGCTTTGAGATTGAGTCACCACCATCTGAGATCCTCAGTTTCCAGGTTTGAAAAATGGGAATCACGTGTCCTACCTGAGAGTATTAAGGGGAGTGAATGAGATGGTTCCCAGGAAGCAGCCACCACAGTGCCTGGCACATAGCAGGTTCTCGATACATGCCAGTTCCCTTCTTGTCCTTCCAGCCTCACCTGTATTTATTCCTTGAGTATTTATTGAGCACTTACGGTATGCCAGACCCTATTCCAAGTCCTGATGATCTAGTGGTTAACATGGCAGGTGCTGCCAATCACACGTTTACGTTTTGCTAGGAAAAGTCAGAGAAAGAGAAGCAAATAACGAATAAGAAAATTTTAGGTATCAGTAAATGCTATAAAGGACTTTAACATTTGTTGCACTAGGGAGGGAAAGGCAGCAGCATGAGGTGGGGGGACTGGGTTGGACCCCTCTGAGGAGACGACAGTGAGCAGAGGCCTGAAGAAGGATCTGGAGGGAAGAGCATTCTAGACAGAGGGGACAGCAAGTGCAAAGGTCCTGGGGCAGACACAAGCTTGGTGCCCCGGGAAGGAAGCCAGTGTGGCTGGGGGGTAGGCAGTAAGAGAGGGGTCGCAGGAGATGAGGTGAGAGGGGTGGGCATGTGGGCCCTGGTGAAGCACTTACTTGTTTTACCTTCTGCAGTCTTGATGGACATTCAGCTCTTTTTTTTTTTTTAAGAACTTTTATTGAGATATAGTTAACATACAATAAACTGCATATATTTAGAGTGTACAATTTGGCATTTTTTTTCTTATTAGTAATGTATATATGGCAATCCCAATCTCCCAATTCATTCCCCCCCAACCCTCCCTGCTTTCCCCACTTGGTGTCCATATGTTTGTTCTCTACATCTGTGTCTCTATTTCTGCCTTGCGAACTGGTGGATGGACCTTCAGCTCTTGGTGACTTTTCTATTTTCCAGAGTCTTTTATTAGTCTGTAAAGTCAGTTTACTAGGCAGGACCTTTAACCCCAGTGATGAACTTTAAAATGTCAGAACAGGATGTGTCCTTGAGAGATGCTCTACAAATCCAAAACTCTCATTCAAATAGATCAGCTGAGAGACAGAGGCAGAAAGTGACTTCCCCAAGGTCATATCACAAGTTAGAGACTCTATCAACTAGGGTTATACACATCTGTAAGTGACAGAAATCTCCCCCAAATCAGTGGCTGAAACAAGTTCATTTCTCTCTCCAGTCAACTAAGAGAGATGAGCATCCAGGGCTGGTACAGGATCTCCATGATCATCAGGGATCCCGGTATCTCCTAATTTGCTCTGCCATCCTCGACTGTGACTTTCACCTCATGACCCAAGATGGCTGCCCCATCTACAGCCATCACATCTGTATTCCAGAGCAGAAAAGCAGAGGGTTGAAAAAGAACATACCCTTTCCAAAAAGGATGTGTCCCAGGTGTTACACTTATATTATGGCCAGAACTTAGTCAGGAGGCCAAACCTAACTGCAAAGTAGGCTGAGAAATGTAGCCTTTACACAGGACAGCCATGTGCCAAGCCCAAAATTAGGGGTGGCAATTCATCAGGAAGAAGGGGAGAACAGATAATGAGGGACAGCTGGTCATCTCTGCCACAATAACAAAGACTGAAATACACATGTCCTGACTCCCTAGTGCTCTATGCAGTACCCCTCCCCCACCTGCCCCCTCCCCCATTATGAGCAAACAGCAACCCCCGTGTAGGGGACCCCCTGGGGAGAGGGGCCTGGCGGACATAGAGGGAGGGGGAGGGGCACCAAGAGGGAGGAGCCGTGGCAGAGGGAGGCCCAGCCGCTCGGCCCGCCCCCACCGAGCTAGCAGCTGGCCCTGCGGCCCAGGACAGGGAGACATTGCTGATGACACAGCTCCCGACAGCTCCCCATTGTCCCCAGCAGACAAAATGGGAGGCTGATAGGATCCCACGGGGGCCGCAAGCGAGGGGAGGGGGTGGTTCCGCAGCTGGTAAGGCCAGGCTGCCCAGCCCCAGCCAGGCTCCCCTGCCCGCCCCCACGCCTGGGCTGGTGGCGCCTTGCCGGGGACTCTTTTTCTCCTCCCGACTGAGCACCGGGGCCTCCTGCTCCTTTTCCTCTCCTCTCTCATCCTTCCCTGCTCGCTCCCTCCCCCTCCCCCTCTGTCATTTACTCCCCTTCCCCAGCATCTTTCCCTCCTCACCTTTATGCCTCTCCCTTCTTCCTGCGTTTTCTTTCTTCCCGCCTTTTTTCCTTCTTCCCTGTCACGACTCCTCCCCTCTCCCGGCCTCCCGGCCTGCCCAGTCCCTCACTGCCTGTGCCCCGCTCTCCGAGGGTCCTCCTTGCCGCTGGGCACAGGATGGGATCAGAAGACACGGAGGATCAGCCTGGGTGGAAGGTCATATCTGCTCTGGGCTTTCCTGGCGTCTCCTGTTCCTCGTCCAGCATCAGGCGTGGGGAGAGGGTATGGCGACCTGCCACAGCTGGGGACTCAAGTTCATTGCACACTAGCCACTTGCACGACACCTTATCCTTACCACGTCCATTGGGGCTGGTTACTATTATTCCCATTTAATAGATGAGAAAACTGAGGCTCACCAAGGCACAGTTGTTAGAAGCCACATAGTAAACTGCTGGGAGCAGGATATGGTGAATCAAAGCCTCGCTATCAGGGTCCCTGCCAGTCCCAGCCCTGGTCCGACTCAGTCCCCACGCCTGTTTGGCAGCCCAGCCTCTCAGCCTTCACAGAGATTTAAAGCTGGGGACCACGTGTGGCGGGAGGCAGGGAGGGGTGCCACAAACACGGTGGGAGCATAATATATTTTTTAAATGCATACATGATATAAATTATTTTATATGTATATAATGTTTCACAATAAGAAGTACAAATAAAAGAGTTAATATAACAAGAAAACAGAAGTCATACCCCAGCCAAAGCCCAGGGAATAAATAGACTTATTTAAAGCGCCACTTGGCTTGAGACCAGCAGAACATCCTAAAGGCAGGTTCTCAGGGCCTGGGGGTAAGACCCTCTGGAGGGAGGGAGTCTGGACAAGCAAACTGCCCCCTCCGCATTCAAGACCCTCCCCGCCCACTCGCATCCCTGACCTGGGCCCTAGAGCTACTTCCCCTGGGGAGAAGAAATCTTTGAGTGTTTGCTTAGGGACCTGATGTCCTTAACCAGCTGGGTTTGTTTTCTTCACATCTATGTGTATGCAGCTAATTTCATCTCCCCAACAGCCAGGGCATCCTCAGCCAGAGGGCAGGCTGGAGAGGAGGTGGGGGCAGGATGGCAGGACTGGAACAGGAGGGGGCAGCTCCTAAGTAGCCTTGGGACCCTCACTCTCCCACTTAGGAAGGAGGAGACCAGGCACAAGGGCTGGGAGGAGCACGTGGGGAGCACGTGAAGAGCAGGCATTCCCCCAGCATGGCAGTGACATTATGGGGATTCCAACCTGCGTCTGCTTTCATCTCCATTAAATCTGTTCCTGACCCTGAGCCTGGGCACCTGCTATCCCTTTTGCCTGGAGCGTCTAACGACAAGCACCTTTTCCCTCTTTAGGACTAAAAATGACCTTCTGAACACAGCTCCCCCTACCTGTGGCCGCCTAAAGGAGGCGCAACCTGCCCGCACACACCTGGTCCTAGGTTACCACGCTACCCTGTGCCAGCCGAGTGCGCTGACTGCTGGGTGGAGGTTTCCTTTTGACGGGCATCTACTATATTTTCACACAGCAATTTCTTTTCTGTTTTCTGTTTACTTTTGCAGCTACCTCTGAAAGTCAAATGGTACTTTTACAATTGTATTTACCTAAGCTATTTGAAGCAGTCATTTATTTAGCATGTGAACTATACTCCTCTCGATAGGTTAATCATGGCTATTGTGAACACTGAGAACAAATGGTTCCTGAAATGGATCCGAGCCAGAAAATGTATTATTTAACCAAAAGAATACACTTTGGCATTCCGGTTATTTTTTCTTCAATGAAGCTTGATATTATTTTAACAGGCATAAGCTTTAATTTCTGAACTTTTAACCTTTTGGGCTAGAAATACAAAATGAAGTCATTCTGAGATAAAACAGAAATACAGCAACTTCAGCTTGGTCAATGAGAAACGTCAGATTTGGGGGTAGGAGGTGAATTCTGTTTTTGTTTTCTTGATTTTTCATTGCCAAGAAAAGCAGTACAAGATTTCCTGCTTTGCAATTTCCCAGATGATTTATAGATTTAGCACAACGTGATTTACAGGAAAACATCAGAAGAAAATAATCTTTTTGCATCAACAGAAGCAATTTCAAGAGACATTATTCAATGAATAGTCTTTGTGTGTCCCTGGTCAGGTCTCTCCTTGCTTGGAACTTTTTGGGGGGATTCCCCCACTTTTAGGATGGTGCCTGAACTCCTTTGGAGCCCACAGCCCTTAAAAACCTGGTTCCCGTCTTCCTTCTTTGCTCTTCTGCCGCCCCAGTGCTCTGTGCGTCAGGCTGATTGACCTCCTCTAGTTTCCCAAACAAGATCTGCCCTGTACTCTCTCCCTCCTGACCCTTTATACATGCTATTTCCTCTGCCAGCTTCGTTTACCCTCCCTACCCTCTACTCATCAGTCTTTCCTTGCACAGCTTGGATGTCACTTCTTCCTGGAAGCCTTCCCTGATACTCCTGACTGCGTGAGCGATGCATGCCCCTTCTCTTTGCTTGGACAGCTTCCCACGCGTTCTGCTCTGTCATCTTGGCAATTGTTCTGGCTGCCTCCTCTGCTAGACTCTAAGCTCTGTGAGGGCAGGCACCACGTTTATTTGTTCACTGCTGGATCCCTAGGTCTGCCATCGATGTTTGACGCATAGGAGGTGCTTAGTTAGTGTCAGGTGAATGGATGAGTACATGGCCAGAATTTGATTGGTGTCTACCAAATGCAGGTATCATATCACTTATACTTTAAAATTAATTGTTCTTAAATGGTTTCCTCTTAGTCATCAATTTGGTCATTCACTCCATCCACTCAATTATCTTTATATCCATCCATCCATCCATCCATCCATCCATCCATCCATCCATCATCTATTTCTGTAACTAGGCAGAAACAGTAAGGTTGAAGCTGTAGTAAGTCTTAGGGAAAGAAGAAAATCAGGATCTCTGATGCAATCAGAATATAGGTCAGACTCAGCAAGTCAGAAACTAGGCAGGGAGTGAAACACACAGCAGAGAAGTGGACCACCCAGCGGAAGCTAAAGCGATTCAAGCCTCACACACATATGGTGACCCAATAAAAGTCTGCTCTCCCCTTCCTTCCCTTCTTCCCTCCCTCCCTCCTTCCTTCCTTCATTAAGCTTTCACTGAGACCTCTCTCTGGGCCAGGCCCAGTCCTGAGGACTGTTGAATCAGACCCAGATTTCAGCCCTGGTGGTGCTCTGAGTTTATAGGGTAGGCACAAAAAATGACAGAGAGTTACAGTGTGGCCTGTGCCTTAACAGGCTCAGATAATGCTTCCTGAGGAGGGAAGGCTGCACGGAGGAGGGGTCATCTGAACCGGATCTTTTGATGGATGGGTAGGATTTGGATCTGTGAGAGGGAAGGAAGAGCATTCTAGACAGAAGCCATCAACTAAGCAGCGCCCCGGAAGTGGGATACATCCGAGCAGGTCCAGGGAACCCAGCAGGCTGGGGGGAAGGCAGTGGGAAGAGGAGGAGAAACAAGGAGAAGGTTGGGGAGGCAGCTTAGGACCACAACCCCAGGCTTGGAGGCCAGTGGGGAATGACAGTTGAGAAACTCATTCACCTACCAAGTGTGTTTCCTTTAGCATTTACATGGCCACTTTAGGGCCTGCAGCCTCTTCCCTGTGGACCTGGCCTGGCCTTGTCCCCCCTCCCTTCCCCTGCAGGCAGCAGGATCTCTGTAAAGGAGCATCTCATGGTGCCCTTCCCCTGCCATTCGCCTGTCACGGCCCTCTAGTGCCCTAAGCACAAATTCTGAGCTCCTTGTCCTGGACTGCAAGCAACGCCCCCTCTAAGTAAGTAAGACATCCTTACTCCCCCCGTTCCTCCTTGGCCTCATGGGGTTTTGTACACCTCCTTGAACAGTTCCTGTGTTTCCCTCTCTTTGAGACAGCCCCCGGCCCCCACTGCCCCCTGGGAGCAGATATGGGGGACCCTTGCCCCACTTCCCAGGCTGAGTCAAGGCCCCCCCCACCCCACGACCACACTGTTTGTTTATCCAGCTCCCCGACTGAACTGTGAGCTCCTTGGAAGAGACACTGTGGTCCTTTTTTTTTTTTTTTTTTTTTGGCCACACTGCGTGGCCCATAGGATCTTAGTTCACCAACCAGGGGACCAGGGATCGCGCCTCCTGCAGTGGACGTGCAGAGTCCTAACCCCTGGGAAGCCAGGGAAGTCCCTGCGGTGCTCAGTCTATCACCCCAGCTCAGAAGTATCTGGGGTGCAGTGGGCCCTGGTTTCCTGGGGATGGGGGGGCAGAAATGAGAAGGCCTTACTGGACCTCCCCCTCCCCCTCCCATCTCCCTGCATCCCCACAGGCTGGAGGGGCGGCTGCCACCACAGCCGGAAGGTGTGACGCGGGACTGTTGCACTTGGGAGGAGGCCCTGGGAGGTCTGGCAGCTCGGAGGCTGCCTCCAGGCTGGAGGACGGCTCCTGCAGGGCTAGAGGATGAGGCAGGGATGCCTGCCAGGCGGCAGCCTGAGTCCAAACCCTACCCCGGGTCTGGGTGGGAAGGAGCCATCTCCTCTCTCGCGGTCTGGCCAAGAAGAAGCGCAACTTGGGACTCTGCATTCACGTTGCCCTTTCTCCCTTTCTCTCTGTCTTTCCAGCTAGACCCGCCTGGGTCTATTTTCGCTTCCTCCTTGTTTGGCTGCCTGAGCAGCCTTGTGGCTTTAATTGGCCCATTTTCTGCGTGCTGGAAAGACGGCTCCCTCCCGGTCCTGCTGCCCACCCGCACCCCCCGGGAGGCCTGAGAGTAAAAGCTTGGAGTGAGGCTAATTATGGAGAGAAAGGCAGACGGAGACAGCTCAGGAGAAGGGAGAGGGAGAGAACCAGAGACAGAGACTGATAGAGATAGGGGTGGGGGTGGGGTCTGAAATACAGAAAAGTGGGAGCCGGGAGAAATAAAGACAGACATAAATCACTGAGGTGAGAGAGAGAAACACAGGAAGACAAAGAGAGATACAGAATCAGATGCATTTATATTCGTATTGAATGACGAGAGAAAGACAGAGAGGGCCAGCTAACCCCAACCCTGCCTCAAGGAGGAGGGTGGCAGCCGGGGAAGGGGGTTGGGGAGAGCAGGGTGTCCAGGGAGGCTGGGGGCGGGGCAGGGCATGGGGGTCTCCAGCAAGCATCCTGCTTCTCTGGGCCTAATTGTGGCATAGGGATGATAGATGACGGATCCGTGCTATCTGCTGGGGATGGCTGGCAAGGATGTCAACGTGTCCTGTAAATGGTGAGAAGGGAGGAAGGGAGGGGATCATTTTTCTGAGATGGGGGGCTTTACAAGTGTCCATCTTCATGCCTCTTGCATTTCATACGCGTTAGAGTCGGGAAGGCAGTGCTGGCCACACTGGTTGGTTGTTTATTCCTATAACAAACGCTAGCCGGTCACCTGCTGCTAGTTTCTGGCCTCCTTTCTGGGCTCTGAAGGTACAGGGTGACTGGGGCAGGGCTGCTGTCCTCCCGCTCAAGGTGGGGCAGCATTAGGTGATGAATAGATGTTTAAAGTTTGTTGAAAACATTGTAATAAGAAGGGGCGGACACTGACAGCTCCATGGTCCCCTGGCATTTGAAGTAGCTGAGGGGCGTCTGGAGGGGGCAGTCCCTACCTCCCCCTGGGTGCAGCCAGAGACAGCGTCCCAGAGGAGGCAACATGGGAAGAGGCTCTGAAGGCTTTCCCGACTGACGGAGGCAGGGAAGGAGTTCCAGGCCGAGGGATCAGTCTATGCAAAGTGCAGGGATACAGACGTCAGGGGAGGAGGGCACCCAGGCAACGGAGAGTGAGGGTGGAGGTCAGGGTGATGAGGCTGGGAAGGTAGGCGGGGCTGGATGGTGGGAGCCTCGAATGCCAGGCAAGGAGTTCGGGCAAATTGGTGGTGAGGTCCAGCAAGAGAATTGCATGGTCAATTCCTGTTTTTTTTTTCCCAAAGAAATTCCACTGACACAAGCCAGGATAGGAACAGGAGGGTCTCGGGCTGGGAGGGGGTTAGGAGGCTGGGGCAAAGGTCCAGGGGAGAGAAGGAGGGTCTGGACGGGGAAGGAGGACCCGTGGGGGAGCCGCGCTGCGCTGGGCAGCTGGTGGCGGGTATTTGGCCTCTCGTGCCAGCCCAGCTGTCTCTCCCTGGCCTGTCCCATGACTTGTGGCCACAGAAACCTAGAGAAGGGCTTCATGGCAGCTTTGAGACCAGCTAGTCCACGGCTCTCAAACTCAGGTGACGTCAGAGGCCATGGGAGGTAGCTGGAGTGGGACGGGAGGAGATGGTGCAGCTGGGCGCTTGTGAGTTGCAGTTCGGGGAACACAAGATGTTGGTTAGAAGAAATGGCTGGTAGACTGTCTCTCGGGCACTCCTAACTTCCGACCTCTGACGTCACCCCTCTGTGACGTTTCACAAGGGGGGAGACTGAGGCCCGGAGTGGGTGAGAGACTTGTCCGAGCGTGAGCCCCTTGTACTCACCATCCAGCCGGACGAACACCCCCATTTACAGAAGAGGAAACCAAGTCTCAGAGAGGCGAAGTGGCCTACCTGAGGTCACCCAGCTCTGGGGGTGTGGGGGAGGGGGGAGGGGAGCGCAGGGGAGGCCACATCCTCGGGCAGACGTTCACTTCAGGGAGATGACTCAGCCCCGTCCATCACCGCGGACTGAGGGGGGCAGACACCTCGGAGGGGCAGGGAACTGCTCATCTCCCCATGAGAAAGGACTGGCTGGGGGAGGGGACGTCGGCGTCACGAGAGGGTGGCTGCAGCGGACACATCGTGACAAGAGCTGACGGGGTGTCGGGGGTGGGCGGAGAGAACGAGGACCCCCAAGGGGGTGCCTTCCGGCTCCTGGACGCAGCTGACCGCCGAGGCCCGCCGCCGCCAGCCAGCTGTCGGGCAGGGGGCCCGGCTGCGGAGGGCGGCTGCTCAGCCTCAAAGGCCCAAATCACCCCAGCCTGGGGCCTGCTGGGCGGCTAATTATTTGAAGCAGAAGCCCTGCCAAGCTGGACTTTAGAGAATAATCATTACAACCAATCATGAGGCCTCCCACCTGCTCTGAGCTTTTAACTCGTTCAGCTACAAGCAAGCAGCCTAGTCTCACTCGGAGAGACTGGGCCCTAGGGTCTGCGGCGGGCCCCAAGAGCAGGAAGGAGTCCTACAGGGGTCAAAGTCAGCCAACTTTACCTCCTCGAGCCTTCGTTTCCTCGGTCTTAAAACGGAGATGTCGGTCTCTGCCTCTGTCTATCTTTTCAGCCTCATCTTTTACTTCACACCTCCCTCCCTCTCACCCCATCCCTAAACTCACACTTCTCATTACAAGCCAAACCCACAGAGCTGCTGATCGACTCCGACTCCTCCGAGGTCTCTGCCTTTGCTCTGCATCAGATGCCAACCTGCTCCAGGATCGAGTCATCACAGTGAAGTCCTCTTCATCCTGCAAAGTCCAATGCCACCTTCTCTGTGAAGCCCTCCCTGATTCTCTTTCAACAGAGTTACTCACTCCCTTCTGGGCTCCCACTGTTCTGTGCACATTATAGTGAGATGTTACACTTACATCTCTGCCCATCTCTTTCCCCTCCAGCCTGGAACTTCCTTGAGGCGAGGGAGACTAGACCTTACTTACCTCTCTAGTCCCAAAGCCCAGAACAGGTATAGCACACAGTGAGTACTCAAGCACTAGTTCCTGAATTGAATGATCACAGCAGCTTCTGTTTGTCACTTTCTGTGTCTGTTTCCTCCACCAGACTGGGAGCCTCCTGAAGGCAGGTCTGAGCCCTATTCATCTTTCTATGTAGTACCTGGCACAGAGCAGTTTCTCAATAAGGGTTGGCAGGTGGCTGAAGAAAAGGTTGTCAGATAAACACATCCTTAGATGGAAGAGAAGTAAGATAAGCACATCATTCAGAGAGTGTGTCCTTATGGGGGTGGTGTGTCTGTCTGCATGTCCCTGCGTACACGTCTGCATATGAGTGTGTGGGTATTATTTGCGGGGTTGTATGTGCAGCTATGTAAGGATGTAGATGTTGGTTGCTGTGTGTGTGCATGGGTGTCATTGCGTGTGGTGTATGGGTATTGCTGTATTACTGTGTGTAAGCGTTCTTTGTCCAGCGTCTGTGGGTGAGTCTGGGTGTGTAACTGTATGTGTCTGTGGCCTGTGTGGAGATGTGCGTCTGTGTGTGTGTGTGGACGTAGTGTCGTGTCAGAGTTTGGAAGACGAAGTAAGAGGGAGAAGGATAGACAGAACTTGTGGTTGCCACATGCCAAGTACAGAGAGCAAGGAGACATGGGTGCTCTCAGCAGAGACCCGCGTGCCCTGTAAGGCCCGTCCGCGGGGTCTGCGCCCTTCCTTCCTCCCCTCACGGGTGCTGACCCTGCTGGGCCCTCTGCTGGCCGCCCTGACAAGTCTCCTCCCTCCAGCGGTGCCCAGTTTCCTCGGGGAAGGTATGCAACACACGGTCACGGACGTGTGCCATCAGCAGCACGACAGGGGAACACAGGGGATGTGGGGGCGCCAAGGAGGGGCCCCGAATGCAGCTGGGGGGTCAGAGCAGGCTTCCCAGAGGAAGTGCCATCCCGGCTGAGCCCCGGGACAATCGTCTTGCCTGGGATGGCGTTCCTGGGCAGCCAAAGTCTGCTGTGGGCCTCTGCCTGGGGCTCCCGGCCTGGAGGGCCCCTCCCCTCCTCCAGGGGCAGCTCTGCCTGGTTTGCTGGGATCCCGGCCTTTGCTGTGTCCCTGCTCCGCACCCCCGACCCCCGGCCCGCCCCACCCCTGTCCAGCCTCCCAGTAAGCAGAGAAGAGGCCCATTCTCACTAGAGAAGAGGGAGAAGAAAACCAGCCATGAGAAAATGGAAAAGGCTCCTGGAGCGTCCCTCCACAGGGACCCTGGCCACGTGCCCCTCCGCCTCCAGAGCACTGGTGGACGTGGACTAGTACGTGCCCACGCTGTCAGCCTGGCGGTTCCTGGAGGGCAGAGGAACATTTTTCATAGAGTCTTCCTTACCCCACGCCCAGGGCCGGGGTGGCAGGAAGTTCAGACCTGTGTGGCTAGACTGACCTGCAAATTCTAGAGCCAAGTGTGGACAAAAAACCCAAACTGGCTGACAAAGGAAGCTGGCCCGCGGACCAGACTCTGGGAGAGAAAAAGATCAGGTTCTTGTGACTACTGTGATTTTAAGTCCTTATTCATGGGCAGGCCTAGAGTTCATTTTTTTCTTTTCCATTTAAGAAAAAAGCTCGAGAGAATGAGATGGCAAAGGTGCCGGAATTCTGAAGGCTGCAGTTCTGTTTGGCGCCTCTGGCTCTTAGTGAGCACCTATTATGCACCAGGGTCCACGCTGCGCACGCAGAGGCAGAGCCAGGAAGCCCAGGGCCAGGTGCGGGACTAGGATGTGACTCAGGGCCGCCGCCCTGGACTGCAGAGCAAGGGCAGCTTCTGTTTGGTTAGGGGAGAATCTGGAGGAGCTTCATGGAGGAGGTGATATTGGAGACGCGCTCTGAAGAGGGAACGATGTTTTCGAGAAGAGATCAGCGTGTGCAAAGGCCCAGAGGTGGGAATGGTGGGTATTTCTCAGAAAATAGTCAGCAGCACCCTTTGACTCTGAACCCAAATGCTGGTCATTCCGGGGAGGCGTGGAGTGGTGCAGTGAACTCGAATGTGAGGACCGAGTGCCAGCCCTGGGCTCCCGTCTTCCACAGCGCGCTGTGTGGCCTTGTTCCGTTCCCGTCCTGTGTGTGCGAGCTTTTATGGGTGACAGACCAACGACAGGAAACGTGGCTGCAAAGATGATGTGCTGCGTGCGCGCGCTCAGGTCCCTGCTGTGCCCGGGCAGACACGGCGTTCGTGTATCGTGTTTGAGGAAGCACAGCAGGGTGGGGGAGGGCACGGGCTCTAGGGCCAGCCTACACAGGGTTAAATCCCAGCTCTGCTTCACACGCTCACTGAATCCCGGGGCAAGGTCCCTAACCTTTCTGTGCCTCCGTTTCCTCATCTGTAGAGTGGGGATGTAGGGAGACCTACTTCAGAGGGGTGTCGTGGGGGAGCGAGTGAGTCACAGATGTCAGATGCTGAGGACAGAACCAGGCACACACTCTAAGGGTGTGCTTGTGCCGCCGCGGCCCCCCCGCACCCCGGTGTCTCTACAGACCGTACTCAAGGTGGCCGCTGTCCATCCATTCTTGCTTTACCTGATGGGACCCAGTCTCCTCACCGTCGATGGGGAAAGGGAGTCCAGGTGATGAGAAGTCCCTGCCCGGGGTCTCGGGGATGTAGAACTGAAGTTCACAGGTTCCTGAATCTGAGACCAGAGCTGGTTGCCTCACACAGAGTGATGGGGCTGTGCTTGCAGGCAGAATCCCATAGGTGCTCAAGATGGAAACTTCTGGAACCTTAGTCTCCCGTCTGTGAAGCAGCAGCTGATCTCCAGTCTCCCCCAGCTCTGCCGGCTGTGACCATCACCCGCCGGACTGGCCGGGGGGGCAGCCCTGGGGCCGGGGGACAGCCAGTACCCCCTCCTCTCCTGCACGGTCACCCTTCCCCATCTGAGTGCAGCTCACACCTCTGCTTTTGTCCCTTCGTGGAAGCTCCAGCTCCAGCCCCAGCCTGGGCTCTGGGGCCTCTCAGGGAAGAATGTGTGTCCCCTGCGCTGGCCCTTGAGGAGAGGGACCAGGCCTCCAGCTCAGGCCCCGGATGGGCCCACGCCAGCAGCTGGCACCAGCCTTCAGAGACACTCTGGATCCAGGTGACCTGGGTGTGAGGGGCCCCTGGCAAGAGAATGGGGCCTCCAGATTTGCAACCAGAACCTCTTCCAGAAAAGCACAAGGGCTTCTGGCCCTCGGGGAGAAAACCCAAAGAAGTGCTTCCAAGGTGGAGATCAAAGAGCGTCACACCAGAATCACCGAGGTGACGAGGTGGCGGGAGTAAAGGAGATTCATTGAAAATGCAAATCCCTGGGCCTCACCCAGGACCTGCTAGATCAGACTCTGGGGACTGGAGCCCGGGAAACGGCCTGTGAGCCGGGTCCCCACGTGCCCGTGCACACCGACATTGGAGAACCTCGGGCTCGAGGGACCGCAGAGGTGGGGAGACCTTCGTACCGGAAATGCTTAGTGCCGTCTGCACGCTGTCGCCGTGCTCCCCGAGGGACGCCAGGGAGTCCGTTTGTCCCGATGAGCAAGCCTGAGCCTGAGTCTTCTCTCCGGCTGCCCACACTGCTCACACGTTCCCCGCAGTTTCTAAATTCAACATGGGGCCGCTTTAGCTGTGTATCAGCTCCCTTCCCCTGGGCAGCGTGCCTCAGGAGCCTGCCCGCTGGGCAGGGGTCTGCGCTTCCATTTCTCTGGGGCTTGCGGGCAGGGGACAAGGAGACCCTGCTGTAGCTCAGGGCTGGGGGTGGGATGGAAGGTGGAGGGCTTCCTGGCCTAGAGCATCCTCTGACTTTCTGGACACAGCTGGGCCTCTGCGCCCCTTCCTTCTAGAAGCCCTAGTCTTTTCCATCCATCCCCCTTAGCGGCTTGGGACCCATGAGGCTCACCTGTGGAGGGACGCCCAGGCGGGGCCCGGGAGCTGACGCTGGGTGGGGGTGGCCAGCCTGACACCCACTCTGGCCCCTGCAGATGGTCCAGTGCCTCATTCACTCGGCAAGCGTTCCTTGAACACCTGCTGAGTGTAGCTTGCTGTGCTGGGTGCTGGAGGGGGGAGGGTGGGGGACGGGAGACCATTTGGGGGTGTAGAAAGAAATAGAAGACTGGGGGAGTGGAGAAGCCCACACATGGGTTTAGAACAATCACTAAGCAGCACGCCAGGCAGAGCGAGACGTGCTCATCTAAATCCAGTCTGCACGCACTGGCTCAGCCGGCCCCGGGCTAACTGTCTCAGGAGCGTGATGTGCGTGCTGGGGTGGACGGGGTGGGGGTGGGGGGGCAGGAGGGAGGCAGGGACAAACAGGACTTGAGTTCTAGACCCGCGGCCACCATGGACTTGCTGTATGGCCTCGGGTAAGCGGATGCCCCTCTCTGAGTCAGTCTCCTCCCCTCCCCCATAGAAGCTCTCCCCCATAGATACTACCTGGAAAACGGCAGACTTTAAACCAAATTTGCCTGACACTGGGCAAGGCATGTGCCTTCTTGGTCATCTGAGTAGACTCTCAGCTGAAGGTCTGACATCACCCCAACAGGCAATAGAGGGTACGGGTTAGAAACCCTGTGATTTGGGGCCATAGACGTCCATGGAAAGCCAGCTGCATCACTTCCACGTCCATGTCCCCGTGTGTAGAATGGCCAGCTCCCAGGCATCACTGAGAGGAGGACTGGATGCGATCATCCTGGCTGGGGGAGGGGGTGCTTGGATGGGCCCTCAAGGATGGGGCGGGGGATGTGCAGTTCATAAACAAAGCGCTGGTTTTCCCCTTTGCTTTTATGCATTATTAAACGCAATATTTACTTTTGGGGGTGCATTCCAAAGAGTACAAGAGCAGAGGGAGGCTTACTTCTATGAAAGACGGCATGAAATATGAGGTTAAGAAAGCTCAGGATGAGGGGCCCCGTGCAGTGGGGAGGTGGGCAGCTCCTGAGGCTCTTAGAAGACACGGCTCCTCTCCAGTTCCTCTCCTTATCTTCCACCGGCTCTTTTCCCACCTTTCTCCTTCTCGGCCGTATCTACTCCCTGAAGAAAGTCGGAGCCCTCCTTCTTGTCCAGTATCTAGCTAAGCCTCTCCCCTTAGCAACTTGGTCCTGGTCTAGGCCTGGTCCCTCCCCTAATTGGGGAGCATGTAGTTTAGTGTTTGAAAATGGAGACCCATGTTCCAATTCTGGTTTCCAATTCCTATTGACTGGCTGTGTGATCTGGGACAAATTACTTAGCCTCTCTGTGCTTCAGCTGCCTCCTCCATAAGAAGGACTAATGAACTGACACCATAGGGCTCTTGTAAAGATGAAATGAGCAAGTACATGTAGAACAGCACTTACTAAATACTCAACCAACATGTTGGCTGTTCGTCAGGGTAAAGCCACACAGGCTATGGGCTGCCTTCTGTTTTCTTAACTGTAACAGAGCTGTCTCCCTGCCAGTCGTGCTGGAAATTGGAGGAGTGAATAAGGAGATGGAGCCATGTGAGCACGTGGTCAAATAGACATTTCCCCTGAAAGGCAAGAGGTGAGGCGTCCAGGGAGAGCCCGTCTGGACGTCTTCAGCTGTCGTGGGCCTGCAAGATGTCATGGTATGTGCTGCTCTCTGATGCTTGCGGAGCAGTTTTCAGTGTATAAGGACCTGGGGCTGCAGGGGCATATCTGGTGAGCCTGTTCGGGGCTGGGTTCCACCAGGAACTTTCCTCCGAAGGAACAGAACTTGAGCAAGGAATAGCAGCTGGAGTTGGACTCTAGCCACTAGAGAAAGGAGGAGTAGAAGCTGTGCAATGGCCGGAGCCAACTGATCCGAGCGATGGAGCCTTAACATTCTTCCTCCTCCTTCCCCTTCTCTCTCCTCTCCCCACCCGGCTCAGAAAAGTGATTTTATCATGACCAAGCAGAAGAGAAAATTCAATCCAATAGCATTTTACGTAAACATCTTTAAGAGTTGTGACATTCTAAGAATGCAAAAGAAAAAAGATTGCCTCTACTTCAAAAATCTTGATTTAAAAGTGTAAATACATGAAGATATAATCACATGGAAGCATGTAATCAACCTCAGAAGGATGCATTAAGGAGTGTGTATATTACCAGAATCTAGAGATTGAGCCAGGGAGCTGGGGAGACAAGCCCTTGGTGTTTGTTTGGTATGTTTGTTTGTTTCTTTTAAGCCCACGACAGAGAACCTAGAAACAGGGTTGGGGGAGGCCTCTGGGACAACAACAAGAACTTAACCAATATCCCAGGAGAAATTTCCTGCCCTTAGCAACATCAATTAGCCGACTCACAACTGTCCCCTTTGGGGTCGGCAACCCCAGTTAACTGGGATAAATGTTTTCCTTTGTAGCTGCACATCTTTGAACTCCAGAAGGATTTGGGGTTACATTTAGACAGGCTTCTGGGAATCAAAACCATAGTATTTTATTTTTCTGTTATATGCGTACTCGTAATGCTAAGATAATTTGGCCTATTAAAGCGAGAGTCTAATCACTCTAATTTAAAAATATAATTGAGTAATTAACTTTGACGTGTGAGTTTAAGTTGAAATCTTACTAAGCTTATGCTCAGAAATAGAATATTTAAGAGAATTTTAGGTTCACCCCACACACACGTTTAATTGACTAGATGTAAAAGAATTCGTTGAGTACCCAGGGAGATTTTGTTAACAACGGGAAAATGAATTAAAAAAGAAATCTAACTGATGACTCTAAGAATTCTTTTGAGATATACCACACACTCCGAAAAGTCCCCAGATCACAAAGTGAGTCTGAACCAGGCCAAGAGATCTGACATTGCTGGAACCCTGGAAGCACCCCTCCCGCCCCATCCCATGTCTCCCCCGTCACTCCCCCTCCAAGGGAAACCACTCACTCAAAACATTACATTTGTAAATACGCATGAATTGTTTGAGGCATGTTTAATTAATTACTTACATTTATAAACAGGACCAAACATCATTCAAAACCTTCTTAGAAGCGGTTGCTAAAATTTGCTCAGTATAAACAGAAAAAGATTTGTAAGCAGATTTAAAAGCTTAAGAGAGAGCTGGGGTTAAGAATTTGTCAGTTTAATATATTGAACTGAAGTTATTTAAACTCAAAGTAAACTGCTCAGTAGTCTTTTTCGTGCACAACATCCACTTGAGAAATCACCACAAAAATTAAATGAACACGGTTCCGAGTCAGAGTCCAAAGTCTTGAAGGAATCTTCTTTAAATTACACACCATGCATCTGTACTTTCCCCAGGGGAAGGGCACACCCAAGGCTTGCTCCCAAGGCCGCATCTTTGTAGCTTTCACTCTTCTTTAAATGGCATTAAATTGCCTATGATTTACTTGAAGATGCTATAGATAGACAATGTGACCTATCTTTTATGTGACTTTTAATCTACATGCCAGGATAGTCAGTTAAAGCAAATAGGAGTACGTACTCCCAGGATGAGTGGTTAGTATTTGAAAGACCAGAAGTCCACAATTCACATTTCAGTTCTATCTCCACCCAGCGCCAGAGGGCTTGTTCATTTGCATAATGGATGTAGAACGACTTTTCATTGGTGGATGCAGTGTGTAGGCAATGTGTTAATTGGCTGGGGACACAGTCCGGGCACTGTCACTCTTGTGGAACAAGGTCTTAGAATCCAGTAGTCTACAGGATGTGCTTCAGGTTCAGAATGTCCATCTGCTCTTTTTTTTTTTTAAAGATTTATTTATTATTTTACTTACTTATTTTTGGCTGCGTTGGGTCTTCGTTGCTGCGTGAGAGCTTCTCTAGCTGTGGCCAGCGGGGGCCACTCTTTGTTGCGGTGCACAGGCTTCTCAGTGCGGTGGCTTCTCTTGTTGTGGAGCTGGGGCTCTAGCCACACGGGCTTCAGTAGCTGCGGTGCATGGGCTCAGTAGTTGTGGTGCACGGGCTTAGTTGCTCCACGGCATGTGGGATCTTCCCAGACCAGGGCTCGAACCGTGTCCCCTGCATTGGCAGGCAGATTCTTAACCATTGTACCACCAGGGAAGTCCCTGTCCATGACCTACCTCTAGAATCTTCACTGAATTCAGCACTAATGCTGTTGCATGTGTCTTGTGTAAATCTTTCGTGCAAGAAACATCTAACAGGACAAGACCTAGGACTTTATGGAGTTCCAGAGCAGAAGTTTTGGGGCCCACTTGGTAATACCTAACATGTGCTTGCTAATAAATGGGTATGTGTATGGCCAAATTCGGTGTGAGACTTGCTTTAATTGTAACTTACTGCCTGGTAGCCAGGTTGTGGGGGAGAAGAACATGAGCCCTCCCCTCCCTCTACCTATCAAAGGTTATTGATATTTAATGCAGTGAGTCCAATATTTGTGGATGACCCAACTGGCTTAGAAGAGAAGCCTAGCAGTGGACTGTAGGTGGGTGGGTGGAGCTGGGAGGCCATGGAGCAGGTTGGGAGACATATCCTTGGGTGAGGATGTACCTGGCCCTCCCACTCCCTGGCTGTCATCTGCTCCAGCTCCGGGGAGAGATATTTGGGGCTCAGCTGCCTCTGACCCTGTGAAAACCTGCCCTCATCTCTGGCCAATCCCACACCAGGATCTGGAAGTTTGGGGGTGGAGTGGGTCTACTTCTCAGATTCGAGCCTGGGGCTCCTGTGGGATGCTTCTGTCCTCTCTGATACTTGATGTCAAAGTGTCTGCTCTGACAACACCCTACAGCCTCACTGCCTATAGGTGCGCGTCTCAGGGACAGCTTCCAGGTTGCCTTGAAGTGTCAGTGACTTCTCTTGGAAGTGCTCCTTGGAGATCCTTTTGGAAATGGCTCTTCTGAAAAGGAGACAGAAAGTACATAGCAGATGACTTCCTGACCCACTCCACTTCCTTTCTTCCTTCCTTCTTTCTCCCTCCCTCCCTTCCTTTCTTTCATCCTGAGTGTGGAGCTCTCTAGGCTCAAACTGAGTACAAGCCAATCAAGCATACATACTGTAACTTAATTCTCTGGGACCCATGCTCAGCCTTAAAGGACTCTAACTTTTTTTCCACTTCCTGCTTCCTCCCTGGCTTCTCATAGCAGCAGAGAAACTCAAAACGGGGCCCTGAAGAAGAGGTCCCTTTTTGGTTTAAACCCCCAAGGTGACTCCAGGCAGCCCCCTGACCACAAGGACAGTACAGCCCTCACTCCCCGTACTCCCACCAAGACTTCCCGGTACGCAGGGCCCCAGGAGCTTCCAGAACACTCCAGAATCTGCAGCAGGACCGGCCTTTCCTGGAGTAGCCCTCCCCACCTGCTCCCCGCCAGGACTCCCTCCACTCTGACACCCCAGGAGTCCTAATGGCGTCCTTCCCCCCAGCTGAGCCTCGGTCCCCAGCCGGCTGGGAGGCGGTATTGCTTTCACATCCATCTGCTGCTCTCCTTGTCCTCCCAGCTGACCCATCAAGGTCATGGCACTAGCCATGGTCACTTGGAGGAAAGCAGCTCACAAGATATGGGGAAGGGTGGGGAGGGAGAAGGAGAACCTGAAGTGGGCAACATGTTGGGAACAGTTTTTTTATTATAAATTTATTTGTTATTTATGTATTGGCTGCTTTGGGTCTTCGTTGCTGCACGTGGGCTTTCTCTAGTTGCAGAGAGCGGGGCTACGCTTTGTTGTGGTGCATGGGCTTCTCATTGCGGTGGCTTCTCTTGTCATGGAGCACGAGCTCTAGGTGCTTGGGCTTCAGTAGTTGCGGCCCATGGGCTCAGTAGTTGTGGCACATGGGCTTAGTTGCTCCACGGCACGTGGAACCTTCCCAGACCAGGGCTCTAGCCCGTGTCCCCTGCATTGGCAGGTGGATTCTCAACCAGGGATGTCCTGGGAACAATTTTCTAAGGTAATATGTAGACGTGCTCCTTGTTAGGATCCTTGTGGGAAGCCATAGAAGGGAGTGGTGCCAAATGGCCCTGGTGTCAAATGAATCTGTTGACAGCTTTATCCGGGAGCTATAGGGAAGGGGATTAAAAGACTGTTTGTTTGCACTCAAAGCCCGTCCAGAGAAGGAGTAGGATGCCCCCCGCCCCACCCTGTCTGTCTCCCATCTTTTCTCCCACCCATGCTCTCCTCTATCTTAGAACCTGGCTCTGCCTCTGGAAGATGACCGTGAGTGGCCCCTGCCTTCAGTCTCTCGTGCACGCAGTTCACCTAGTGTAGTGGCAGCCCATCCTGGCAGTTACTTCCCAGCAGTAGAAGTCACTTTGTCCACAGCAGCCACACCCTCTGGAGTGTGATTAGGAATTGGGCCGTTTTAACCTATTCAGCTGGGGCTCTGACAGCTGTGCTCATATCAGGTACTATAAGCATCCCTCAACCCTCAAGGCTGTTGCAGAATCCAGGATCCTGAAAAGAACATGGCTTTGGTGTCAGAAAGACCTGGATTTGAATCTGACCCCTTGAACTCACAAGCTGTGTGACTTTGGGCAAGTCGCATAACCTCTCTGAGCCTCTGTTTCATCATCTGAAATGTGGAGACTTGTCAGACTGTCCCAGGGGTTAGCATCCTTGAGGGCCCCATTGGTTTCTTGGCACATCCTGAGTGCTCAGGAGATGCTGCTCTGTTCCTCCCGCTCCCCCGCCTGGGTGTAGAGGGGAGAGAGGCGCCCAGGGCTGCATGGTGAGTCAGCCTGGCTGGCTGGCTCTGGGGCACGGGCTGCCTAGCAGAGCACAGCTGAGGGTGGACCCTGCCGGCCACGCTTCGGGCTGTGTTTCTACAGCTGGAGAGGCCCTGGTACCACAGTACAAAGAGGTCTCCAAGTCTCCACCCCACTGCGGGGAGCAGCCCAACCCAGGGAGCCCTGGGGTGGAGGTGAACATTGCAGTTGAGGCTGCCACCCTTCTAAGCCAGCTGTCATTAGTTGTTCTGGCCCATAATTGGGCTGGAACCACCCTTTGGGACCGTGATCATCTGTGATTAGCCTCTGCGTGCCTGGGAATGCTGATCCTGCACCATCCGCTCCTCTGTCGTCCCAGCCCTTCCGGAGGGCCCTGCCAGAGGCAATCACACAAGAGCTTCTCGCGCACAGACACCCGCACAGCAAGCTGCTTCCTGCACTTTGCTACGCGTGCCAGCCTGACACCAGGAAACAGACTCTACTGAACTGCTCTGTTTCTGAGCAGCAGGTGCCAGTTTCCTTCCTCTCCAGCTAGTGAGAGATGCAGGCTTATAAAAAAATAAGATGCAGCCCAGGGCAGCATGACCTGGTGGTGTAGGGTGAGACTGAAGTTAGACCAGCCCAGGGTCCCACACCTGCTCTGCCACTTAGGAGCTGTTAGGGCACGTTAGGAAGACTTCCTGGGCTCTTCTCACCTGTCCAGTGGGGGGACCTGCCTCACGCGGCCGCAGAGAGGCTTATGTAGGTTAACAGGTCAGTTATGCAGCTGGTCAGCTAGTCACAACCTCTTTTCTCTTGTCTGAGCACCTCCGATGTGCCCGGCATGCACCTGCAGGTCCAAGTGAGCTGGACGGAGACCTCAGGCTCTGAACGCTCACATCCTGGGCGGACAGAATAGACGTGCATGTTAATGATGCAGCTTCAGGTGTGCATCGCTACCTTAGGGCCCAGCAGGGGATGCGGCGGGCGTGAGTGGGGGTGCTGCCCTAGAGCGGCGGCAGGGACGCTTTCTCAGAGGCAGCCACCTCTGATGGGACCTAGAGGACGAGCAGGGTCCAGCCAGGCAGCAGGGGGACAGCCCAGACAGAGCCCCGAGAGGTGAACAAACTTGGCTCGTCTGAGATTAGGAGGGTCCCTGGGCGCGAGGTGTCCAGGCAGAGAGGGCAGGGGCCACGGCCTGGGACCTTGGTGGCCACTGTGGGGCGTGTGGATTTTATTCTGATCACCATGTGGGGGAGACTCTGGAGGGCGTTCAGCAGGCATGGTCGGATCAGTTTTCGGCTTTAGAGATAGTACCTTGGCGGTGTTTTCGGGATGAATCCCAGGGGGCCTGGGTGAGGCAGGGAGGGCAGCTGGGAGGCTGCTGCCACAGCGCTGGCCCGAGGGCGCAGGAGCTTGAGCCGCGGTCGCAGTGGGGCCGGCGAGGAGAGGGGGGCTTTGAGGTTTATTCAGCCAGCAGGACTAACCTTGAGGTTGGATATAGACTTGGAGGAAAGTGAGAGTTTCTGTTTTAACCTGAGAGCTGGGTGGATGGGGCCACCTGCTACAGAGATGGGGAAGGCCTGGGGGCTGGTAGAGGGTTTTGGGAGAGCTGAGAATGAGATGCCCGCTAGCCGTCGAAGTGGAGATGTCACATAGGCAGCTGAGACGTCACAGCAGGAGCGGCAGGGAGACAGCAGGGACGGGGATGCACGTGCTGAGCCGCCCGTGTGTGGCTGGCGTGTAAAGACACAGACAGGTCGAGATCACCGCAGCCGTGAGTAGAGGGCCGGACACAGGGCACTGGAACTTCCCCAGCCCACCTTCGGGCGGGGATGAGGAGGTGTCTGCAGCAGGGGAGGCTGAGAAGAAGCAGTAGGAGGGTGGGAGGAGGACCAGGTGAGATGCGCCCGTGGGAGCTGGAGGAGGAAATGTGAAGGGCAGAGGACAGTGCGGGCGCGGAGGCGCTGCTCCATAAAAAACAGCTGTTCTTATCATTGTTAGCAATGAGTGACTTAACAGGGCTTCTTGCATTGAGCTTTGGGACACACAGGAGGGAACAAGGAAGCAGTCAAAGAAGACTTCTTGGAGGAGGTGGCAGTTAACTGAGATTTTGAGGAATGAGTAGACATTTGGCAAAAAGAGGAAGCAATTTTTCTTTCTCTCCTTCTCAGTTGCTTAATCATTTTTTGATCCTCCTGTGTCCTGGGCTGGGGGATGACATCCCCATCCCTCCCCTGCCTAGTCCAGCTCTCAGTGCAGAGTCTGACGTGAGGGTTCAGCCCGTAGCATCCATGGTCCTGCGAATCTCTTGGGCCCTCTGCACTTCAATGGCTCCCCCCAAGGGGGCAAGAAAACCTCTGTAAGGCTCGGCCTCTATTTTCAGTCTCGTCGTGTCCCCTCGCCCCTCCCAGTGCTCTAGGCCCACGGGCCTCATTCAGTCCCTGTAAGAATGGGCTGTGCTCCCACCACCTCAGGGCCCTAGCTCATGCCGCAGTCTCTGTTAGAACACTGTTCCCTCACCTCTGCCTGGTGTACTCCCATTCATCAGATTAAATATCACTTCCTTAGGGAAGACTGTTGACCCCATGAAGCAGATCAGGACTGCTTCTTAGAACATCCCCAAACTCCTGTTGTTTACCTACTATATTTATTTACTTATTTATTGGCTGTGTTGGGTCTTTGTTGCCGCACACGGGCTTTCTCTAGTTGCGGCGAGCGGGGGCTACTCTTCATTGTGGTGCTTGGGCTTCTCATTGCGGTGGCTTCTCTTGTGGAGCACGGGCTCTAGGCGTGCGGGCTTCAGTAGTTGTGGCCTACGGGCTCAATAGTTGTGGCTCATGGGCTCTAGAGCACAGACACGGTAGCTGTGGCACACGGGCCTAGTTGCTCTGCGGCATGTGGGATCTTCTCGGACCAGGGCTTGAACCCGTGTCCCCTGCACTGGCAGGCGGACTCCCAACCACTGCGCCACCAGGGAAGTCCAGCACCTACTATAATTCAATCTGCGAGTTTATTTGCTACATGTTTACCTCCCCCACTAGACTGCCGGCGTGTAGGATGTGCATCTGTTTTACATGCCACTAGAAGCCCTAGAGCTAACACTTACTGAGCACTTACTGTATGCCAAGTACTGTTCAAAGTACTGTAGATACGTTAACTCACTTAATCTAAGGAACAAGTCTATGAGGAGGATACTATAATCACTATTCTACAGATGACGAAATAATCAGAACAAGGATTTGATCCCAGGCAGCCTAGTTCAGAATCCGTGTTCCTAACCACCAGGCCACATGAAAGTACTCAATAGATATTTCTTTCCTCCCTCCCTCCCTCACTCCCTTCTTTCCTCCCTCCCTTCCTTTCTCCCTTCCTTCCTTCCTTCCTTCCTTCCTTCCTTCCTTCCTTCCTTCCTTCCTTCCTCCAACAAGTACTTATGAGCCCCATTAGGTGTAGCAGAGGCCCTGTTTTAGGTGCTGGGGAAGCATCAGTGAAACAGTGCTGGTTCCCGGCATCCTGAAGGGTGCATCCTGGTAGAGGCCAGACAGTGAGGAAATTAACACATCGTGTCTGGTGGGGAAAGATGCTGGGAGGAAAAGGACAGCTGGTTACGGGGCAGGAGAGACAGGGAGGGGCTCTCCTGGACAGGGTGGTCAGGAAAGGCCTCTCTGAGTTGCTGACACTTGGGTGGAGACTTGAGTAAAGTGAGGGAGACCAGCCTGCGGGTGTCATGGGAAAGTACGTTCCAGGCAGAGGAAAGAGCACGGTGAGCGTCTTGCGGTGGGAATGTCCGGGCTGTGAAGGAAGCGGGGAGAGTGGAGACGAGATGCTCAGAGGGCTGAAGTCATGGGGGTCTGGGAGGCCAGGTGAGGATGTGGTGGTATTTTTACTGCTGGGGCCCCTGCAGGGCTGCACACACGCGGGAGTGAGACAGTGCAGCTGGCTGTGCTGCCCCGTGTGCTGGAATTGGGGGATGGGAACGGATCCTTTCAACCTTGTGCTTTTGGCCAAAGCTGGTGCTTTCTCAGCCAGAGCTAAGGCTTGTAAAGCCCCGAGCCCAGGAAGGCTCCTGGTGCCCAGGGAGGGAGCTGGCGCTGCCCAGGCCTGAATGCAGCTGGGTCCAAAGCCACCTCTGCCTCCCTGCCCTTCCTTCCTCCCGCTGAGCCGTCTTCTGTGGTCCCCCACCTGCAGCTTCTGAAAGCAAGATACTTGTCCGTTGCCCTTGACCTGTGCTGTCCGGGCACTGCTCAGCGCCTCAGCGGATGTGCTGACTTGGTAGCTTAGAGGTTGGAGAGGTCAGAATGATACTCGAACCTCAGGTCTGGAAAATCCCCTAGGCCAAGTGCTCACCTGAGGCTCCAATCCCCTCTTCAGCATTTCTGCTAGCATACGTGCAGGGATGGGGAACTCACCACCTTTAAGGGTGGTATATCACCTGGAAACACTCTCTTCTCTTAGAAAATATTTCTTACAGTGAGTTGAACTTTGCCTCCCACTAAATCACACAGAGAACTGTCTCAGCCTTCCCACGCTTTCAGAGACACAAAGTGCTCAGTCTCAGGCTACCCCCATGGACCCCCGAGCAGGTGACTTCACCTCTGCTTCTGGCCACTGTGCCAGAGAGAGCTCCTGACTCCAGAGGAAACATCGGACTGCCATTCCCTCTTCTGAGGCCTCAGGGTGCCCATCAGTCCCTCCATTCTGAGGCTCTCTCCCAACTCCTCCGAGAGGGCTAAGGACCTCAGGACAGAGCCTGGAGGCCTCTGAACCCACTGCCTCTGCCGGCAACCTGGGGGGCAAACCCTGCCCACTTCAAGCATCGTCCACTGCCTCATTGTCTTCTTCTGTTTCCTCTCTGTACAGCTTTCCCCCTGAGACCCCCAGGGCAGTGCTCTCTCAGGGAACTGGGGGAGTGGGTGCTACTGAGGAGTCAGCCTCTGGGCTGCCGAGGGCCCAGTGGAAGAGAAGAAGGACCAGAGGATATTTTCTATCCCCTTCTTCTCTGCCTGTTGTGGGTACTTCCCAGGAACTGAGAGCTCACTTTTCCTGAGCCGTGATCTTTTCCCAGGCACTGTGCTGAGCAGGGCTATCAAGCACAACTGTAAACGCTGTGCACTGCTCAGCTCCCTGGAGTTGTGCAGTGCCCAGCTTGAACGTCCGTACATGATGGTCTTTTTTTTTTTAAGAAATTTTATTGAGATATAATTGACATACAATAAACGGCATATATTTAAAGTGTAAAATTTGATATATGTTTTTCTTGTTAGTAATGTATATATATGGCAATTCCAATCTCCTAGTTCATCCCACCCCCCTCCCCACTTCCTCCCCTCTCCTCTTTGGTGTCCATGTTTGTTCTTCACATCTGTGTCTATTTCTGCCTTGCAGACCGGTTGATCTGTACCTACACGGTGGTCTCATACGCACTGTGCCCACTTTGTCTTGCTCGTTCCTCACAATAGCCCTATGAGGGCAGTGTTGCTGGGTTGTCTGTTTTATAGAGGAGGGATTGGAGGCAGCTCAGAGAAACTGTGTACTAAGTCCAATGTCAAAACAGTGAGGTAATGACCAAGTTGGGATTAAAACCTTCAACTCCAGATCAAGGTCTTCACTGGTGTGCTCTCATTGCAAGGAGTCACGTAGCAGAGTGCTCGTGGGTACAAACTGTGGAATCGGCCTTGCTTCCGAGCCCGGCTTCATCAATACCACCTGTTCTGTCTGCCTTTGAGAAAGTTAATCAGAACTTCTGTCTCCTTTTCTGTAAAAGGGAGAAGTGAGCGTCACAGAGCTGTCAACAAGACTTAAAAAGACAGTTCATACCAGAGTAGCTGGCACAGCCCAGTGCCTTGTAAGAGGGAAATAAATGGTGGCTTAAAAAAAAATACACTGTCAGAGGTCCACGGCAGGGCTGGGGGCCACCCAGGAGCAGCACCAGATTCCTCCCACCCACCAGCCTGGTGGGCCACAGCAGCTCACCCAGCTCACCCACTCCACTTGACTTCCCAGCTCCGCCCTCACCAGGGGCCACAGGTAGATTTCGTTTGGAAGGGGCCAGTCTTAGGCCAGCAGCAGGGCGCTGCAGTCTTGAGTGCAGTAAGTGGCCTCTTGCACGGCAAGATCAAGCCTCTTCCAAGGGAAGATGTAATCAGCTGTGTTTAGCCCCTGCACTGTGAGACGGGAAGAGCTCAATCTGCTCCTTGGGGGCCTGTGAGCGGAGGATACAGTGATGGGTATCAGGCTGCTGATGGAGGTTTTTCTGTTGCCTTGAAATTGCTGCTCAAGGGATGAGGCTGAAAACAATGGGTGCTGAGTGGTCCCACATTCAGAAGAGCGAGCTGCGGACTTACTTAGAGGAGGCTAAACAGCCCACTAGTGTGCCCACGCGTATATACAGACACCAGCAAGCCTTGGATTCAGGGGGAGTTCTGAGAAACAAATCACCAGCCAACGGGGGCGTGATATGGCTGTTCCCGTCCCCTCCCACGGGTGGTCCTTCCCCCTAATCCAGTGAGGTGGGTCCAAGAGGACATCATAGAACACAGGGGTGCCTGGAAGAGACCCTTAGCAACTTGGCCCCCTCTGGGCATCTGTGGTGCCTCATCTACTCTGGGCAAGGCAAGAAGCCAAGAGCTGGAGAGACAATCGCGTGAGAGAGGTGTCGGTGGGGCGGGGGCGGGGCCGCGTGCATGCCCGTCACGTGGCGTAGCAAGGATGCAAGCGTTGGGGGTGGACCCTTGGCTTGAGCCATCCTGCTGAACTGTCTACAAAAGGGCTGGTCCCCAATGAAGGGGTCCCCGAAGCAAGAGGTGCCCCAGGGAAGACGTGAACTGGGTCTCCTGCACCCCCCCTTCCCACCGCCCCAGGAAAAGGGGAAAGGGGAAGAGGTGATTTTTCTGTCTCCCTGCACACCTCCTCCTGGGGCAGGCCCTGGGCCAAGCGCCAGCTGGGCTATTCTTCAGGTAGACATTGAAGTTTGAACCAGTATCGCTCTGGATTGGGTCTTATATCCTCACAAAGTGCCTGGGAAACCATGAGACCTGCCTGGATGCCATCAAAGCATTAGATGGAGCATAGACGGAGCAGCCTGGGGCAGGGACGGGAGAAAAGTAAAATGGCTTCCTGGTTGCATGTACTTAGTTCAGACTGTTCCATGGAGCACACAAACAATGTTTGACTTTTTGGGGTCAGTCTTCTTTAAAAGAGGCCATATGTGAACGTGTATGAGTGTGTGTGTGTGTGTGTGTATGAGACACAGAGACAGAGGGAGAGCCTGGATCCTGATTCTTCTTGAGGGAGGTATACTTGTTGCCCTACCCCCTACCCGTGGGTCATGGAACAAGGCTGTGGAAGAAGCTGACTGAGTAAACGTAGACTCCAGTGTGATGAGCTAGAGGCCAAATCCAAGAAATCGCGAGTGAAGAAAGGAAGAGGCAGGTCGGTTGAATGTTTCACAGCATAGATTTGGGGTTCATGCTCTGCTACTGGCAGACCGTGTGGCCTTGGCAAGTCACTTAACCTCCTGCGTCACCTCTTGGATCATATTTTGCAAAATGCGGAAAACAAAACTTATTCTCTAGAAAAGTCATTGTGAGGGTTAAGTAAAATAATCCATGAAAGTCTTCAGCTCAGTGCCTGGACAAGAAAATACAGAAGAAACAAAAAGGAAGGAGTGATGCTTCGCCTTGTAAAAATACATATTTCAGAAAAGCCACTCTCACGGTCACCGTCCTTATATACCTCTTGTGCATTTGAAGTCAGGTTGTTCTAAATTTGACTTACAAGCTCCTTTTCAGGAATAACAGAAATAGCGAGAGGGGATTAAGCTCTGGGGCAGTGCCAGATTCTGTTCTAAGTGTTCCACTGGTACTAACTCAACAGCCATCGCTTAACGGGAGGTCTACCTGGGTGGGGGAGGTCCACTCTTCAAGCTGGACCCCCCGCTACAGCCCCCCTGGGCCTGAACTCTCTGAGGGTCACAGGGAATGCCGCTGGATGTGCCAGGTGCTGGGGATATGGGCGCATGAGCAGTGACGAGGGCATCTGTGCATGTGGGCACCCGACACAAAGGCCGCCACCATGAGAGCACAGATGTTATTAAGGTTCTGGGCACTCTAGCCAGAGCACTGAATTACTGACTGCTATGTGACCTTGGGTCCCCTGCTTCATGTGATGGTCAGACTCTAAGGTGAGGTCCGATGTCAACCTGCCTCCCAGTGTCCACACCTTTGTGTGATCCCCTCTCCCTGGGTGTGGGCAGGACCTATGACTTGCTTCTAACCAATGGAACATGGCAAAGGTGATTGGATGTTACTCCTGTGATTATATCTTACTGTATAAAACTCTCTTGGCTGATTGAAGAGAGAGAAGAGACTCTTGTCGGCTCTACAGAAGTAATCCACCGTGTCGTGAGAGGTCTTAAGGAAAGGGCCATATGGCAGAGAATGCTGGGTGGCCTGTAGAAGCTGAAAGTGGCCCCTGCTGGTAGCCAGCAAGGAAATGGTGATCTCAGTCCTCGAGCTCCAAAGAAATGAACTCTGCCAACAAACTGAATGAACTTGAAGCAGATCTTTCCCCAGTCAAGCCTCTGATGAGACTGCAGCTCTGGCCAACACCTGGATTGCAGCCTGGTGAGACCCTGAAGCAGGGAACCCAGCTAAGTTGTGTCCAGACTTCTGATTTACAGAAACTGTGAGATAAGAAATGTGCCTGTTGGACTTCCTAGGTGGCGCAGTGGTTAAGAATCTGCTTGCCAATGCAGGGGACACGGGTTCGAGCCCTGCTCTGGGAAGATCCCACGTGCCATGGAGCAACTAAGCCCGTGTGCCACAACTATTGAGCCTGTGCTCTAGAGCCCGTGAGTTGCAACTATTGAAGCCCACATGCCTAGAGCCCATGCTCTGCAGCAAGAGAAGCCACTACAATGAGGAGCCCGCACACCACAATGAAGAGTAGCCCCCGCTTGCAGCAACCAGAGAACTTCTTGTGCATCAATGAAGACCCAACGCAGCCAATAAATAAATAAAATAAATAAATTTATTAAAAAGAAAAGAAATGTGTCTGCTAAGTCTTTCTGTTGGTGGTAATTTGTTATGCGGCAACAGAACATATAGCCTCTCTATGTAAGTTCCACTTTTGGTAAAGTAGGGAGAGTAAGAAACTTGGTTTCTTTCTTTCCTTCACCACACCTGCCCACTGGTCTCATAGGACACAATGAGGCGAATTGAATAAATAGCTGTAAATTGTTCTAATATCTTGGAGAAAAGCACTAATACAGAGTATAGTGATTATATCATCACAGACATTTAAAAATTCATCCAAAGAGCAATTCTAATGAATTGTGTGAATGGTGGTTTAGGGGAAACATAAAGCGTTTGCTAAATGCTAGAAATTAGGAAGGCTTCCATTAGAGGCACTCAGTTCCTAAGATGGGTAATTAATTATCCAGGAAGAACAGGATCTGCAAAGCAGCCCCTTCCTGGGTCCTAACAATAGACATAGAAGAATTAAGTCAAAAATTCCTAATGAGAAAGATAGCTGACGTTGGTGTCTCAAAGAGTAATTGTCTTCTGCAAGGACAGCAGGGCCTCCTTATTAATGTTTCATCTTGAGACCAAAAGTTCAGATGGTGTGCCTTTTGAAGGTGGCACAGCATGGGGCAGCCATTCTTATTGCTTGTAGGGAAGGTGATGACTCTCACATCATTAGGCTGGGATTTTTCCACTTCACCTCAAAGCTTTGGGTGTCAGCAGAAGTTGAACATAATTGGTAGAGTGTGGTAGGTAAAAGATCTTGGGCTTTGGAATCAGGTCTGACAGAGTTCAAATCTCATTTGTATCTATATCACTGTATCAATTAGCTCTTTCTGTGTAACAAACAAGCCCACATTTAATAACTTAAAGCAACAAGCATTTATTTAGCTCACAAGTCTGCAGATTGCCTGGGAAGTTCTACTGCTCTGGACTCAACTTAGCTTATCTTTGATGGGCTTGCTCATGAATCTGCTGTCAGTGGCTCAGCAGGGGTATGGCTGTCCTTGAATGACTTCTGCCCCTTATGGTCTATTAGCCTCCAGCAGGCTGGCTGGGGCTTATTGACACAGCAGCCAGCAGAGCTCAAGGGAAAAAGCAAAAGCTTGCAAAGCCTCTTGAGGACTAGTCTTAGAATGGGCACAACTTCACTTCCACTGCATTCCTTTGATCAAAGCAAGTCATAAAGACAGCTCAGATTCAAGGACTGGAGAAATCGACTCCATCTCTTGATGAGGGGAGCTTCAAAATCACATGCAAGGGGCGTAGATACAGGGAGGCTACTAGTTGAGGTCATCAATGCTTCTTCCCAAGGCAGCACTGTTTCAGAAGCAACAAAAATGGGCAAGCCTCTGAGTCACATTCGTTAAAGTTCAATCGGCCAAAGCAAGGTGCGTGGCCAATCAGATCAAGGCGTGTAAAAATAATCTCCGTTTCTCAATGGGAAGGAAAGAATTTGTGGCGATTTTTGCCTTTGTAAGTGTTATTTGGGAAAACCTTAACCATCACTAAATAAATGGACCCCAGATGAAGCAAATGCAAAAAAATCTTGATAATTGTTGAACCTGGGAAGGAAGCAGTCAGCAAGTTGGTGAACACAGAGTCTGGAGTCTGCAGGAGTCTCTGTACCCTCTGTCTTCACTCCACCACCATGGTCTTCTCCAGCTCCTGCACAGCCGAGGCCCCTGCCCTGTGCCCCACACTTTAGAACAGTACCAAGCAATAGAAATCAAGTGTGAGCCGTGTATGTAGTTTTAAATTGTCTAGTGGCCATGTTAAAAAAAAAAAATAAGTAAAACGAGACAGGTGAAATTAATTTTAAAAACATATTTTATTTAACGTTGTACCTAAACTATTATCATTTAAACAAGTAGTCAATATAAAAGTGATTTCTGAGGTGTGTTTTTTTACATGCTAAGGCTTCAAAATCCAGTATGTTTCTTGCACTTACAGCCCATCTCAATTTGGACCCGTTACATCTGAAGTGTTCAGTGGCCACATGGGGCTACTGAATTGGACAGCTTAGTGCTTGAGAGTCCCGCTCTGGCTCTCTTCCAGCTGCATCCCTTTCATGGAGTGAGGGGTCCATGGAACCAAAAGGACATGCCCGCTTGGAGCTCATACCCCCTGTTTTTAGACCAGACTCTAGGTGCATAGGACCCCAGAATATCCTAAACATCAGCCCCAAGCTGGCTTGCCAAGCTTCTAGGGCTTCTTCCCCAGGTGCACCCTCCAGACAGATGTTCTGGTGCTCACCCTTAGGCCCTGGTGGCCACAGGATGACTGTCTGCTGGTGGGATGTGTAGACATTGCTTGGATGTGCAAATGTGTGAGCTCCTTGCTGTGAGGGATGGAGGCAGAGGCGGGACGAGAAGGGGGTGGGGGGCCTTGATCCAGGCCCTCACCATCACTGCCTGGAGGGGGACAGGAATGGGGAGTCCTCTCAGATTCTTCCTCGTCCCTCCACATCTAATTCAACGGGCAAGCCTTGCCGATTCCACCTTCAAATACAACCAATTCTCATTATTCACAGTAGCTATGTTCTATAAAGTTGTGCAAACAGTGAATTAGGTAATACGGGACCACCCCTCCATCATTTCTCCAGCAGGGCCACTGTGTGAGCATCCTTCCTCGTTCTTAAGGTTTGCAATGCAATGATTATTTATTGTGTTACTTGGTGGACACCGCCATTGGCCGTGAGGTCCGGGTCAGTGGCACATGGTACAAGCTCATTGAATAAGCATGTGAGCCCCGTGGCCGAGTAGCCTGCTGGACTTAACTCCTCTGGCCCCTTGGAAAGAGGAGTCTGCGTGAATAGCCCAGGTCGAGGGCCAGAGTTCTTCCTCGCCCACATGGCTGTCTGTGTGTCCTGCAGCCCCTGCTCCCACCAAGCATCTCCCCTGGGAACAGGCATTGCACCATCCCTTGTGTGACAGACACCCCGTGTTTCCTCCAGACCCCGGGAGGCAAGTTTCTGATCAGGAATGCTTGACATCCAATACAGATACCCAAGGCCTTTGCAGCTGGAGGATCTTGTGGCCTCGCCTGAGAGGCCAACCTCTCCCTGAGGGAAAATACACATTCTTAAATTTAGAAACCACAGGTCTTTGTGATCTTGAATAGCACATGCTTACAGTTTTAAAATCTCAGCGTCTCACGGCCTCCACCCAAGGAACTGATCATCCTCTTGTCCTCCAAACCCTCTTTTGGGCAAGCACCGTATTTTTATAATTATGATGTGGCAGAATTTCATGGGCCAGCCAAGGGTCTGACCACACTTCTAAGACCCACTTTTGAGTAAACATCACATCCGCATGTTTCTGAGGCCACAGACCCTCAAAGACCCCCCCGTGAAGACAGGCTCCTTGTTTTCCTGAGTTGCCCTTTGGATAAACACGACAGTCCTGGACTGATGGAGCTCACAGGGCAACATAAAGAGATGTTTTTGGCATTATATACAATTTGAAATAAAAACACAAAAGAAAATAGAATATCCCCATGGCGTATGCCCTGTGCCAGTAATTACAGGAAGACTTAGCCTGCACCGGGCCAAATATGCAGAGATAAAAACAGTTCCCCACCCCCCCCACCCCCTCAAAAAAAACCAAAAGAACCATCCCAGCGGCAGGACCAGGGGATATTTCATTCTCTCCTTCCTGAACGTTCTGTAATATTGCTGCTTTTATGATTAAAACTGTGACCAGAAGAGAAAAATGCTTTGTTCCTCCCACAGAGCAGTGAGATGATTTATCAGAGATTAACAGCCGTGTTACCCCTCCACCCCCAGGCTTGCTGACCTTCTGGAAAATCACTGAGATTTGTCATTATTCCCAAAATTGATGCCCCAGGTCCCTACGAGGTAGATGTTTGTTCTGCACAGTAGTGGATGGGGGTGCCGGGGTGAAGCAGTGCATCCGTCTTCTTAGGGCACGTTACAACCAGGCAATTACAGTCCATCTCCTCGTGGGGACCCGCTCCTCCCGGGCAGGGTTGTGAGCCCGAGACCCAGGATGAGGGCTCTGCCTGTTCACCAGGGAAAGCCCAGCGCCCCAACAGCGACTGGAAGTGGGGAGGAGGGCTGCCCCCTGGGAGTATACGAGAGTGCGGACCAGGGCTAAAGGACCCAGGAGGTCTGCACCGGGGCCCAGGGAGGGAGGCCCCAGAGCTGTGCTCCTCAACTGGGGGTGATTTTACAGCGCCAATGCCCCCCCCCCCACACACACACACCGCCAGGGGACACTTGGTCGTGTCTGGAGACATTTTTGGTTGTCACGACTGGAGAAGGGCCGCTACGGGCATCTAGAGAGTGGAGGTCAGGGACGCAGTGCATAGGGCAGCCCTTCCACAGCAAGGAAGGCTTCTGCCCTAAATGTCAGCAGTGCCGAGGTTGAGAAACCCTGCCTAGAGTAAGGGAGGGCTTTGTTTCCACAGCTCAGGGGCCTGAGGCATCATCAACGTCCTGACAAGGCGGTGAGCCTGGCACTCACAGAGGTGCCCTCAGTGCCCGCTGACACCAAGCAGGGAGGGCACTGGAAAGACATCCTCTAAGCCAGTCCTATGACTCAACGGAAAGCTTCAGGGTCCAAGGCTTGTTAGCACCTCCTCGTTTTTTTTTAAATTTTATTGAGGTCTAGTTGATCTACACTGTTGTGTTAATTTCTGCTGTACAGTAAAGTGAATCAGTTATACATACATATATACATACATATACATATATATATATCTTCTTTTTCATATTCTTTTCCATGATGGTTTATCCCAGGATACTGAATATAGTTCTCTGTGCTCTACCATAGGGCCTTGTTGTTTATCCAGCCTATATATAATAATTTGCATCTGCTAATTCCAAATGCCCACTCCTTCCCTCTCCCACATTCCCTCCTGCTTGGCAACCACAAGTCTGTTCTCTGTGTCTGTGAGTTGCTTCTGTTTTGTAGACAAGTTCACTTGCGTTGTATTTTAGATGCTACGTATCAGTGATATCATATATTTGTCTTTCCCTGTCTGATGTCCTTTGCCTAGTATGATCATTTTTAGGGCCGTCCATGTTGCTGCAAATGGCGTTATTTCATTCTTTTTTATGGCTGAGTAATATTCCATGGTATGTATGTACCGCATCTTCTTTATCCATTCATCTGTCAATGGACATTTAGGTTGTTTCCACATCTTGGCTATTGTAAATATGCTCCTGTGACCACAGGGAGCACCTCCTAGTTTTCAGTGACTCGCTCACCCCACCCCACCCACCACACAGAAGGACCATGTAGTGTCCTCCAAGCATGCCCTACGCTCTGGTCCTCTGTGCCCTTTCCATGCTGCTCCTGTGCTTCTCCCTTCCCTCAATTCTACCTGATTTAATCAGACCCATCTTTCAAGGCTTAAATGCCACTTCCTCCATAAAGCCTGCCCTGATCATTTCCTCTCCCTGTGTCAACATCCATAACTACCTGTCCTTCCTTGGGTTGAGTAGGGAATCACTTCCAGACCGGAGGAGGGGTGTGCAGTAAGGTACCACGGTTACGTGCAGACTTTGGTTTCCCAGCAACTGGGCTGACATCCTGTTTTTGCTGTTTGTTACACGGTAGATATTAGACAAGTTACCTTCTGAACTCCCTTTCCACATACCTGAAATAGGGCTCAATCAAGAGCTGTTGGAAAGATTCAATGCCTTAAAATGCTTCTGTGAAGCTGGCACGCAGTAGGAGGGATACAGCATCAGTGCTAACCTTTACCATCACTGTCCCCGTTTTCTAGGTGAGGAACTGAGGCCCAGAGAGGGTAGGTAGCCCGTGAAGATCACACAGCCAGAGAGAGCTACAGTCCCCTCATGGATCCTGGAGCTCCCCGCTTAACTTTCCTGGGCTGCCTGGGTGATTGCAGGCTCAGACTCCTAGCTGATCCAACTTGCTATTTTCTAAATGCGTGGTGCATACCTGGCCATCTCTTACATAGGCTGCCAGGTCTATATTCCATTCTGCCACTCCGTTCTCCCAACAGGTCTCTGAGGTCGGTACAAGCATCCCAGCCATGTTACAGATGAGGAACAGGGGCTTCAGGAGGTGACATGATGTGCTCAAGGCAACACAGCACCCAAGGGGCAGGGCCAAGTTCAAACCCAGGTCTGCTGATTGCAAAGCTCACAATAATATGTTTTAAGGGTAACAACCTAGTAACCATCACAAATGGTTAGAAATAGCTAACATTAGCCCACAGTTCCAGGTACTATGCTAAGTCCTCTGCAGGTATAACTTACAGTTTCCCTTGTCACCAACATACAGGTCAGGCCATCAAGACTTCCAGGGAAAATGACTTTGCTAAGATTCCCAGCCACTCTGATTCTAACACCCCATGGCTTGCCAACTTTCCAGAAGCTCTCTGCCCCATGTCAAGAACTCTGTGCCCGCAGCCAGGACCTGCCCCAGAAGTCCTTAGCGGATTGCTCTGGCCACACCAGCGCGCCCCTAGCAGGCCCGGTCTCGCCCTTGGAGGCTGAGCTCAGCTGCTCTCTAATGAGCATCTCTGGGGACAAAGGCAGCTGGAGCTCCTTGTTCAGGGCCCTGCTGTTGGAACAAAGGCAGGAATTGATGTGTTCTCTGTTCTTTTGTACTAAATAATTGGCTTCAATTAAGTGGGCTGGATGGAGTGAGGCACTTGGAGGAGCAAGAACGTGAAACTTATGAAAATGGAGGTCTGGTGGGGGAGCCAGGAGAAGGGGCTCCGAGCGGCCGGCCAGGGAGACACTCTGCTCTCTGCCACCTGGGGAAAGGCTCTTCACCTTGCTTCCTTCAGTTTTCTCCTCTGTAGAGCAGAGAGAAGAGGGAAACTCTGGCTGAGGGGAAGGGGATTTAAATTGCACTTGGCAAAGGCCTGGGGGTTCACGGAGGTCTGGGGGTGGGCAGGACTCTGGACAGAACCCTCTGGAATTCAGTTAGAACAGCATTTTCCCTCTGCACCTGTTTCACATATTGGGCTTTTTCTATCCACTTACGTTTGAGCAAAAGACACCTGGAAAGAGAGAAAGAAAGAAGAAAGAAAGAAAGGAGGAAAGAAAGAAAGGAGGAAAGAAAGAAAGAAAGAAAGAAAGAAAGAAAGAAAGAAAGAAAGAAAGAAAGGAAGGAAGGAAGGAAGGAAGGGGAAAGAAAGAAAGAAAGAAAGAAAGAAAGAAAGGAAAGAAAGAAAAAAGAAAGAGAGAAAGAAAGAAAGAGAGAGAGAGAAAGAAAGAAAGAAAGAAAGAAAGAAAGAAAGAAAGAAAGAAGAAAGAAAGAAAGAAAAAGGAAGGAAGGAAGAAAGGAAGAAAGGAAGTTTGAAACTACTAGGCAGAGGATTTTTAGGGTCCATTCCAGCCCTAGAGCTTTCCAAATCCCTCTTGAGGTTTGGGGGTCTTACAGCACAGGATTGGCACACGCGTCATCAGGGAGGCTTGGTCCAGGTGGCCTGATGGGCTGTGGCCATGCTCTGCGACCTTGAGTCAGCCTTGCCGCCCCGAGCCCTATTTTCTGCATCTGATAAAAAAGGAAAATAACGGTGGTGATGCTAATAGCAGTGACAATACAATAATTACTAACCTTTCTGGGTGGACCCCATGCGCCCCTGGGCTGAGCACCCACCTGCGCTCTCTCACTGAACCCAAACACCAGTGAGACAGGTGCCAAGCCAACAGCCCTCATTCATGCACTGAGTCATTAACAGGGGTTTATTGAGTGCCAATTACATTCCAGGTGCCATGAAAAAACACAACAATCCCTGCTGTCATGGAGCTTACATTATAGGGTGGAAACCAACCATAAAAGTCATAAATAAGTAAAAGAGAAGAAGATCAAGCTGGGAAGGGAGATGGGGCAGGGGTTTTGGGGTGGAGGTATGATTTAAAATCAGGCAATCAGGAAAGGGCTCTGGAGAAGGTGGGAACTGATCACAGAGCTGAAGGAGCCACATGGGTACCTGAAGGAAGCACTCAAGACAGAGGGAACAGCCATTGGGAAGGCTTTACAGGCTAGCGGGGGTGGGGGATGGCCCGTAAGGGGTGTTCGAGGAGCAGCCGGGGATCAGGGTGACTACGGCAGAGTGAGCGAGGGGGGAAGGGAGGGGAGGGGAGTTAGGCTCGGGAGCCTCTGTCTGGATTTTCAGACTGCACTTGGTAGAGCCCTGGGGACCTACGGACGCTGGGACCTGCACACACAGGGCCTGTGGCTCAGGGCAGGGACCTGGGCTTTTACCTTGAGTGACGTGGAGCACCTTGGACGGGGTGGTATTTGGGGCAGAGAAGCGACGTGTAGGGATCACGGCGCAAGGAGGGGAGGGAGACAAAAGTGGCCAAGGTAGGGGTATATCCTGAGTGTAGAATGGACGGGAAGTGCTGGAGGGTTGAAGGGAAGGTCCGAGGGAGAAGGCTGTCCAGCTGTTTGGATGCATGCCTGGCAGGGGGCTTCCATTTACTAAGACGGGGGAACGTGGAGACTCTGGACCTGGAGGTGGCAGATGCCTGTCAGCCACGGGGATGGGGTCAGGGCCCAAGCCTGGGCTGGTCGTGTGGATCTATGATCCTGGAGGAAGCGGGTGTAGACAGAAGAGAAGCCCATAAAGCCCCGGGCCCTGGGTGTTAGCAGAAGATGAGACAGGCAGCCGGGAGGCGGGGGCAGAGCCAGCAGCACGGAGGCCCCAGGAAAAGGGGGCCATCGACTGGCGACAAAAGGCCAATAAGTGGAGGCGCACGAAATGACGTTGGATTTTGGGACGTGGAGGCCTTTGGTGACCCTGACAAAAGTGGTTTTGGCAGAATAAAGGGGATAAAAACCTGATTGAAGTAGGTTTAAGAGAGAATAGCAGACAGCCTGCTTTCAAGACGTGGCCCGGCAACTCCTTCAGGGCAACAGAGACAATGTAAAGGGTGACAGAGGAGACACAGGGGATAGGACGTGGAGAGGGTTATTTTTGGTTGCTGGTTTGTTTGAAGGCGGGAGAAATTTGGACCTATTTGTCTGCCATTGCGAGCGACCCAGGGAAGGAGAAAGCTGATGACGAGGGAGGGAGACAGGGAGAAATCGATAAAGCACCACCTGGAAGCCGGTGAAAGGGACTGGCGCCTAAGGCACAGAAGGTGGGTTGGCTTAAATAGGCTACAAAGACAGAAACTGAGGCCCAGAGAGGCGCAGTGACTTGTCCAAGGACACACAGCTCAGCAGGGGCACAGCAGGATCGAGCCCGAGCCGTCTGAGGCCAGAGCCCCGTCCTGTCACCATCATGTGCTAAGTAAAGCAGTGTCTCCCCAGTTCGGGGATGTCGGTGGAGGCCCATGGGGGTCCCTGCGCCCAGGGCGGGTGTGACTCAGGCAGGGCCGCAATGGCCGGGGCGGCGGGGCTGGGGCCGTCCTCTCTGCCGGCCAGCCTCCCTCCGCTCACCCCCCAGCCTCCTGACATCGGCCCCGGCTCAGAGAACCCCAGAGCTCCAGGGCTGGTGGCACCCCAAGAGTCTTCACCGTCCAGAGAGGGTGTCCAGTAGGATGCTGGGTGGTGTCAGTGCCGTTAACTCCAACGGGGCACGTGAGGGGGTGTGTCTCACCCTGACGGACCATGTTGGGACTGAGAAGGGGGGACACGCTGCCCTTACCTCCCCCCCGGTTTCTGCTGGAAGGAAGGGGGCCAGGAGCTCCCAGGCTCGGGTGGAGATTAAGGTCCAGCGGCGGCTGCAAACACACTCTCATGACACCCATGCTGGACGTCCCAGTGTCCAGCCGGGAGGGAGAGCTTGTGTGTGGGTTTCGGTTTGCATGTTTGCCACGAGTACAAAGCACACCTCTGGTGTGGGGGTGAGCCTGCGTAGGTGTCACTGCACGGGTACCAACGCAGCCGTCAGCCGCTGCCGCAGGAACGCTGAGGAACCAGCAGTGGCATCTCAGGGGCCTGCAGGAACTAATATTTCTTTTTCTCCCTTCTGGGTCTGGAGTCACCTGGGGTTTAGCTGATCTCTGCTCGGTTTGGCTGACGTGCAGAAGACCTGGCTAAATCATGTAAGCGCACTGAAAACCTCCCATCAGGGGCTTCCCTGGCGGTCTAGTGGTTGAGACTCCGCTCCTCTACTGTAGAGGACACGGGCTCGATCCCTGGTCGGGGCACTAAGATCCCGCACGCCACGCCATGCAGCCTAAAAGAAAAATAAAACGACAAGCAAACAAACAAAACCAAACCCATACACATCTTTATTTAAGGAAAGAAAACGTCGCATCAGCTCCGCTCCCATTCCACTTCCCCGAGCGAGTCCCTGGGCCAGGCCCAACCTCAACGGGATTAGGAAGTGTGTGGAGGGGGGGGGGTCAGAAATGATCCCACGCCACTGTAGACTTTACAGAAGTTCTAGTATAACCGGAGTGCCGATCCCTTTCGACTCACCCTCATGTTTCCCGCACGGGGAGGGTACTGCTGAGTCACGTGGAAAAGCACGCGGCGCCCGATTCCAGGGACGGAGTGGAGAGCTGAGGCCATACTCCTCTCTCCCACAGCAGGGGTGGGATGTTCATTTATATGGGGGGGGGGGGGCGCATCTTGCCAGCAGCTTCCTGACCCAGCCACCGTCCTCACTCAGAGCAGGGGGGGCTGGTCCTTCCGCCTCGGAGAGCCCCGAAGCCGCCAGTCCTTGGCCAGCCGCGTCTCCCAACTGCGCCTGGGGAGTGATCATTGTGACTCTAATGTTTAGACTCTTTGAAGGAGGGAGTGTCCTGGATGACGCTGGGGGTTGCAGAATCTCATAGGTGTCCGGTGTGCAGCCCCTGGTAACCCTGAGCGCAGCCTGCAGGCTAAGGGTGACTCCCCTTCCACTCCCTGCCCTGCCCTCCGCGGGCCCAGCCTTGGGCCTGGCTCAGCCCAGAGGACTGCCCAGCAGGGTCTGGAATCGGGAGAGACCTCACCATCCCAAAGGAATCCTTCTGGGAAGCCCGTCTTTGGGCCCAAAGCACCTGCTGGCCATGTCCCTTCCTCCCCAGGGCTTCCGCGGGCGGCTCCCCTGAACTGGCACAAAGTGTTTCATTTCCTTGCTCCACAGCACTGACCCCTTGCCTGAAACTTGGGAGGAAGCCGCTACGTTGCCCTTTCATCAGGGGCTCGGCCAAGAGTTTCTGGATTGGCACTTTTCTTGCCCACTTTCCTGCTCTGCCAGCCCACTGATGGGGATTTCCTTGGCAGCTGGGATGGGAGCTGGCGAGCGGAAGTGACGGCTCCTGGTTTGGAGTGGATGTTCCCCAGGCAGGAGAGGCATTGGAGTCAAGACCGCTCTCTCACTGCGGGGACAGCCCATCTCATCCACGGCGGGCCGGAGAATTTCTGGAATCTTGCCCATCCTTCCCTCTCTTTTCCTCACTGGTGGATAGCTGTTTGAGATGGGGAATGGTGCTGATGGCAGGCCTCAGCATGGACCTGCCTCCTTGTCCGCGGGAGCCTGTCCCACCCACCTGGGATGCCCTCCCCTTGCCCTGCCCACCTGGGCCATGAGGGCAACAGGCGGCCGTAATGCCTATGCTAATGGCTGATGTTCTTTGTGAAGGCAGATTCTAGCCTCGGTGTAAAGATACGGTAGAATACATGTCATGGAATATGCTGACACATGGTACGACAGGATGAACTTTGAGGACATTATGTTAAGTGAAATAAGCCAGTCACAAAAGGACGAATACTCCACAATTCCCCTTCTGTGAAGTACCTAGAGTCGTTAAAATTAATAGAGACAGAAAACAGAATGGTGGTTGCCAGGAGCTGGGGGGGAGGAGAGAGTGGAGAGTTAGGGTTTAAAGGTTACTTTACATTTTACGAGATGAAAAGAGCTCTGGAGAGAGATGGTGGTGGTGATGGTTGCCCAACAGTGTGAGTGTATTAATACCACTGAACCGTACACTTAAAAATGGTTAAATCGTACATTTCATAATGGGAATATTTTACCATAAAAACAACAACAACAACAACAAAAGATAAGGTGAAACCCAGAGGGGTTATTTGCCTAAGGTTACTCAGCCACTAGGAAGTGGAGCCTGAACTTGAACCCACGGGGCATGTTCACACTTTTGCCCCTGCACGTCTCCCTTGGGCCACTGCAGTAAAACGGGGGAGGAAGACCCCGGCAGGCAAACAAGCCAGGGGCCAGCAAGGCATTGCGGGCCAGAGAGGGAGCTCTGTGGGCCTGACTCCGCCTCTCACCCTGGACACAACCTCCCCTCTGAATCAATGCCTCCCTGGGGAATGGAGATGGTAAAGATCTCACCTCGAGGGGCGGGTGTGAAGCTCCAAGGAGATCTGTGCTCCCAGCTCAGTGCCGAGGGCTGAATACATATAAAAATGGTGCAGACTCAGCACCACCACATGGGTCCCCTAACAAAAGTCTGTTCAGTCTAATGTCAGGGTGATGGAGGAAGTCATCTCAGGATGCTCCTTGAAGTAGGTGTCATTTGAATGAAAGATAGAGTAAGGTTTCAGCAGGAGGTTGTGAGATGGGGATGGCATTCCTAGAGGCTAGTTTGAGCAACAATCTCAAAGTGGAGGTAGTGGTGTCTGATCTGTTCTGAGAACTTGCAACGAGGCTCATGTGGCCGGAGTGTAGGGCTGAAGATAATCAGTTCATCGGGTTGCAAATTACAGAAACTCAGCTAAAAGGGAAGATTTTGTTCTCACTATCGGAAGAGTACAGGAGATGAACTTCAGGTACAGTTGAATCCAGGATTCAGTCTTTCTTGTTCCATCTCCCAGTTCTGCTTTTCTTGCACTGGCCTCATTCTGAGATAAAAGAATGTCTCAGAGCTTCCCCTCTTCTTGCTTCAAGCCTAGCTGGGGATGAATAGATGGTTTCCCAGTAATTCCAAACCAAAGTCCCAGGACTGTCCCTGATTAACCCAGCTTCCATGTGAAGCCATCTCTATTCTCAGGGCTGTGGTCTGGGCTGGTGTTTGGGGCCAGCCCTGGATCTCGGGGAGGGAGGGGTGTCAGCTCTGCTGAGATGACATGGGCTGAGAGTGGAGGCTAGGCTGTTCCTCAAAGGAAAACCAGAATGATGTTTCCAGAAAGAGGAAAATGAATGTTAAGCAAGTAGAAACACCAGATGGCCTCTACAGGTAGCAAGAGCTAAGGCTGCAAGGAGGAACCCTCCTCTAATTCACACCACCATGCCCTCCCCCCAACTTTCCCGACCCCCGAGCCTCCCCCTCCTGCTCTGACAAGATGTACTCATTCGCACCTCCTTGGTTTCTCTCTCCCAGCCTCCCAGGATGCCGGTCGTAATCTGGTCCCCATCAGAGGTGCCAGCAGCACCTTCTGGCAACACGGCACCTGCCAGCTGCCACCCCCCACCCCCGGCCACGGTGACATTATTTGAGTTAATGGCAGCTGGGGTGCGAGTGTCTCAGGCTGATCCGTTCCTCTGGCCCCCGCCTCCCGCCTGTGAGATCCTTGGCCATCTGGGGGGAGCACGCGACTTTCTGGCCCAGACCGCCCCTAATGAGGTTTTTGAGCACAATCCCAGAAGGCTCCTGCTGGCTCTGCTGATGTGCCAGCTCCAAATATAGAACAGGCCCAGCCACCCACCCCCTAATTCTGTAATTTGCTCGAAATCAGATGATAACGCCAGCCTGCGGAGACTTAATTTGTGATAACCCAGCCCCACCCCCTGGGTCTGGTCCAAGATGATATCCGTGTAAAGCAGCATGCCTGTGCCTTCAGCCCCCTTCCCTGCATCACCTTCCCTTCTTAGCCCCTGGTTCCTGGTCCCAAAGGCTCTCTGCTGCCGCCTCTCTCCCCTCCCCCCAAGTCCCTAAAAACTCATTCAGCGTGGAGGAAAGGGGTTATTTACTTATTCATTCACCCTTCACGTAATTACTGAGCTCGTACGATGTGTGCAGACACTGTGAGGTCCTGGGGACAGGCAGGCTCTGGCTGCCCAGGGCTGCTCAGGGAGTACAGCCTGGTGGGGGGAGGGGAGGCCTGGGCCCCGCCCGGGAGGGTATGGGGTCTTCAGTGACAAGCCTCGCAGTGAAGCAGAGCTGAGAGGATGTTGGCATTATTTATGGGAGCGGTAGGGCCACGGGGAGAAGTAGAGTGTTGCCCGACATGAACAGCTGGACACGCAGAGCTGGGATTCCAGCTCTCGGCCCCCTTCGAGAGTTTTGGCCCCTTGACCATGGCCATGCGCCCCCGTCCTGTCCAGAAAGCTAGGCGTGGGAATGGGCTTTTCTCTCGAGGGAGATGTGAGTACAGGAGCACCTTGTCTGCGGCCTCCCCACGTCCTGGAACAGGTCCTATTCGGTCACACGACAAACGTGGCCGCAGAACCTGCTAACGCGGGACGAGGGCCAGATGCTGGGGGACGGCGGGGAGCCCGAGCCACCATGCAGACAGAACCCAGAGGGCTCACAAGTGGATGCTGACACCGGCCTGCACTGAAGGACAGGTTCACGGGCCGTGAGGAATGGTAACAGAGCAAATTGCCTCCTGTGGGAGGCCAGGGGTGAGGACTGAAGCGGGGAGATGCATTCAGTCAGGGAGATGGGGGAGGAGGGGTGAGGAGGACCGCGCTCCTGGCCAGGACGCTGCAAGGGCGAGGTCTGGAGGCCCTCGTGGGGGTTGGAGGAATAAGGGCCAGAGATATTGAGTGAAACTGGGAGGTTGGTGTGGCTGGCCCTTGGCCCTTGAACTTCACTGGGGAGCAAGGAGGGTCCCTTCGAGGGGCCAACTTCTGGGCAATGGATCTGGGGCTACACAGCCAACCCACGGGGCCTGCACATATGAGACCCAGTTACGCTTGAGTTTCAGGTAAACAAGGAATACATTTTTAGTATAAGTGTGTCCTGGCTTCTCCATGCTTACGATAAAAAAATTACTTGCTGTTTATCTGACATGTCAATGTAACTGCGTATCCTGTTTTGTGTTCTGTTTCTTCGCTGACTCTAGCAGCCCTCGGTGGGGAGATGGAGAAGACTCCGGCTCCTCCTCGGGGCCACACTGTCACCTCTCAGGCCAGTGAACTAGACCCCAGCCTGTCTGCCCCCACCCTCAGCTTTGGCTTTGCCTCCCCCACCTTTATCCTGCCCCCAGGGGCTCCCCCTGGGGGAGCTGTGGGGAGGAGGAGGCAGGACAGATGGACGGTGTCCTGAGGCCACAGTCAGGAGCAGGGAGAGAGCTGGGACCTGCCAGTTGTGCGTGGGCCAGTCCCACCTCTGAGCCTTTGCACAGGCTGTTCCGTCTGCCTGACACTGCATCCTCGCTTCACCTGCCGCCCAAGGTCCCGTTTGTCACCGGCTCGGAAGAGTCTTTCCTGACCTCCCTATCTCTCCCGGCACTGGGGGCTTTGGTGACAATGGTGAGATCGGCGACCCCTTGCCAAGCACCGACTGTGCTGGACACCCCACGTGCTAGTCTCACACCGCCTGTGGGGCAGGCTCCTTTCTCCTCACTGCACACATAAGAAAACTGAGGCTCAGAGGAGCTAGTCAACAAGACGTAAACTCGGGCCGTGAACCCCGAGGACCCCTTTTCACTCCCGGGGGACCAGGGCACCACAAACCTCAGTAGCAGGGACTGTTCAAGCCAACAGCATTTTCTGGCCACAGAGACCCCCTGGTTTCCCTCCCCATCTTTCTCTTTCCAATTATAAACCCACTTCCTGCTCAAAGCAGCAGGAAGCAAGTTTTCCTGTTTCCTTTTCAAAACCCAGCTAGATTTTTCTTTGACCCCCCTGATTCCTGAGGCTGGTCTCGCAGAAATCCATAGAGTTCCTACTAAAAAAAATATTAAGTTGGCTGTCTCCTGGGCTTTTATCTTTCTTTCTTCTGTTGTCATCGAGAGCAATTTCGTGCCGCTCAGCCTGTGACTCACACACCCGGTGGATCTCAGCCCTCCTTCCCCAGCCGGTGGCAGCAAGCTGGAGGCCCTGCCTTTGCTCACTCGCTGTCTTGGCCTCTGCTAAATGTCACCTGGAGCTGAACATCTCAGACTCTCTGGGATTAGTCAGGCTGATTGAGTTTAATTAGCTCCCTGCTGCCAACAAGCCACTGGGGAGTAGAGTGGGGCTGGGCAGGGGAGGACGTCTGATTCAGTGGGCAGGGACTTGCTGTGTGTGACTGTGGAAAGCTTACCCTCTCTGGGCCTCGTTCATGTAAGTGGGAGTGAGAGAACATAATTCTATGAAAATAGAGGCATTCATTCAGGAGGTGTTTTTGAGCACCTATTACGTGGGCTAGAAAATGTTTTAGGCCCTGGGATATATCCACGAACAAAAGGGACAAGCTTCCTCCCTCCTGGTACTTGTATTCTCTGGGGAGAGACAGAGGCTGTAGACCTGCACTGCCCACTGTGGAACCACTAGCACATGTGGCTATTTAAGTCTAGAGTAATTAAAATAAAATGGTCAGGTTCGTTCCTCTGTCACAATGGCCACATTTCAAGCACTCAAGAGCCATATGTGGCCCACGGCTGTGTAATGAGTGGTGCAGATTGCAGCACACGTCCACCTGGCAGGAATTTACTGGACAACACTTCTGAAGGCTAATAGGCAACATGACCTCAGGTAGAGTGATGGCAAGTGAAGCAGAGGAAGTGGGTAGACATGGACCAGTGATGCTCTTTTAGAAAGAAAGGTCAGGGAAGGAAATATTTGAGCAAATATGAAAGCTGTGAAGGAATGCTCCCTGTAGAAATCTGGAGGAAGACTGTTCCAGGCAGAGAAAGCAGCAAGTGCAAAGGCCCTGAGGTAGGAGCACGGTTGGTGCACTGAGGGGCAGGGAGGCTAGCGTGTCTATAGTGGATTAACCTGTCATCTCCTCCAACGGTAAGCAGGGAGAGCATTGAAATTCCAGGTCATCCCTGCTGCCCCAGGAGACATCCCTTTCCCAGGAGAGTCAACCTTTCTTTCTCTCTAAGTGATTGGGACTGGTGACAGCTCTCTCTGTTCCCTCTTCTTGTTCTGAGTCTGAAGACTCACAGGACCTCAGAGAAGAAAAGGCCTGCAGAGATCATTGGGAGAAATGCACTCACTCGCTTAGGAATGGGAAGAATGAGGCCAGAAAGGTGAGTCTGGACTGCAGTGTGGGTCTCCTCCTGCCATCTTCTGAATCACACAGTCTAGAAGCCGTTCTTTCCGTTCCCCTGTCTCAGATGACACTGGTGCCTCTCAGAGTGTGTTTCCCCAGGGGCAGCAGCATCAGGACCACCCAAGCACGGCAGAAATGGAGTCCCTGAGCCTGGGGCCCAGCAATCTGGGCGTCACCAAGCCCTCCAAGGGATTCTGGGGCCACCGAAATTTAAGATACCGTGACGCTGGCCTCCCCACTTCAAAGCCTTCAGGTCGTGCATTCTTTTTTTTTTTTTTTTAATTTATTTATTTTTTTTTATTTTTTTGGGGGTACAGCAGGTTCAATCAACTGTTTTTATACACATATCCCCGTATTCCCTCCCTTCCTTGACGCCCCCCCCTCGAGTCCCCCCCACCCTCCCCGCCCCAGTCCTCTAAGGCATCTTCCATCCTCGAGTTGGACAGGTCGTGCATTCTTCCCTCAATCAGTTGAATTGCTCTAAAATACACAATCCACCTACAATCACGACAATTTGCTGCCCCGAACTTTCAAAATCTCCTGGAATCAGACAGCTTTGGGCATTACTTCAAATCCTCTTGGTCTCGTCTCTCACTCCAGCCACAGCTGTGATGCTCTACTCCGTGCAGATTTTGTTGGTTTGTGTGTTTGTGTTCCGGCTTCATGCAAGAGCAATCTGCCCCTCCTCAAGCCTGCCTGCCCCCTTCTGATCCTTCCCGGCCTGGCCTTCCCTGGCACCAACCAGCCCATAAATGTGGGCGATCTTGGCCACTGAGGGATGGGGCCTGTGCACGAATGCTTTCCACTTTCTCCCCGGGCCAAGTGCTCCTGGCAGCCCCGTGGGATGGAGCAACGCTGCTTGGGGCCCTGTCCTGGTGCCTGGATCACGCTCGCCGACTAATTACTCACACGTAAGCCTTTGTCGTAGGCTCTGCTTTCCGGAGGCCGCACGCTAAGACATGCCCTTTACCTACCCCCATCCGGCTGTGGGATGTTCACTTCCTACAAGGCTGGAATCTAGGACGGAGGTTGTACCTGAACGAAACAACCTCTGCTCTCCTCCCCTTCTGCCCTAATAACCAGTGCATCATGGGATTGGGGAAGATGGGACACCTCCATGAGGCCTCCCTCCTCGCCTTAGAAGTGGAGAAACTGTGATACGGAATCACACCCACGCTTTCTGGGAAAGGAGAGACCCCCTCCTGTGTCCCTCTTTTCTTCGACTTGTTCACTCTTCCTGTGTTAGATAGGCACCTCTCCACACCCCCAGCCCCCACTCAGTGACCTCTAGATCCCCAGAAACTCTGTGTAAGGACACAAATTGTTGTTGCCAAGTACTGGGCGTTTATTCAGCCGGGCTCCGTGTGTAACGGTTGACAGAGTGGGTTTGGGAACCAGACTCCTTGGGTTTGAGTCCTGGCCCTGCCACCTATCACCTGTGCAACTTGGGCCAAGTCACAAGCCATCTGTGGCCTAGCATCCTTAGTTGTAAAATGGGGGCAAGACCATCTCCCCCATAGAACTGTTAAGAAAGCAAGGTTAATATACATGTACATAAAGTGCTTCGAGCCACACAGGCACACAGGCAGTGCTGTACAAGTATGGCTATTATAATTACTGTCTTTACTCTCACCACAACCCTATGATCTAAACATTACCATCTAATGATTCATATGGAAACTGGAGCTCAGAGAGGTTAGGTGACTTGCCCAAGATCACACAGCCGGTCAGAGGTAAAGCTGGTACTCGAATTCTGTCTGTCCCAGTCTAGAGCCCTCGGCACTGATGGGCTGGTTCCTGGTGCTCAGGGACTGAGTTGCAGCTTTAAACCTTTCTTCTACCTTGAGGGGAGGACTGGGCCCTGCTTGAGCCCCCTACCTGTGGACAGGCTTTGATTATTTGATGGAGGGAGACCATCCAGGCGGAATGAAGGATTTCTGGAGGCCCTTGGGGTGCCAGCCAGTCCCCATGCCCTGGAACCTTGTTCCCCTTTCTCCTGATTCATTCTTCGTCCCCAGCATCAGCGGTGACTAAGTGGTGACATCTGGGCTGCTGGGATCAGGGAAGGGGTTTTGTACATTACAGTACTTCCAAAGCTGCATCCCAAGGAAAACTCATGCCTCAGAGGCCCAATGGAGTTACCAAGGACAGCTCTGGGATTAAAAACGCCTAGAAATTGTTGAATTAAATAAAGTCGAAAGATCTTCCACCCCCACCCCCCCCACAAGGATCTCTGAGAACCTCTCGTATGTCAGTAGGGGCCAGGATTCTCCACAGGGGAGTGGAGTGTGCACGTTTCCCAAACAGTTACCCCGGGAACCCTCTTTCCTGAGAACAACCTTTCAGACTTGCCCATCTCGCTTTGGGCACAGCTGCTGTGGAGTTTGGCACAATCCACCCTCTTCCAGGCGGACAGATTTCCTCAGCCAGATGGGGGCTTCCCTGATCCGCTGCTCCCGCCTGGCGAGTCTGTTCCCTGCTCTTGGGAGAAGGCATGAGTCACCCAACTTGGGCTTTGGGTGCCAGCTCTGGGCCGTGGGCAAGGGTGTGCTCACTGGGAGGATGTGGGCAGGCTTTCTGTATCCTAGAAAGTGCACGCCACCTCCAAGGGCAGGGACAACAGTGGCTAAGGTTCCGCCATACTGCATTGTTTATTACAGCCATGTTGCTTATTAAAATGGAAACTCCTCCACACCCACTGGTTAAAAGCTGCTGCTCTGTGTCGCCAAGTTCCCCCACCCTCACCAGTGTCCCAGCCACCCCAGCCTATCTCGTGGGATCCTCTGGACCTTCCCATGATCCAGCAGCAAAGGGGTTAATGCTTGGTGCAGCTGGGGCCCCTCAGGACCCTTCAGGCCTCCAGCAGGCCTGGGTCTCTTCCAACTGGTCACAGCCCTGCTATACCAGTTGATAAATAATTGGAATATCATCCTTGATGTCAACTCTCAGTACCCATCAGATGCTCTGATGTCAGTAGATGTGGGACACAGGGACAATGATGTGCTAGAGGAGAAAGAACACAGACGTGGGACTCGGGTCTTTCAACCTCTGTCTCTGCCATCTCCTCCCCACTGTGCCCAGTGCGAGATGCTGGGGGTGGCAGGTGCCTGGAGTGACGCTTCTGCCAAGTGTCTCTTGCCCAGAGCAGCCTCCTTATTAAGGGAGCTCTTCCACATTCACATCTAATTACCCTCTAACTGCCTGCTCCCTGCTGGGACTCGCCTGCTTTCTGCCTCCTGCCTGGGCGGGAGATGGCGTCTAATTAGAGCCACTCGGCTGACCTGGCAGGACTCCACTCCTGCTGGGGGAGGCCGTCTGGATGGGAGGCTGGCCCCGCCTGGCTTCCACAGGCTGCTTCCAGCTGAGGGGTAGGGACAGCAAAGGTGAGTCTGGCTTCCCCTGGGTTACTGCTCCCAGTGAGAGCAGGACGCAGGACAGGGAAGGGCGTTGGCTGAGCTCATGGCGTTGGAGGTTCTGCATAGCTTATTTCTCTGAAAAAGCAATCTGGAGCAGCGGCTAGGGGTGCGTGCTTGGAGCCCAACAGACCTGGCTTGAATCCTTGCTCTCTGTTTACCAGCTTTGACTTCAGAATCCTCATCTGATCCTCAGTTTCCCCATCTGAAGAATGGGAATGTGGGAAGGAAAGGACAGAAGGACATAAAGGGTTTAGCGCCAAACCCAGCTCACACATGCTTTTGATGGGGCTATTGGTACAGCTGCACACTTCTGAGTCCAGCCCACCTGTCAGGCTCAAAGGCCCCAGGCTGGACCCTTTCACATCTGTTATTGAATACTCACAGCAACTCAGTGGGGTTATTTGATTTCTTTCATGGAAGGGAAACTGAGATTCAGGGAAGTAAAGTGACGTATTCAAGATCATCCAACCAGTAAGCAGAAGAGGCCTAATCTCATTGTTCTTTCTGCATCCACTCCTGACATTCATTCAGCCTTAAACATTTACTGAGTGCCTATTAGGTCCCCTACTTGAGTCCAGTAAGGACTGGCCTCCAGACCTTTGGGTCACAAGCCAGATACCTGCACATCTGTAGCTTCATTCCCTACCCCCTTCTCCCTGCATGCCTCTACTATAGAGGTGAGAAAGCCACATAATCAATTTCCCAGTCTCTTTTACAGCTAGAGATGGCCCTTATATGTATCTGACAATCAGTCTGGCAGGGGGCATTGGGGCCAACAGTAGTGAGAGGTAGATTTGTCTTTCAAGAAAAGTTTTGAATTCCTGGCGAGGAGTTCAAGCTATATTAGTATATAGGTCCAGCCTTAAATACAGACATGACTTCTGGAGCTGCAGCAGTCATCTTGTGACCATGAGACCTCAAACATAAGCATGAAAACCAATAAGCTAAGAATGTCCAAGAAGAAGGATGGGAATTCTGGGTTCCTGATGGCATTGCTGAGGTCTGAATTGCCACTTCAATCACCTACGATAAGGTGAGAATAATCCCCTATTTGTTTAGGGGCTAAACTTCAGGCCAATAATCCTCAAAGTGTGGTACCTGCTTGAACATGCCCTCCCCCCATGAGCCAGACCTGCTAAAGCAAAAAGTCTGAGCAGTCTGCAATTTTTACAAGCCCTCCAGGTGATTCTGATGTACACTGAAGTTTAGGAACCACTGGTCTAAGTGTCTCATTAATCTGGTACTTGTTTACTTGTATCTGAGTGCAAATCTCATTGATACCATCTCTCTGAGCTTTTGCTCAAAGGCTTTTCTCTGCCTAGAATGCCCAGTTTCCCCCTTCTCTGCCAGTCTTTTTCATTAAATGAATTAATGTTGATCAGAGAAACCCAGAATGGCAGAAAATTCAGCTGCTGCAATTTGGCAAGGTGCACGATTATTTTCTGGATTTGGTCTCAGCCGTCTCAGAGGGCTGGATGTAAGCAAAAAGCTACAAAATTGCACCATTTAAGAAAATGTCTGGTTCCAGCTGGAAAACCTAGAATTGGTGTTTGTCTCTCTCCCTTTTACATGAGACCAGGAGTGATCCGTGTACTCCAATATCCTTCCTTTCAGCTGCCACAAATTCCCCAAGGCTCCCTCTTAGTGAAGCCACAATCTGAGCCTGTGTGGTCCACTCTGGGCTGTTAGGATGCTGGGGTGATAGCCCAAGAGGGCAAAGGCAGAAGCTGAAAGGCCTCTTGAGACCTAGGCTCAGAAACTCACACAACCTCACTTTGGCCAGATTCTACTATCACAGACCAGCCTGAAATCAAAGGGATGGAGAAACGGGCTCCTCCTCTGGCTGGGACTCTCAGCACTGACACGTGGCAAAGGGGCCAGTGTACGGGGATGGGAGGAACGGATGGCCATTGAACCACTTACCACAGGGTCTTCCTTGGCTCTTACTTTGCTTTAATCTTCCGGGAGGCTTCATGTTACCTTTGAGGCATTATTGCAAATCCATTCTTGGTTCCAGTTTTTCTGTTAGTCGGAGATTGTTTAGTTGCAAGGAATAGGGCTTCCTAGGTGGCGCAGTGGTTGAGAATCTGCCTGCCAATGCGGGGGACACAGGTTCGATCCCTGCTCCAGGAAGATCCCACATGCCTCGGAGCAACTAAGCCCGTGTGCCAAAAAAATAAATAAAAAATAAAAAATAGGATACTAGTTGCAAGGAATAGAAACGACTCAAAATAGTCCAAAGGAAGGCCGGGAGGGTACAGATATCATGGAGATGAAATGGTTTTGGACCTCACGGAACCCAGAGCTGGGAGGAACCAAGTATCTTCTTCTCGTTTTCTTTTTCGCCTCTCTTCTTTTGCTGTATGATCTTGCTTCTACGATTCTCCTTTTTTTGTGTACTTACCCTGCATCCTTGTGGCTTCCTTCCTTCCCTGTAATTTTGGTCTAAGATATGCAAACAAGAGTCTGCTGGTCTGTGGAGAGAGGGAGTGCAAAAGAGCAACTTGTAATTTTGTGGTGTCCAAACTGGCCCCAATTCTACATTCCCTTACAGACTCAGCACCCCCATTAACCCGAGGCGTCTCGTCTCTTAGTTCATATTTTTATGAAGAAAGGGGCCCCTGGCCCTGCCGTGGACTGGCTCCCCTGGTTTAGTTGTCCATTCCTCACCCCATCGGGTCATCACATGACAAGGAAAGCGTGATACAAAAATGGCTTCCCAGCAGCAGCGCGGCCGCTGGGCCCTGGGCGAGCCGTTCCAGGGGGCAGCAGGCTGTCAGAATTCAACCGTGACTTCCCTGGGGACCCCGTGAGCACCCTCCAGTGTGTCTCCCAGGGACCGCGGTGAGGGGACCTCAGGAGATACAGCTTTGCTGGTCCACCCAGCCACCCTCCCCACGGGGACCTTTCCTTCCAGGTCACCTCAGGAATTGCTGTTTTGGCCCCAGAAAGGTGAGCCATTACCGATGTGTGCCGGGGAGGGGCCCTCCACCCAGCACGGACCAGGGCTGACGTGCTGGTTCTGCGCTTTATGAATGGTGTGACCATCAGTCCATCTTTCCAAACTTCTGTTTCCCCATCTGGAGGATGGGTACGGGGGTCGCCACCTCTCATGGGGGAAGACCAAAGGTAGCAAATGCCAAGTGCCTAAAATACAGACACGCCTCCACTGATGGTGGTTCTACTTATGATTTTTCGACTTCACGATGGTGTGAAACCAGCAGCACACAGTAGAAACCATACTTCAAATTTTTAACTGTGATCTTTTCCCGGGCTGGTGATATGCAGTTGGTAATCTTTCCTGATCCTGGGCTGCGGCAGCCAAGCGCCCAGTCAGCCACGTGGTCACGAGGGCGAATGGTCGATACCCTTACAGCCTTTCTGTACCCAGACGACCGTTCTGGTTTTCACTTTCAGTACAGCATGCCATCAGTTATGTGAGAGATTCGACACTTTATTATAAAATAGGTTTGTGTTAATGGTCTTGCCCAAGTGTAGGCTGATGTCAGTGTTCGGAGCAGATTTACGCGAGGTTAGGCTAAGCTATGACCTTTGGTAGGTTTGGTATAAAAGTGCATTTTTGATGTACGATGTTTTCCATTTACAGTGGGTTTATTGGGATGTGGTCCTGTTGTGAGCTGAGGGGGATCTGTAGCTGATGGTGTTGGAAATACTAAAACATGCTGGCCGAGTAACAGTAATGGCAATGATGATAATGAACATATTTTACTGAGAAATGAACTCCCTGGGCCTGTGAGTTTTGAGGAGATGCATCTCCTACTGCTTGCAGAAGACTAGGACCCCCTTGGCCCTGAGGACATAGTAAGTGGTAGCGGGGTGTGGTGTGACTCAGTCAAGCGACGCCTTGGGCCTCCTTGATGCCTGGGGCGGGTGTGTGTGTGCACACGAGTGGGTGTGTATACGTGTATGTGTGGACAGCAGGCCTCTGAGGACCCACAGCTGCCAACATCCCAGCTCTTCTTTTCTTTAAAGGTATTATTGTTTTATTCATTTATTTGTTTGGCTGTGCCAGGTCTCAGTTGCGGCATGCGGGATCCTTTTAGTTGTGGCATGCAGGATCTTTAGTTGTGGCAGGAGAACCCTTAGTTGTGGCATGTTGGATCTAGTTCCCTGACCAGGGATCGAAGCAGGGCCCCCTGCATTGGGAGCGCAGAGTCTCAGCCACTGGACCACCAGGGACGTCCCTACATCCCAGCCGGGGTGAGGGGTTCTCTGCAGCAGGTTACAGCCATGTCTCTGAAGCAGGGCTCCCCAAGGGCCTCTCTACTTCTTCCGGAGGTCAGTTAGGTCCCTGTGAGGTCCAGGGCCCAGCACCCCAGGGTAAGTCGTGGGATGTGTTGGGTGAATTCTGGGACAGATATCTCACCGATGGATTTTGCAGACCCCTTTTATTTTCCTTTTCTCAACCTTCGGCTTTGTGTCCGCAGCCTGCTTAGAGCACCCCTGTGGGAACATGGGTTCTGGATCAGGTAAAATTCAAATTTATGAATTCAGTTCCTGGGCAGCAGCCGCGGACCGAAGACCCGGGCAGCTGTTGGCATGTGGGGGCAGGAAGCGGAGCCCCTTGCCTGCTGGCTTTAGAGTCAGGGTGACGCAGCATGACCGCTATTGGCGAGCCTGCCTCCGAGGTCTCAGGGAGACTGTCTTTACGCCCTTTGTCCCAAGACCTAGTGAAGTTCCAACCCTCCTCCTCCACCTTTGCTCATGCCCAGCAGGCGCTGGGGAAGCAGGAAGGGGCGGGGCTTACCTGTCCCGGATGGTCTTCCTCCTGGGCCCCTGCGCCCCGGAAGTGCTGCCTCTGGACGGTGCCCCACTGATCCTGACGTGACCTTGGCTTAATTTCCAGAAGAGCCACAACAGACATTTGTATAAAATACGAATGCAGTCTCTTCCGCTGGAAAGCCTAGGGGGTGGGCCGCATCTCAGAAGGCACCGCATCATACCGCCAGCTGCTGCCTTGCCTCTTGCCCGCGGTGTCGCACAGCACCGACCAGCTCGCGTCTGGAGCCAGACCGCCGGGGTTCCGATCCCAGCTGCAGCGCTGCTTACTAGCTGCGCGACGCTGGGCACCCTCCCTAACTCTCAGAGTCTCTGTGACATGGGGACGCTGATAGTATCTGTCCTAAATGGTCGTGCTCAGGCTCGGGCACATTAATAACAGTTAATACGGGTAAAGTGCTTAGAGCCATGCCCAACTCAGAGGTGCTAGAGAAGTGACGGGTAAATTTAACGACCGTCACTTGAACACTGGGACTGAGCATACTTAGCTCAAAAGGTGGTTATGCGGACGAAACGACATCACGGATACTTTTTTGGCTTTTGTGTGGGGGGGGGGAGGGGAGGGGTGCGTGCTGCCAGCTATCCAACTCCCATCTTATCTGGGGAGCAATTCTCAGCCCGCGTGGTGTGGGTGCACCTGGAGCCCCTCTCCTCGCACCGCAGCCCTCGGCAGCTGAAGCTCAGACCTGTGACCCTGCCTCCGCCGACGGAACGCCTCCCCTCTGGATCCCGATGCCAAGATGCCGGAACAGACGGGACGTCCCTCCCAGCAGCCGCAACGTCAACGTGTCCGTTAGCGCCCCTGAGGCTGTGGGTCCGCCCCATGGCCACCCTTGGTTCCTGCAGTTTTCTGAGTCAGATTCCCCCAATTTTGTAAGCTCCCCCATCTCCGTCTGTGGCAGAGACTCCGCCACCCCCACATCCAGGAGCATCTCCCCTGCTCACGGAGGAATAGAATATGTCACTGGGCCAATGGCTGCTCGGATCACAACTAGATTCCCCAGCCTCCCTAACCGCAGGTGTGGCTGTTGAACGGGCTCTAGACGATGGGGTGTGAGCAGAAGGGATGGGTGCACCTTCCGGGGGCCCTTGAAGAGAAGGGCCAACCCCTCCCCTCCTTATTCCCCTTCCTGCTGATGGGGCAGTGGACCTTCCTGGATCACATGCTGAGGGCCTGAAAAATCACGGAGCAGAACTACCAGTACATGTCAGCTACTTACCTAAAAAAGAAAGAAATTTCTCTCGTTTAAGCCATGTGATTTCTGGTCTCCTTGCTCTAGAGCCACGTGCCTTATAGGTCGCTAATACACCTGATAGGTTTCCTCCCTGGCTTCAGCTACCAGAGGCGGTTCCTTTGTCTTTTCTTTTTTGTTCTTTTCTGCTCTGTGCCTTTCCCTTTCTCTCTTTCTCCCTCTCTCTTTCCTTTCTGCTGTTTTTTTGTAATCGAGCACCTTGGTTCCTGCGATGCGCTCGGCACAGAGTGTACACGTTCCTTAGTGCAGATCGGGATGTGGATAAATATTAGCCCTTGTTTGCATTGTTTCCCGCCCCCGCCGTCCTGGATGCCCTGGGAGCTTGCGAAGCCTCCCTCCTCGCAGGGCAGCCTCCTCCCTCCCTCTCCTCCCTCCCTCTCCTCCCTCACTCCCAGGCTTGGGCACCAGGCCTGCAGTTCTTACCTTTCTTCCCAACACTTGTCAAAATATTATTTCCAAACAATGTTACATGTCCTCCTATGAGGAGCTCTGGTGCCAGCTACTAATTTAATAAAAGTTCTTCCTCTCTGATGGGGTTTTTGGGGGTTTCGTTTTGCGGTGAGCCTGGCGTTCAGCATTTCTATTCCTTTGATCTCTAAATGGAAAACAAAATTCAAGGAGCCTGAGCCCATGGCCCGTGGAGAGAGGCCTGGTGGGCAGAGGTCAGCAGCCCCGAGCCGAACTGCAGCGTCAGGTGGCAATCAGAGAATGTCAGACCCAGAAGAGCCCCGAGAGGCCAGGTGGGGAAAGCAACTGCTGGGCGTCACGTGGTGAGCCAGGGGCCACACCAGGAGTCCTGCTTCGCGGTCAGCTATTCTGCTGCCGGACCAGAGACTCCCCTAGGCTGTTTCTATGCGTGTGTGTGTTTGTGTGTGTGTGTGTGTGTGTGTGTGTGTGTGTTGGGGGGAGGGAGGTGGTACACAGCAGAATCAGATTTGGGTCCTGTCCTCCAGGGACTAACAGGCTCATAGAGGAGGTAAGACGTTTCCCAAAGTCAATGCCATGTGGCAAAGAGAGCTGCAGGCACTCAGTGGGGAGGGCTGCTGTCTCAGAGGGAGCATGGGGGACTTCCTGGAGGAGGAGGCCTTGTAGCCGGTTCTAGAAGAATAGGGAGGTGAGGACATCGATTTAAGGAGAAGGCTTTCCAGGAACGGTACTGTTCATGCCACAAAGTTTTATATTGCTTTCATGTGCCAGATCAGTGAGCCCAGCAGAGATGGCCCTGAGTCCAGGAGCTTACAGGCTAGCAAGAGAGCCGGTGACTGAGCACAGTCACTCAAGTCAATATCTAATGACAGCTGCAATGGGTGCTGTAAAGAAGAGGCTTGGGAGGCTGGCAGATCAGCTAGCAGACCCTGCCCTGGTTCGGATTAGAGAAGGGTCTCCAAGGAGCAGTCATCTCATCTGGGACCTTGAGGATAACTAGAGTTATCAGACCAAGGATGGGTTGGGTTCTCAGGGAGACATCCCAGCAGAGGCAGGGAGGGCCTCAAGGCAAGGAGGAGTGTCAGGTGTCTAGAGGACAAACTGGGGAGAAACAGAGCTGGAGATGCAGGAAGAGGCCCCATGTGTTCTCAGCAAGGGTGTGAGGGCTAGAATGCCAACCTACATGACTGAGCAAAAGGGAGTATGGCCAAGCCTGCCAGTTGTCCCCTGCTCTCAGTTCTCTCCTTCTTACCTGATCTCACAATTCCAGTTTTTCTGCTGGACACTTGCCACCCAGAATAAAGACTATATTTCTCAGTCTCCCTCCCAGCTAGGCGTAGCCAGGTGACTAAGTTGTAAATATTGGAATGTAAGCAGAAATAATGTGTGCAACTTTCAGAAAGCACCTTTATATGGAATGGAAGACTCCTTCTTCCTAATGGCTGGAATGCAGACATGATGGTTGGAACTTAAGCAGCCATCTTGAACTGTGAGTTGGGAGCCTTGTATTAAGGGTAGTGAAGCAACCAACGAGATAGAATGAACTTGAGTCTTTGATGGTCATGGACCTTCTGTGCCTGCCCTGGATTTGCCTCTAGATTTTTGTCACTTGAGAAAAAACAAAAACAAACAAGTAAACAAAAACTTCTCTGTTATTTAAGCTACTTAAAGCTGAATACAATTTAAACTGATAATGTGGGTTTAGTGGAAGAGGCTGGAATTTTCAGGGGGACACACTATGGAATGATGGAACTCATGATGATTCTAAAAAAACATTGGGTTTTTTTTAAGATTTATTTTATTATTTATTTATTTTTGGCTACATTGGGCCTTCGTTGCTGTGCATGGGCTTTCTCTAGCTGTGGAGAGCAGGGGCTACTCTTCATTGCAGTGCCAGGGCTTCTCATTACGGTGGCTGCTCTTGTTGCGGAGCTTGGGCTCTAGGCATGTGGCCTTCAGTAGTTGTGGCACATGGGCTCAGTGGCTATGACTCACGGGCTCTAGAGCACAGGCTCAGTAGTTGTGGCGCACGGGCTTAGTTGTTCTGTGGCATGTGGGATCTTCCTGGCCCAGGGCTCGAACCCATGTCCCCTGCATTGGCAGGTGGATTCTTAACCACTGCAGCACCAGGGAAGCCCCTAGAACATTCTATAAGGAAGCAAATTAGGAAAAAGGGCAGCACAGGAGCCAAGAAATGAGGGCTACAACAATTATTAGCTCCACAAAACTCAAAAAGTCCAAGAAAGACAAGACAACCATAGTACACTATGTGGTTCAGCAGTGAGTAATATTTATTTGGTCACAGTTATGAAACACTGACTGTGGATTTAATAAATAAATATCTATGATGTTTACAATGTGAACCATGCTTCCTAGAGTTGTGGGGTGGTCCTGAGGGCAGAGTATACTTGAGCAAAAGTCCTTATCTGGCATAAGTCCTGGGGTTGTGTCTAATATGAACAAATCAAAAGGTTATAAAAGATGCAAATATTTTAAAATATGACAGTAAATGCCTCCCAAAACAACCAAAAAGTTGAAAGGAGTTGTTTCTGAGAGCTGGAATGAGAACTGCATAGAAGGAAGCAAGAATTTACTTTTCTATTTTTTATTTTTATTTTCTTTGGCTGGGCCGCAGGGCTTGTGGGATCTTATTTCCTCAACCAGGGATTGAAGCCAGGCCCTCAGCAGTAGAAGTGCTGAGTCGTAACCACTGGATCAACAGGGGATCCCCAAGCATTTGCTTTTTTACAAAAGGACTATTTAATCTTTTAAAGTTATACTTTGAAAATACAAAATTTAGAAAGAACATGACTTAGATGTGCTCTCTCCCTCTTTTAAACCTCCAAGTCACGTGGACAGTATTGCCCATGGGTAACATACAGGCTCTGTAGTCAGAGCAGCTGGCAGTTGCTGATTTGCAATTGGATCCATTACTTGGCAGTTGTTTCCTAGGGAAGGGAGTGACTGTCTGGGCCTCAGTTTCCTTATCCATATAATGGGTATATTATTATCCTCCTCACATGTTGCTGTGTAGAATTAATGCAGGCAAAGTGCCTGGCACACATCTGGCACGTGCTCCTCTGAAATGGCATTTGCTGTAATTGTAATTTGTGTTATTTGTTCTGTATTAGGTTTTCATGAACCTGCCTTCTCTTCCTACCACAGTGGTTCTCAAATTTGAGCGTGCACCAGGTCCCCGAGGGGGCTTGTTGAAAGATGGGTCCACCCTCAGCGTTTCTGATTAAGTAGGTCTGGAGTGGGCTCAAGAATCTGCATTTCCAATAAGGTCCCAGAGGATGCTCGGGCTGCTGGTTCAGGGAGCACTGCTCTACTGCTTAACGACGGACCCAACGTTGATCTTGGGAAGCAAACACAAAAGGAGGGTGGAAGAGCTCTGACAAAGCTTCTTACGGGATAACTCAGACCTGGGGGAACCGTGCCTTTGAGGAGGGTGGGGCGGAAGTGGGGTTGGGGAAAGTTTCACAAAAGAAGTAATGCTTGAGCTGAACTTGAAGGACCAGGAGAAATTTCCCAGGCTGACTAGACAAGGAGCATCCCCAGCAGAGGGAACAGCGGGTGCAAAGGCAAGAAGGCAGAAGAAAGTACTGCACATTTGAGGCACCGTGCTACTCTTCCTGACTCCTAAGGCATCTCTGGAGGGCACGATAGATCTAATAGGACACACTCAGCAGCCTGTGTGCGCATTTGGAGACTTTTTGAAAGGCTGAGGCATCCTCACACACCTAGGAAGCTATGTGAGGATCCATTCCCAGATGGACAGCTGGAGCCTTGAAACCAAAAGGCTGCCTTCACACCCACCGGATGGAGCATCTCCAGTGACTCTTGTGGATTTCAGTGATAATACGCACATAGGGAGAACGTTGCAGGGACTCAAAAAAGTCTTTAATCCCAATACTGCCCGTCCCGTGGGTGTATTTTCACAGCTTGGAGGCTCAGACATTGGATTTCCAGGGCTTGGTGGGAGCAGCAGGGCAGACCATATAAAATGAGGTCTGGATCTGAAAACCCAGGTTGCAAATTTACCCAAGGATGCAGCTTTCTTCTTTAGAAGGCTCCTCTCCCCCTGGGCCCCCAGACCCTTCTCTCTTCCCTTCTCCATCACGCCTGTTGCCGGGCTGTTTCCTGCTCTGCTGTAAATCTCACCCCAGAGAACACAGCTACTCGCCTGCAATAGCAATTAAATGTTACTCGAGGGTCAGCGGTGACACGCACAGGCAGTTTCTAGGCATTTGAAGGTGCCCATGTGGAGCTCAGGGTCCTAGGGGCCTACTGGGCCCCTGCACCTCTCTGGGGGATCAGCAGGTGGAAGGCCTCCAAATGTCACCACCTGCGACCATGTCCCATGTTAGTTCAGCCCCTACCGTGTGTGAGACTTGAGGCGAGTTGCCTCAGGACAAGGTTGTGACTCTGTCTGCTCTATGCAGTGACCTCTCCTATCAAATGTCTGCTACTCACAGGCCCTGTGCGAGGGCCTGTCCATACGTATCGACCATCACGCTCTTATTTTGTCCCCTACTTTTCCGAAAGAGGTGAGCACTAAGGTACCCATTTCATAGAGAAGAAAAGTGAATTTCAAGCAGCTTAGGTAACCAAAGCGACTGAGAGGGAGTATGGTTATAGGGGTTAAGAGCACAGACTCTGGAACCAGCCTGCTGGAGTTCACGTCTCAGCTCAGCACTGATCAGCTGTGTGACCTTGGGCAGTTCCCTAACTCTCTGTACATCTGCTTCCTCCTCTGTAAAATGAGGGTCCCTCTGATATAAGCCATATGTTTGTTAGTTATCGCTATTATGAAGTTAATTCATGGACAGCAAGTGGGTTGACATGGGTTCCAATCTCCCGTCTGTACTGCTGCCCCGAAGGCTGGTTTCTGGGAAGGAGAAGAGAAACACATGAGGCATCTGGAAGGTGTCCGCATCCTATACTTTATAGAGTCAGACGGACATGGTTCGAATCTTCAAGTCTCCTGACTCTGGGAGCCAGAGTTTCTACATCTTTACAATGTCGTGTCATCAAGGTTAAGAGCCAGGCTCTGGAACCACCGTGCTTAGGTTACATCCCCAGTTCTGCCATTTTCCAGCTGCAGGACTTTGGGTGAATTGCTTTCTCTCTTTGGGGCTCAGTTTCCTCACCTGTGAAATGAGGATGATACTAGTTCCCGTGTCATGGGGCTGTGGGGGGATGACATGAACTGTCCCCTGCAGAGCCCTTTGAACCATACTGGATGCACAGCAAGTGTTACCCGAGTATGTGCTGAGATCCTAGCGCAGATAATACAACACAGGCCTGGCACAGAGTAGGTGCTCAATGAACAGCAGCAATGATGCAGAGGGGGTGAGGAGGCCGCAACATTCAGCCTTTCCTCTTACTAACTGAGGAGCCTCTGGGCCAAGAATTCTCAATCCTGACGCACATTAGAACACTGTGGAGGATTGTTTTCAATCCCCAGTACTCAGGACCCAGACCCCAGAGACTCTCACTTAAGTAGCCTACATAGGGCCTGGCATCAGATGATTTTTTAATGCTCCCCAGGAGATTCTAACAAGCATCCAGGATCGAGGACCACTGAGCTGGGAAATAACACAGGGGCCTACTTGGAGGAGACGTTTTAACTGGGCAGATCAAGGCAGGCCTCTTGGAGGAGGAGGCCCGTGAGCTGAGGCCTGAATGGTGAGAAGGGGACAGCCAGGCAAAGACCTGGGGTGGGGGTGGGGGTTCATACAGAGAACAGAGTAGGTGCAAAGGCCCTGAGGCAGGCATGGGCTTCAGGTATGTTGGAAAACGAGCAGGAAGGCCAGGGTAGCAGAGACGACCCTGTATGAGAGGGAAGAGATGAAGTTCTGAGTCCAGGATGGCAAATAAAGGAAACAGAGTCTCTCTCTGGCCAGAGGGACTGAGGTTAGCCCTTGGACTAGGCAGAGAGCAGCTGAGAGCATCCACCAGACCTGTTCACGGCTGATTTAAGTCCCTCAAATATCCTTGTGTCTGGGAACTAGAATCCCTCGGGAATCTGTTCATCCAGGCTTCAACCTCCCTGAACAAGTTTCATCTTGGAACCCTCCTATGTGGGCCGTCAGCTCTAGAAGGATCCTGTGGGACAGGAAGGTGGGGAGTTATTCCAGTAACCAGAGAGGGAGGAGGGGGAGAGAGGCTGGGCTGAATGCCCCCTGGGGCCCAGCACAAAGGCCACTCCGGCTGGTGGCCACTCTGGCAGCCAGGAAAATGCCAGCCTCCTGTGAAGGCTTAATTAGTCTGCTCTCGCCACTGCCGGGTGACGGCTTGGTGGGGAGCAGGTGTTTCTATTTTCTGGCACAATTATCTGCAAAGTGAGGGCAGGGGCATCAATGGATGTGTCTGCAGCTTTGCATGTGTGATGTAAGAGTGTCTGTATGGATGTGTTTAATTGCACACTTGCGTGTCGCATCCTCATAGGAGAGTGTCCTACTGAATGGCGTGTGTCCTTTTGTTTCCTGCCTTACTGTATCAGAACACGTTATATCTGGATCTGCCCTCACTGTGTGTGGTTGTGTGTGGGTCTGTGGGTGTGTGATCATGTGTCTGCCCAAATGGAGGATGCAGTCTGGCTCTGGAAGCACCCTCCTCCCAGGGCAGGCTAGTCCCACCACCATGGCCTGTTTCCTCAGCTGTCGAGTGGGGCTGCAGGTCTCCAACCTGGGGTCACACAAGCCGCCCTGGCGGCTGAGTCTCGTCTTGTGAGGAAGGGGTCTCCATCCAGCTCCCTTGTCTGGGCAGGTGCATGGCCTCTCCCCAGGCCCCATCGGCGTGCGCACTTCCTACGGTAGGCCTACGTGGGGCCCAGCTGCATCCGGGCCGGGCCTCTGACGTGGGCTCGGATGGCGGTGGGGCCTGGCCCGGGGCCGCCTGAGCCTCGTGAGCTGTCTGTGCATGAGGACTGCTGGCCCAAGGAAGAGCCTTCCTGTTTCCAGTCTGCGGCCTCCCTAACAGCTGGGGCTCAGAGAGACGCAGAGGAAGGGGAAGTGTTATCAGCCTGGGGCCAGCCGGGTCCAGAGGATATGAGACCTTGGGGAGACTCTCTAGTTATCAGCAGGGAGCGAGATGGGTTTCCATGGAAATACTACACAGCTTATGCCTGGCCTCTGCCTTGTCCGGCATGAACTGAGCGTTTGCTCTGGGTCAGGTCCTAAACCTGGGCTGAGGTCACTGTCAACAACAGCAGTAACTAAGCAGCCCCTATCTGTTTCTCCCGCCAGCATCACTCCTCCACTTTACTCCTCCCAGCACTTTGCAGATGCCCTGGCCTCCTTGCAGACCCTCTGGGTTCCTGGGTCTCACTCACCTCTGTCTCCCCCCAGGGCCTTTGCATGTGCTGCTCCCTTTTACTAGAACACCCTTCTCCTGATCTTCCTGTGTCTGCCTCCTCCTCATCCATCAGAGACATCACCTCCCCAGGGAGGCCTGCCCTGATTTCCCCTCATATTACGCCTCAATCACTTTCTGTCACGTCGCACTTCAGGGATTGTATGACCATCTGCCATTTCAATTTTTGTGCATCTATTCGGTCTTCCCCTGCATGAATATAAACTCTCTGAGGTCAGAGCCCTTGTCTGTCTTGTTTAGCCCCATAATTCCAGGATCAGTGTACATGTAGTAGGTGTTTAATAAATATTTATTGGCAGTTTAATAAATATATTGAACACATGTGCCAGACACTGAATATTATTTTGTGTCAACCTCAGAACAGCCCATAAGCCAAAGCTGTGCTCTATTAGCATCCTCATCTAACTGAAGGAGGAAGATAAGCTGCATAGAAGCTGAGAAACTTGTCTAAGCTCACACAGCTAGTAAGTGGGAGACTCAGGCTTTTTATCCGGGTCTGTCTGATGTTGCTGCATGCTCTTAATGTCCTGCTGTGATCAGGAGACAGGAAGAGTCGGAAAAGTCTAGCCGAGCAGACCGACAGACAGCTGAATCTGTTACCTATTGCTAGGAAACAAACCGCCTCAGTACGGCGGCTTGAAACAATAACTGTCGGTTGTTCATGGTTTAGGACTTGGTAACTTGGGCATGGTTCAGCTGGGATGGCTCCTCTCTGCTCCAGGTGGTGTTGGCTGGACTGACTTCAGACAAGAGGAAAGGTCACTTAGCAGGGTGGCCGGGCGCTGGCTCGTTCCAGGTGGCCTTCTCACACCGTCTGGCAATTGGTTGGGCTGACAGCCGGACACCTTAGTTCACCTCCTTGTGGTCCCTCCAATAGGTTAGGTCAGGCTTTCTCCTGTGAACTCGGTCCCAACACAGCAAGAATGGAAGCTATAAAGCCTCTGAGGAAGTGGCACAGTGTCACTTTTGCCACCTTCTACTGACCAAGGCAAGTCACAAGGCCAGACCAGATTTAAGAGGTGGTGAAACAGACTCCATCCCTTAATGCAAGATGTTGCAAAGAATATCATTTTCAATCTACCACAGCGCTCCTACTTGACCATAATTATTATTCCACGTGCAAAATACACTCACCTTCTCCCAAGACTTCCTCAAAGTCTCACCTCATTACAGCACTGGAGTCCATGACCTTATGGGGTACATTTCGGGCATAGGTCCCCTCCTCCAACCCCCCCGCCCCCCATTAGGCCCCCGATGGGGGCTAACTGCAGACATTCCCTTGGCTTCTGATTTTCAGCACGAGGCATCCTGGTCTCAGGGTGCACCGGTGCCAGAGGCCAAGGCCAGCACTTCCTCCAGAGGCCTTTGCAGAAATACAGCCACTGTTCCTCCCCTCAGCACCCTCGGGGAACCAGAGGAGGGGCCTTGTTTCCTCATTTTATAGATGGGGACTTGAGAAACGCAAAGGTGGAGTGACTTCCCCAGATTCACTGGAAGAGTCCTACAGAGATGGGAATAGAGGCTAAGGGTGCCAGAGTCTTCGTCCAGGTTTCTACTTCGAAACTGGGGTAATGTCAAAGTGTTGCTGAGAGCAACCCAAAGCCTTGGTCCCAGGGAAAACCTGACATGGGGTGATAAATTGATATTCATTCATCCATCCATATTATCATTCAATCACAAACTGTTTATTGAATATTATTGAGTCAGGATGTACCAGGATGATACTAGGCACTGGTATAACTGTGAACAAAGCAGAGGGTCCCTGTTCTCTTAGAACTTGCAGTCAGGTGGCACGGACACACATTAAACACATAACACAAGAATAAACACGTGATTTGAAGGAAACATACAGAATGCCACAAGAGCTGCCAACTGGGGCTGACCCAGCCTGGGAGAAGCTTCCATTAGGAAGTGCTGTTTAAGTTGAGGCTTGAAAAATGAGTAGGAGTTTTGCAGATACAGACAGAGGGAATAATTTACCAGATACAGACTGTAGGCAGTGGGGAAAGCAAGTGCAAAGGCCCTGAGGTTGGAATCTGCTTAACATATTCAAGACACAGTACAGCAGCCAGTGAGACTGCGTAGGCCCTGGTGAGGAGACTACAGTGGCAAGCTTTTGAATGCAGGAGAGGTGTGATAGGTCTGTGTTTCTAAAAGTTCATTCTCCTTGCACTGTGAAGAATAGATTGGAAGAAGGTACAAAGTGAAGATGGGCCGATTGAAGCAGCTGCTACGTATTGAACGTGTGTGTAGCTGATTCTGAAGTATCATCTCATTTAATTTTTCCAACCAGCCTGTGAAGCAAATACCATCAGCCTTGTTTTACAAAGTTAGTAAGCAGGGCTCAGAGAGATTGAGTGAGGGGTACAAGGTCATTCAGCCATTTTTTTAGTATCCATTGTCTAAACTCTAAAGAAATGCCACTGTCCCCCCTCCCCTTGAATTTCACAGGACTGGAGGAGGTCCTAAGAGGTCACCTTTTCCAGCCCCTGCTCCTGGTTTGGGGGCCTGGGTTGCAGCACCATGTTGTCTGCAGACCCACATGGGTGCATACTGACCCCATCTCCTAGGCCTTCCTCCTTGGGCCTATCCACCTGTTATAACCGATAGTCCCCGAGCCTCATAAACTCCACCAACAAGCAAAGCCAGCTAGCTGTGCCCCCGCCCCTCTTCCTACAAAGACATAGCCAACCGGCCATTCAGTCATTATTGGCTGAAGCTCTGTGTCCCCCCATAGGTTCTGTGAAGTGAGGAGGCATGTCTGTGTTTTCCTGATTATAAGGCAGCACAGACAGAGCAAAGCCCTCCGTGATTGCTGAATGAATGGCTGTTCTCCCAAAGCCTTGAGGGTTTGAAGATGCCAAAACATTAAAGCTAGAGTTGCACCTTAGACTTCATTAAGTCCAGTCCCCAAAGTGTTCAAGTGAGAAGACTGAGGCTCAGAGAGGGCCAGGAACTCACCCTAGGTCACACAGCAAGTGAGCAGCAGAATGGGGGCGAGGCTCCCAGTCCAGTGCCCCTCCCTGGGCCACACATCAGTGAGTGGGAGGGGAAGCTATCCATGACACCCCAGGAACTGTCCCCTGCAATCCCCTTGGGGTCTGGAGAGAAGGAGGAATTAGTCTCGTGACCTCTGTAACCATCTTAGTCCATTCAGCCTGTGATCACAAAATAGCACAGACAGGGTGGCTTACAAACAACAGAAGTTTATTTCTCACAGTTCTGGAGGCTGGAAGTCCAGGACAGGGGTGTCAGCACAGTCAGGTTCTGGTGACAGCCCTCTTCCGGGTTGCAGACTGCCGACTTCTTGCTGTGTCCTCATGTGGGGGAAGGGCAAGGGATCTCTCTGGGGCCTCTTTTATAAGGGCACTAACCTCATTCATTGGGGCACCACCCTCACAACCTATCATCTCCCAAAGGCCCCACCTCCTAATACCGTCTACTTAGGTTTGCAATGTTATAAAGTTTAGGGGGACACAAACTTTCAATCTACAGCAATAGCCTCAAGCTTACTCAGCCAGACCATCCTTGAACTAATCCCTTGCCTCTCAGTCATTCCAGGAAGCAGGATGCTGGAATCCAAAGCCTGCAGTCCCCCCGCCCTGCAGTCCTCTTCCCCGAAGAGGAACTTGCTCAGGTTCCTGATTGGATGGTGATGACACCTCCACCTGGCAGCACAGACTCACAAGTGCTCAGCCTGCCTGTCAGCTGGCTTTTCTCACATCTGACACCTATCGCGTGTTTACGTTTGTCAGCTCCCCCACTGGAAGGCCAGCTTCTCGAGGGCAAGAGCTGATTTCATTCACAGCAGCAGCTTCAGCTCTTAGAAGGCCACCTGGCATGTAATAAGTGCTCCATGAAGATCTGGGAACGCCAGATCGCATGCCAAAGTCCCGTGGCAAAGACTAGGTAGGGTTTGCTTTTTGGTGGAGCCACACTTTAAACCCACAGCAACAGGGTGCCCATCCTGGCTGGGCCCCTTACCTGCTGTGTGACCCTGGGCAAACTACTTAACATCTCTGGGCTACAGCTCTTCATATGTAAAAGAGCAAAGTGCTGGGGCCCTGTGCCTGGGGCCTGGCAGACATTGATCTCCAGCCTTCACACTGGACATCCATATCCGGATGAAGAAATAATGATGATCAGGAAGTGCGAGGCTTTTGCTCAAGGATATTAGGCTACAGATACATAGGACCAGCCTGTCCTCATATGTAACTCAGATTGCTCTGACTCCAAATTCAATTCTTTCTGCCTCCCTGCCCCTGTTTGTTCATCTGTCCCAAAAGGACTGGATGAGACGATTTGGCAGGCAGGCACCGTTGGGCTCCTTGGCCCTGGAGGGCCCCAGCTCTCCTGCCTCCCACAGCCACGCAGCTGCAGCCTTCTGGGGAGAGCGCCAACTGAACGGACGGTTGCTCTTTCCAGAAGCTGCCTGACCGCATGACGAAGGCGCATTTTCCTTCCTCTACGAGGGGTGACTTCGGGGACAGCATAGTCGCCTGTAGTGACTGTTGTTGGTTATTGTCGTTTACATAACTTTTTAATCTGAAATCGTTTAAGATTCACAACAAGTCACAAAAGTAGTTCAGAGTCCCCACATTCCCTTCACCTAGCTTCCCCTCGTGATAACATCTCAAGCACCCAAAGTACATCATCAAAGTCAGGGCACGGAGGCTGGCACAATAGTATTAACTCAGATACAGACCTTACTCAGATTTTACCAGTTTTTGCGTGCACACCAATGATATTGTTTTTAATTTCCAATTTTTGTCACCCAGGCTCCTGGTTAAGAGAATGAGCTGGTTTATGAAGTTAGTTAAGACAAGCAGCCGTTTCTAGCCCTTCTCCCCTCCGCTTCCTCTTCTGCAGAAACGGCCACTTCACTTCCTCCAGCTGATGGTTCTGTGTTTTGCTCCCCACGGCTCCATAACAGGCTTGTAACACTAAGTGTATTTTTCAGTGTTAGGCAGTCTTCAGTGCCTCCCTGCTCTAGGATATGCAGTATTAAATCCCTGTCCTCTCCTGCCCCGACCCCACCCACACCTCCATGCCTCCTATCCCCCACAAATAACTCTGCCATAATTTTGGTGACATTGGTACTCTGTTACAACTGCTACAATTTCTTCATTTGCTTAGTGTTCTGTGTCCTGATCACTGATTTTTTTCGACGTCGAACTCTTTGCCAGTTGTCTGAAGCTTTCTCAATGCTTTTGTTCACATCGAATTTCCGTTAATTTCATCCTCTTGAGAGAAGCCTCTCCTGGAATCTTCTGGCATTTCCAAACTGGACGTGTTCCCTCTGCAGCTGGCGCTCTGGAATCGTCCCTCCCCCCACACCCCACCCCCGCCACCCAGCACCCCAACAGCTCCAGGATCCTTTCACCTCTCTTCTGAGCTGGATTCCCCACCTCCTGGATTCCCCATCTTCCTGTTTCTTGCTTCACTCCTCATTTCAGGGAAAAGCATCCTCTCAGTTTCCTGAGAAAGACTAAGTGGGAGGTACTTTTCTCGAGTCCTTGTACATCTAAGGATATCTTTATGTTTTTGGTGTGACCTAGAACTCTAGGTCAGAAGTACTTTTCTTTCCAAATGTAAAGTCTGTTTCTTTATATTCTCCCTTCCAGAGTTACTCGAGGGAAGCTTTACGTGGTTCTGACTCCATTTTTATGTCTCTGGAAGTCAGTCAACTCTTCCCTGTGCTGCCAATGTCCTGAGGTTTCCCACTGACCTTCCCAGATGGAAGTCTGGCTTGTGTGCTCTGCTCAGCGCTTGTGGGGTCCTTCTGATCTTGGAGTTCACATCCTTCACTTTGGGGAAATTTTCCTCTACTATTTGATTTCTATTTCCTTCCTATCATTTTTCTTGTCTTTCTAGAACTCCTACGAGTTGAATATTAGAGTCCCTGTACCAGTCCTCTGTCTCATCATTTATCTCTTGTTCTCAGTGATTTATTTTGCTATATATTCTTGAGGAATTTCCTCAACTTTGTCTCTTCGGCTGAGCTTTATGTTTCTGCTGTCATATTTTTTTCCCAAGAGCTCTTCTCGTTCCCTGTGTTTCTTTTTTACGGCTTCATGTTCTTTTTTTTCATGGATGCGTTATCATCTCTCTCTCTTTGGATCTAGAGGTTTCTGATTTTAATATAATTATACTTTTTATGATTTCCTCTCTGCCTCCCGTCTTTCCCGCTCTGGTGCCTTTGGTCTGTGTCTGTTTAGGTCTCTAAGTTCACATGAGTGGCTTTCAGCCACACCCAGCGATCCTTCATTGTCTACTCTTGAAAAAGAGCCAGACGCAGTAGCGGGTAGGCGTGCTGAGCACCTGCGGGGGGATGCTGGGTGTCGGGGCCCTTCGATCTTTCCTCCTGGTCTGTCAGCTCCCCAGAGAAGACCCTTCCATTCTCCTGTCTGCAAATTCAAGGTCTGGCTGCCAGTGTTGCTTATGATACGTTCACTCCACCCCCTGTTTTCAACATGGTGCCCCCCCTTCCCTGTGCCTGGAGCTCTCCAGGACAGAGACGCCTGCTTCGTGTCACCAGAGAGTAAACACAGAGTCCTCTGCTGGGTGGGGAGGGGCGGTCGCCCTGCAGCACGGAACGGTGGGGAGGATCTGGGAGTGTCCCACTGCTTCTTTGACAGCTTTCCCTGATGGCCCTTTCCTCTCCCAGGGCATCCCACTGCCTCCTGGTCCCACCGCCCAGGAACCCAGGAGGGTGTGACCGTTTCCTCTTTCACTGTGTCCCCAGGACTGGCCTAGGTTGGGTCCCCAGGGAAGGGAAGTGGCTTTTTAGAGTGAATCAGGCCAGAGGGGGAGCTCCAACCTCAATGGGAACAGGCTTCCTTGAGCCTCATCCACGTGTCCCCAGGCCTCAGGGGTCCTGCAAGGTCATCAAGCGCAGGATTTCATGTTACTTTCCGGAGTCTCTATTTCCCTCTTTGGCCAGTGGGAGTTACAATGTCTCCTCTCTCATTGAATGGGAATCTTAAAGTACAGACTGAAATCAAAGCTCAAAGATTAGAATCTGCAAATACACACCACATGTGCCTTCACTACCCCCCCCCCCCACTCTGCCAGATGTGGCTAATCAGTCATGACACCCTTTCCCGCTGAGCCTGGAGAAGAATTTCTCCCCTTGGCATTATTGCCATTTGGGCAGGATAATTCTTGGTTGTGGGGGGCTTTTCAATGCACTGTAGGAATTTAACAGCCTCCCTGGGGTCTACCCATTAGATGTCATTATCCCACGCACCCCATTTGTGACACCAAAAATGTCTCCAGAAGCTGTCAGATATCCCCTGGGGGAGAAATTACCCCTGGTTAAGAACCACTGACCCAGCCTCAGCCTCAGCAGCCTTGCAGACACAGCACTCCTAGCAGCCCCTGTCAATCTGAGTTGGCCTGTGGAATTAAACCTGTTTGGCCAGCAGAGGTGCCACCCCACATAGGTTAGAGCCTAATAGGTCAACAGCTTACTTTGGCAATTATGGGACCCAACTTAAGAGCCTTCTATGAGGGTGAGAGCAGCCCCAGCCTGCCACTTCCTGAGAATAGAAGGACAAGGGCTGGACTTAAGGGTCCCAGACCTGCCGTGTTGTGTCTCATGCTGGCAGCTGTGGAGTTGATCCCCTAGGACTCCTGGAACCACCTCAATGTACCAGGGGTGATAAGGTATTCTTTGTCTTGTCTGCAGAGTGTGGAGAGAAGATGTGCAGGTGACCAGATGTCATCAGGGTCCCCCTCTAGACCTCTATCTCTGCACAGTGCCTGACTCCAAGCAGGAAATAGCCCAAGGGTGATGTTTAAAGTGTGATCCCAGATCTGTATCCGGATCTCTTCATGTGCTTGTCAACAAGCAGTTTCCTGCACCGCACGCTGGATCTTCTAAATAAGCGTTTTGGGGATAGGGTCTGGAATCTGCCTTGTTAATCAGCTCTCTGGTGAAAACTAGTACAATGGGTAAAACACATAGACATTGACCTTGAGTCAAATCCTGGTCCTGCTTCTTGGTAATATATGATACAAATAGCTAAGCGAGGCTTACGAAGGAGGGGATGTGGGGATAAATGTATAAATACAGCTGACTTGCTTTGTTGTACGGCAGAAACTGGCACAACAGTGTAAAGTGTAAAGCTATTATACCCCAATAAAGATTGAAAAAGAATTTAAAAATTATATTAAATTAAAAAAATACAAATAGCAGATATGGCTAAGAAAGGCTAATGTTTATTGAGTGTTTATTATGAACCAAGGAAACCTGACCCTGCACTGGCCCAGTTGATCAATCACTCTATATGGTAGGTTCTATTTTCAATCCTCAGAGTTTAAATGGGAAACTAAGGCTTAGGGAGGTTAAGTAGGTTGCTCAAGTTTGCACACTTGCAAGGAAGTAAAGCTGGGATTTGAACTGGCTGGTCTGATGTAGCACCCTTTGCAATCATACTAGCGTCTAAAGAGCTGACCACAGGTTCCAGCAGTGGCGGTGCTCAACACACAGTGGTGTTCTTTGCCCCCACCCGGGAGGATCCCATAGGCAAGCCTGGGCAGGGGCCACCACTCCCTGGGCCGTGGGTTTAGTAACAGCCCCAGGGCTGGTGGACCTCAGGCAGGATACTGAGCCCTGCAGTTACCAGTTCCTAGTGAAGACACCACTGGGTCACCTTGGAGCCAGGAACCTCGTAAGCTCCAGGGACGATGTCTGAGAACGTGAGACCATTCAGAAACATATTTCTCCTCTCTGTCCTCTTGCTTAATTCCCTAGCGTCACTGGCAATTAGAAGAGAAGGAGGAGGCAGCTCAAAAAAGACATGAAAATAGATTTAATGCTTATGACAGAACATTCTCAGATCCTTTTAGGCATGAGGCCCTTCTTCTAGGTCAAGAGAGGGTGTGTGTGTGTGTGTGTGTGTGTTTACACATGTGTGTGTTGTGAGTGGAGATTTATTCACTCATTCTATAAACATTTGTCAAGGACTCCCTATGTGCTCCCTCCAGTCCTTGACCCAGTTAGGGACAGGCAGTTTTACATAGCGCCATTCATTGAGTGCTTACTAATTTACTTAAAGTAAATTAAATATGAATCCTTATTTTACAGCAGAACGGATAAAAATGTGCATTCTGGAACTGAATAACTTGACTTTAAATCCTGCCCCTGTTTTCTGCTAGTGATGTGACCTTGGACAATGTACTCAGTTTCTCTTTACCTCATCTGCACATTGGGTATCCTGCCAGAAAATACTCTCATAGAACCACGTGCTTCTACATCAGAGCACTAGTCTGCATTGCAATCATTTTCTTTCCTGTGTGCTTAGTGATGCACAATTGTGTCCACTCATAATAATAACACTTAACACAGATTTCTACTTCCAATAAGGACATAGAGAGGTGTAAAGACCTCTGCTTCCTGCAGTAGCAACAAGAAAAACCCAGAAAAAATAAAAAGTATAGTTTTCTGTGGGGCTAGGGAAGAATTGTGGAATCAAAGAACTGAATTCCAGAAAGAAACAAGCGCTATATGGGGGAGCAAGAGTTGTGGCAGCTTCCACACCTGGAGGAGGTTCCGGTCTGTGTATAGGTGGACAGAGGAACATCAGCCATAGGTGGAGAGACTTGGCAGGGACAAAGGAAAACCATTCCAGCCTTGGACCGGGAGTGTGGGATGGCAGGTCAAGTTGGGGTCTAGATGCATCCTGAATGAAGCAAGACATTACTCAGCCCATCAAGATGGACAAGCCATCTTCTCAATGAAAGGAGAGATCATTTGGTCCAGCAATTCATCCTCCCCACCCACCCTACCAAAGCTTTTCTGAAAGGCAGTGATGGAGGAAAGCTACATACGTAGAGAAGAATTACACAGTCCTGTGCATTTTCACAGTGATTGGAATGCAGGTAAACCAAAAATATCTGAAATTACAGCCAACCTCCTCTTAGCTCAAATACTGACAAGATAAAAAAGGAAGAGGATGTTGGTGGTTGGGCTAATTACAGGTAACTAAGAGTAACTGAAGCTATTTCTCAGCCCCAGCTCAATCATACTCTAAGCAAAATCTGGATGAGCAGCTTCTCCATCCAGCCATTAGACAGCAGAAAGGGTTTAGACTTTCTAGGAAATAAATAAAACAAAACATCAAAATGACAATCTCTATTGTTCTTTTATACACACTTTCAAGAATATAATTAAATTAAACACTAGATAAGAGAATAAACAGGAAAATGTGACCCATATTTAAGGGAAAGCAGAACTAATAGAAGCAGATATGTACCAGTTGTTAGAATTAACAACAAAAAGACTTTAAATACATATATAAACATATGAAGAAATTTATAGGGAAAGAAATAGATAGAATGGGTGAAGAGATGGGATTTTTCAGGATATCAATGGAAATTCTAAAAAAACAACCAAATGGCAATTCTGGAAATAACACTTAAAATATCAGAACTAAAGAACTTATTGTATAGACAGTCTATGTGACACAGCAGAAGAAAGAAGCAGTAAACTTGAAGAGTGGTCAACATAAATTCCAACTGAAGCTTAGAGTAAAAAAAGATGGAAAAATAATGAACAGAGCATCAGTAACCTATGATAAAATATCAAGCAGTTTGCAGACATATACTTGGAATCCCAGAAGGAAAGGAGAATGCAGTATGAACACAAAGAAAACCACAACTAGGCATATTATAGTAATATTGATAAAAACCAGTGATAAAGAGAAATATCTTAAAAGCATCCAAAAACAAAAAACAAAAAAGATGCATCACTTGGAGGGACACAGTAGTAAGAATGATGGCTGACTTTTTACTGGAAACAGTGCAAGTTAGCAAACAATGGAAAGCATCTTTAAAGTGCTAAAAAAAAAAAACTATCAATGAAATTATCCTTCAAAAATAAAAGTAAGATGAAGATACTCTCAGATAAAAAGAAACCAAGAGAATTCATTGCCAACAAACCCACACAATAAGGAATGCTCAAAGATGTTCAGGCTGAAGAGAAATGATAGTAAATAGAAACTCAGATCTATAGGAAGGAATAAAGAGCACCATAAAAGCTAAGCTAGTGAGTAAATAGAAAAGAATATTTTTTCTCTTTTCTTCTTTAAAAAGCAATTGATCACACATCACAGGCTAAATATACAATGTTCCAGCCACTTTGTAAAAACAGTTTGGCAGTTTTTTTAAAAGTTAAACTTACTATACAACCCAACAATTCCACTCCTGTGATATTATCCAGGAGAAATGAAAATAATTATCCCTGCAAAGACTTCACTGGAATGTTCACAGCGGCATTGTTCATCAGGTCCCACAAATGGAAGAATCCGATTGCCCATCAGCTGGTGAGTGGATGAACAAAAAATGTGATATAGTCACACATTGGAATATTATTTAGCAATAAAGAGGAACAAACTAATGATACAAGCTACAGCATGGGTGAACCTCAGAAACATTATGCTATGTGAAATAAATCAGATTCAAAACACTACCTGTTGTATGATTCCATTTATATAAAATGTCCAGAAAAGGCAAAACTACAGACATATGAAATGTGTTAGTGGTTGCCTGAGGCTGAGGAGGGGAAGCCAATGGTGAGTTACTGAAATGAGCAGGAGAGGTCTTTTCAGGGTGATGGAAATTTTCTAAAATTGCATTGTGGCAATGGTGGCACAACTCTGTAGATTCACTAAAAATCATTGAGCTGTACACTTAAAATGGCTGGATTTTATGCTATGTAAAGCAAACTTCAATTAAAGTGTTAAAATTGATTTTTAAAAGCAAAAATAATAGCTATGTGCTATAGGCTTTTATATCACATACGGAAGTGAAACACTTGACAAGAGCACAAAAGGTTGAAAGAGGGTGAGATGGAAGTATAATGTTTTAAAATCTTACAGTATAAGGAAAGTATAATATTATTTCAAGGTAGAATATGATAATTAAGGTTGCATATTTTAACTCCTGGGGATGCCCCTAAAAATAAAGAAAATGAAAATATATAGCTTAAACCCAACAGTAGAGATAAAATGGAATACTAAAAAATTGATAATACTTGAGTAATTTAAAAGAAAGCAGGAAAGGGAAAACCAAGGGACAAAGAACAGATGATTACAAACAGAAGATAAATAGGATGATAGACTCAAACTCAGTGTGTCAAAAATTACAATTAAATAAATGGGCTCAACAGTCCAATTAAAGGCAAAAGGTTTCAGAAACCCACTCTACGTCATCCACAGGAAACCATTTTTACATACAAATACAGGAAAAGCCTGAGGAGCGATAAACCCTGCAAACACTAAGCATGAGAAAGCTACTGTGGCCATACGAAGGCCTGATAACGTAGAATATGAGATGAGGGTACTATCGGGCACTCCTTAATGATAAAGTGGCCAATTATCAAAAAGACCTATGTCTGGGACTTCCCTGGTGGCGCAGGGGTCAAGAATCTGCCTCCCAGTGAAGGGAATGTGGGTTCGAGCCCTGGTCCAAGAAGATCCCACATGCCGCAGAGCAACTAAGCCCGTGCGCCACAACTACTGAGCCCATGTGCTGCAGCTACTGAAGCCTGTGGGCCTAGTGCCCATGCTCCACAACAAGAGAAGCCACCGCAATGAGATGCCTGTGCACGGCAAGGAAGAGTAGCCCCCGCAAGCGACAACTAGAGAAAGCCCGTGTGCAGCAATGAAGACCTAACACTGCCAATAAATAAATAAGTAAATTTATTTTTAAGAAAAGACCTATGTCTATGTACCTAGTAATAGAGCTTCAAATTATGTGAAGCAGAAATTGACAGAACTAGAGGATGAAATAGAAAAAAAACCATAAGGATAGTTGGGAATTTAACCCTCTTAGATTGAGAGGCAAAATATCAGTAAGATTATAGAAGATGTAAACTAGTTGACATTTGTAGACATTACACCCCAAAACTGCAGAATATGCATTTTTTTCAAGTGCGTGTGGAAAGTTACAGACGATGTGCCGGGCCAAAAAAGAACTCTCTAGAAACGTCAAATGATGGTAATCATTTCTTATAAACTTAAACATCCACTTACTTTATGACCCAGCAGTTGTTTTTCTGGGTACCCAAGAGAAATGAAAACATGTCCACACAGAGATGGACACAACAATGTTCCTCGCAGCTTTATTCCCAATTACCCTCAAGTGTGAACAAACCAACTATTTATCAACAGAAAAATGGATAAACACACTGTGGAATATTTACGTGACGGAATGCTACGTAACAATAACAAAGGAGAAACCACTGGTGCACAAACAAAATGGATGAACCTCAAAAACTTTAGGCTGAGCAAAAGAAACCAGACCCCGAAAAGCGTACACTGTGTGAGTCCATTCATACGAATTTCATGATCTCTTTCTAGTGGTCGTTCCTCCTCTCGTGTCTAGCGCTGTAGATCTAACACTGTCATGGGGAGGGAGATGGCAGGAAGGGGCTGGGAAGGGGCACAGCGATCTGTCTGAATGTTGAGGATGTTCTGTTCCTCGATTTGGGTGTGGATTACGTGGATGGAGATCATATACGTAATTTGTCAAAATTCTTCTCACTATACATTTAAGGTATATGCATCTCGGTGCACATGAACTATACCTTGATTTTTAAAGACTGCGAATAAAAATAGAACTCTTGAATGTTATGAGTACCAGGCACAGATCCAAATTGCTTACACACGTTAACTCGCAGAAGCTTCACAAATCTTAGAAACGGGGAAACTGAGACACCGGAAAGTAGTGTCACTTGCTCAATGTCACACAACTCACTCATGGCACCACCCAAAGGCAAGGTTTGTGCCTGGCGTGCCCACCATGGTACCCCGTTGCTGAAACCACAGGAAAGGGTAGCTTTTGTTATTAGCAATGCTTTCAGGCACGAATCATCAGACGCGTTGCCTGAAAGAAACTGAGGCTCAGAGAGGCTGACTCCTCCTACAAGGTGGTGGAGTCAGGATCTGAACCCAGGTCTGTGTGACTTCCAAGCCAGGCCTCTCAAACTTCCTGTGTTGAGTCCCTTCTGTGCCCATTCTTGGGCGGCAGGTATGATCCACATGCAGCCCCTCACACACAGCCAGGTGAGTTTGACCTTTACACCTGCCCTCTGGGAGATGTTCTCAAGCTCTGTGCAGGAACTCACCTGGTATCATCTTCGCCTCGACCCAGATGGCCACAGACACTCTGCATCGTGGGGGTGGGTGATTTCAATGAATATGGTGAATTTTAGGGAAAAGGATTTCTTTTGGGGATTTCTCACCAATTCACTCATTCAACAAATCTTTGTAAAGCCCCAAGCACATGACAGGGCTGGGGAGCCAACAATTAACAAAATAGCAGCGCTTGTGTCCTTTGGTATGAAATAGACAATCCAGGGCATGAAATATAGATTATATAACTTCAGATGGTGGGATGAAAAATAAATTAGGGGAAGGGGAGAGAGAGTGGCAGAGAGCAGTCCGTGCTGGCCTCTTACAGGAGGTGATATTTAAAGGGGGGGACCTGCAGGAAGCCAAGGAGTGAGCTTTGGGGCTATGGGGGTGAGGGAGAGACCTCAAGACCGCAGGGGAGAAAGTGCATAAGAGAGGGTGTGGGTGGGGGGATGCACACAAGGTGACTGGTTGGGTGAATGTATGTCATTCCCTAGGAAATGGTCCTGGCCAAGTTCATCAAGGCCTCCAAGACAATAAGGGGAAAAGGAAGTTGCCGAGTCCGGCCGGGCCAAAATTAGGTGACAGCTGAGGAAGGACCAGGGCCAGGTTTTCTGCAAGGGGAGCGGAGATACTTCCTTCCCTGGTGGCCTTGAGCATGTCTGTGTGAGAGCAGGCCCAGGGCCCCCCTGCTCTCCCCGAGCGTGGAGCACTCGGAGAAGCTTCAGCCACTGAGCAGGTACTGAGGACTTGCCGTGTTGTAGGGACTCCATCAGGGCTTGTACATACCAACTCACTAAGTCTCCACAGCAATCTGGAGGTGGGACCTAGTGACTGCATTTTACAGCTGAGGAGACTGAACTTAAGTTCATTGTTGAAAGGTGGCAGAAAAGGGGCTTGAGCACAAATCTATGCAGAATCCAGGTTCTTTCTGTTCCACGGTGCAAAAAAGATGAAGAGCTTTAGAAGCAGTTACCCAGGCTGTGAGGTGAGACGGTCAGAACATCCTGAGCCTTCAGCACCTGTTGACTGGTTGGATGGATGGATGGATGGATGGATGGATGGATGGATGGATGGATGGAGAGATGACACAGACACAAATAGGCAAGCAGACCTTTTTCTATAACTTACGTGCACATGTTTTCAAAAAAATATACTTTCCCTGCCTGAGCTTCTGGGTCTCCATCCAAAAAATTAGACGTCTGGACTTGAGCAGTTGTTTTCAAACATTTGTTTTAATAGTGAAATCCTGTCTTCAGAGGCTACCTAATGAGCAAAGTTGGGCAGGATAACAGAGAAAAAGAGGATGGGGAAAGAGGTGGCTGGAATGCCAGAAGTTCAGCCCGTGGACCTTACCTTGACTCTCTGGAGGAGCGCCAGAGACACCTTTGAAAAACCAAGGAAGGCCTTGGACAAAGGCGATACAGAACATTCTGGTTTTGGAAACAAGGACAGACATACTGGGGAAGGGTGGCAGAGGGATGGGAGATCTTAGCCAGACCCTTAGACTGTCCTGCCCACATCGACTATCACTGGCTGTAGGGTTAGCAAAGGCCCGTCTAGCCAAGAGTAGCTCGGGAGCACAGCGATGTCTGCTTCCAGCTCTCCTGAGGATTACAAATGGGGGAACTGGGTGTCATTAGAAACCCTGCCAAGTCATTCACTCAGCCCAGGGAGCCACAGGGAGTAACTCTGAGCAACTTCTGCCACCTGCTGTGTCCCGTTTGAGGGTCAGACCACAGGGCGGGAGCCTGTCAACATGACCAACCCCATTGACTAGGCGATGGGCTCCCCCAGAATGTGGGCCTAGCCAGACCAGGTAGGATGCTCACCCCCCTTTGACTGGGGATACAGAGCCCCAGCCAGGGTGGGGGATGCAGGTGGCCCCTGCAGCGGGGTGGGGGTGATCATTCCGTGTGCTGGCCTGGGCCCTGGGCCAGGAGACAGCGCTACCGGTTGGGTGGGGTCCAGTCCCAGGACGCTGGGGAAGGAATCCCTGTAGGCAGGATTCCCATACAGTTCTTGGGAGATGAATGTCATCGTTTCTCTCTTGTACAACTTTCTGTCGAAAGCATGGAGCCGAGCGCTTGGGTGCACAGAGGCGGCAAGACCTGGGCTTGAGGCCAGCTCTGCCGCCTACTGTTCAGATGACCTCCAGGAAGTTACCCGTCTTCTCTGAGCCTGCGGGCAGGGAGGGGCATGCCTGGGGCCATCTGGCCTGGCTATACCCTATTAACTTAGGATTGAGTCCCAACGGCTTGGTACAGCTGACCTGGCCTCAGTCTACCTCCCAGTCCTCCCTGGCATCTCTCTCTATATCTCTCTCTCTCTCTTGTCTCTCTCTTTCTTCCCCCTAGGGCTTTCATACTCATGGTTTCCTCTGAAACACTCTTCTCCCTTTCATCTTCCTCTCTCTTCATAGGGTGTATTCGTTTTTCCCTTTAAAGAATATTAGCTACTACAACAAATGAATTTCAAACATCCATGGTGTAAGGTCACAGGAATACAAAGCGGGTGTTCCTGCCCACGGGCAGCACTCCTCCAGGCAGGCTTGGAGACCCAGCCTCCTTCTCTCTGTGGCTCTTCCATCCCATCAGCATCTGCACCCAGTTCGGGGAAGGAGATACTGAAGAAGCCACACCTGCTTCTTAAAAGCCTTAGCCCAGCAACGACACACGTAACTTCCACTCACGTTCCACCAGCGAGGTCTCGTCCCTGGCCCACACCGGCAAGGAGGGGGTGGGCTGGGAGGTGCAGCCCCTTTCCAGCGACACCCCCACACCATGGAAGGGGAGCATGAATTTTAAGAGACAACCAGCCATCTGCACCACCTCTAGCTAGCTCCCCCTCATCCTTCAGGTGTCAAGTTCAAATTCGCTTCCTCCAACAAGCCTGCCCTGAGTCTCCAGGCACGAGGATTAGGTGTTTCTCCTATGTGCATCCAGCACCCTGTCCTTTCCCGTATCACACTGAACTGCTTCCTTGTTTGTATCTAGAAAGAGAATGTAAACACTTTAAGGTTAAATTTTGTGTTTGAATGTGCATCGCCGGATACAGCCTGATGCCTAGCACCTAACGGGCACAATATACTTTTGGATGGATGGATGGGTAGATGGATAGACAGGTAGACAGATGTATGAAAGGAAGGACAGACATGGCTTCCTCACACAAGGCCTCAAGCTTGCCCATGCTTCAGCTGCTTCTTGCTTCTGTGAAAGCTGGCAGTGGACTGGAGCACTCCCAGCTATACATTCTCATGACAGTGCTGTGAAAACTCTAAAGCTGAAGAGCCCCTCCTTTTCTTTCTAGGGGAAGGGCTCCAGGAACCCCACCAAAGCACTCCTCCTTCCTTCATCTCCTGGACAACTTCTGTTTTCCCTCCTGGTTCAGCCGGAGCTCCCCAGTGCTGTTGCAGACTCATTCTAGACAGAAATGGCATCGCTTCTTTGCCGCATTGCTCTGTGCACAGAGCCTGTATGGGGGACTAAACCCCCACAGCAGGTAGGGGGCAGGACTCCACCTAAAGGGTGAGATCATTCCTGGGGGCAGTGACCAGTGCAAACACATGGCTCTCTGACCAGGAACGGGGAGGAAGGGATGTTGATGGAGGACGGAGGGCTTGAGAGCTATCTTATCTTGTCCAAGGTAGTGAAATTCCAGATGGTGCGTGTAAAGATGGCATCCTCCCCTCAAGGGGATCATCCTGGGGCAAGGGAGTAGGGCAAGAGTGGGCGGGAGGTGGAGACAGGTGGAGGAGGACAGGGCCTGGGGCAGGGCTTGCTCGGGAGGTCCGGACTACCTTGGGGAAGCCACATGGCATTTATTTCCCTGTCATCTTCCTGGAGGGTTTGGTCTTTTTGAATATCCAGTGAATCTCAGGTATGCTGCTGGAAGTCTGTGTCCACCCCAGTGCCCACGTGCTAAACGGGGATGGACAGCAGCTCTGAGTCGCAGGAACCAAAGGGAGAAGGAGAGTCACAGCTATCACATCAGCTAAGGTTTATTGAGCACATACTGTGCACCAGGCGATGCTATTCTAAGCTCTTCACTGGATTAACTCAGTTCTCAGGCAGGCACTATTGCCACCCCCATTTTACAGCTGAGAAACCGAGGCAGGAAGCTCTGACAACTTGTCCAAGGGCCCCCAGCTGGTAGGTAGCAGGGCTAGGACCTTACTCCAGAGTTCCATTACCACAAGGCTGATGAAACTCATGCCTGAGTATTTGGCCCTACCACCCCTCCTCCACCAGGAGGGATTCCTTCCAGTGAGATCACTGGAAATTTTCAGTTCTGTTGTACGAGGGTGAGTCAAAAATTATCCAAACTCCAGGACTTCCTAGGTGGCACAGTGGTTAAGAATCCACCTGCCAATGCAGGGGACACTGGTTTGATCACTGCTCCAGGAAGACTCCAACTGCTGCGGAGCAACTAAACCCATGCACCACAACTGTTGAGCCTGCCTCTAGAGCCTGTGAGCCACAACTATTGAGCCCATGTGCTGCAACTACTGAAGCCCACGCGCCTAGAGCCCATGGTCCACAACAAGAGAAGCCATGGCAATGAGGAGCCCGTGCACCACAGCAAAGAGTAGTCCCCGCTTGCAGCAACTAGAGAAAGCCCATGTGCAACAACGAAGACCCAACACAGCCAATAAATAAATAAATAAAATTACTTTTTAAAAACAAGCTTTAAAAAAAAAAATCACACATCTTAAAAAAAAAAATTATCCACACTTCCACACTCCAGTTGTATTAAAACTTCTGTTGGCCGCACTATCTTATCAGCGCTTTCCGTTCAAGGCTACTGTCTCCCCTGTCACTGCTGTACAGGTGTGAACGTGTTATCTTAGTTCATTTGTAACTGGGGTGCGAGCAAAAATGGATCCCCCGCTTGTGATTTGCACGAAGGAAGAGCAGCGTGCAGTGATTTGTTTTTTGTGGTCTGAGGGTGTACCTGCTGCCGTTATTTATCGAAGACTTTGTGTGCTGTAGGGAGAAAGTGTTTTGTTGTGAAGAAGTGTGTATGAATGGATAGAGAAGTTCAAGGAAGGTCACACAAGTGTCAGCCATCAAGAAGGAGCCGGACGCCCGTCCACGTCCACGGCTGATGACAACATTGAGTGTGCACATCAAATGATTCTGTCAAATAGACGAGTGACAGTGGATTACGTGGCAAATCATTTGCAAATCAGCCACGGCTCTGCCTGTGAAATAATCCACGACAGACTTAAGTTTTGAAAAGTTTGTGCTGGAGCCTAAACTTCAGATTAAACACAGAGGACTGCTCTCCAAGGGCGTTGTGATCTTGCGTGACAATGCATGTCCGCACACTTCTGCCCACACTGTCGACACTCTGCAGAAACTTCATCTTGAGGTATTAAAGCATCCTCCCTAAAGTCCTGATCTTGCTTCATCGGACTTTCACCTGTTTGGTCCCCTGAAGGCAGTCCTACAAGGACAAAGATTCACTTCTAATGAAGAAGTGAAGACAGTGGTGAATTAGTGGCTCACAGCTCAGCCTGAAAGATTTTTTTAATGAGGGAATACGAACACTTGTTGACAGATGGACAAAGTGTATTGAAAAGCAAGGAGATTATGTCCAAAAATGATGTATTTGTCTTTTCTATAAGTTAATTAAGATAAGGTCTACAGCCAGAGTGTGGATAATTTTTGACTCACCCTCCTATTAATGCAAATGGTTTTCCTTTCAGAGTTTTGCCTTTCTCCCTCTTTTTTTAAATAGAGGTACAATTTATATGTAACAAAATACACAGATCTTAAAGTATTGGTCAATAACTTCTAACAAACATATGCACTGGTATAGTCAACACTGCAATCAAGATAATAGAACTTTTTCATCACCTTCCAATCGATCCCCTGCCACTAGAAGCCAGCACTGTTCCACGTTGCCTGTCCCGGAACTGGATGTAAATGGAATCATACTGTGTACCTACTCCCTCTTTTGCCCGTACCCACCTTCCCTCCCTCTCTCAGGTCCGGGTCTTCCTATTCTCAGGGCCTTGGTTCCCACTGAGCTGTCAAGAATTGGGCGCACAGATGGCTGTGAACCTGATCCACGTTCCCCCACGCCATTCCCGGAGGCCACTGCAGACACCGCTAATCCATGAACACCCTCATTCCCACCAGGCCCAGGTACAGCCTCGGAGTCCTTCATGCTGTGGCTGGTGAGCCAGAGGGCCACTATCAATTGGTTGCAATTGGCACGGGAGTTGAAATTCATTTGCCAGCTCAGGAATAAAGCTGATCCCCATCTTCTGGAGGGGGTTGCAGTTTTTAAACTCTTTATTTTGAAATAAGGGAAGCCTTGCAAGGAGTTGTGAAATTGGTACCCTTCCTCCCAGCTTCCCAGTGGTAGCATCCTACACAGCCACAGTCGATTTTCAAAGTCAGGTTGACACTGGTATGCTGCTATTAACTAAATGACAGATCTTATTCACCAGTTTCTTGTATGTTCATTTGGAGAGGAGGTACAGAGTCGTATGAAATGTGATCACACGCGTAGACAAAGAAACTCCCCCATGCTCCTCCTGGATAGCCACACCTCCCTCCCCCCATCCCATAAGTGGATCTTCCACTCATCTCTGTGTCTCTCCCTCTGCCAGTGTCATGCTGTCTTGATTACCATAGCTACAGAGTAAAAGGACTGCATTTTAATAGGAATTCAAACCTTAAGTTATAAGCAAGAAGCTCTGGTAGTGAAATTTGGTGAAACCTGTATTCCAGGCTTGACTCTGTGTGATCTGGGGCAAGTCACTTCACAATTTTGAGTATTTTTTCCTTTGTTAGTAACGTAGAGATAACAATAATAAAAACCTTAATATTGGAGAGCTGAGATGAGGAATCCAGGAAGTTATCAGTAGGAATACACTTTGACCTCTAAAGTGCTATCAAGGTGTTAGTGCTGATGTTTTTGAGGGGGCCTGATAAATGTCTCCCCTCTTCCATGAGTTCTGAACCAGCTGAGAAATAAGAGGGAAATATCATCATTATTGCTGATGAAGCTGATACCAGACACTGCAGCTTCTCATCCTGGAGAAACAAGCTGCCAAAGGCTGAATGCTGGAATTCGGCAGCACTACCCCCACCCCACCCCACCCCCACCCAGGAGCTCTGTGCACCATCCACCCGCCCTGGATGGCCTGGGCTGCGGAGCCAGTGCTGAGGTGGAGAGAAGTGGGTGACTCTGCGATCGTCCATGGAGGTGGAGCAGCTGACAAGGATCGCTGATGGACTGGACGTGGGTGGCGCGGGAAAGGAGGGAGACCGGGATGGCTCTTATGTTTGCAGCCTGGGGAACTGGGGGGAGGTGGTACAGAGAAGGGAAAACATCTCGTCCGAAAGGCATCGGACAGGTTACCTGGAAGGGAGGGAACCAATTCAGCCACAGACTGAGTGACGGGCCCCAGATGGGTACTGACCCCAATTAGATGACCCTTAACCCTGGTCACTCTCTAAGTCTTTACCCTACTGATGTCCCCAAACTTGTGCCTTTGGGGTCCAAGGATCCATGGACAAGTGTCAGCTAGAGGGGGTGGAACCCGGGGAGCACCAATGAGCCCTTCCGAGAGGTCAGCTGTCACTGGGCATCCCTCTGCCTAGGCCCACATGGCCCCCGCATTCTCAATGCAAGGGGCACCTCTAGGACTGATGGGCACACCAGGCCCTCTGTTGGGCCCTGGGGACCACAGATAAATAGGACACTGGTCTTGCCCTTCAGGAGGAGACAGCCTGGTGGGAGAGGCCCACCCACGCTACAGTTACATCCTCTTATAAGAGGCTGAGGGGTCTAAACTCAGGCCTCATGACCCTCACCCAGTGCTCTTCCTTGCCCCATCCACCTCCCATTCAGAACACTCCGCTTTCTGCCCAGGGCACCCCATTCCCAGGGGCTGCCCTCTCCCCCATCAGAAGGGACAGCTGTAATGACAGCCGCTGGGCACCTGTGTGGTGCTGCCTGTGCTCATAGGATACTGAGGGTTTCACCCTGCTCTCTGACTCATGCGTCCCTTACAAACTGTCCCAAGGTCACCCGCGGCAACGTTATCCCAGGTCACATAAGGTTGTGTTCAGGAAAATATTGTTCTCTGCCCACAGGGAGCCCAGCAAGTGTTGAAGGCTGGGGTGGGCGGCAAGGGGTGTGGAAAGGGGCTCCCCACTCTGTCCTGAGCTCGGCCCTGTGGGGCAGGGGTGTATCCCGGGCACTAATGACCAAGGGCAGAGGCCCTGCCCCCGTATGAGGAAGTATGGGCAGCTCTTGGCTGCCTGATCCCGGCTTCAGCCAGTCTGACCTGCGAAGGTGGCAGGGAGGATGGTTTTGTGAATCACAATTGCGGAAAACAACCACAAGGAAACCAGAGAACCACCTGGAAGGTAAGCAGAGGGCAGAGGGAAACAAATCTAAGTTCAATACACAGGTGGTGCCCCCTCCCAGCTGCTGGGAGCTTGCCCAGCATGGGCTCAAATTAGGAAACTGTACCAAGATTCCAGCAACCAGCAACTGAAAAACTCAACCAACTCTTCCTTGGCCCATAGGCCAGTTAATGATGTACTTATTCAGTATTGCTTTTGGCAAATAAAGTAATGTCATCTATTGAGAGTTTATTTCACTCCAGACACCAGGCTAAATCCACTTATGCTTCAGCTTATTGGATTGCCTCATCAACTCTGGGGCTGTTATTGTCCTCATATTACTGAAATGAACGTAGAGAAGATAAGTACGTAAGCCAAGGTCCCCAGCTAAGAGGGGAGGAGAGAATGGAGCCAGGTTTTCCCATGCAAAACTCACACTGTTTTAATTATGGTCACTTGATAGTGTGTTTTGGCATCAATTAGGTGAAATCTTATGATTTCATCATTATTCTTGCCCAAAATTTTCTTGACTATTCTCAAGCAATTACTCTTCAAATGAAGTTTACATTCCCACTGCTCTTTTCCCTGAAATTACTTTATGTTTGTTAATTATATGAGAGAATTGACATCTTCGCATTTGGGACTTCCTTTCTAGAAACACCATTATGTCTCTATTTACTCAGATATTCTTTTTTTTTTCCCCTAGAGTAAAGTGTTAATAGATTTCCCAGCAGAGCCCTTGCAAATCTTCTTGTGAAGCAAATTCCTAATAGGGTTTTCAGCATTTTGTTCCTATTATGCACGAATGAGATCCTTTTTGGAATAACACGTTGAAATTAAGTATAGTGCCTAAGTGGGAAAACAATTTTTACTTAATTCTCATGTCTACATCTTTTACCAAATGTTTTTACTAGTGCTGCTCATGGCTACCCAGGCAGAGTTGTTTGCATTTTTCACCTTAGAAATCACATCATCAGCAAATTGTTACCATCTTTGCCTTTCGTTTCAGTGTTTATAATTCCTATTTGTGTTTTCTTGTCCTCGTGACCACCTGCAGCAATCCTCTCACATGCTGAAACCGGAGCCACAACCTGGTGAGTTAAGAGCCTACCACCCTTGTACGTATCATTTACATCTCATATTTTGCAAGCGCCTTTGCATATACTAACTCATTTTATCTTCACAACAGTCACTTAATCAAAAACTGTGTCCCAAGCACTTCCTTCATGCCGGGTGACCTGAGACATGTGTTTCTTGTCTCCGTGGAGCACACGGTCCAGCGTGACCCCAGGAAGTAAACAAGTACACACATTAATTAAACAATCACAAGTAAACATGACGCAGGCCAGAAAAAAAGCATAAAGCATCAGCACGTCCATTTTACAGAGGCGGGATCAAGACCCAGGTTGAGGATGTGACTTGCACAAGCTCACCTGGCACATCAGCGACCGAGCTGAGGTGCAAATGCTTTTTTGCCCCTTGAGGCTGGGGGCAACCTCCCAGCTTTCTCCAGCCTGTGCACGTGGTCTTTCCTGGGCCCAGAGGGCCAGCTGTCCTCCAGGCAGCGCCAGTGTCTTTGGCTGAGGGCCGAGGAGAGAGCTCTTTGGCCTTCCTCGCCAGCCTGCGGGGAGGTGGACGCTGCCGTTGGCAGGGCTTCTGTGGGAAACCTCCAACCCCACAGCTGCTGCCGCTGGCCGGGCACTGCCTGAGCTCAGAGTGTGCCCTGCTGCTGAGTCCTGCTGCCCTTCCTAGAAGGCTCTGCCCTGGGAAGTGAGGTCTGGCTGTGGGTTGTCACTTGGTTCCAGGACACATGGCTTCAGGCCCGGCTGCGAACCGAGGCCAGTGCCAGGCCTTGTAAAGGGGACTGAGTGTGGCCATTGGAAACGAGGTGACACTCGTCTGCAGGTTCCCAGTGGCTCCACAGTGGCTCGGAACACGCGGGTTGGGAGAGAACCTTCTACGGCTCTGCCTCCCAGACAAATCCTAAGGCTCCCAACCTTTCCACCCTCCCCCATCTGCTTCACGGCCTTCCTTCGTGTTCATGACCAAATGGTGCTATTTCCTGTTCTCCATTTGCTTTCCCAACTTCCACGCTCTGTGTGTTTACTCACTCCCTTCCCTCCAGCACTAACTGTGTCCTCCTCACACCCCAGCCCCGCCCCCACGCCCATCCTTTGTCTACATGACCAAATCCTCTCCATGCCACGTCCGCCAGCCCAGCTGTCTCCTGCATCAAGCCTCACGCACCCACCCCTGCTGGAAGGGCTCTTGCTTCTTCTGAACAGCAGGTCAGACAGTCAGGTATTCTGACTGGGGGAGTTGGTGGACCACTCGGAGCCTCAGCGTCTTTGTCTGCAAAACGGGGATGCTAGTCCAGCTGCCTCGGAGAATCACAGGCTCAGAAGCTAAAATAGCAGTAGCAGCGGACACTCACGCAGCACTCGCTGCATGCCAAGCACCGCTCAAGATGCTTTACGAAGGTCGGTGCTCTTCTTGCTCCTGGTCTATGAGGCATAGGGAAGTGATGGAACAGGTTCAAGGCCTAATTAGCCGCCAAGGGCAAATTGTGCAAGGGCAGCTTGGCTCCAGCTCCCTGCTCTGAGTCACGGTCTGATAAGCAATAAGAGTGTGTGTGGGCATGTGTGCATGTATATAAGCACGTGTGTGTATCTGTGTGTGCCTGTATGTGTGCCTCTGTGTGTGTGTGTGTGTGTGTGTATATGGGTGCCCGTGGGTAACATTTACTTTCACCACTCCTTACCTCTACCTCTCTGACTCAGTGCCTTCTACTTCGTTTTATAACTCTTTGTGCTCACAGTTTATCTCCCCGCCCAACTGTGAGCTCCTGGGTGGAGTGGGGGAGCTGGCTCTCTCCTGACTCTGAACCTCGAGGGCCTAACCCAGGAGCCCTGGCATCCATCCCCGCTTAGATCTTCCTTTCCACCTTCCTGAAGCACACACATCTTGCTGTTTGCCAGAAAGAGCCTTGCTCAGCAAGCCCATCCCACGGCCCTGGATGCAGGAGGGCTCCTGCCACGAGTGCTTGTCTCCTGACTGTTAAAGGGGGGGGCGGGCTTCTCCTCTCACTCGGGTCTCAACTCCAGTGTCACCTGCTCAGGGAGGCCCTCCCTGGCCACTCTCTCTAAAAGAGCCCCCTTCTCGTCGCCCTGATTTACTTGCTTCGTAGAAAACATTGCCATCTGAGATGATCTCATGATATCTATTTATTTGTCTGTTTCTATCTCCCTCCCACTGGTATCTAAGCTCTGTGAGTAAAGGGCCCCTGTATGGAGGGGTTTAGAACAGAGCTTTTTACCCTGTGGTGTGCGGGCGAATCACCGGGGGATCTTGCTAACATGCAGATTCCAGTGGAGCAGGACCGGGGCTGAGCCTGAGAGTCTGTATTTATAACAAGCTCAGGTGACGCTGACGTGGCCCGTCCCCACGCTCGGAGCAGCCAGGTCCTAGCACTGTGGTTCTCTGCCCTGTGGAAGCAGAAGCGCTGGGGCGGGGCCCAGGGGCGTGAGTTTTAACAGATAATTGTGAGGCACGTTCCACATGCAAACCTCTGATCAGAGCTGTGTTGAGGGAACCCGCCCTGGAGCCAGGGCTGCCTCGGTTCAAATCCTGAGGTGACTCCACTTCCCTGCACCTCTGTTTTTCCGACTGTGTAATGGGGATGATAACAGTCCCTTCCTCATACGACTGCTTGAAGATGGAGTGAGTTAACGCGTGATTGCTGTCAACACTCTGGTGATTTGTCCAGTGAGTGATTGCGTGTCAGCCAGAAGCTGTCAACAGGAGGTGACGGGAATCGGAACTGAAGGTCGTGCCAGGCTGGGCGTGACTTTCTTGGCCAGCTGTCTCCCTGGCAGACGCGGAGCCCTGTCACACTGACTCCTGTGCTCCAGCATGATTACAGGGTTGACCAAAGCACCAAGCCACACATGCTCCGTGGCATTTGCTGAAGGGTTGGCCACACAGGAAAGGAGAGGCCCTGGGTTGCCAGTGGTGATCTCTCACCCGGTCTTGTTCCAGGGATGCTGGCTTGGAGGTTGCCTGGGTACCACGGAAGAGGAGAGGAGGCTCCATCACCAGCCCAGATGGATGACAGGTCACTGTTTGTCATGCTTTTTCCAGGAGACCTGATTAGACCTTATTATCCCCATTTTAAGGACAAGGAAACCGAGGCTCAGGAGAACTCCTGGAAGGATCCACAAAGCTTTTGGATTCTGGATGATGGGGAGGCTGGAAGGGCTGGTCCTGACCCAGAGGAAGGTAGGTCCAGAACCCCTGCCCTAAGCATCTCGATCCTTTATCCACCGATCCCTGCAGGCTGAGGGCGGCCCCCCAAAAACTCAGGGTCCCAGACCTGCCTTGTAACTTAGCACAGGGCCACAGGCCTGGCCCCTGACAGCCGATGGAGGGCCAGTAAGAATCAGACAGTGATATGCCCGCTGAGCCAGACTCCTACAGGGGGTCGTGACTTTGTCTCTGCCACAGACCCCGCTGGCTGCCTGATGAAGCCTAGACCTTTTCCCAGACAGATGTTTTAAAACCTCATAAAACAAAATACATAGACATACAGAGGAAACCGATTATGTTAAAACATGATTATCAAAGTAAACCAAAAAATTGCGGGTAACATATGGGCTTTGTTATTGATTCGCTAAATGGCACGCTGCGGCGGCAGGGGTAATAGCTGACGTGACTGATGATAAACGAGGAACACAAGTGATATTGCAGGATGCCCGCCACACCCAGCGTGCAGCGCGGAGACACCTGGGGTTTCCTGTGGCAACACAGTCACAGGTGCCACTCATCACTGCGGTCTGTGGCCTCCACACACTTGAAGGAAATGGTAAATTTCAAAGAATAAAGATGGAATTGTTTTCTCCATTCAGTTCCATGGACCTCAGTCAGAAGCTCTTTAAAGGAGCCTGGAGCCCAGGGGTAGAGCCCCACGAGTGGTGGCTGAGGGGGCTACAGCTTCGGGCGGAAGGAGACAGCTTCCTCGGGGCCCTTTGCCTTTGACCGTCCCTTCTCGGCACCTCCCAGTCTGACCTCCGATGCTCACGTCCTGTATTTCACACCGCTTCGTCCACTGACTTCTCAGCATAGTCTGAGCCGTCTTTGTAAAGGTCCCTTTGGGGAGAATGGGCTTATGGGGAAAGTCCCCTCCCAAGCCCATTCCAGAGACTGTCTCCCTTGGGTTTGTACAGCCTGCCTCGCCCCACTACCAAAGCCAACGGCCCCTGGAGGGAGACGTGGGTGGGGCAGGGAGAGCCGGCTGCTGCCCTGCTGGCCAAGTCCACCCTTGTTAACAAGTCCTTGCTGTTTACAGGATTTTCCTGCTCGTGGTGTCATTTCATCTCCACTGCCTTCCTGCAAGTAAGCATTGCCATCTCCATCCCACAGGCGAGGCTCAGAGAGCTGGAGCATTTGCCCAAGGGCACATGGGCAGGGAGTGGAAGTTGCCTCTGGCTACTGTGCTTTGTTTGGGATTCCTGCTGCTCAGAGAAGTAGAAGGTGGGTCTTCTGTGTCTATGGTTGTGGCTGGCTGTCTGGGAAGCTGGAATCTCTATTTTGTGTCTGACTTCTTTTATTCATTCATTCATTCATCCATCCATCTATCTATCCGTCCGTCCATCCATCCGACAATTTGGCTCCATGGAGCTTACAGTCTGGGGAAAACGATGCAAATAAACAGAAGTGACAACAGTGCCAAGTACTCTGAGGCAGAGATGTGTGGCCAGGAGAACATCCGCTGGACTTTAGCAGAGGTCAGGGAGGGCCTCCGGAGCTAAAATCCAAAGGATGAACAGGAGACAGCCAGGTGATGAGTACCAGCTGGTGGGGAGGGGGGCAGCTGTGTAGAGAAGGGGTTAGCCCTGCAGGCTCTGGGGTCGGGCTGGATTCGGATCCTGGGGGCATCACTGACCAGCTGTGCAAGCGTGATAAGCCTTTCACACTTTGATTCCATGGAAATCAGGATTATAATAAGCACACCTGCTTCACAGGCATGCCATGACCTACTTCAATGGGGTGAAGTGAATAAAACTCTCAGTGTGGTGCCTGACCCCTAGTAAATGCTCTGATTCAACCCTTCAGCTTTTTGTACGTGTTGACACAAGTAAACAAATCCATAAAAGCACTTCACGGGAAGGTCTGGCCACAGCATAAACTGAAGGGGTGTGTGGAACATTCTACTGGACCGCCTAGCCGTGATTCAACCCCACGTTAGAATCACCCGGGTGCCCAGGGTATCCCCCATCAATTAAATAAGCAGGGTCTCTGAGGGTGCATCCCAGCACCTGTCGTGTTTTTTTAAGAACTTCTATTGAGATATAATTGACATATAATAAACTGCATATATTGAAAGTGTACACTTTGATTTTTTTTTTCTTATTAGTAATGTGCATACAGCAAAGCTCCCCATGTGATCCCACTGTCCAGCCAGGACCAAGAGCCACGGTCTGGGAGGGAGGTTTCATTACCGTCTGCAGCAGCTGGGAAGGATTCCAGGGCAGTTGGTGACTGAGGAGCTCTCCAAGAACAGAGAAGATTTAGATGTACAGAGAAGCCCAGGGAAGGAACTGCAGACTTTGGAAAGAGGCTGAACAAAGACTTGGCGATTGGGGTGGAGCATGGCATTTGGGAAAAGAGGTAAATGAAGGAGACTGGACTGGCTGGGGCGGAGGCTCACACAGCCCGGCGATTGGACACAGAGCTGAGTTAACTGCTGAGGAGGCTTGAGGGCTAGGAGAGAGAGGCCTTTGGTCTGGTTGGACTGGAGACATGGCTTGTGGGTGGGTGGGTTTGGAAAAACTCTCATCTTCAGGGCTTCCTCACTGGGAGGAGCAGAGATAACAGAGGGGTATCATCTTACATTCCGTTCCCCATGATTGGAGCAGCTCTTTAGAGCGCTGTGTTGAGAAGGATTCTGAGCCTGCATCTGAGCGTGGCAATGGATGAACGACGGTGGCCAAGGAATTACCTAGTGGTCCAGTGGTTAGGACTCTGCGCTTCCACTGCAGGGAGGCATGGGCTTGATCCCTGGTCGGGGAACGAAGATCCTGCAAGCTGCACAGCACGGCCAAAAAGAATAAAAATGGCCCATCGATTTAAAAAAACAACACAAAATAAATAAAAAACAATGGTGGCCAAGGGTGCCGTGGCCATCACAGCAGCACAGACGCCAGGCACTTCCTAGCCTGGCCTGGTGGGGCTGCAGGGGGCAGCTAGCGTAGAGAGTAGGGATTGGTTTTTACTTTTCTTCTGTGGTGCCCTCCCTGAAGTTGCTTCGAGAAAGAAGACCTTTCCCATACCTTGGCGATTGAGAAGCCAGCCAGGGGGAGGGAGGTGGGTCTGAACTGGGTAAATGACAAGGCAGGAAAACGTATGGTCAGGAGAAATGGAGGAATGGGCTTAGAGATTCCCCAGATCCCTTCCCGTTCTGATATCCCGTAGAGAGGAATTTCCCAGAATGCCTTCGAGAGGTTGTGAGATTCTCATCACTGGAAGCATTCAAGGAGAAAGCTAAAAGATCGGTGGGCTGGACCGCAGGGAGAGCCACATCTCAAACAAGGTTGGTCGAGAGGACCTCTGGGGGGTCCCAACATGGCGATTCGGTGATACAGCCATCAGCTGACCAGGAGGCTGAACAGGGACTTGTCCTTGGAGGCAGGAGCAAGGACTGCAGAGGGCGGGGTCTGTGCCTCAGAGGCCCGGAGAGCAGAAATTAGGACCCAGAGGGAGAGGGGTGACAGACGAGGAGCGCACACGGAGCCCAGAGCCTAAAATAAAGAATGTTGACTGCACATCGGGTTCCCCGGCCGGCCTCAGGCACAGGACCCAACAGTGAGCCAATGGCCTCTCTGAGTTTCCTTCCTCTGAGCCAGATTTGGCCTTGGAGCTATTTGGAGCCTGGGCTTGTCTCCCTGGAGTCTCCTTTCTGAGCAAGAGCCTCGTAGACATGTGTCCTCTCTTTCCTCTGCTGTTCCAAGAAACACAACCTGGAATGGCCAGCTGCTCTGACCAGCCCTGTTTGTAGGGGAGAGGAAGCGCTGATGGGGCACAGTGACCTTCCAGGGCCATCCATCCTGCTACGGACTTGGGGAGGCCAAGGCAATGGAAGAAGCATCGCCAGGCCATGCTGCGCGCACGCTTCGAACCACGGGCTCAGCCTCCAGCCCCATGATGTCTGTCGCCTCTGCTCTGCGTGGCCTGGGAAAGTACAGAGCAGCCGCTGAGAGGCGGCCTGGACACAGAGCCACCTCAGGACAGGCGCGGCTGCACACGAGCTCTCCTCCCTGTTGTGTAAAACATAAACTTTTATTTATTATTTATTTATGTATAAAAAGATTTTACTTGGCACTTTTATTATTTTTTTTATTGTGTCACAAACTTTTTTTTAAAGTTTTTATTGGAGTATAGTTGGTTTACAATGTTGTGTTAGTGTCAGGTGTACAGTAAAGTGAATCAGTTATGTATATACATATATCCACTCTTTTATAGTACTGTGTATATGTCAGTCCCAATCTCCCAATGTATCCCTCCCCCCACGGCCTGCCTGGTAACCGTAAGTTTGTTTTCTACATCTGTGACTCTGTTTCTGTTTTGTAAAGAAGTTCATTTACACCATTTTTTTTAGATTCCACACATAAATGATATATATTTTTCTTTGTCTGACTTATTTCACTCATATGACAGTCTCTAGGTCCATCCACGTTGCTGCAAATGGCATTATTTCATTCTTTTTTATGGCTGAGTAATATTCTATTTTATATATGTACCACATCTTCTTTATCCTTTCCTCTGTCAATGGACATTTAGGTTGCTCTCATGTCTTGGCTACTGTAAATAGTGCTGCAACAAACACTGGAGTGCGTGTATCTTTTTGAATTATAGTTTTCTCCAGATATATGCGCAGGAGTGGGATTGCTGGATTATATGGTAGTTCTATAGTTTTTTAAGGAACTTTCATACTGTTCTCTATAATAGTTATACCAATTTACATTCCCAACAGCAATGCGGGAGTTCCCTTTTCTCCACACCCTCTCTAGCACTTATTGTTTGCAGATTTTTTGATGATGGCCATTCTGATCGGGGGTGAGATGATACTACATTATAAATTTAAAATAAAAAATAAAATAAATGTATGTTTTGGGCACAGACAATCTCTGGAAGGGTACTCAAACACCAGATACCCGTGGTGGATATTTCCTAGGAGGAAACCTGGGTGGCTGAAGGAGTGGGTGAGGAGAAAGATTGGGTCTCTCATTACAGAACTTTTTTGTATCTTTTGAATTTTGTACCATAGCACGAATTGCTATTCAAAATTACATCAACTGTAGAGCACTATTCTGCAATCAGACTCTCTGGGGTCGAAAAGTGAAGCCTTGAGCACGTCACTTAGCCTCTTTGTGCCTCAGTTTCCTCTTCTGTGAAGACGAGATGGTAGCCGCAGCTGGCTTGGGGGTTATTGTGAGAACTCACGAGAAAGTGCAGCGCGGGCGTGCCTGGCGCACAGGAAGCCCGCCACGATGCCGGGCTACTAAGGTAACGACCGGTTAGCAGAACCATTTCCATCCAGCGAGGCTTCTGATGAGGAAGTTGAGTCTCAGAAACGTTACATGACCTGGCCGAGGTCACACTGTCAGGAGCCTACTTTGGACGTGAGACCCAATGAGACACAGTCCCTTCCTGTGTTGGGGGTTGGGGGTGTGGGGACACATACAGAGGCGCGGGCCGCTGTACCCAGTGCAGTAAGTACTGGGACTAGTACAAAAGGCTGTGCAAATGCAGAGGAGAGGTGGGGCCACTGGTTCTTCCCAAAGCAGGGCAGGGCCCCTGGGAAAATGAGGGGGGCTGCCGCGGACTGGGTGGATGGGTAGGCGTGCCAGGTGGAAGGCACAGCGTGTGCGAAGGCCCAGAGGCACTGATCAGCAGCATGTGAAGGCAAAGCAGAAAAGCGGAGTGTGAAAGCAAACAGCAAAAAAGGGAGATGACTGGGGAGGTGGTGAATTAGCACTAAGAAGTAGGACAGGAGGAAGCAAACAGGAACGGGAGACCAGCGTGAAGTCAACGCGAGGGGAGGCTGAGCCAGAGTAGAAAGACAAGAATAAAATTTTCTCTCATCTCCACTCTCCCCTGCCTCCATCTTCCATCCATCTGATGAATGAGTAGGTGTTTCCCTTTTCAGACACACACACACACACACACACACACACACATGCACTCACACATGCACAGAGGCACACTCAGCCTTCACGCTTCCCTTGTCTGGGGTGCAAGAGACGGTCACAATTTGGCAAATTCTATTGAAGCAAATCTGAGGACATGAACCCATGGATAGATGAAGCCCGATGAAGCTCAGGAACCAGTGTTGTCTCCTCCGTGGGGCTGTGCGGACCACCCCGTGTAAACCGCAGCAGCCCTCCTCCACCGCCCTGCCCCCACAGCCCTGATCATCTTCTCACCTGCTGATAATGTACTGATTTGTTTATTGTCTGTCTGCACCGAAATGAACCCTCCATGGGGGTGTGGGTTTGTTTTGTTCTCCAGTTCATCCCCAGGACCTTGAACTGTGCCTTGGACACAGCAGATGCTCACGTAACAACACTTGCTCATCAATTCTCACGCATACTTTATTTTACTACCTGTCACAGTCTCATCCTGTGAGGGGGGCATTTTGATTCCCATTTTGCAGAAGAGGAAACAGAAGGTTAAGAGGGATCCAGTAAGTCACCAAGATTTGAATCCAGCTCCTGGGGTTCAGCCAAACCTTGCAAAACCTCTGGGTATGTTCTGGGCCCCACAGAAGCAGGGAGGGGACAGCCAGGCTTCCATCACCCCACCCAAGTCTGGCACAGAATCCTGCAACTGGCCAGCCTGCAGGCCTGCAGGGGTTAGTCGCGTCCACAAAGGAACCCTTCCCTTGGACCCCTTCCCTTGGCATCAGCCCCTCCTCTTGTAGCTGGAGGCAGCAGCCCACCAGGTAATCACACAGGCTCTGGAGCCAGGCCATTGGATGATATGTCTTACTAGTGACTGTGTGACCTAAACCCCACTTTCCCCTAAAGTGGAAAATGGGTCGTGAGGGGTAAATTAAAAAATTGAGTACAGTTTCTGACACGGGTTGGTTGTTGCATAAGTCAGGATCCCACAGGAAGTAGACGTACACTCAAGGGTTTAATTGAAGAGAACTGAATGAAGAGGCTCTTTACAGAAGGGCGATGTACTAGTTTCCAACTGCTGCTGTAACAAATGATCACACATATTTATCCCTTAAAACAACACAAATTTACTCTCTGGTTCTGGAGGTAAGAAGTCCAAAATGCTGGTTCCTTCTGGAGGCCCCAAGGGGGAGTCTGTTTCTTCTCTCTCCCAGCTTCTAGAGGCTATGGACTTTTTTTTTTCCTTTTACTCAGGAGGAAAAAAAATATTTAATATATTTGTTGTATAAGGAACAGCACCGAAGGCAGGCACTTCTACTCCTGACCTCAGCCCCACACGCTCCTGCTTTATAAAGCTATAGACAGAGCAGAGTGGGAATGGAAAAGAAAGGTAGGGTAGAAGAAAATGGATAAATTGGAAGGAAGCAGGGGATGCAAAAAGAACAACAGCAGCCACATGTGTGAGACCGAGGGCTTTTCCTGGCTCCTGGGCACATCACTCCAATCTCCCCGCTTCCATCATCAAGTCACCTTGACAGTCTGTCTCCGTCTTATGAGGACCCTAATGCGTACCTCATTGGGCCCACCTGATAATCCAAGAAAATCTCCCCAGCTCAAGACCCTTAATTTAGTCACATCTGTAAAAAGTCCCTTTTGCCATATAAGGTAACATACAGGGTCCGGGCATCAAGGCATGGACATCTTGGGGGCCATTATTCAGCCCATCACACGTGGACACGGCTGGAGAGGCAGCCGGGATTAGCCTCTATGGGGAGCTATTACCATGCCCAGGCCTGAAGTGGGGGAGGGAGAAATGAGAACTGGCCTTTTCTCCTCCTGCCAGTGCCTCCCATTGGCTGAAGCCCAACCAGAGGCAGAGGTACAGGGAAGGGCAGGGAAGGGCTGGGCGTGGGGAGACGGTACTTGAGTTGTCTTGGCTGTGACTGTTTGAGGCCTGGTCTTCCGAAGAAGGCCCAGGGCCTGGGGCTGCCTGCCTCCGTCCCCGCCTCCCCCTCCAGGGAAAAGCAGAGCCCTCCCACACCATCCCAGAGCCCTGGGTTGGAGCGTCTGTTCTCCCCAAGCCACACTGTTAGGATTTGGGGCAAAAGAGCTGCTGGGAAAATTCAAAGCAAAACAGCCAGCAGGCTCTTCAAAGCCCATCTCTGCAACAAAGAACTAAGGGAAGAAAAAGGCGCAGGCCAGCGGGGGGCCGGCAAAGCAGCCACCGTGGCAGCCCGAGGAGCAATTAGAGCCCACAGGCTCTCTGATCTTCCGCAGAACCCTCATAGGCCCATAAACAAATCCCTCCGGCGAGCTGGAGGCTGAGCCGTGAGGAACGGGGAGCCCAGAAGTGGGAATCTGGAGACTGGGATCCAGGCCAGTTGTGCCCTTGACGCGCTCTGTGACCTTGAATACGCGATCATCATCCCTTGTGCACTTTGGTTTCCTCATCTGTAAAATGGGGATAAGATGACTTAAGTCACATTCTCTAGAAGCAGAGACTGAGACAAAGCTCCTGTGCAAGTGATGTATTGGCGGAAACCTGGAGGGAAGTAAAGGACACGGGACAGGCTGGGGAAGGAGCCAGGGTTCAGCTGAAGGCTGGGCTCAGGCTGGTCCCATGCACGTGTGGCCAGCCCCACAGAGTGGTTCCCCTTGAGACAAAGGCAGGCCTTTGTACCCATCTTGGGGGAGGCACATGCCCCCCTGCCACTATCGTCGACTGAATAACAGCCCCCAGAGACGTCCTTACCCACATCCTTACCCTCGGAACCTGTGGATGTGTTACCTTCTAGGTAAAGAAAGTGGACTTTGCAATTAAGGGCGTTGAGACGGGGAGATTATTCTGGGTTATCTGAGTGGGGCCAGTGTTATCCCAGGGGTCCTCACAAGGGGAGCAAGAAGCTCAAAGTCAGTAGTGGGAGAGGCGACGGTGGGAGTGAGAGGCCGCAGTGATGTGAGGAGGGCCGCGAGCCCCGGAACGCAGGCGGCCTCCGGGAGCTGCAAGGGGTAGGGAAATGGCTTCTCCCCAGAGGCCTCCACGAGGAGCTCAACCCCGATGACACCTGGATTTTCGGCTTCTAACCTCCAGAACCTCATGGTTTCAAGCCACTCTGTGAAAGCAGCAGCGGCAGGAAGCTGACACACCCACACGGGCACGGGGGCCGCACAACCTGGCTCAGCCCCCGGGGGCCTGGTCCCGGCTCTGTGCACGAGCCGGCGCTGCTCCCACGTACTGAGTAGGTGACCCCATTCCCTTGGGTCCTCTTGCCAATTTCGAGTGCCCCACCCTGCCCCCCGCTTCTGGGCACTTTGGCCTCTAACAGCCTTTGGGCCTGGAGCCGCTTTGACCTTGGTGCAGAGAGGGGAAGCTAGGGTGACCCTTGGCCAGTGGCCGATGGCCTTGCCTGGAGTCTGACCAACTCCGAGGCGTGATCCACACTGGAGAGCGCCCGGACACGGCACCTTGGCTCCCCTCCCCCCGCCCTGCCTCCCACTCCCTCTCTTTCCCCGGTTCCCCTGGAGCAACGCATGGCAGAGGAGCCCTCCTCTCAGGCTCTGCTTCTGGGGGCCCAGCCCAAGGGCCCCCGTGCCAGGAGCCTGCTCTATCGGGTCATCACCATCACGCCCGGAGGTGGGCAGGATGACGCTTCTCATTGTACAGACACGGAAGCTGAGGCCCTGACCAGCTCTTGACCACAAGGGTTAAGCCAGAATCTGAATCCAGACACAGGAGATGATGCTTTAATCCACGAACCCTACCACCTTGCAAATGCCACCTTCCCCTTGGCAGCTCCCCTAGTCCTTGCAGACGATTGTCTGCATTTTTTTCCTGGGGGCAGAAGTGGTTGGGAGCAAAGAGCTGGGCTCTGTAGGAAAGGGACCCTGTGGGTCTCTGTCCATCTCAACCTTCTGGCCCCAGCCTAGGTCCCCACAACGGGACAGCGGGGGAGGGGAAGGCCTAGGGACACTGTCAGACCCTGGAACTGGATGTCAAAGCCATGGCTTCGTGAAGCCATCCATCGCTGAAACTCACACAGGCTTCACATAGGTTCTCCAGCCAAATCCGGGCAGATGATTTCTCCCTCTCTGCCTTGGTTTCTCCTCTGTGAGATATCCTCTCTGAGGATAACAGTCTTGTGACTTTCATCATAGTCCTGGGTGAAAGGAGTAACACAGGGGAACGTGGCTAGGACAGAGCCTGCTCCGCTAATCTTGCTGAGCCTCAGTTTCTGCATTTGTACGCGTAAAATGGGATAATAAGATCTGCAGGGCAGTCACAGTGAAGAGAGACTCCGCATCCTGAGAGGCTACTGTGGGGCTTCAGGAGTATGGCCTCTGGAGCCCCAGTCCTGGGTGACCTTGGCCTAGTCACTTAACCTCTCTGCTCCTTCCTCAGGTAATAGGAATGGTGTGCGTACACAGGTGAGGTACTCAGAAGGGTACCCGGCACACAGTAAGTGCCCTTGTTATCACCTACATAAAGGGCTGGCTGGCACCTAGTACATTATAAGTGTTCAGTAAACAATAGCTGTCCTATTGTTGGAGCTCCCGGGCCCCGGCCGTGAAGGTCACCTCCCCACACCTCCACAGCCCTCCGGCTTCCGCCGCTGAGCCCCGGGGCTCCCGCGGGCTGGCTGCTGGGCTCAGGCTGGTTAAACGGAGCTGATTTTGAGAAAAGCGTGGAGCTTCCTTACCCCTTCCACCTTCTAGGGGCCTTTTCATGCCTCCAGCTCTCACCCCAAACACATCCTTTCTACCCGCCTCTGTCCTCACCCGAGGACCCACGCCTCACCTGCCTTGCTCCCCACCCACGCCCAGCTAACCTGTGGTGACTCAGAGCCGGGGCTGTGATGCCACGTGGGCGTGTTAGCCTTCCCAGAGGCACTTACCTTCCCAGAGCTCCGGCGGGCTCGGGCCTGCCGTCTCTGAAGGCCCACCAACCCCGGGGACCCTCAGGGGGGCTGTGTCTTCTTCCCAAAGAACGGTCTAACGTGGCAGCCCAGCCCAGGAGGCAAGAGGTTCCCCGTGAGGTCCTGGGAACAGCCCTGCTGCTCCCGTGACTCCATGCACTTGCACGGGTGCATTCCTGCCCAAATGGACAAAGCAGCTTTCAGGGTCTCCGTCTGACACCTCTGGTACTGAAAACAGCAGCTGTGGGGCTTTTACCTTTGTTTTTAATGGATTCACAGGCCTGGACTGCGGGGTCCATCTTTCTCCCTTCTTGCGGCTCAGAAGCCCGGGACAGACAGAGCAGCTCAGAATTGGACCAGCTGCCGAGACAAGGGGTTCCCTCGGCCCTCTGCCTTCTCAGCAGCTGCCAACGTCACCCTCCTTCCCATCAGGCAACCCAATGGTTAGGTCGGAAGCCCCTCATCACTTCCCATCACACCCAGGAACTCAGCTGGGCACTGGGCCAACCTGAGGGAGCTCGGCCAGTCCATCTTCCAGGCAAAACCGAAATCGGGCGGGGGAGGATTTGGGCCTGAACCTGAACCACCTCCTTTGTTCAATGAAACTAACCTAGAAAACAAACCAAGAGTGAAAAGCTCCAAATCCACCTGCAGGGCCCTCGTGCACGCGTGGTTGCGGGTGCTCCTGTGACGCTGACAATTCTGACGGTCCTGGCGCTGGGCGGTACCCAGGCTCAGGGATGAAGCCACACATTCCCACCCCTGGGACTGTCACAGCCTCGTGGGAAAGAGAGACGGAAGGGGCTCCGGTGCCGAGGAAACCAAGCAACGCCCATGGCACACAGACACACAGTGAGGTCCGGCCGAAGAGGTCAAGGTCACTGCTGAGAGCAGCACACCACACAGCGCATCTTCTGCCCCAACAGGAGCCACTTGGCCACTGTTGCTTTTGCTGGCTCCTCCGCTCACAGGCAGGGCCTTCTCTTTCCTTTCCCCTCCTCCTCCCGAAAGCAGTCCCAGCATCACTGGCTTCAGCCTCCCCTCTCCTAGACCCTGCCCCCCTCCACGAACCCCCTACTTCCCTCCTTATATGCTCCACATCTCCCTTGAATCACCTTCCGTTACTCGCATGTCCCTCTGGTCCCCCCACGGCCGCCACCACCATCACCCTCCTCCCTCTTGAGCCAAGAGAATTCCAGCAGGGAATTCCACCACTACAGATCTCTCAGCCTGATTTCAAATCAAAAGAAGCTCAGCTTAATCAAGGGCTAAGCAGCTCAGGAGTTTTTACGTTCAAACACAAGGCTTCAAAGGCATTTCCTGCTAATGAGATTAAATGAGATAATGTGTGGAGCTCGGCACATTTTCTGCGTTTACACAGGCTGCCTTGGACCCAGCGCTTGGACCACCACCACCTGGGGCCTAGCTCTCCTTTGCTGTCAGGCACTCTGGAGGGGAAGCTTGCAGAGCCCCGCAGAGCGTGCGATTCTGGGGAACACGGGAGCCGGGGCCTCCGGCCGTCTTCAGGCACGTGTGTGTAAATGGGAGTGCGTGCCTGTGACCCAGCTGTGAGGAGAACAGGGAGGCGTGATGGGGGAGCGATCTGACCACGTCCTGCTGAGTCTCGTGCCTCCTTCGAGGTCTCACGTAGCTGCCGTCTTGCTGCCACCGCGATGCCGACCTCGGGTGGTCACTGTGGTCAACACCGTGGCCTCCGGCTTGGCCTGATCCCCTTTCTCTCAGTTCTCCTCAGCGGAGCCAAGACCCGCTGTCATTTCCAAAATGATTTGGTAGGAAGAACAAGGTGAAAATCCGCTTATGTGTCTGCTGGCTGTATGCCTGATAGTTATTTCTTACGGCCAGGTTTCTGGTCCCAAGAGACTCCCAGGAACCAGCAAAGACATCTGCGGGCTTCCAATTCTCCACCCAAGATAACTACAGAGGCACATCGAGTGCCCATCCCGGGCACGCAAGCAGTATTCTGGACGCTCTGGCAAGAAGGGTCAGCTGCGGTCCACAGGCGTCAGGCGGGGGTGGGGACTTCCACGCCCCGAATTCCCACGCTGCCTAGGCCTTGGGCTAGGAACTTCATGCCGTGAACTCCCCCATTCCCCGTAACAACCTTCCTCGTGACACAAGGTCCAGATAGAGCAAGGCCCTTGTCGAAGGGCACAGAGTTGGAAAGAATAGCTCCAGCCACGGGATGTCCTCTGGGTGGAAAGCTAACCCGTCGCATAAATGTGATAGCACGGGCCCCTCCCGAACCAGCAGCAAAAGGTTAGGTGCTATTATTGTCCCCATTTTACAGATCAGGAAACTGAAGCTCAGGGAGGGGAAGTCATCTGTCCAAGATCCCCTCGCTGGCCAGACGTGGCGCTGGGACTGCGGTCTGGGAGTGGGGAAGAGAAGCCACGTCCCGTTATCCTCCCGGCTTCCTAAAGAGGAAGCGGGCCCATGTGGCAGCTCCCGACTTTCTAAGGGCTTCGCGTGACTACAGTCAATTCAAAGATTTACAAGGGCTCAGGCTCACCTAGGCGAGAGGAAGTGGGGGCCTTTGGGGTGCAGCTGGGCAGAGCCCAGCTTTTCCAGTGGCCCAGTTGAGCCACGGTTCCTTCTCTTGGACTCAGCTAGAGCAGGACGTGCGGAGTCTCTGCAGGTCTCCCTCTCCCTCTCTTTCCCCCTCCCCACCGCCCCTGGGTCCTCCTGGCCCCGGCCTGGGCCACCTCCCGGTCTCCCGGCAGCCCTCCCTCCGTTCTAGCCCTCTGGCAGGTTCTCTGCTGTTCCCTCCAGCAGGGTAGCCTGGCAGGGGAGGACCAGCACAGCTGCCAGCACCAGGACCCCTGGGCTCCAATCCCAGGCCTACCACGCCTGTGTGACCTCGGACATGTTAACTCCCCTCTCCGAGCCTGTTTACCCCCAAGTTGCCATTAACAGTAGGATGTGAACACTTATGGGGCCGTCTAGTCCTCTCAACAACCCGGAGAAAACAAGGGTCTCAGAGAGGGGATGTGGCAAGGCCGCACTTCTAGAAAGGGGTGGCAATGGGCTTTGCGTCTTAACACAACTTTGTGGTTTCTCTCCTGCCTTCAGCAGGCTGAGGGGCCCTAGCTACAGGGTCAAGGTCCAGGTCAAGAGGACCTGTTTCCTCTGAGGGTCCAGCGCAAGAAAGGTGAGAGTTCCTCCTGAAGCAGTGTCTTACACACGCAGGTGCTGCAGCAGGGCACTGGGCTGGGGAGGAGGAGGGGCCCAGCTAGGATGGGGCAGGGGGGTGGTGAACCAGTAGCAGGGGAGACGCGGTCCAGGGAGGGGGCAGGCCTGGCTAGAGTGTGGGGGGAGCCCCCCTGACATCCAGAGAAGGGCAGGGGGTGCTCCCTCGCTTCTGCCCTCAACCCCCAGCAGACTTTCCCCAGGCACAGATCTCAGAGCAACCGCCACCCGGGGACCCACAGCTAAGGAGTGACGGGAGCCCTTTTCAAGGAGGCTGTCTGTTGTCCTCAGAGGCAGAAAAGCCACTTCCTGTGGGCCCAACTGCGCCCTGTGAGAAACCAGTCCCCAGCCCAGCAGTGGTTCCTCACTAGAAACCAAAGGAGGCCTAGGATGCATTCACCCAGAGCCATTGTCCTAGGAGGGAGATTCGTTTTTTTGGGGGAGCATCTTCACAGCTTTTCCATTTCCCCTGGTGGCAACGGAGGCCCAGCCTGAGCCCAGTGGCCCCAGAGTGAGGTCACCGCACCGAAGTCTGACCTCAGTGTTGCCGTGGGAACGCGAGGGATGCCACTGCCACCTGCCAGTGGTGGCAGGGAGGGTAAGTGGGAGGGAACAATGGCTGATGTCGACTGTGTGTCACCCTGCTCCTGGCTGCTGGGATCGTTTGCCCCCAAGCATATGTTGTCAGATCTCAACCGAGCAGGTTGGACAGCGGATGTGTGGGGGACCTGCTGGCTCCACTGTGTGTGTCTGTGTGTTTGGGGCGCGGGGAGAGGTGTTTATGAGACTTCCCGGGGTGCTTCATTTTCCTCTCCCGCTGGACCCAGCTGGGATGCTGCTCACTGTGCTCCTTGTGGACCCGAACTGACATTCACAGCAACCTGGTCTCCGTAGCAACCAGCTGTGACATCACAGGGAAGCTACGGACCCTTTAGCTGGAGCAGAGGAAGCATGAATGCATGTTCAGGGCAAGAAAGAGCACCTGCTTCCCCTCCAGCAGTCCCTCATGTGATGGGGAAGTGGGCATAGACACACGGAAAGGGCAAGGAAGTCTGCTGGGAAAAAACGCATTTTTCTGCGAGTTGCAAACCGAGGCTTCTCCGGAGGTTGAGTGGAGTCTGAATGACGTTGCTCCCTCCCTCTCTTCCTCTTCTCTCTCTCCATCCCTTAGAAATTACATCTCAGTTTCCTCAACTTTAAAATGGGGTAATAGACATCACCCTTTATTAAGGGCTTATTATGTGCCAGGCACGGTTTTTAAGCACCTTGTGTGCCTTCACTCCTTAATCTCATAACAACGCAGTCTAGTGTTTTCCTCTTAGTACTCCCTCTTTTATCAGTGGAGGAAAAGGAAGCACAGTAAAAGAATCTGAACTCAGTCTGGCTCGACAGCCCATATTCACAGCCTCCCAGGCGCGCAGCGGCACCTCTATTTTCAGCCACGCTGTGGCAAACAGTTCCACGCGGGCTTCAATTCACTTTGCACTGACAGCATCTCGCCTCATGTGAGCACAAGGCATTTTTCTTTTTCTGCTCCGGGGCCTGTGCAGTGCCCAACGCGGGCTGCTGGCAGGAGTACGCTCAGTGTGAGGACACGTGGAGGGAAGCTGGCTTCCTCTGGGCCAACCTCAACCAGTGGGGCCTGGGAGCTTAGGGATGAAAGCTCCTGCCAGCTCACCATCTGGTCGCCAAGTTGGAGGGTCCTTCCATACACTGCTTTAGGAAGGTCCTGGCAGCATTGAGGCCCAGTCGCCCACAGTAAAGACCTGGTGATGCACTGTTACCTTGGATTTTCTGCTTTTTTTTTTTTTTTCTTCAGTCGGATCGGTCCCTCATTCCTGCCCCCTGGGATCATCTCCAAAATAAAGTCCCTCTACACATGTCTGTGCACTGGGTCCTATTTTGACGGGACTCTCAGCCAAGACATCTGGCACTAGAGTGACCCTAAGAACAATAGCACAGGGTGGGATTCTGGACCTGGACCACTTGGTGAGATGCAGTGAGGACTGCTTGCAGTGGGATGGGGGATGTGACAAGCTGAGCATCACAGGCGTTAAGACTGTTGGCGATGATAAGGACTGTGGGGTTGACTGGCTCCTGTTAACTGTTTTGGAAAGAAAGAAAGAAAATAGCTGGTTCAGCTCAATCAAGTGTTAATTACGGTATGTTGCAAGACCCAAACCCTTCCTGGTACTGTTTGAAGACTCTGTCCTTCTGCAGCCAAAGGGCACACTGTACTGATGATCAGGCTCAGGGCGGAACTGGAGGCGGGGCAGGGCTGCAAAGGAGGCTGGTGCACAGTCTAACAGATCTCGAAGCAAAGTCAGAGCCCTACTCGGGAAAGAGTAGGACCCTGAGCCCTGAGATGGGGACCCTTGGGTGAGTGATGCTGAGAATCTTGGAATCCCAGACTCCTCTGAAACTTTGAGCACGGAACCCCTACAGCTCAGCAAAGCCCTCCTTGGCCAGTTGGGGTGGGAAGCCATGGCTGGGCTGCCTCCAGGGAAGGCTGCCATGTCCCCCCACCCCGTCCCCTGCTGGGGCTCAGCCTGATGGAGAAACCCCAGTCAGGGACGGGAAGTGTACATTCTTGAACAAACACCAGGCCCCGCAGCTTGTCTCATTTCAAATGAACTTGGGATTCATCTGATCTTGAGTGGAAACACCACCTGGCAAAATGGGGACTAGATCTGGGCTTGAGCTCAGCTGGACCTGGGTTCGAATCCCACTCGGGTCCCAGGAGGAATGCTGCCTGGTCCATCCCACTGGGGGTTGGGACTCTTAGGGAAGCTTGTGGATCTAAACCTCAGTATTGGTGACGGGGCAGGTGTTTACAGTGTGCCAGGCGCTGCGAGATGGGAGGCTGCAGGCACATGTGGTGCGTCTCTCTCTTCAAAGCACCATCCAGTGGGGAACATAGACACACATGAGCAAACTAAATCACAGTAACAATCGGCTTTTTGAAACTTCACTAAGTGCCAGGCTCTGTACTGTGCTCTTCAGGTATATGGTGTAATACATTCCTTAAAAGAACTCGATGGGGATATTTCCACCCCCATTTCACAACGGAAACAGGTGGTAGGACTGGGATTCGAACCCACCTTACTTCCCTCGAAAACATGTGCTCTGCTCTCATCCGCAGTCTGCTTGTTTCGGGCAGAGCGACAGCCACAGCAGAAGGATGTCGAAGATGCGGAGGAGAAAGACCATGCTGGTCTGATGGGAAGGTCCAGGAGTGCTTCCCAGAGGCTGACCAGGCAATCCGCACATCTAAAGGGCTGAATACATGGGAACCATGGTCGGGTTATTATTGAGCATCTGTAGTGAGGGCTCTGTCTCGGGATCAAGTTTTCAGAAATGGCGCCACACCACCCAGATCAAAGCAAGCACGAGCTCTAGCCACGGCCCCAGACTCAGACGGCGAGAGGGCAGCCCCGACCTTGGCAGCTCCCTGGGTTACGGAGCCCCAGTTCTGCCCCCAGAACCCAAGGAGAGCAAACACTCCCGTTCGGAGATCTTCTCTCCCTGACGGTCTGAGGAGCGCACCTTGGAGATGCAGGCCCTCCGTTGGGTGTTTTCTGGCCTAGATGGAGGTAGGGCTCTACTGGTTGGGCTTCAGAGTTTTGAGTGAGAGAAGCCAACTCAAGCGGGGTTCAGCAAAAAGGGGGACTTCTTTATGAAGCGCTGGTGGTGTCTTCCAGATGGCCCACACTGGGCTAGCAGGAGGGGCCAGGTCTGGGGAGACGAGGGCTGGGCTGGGAGCCACCGGGACCGTCTCCCCCTCCTCCTCTCAGCTCCCCTCTGCCAGCTGGCTTTGGTCCTCTCCCTCTTTGCCAAACAGCGGTCTCCATTCCTCAGAGGCCATGGCTGCCCCAACCAACTGGGACCACTCTTCTGGTTCCAGCCTAGCCCCACGGAGAGACCAACCACCTATGTCCCTCCCTCCCCAAATCCCAGTGTTCAAGAGAGGGAACTGACTGGCCCAGATGGGGTCACAGGTCCAACCTGAGTCTAATTACTCCCAGCGAGGGTGGGGTCAAGCAGTACGATGGACCCCTCCCTCGGGGATGGGGAGGGAGGAGTTGCCCTAGAGACGGGGGGGCCTTCCACTCATAGGCTGTGCAGACCAGGAATGGCTGCAGCCGGAGACCCACCTCTGCACCCACCCCCTACCTTCTCCCCTCTCCCCACTCCCAACCTGACTGAACGCCCACAAAGAACCTTTTTTCAAATGTTCCACTGGCCCTAGGTCTCAAGCAATCTGTAATTCACCAGCTAAAGCTCTATCCCATCAACGGAGTTAATATTTCACCTCTACCCTTGCCATCATTGTCGACCCGTCACTGAGGTCTTCCTATGTTCCAGGCACAGGGCATAGCCCTTCACACGGATTACTTCATTTAACCTTCGCAACAGCACCATGAGACAGATACTGTAGTTATCCTCACTTCATGGAATTACAAGCGGAGGCACAGAAAGGTGAAGCAACCTGCCAGCATCCCTGTGGACTGGCAGGGCTGGTACTGAAGCCCTCCGAATGGGTGGGCTCCGCTCTGCGCTGGAGCCTGCCGGGCACAGAGCCGTGGGGTTCTGCTTAGGGAGCAAAGTCTCCCTGCACACAACAAAGTCATGGCCGGGACTGACTGAGCACACGGCTGTGGCCCGGCTGGAGGAGATCACAAGAGGAGCTCAGAGAGGTCCTGATCCATGAGGGAGGGCTTTCTGGAAGGTGGAACCTGAGCTTCAGAGGACAAGTGAGATTTGGGCGGTGGAGAAGAGGCATTTGCGAGAGAGAGCTGCATTGGCAGGGCCCGTGTGAAGACAGCTGGGTGGTGGCCCAGGTTGGCTGCAGGGCAAACACGAGGGCAGACTTTGGGGCAGGTGGGCAGGTGGGCGGGCACCAGGTACCAGACTCCAGCGGGCCCTACTTCCCGCTGCACCCCTGGAACCCAGCGCTGCTGAGCACATGTGGCTGCAACTAGCATATCTTGAATTGACCGGAAACATAGTAAGTAAAGGTGACCCAGAGTGGGAGGAAGGTGGTTTAAGCTGCAGCTGAATGAGACCAAGTCCTTTTACAGGCCATTTATTTGTGTCTTGTACGTGCAGTGTCTCTCCAGGTAGATCCCCACAAGTCAGTAATGTCGACAAGGATCACTCTTCCTCTTTTCCAGATGAAGAAACCAAAGCATAGAGAGGTGAAGCAAGTTGTCCAAGGTCACACAGCAAGTGGAGGCTCAAACTCAATGCTCCTTATAATAAATCCAGGGTTCCTAGCAAGAGGGGATTTGAGTGAACCTGTGGACAGGTTTCCAGTGTCTAAAAGAAATCATGAGATGCTCAGACACTGACATTTAGAGACAAAGGAAAGTGTTTTGGTACCACGCCAATCTGGGTTTCAATTCCGGCTTTGTCACTTCCTAGTGATCGTGGGGAAGTTACTTATCTTCTCTGTGAGGACAATGGCAATGCCTCCATGGGTCCTTGTGAGAATTAAGGGACGACCCTTAATTCGATACATGTGATGCACTCAATAAACGTGAACCATTATTTATTACCAACACAGCTGCTTAATCTTTGTGCCTCGGTTTTCTCAGCTGTGAAATGGGGGTAAGCGTCCAAAAAGTATCCTGAACAGGGCAGTTGGGAAGACAGAAAGAGAAAACATGCCCAAGTCCCATCCCAGTGCCTGGCTTACCACACATTCCTTCCTTCCCCCTGCAATCCTCCCTCATGTCAGATTTACTCTTCTAGCATAAATGACGCGCTGCTCTAAGAAAAGCACCACTTGTGAACTTGAATGCACAGGCGTGAGCTGAGGAAGCATAACGCGTGTTCCCTCCCCCACCTGGTAAGAAAGGCTCCACGGACCTCAGGGTAAAACGGCTGAGTGCTGAGTGGGTGCACTGGGTGCCGGAGGGATCACGCTGAAATCAGCTTTCAAGATTCTCCTTGGGGCCTGGAGATGCAGGGATTGGGACCAAGGCAGAGCCGGCTCTGCCTGCAGATCTGGGCAGTCAGGGCGCTTCTGCCACGAGATCCTTTTGGTCGGGGTTGCACTGAGCAGGGGTACAAAGAATGTTCTGGGTGCAAAGCAGGGACAGCACCCTCTCCCAAAGACTAAGCAACTGAGCTGAGCTCCCCCTTTTCTTTTCTTTTAAATAAACCACCAATTAATGAGGACTTACTAAGTTCCAGGCCCTGTGCCAAGCAGTTTATATGGATCCCAGCTACTACCATCTGTGCAGCCTCAGGCAAATTACTTAACAGCTCCAAGCCTCAGTCTCCTCATCTGAGAAATGGGCTTAATATGGTGCCTACCCCCTAGGGTTGTGATGAGGATTAAATGAGTTCATACATAGTGGTCTTAGTGAATGATTAGATTTTGGGGGTTTTTTTGGTATAATTTGTCATTTTAATCTTCATAATGACCCTGAAAGGTTAGAACAATTGTCTTCTTCCTCACCTCAGGTTTTTGGGGTTTTTTGGGGGGCAGGGGATGAAAATTGAGAGGTTAAATTTGTGGCTCTTGAGTGTTGACCTGACCACATACAAATGCACGTGGAGAACACATGATAAACCAAATTCCCGTTCCTGAGTTTGTAGAGGTGATCCCCTAAGTCTAGGATGGGCCCGAGGATGCAATAATATGTTGTAGCATCCCAGGTGATCTGGAAGTGGGGAGCTGGGCTGGGTGAGCTGGCAGAGCCCCACAGAGGCAGGATTGGACTGCAGAAGTAGCATCATCTACACAGAGAGCACTTCCACCGGCAGGTGGGCGTTCACCCACCCTCCACTGCTCCCTGGGGCTCTGGCGGGGTGTGGGATGGTGGTGCGGTTCTGGCCTGGCCCTCTCTCTGAGGAGGAGGGCTGGGTGGGGCTCTCTGGAGCAAGGTCCTCCTAGCAGCCACAGGCAGGCCGCTCTGCCCCTATCACGGCTTCCCGCTCCCAAAGCCACCCGAGCCACGGCATGGTGGGCCCGTCAGCTCTTGGGCGTCCTGGAAGGTCTCACCGACACTCAGGGACCTGGCCCCTTTGGGTCCCCACAGACATGCTCTCCGGGGCCCGTCTCCACCCTCTGGCAGCACTGGGCACGGGGACAGCCTCTGGCAAACTCCAGGAGCTGCTGAAGCATTTGGTTACTTTGCTCATTTTATTAATAAATGTGTCCTGATGCCAACAACATGGAAACTGCTGCCTGAGAACAAGGGTGGGAGCAGGCTCTGGGGAGTTTTCCGGCTGGATCGTCGCCACAGGAGAAACAGGGATCTGGGGGAGAAGGGAGGCAGGCAGCCGGATGGCCGAATTTAGCGCCCCTGGGGGTATCCGAGGACCTCTGGAGTTTGTGAAGACCTTTTTGGGAAAAGGAGAGTTGGGAGGATGTGGATGGGAAGGAAACTGGTGCCCTGACCCTCCAGCCAGAGGGCTTGGAGCTGCCTGGGGCTGGAAGCCTGGCTTAGCCCAGCTGTAGGCAGCTGGACACATCTTCCCCTGGGTCTGCTGTAACTGCGGAGGATCTTAGACCCCAAAGCAACGGGAAAGGCAGGAGGCATCTTTCCCCAGAGGGGCTGCCAGCCGCGTGCTAGGCTCCCACGGAGCGAAACAGCGAGGGCACGTGTGAAATGCAAGGCCCGGGGCACACAGCAGACCCTCTGCACACACAGCCAGCATCACTAGCACCTTTCCAGGATGCTACAAAGAGAGATACTCAGCCATGATGCGCCGGTGAGGTCAGGCCAGAAAAGTGAGCCTTGGCGTAGAAGTAGCTGGCAGTAAATCTTGCAGGGGGCAAGCTCCCGGCCTCCAGGACTCAAGCCCCGTTGCAGCCACCGGAAGCAGGCTCTCCTCCAGCTAGGATGTGTGTTCACTTCTATTACTGGCCAGTGAGTAAACAGGCAGAAAGACTTGCCAGGATCTGCCGTTTACCCTTTAAGGGAATGAACTTCTGTTTCATTTGGGAAGTTTAAAAAAAAAAACCTTCCCAGATGAAAGCCTCATACCGTGGCTCAGGGGTCTGCATCAAGCTTGCTCACGCCCTTGACACCGCAAAAAGTTTTGAGCACACCTACTGAACACATTTGTTTATTTATAAATAATAATCATGTATTACTGTACTAATGTATCATGAATATTGCCAAACAGGCACAAAAATATCAAGTTAAATTCAATTCAATCAGATTAAAATAGTATTTTTAAATGTTTTAATAAGTGTGAATGGTTTTATGTCATCCTTCGCTAAGATTGCAAACCAAAAATCTATACCTATAGTTAGGTTCATTACTCATAATAGTGGATGTAAATTCTTATTGCAAATTGTGTTCTCACTCATATTTGGACTTTGGGGACCGCTTGCTTGTGAGACCCCACTGGATGATAAGAATGTCTGCTTCTCCTGCGGCTGTCCGGGCAGATGCCGGGGAGTGAAGGGGCCACAACTGTGCCTCGTTCTGGACTCGAGCGCACGCGTTACGTTCAGAGTTTCTTACTTTTTTGTCCCTCTTTTTCCTCCTTTCTTTTTAAGTCCTCTGTCCACTTGGTGAAAAACCAGTGGAAGAGTGTTCTAATCTGGAAATCTGCTCAACTGGTCTCACATGAAGAGAGAAGTTCTTCAAAATGCTGACAGCAAAGAAAAAAAGCCCAGCTGCCAGCCCAATCTTCCGTGCAGTAACATTTGACATAAAGACCAAATATGGACATCAGCGTCAATCTATAAATACTGGTAAAACTGAATTCTTTCCCTTCTTTTTTTTTGGATTAAATGGAAGTAGAAATAACAATCTTTAATACTCCTTTTCCCTCAGAGAATTACCTTGCACACCTCCTGGGGTGTTTGCACCCCACGTTGGAGACCTCTGTCAGGCTCCTCACCGTCCGCCCTCACTCCCTAACCATCTCTGTTGCAAACAGGAGCTGGCAGGAGCTTATGAATATGTGGAAAATGTGGGCTGATCAAGTCACCGCCCCCTCCTTGCATCTTATGAGCTTCCCCTGGGTCTTGGGAAAAAGTACAACTTCTTACCAGATCTGGCTGCTTTGCCCACCTCCCCTGCATCCCCCAGCTCCCCCATGCTGTCTCCCGCCGCCTCTGCCATGAGGGCCTCCTGGAGCCGCTTGACCTCAGTCATCCGTGTCCACCTAAGACGACACGTGGCTGACCCCCTCTCACACGTCAGGTCTCAGTTCTAAGGTCACCCCTCGGAGAAGCCAGGCTCAGCCCCTGACCTAAAGAATATTAATCACCCCCCCCACACACAATCATTCTCTGTCTCTGCGCTCCTTCATGACCTTTAAAGCAACAATCACAGTTTGTCACGACGTCAATCTGCTCGTGGACTCTGTTTGCTGTCTCTTCTACCAGATGATAAGCTTGGGGACCACTGGGGAGCCCCCACGTCCACCTTTTTCACTGCTGTGAGCTCAGAGCCCAGCACGGTCCCTGGCATAGTGTAGGTGCTCACTAAACAAATGAATAATGAAATGAAGGAATCAGGTCTGGACAAATCTGCAAGTGTGTTCTTGGATCGGGTTGTCTCTCGGCCACGGCTAGAAGCTCCACGACACGGGGAATCAGCTTCCCCCTTCCTCGGGGAGGCCAAATGTATCCGCACCTGTCCAAGTCCTCAGAGAAAGCCTGGGTTGGTTTTCCAGGGCCCAAAGAGCAAGGCGTCCACTCTCCTCCTTTAAGGGCCAAAAAGTCAGAGTGTCAGAGAGGCGTAGGGTTTCACCCAGACACACAGCCAGGCTAGGACAGAGTGCACTGCTAGGGACGCAGGTGGAGACACAGTTGGCGCTCTCTCGGCTCAGGGGACTGAGGCACCTGGGAGGTGTGTGGCTGTTGAGGGCAGGGGTGCCATCGCCTGGGCTGGGCCCCTACAAGGGACAGGGCCTGAGGCCTGGCTTCAGCCTCTCTGGGCACTGGAGTTTGTGCTCACACGTCTCTCCTGGGACTCTGGTGGGACATCCCTACAGCTGGTCAGGGAGGCACAGATGAGGCTCAAAGACGGGTCCAAGTTCACACAGGTAGTAGTAAGCAGGGGAGCCAGGACCATACCTGGGTCTCTCCAGGCACAAGGTGGCAGCCCTTCCCCTCCCCCCCCACAGCTCCGCTCTGCAAGCCAGCGTCGTGAGGCTGTAGCAGAGCTGGATCGCCCTGTGACTCGGGCATCCAGGGCACACGGGTTAGGGACAGTCGCTGGCCTCACCTGGGTGTCGGCAGGTGAGGCTGCTCGGTTGGCACTGACCCCAGCATCTCCCGCTCAGCGCCTGCCTCTGAAAAGAAACGAAATCTGACCCTCTGGGAAAGCGTGGAGAGAAAGCAGGAGAAAATCTCTCCTTTCAAGAAAGAGACCCAAAGGGACCCTGTTTCACCAGGTTCCTTGACAGCCTCTGCTGAAGTGAAGCTCTTTTTAATATATTTTTAAAGAAATCTGAAGCCCAGGAGAATGACTGGGGTAGGACGTGGTGGGGACCATTTCTAAACACCTTTTCCTCTTTGGGTCTCAGTTACTTCTTCTTCTTCTTTTTTTTTTTTATTGGCCGTGTTGGGTCTTCCTTGCCACACATGAAGTTCTCTAGTTGCGGTGAGCGGGGGCTACTCTTCTTTGTGGTGCGCGGGCTCCTCATTGCCGTGGCTTCTCTTGTTGTGAGCACAGGCTCTAGGTGAGTGAGTTTCAGTAGTTGTGGCACGTGGGTTCAATAGTTGTGGCTCACGGGCTCTAAAGCACAGGCTCAGCAGTTGTGGTGCACCAGCCTAGTTGCTCCGCGGCATGTGGGATCTTCCCGGCCCAGGAATTGAACCCTTGTCCCCTGCATGGGCAGGCGGATTCTCAACCACTGCGCCACCTAGGAAGCCCCTCAGTTACTTCTTTACCACGAAGGGAATTGGCCTTCATCACCCCAAGCCAACAGTACAGGGCTCCCATTTCAGAAGTTTAGGCTCTGAAGGCTGGTAGGTTCCCCAAAAGAGGGAACTTGCTTTGGGTCTTGGCGGATTTGCAGGAGGAAAAGTTTGAACACACATACAGGTGGGCAGGCCAGCACCAGGTCTGGGGAGGCAGCCTGGGCCTGACGCCAGCGGAGGGAGAGAGGAGGGAGGGCAGGAGGCTGTGGGAAGGGAAAGGGGAGGCTATCACAGGAAGAGCCTCAAAGCAGGTATCAGGACACCTGGGTTCCACTCGGGGCTCTGCCACTGACTTGCTGCGTGGTGTGGAGTGGGCTCTTTGTCCCTTCCCAGGCCTCAGTTCCCCAAACTGCTGGGAGTGGTTTAGACTGAGTGAACCCCAAGCTGGCCTGGGCCAGAGAGGGCTCTGACAGCCCCACCCCTCCCCACTGGGTGCCCTCCATCCTGGCTTTAGCTGAGGCTGCAGGGGTCACATGTCTTCTCAGGCCTCTCCCACGGCATCTTGCTGTTGGATCTCGCTTAAACCCACTTCTTCCTGGCCACTGTCTCCAAGAGTGGCCTGTGGGAGCCTCCTCTCCCTGGAAGAGAGGACTTTGTGACTTGGCAAGGGCGAAGGGGGCAGGCCTGGCCTCTGCCTGCCCCTTACCCGCCAGCGGCCCCTGGGCCATCTGTTCTTCAGGCTTGGTCCCAACAGAGAGGCCATTCAGCGCTCCCTGCCTGTGTCTCCCCACCTCCCCTGGCCCAGGCCTGAGCAGATGGCCTGCTGCCACCCCTCCCTGGAGGCCGGCAAGCCTTGAGGCCCAGCTGGAAGCCGGAGGTGGTGGGGTCTGCCCTCCTCTTACAGAAGTGGTCAGCACCCGATCCTAGGTCCTGGGCCCCTCCCTCACTGGGCCTCTGTTGCCAGGCCCGGCGCCCTCCTCACCTCCCACTGCCTAGCCAGGCCCACCTCTACCCATTCAGAGGGCACCGTGATGGTGAGGCCACACCCTCAGACACCACCTAGGGCAGGCCCCTGGGCCCACACAGAAGGCACCAGCCACCTGCCTGAGGCCACACAGCTCCTCAGGAGCTAAGCCAAGACTGGAACCTGAGTCTCTGGCTCCTGGTGAGCCTCGCTGCCCCACAGATGTGGTCCTCCGCCTGCCGGGCCTCAGGATGACTTGGGGAGGGGAGGGGGGGAAGGGTGGTTAGATTCTGACCCAGAAGGTCTAGGCAGGGCCCTGTGAACCTGCATTCTTGATGAACTTTCCAGGCAATTCCCAGAAGGCCTCACAAGTGCCGCCATCCTGCCTGTCTTCCTGGTTATTTCTAGCCTGAATGGCAGTTAAAGTTCTGTGACGCAGGGAAGTCATTATTCCCATTTCCCAGGTAAAGAAATTGAGGCCCCAGAAAAGCATACGATTTCACAAAGTAAATTTCGCACAGTAAGGTCCTGCCAGAGCCAGGCCTGGTATTCCATACTTCCGGCTCCTTAGTTAGTGGCTTTTGGACAACTGTCCCCTGCCATCTCCCCAGGGGAGAGCAGGCATGGCCCTGAGACACTGCCGCCACGTCTCCCCTCCCCCCACTTCTCCCCTCCCCCCACTTCTCCCCTCCCCCCACTTATAACACTTAAAGCCCCATGTCCTGAAAAGATGAAGGTATCTCCCCCATCCCCAGTGCAACCCTAAATAGAAACAACACTAAACTCTAAAATAACTGTAAGGAAATCCCATGATGACAATACTTTGCATTTTTTAAAAATTACTGAATTCTCTAAAAACACTCCCAGAGCAATACCCTCCCTTCCTAAGAGATGACACATTGTCCCGCGTGCCCTTTCCAATGTGGGGTCTGGATGAGGGGCCGCTTGGCCACTGAGAGTTGCCCTCTCATCCCTGGGCCTGGTCCATCCCCACCTCCCCACCTCCCCCAGTTCCACCCAATTTCCTCCCCTCAAAGCTGGAATGAACTCACCAGGGGAGCCTGGCATCTATCTCAGATGGGCCCTGGCAAGGCAGACACTCATTGATGGGGACTTGAAATGTATTCCTCTTGTATCCTTGACCATCCGGCTTCTCTTCCTGTGGGGGCTTTGAGGGAAAACCCAGGCTCCCTCCTCCCGCTCTGGGGAAGGGGCTTCTCCCTAATCCTCTTTAGAGAAGAGACAGAAGGGCAGCCCTCCCAGGGATACAGCCTACAAGCTGCCCTCTCTCCTCTTGGGGCCACTGGTGTTAGCCAGTACTGGAGAATGGAGAGGCTGGGAGGGACTTCAGGGGCTAAGAGAGCCATGCTGTGTGCCCTTGAATAAGTCATTTAACGTCTCTGAACCCTACTAAAGTAAAACAGGACCCATATTCTAATTCTACCTTACAGGATTATTCAAAGATGAAAGGAAACAGTACACACACACACACACACACACACACACACAGAGAAGGCATTTAGCACAGAGCCTGGCTCACAGTAAGCATTCAACACACGGACCTCACGGTCGCTATGAGCTAGAGTGACCTCAGAGGAAAGAGCACTGGAACAGGAGTCAAGGCACCTGCATCCTGTCTTGGGCTCTGCCACTAATGGGTGGGTGGTTCAGAGCAATTCCCACAGCCTTCCTGGGCCTCAGTTTGTCCATCTGTAAAATGAGAGTATGGGGCCAGAAGAGGTCTCTAGTCCCTTCCAGAGCTGACTCTCCATCACTCCACCACTTTCCACGGCTCCCATTCGTCCTTCCCAGCTTAGTGAAATGTCACCATATCTAGGAAGCCTTTCGCAAGAGCCCTAAGCTCCGAGCCTTTCCGGGCACCCCCGCCCCAGCACTGCATTCCTGCCACTGTGCCCCACGGGGATTCCCGCCCTGGCTGCGTGTGCCACCTCGAGCTCTGCGGTGCAGCCCCCAGGAGAGCCATGAGACGGAGGCAGCCCTCTGTCACCGCCTCCGGGCCACTGTTCCTCCCTCCACTTTACAGGTGAAGACACTGAGTCCTGGGTATTAAACAACCCAAGCGGCACCATCAGGGAGCCTGGGACTCCCGGAGCCTCAGCCTGATTTTCTGTGGTGACTCAGGGCTTTGGCAATCGTGGCAACAGCGATTACTCCTTAAATTGGGTATTTTTCACTGTTGACGCCACCGCTGCTGAGTGGGACTTTTTTTTTTTCTTTTCAGTTTGCATTCACCAGGCCGGGGGAGCGGGTTGAGTGTGAAGCAAAGCAGAAGGAGAAGAAAGAAGAAGAGATGGGGTGGGAGAGCTAGACAGAGCTGAGGCCAGGGTGGCTGCCGGATTTCTTACGGTCTCCCGTCTCCTGGGCTGCCCTGGACCCCTGGTGGGGGCGGGAGAAAGCAGGGGAGGGGGCGGGGCAGGGGTGGGGAGACAGCAGGGGCGGGGGGGGGCGGGGTGTAGTTCAAGGTTAGCTGCCTCCCCTGGTGATTCTAATCAGGCTCCTTGGACTCCAGGGGTTAAGGCCGGGGTGGGTGTCGGAGGGGCGCTGCTGAGACCATCCCCGCCCTCACAGTCTGCCCCTCACCCCCTCACACTTGCCCCACACTCCTCAGTCACCGGCCCTGAGCCGGCACTGTGCCAGGCATTGAAGGTACAGCAGCGACCAGACACAGTCCTGTCCAGAAACAGCTCCCAGCCAGCCCCGGGCACTCAGAACCTAGCTCTCAGATCCACCAGTGCACTGAGGTTGCTGCTGGGGTTGGCTTGGGGGCAGTCTCTGGAAGTCCAACCTTGGGCTAGAGTATGGGAGATGCAGGTGAGAGGTCAGGAAGGAATTTCCAGAGGAAATGAGCTGAGCTAAGAGAAGCAGAAAGATGAAGACTGGGGTATGGTGAGGGAAGGGCATCCCCGTGGGGGGAACGGCACGCAAGACAGATCCAGACGCAGGGCACAGCGATGCACAAGAGGGCAGCCGGGAGTAGTATCTGCGCAGACGTCTGTCTCCTCCATCAGATTACAAGCTTCTCTGATGCAAAAAAATCACTCATTTTATGTATGTATATTCCTATATTCATTTTAGCTCGAACAATATAAGTTCATTTAAAATCTTGCAAAATGAAGCGGCAGGTCTATGATGGCCTTTCCCCTTGGGCTGCTGGGTACTGCTGCACAGGCTGTGCACTGCAACACTCCCTCTGCAATAGGAGTAAAACCCAGCGGTTCTGCTCTGCGCTATCATTTATTAGTAATTATTCTCAACACCCTTATTAATCTCCCCCTCTCGCTCTCTCTTCTGTAATATGTACAGAATCAAGTGCTGGGAATACAATGGTGAGTGAGACAAATGACATTTCTATCCCCAGGAGGAGGCAGATAAAAGAAACAGATACATTTGAAAATGGGAAGATAATCTTAGATGGTGACACATGCTCTAAGGTAGTGAGCAAGGGAAGCAGCTGGGTGACAGGGGTCAGCTGACACCAGTGAGGTGAGAGAGCGAAGCAGCCACGGGAAGGCCTGATGGGAACAGCATTCCAGGTAGAGGGAATGGCATGTGCCAAGGGCCCAAAGTGGAAACAAGTTCAGTGGATACAAAACTAGGAAGGCGGTGGGGGGATTCCCGGGTGGTCCAGTAGGTCAGACTCGGCGCGTTCATTGCCTGCGGAGGGCCCAGGTTCAATCCCCGGTCGGGGAACTGAGATCTCGCAAGCCACATGGTGCGGCCAAAAAAAAAAAGAGCTAGAAAGGTGGGTGTGGTGTGGCTGGGGCGAGGGGAACGAGAGGAGGAAGAGGATGCAGGGCCGTGCTGGCTACAGGGATGAGTCTGGATTTCACTCGCAGCAGCAGGGAGAGCCACGTTTCATAATCTCTGATCAACCTTCTCAAAGCTCCCTTGGACTGCTGAGTGGAGAGGGGGTTGGAGGAGGCAAAGCTAAGAGCTGGGGGACCAGTTAGGAGGAAAGACAGCCGTCCCCGTAGGAGATGATACTGGCTTGGGTTAGGGTTGGGTGGCATGTTTGTGTGGGTGCTGGGAGCTGAGTTGAAGAGGCAAACTGGAGATGGGTACTGTTACTGCTCTCAGTACGAATAACAACAACGGTGATACGATGATTCATGAGTGCAACGCTCTTTTACAGCCACTTTTCTCACCTCGTGACATCGACAGGGCACTAGTAATAGGCCCATTTTCAGCTGTGTAAACTGAGGCTCAGAGAGGTGAAGAGTCCTGCTGAAGTTCTCACGACCTGGAGGGGACCCGCAGGAACTCTCTCCCTGCCTCAGGGTCCCCACCGACACCCACGCTCCCTGTAGTCCTGCCTGGGGTCAGATGTCCTTCCCCACCCCAGGACTGTGGGAGCAGCCGGGCAGAGTGGGCTTCTGTTTACTCCCTTGGGCTGAAAATGCATTTTAGCGATTGGCAAAACACACAGAAGCTGCAGCTCGACATGTTTAGATTGGTAAATGCGCAACATGCCCTTCTCTTAACACAAGCATATAAAACAACAATTCATTCATACGCAGAAACCAGGACACTTCCTCTGCCAAGGTCCTCCTGCAACCCCTTCTTTCAGCCCCACCCCCACAGGGGGGCTCCCAGAATGCCCCGGGGAGTCAGTGGGCCAAGGGAGCCCTGTCCCGGGAGCTAGAGTGGAGGGGCACACACATTCCTGAGCACCTACTGTATGCTGGCCCTTAGCTATTTCCCATCCAGTCGTCAAAATAATCCTGTAACAGAGAGATTAGAAACACAGGAGACTTAGAGACTAGAGTTTGAAGCCAGGCTCTGTCTCTCATCAGCTGGTGATTTGGGAGAGTTCTTTATCTGCACAGTGGAGATGATAACAGCTACCTCTTCGAGGCTGCCTACAGAGTCCATGAAGTTGCCCAGCATATAGCAAGTGCTCAGTGAGCACTAACTGGCACCATGAGACCAGGGTCACCCTCATCCCTCTACTAACGGGAAACAGAGGCTGCGGGAGGCCGCACATGTGCCCAGGGCCACACCGCTGGGAGTTGGCAGAGCCAGAGCAGGGCTGTGGGGATCTGAAGCCAGGGTCTGAGGACGGTCACCAAGTATTAAATTCATCTCAGGGGTGCGCCTTTCACCTCAGATTCACCCAGTGCTGGGAGAGGCCTACTGTGTGCCCGCCTGACGGGCGGCTCTGTGAGCAACCGAGCGGCCATCCCAGGGCGCAGGGCTTCAAGGGGGCTGACAGACGACAATTGCTCCTGGAATGCAGTGCGTCAGGTGCAGTCACCAGGTGCTCCCAGGGCTGCAAGAGACGGCCTTGAAGGCTTCCTGGTACACGTGTGGCGGGAGGGGGGCGATGTGCTAGGAAGGAACTCTCAGTAAACGAGACTGCCTGATGGATGGAAGGAGGGCATTCCTGGCAGAAGGCCCAGCCCCGCCAAAGGCCAGGAGGACTGAAGCCCTGGAGTGTTCAGGGTCTGGCCTGGGTGGGGGTGTGGGGGCAGGGCCTCCTGTGCTACCCCCACGCACCCCAACAGCCACAGCGTGTCCCTGGCACCATCTGCTCAAAGAGCACCAGCATCCCGGCTGCAGCGCTGCCTGTGCCGAACCCCTTCCCCAGGCCGCTAATGGGGAGGCCCACCCCATCCCCAGCACCCCGGCACTTGGTCCCTAAATGGGGACACGGAGGCAGCAACTGACCCACCGTGGTTATAAAGACCCCCTGTGAGGTGCCAGGGGAAAACAGCGGGTTTGGGAGCTGACAGATTCGCGGGGTGGAATTCTTGGTGCATGAAGCCAGCCCGCTCTGGGCCCCGGGTCCCCATCTGTAAAATGGGCCCCATCGCAGAGGTTTTATACGCAAGCACGGATCTTGCACCCACAGCTTGCCCAGCGTGTTGTTTTTTTTCTCTCTCTACCCCAACTCCGAGCGAGGGCGGGGCGCGGGCTGGCGGCAGCGAGCGGGGGTGGAGAGGCCGCGGCTCAGCCTCCGGGTGCCAGGAGGCCTGGGGCTCTGCCTCTGGGGGCCCCCTCCCCCGCAGCGGAGGGCTGCACCCGGCCACGCGGGAGTTAACCCGCCTGCGGCCCCAGACTCGGGCGTGGGAGGAGAGCGCGGGGGGGAGGACTCCTCGGGAGGTGCTCCCTGCACCCGCGCCCCGCCCGGAACCCCGGCGCCCCGGAGCGCAGCCTCCCCGCCGGCAGAGCCCCCCCCGCCCCCCGGCAGAGGCCCCCCCACCCCGGCCTACCAAGGACGGGCGGCGGCCGCGGGCGCCCGCAGCTTCGGGCACGCCCAGCCCTGCGCGCCTCCTCGGAGCAATTACATAATGATGCGCGGGGCGCCTTTGTTATGGAGATCCGCCTCGGCAGCGCCCCGCGAGTATTAATACACCGATCACTCGGCTTGCCAGGCTGGGCTTTATTTATGTCGCTTTGGGTAGGGGCCCCTCCGAAAGAATAATAAACACGGCCAGCCCCCACCCGTGGGAAAGAGGGCGGCGGGCTCCACCCCTCCCCCGCCCCCGCCCCCGCTCCTCTTCTCAGAGTCCCTCCCCCTCCTCACCTCGGTCAGCAGTCTGGTCTCAAGAAGGAAAAAAGAAAGAAAAAAAAAATCCAGAAAGAAAAACTGGGGCCCAGGCCCCTCTCTTACACTTCCGTGGCAGGTGATATCTGGCAAAGGGAGACTTGTTCCCCTTACCTGTAAAATGGGCCGAATAATACCAAAGTGTCCGTTTAAATGAGAGAATCTAGGAACTTAGTTTGCTTTGCAGACTCTAAAGCGATGGGTTTCAAACTTTAGCTCGACTCAGAATCACGGGGAGGGCTGGCTGAGATGCAGACTGCTGCACCAGCGACCCCAGCGCTTCAGAGTTTCCATTCTGTGTTGCCTGAGGTGGGACCAGGAATTTGCATTTCTAACACTTCCTGCAACTGGGCTTTGAGAACCACTGCTCAAAAGCCATTTCTACATCACCTTTATACGTGGAAAGGGGATGCCCTTGCCCCAAACCTGGATGATTACACTGGGGAGAGATCAGGCCAAAGGGAGGCTCAGCCTTGCGGGAGGATCTGCCATCCCTGCCCCGGTCAGCAGCAGAGCCAGAGCCATCTGGGGCACTGGGCCTGGGGTTCCAATGCTGACCTCACTACTCTCTGGGGTGTGGCCTTGGGCAAGTTATGTAACTCAGTGGGCCTCAGTTTCCTCATCTATAAAATGGGGCTAATAACGGGACCAGCCTCAGGAGATTTGTTAAGGTTAAGATATGTAAAGCACCTAGACCAGGGCCTGCCACATGGTAAGGGCTCAGAAAGCTGTCTATTGAGATGATGATAGAGCTCTCTAGGGTGTGGTACCCAAGTGGCCTAGCATCCCCCTTAGGCAGGAGGCAGGTGAAGTGCTGCCCATGGCCCCAGCTGCCTACCCAGGGTCCAAGGTCCCGACCTCACAGCCCAGAGTGGCTGCTGTATGCAAAGGGGTTCTGGGGGTCTCCCAAGCTGAAAAGCCGTTATCTGCTGCTCTCCTACCTCACAGCAATTCTTTTTGGTCAGGCAGGGTTCAGCACCTTCAGAGAGTCTGCACCCAGCCTGAGGCTCTTTTTTGACTTGCCGGAGTGTCAGCTGAACCCACAAGGGTAAGGGTTCGGTCTGTCTGAGTTTTGGAAGCTGCCTCCTTCACACCAGCAGAGCAACAGGTGTCCTGGGCTCGCAGACGACGCCCCCTCCCCCCAACCCAGCTGTGGAGGCTGACTTTGCGGAAGACACTCACAGGCACCTCCCTCCACCCCACTCACTGCCATTTCCACACGTTCATTCACTCATTGAGTCAATGAACAGTAATTGGGTGCTTACTGTGAGCCAGGCTCTGAGCTCAGGACTTTCAGGTTGTGCCTCACTTACTCCTCCAAGTTCTCTGTGCCGCGTCATGGTTTTTCTCTTTCCATTTGACAGACGAAGAAACTGAGCCTCCGAGAGGCTAACTCGACTAAGGCCACAGGCCTAATTAGCAGAAGACTAGGGCCTTGACCCTAAATCCAGGATGGTCTAACTCCCAAGTTCTGCTCTCACCTGCCACCTTGAGCTCGCCCCAGTGGAAGCAGAAAAGGGCTGGCTGTGGTCCTCTGGTCCCAGAGCTGAGCTGTCACGTCCCTCCTTTAGAAGGCCTGAGCCTCACTGCTTCCGCCCCCATCCTAATGGGCTGTCTCTCCCACAGGTGCGGAGCTGCTTGACATCCTGTGGTCCTAGAGCGGCACCAGCTGCGTGCCCAGGGAGGGCGGGGGTGGAGGGAAGGAGCCTGGGCAGTCTCCCCGAGCTGGAGGCAGGGGCCAGGCGGTGTGGGGGAGGCCTGTCTCGGGGTTCCTGAGCTCCCAGCTGTTCCTCCCAGGCCCCAAAGCTGTGCTTAGCCTGGGCCCACCAGGACTGGAGAGGAAAGACCCAGAGATCTTCTTACCAAACAGGCTCATAGGGAAGGAAGACGCTCTAGAGGAAGTGAGGGGAACCAGGAAGGGGGAGTGGCAGAAGTTATGAAAGCCCAGCTCCTCTGCTGCACTCCGTGTCCTGGGACAGTGGCCCTTTCGGCCTGGGCCAAAGTGGTGCTCCTTGTGGCGGTTTCCACCATCCCCTGGATTGACAGATGTCACCCCGGAGCTACCTTTCCCAGTTTACAAAGCACTAGCACCTCCGAGGCCCTCTCCTCGCTCCTTCTGCTGGGCTTCTTACTAATAATTTCAGCAACAATAGTTTACTATGTGCCTTCTCTTTGGTGAGAGCTTAAAATGCATCCTTTCTCTAAAGCTCTCAATAACCTCTAGGAGACAGGCTCTACTATTATCCCCATTTTACAGACCAGGAAACTGAGGCTTAGAGCAATGAAATCACTGGCCCATACCTAGCATTTGAACCTAGGTCTGTCTCTTCCAAAACCCCTGGGCTCAACCACCACAGGCCTCGACAACATCTTCTTCCTCTACAGGGCCCCCATCCCCAGGGAGGGGTCACCGGTGAGACCTATCCCCGCTCCCTAGCCCCGAAGATTAGGCCCAACGCGCACTCTCCTCATCTCTTGGGTGCCAGCGCTAGGGCCACTGCTAGCATCTCTGAAATCTAATTGCATCTGATTCTTCCCCAGGGAGTCACAATCCACAAGTGACTGCTGGCCACAGACACTGGCATTCCCTGGGCGCACGCCACCTTCCAGCACCCACCTGCACAGCCACACACACAGACACACGGGCACGCAGGAGGTGCTGCCGCCCCTGCAGGCTGGGACCTGGGCAGAGGGAGGCCCAGCTGCTCCCGGCTCCTGTGGGAGGCTGGAGGGGAGTGACCCTCCCCCAGCCTGCGGCCCTGGGCTCCACCCCCACCCCACCCCCACCCCCACCCTCCTGGGGCTTTGGGGGAAACATTTCACAATAAGGAGAGTCACATTAATAATGATAATAACAGGAATCAGCATTTCCAGTTTGCAAACGTTTCGCAGCTCATCAGCTCACCTGACTCTCATGAGCTCTGTTTTCCCGGAGCAGCAGAGGGTCCGACAGCTGGTTAGGAGCAGAGCCGGTGTCCTAACCCCCTTCTCCCACCCTCTCAGTTAATAGTCCCTGTCCTGCACTGCAAATAATGATGACAGCTCATAGCTACCACGTGTCAAGCATCTATTCCTGCCTAGATTGGGGGAGCACTTTCCAAGTGTCAGTTTTTATCCTCTTTACATTTATGTCCAATGTAAAAATGAGGTAACTCAGAAATGTTAAGTGCAGAATGGCAGTCTAAAGAATGTCCCTGAAGTAGAAGCACATCACTCCAGAAAATCGCATAGGAAGGAAGAGAACAGAGCTTTTCATGGGCTCTTTGGGGCAAGTGGATGCCACGGGTAATGGAGAATGTCTCTTCCTTCTCCACCGGCCCCTCAAGCACTCTGGCCATTACTGTGAGCTGTTTCCATTGCTGCTCTTGGCTTCCTGTATGTGCATCTGTCTCCCAGGAGCTGTGAGCTCTTCAAGGACAGGGCCTGGGGCCCTAGCAGCCAGCACCTTGCCTGGCACACAAGAAGGGACCAGTCAACACAGGCTCCTTTGTGAAGGACGATGGGACAGCTCGTGCTCTCACTCTCCCATCTGATGGGCTTGGGAAATGAGAACACAGGATCAAGTCACCCAGGGCTCAAGGTTTACCCACATCAAACACCACCTAAGACATGAACCCCTCCTCCAGCATCCTCATCAACTCTTCCCTGGCGTCTGCTTGCATGCTGCTAGTGACAGGGTGCTCACTACTGCTATGGCAGCTCCTTCTGTGTTAGAGATCTTGCAGCGATTGTCATAAAGTCTCTCCTTCTATTGATATGTCAGGCTCTCGGCTATATCCAGTAGTCACACCCAGGGGAGCACTAGCAGTGTCTCCAAGTCAGGGGGGCCATCAGGGGCGACAGTGCACACCAGTGAGGCTGGTGCCCGCCCTTCAGCAACCCAGAGCGCAGCGTGCTGGGAAAGCGGGCCATGCTGGAGCAGCTCTGTTGAGGCACTGAGTTGAGACTCTAAGTTGTCACAAAGATGACTGTCAACCCCGAGACTCAAGTCAGGTGTATCTCGGGTTGTGCTTCACTCAACACAGCTAAGAACAAGCCTGATGTGTAGTCGTATTCCCTCCTTCATTCATTCCCTCATTCATTCTTTATTGGCTGTCACCAGCCAGGCACTTGGCTGGGAGCAGGGATGGTGGGCCACAGCACTGCCTCAGGATCAGAGTTGTTACCTTGGTAATCAGACAGCTAACTGTCACCGAGCACTTACCATGAGCCAGGCACTTCCTGTTTACTTCCCTGTAGAGGGCATAGCCTCTCCTGCCTAGTCCCAGCTCCGGGGAGGGCAACGGGAGTCTGCTTGGCACGCCAGCCCGGAGCACCTGGTACAGTCAGCACCCAGGAAGCGTGAGCTGCTGCTATTGAAACCTCCACAACAGCCACAGGGGTCTCCTACTATTGGTTGCCCCTTTTCTGCACACTGAGAAAACCAGACACCTGGAGGTTAGGTTACTTGCCCAGGGCCACAGTTTCCAAAAGCCTGAGCCAGGATTTGGACCTGGGCAGTCTGATTCCAGAGCCTGCTTGATCAGCTCTTAAGGAACTGGTGCAGAAAAAACTCAGAGCTGGAGTCGAAATGCCCATCTAGCTAGAAGCCTGGGGAACCACTCATCTTTCTCTGCCTCCTTTGCTTATCTTGTTTAATGGAGCTTGTCATCCACCTTGTCATCCTCTTCCCTCTACCCCCCTCCCACTGTGACCATCAGCCAAGATAAAGAGAGGCAGGTGTTTCTTCTAGGAAGGAGGTTGCTGGGAGTTGGGGTGGGGAAACACATTACAGGTCACAAAGGATTGAAATGAGTGCAGAATCTTGGGGCGAGGGGTTGCTGTAGGCATCTAGTTGTTTCAGGCCGAGAGGCTTCCAGAGAGCCTCTGGGATGCCCAAACTCCATTCTCACCCCCTTTAACCCCCATAGGATGTGCAGACATAAAAGGTCTCACCACCGTGCCTCCTCCCTCCCCCAGGTGCCAGTGAGCCCCAGAGAAGATCTTTGTCCTCTGACAGTGTAATTTATGGCCACATGGCTGAGGCTGGATTTTAGGCTGGAGCATGAAGGTGTGTGTGGGGGGAGGGGCGGGGGGGTGCTGATGGTGTCATGTGACTCGACAAAGTCACACCAAGCAAGGCGAGGACTAGAAGGGTAAGCCTGGGCCGGAAGCCAGAGGGCTACATGAAATCAAACATTCATGACCGCCATCTGTAAAATGGGATCCATGATCCCGGCCTCACAGGTGGTTGTGAGAACCACGAGTTAATACTTATAATTCCTGCAGCGCACGGTGCCTGGCACCGAGCGGGCGCTCAGCAGACGGGGACCACTGTTGTGTAACCGTGTTGTTACACACTTGGGTATCTACCAGCCAAAGCAGTCCTTTCCATTTTAGACACTGGCCTAGGCCCCAGGGGATACCCCAAGGATGTTTAAGGCTGGGTGGCTCGCCAGCCTGTGGGGGTGCTGACAGCCTCACGAAAGGGGCGCAGTCTTGAGAACGTGCCACGAAAGTCTCCCTGGGCGGCGCGGGCCCTCGGTTCGGGTTCCCAACCGCCTTCCCCTGGGGCGTGCGCGCGCCCCACGCAGGCGATCTCCGGGAAAGCCTCGGCTGGGGAGCCCCGGGGCCCCGTCCCCCCAAGCCCTCTCTCCCGCCCGCCCCGGCGGCCACCCTCGGGGGCGAGGCGGCCCGGCGCGTGGGAGGGGACGGCGCGCCATTGGCTTGTGCGCGGAACTGAGAGGAGGGACCAGCTCGGGCCGCCAGACTCGGGCAAACCCCGGCCGAGCGGGGCGCCGCGCGCAGTCCAGCCGGCCCTGCCCTGCCCTGCCCGGCGCGGGCGGCGCGATGTGAGGCGCCCCAGGGCCCGAGCGTCCCCCTGGCCCCCCAGCTCCGCCAGCGCCGGCGCCAGCAGGCTCTAGGACCGTAAGTTCTGCTCCCCGCCGCCGCCTCGGAGCCTCGCACGGTCCCTTCCCGCCGCCAGCTGCGCAGCGCAGCCCAGCGGGGCTCCCGCGGCCGCGGGGACCGCCGGCGACAGTGCGCACCCGCCCGCGCGCGAGAGCCGGGCGCCCCAGCCCCTCTTGGGGCCGGCGGGTCCTGCCGGGACCTCAGGGATGCCCCCTGCTCGGCTCTGCCGGGCGCCATCCCGCAGCCCCTCTGGTGCTCTCCTCCGCGCTCTGCGCTCGCTGCCCTTTCCTCGGACTCGGTTTCCCCCTCTGCCGCGGCTCCCCGCCTCCGCCGTCTCCTCCCTCTGGGACTGCTGATTCCGCCCTCGGCCTCCGCCTCCCGGGCTCGCGCTCTCTGCCCCGGAGCGAGGGAGACCGAGCGGAAAGCAGTGTCTCCGTCCCTGGGGTCTGAGCGGGTCCCCGCGCTCGGTTCTCTGTCCCCTCCCCCCGCCATCCCCGCCCCGTCCTCCCTCCATTGTTCCCGGGTCCGGGCCGTGTGCGGCACAAACTTGCAGATCGCCTTCCTCGCCCCCGCTGGCTCGGGCGGGGCGGTGGCGGAGTTCGCGCTGCCCCCGAGTCTGGCCCGACCTTCTGGTTCGGGGGAGCGCGCGGGCGGGGGTGTGGGCCGGAGCCCCCAGCCCGCAGACGCGGCTCTCGGGAAGCGGGTGGGTGCCTGGAGCTGGGAGCTAAAGGACACAGGGGAGGCGGCAGGGAGGCCGGGAGACCCCCGTCTCTAGCGGGTGGGGGAGCAGCCGCGGCAGCCAGGGGTCGGGAGGGGCGGGGGACGCACAGGTGGAGGGCGACGCGCCCCGCTCTGTCCCGAGCCGCGCGCTCAGCACCGCGGGGCCATTGTCCTGGCGCCGGACGCGCCGCGACGGCCTGCCTCGGCCGGGACCCGCGCGCCCGCCCCGCAGGGCCCGAGGGGAACGGGCACCGCGCCGCGCCCATCCCCGGCGCCCCTGGCAAGGGTGGGCGCTCGCCGCGCGCCCTCTCTCTCCGCCCTCCCCGCCCCCACCCGGTCCCGGGCTCCGCCGCCGCCCCGAGGGCCCTGGGGGGCGCGTGTCTACCCGGGCGCGAAGGCGGCGGGGGCGGGCGCCGGTGGGGCGGGGAGCCGAGAAGAACCCCGAGGCTCCTCCGGAGCCGAAGCCCGGCGCCGACCGCCTAGGCTGCCCCGCCGCCCCGCGCTTCCTGGTTGATTTCCTCCAGACAAACTTTTCCTGGTGGGGCCGGCCTGCGGGGAGGAGGCGCCGGGGCTGCAGGGATGCTCACCCCAATGGAGGGGCCGCCTGGACCTCCTGCCCTGGGGACCTGCGGAGAGGGGGGCTGACGGAACTCTCGTCCTCCGGCCCCCAGATGCCAGGGACACGGGGTGCAGGGTGTTGGGAGGGAGATGGGAGGGGGTGAGAGGGTTGCTGGAGAGCCAGGAGGGGACAGAGGCCGTTGTTTAGCCGAGCCTCACCCTTAGCCCAGGGGGAGCTCAGATTTTTCTTGTTGCGTTGTTAGTAAATAAGACTACGGATTCCCCAAGCCTCTGTTATCCCACCTGTAAAAGGGACCCTCTGGCCCCCAAGGTCCCCTCCCGGCCCCACTGTGTTGGGAACCAGCCGCCCAGGCTTCTCCTTTTCTGCCCACGTGCTGTCAACTTAATCTATCCTAAATATGGAGTGGAGGGCTGGGGCCCAAAGCGCTCCACCCATGTTTGGCTGTCAACACCTGCCGGTCCACAGCCAGGCCTGCTCTCTGCAGGGCCCTGTCCCCAGGCCCCCCACCCCCGCCCAGGTTCTCCAATCCCACAAGCCACTGCCTCCCCTCCCCCGAGTCTTACGGTCCCCTCTCTGTCTGCTGGAGGAAGGGCCTGCCAGGCCAGGGGCTGCAGATGGAAGGGACGGTGGAATTAACAGTGACCTGTGATATTCACACAGCCCTTCATTTATTGAACAAAATGTTTGGGAGGGCTAGGCCAAAAACGATTTAATGAGCAAAGTGCCGATACAGTTCTAAGCCCTGAGAGACGCTGTGAACAAAATTAAAAGATTCTTGCCCTTCTACAGCTGACACTTAAAGTGGGGGTGGGGGCGGGGCAAACAAGCAAATTATATAGTGTATTGGGAGGGGAGGGGAAAAAGTTGAGTGCTGGGGGGGTGTTGAGACCAGGGGTGAGGTCGCCATTTTAAGTAGGGTGGTCAGGGAGGTCTTCCTGAGGAGGTGCCTTTCAAGCTAAGTTTTTGAGGGAGTGAGCTGTGGGAATAGCTTCAGGGACCAGCGATCTGGCAGAGAAGAGCCTGTGCAAAGGCCCTGAGGCTGGAATGTGCCAGCTTTATTTGAGGAACTGTAAGGAGCCAGTTCAGCTAGGGTAGAGTGAGGGGCGGGGAAGAGATAGGCCACACGGCTGGCCAAGAGGGAATAAGCCTCCCCGATACACAGATGGGGGAAGTGGTGCTCAGAGATGGCCTGTAATTAACCGCAGGGCAGGCTGCCCAGGAGGGGCAGCTGCAGGGTGGGGTGCCGAATGTTCTGACTCCTAGCCCGTGACATCTTCCCTTCACTGTGCATGTCAACCCTTTATGCACGGCAGTGCTGGTGCCCCTCCATGGCTGTGCCTGGCCCAGTGCTGGGGACGTGGAGGGGAGCCACCCAGGCTCAGTGCCCCAGGGGCTCCGTATTGTGCAGCCTGTTGCCAGCCCCTCCCCGGGTTCTCCCTGCCCACCTGTGGTCCCTACACTCAGGCAGCGTCGTGCTCCTGAGCCAGAGTGACCCTAGTTCTCTCTCTTCCCATTTCCTTCCTGTGGCCACTCCTTCGTGAGCAGCCCACTCTATATCCACATGTGGTCCCTACAAGGGGACCTGTTCTGAAGCTGGTATGGCCAAGGGGGAAACGGAGGCAAAGGAGTTGAATTTCCTTTTCTGAAAATAATAGCAGCATTATTTTTGAGCATTCACTATAAACAGGTACTGTTTTAGGTGGTTTTTTTGGTGCATCTTCTCATCAGTGGGAGGTGAGTGTCATTATTACACCCATTTAACAGATGAGGAAACTGAGGCCCAGAGAGGTGGTGTCACTGGCCCAAGGCCATGCAGCTAATAAGTGGTGGAGCCAAGGTTTCAGCACAGGCCTTTTGAGTCATGCCAGAGTCCCAAACCCTGGGGGAGATGGTTAGTTCTGGACTGTGGTTCTGGCCCAGCAGCATCCTGGGAAAAGTACAGGAACCTTTCTGCTTGCCTCCCCCAACCCACCCAAAGGGCAGGTAACTACTTGCTTTTGAAAAAGTTGGCTCAAAATAGTGGGGCATCCCTTCACGGAAACTCCTTTCTTGCCCTTCTCTCTCCCCCTCCAAGTTTCTGAGCATCTGCAGGGCTTGCGGAGGTGGGAGGAATGAGAGGGAGAGGGACGTGGCCACTGCTTTCTCACAAGAGCTCTGAAAGCCAGGCTGTCCCCATGACCATGGCCCTTGGGGATCTAGAAGCCAGGCTGTCCGAATGACCATGGCCTCATGGGATCTGGAAGCACCAGCTGCCTTTGAGGGCCCTGATGTGGTCTCTGGGCTGAGGGGGAGGCTGACCCACTCCTGCGTTGAAGAGGACAGGAATTCTCCGTGTGTTCTGCCTTTTGTGCATGACGGTAGGGACAGAGAAGCCCCCCGCAGTGACTTCTGAGTGGCCGTGGATGGCCATCAGAGGCTGGACCCCCTGGCCCACACAGCAGCTTCGGGGGGAGCCCCCCGGGATGCCCCCTCCTTCTTGCCCCCTGCCCTGCCCTCTCATCCTCTCCAACACAGCAGGGAATGTTTATTTTTTCTGTCCCTGAGGCCTTGGAGATGTTAGTTTGTGATGAAAATGTGGGCTTTCCTCTGTCCTGGAAATTAGGCAGCTTCACAAGAAAGAGAACTAGTAGAGAGAGAACAAAAATGTGTGCTTCCAGAGCCAGTGAGAGAGGCGGTGGGATTTGGGGGCGGGGCAGCCTGTGGGAGGGTGGGGGGGACGGAGGGAGGTGTCTTTCCTGGAGCTGGAGGGTGGCTGGTGAGTGACAGGGTTTGGAAGCCAAATCAGGAATCTCATAGCCAGGAGGGGCCCTGGAGACCACACTCCCATTTTTTAGGTGAGGAAACTGAGTCTCAAAGCCAGGCCCTGGCTTCCCCGTGATGGCAGAATCTGTTGGTGACCTCAGCTATCCTGTCTCCCAGCCCAGTGACTCAAGGTTCAGCGTTCCAGCTTCAGTCAAACCCTCCACTGCCAGCATCTGTGTTCCTGGAGGTTCTTGGAAATGGGGTGCGGAATCCCTTTCTTGATGACAGAGCTTTGTTGCGGGGACTGGTCCGTGCGCCTGCCGGATTTGCATGGTGTTCTTTCCTCTCCCCCGCCAGTCCTGCTCTGTCATCCTCGCCACTGACACAGAGCCCTGAGCCTGCGGTGACGCTGCTACTACCCAGAGAGATGCGTGATGCAGCCCTGCCTCTACGGGCTCACCGGCTACTGGAGAGCCATGGCCGCCTGAGGCAGGCTGGCCTTTAGAATAATCGCGCTCTGCTCTCGAGGGACACACTGCAAGGAAGCCCTGCCACGTGGCAGCCTGGCCTTGGCTTCTTCCCTTAGCCCGTGTGCCGGGAGGGAGCCCCTCACCCCGCAAAGCCTGCTCCCCAGAGGCCACGGTGATGGTGTCGCTGATGCAGTTGTGTGACTTCCTGGTTTAGTCCAACCCTGCTGACAACGTAGTAAGTCAGGCATTGTCACCCCATTTACAGGGAAGGGATGGAGGCTCCAAGAAATTAACCTGCCCAAAGACACAGGACCACTGACGCAGAGTCCAGAGATTTGGACCCTTGAGATTTGAGATTCGCTCTGCCTGAGGGCCCAAGTGGAGGGTTCTGGGCTGGGGGTCTTTAGACCCCCTCTTGCCCAAGGGGCTGATGGGCTGCCTCAGGAAGGGACCACACAAAGGATGATACCGGCTCTGGACCCTCCAGCTCCATGGTCCCCTTGCTGGGGCTCTCCCTGCCTCCCCTTCCCTCTGCCCAGGGCTGGGAGGCTCCGTCTCTCACTGCACCCGCTCCTGTGCTGCGTGTCCCAGACCCCATTTCCAGCTATTTTGCACCAACGTGATAACAGAACAATGGGTCTCCTTGCAGCCCTTCCCAGGTCCTGCTGGAGTCACAGGGCCTTCATCCAAGGGAGGCTGGACCCCAGGGAGGGGTTTAGATGCTGGCAACCTGCCAGGGACTTTCAAGGGGAGATGTGATGGGGAAGGTGGCTTGCAACTTAGTTCTTTTTTGGATGTCACGTTCACCACACCACACCCCCACCACACACATGCACATGTGTGCTTGCACACATGTGTACATGTGTGCGAGCATGCACACACACACATCCCCCCCCAGCCCCTCTCTGAATATCCAGTTAGGCACAGTTAACTTGGTTCGTATTTCAGCTCTGCCACTCACCCCAAGAGACGCATACGTAAGTCACCTGGGCCTTAGTTTCCTCACCTGTAAAATGGGAGTCATAATTCAGCCATTCTCATAGGGCTCTGCAGGTTACACAGAATTCCTAGTCTGGAAGTACTTTTCCCCTGCCTCTTCTCCTGGGGCGGATGTTTTCGGGCCATTTCTCCTTATCAGATGGGGAGGGACAGGTGCGCTGCCCCTCCAGTAGAGGGTCTGGTGTGCAAAAGGAAGTGGTTCTCGGCGCTGACATTCAACAGCAGTGACTCCCCCCTGAATCACTGGAGGCTCAGCAGCGGGTGGGTGTTCTGAGCCCCAGGTCCCTTCCTCTCCCCCTTCCCTGCTGGTCAGGTTCCTAAGCCAGCCCTTGTGGGGGCACAGTCTCCATGAAGGGGACAGCTCTGCAGTCCATCTGTTTCTATGGAAACCAGGCTTCCTGGGAAGGCAACAGGGGGGTTAGGAGAGGTCCTCCAGGACCGACATGGGAATGATGTCCCAGCTCCATTGGTTCTGCTGCCGGGGCAGGGCCTGGACAGCCACCCCTTTAGTATTTAGTGTCCTTTGGGAAAAGCATACCAAGGGCCGGGCCCCTCCGCTGCCTTTGCTCAGTCTGTCTGATCACAGCCCTGTGAGCTAAGAAGTCATCGTGTAGTTTCACAAATGAGGAAATGGAGGCTCAGAGAGGTTAAGTAACTTTCCTGAGGTCATAGCACAATTAAGAGAAAGGGTTGGGGTTTGAACCCAAGTTTGCCTCCTCATTAGGTATGTGCCCGCCGCCCATCCTCCCCTGACACTTGGAACACTCCCCCTGCCCCTCCGTGAGCCCTTCCCTTCCTGGTCCAGTCTCAGGTCTTTGCTTGGCCTCTGTCCTGCCATGGTCCCTTCCGTCTTGCCGCCAGTGGGAGCTCTTTGGGGATGTTTTTTTCTGGCCTCAGATGAGGAAGGAGGAAGGGGCTGCAGGGGTTCAGATCTTGGCCAGCAGGGGGCCTGGAAACCCTTCCCCCAACTTTCCTCTGTCCCAAATTTTCCTTGAGCTAATTCCATGCCTGGAGCTGTCCAGGCCAGGTGAACAAAGCCATCGGTAACCCCTGCCCCTCACTCACCTAGCGGTGGCTGCAGCTCTCTGCAGTGGTGGTGGGGTCTCACCCCATGTTCTCACCCAACCTCCAGCCATTTCCTGGGCACCCCAGATGCCAGGGAAAACCCCACCTACTCTTCTGCAGTCTTCAGCACCCCCCTGCCCTGCTTGCCCAAGGCCACCTGGCCAGAGGAGGTACCAGATTGGAACGCAGCTCTGCCTGACCGCAAAGCCCCTTCCCTGCTCTCCGGTGCCACCAGCTCACGTGTGGCCTGGGGCGCACCCTGCCTGCGCTGGGCCTCAGCTCTCCGCCCCATCCAGCGTGTGTTTGGAGCAGAGCCTCCCTCGGGCCCTGCCAGGTCTAACTGAGGGGGACCCAGAGTGTTCTGGGTGGTGTTAGGGAGACCTGCTTGCCTTGGCCCGACCGTCCCTCACTCGCCTCTGCTGATACAGTGGCTCTGTGTCCAAGGCCAGTGGGGAGGTTCCCAGGTGGGCACATTACCAGCCCTGCCTTTGGATGATTGTGTCCCGGGGAGGCCAGCTGGCCCTGATAGGATGAGGAGGATGGGCCAGAAGGGGCACTGTGCCCTGGGAGGCCCCCCTGGAGGGCGTGCAAAGACCCTGAGGCACAGGGGGCATCGGGGTGGAGGGAGTGGAGGGCAGCGGCTCAGAAGGGGAACAACTGTTCGAAGGCCAGTGAGTTGCCAGTTGGTTGGGAATCGAGGTCAGGAGAGGCTGGCCGGGGCGGAGGCCGAGGGTCGCCTGTGCTGGGGCTGGGGCTGCAGGCCGCGTTGTCCCTTCTCCTTGCCTAGCAGGGCCTTCCAGGCAAGCATCTGGTGGAGGGGCAGCCCTTCCCCTAGCCTCGGGCAGCTTGGCACCAGCCTGGCACCTGGGGGGAGCCCTGGGGGCCCTTCAAGGAGGCAGCGAGGCCTGGGAAAGGAAGCGTGACCGCTGTGACAGGCAGGCTTTTTCCACTGTACACAGCTGAATGAGGAGAGGGAAGAAGGAGCTGGGCCCCGCCCAGCCCTGGGCAGGGCACTTTGCCACAGGCACTGCCTGTTGTGTCTGTCTGTCTGTCTGTCTCCTCCAACATTTCTGCAGAGGGGGCCCTCTCATTAGCCCCACTGCACAGGGGCAGAAACTGAGGCTGGGAGAGCTGCGGAGTCTTACAAAATCAGGATTCGAACCCAGGTCTGGCTGTCCCAAAGCCAGTGTTCAGCTGGGGTACAAGGTGGGAGTCGGGGAGCTGCCCTCTGTCCTCTCTCAGGTTCACATGGTGGCCCAATTTTAAAAGAAACACCTGGAGTGGCCTTGAAAGGGAGGAAAGTTCATGGGCAGATCAGAGTGGGGGTGTGGTGTGTCTCGGGGGTGGGGTGCTTAGGGGCTGGTGTGCGTGTGCGTGTGCGTGCGTGTGCGTGCGTGTGTGTGTGTGTGGCCGCTGCCCGCCTGCCCTCTCCAGCGGGGGCCCAGTCCTGCGGGTCAAGGAGCCACAGGACTCAGGGTTCAGAGCAGTTAACTCTGTAGGGCCAAGTGCTGGGAACCCTGCTCCCTGGAGACAAAAGGTCAAGATCTCCCTTTCTCTGGGAGTCCGTAGGGCCCTTTGTCGGGGGTGAGCGCGCCGCCGGGGCTGGGCTCTGGGAGGCAGGGGGCCCCCCCAGCCCAGGTAGCTGACGGTCCTGCCTGTGGGTAAGGCCTGTCCCACCTGAGTTGCGCCTGATGTCAGATGGAGCCCAGGACACTGTAGCCCCCCTTCTGCAGCAGCCACAGGCCTGTGAGGCAGAGGCGGGCCCTGTGTCTGTGCTGGGGAGGCAGCATCGGGCGGAGGAAGGCAGCTGGCCCTCTGAGCAGCGGTGGCTGACACAGCCCGGGCCTGGGGTGCTGTGGCCCGGGCGTCCACCTTATGCCGTGGGATCGAGGTCTGGAGGCTTCGCCCAAGGGGTGGAGACATTAGGAAATGCTAATTAGGCCCCTCCTGATCCCTCCTGGCCTCTGCCCCAGAGCCCCTGCCACACGGCGGAGGTGGGGACAGCGGGTGTCCGTGTCAAGGGCCCATCGCCACTGAGCAGTCGGCAGGGCCAGGCGCTGCCCCCCGGCTCTTCACGGGGGTCACATCTTGTATTCTCACAGCATCCCTATGAGGGAAGACCCCTTGCTTTCCCAACGACGGATGGGGCGACCGAGGCACAGAGAGGTGAAGTGCCGTGCCCATAGGCACACAGCTAAGAGGTGGTGGACCTGGGATTTGAACTCGGAGAGTATGGCTTCTGCAGCTAAGCTCTTCCGGCTTTAGCAGTTAGCTGGCGCTTTATAAAATACTTTCTGGGCATCATTTTGTTTCTCCTTTGACCAGCCCTAAGGAAAATGTAAGGACTGTTGTTTCCAGTTCACAGATGAGAAGACTGGGGCTCAGAGAAGCCATTTGCTCTGGTTCCTGGATGACAGATTAGTGTCCCTGTCCCCATCTAGACTGTAAGCTACTTGAGGGCAGGGTCCTGGTCCCACCACCCACTACGTGGCTCACAGCACATCCTCACTAAATGCAGTCAGTCCTTTCATTTAAATGTGCAGGTGCTGTGCTGCGTGCTCTGACCTAGCTTCTCTTTTTGCCCCTGGATTTCTAGGAGCTGAGAATTACAGCTCCATTTCACAGATGGGGAAAACTGAGGCTCAGAGCAGTGTGACTTGTCCACTAAACACAGCCAGTAAGGGGCACAGCAGGACTGCGTCAGGCAGCCTGGCTGGCCTGGGTGAGAAGGGTTAAAATGCCAGGGAGACCTATATGAAGAGCTCAAGTAACGTCTGAGCATACCTGGTGCTGGTGAGGACAGGGAGGAACAGGGACACTCATGCACTCTGGAGAAACAGAAGTGGTTCACTGCTCTGGAAAGCAGTCTGGCACTTTCTCCTGGAGTTAAACGTAGATTTACCATATAACTCCATGTCATCCCACACCCAGGTATTTACCTTTGAGAAATGACAGCTCACGGTCACCCCAAAACCTGCACACAAATGTTTATAGCAGCTCTATTCATAATTGTTAAACTCTGGAGACAACTCAGAAGTCCCGCAGTGAGTGACGGGGTAAACGAACTGGTACATGACGCCAGGGGATACCACTCTCCTGCCGTGAGGAAGGGCCCGTCCGTATACACGGCCCGGATGAGTCTCAGAGACGTGATGCTGAGAGCAAGAAGCCGGTGGCCAGGGTTATACACTATATGATCCCGTTTATGCGACACATTCGAGAAAACAGCACTACTATAGTGACAGACCACAGATGTGCGGTTGCCGGGGGTTGGGGGTGAGGGCAGGGTCTGACGGGCGATGCAGCTGTCCCGTGTCCTGATTTGGAGGCGGTGGTTATCTGGGTCTGTACGTGTGCTAAAATTCACGTAACTGCAAACCACAAAGAACGTTCATTTTACTGTATGCAAATTAAAACATAAAAGGCCAGAGGAGAGGAGGCCGGAAGAGGAAGGGTGGCGGCCAGGCTGCCCGGGGCTTCCTTCGTGGAGCCACGGGTGAGGGGCCAGCTCTGCGCTGCCCTCCGCAGTGGCTCCCCGGCTCCCGTGGGCGGCCGCCTGCGGGCCCACCTGGCAGCAGGAGGGACGCCAGGCTGATTATAGCTTCTACCTGGATTCACGAGAAGGTGGGAGCGAGCGGCTGAGGTGTTGTGACAGTGCCCGGGCCCCCCGAGGAGCCCCGTTCAACCGTGGCTGCCCCGGGGAAGCCGCCCCTGCAGACCGGCATCAGGCATGGCGTTGCCTTCCTGGTCACGGCCAGCCTCTGCCTCCCATTCCCCAGGGATGTGTATACGCGGGAGTGGAAAGCATAGCTGCCTCTGTTTCACAGATGAGGAGCTAGGCCAGGGGGCTTGGGAGGGCAGGGGGGCCTGGCCTTCACTCACTAAAGACCTCCAGTAATGACCTTGGCAGTTATTTCCAAACGCGAGCTGGTACGCTCCCTGCCCCGTTCATCACGTCCAAAGCCATGTTATCCAAACACCCCACCGTTTGATTCTTTGCTCTGATTTTATTTGCTGGGGGCTTTATTTTGTTCTAAGACACTGGGAGGCTGGAGAACTGGAGGTGACCTGGCCTCTGGCAGCCCTGGCTAAGGCTGGGAGGGTGAGACTTGCCAGGGGCTACACAAAGACCTGATTCTGATGTCTGGTCGGGGGGGGGTCCAGCAAGCCCACCTCGGGTCCCTGGTCGAGGGACAGGCAACTTCTGAGCCTTGTCTGTTGTTGGGGTGGTTTCCCTGCCTTGCCGGAGGGTGGGTGTGGGTGGGAATGAGGTGCAGGAGTACGGGAGGCACCCAGCACTGGGGGAAGGGGCACGCGGTAGGGTGGGGATCCTGCCATTTTCCAGCCTCGTCTTCTGGTGAACCTCATTGAACTTGGTTTTCTCATCTGTAGAATGGGTGTAAGTAGTACCCATCCTGCAGGGTGGCTGTGATCACAGGAGCCCCCTCAGGGACAGCTTCTGGAAGCCTTTACCTCACCATGGTTTACACTGTTGTCTCCTCTGCATAGATTTTGTGCTGACTGAAGGCAAGGACGGCCACTCCACTCACGTCAGCGTCTCCATCGCCTGGCACACAGTAGGTGCTCAAGAGCTGGCCTGAGGTGGAGCTGGGGGGAGGCTGGGGATCAGGAGCAGACATGGGGGGGGGCAGAGCAGGGAGGGGCAGGGCCGGACGGCTGCCACGGAGCCCTGCCAGCTCTCCCGGCCGTCCCTCCTCTGGCTCCGCGGGGTCCTGTGGTCCTCCCCTTCTTTTCTGTGCTGGCGGGTTGAAGGGTGGTTGTCTGGGAGGGTGGGTGGGAGGGCTTGCTGGGCAGGAGGAATTGTCTGGGCAAAAGGTCAGAGGCAGCCTGGACCCCAGAACTCAGGAGCCCTACCCAGGCTTGGGCAGACCCTTCCTTCTTCTGGCAAGGCTGACTTGGACCCCAGTTTACACCCTGTCCCCGGGTACATTTGGGTGCCTTTGGTCTCTATCCAGGCCTGAATGCCTAGTCCTGGGCCCCCGCCTCCTCCAGGGCTGTCTGTAAGGCTCCCTCCTGCCTGCTCACCTGGGGCGTGCCACATCCACTTAGGCCAGACGGGCTGACAGAGCTGGAAGGCCTTAGGAGCATCCGCCCTAACCCATTTTATAGATGAGGAAGCTGAGGCCAGGAAAAGGCAGTGACTTTCCTGTTTCATCACACAGCCGGGTGGTTAGGGAGCCCAGTACTGAGTACCCTCGGTGTCCACCTGCTCCCCCAGGCTGACGGGGAGGCCTCCCCAGGCCCTGGGCTGGGGTCTGGCAGGCCTCTGAGACCTGGAAGCTGGGCAGGAACCGGGGGCTGAGGCTGGTATCTCCCCCCAGCCCTCCCGCAGAGGCCGGGCTCCAGGACAAGATGGCAGCCAAGCAGCCGCCCCCTCTCATGAAGAAGCACAGCCAGACGGACCTCGTGAGCCGCCTGAAGACCCGCAAGATCCTCGGTGTAGGCGGGGAGGACGACGATGGGGAGGTCCACCGCTCCAAGGTGGGTGGCGTTCGGAGGAGGGGCCTTGAACCAGCCGCATGGGGGTCTGCCTCTGGGCATCAGTTTGGGGAGGCAGGCCTGGCCCATCGTTTTGGGAGGAGAGTAGCTGAGACCCATTATAGCTGCAGGGAGCCCCCGGATTTAGCTCATAGCTTCTAGAAATCTAATAGATACGTCAGAGGAATAGTAACAGTGATGAAAATGGATCGTTAGAATGAGTTGCGTGCTTATACTTGCATGTTGTGGCACCAGCTGCTTTATAAGCATTATTTAATCTTATTAACCCATTTTATAGATGAGGAAACTGAGGCTCAGGTTAAGGACTTGCCCGGGGCCACACCAGTACCAGAACCAGGCTTCAAGCCCATATCTGGCAGACCTCTGAGCTTTCGTTCTCAGCCACTGTGTTTTCAGCTTCCCGTAAGCCCTGGTGGCCTCAGTGTGACCCTCCCAGCCTGGGTGACCCTTTGACTAAGCAGAGCCACCCAGGTGGGTCCCTGGGCATCCAGGGGGGCTCTGGGAAGGGGTGAGCGGGCTGGGCAGGCAGAGCTGCCTTCAGCCTGTTTGCCTCTGACCCCTCTGTGTCCACAGATCAGCCAGGTCTTGGGCAATGAGATCAAGTTTGCTGTTCGGGAGCCTTTGGGGCTCAGGTGAGCACTGACGAGTGTTTTGGTGGGGGCAGGGCTATGGGGAGGGGCCCTGTGCCATCCCGTCTCATTCCCTCCCCCCAGACCAGCCATCCCGGGGCGTCTTGGCTGGAAAGGGGAGGGTCCTGTGGTGCCTGGGGTGGCAGCGAGGGGTCTGGCTCTGACCTTCCTCTCCACGTCTCCCCAGGCTCTGGCAGTTGGTTTCTGCTGTGCTCTTCTCCGGCATTGCCATCATGGTGAGTCCCTGCCTCACCCCTGGGACCCGGCCCCCTCCCCTGCCCCGGGACCCCTCACGGCCATCCCACGGAAGCCCCGTCTGTCCAGCCTCTCTGGCTGCCTCCAGGACCTGTTCTCTTGACACTCGTCCGCACCTGTGCCTGCCCGGGAGCATCCCAGCTCCCGTGGCCCGTGGTCCGTGGCCCTGACTCCGTGTCCCGGGAATCTCAGATCTTCTGTCCTGGCGTGGAGGGGTGGGGAGCAGTCCGGGTCCTGGCCCTGGACTGCTGCTGGAGGAAGGAAGGAGGTGTCCAGGGGAAATTTCATCAGTGAGCCTCCCGCCCGCGGCCCGCAGGCCCTCACCTTTCCTGACCACCTCTACGATGAGGTCTTTGATGGAGCCCAGGTGACCAGCAAGACCCCCACCCGCCTCTACGGTGGCGCCCTCCTCAGTGAGTATTGCTGGGGCAGGCTCTGGGGAGGTGACGGGCAGCTGAGGGGCCAGTAGGGGCTGAGAGAACACGGGGAACCTTCTTTGTGCAGGGGCTCCCCTTCCCAGAGCCCACCCTTCCGCCATGAGGCTGTCTGTGCTGCCACCTTGTGGCCACTGGCGGCACGTCCCCAGCGGGTGGGGTTCAGTCCCGGGCATCCTCTGGGACAAAAGCGCCCGTGGAGTGCTTCCTGTGGGTGGTGCGTCACCTGGGCACCGGGGCGGGGAGATGAGGAAGCCCAGGCTCTGCCACCCAGGGCCTCACAGCCTCGAGGAGGAGGCGAAATCAACACAGCGTCTGTAAAGCCCTCACCCTTGGGTCTCACTTGAACCACCTGTTTCCCCTCCAACCTGAGTCACACACAAGCAGTGCCAGTTAGGAAGCTGAACGGCAGCGTTCAAAACCCAGCGCCAGGGGCGTCCTTCCTCTGCTCCAAAACATCCTGTGACTCCCTACTGCCTGCAGACTGAAGTCCCAGCTCCTCCCCGCCTCCGACACTCAGGGTCGTCTGTGGGGTGGGTCCGGCCCCGCTTCCCAAACCTCCCTCCCCCCACGCGCCACGGGGGGCCCTGTACTCCCGCCGCACCCCCTGCGCCCCAGTCCCCGGTTTCAGAAGGCCTCTGTGCCTTTGCACACCTGGTTTCCCCAGTCTTGTAGCGATGGCACTCCTACTCAACCTTCAAGGGCAGCGCCAATTCCTCCGGAGTGGGGGTGGAGGGTGGGGACTCGGGCAGCGTCGGGCCCTTCAGCCGCGCAGCGGAAGAGCTAGTGTGATGGGGTTATGGACCAGGTTGGATGACGCATGAGTTTTAACTTGAGGAGTGGGCGTGGGCGTGGGGGATGTCTGGGATCCTGGCTACTTTGCCAAAGGGAGGAGGACCAGGCCTCTCGCCCCTGCCCCAAAGGGGCGGGTGGATCAGGCCGCCCCGCCCCTACTCCCCTCTGTCCCCTACCCCAGGCATCTCCCTGATCATGTGGAACGGCCTCTACACGGCTGAGAAGGCCATCATCCGGTGGACGCTGCTCACCGAAGCCTGCTACTTCTCCGTGCAGTTCTTGGGTGAGTGCCGAGGTGGGCAGTGAGGGGGGAGCTGAGGGGGCGCGCGGTGCGGGCAGCTTGGCCCCTGGCCTCCCGCCTCTTGCCACTTGGTGTCCGGGAAGTGATGAAAGCCCGTGGGAGGGGCCGGGTTTACCTGTGCGCCTGCACACCTGTGCTCACACGGCTGACTCGCGCCTGTGTCTTCCTGAACGCACGTGCGCGCATCCCCAGCCCACCGCTCACGTGTGTACCAGCACAGGTGTGACGGCACACACCGTTCTGCCCACACGCTCGCCCCCTATACCTGCCACGTGGGGCACATCACGAAGGACCTGCAGCGGGCAGGACGCCCCAGCTCAGGGCGGGGGGTCAGCCGGGCAGCCGCCCTGGGGCCCGTGGCATCCGTGCTGGGGGTGAGGCACGTCCGCTCCTCTGACCTCTGTGCCCTCCGGGCCTCTCTCCCGCAGTGGTCACTGCCACGCTCGCCGAGACGGGCCTCGTCTCCCTGGGGATCCTGCTGCTCCTGGCCAGCAGCCTCCTTTTTGTCGCCGTCAGCGTTTACTACTATTACCAAGTTGGCCGAAAACCCAAGAAAGTTTAGCCACCCGCTGGGCCAGGGGCCCCTCTGGGGCAGGGAGCCCCCGGGACCTCGGTTTCCCTTTGGTTCCGGAAGGCAGGAGGGACCCTGCCCCAGGCAGGCACGGGGGACCGCCTTCCTCTCCTCCTGGGTGCTCCCCGAATGCGGTGATCTCCTGGGCCCTCAGGTTTGGGGAGGGATGGGGCCTCTGCACCCCGTCCTTTCCCCCACACAGTGACGCCTCCTTTTCTTGGGTCTCTCAGCCTCTGGATCCCCTGGACAGACACTCACAGGAGAGTCTAAGTCACGGGCATCTGGCCAAGGCCAGGCTCCCGCCCCTCTGTCACGAGACCCTTCTTTCTTGAGAGGCTGCGGACAGCCTCCCCGCCCTCCTGCTACACCCCCAGCCAATGTAACGCCCAAGCAGCTGAACGTGGCTTCTGTCCACGCCTGGAAAACCTGAGAACTTGACCCTGGGCCCCTTCCCTTCGACGCGGGCCCCGTCCACACGTTTAGGGGCCCCCCTGCCCCCTAAACACGCAGCGCGGCTGCGGGCGGGCGGGCAGGGGGGCCGTCTTGAAGCTGGCACCTCCCTTCCCGCCCCCTGTGAGCTGGGCCGCAGGCAGCAGGGCCCTGTCCTCAGCCCCGGGCCTGGCTGCCCCGGCCCCTCCTCGGGCCTCGCTGTCGGCTGCTCTGCCTCCACCCCAGCTCCTGGAGGCCCCTAGGCGCCCTCTCTCCCCGACTGGCCGGGGTCCAGAGGCTGCCAGGGGCCTCAGCCACAGGCCGGCCCTGACAGGTGGACACCCAGATAACCCCGGATGGAGGCCCCCTGTACGTGATGGGGTTTGGGGATGAGGAAGAGAGAGAAGCGTCTCCTCATCACCGGGCGTGTCCTCCAGGGTCTGACGTGCACCTGGCCCAGCCCCCCGGTCCACCCTCGCCCCCTCCCCAGGGTGCTGCCCTCCAGCCCTCTGGCCCGGGCTGCCTCTGAGGCCTGGCTGCGTAGGACTGGGTTACCCTTCACGCTCAGCAGGGGCAAAACATAGAAATATTTCAGCAGGCCACCTCCTCTCACACCCACCCCCCATCACGTGCCCTGGAGGAGGCCGACAGCTGGCTCCGTCAGAGCTGAAGACCCCTGCAGGCCCAGCAGCCTGGCCGCCCCCCGCGTCCTTTCCCCGACACTCCCCTTCCCTCCAGCACACCGGGAATGGCGGCCCCCACATCCTGGGACAGATGTGGAGAGAAGCATCCCCGGCCCCAGACTTGCTCCCACCGTGAAAGCGTGGCGGGGTGAGATGGCTGGTCCTCGGGTGCCGCGCAGCTCTGGCAGCTGCCTCGTGGCCCCGGGCCCCGCCCACACCTGGCCTCCCTGCCCTCCCCCTCCCCAGCTGTCCCTGCGATGTGGCCTGTGCCCCACGGAGTCGCGGCACCGCCGCTGTTAACAGCCAAGGAGACAGGCCCGGTGGGTCGGGCGCCCAAGGCGGTGCCGCTGGTGACCGCGGCCGAGCGGAAGGGAAGCCGGACACGAAGGAGGGGCCCTTCTCCCCTGGCCGCCATCTCTTGAGACTGAAGCTCGTGCCCCCCACTGCCAAGCCCTGGGCAGGCTGGAGCCACCGCAGCCTTTGGGAGGGGGTGCTGGTGGCTGGCGAGCCGTGCCCCCAAGCCAAGGCCGTGTCCTCTGAGCTGACCCACGCCTTTTGCGGCCCGGCTAACACACCCACAAGCGGTGGATGGTTTGTCCTAATGCCTGCTGGGCGTGACGGATGGAGCCCCACGGAGACTGGCAGGGGAGGGACACGTGTAGGCACTGGAGCCAGGCTTCGCGCCAGGCCTCTGCTGGGGCGGAGCCCGCTACGCGGGGCGGGAGGCGGGGGCGCAGGACGGTGCCCCGGGGGGTGGTGATGCGGGCCCGTCCCTCCTAAAGGTCCGGGAAGACCCAGAATGCCCCTTCCCTGGTTCACCTGTCAGTCTCCTGCCTCAGCCCAGCCTCCCCACCCCCACCCCAAATCAAGACCACCTCGCCTCACGGTCACTATTTATTCTTCGTTCCTTTTTCTTTTTGTAAGAAACAGTCACAAAACCCAGTGCAAAACCATCAGTGTGGGCGTCTTGGTTTATATTACAAAAACTCCTCTTGATATAGAATATAAAAAAGGGAGGCTCACAGGACATAAACATGATACATTAGCTCTGCTACCTACCGCAAGGAACACTTACAGTTTTCAAAATAGACTTTCGACACAGGACCCACCGGGGAAGGGAAGAAGGGGTTTCTAGGGAGATGGGGGTGCTGGGGCCTCCGCTGGTTTGGGGGGATCCTGTCTGGGCCCCTCAGGCATGGAGAGGAGAGAGGGGACATGGGACGCGGGGAAGGGGCCCCAGCCCCCAAGCAGGAGGGTGGCCTTGAGCACGGGGCAGAGTACGTGAGCAAGTGCAAGGTCTCCCCTGGCACGTGGCCTGTCGTGGGGTCAGGACGTCTCAGCAAAGACCCTTCCTACCTTCCCCCTCCGGCAGCCCCAGACTGCCGCCTGCACCTACCATGGGCTGTTGGGGCTGGGCTCTGCCTTCTCAGGATGGCTGCGGGCAGCCTTGCAAATAGCTACCAGCCTGCGTTAACGCCACAGAGCAGATGCCTGCTTCCCCTTTCGAGCCCCGGGATGTGGTCAGTGGGGGCAGAGGAGGACTCCTTGGGCCCTTTCTGGAAAGCCCTTGGACTTGAGAGTCACATCCGCTCTTAAACCCACCTCACTCAGGTGTTCACTTCACCCAGGGGTTCCTCCACGGCCAGCCTTTCCTCTCAGGGGGCCCAGAGCGGGTGGTGCCAAATGCCCGGCTACTCTTTTACCTTGAAGGCCCCAGATTCTCCTGGGCAGTGGGGACCAGGTGGGGCCTGACACCTGGGACGCCCCTGGAGCTAAGCCACACAGCTGCCCAATTTGACCCTAAGCCTTGCCTAGCCAGCCTGATTTTATTTTTTTGGTCAACGTCACACTAGTCCTTTGCCTCTGCCAGGAAGTTGGAGCCAGCTTGTGTGTGGGTCTAGAGACCTGGGCTGGGGTACAAGCTGCACAGATCCCTGGGTCCTGGGGTGGCCCAGCCACTAGGAAGCTCATAACAGCATTTACGGAGTTGCCAGGGTGGACTGATACAGGGACAGCATGGAAAGACCCAGCCCAGAACGGGCCAGTATTGGTGAGGACAGCAGGGAGGGTGCCGGGGGGAGGCGAGAAATGGGGGGAGGGGGAGGGTCAAGCCAAATCTTCACAGCAGGCACTGAGCTCTGGCTGCATCGCAGGAGGAGGCAGGTGGCAGAGCAAGGGAGCACTGGGCTCTAAGCCCCTGCTCTGTCTCCCAGTGGCTGGGAAGCTGGAGGGGAGGCTGGAAGCTGGCACAGGGCCTGTGAGACGGAATGGGCTCTTCCCAGACCCTGAAGAGGGACAATGAAAAAAGAGGAGAGCAGGCAACATACTGCCCCTTCCACACCCATCCATGCCTGTGGCAGATATCACCAATCAAGCTTGAGCTGTTTGTCAGACATCACTATGCAAGATTACACCCCCACCGAGTCCAGGCCAAACCTCAGATCCTCCGCACAGCCTCTGGCAGCCACTCCTGATAGATCAGGGTCGGGGCCTCTTGCAATACAGTTGTCAGCGCTGGTCTAGAATTAGAGACCTGCATCTGAGGGGCTGATTTATGGGTGCTGTGTGGGTGTGAGTCTGTGGGAAAACCTCTCCCTGCCAGATCCTGGAGGAAACTCTCAGAAATGTGCTATGGACGGCGAAGGGACAGGGAACCACATCACAGAAATGATGAGGCGCCCTGGGGTTCTTTAGACTGGAGATCACAGGGTTCAGGGGTGACAATGCATGGCCTTAACACTCTGGGGAGGAGAGAGCGTGAGTGGGATGCCATGGACGGAACCACAGAAAAACGTAGAAACCTCTTCCATGTATTGAGCTGATGCTAAAGTGAGAGCAGTTCAAAGAGAAGCCTGTCTTAGGAGGTAGTAAGCTCCCCGTCCTTGGAGGTGTGCAAGAAGATGAAGTCTTGGCAGGGATCTTGTGGAAGACATCCAAGAGGAGATGAGAACCAGATGATCTTGGGGGTTCCTTCCAGCCTTGGGGGCCAGGGAGTTGGTGAAGGAAAGGTGGGCAGTGGGGAAGAGGGGCTGTGGTGTGTGTATGTGTGAGTTCCAGGGACTTAGAGAAAAGTGTGGGGAGGTGGGAGGGAGAGCAAGGCAGGCAGAGTCCAGAATTTTCTAAGCTGCGGAGCCAGGAAGAGGCAATTCCTGACCGGCTTGCCCGCTCTCTTCTGGGGAAATCAGGATGCGGAGGCCAGGGAGGGGTGTGAGCCGCAGGCCTGCTGGGGCCAGCAGAGCCTTGGGCGGAGGGACAGGCAGCCTGGGGACGACGAGGTTCTTGTTCAGAACTGTCACGCATGTGCTGTGTGACTATGGATGAGAAACTGCGCCTCTCTGGGCTTTCCAGATTATCTGGTCCAACAGATGGGGAAGCATGGACACTACTGGCTGGGCCATTCTTGGATCCAGTGTCTGCATCCCATTCTTGGCCCCAGCCTGAGGCAGCGACAACTCTATCCTCGGAGGTCCAGGGAGTCCAAGTAGGTTCCACGTCCTCAAGGACGTGGTGACCAGGTTTCCTTAGGGCCCCTGAGCTTTGCCTGCTCCACAATTTTCTTTTCCCTCCTTCTCGCCTAAATCCTTACTTTCTTGGCACCAGGTCCTGAAGCTGTGAGTCGAGGGCCCAGGTCCCGGGCTGCCAGATCTGGCTGGTCCGAGGAGGGGGCCTGGCCCTGGTGTTGCTTTGGTCTCTAGTGCAGACTGCATCCTGGGTTCAGGTGTCCGGGCCCCTGCAGAGAACCTGTGGCGCCCACTCCAGAGTCCAAATGGGCTACATCAGTCCATATTTTTGTCTTCATTTTGTTTTGTTAAAAAAATAGCTATTTTCCTCTGCCGCATTTCCTAGCCACTCATGATGGCCTCACCTCCTCCCTCCGGGGGCCAAGAGGGCAGGGATGCCGGGGAGGGGAGGGCATTGGGTGCCGGGCAGTGGTGGGCAGGGTCAGTCTTCAAGCTTCAGGCCACACCCTCTACTGGATGCCCCGGAAGAGGCACATGGCAAAGATCATGGCAAAAAGCTGCGAAGAGAGTAGGAGTTGGCGTGTCAGGCTGGGCTCTCAGCCCTCCAGGGGGTTGCCCCCCCCCACCAAGGAGAAAGGGCTGTCTGCCCTGGTACAGGAAGGGGGCTCAGGCCCCACTCCTAGCACACTCCTGCTGCAGGCACTCCTGATGTTGTCCTGGGGGCAAGCCCCTCTTGCCAGCCACTGGTCCCCTTCATGCAATGTGGTCATGAAAAAAGGGGGCTTTGGACATGCATTCAAATCCAGCTCCCTTCTTTACCAGCAGAAAACCTGGGCCAAACCCTTCTCTTCCCTGGGCCTGAGTATGCCTCGAGAGCCTACCGTGTGCTGGGCAACGTTCTAAGTGCTTCCTCAGAAACATTTTCACAGACCAGGAAGCGAGACACAGAGAGGTCATGTAACCTGCCTAAGGTCACACCGCTACAACGGAGGATCCCGGACTGGAGTCCAGGCCTTCTGACTCCAGGGGCCACGCTCATAGACCCGCACTCCCCCCTTCTAGCTCCTAGGAAGGAGGTGAGACTGACGTCTAAGGCAACTAACAATGTAATGGGGCCGGTTATATAGTAGCTGCTTAATTAAAGGTCACCAGGATTATTATTCACAGGCAAGGAAGATGCAGCCCTTCCCCAGATGAGGAGCACAACCGCTGAACACCTGCCTAAGGGCCCTGGGGTGGTGGGGTGTGCAGAGAGCCCGACTCAGGGATGCCCACTTATTCCGACTGGCTGGTGCCCCCATGCCAGAGATCTTGCAAGTAGCACAAGGCACGTGGTAAAGGTCCCTGTCTCAGAGCAGGGTTCTGCCTCGGTGTGAGGGAAGCTGATCAGCAACACGGACGCTGCTCGACGAGTCCCCATCACACGCCAGGCACGTCGTCCCACCCCCTGTAATCCCCACGACGCCCTCAGAGCAAGCTCTTAGCACCGTTCTGCAGATAAGGAGACCGTGGCTTGGGCATCCTGCGTGTGAGGAGAGGCAGAGCTGCGAGCTGATCTCTGAAAGCCCGTGTTCTTCCTGCAGGGGACCCACACCCGCGATTTCCCAGGGGGCCTGGCACTGAGCTCTGTTTCCCGTTCGTTGTTTCCTCCAGGAGAGGACTTGCCCACCTAGAGCAGGGTGGGCACGCAGCAGGGGCTCCGTCTGTGCCTGATGAGTGATGAGCGAATGAATGAATGGCCCCTCCCCCTCCCCACCCCCAGCAGTCTCCGCACAACTGCTCTCAGCGGTAGGACTGTAAGAAGCTAGGCAAGGCCGTGTTTATGGTGCCAGGCGGGGGGAGGCTGAGGACCGGGCTGCCTGATGGCACGTCCCCGCTGGCCGAGGACCGGCAGGCGTGGGCAAAGCCGCCCGGGCAGCGGGTCTGAGGTCCGGGAGAGGGTGGCACGAGGAAGCTGGCAGCTCCGTCCTTTGGCCAAAGCGCCCCCTGGTGGCAGCTTCGAGAGTCTGCAGCTGCCTTCCTTTTGGGGGGTTCGGGGTCCTTCTGTCTCCACCTCTGGGGCGCAACCTGCGCTTGCGAGGTTCACAAGGCCCCCCCGGTCCTGAACACCCCCACAGAGAAAGGGCCTGATCTAGAAGCACAGGCTGTCGCCCCTCCCTCAAATCAGCAGCGTTGACCCCTCCGTCAGGGTTCACCCCGGACCTTGGGTGGGGGGCGACTTTCAGAGCCTGTCCGTCCCCACTGCCCGGAGACTTGCCCAGGTGTGCCCAAGTCCCGGATGACGCGCAGGAAGCAGACAGACACGGCTGGGCTTACCACCCCATCGCGTCCGCGGTGGGGGACCCCCCGGTCCTGGGTTCAGGACCTGGAGATGGAGGTGGGCCGGGGCTGCAGGCCACGGGGGATCTGCCCCGGACCCCGCGTGGGCGTCTCGCTTCCGAGGAGCCGCAGCAGTGGGGGCCTTTACTCACCTCGATGGCCAGCACCCCTATGGCGAGGGCCCCGGCCAGGTAGACGTACGTCTCGAAGGCATTGAGGATGACCGTGTAACAGCCCTGTGGGGAGGACCAGAGGTAAGGCCGTGGCCGGGAGGGACGGGGCAGAGGCCGGCCTCAGGGTTAGGGCGTGAAGCCTGGGAACTGGCATGTGGCCCCAGAGCTCAGGCAGCGGCGGGCCTACCCGGTCACACCGCTGGTGGGGAGGCGGTGGGAGACAGGAGGCCCATAAACGGAGCAACCTGGCAGCAATACACCACAGACCCTTCCAAGGCAGGGCTGAGAACTGTCAGCTGGAGGGCCACCCGATTAGCCACAGACCCTTTCTCCTTTTTTGACTGGAATATTGGGAAATTTCCAACAAATATCTGGACCCCCTGCTGCTCTCAAAAAATTAGAAGATCCAGCAAGGCAGGCCATCCGTTCTACGTGGCAGCACCCGGGGACAGGTGCTCCCTGAGGGGCCACCGTCTCCTCCATGCCCTACTGTTCCACACCCACCCTCTCTCCTCCTTCTCATTTCCTGCCCAGCAGCTGGATTTTGGGGTGCAGCCGCTGCCCTAAGGAAACACAGCCCATTCTTCAAGACTCAGCACATACCTCACCTCCTCCAGGCACTCTTCCAGGACCAGCCCAGCTCTCACAGGGCCCCTTCTAAATGGACTGAATTCCCGTGCTATTACTGCTTTCTCAAGCAGTCCTCAGAATGTACAGACTGAGATGCAGATGGAGCCAGTGAGAGAGAGAGAGAGAGAGAAAGAGAGGGATGGCAGGCGCGTGCACGTGAGCAAAGCCAGGAGCTGCCAGCATGTGACTGCAGCCCCGTTGGACCCTGGGTGCCTCACCTCTTGGTCATGGTCGTGTCTGTGCTCCCTCCCCCCGCACCGTGCTGACCAGAGACTGAGGCATGGTAGTTGCCTTGAATGAGACGTATGTTTTCTAAAGAGGGAGACTTTTCTTTCTTTTATGAGAACCCGCATATTCTTTGGGCCCGGCCAGAGGACCAGCAAGGGAAAGAGCCCTTGGGTAGGGGTGGGGATCATGCCTGGTGCCTGTTAGGTGGCTCTGGCTGTTTCTGGGCTCTGTTGAGGTTCTTGGGTGATTCTTGGGTGTTCACACCCACTGTCAACCACCCAGGAGCCCTGCCTCCTTGGCCGGAAATGGAAAAGACGCCCCGTGAGGCTGCACCCAGGCAGGTGGACAGCAGGACCTGCTCTAGGCAGAGTGGCCGGCTGGATGGCATGGGACCCTCCTGCTGGAGGCTGCTGGAGGCTGGGCAGGGAAGGCTCCCACGGGCCTCGCTCTGAGCGCCCGGCAGCAAATAGGATGCACCCAGATAAACAGACCCCTCCAGCACGATGACGGGGCCCCGCAGGGCCCTTGAGCCGACGTGTGTCAGAATCATCTGGGAGGTGGTTCACAAGGCAGATGCCAAGGCCTCACCTGCAAGGCCCTGGATCGGGGGTCTGCTGAGAAGCCCAGGAAGCTACCTCACGCGCAGACGCGCCCGGTGATTCCTAACGCTTGCGCCATGGCCAGGCTTTGATGCACCCCAGGTCTGGCGAGGACCACGTGGTCTTAGCGGAACTGGGGCCTTGTCTCAGCGGTGCCACCGGGAGCCTAGCCAAGGGCTGTGCGATTGCAGCCCTAAGGGCGCCCTCCCACAGGCCAGCTGGTCGGGAAGCCAGCGTGGCTGGAGGCGGCTTCAGAGCCGGCAGGGAAGCCCCATCCACCGGCCAGGCCAGGGACCATCCTGGACCCGCCTGCAGACCCGTGTCAGGGCAGAACTCAAACCGCCACCCCCCTTGCTCTGTTCGGCTCTTTTTAAAGCACCTGGACCCCCAGCACATAGGACAAGAGCAGCAGCAAGCTGGCCTGCTCTGGAGGGAGGGGAAGGGAGACAGGGAGAAGCCTGGGAGGGATGCTGCGGGCCTCCCGTCGTCCCTTCAGGCTGCCAATTGTCCCCGCCCCCCCCAATACTCCACCCCACCCCTCCACCCTGACCGGCCTGGGTGTGTAATGCCCTTTGAGGGGCCGTCCAGACAAGAAGCAGCAATCAACCCCGGGAGAGGTGGGGCTTACACAGGTCACACCTGCCACTTGCTCACTGGGTGAACCGACAGGCACATCTTGTTTTACTGCACTTCACAGATACTGCGCTTTTTTTAGAACCTGAAGGTCTGTGGCGACCCTACATTGAGCGGGTTTATTGCTGCCATTTTTCCAACAGCAGTTGCTCACTTCATGTCTCTGTGTCACATTTTGGTAATTCTCGCCATATTTCAAACGTTTTCATTCTATTAGATGTGTTTACAGGCATCTGTGATCAGTGACCTTTGATGTTACTACCACCTCTCGCTGAAGGCTCAGATGATGGTGAACATTTTTTAGCAAGAAGGCATTTTAGAATTATGGTATGCACACTGTTTTTTTTACCCATAAAGCTATCGCACACTTAATAGACTACAGTGTAGCGTACACATAACTTTTATAGGCACTGGGGAACCAAAAAATTCATGTAACCTGCTTTATCGCGGTGGTCTGGAACCAAACCCACAGTATCTCCGAGGTGGGCCTGTACTTACTTTTTCTAGACCTCATTTGCCCCATCCAGAAACTGGGGCTGTGCAGACTAACTACATTATAGGATCGCTGTGAGAATACAATGAGATGCTACAGATAAAGCATGTTGAACAGTGTTGGCAGGGAGCCAGCCCTCAGTCCCATTAGGACCACGTGCTCTCTCTCTGTGTTCCTCAGAGCACAGCCTGGATGGTGGGAAATGTCTGAGTGCAGAGTTGGGCGCATGGGTTTACCCTCTATGGCCCTGGGGATCAAGGGAACACACACACACACACACACGCACACACATACACACCCACCTACCCCATACCACAAGGGGACAGGAAGAGCAGTAAATCCCTTCCTGAACTGGAAGTTGACGTTGACGTGCCTTGCCCGGGCTGGGGGGGGGCCTTGTCCAGCAGAGGGAAGAGGTGCCTGGGCCCCTTGTTTGCTGCTGGCGGGGCGCCTGGGGCCTTAACTGCTCATTTGCCCTCTGCTGGGCTCTGGCACCAAAGACCCTTTGAGTCCCTGGGCTGGACCAAGCAGGCCCGTTGGCTGATGGAGGCCCTGGTACTGAGATGCCCTCGGAGGGAGGACAGAGGGTGGCGGAAGATGCCAGCAACACTTGGCGAGTGTCCGCTCTGTCCAGAACTCTGCTGGGGCCGCGTGTGCTTGTTCTGACTTAGTCCCCGTTCCAGCCCCTGGGGAAGAGGAAAGGAGGGACGGAGCAGCTGACTACTTGCTCAAGGTCACACCCAAGGAAGCGGGCAAGTGGGTTTACACAGAGGGGAGTCCAAGCTCCCAGGAGCCGCGTCGCGAAGACTTGGTTCTCTCTCGCCCGGGCAGGGTCCTGGCTTGGGCCCCGAGCCCCGGCTGCAGCCTTGGGTAGCGCCTCTTCCCCACCCACAGGGCAGAGGTCTGCCCCTTACCCCCCACCGCACCCAGCGAGAGGCTGCAGGGCACCATCCCTCCTGGGCCTGCCCCCGCCGCCTGCGAGTCCCCTAGCTGCGCTGCTGTCACCAGCGCCATCCTCCGTCTCTGCGTGGAGGGAACATCCCCCAGCCCTGGCTCCCGACCACAGCTGCCCCCCAACCTAATCTAACAGAGGGCAGCTGGGCCAGGAGTGCCACCATGAAGGCCGCCCACATTTATATGTCCAGCGTGGACCTTCCCCCGAGCCCTGTAAGTGCAACTGTCCACTGGGTACCTCTGCTTGGAGGTTCCAAGGACACCTCACACTCAGCATGCCCCAGACCAGATCTGAGATCTTCCCCCAAACCAGAACCTGTGGAGTGACCCTCACCACCGCCTCATCCTCCCTTCTCCAAAGTCGCCCTACCACCATAGTACCTCCTGATCCACTTCTCAGGTCCATACACCTCTCTGCGTCTCCACTGCCACCATCCTGGCCTAACCCAACATCGTTTCTCACTGGGACCAGTGTAAAAATCCCTGCCATCCACTCAGGTCCATCTCTAATCCCTGGCCACTGAGCAGCCAGAATGCCAGCATAGCCACAACCCCACGTGGAACTTGACATTGGCTTCTTTGCTTTTCTAGCATCTTTGCTATGGGCCCACCAACACTGTGTGTTCTGGCCCTGCTGATACCCTCACCTTGAGCCACTTTTGCCTTATTCACTGTGCTCCAGCCATACTGGCCTTCTCTTGGTTCCTGGAACACACCATGCTACCTCCTACCCCAGGGCCTTTGCACAGGCTGCTCTCACTCTCTGGCTGGAGTACTTTTCCCTTGTCGGAAGGATGAGAGCATAGCACTTTACATCTAGGAGAGTCACAGCAGCACTCATACTCGCAACCCACCAGGAAGCGGGTGGGGAGCACTGAGGATAAAGCAGAGAATCAGTGATGCTGTGGGGTGAGGGAAGACTTAAGACCACCCTGACTAGGGGGAAAACGGACGGTGTCCTCTTAGGCCACCGCACTGGCCTGAAGCCAAGGTCTAGCAAGGTCACCATCTCCTGGGACAACCCCTGATTTTTTTTCCAGCAGGGGAACACATTCTGGACTTGCCTGGGTGACCATCTTGACCCAGGGAAGGCTGAGGAATGAGCAGGGGAAGCTGCCATGGTGGATTCAACTCATACCAAGGGAGGAGCCTGATTATTCATCGTGAATCACCTTCTTCGGGGATTTTCTCATTTCTCTTCATTGGTGTTCGATGGTAAACAGGGCTGGTGGTCTGACTCAACACCCACAGATGAGTGCCCTCTGCCTTAGCTCCTAACAGCCATGTGACTGAGTCCTGGCCAGTAAGACCTAAGCAGAAATCTGATGGGGGTTTCTGGGAAAGAAGCTGGTGACACCTTTTAACCTTCTTCCTGTCTTCAACATAAGTGGGATGTCTGGAGCCATGGCAGCTATTTTGTCACCATGAAGTACTGAGCAAAAGGAAAGACCACAAGGATCACAGAGACTGGGCCTTGACTGACATGATGGAGCCACTGATAAATTTGAGAAGCCACTGTCTTCCAGAATTTCTGCCATGTGTGAAACACAAAGGCATTTGCTTAAGCCCTTTTAGTTTAGATTTTCAGTTACTTGGAATCAAACATGTTGCTTACTGACTCAAGACTGTGATGAGGATGTGAGGCAAAGTCAGAAATGCATCCTGGGCTCCAGGGAAGTGGGCTTTGGAGAAAAAACAAATAGAAATAGTCCCTCAGCAGAGGCTTTTAAAGGGGAAGCAGGCCCAGGAGGGATGCCAGTGTCTCAGAAAAGGGATCCCAGGAGTCAATCTCCGGTCATCCTCATGAGGACCTGGGGAGGAGTCATTGCAAAGAACTGACGCGGCTGCACAGGGACCTCTCTGAGGAGCTCCAATTTCAAAGCCACACCTGGGAGATGCACGGAGGCATCACAAAGGAGGATGAGTCCAGAAATGTGAAGCACGTCGGGATGAAGTGCTAAAGGAACAGGGCCCAGGGGAAGCCTCCCTGAACAATTCACAAGCGGCCTTAGGACGCACGTTCGGCTGTGGGTAGCAGGCAGTCCTAACAGCAAAAGTCTGCCTTCGTCAGTCCACACGCTGTGCTGGCCGCCCTGCTCCCTGGAGCTGTTGGTGTCCCAGGTGCCTTCTCTCTTGATGCCCGGACAGTCTAGGGGGCCACCCTCCTCTGCACGGTCTGAGACGGCTGTCACCGTGGCTGTCACCAAGATGGCTGCCACCACCAGCCGGGGGGTGGGGGGCGGAGGGGCAGGCACCGTGCTTTCTCTCAAGGACACGAGTCCGTTCCTCAAATCACCTCTGCTCAACTCCCTCTGGCTAGAACTTGGTCATGTGGCTTAGCTGCAAGGGAGGCTGGGAAGGGTGGCTCCACCTGGTGGTCATGGGGTCTATAAACCCCCTCTTTCTAAGGAGGAAGCATGAACTGAGCATGGGGGCAGCCAGCAGTCTCTGCCCCTGTCTTGGGAATCTGAGGTCCAGAGAGAGCGTCTTGACCAAGGTGACATAGCTGCTAACAGCCCAGGGCTGCCTGACATCAGAGCCTGACACTTCCCCCCATGCCCTGCAGCCTCTCCTCACGGCTGAGACCTAACCCCTGGGGTGGCTGCCCTGCCCCCAGCTTATAGCAGCCTGATCCAGGACCTTTGTTTCTTTCTTTATTAGATCTCTTCCCCCCAGAGCAGGGAGGCAGGACCATAAGAGGTAGAGGAATGTGGCTCTGGGGCCCGGTGGATCCTCCGACATGACATGAGCAGGTGCAGGGGATGCGGGTGCTGCGTTCATGAGGCAAAGCTGAGGCTGGAAAGAGTCTCATCAGATGGTCAGGGGCAGGCCTCTGCCCAACTCGAGCCCCGCCCCTGCCCCAGTCCCTTCTAAATCATCATTTAGTTTTATTTTCTTTATAGGGAAATTACTATTTCACGTGCAATTATGACTTGTTACGCGTTTGCTGCTAATCACCTGCTTCCTGCCGCCAGGCCATGAGCCCCGCGGGAGCGGGGGCCGTGTCTGCGGTCCGCTGCTGTGGCGCCCGCACCTGCAGCGCTCCCGTGAGAGCCCCGTCAAAGGCCGAACCCAGTGAGGGGCGCGGGGCTCAGCTCGCCCTCACTCTCCCCCACTGCCTGGTTTCCCACACAGACCCGAGGGCTGTGGGGACTGGCCAGAAGGAAGAGGCATCAAGGTCAAGGGCGCTGCCTGTCTCACAGAGGGAGCAAAGCAGGGGCCCTGTGGCCCCCAGAGGTGGCACGAGCGGGAAGGGAAAGGGCTTCTGCTGAGACTGAGATGAAATTCCTGGGTTGTAAAAGAAGCCAAGAAGTCCAGGAGTTTCCCAGACCTTGGAGGCTAAGGTCAGGGAAACCTTGCTCCCCTGGGGTCTGGAGATGCTCCCACATGGCAAAGGTGAGCTTCCCCCCAAATAAAATGCACAGCTGAGGAGGGGCTCCCACTGTGTAATTCCGGTTCTGGCTCCTGAGACCTGCATTACCAGAAGCTCAGGGAGCGTTCTACTGGGAACAATGGAAAACTCCTACTCACCCTTGAACCCCAGCCAAAATGCCCACTCCTCTGGCCTGTGCCATCACTAGACTGTCTGCCTCATCATTTCCCTCTTTGGTTGGATCTCAGGGTCATCCATCTCAGGTTGGAGCCCTCCTCGGTCCCCATTCAGGAACCCCATATCGTGACCAACACTTCCCTGGGACTCTTGGGGTGCCTTCAGACCCTCTGGGCTCACAAGGCCACTCACGCAGCTCTGGCCACCCAAGTCCCGATGGGCTGGTTTCCCCTGCCTAGGGAGAGCAGGGCCTGGTACCTGCTTGTTCAGGAACAGGTCTCTTCCTAGGAGGCATTCCTCCCTGCTCAGCAGGACCCCATCCCGACTCTGGGGTTCCCTCCGGCAGCAGGCCTCTGGCACCTCGTCACTGTCCAAAGTCAGCAGTCGGAAAACTGATGCAAACTTAAAGTCTTCGGGCCCATTGACCCCACAGCAACCAAACTAGGAGGAGAGCAAAGAGAAGGGGGATGGGAGCTGGACGCAGGTATGAGGGTGCAGAGCAAGACATACAGCCTCTCCAAAGGCCACCGTGAAGCACAGGGGCAGAGCGGAGTCAAGACCCAGGTGTGGGTTGGCTGCACCTGCTCCTCCTGTGCAACCGTGGGAAAGTCACTCAGCTTCTCTGAGCCTCCAGTGTCCTCATCTGTAAAGTGAGGGTGGTGGTAACAATTCCTACTCCACTGGCCCTTAGCGCTCAATAAATACTTGCTATGCTTACCATCATGGATGACAGTTGCAATTGCTTGAGGACTCAAGACAGGATAGCAAACAGGTTTCCTCCTGGGTTTGGACTGTGATTGACAGGCAACAGCTGCCCGGGATGCTACGTGGATGCCAGTTCTAAGTCTGAGCCTGGGCTGGATGGATCAGTGCCTGATTGATTATTGATGTCTGCACAGGTCCATGAGCAAGATGGGCTCTGGAGGTCAGACATGGGCTACCGTGGGCATCAGGGCTCTGAATGCTCAGAGCGTCCCTGGGGCCACTCACCGTGATCATGACGGAGTTCCAGGTGGCAGAGAAGACGTCCGTGTCGTTGTTGCCCTGGTAGTGCTTGGTGAGCTCCTTGGTGAAGAATTCGCGGGTGAGCTGGAGGCAGAGGGAGGGGGCAGGCTGAGATCTGCCGGCAGCTTGATTCAGAACCCCCCACCCCCAGCCTCTCCATTGACCTGCTCCGGGGGAGGGAGGGGGAAGGCCTCAGAGGCCAGGTACCAGGGATCCCCCTCCTAAGCAGCTAGCTTGGGGTGGGCCCTCAGCCCCACCCCAGGACCTGCGGCCTCCCTGCATCGTCAGATCCCCGACATGAAAACGCAGTCTACCCACGGCAAGCCTGAGGCCAGGACCCCCGGGAACCTCCACCAGCCCGGAGGGAGGGCTGGTCCACCGTGGGGGGCTCGGCCCTCATGCCACCCCCTCCACCCTGAGCTGTTCCTCAGACAAAGCCAAGCGGATGCACTACATTTCAGGCCCTGAAGAAGCCACCGTGGGCAGCAGGCAGTCTCTGCACATCTGCAGTTTCCAGAGATGCCCTTGGAAGCCGCTGCTACCCTCAAAATCCTCCCCGGAGGTCTGACCACCCTGCTCCCTGCTGCAGGGAAGGGTGGGGCCCCGGTGGTTGGAGCCTCTGCAATAAGATGGCTTACGGGGGCACGTTGCCCAAACTGCCTACTTGCCAGGGCCTCACCCAAGAGGGCTCTGCCCTGTTCCCTTGCCTGGCACAGATTGTGTGCTGGGGAGACAGCCTCGTTTACTATCCTCAGACTATGAAATGACTACTGCTGGGCCACTGCTGGGCGAGGTGTGAAATGGAAGATTCTAGAGTCAGGTGTGGGGTTGCACCAAATGCTTGGGAAGAGACCCTTTAGGGCCCTCCGACTCTGACCTTCTGGAAAAGCCCTTGCAGGGAGAGGCTCACTGAGGTCGTTCTTCGGGCTGTGGGGCCTTGCTGGGGCAGTGGGTCGTGATGTGGGCGGCAACCACGGGATGAGAGGGTGCTGACTCTGCGAGACCCTTTGGGGAGGGAGGGGCTGGACATGAAAGGGGCGGGGCACACGGGGCCGGGTACATACATTTTCCCTGAAGATGAAGGCCAGGATGGCCGCCGAGAGCTCCGCTAAGAAGATGACCAGAATGAACAGGAAGAACTGCAGAGAGAAGGGGGCAGGCTCGTGAGCCCCAAGGGCGGGTGGGAGGGGACAGCTGACTGCTCACGGAGGTCCCCTTGCATCTGTCACAACCGATGCAACATACTGATTCTGTAAGACCGAAGAACTTAACTGCCAGAAGCCAGACATTTTTCATGGTAAACATACCAACAAGGGTGTAACACAAATATGGAAAAAGTAAACACACAAATGTGCCTCTGTGCAAATGGCACCCCTTAGACGAGGCCTCTTGTGCAGTGTACAGTCTGAACAACCTTACTTGGCAGCCCTCGAAGGAGATGTGTTGAAAACTGTTTGGACCTCCTCCAGGGGGACTGTCCAAGCGGTGGGAATCCTGAGGTCCCTGGGGATCCCTTGCTGGCTGTCCCCACCCCACCAGCCCCAGGGCCACCTCTCCCTGCTCCACTGCCTCTCGTTCCCACAGGAAGTGGGCCGGTGATGCTAATTTTCAGCTGCGATAAAGGAGCATGATTGGAGGGAAGGTGGAGTGATGACCAAAATCTGAAAACCTGGGGGCTGGGACTCTGGACTCTAACAGAGCCTCCCCTGCACTGCTCACCGCATTTCTCCACGCTGCCCAAATCCACCAGGATACCTCTAGCCTCGGGGCCCTCACACGCCGGGCTCCCTCTGTCTGGAAGGCCCTGGCCCTTCCTCGCCCACCTGCATCTTGTTTTCCAGACCCAGTTGAGCCCCAGCCCCTTTCCGGGTGAGGAGCCTTTCCTGGCTCCCCCACATCACAGGGTCCCGCAGAGGGGTGCACGGCACCGGCTGCTTCCCTGCCGGTCACTGCCATCAGCACAGAGGCTGTGACCCAGCGGGCTGCGTCCCGACGCTGGGACAGCACGGGTGTCGGTACACGGCCGTCAGACAAGCGGATGAATCCACGCGTGACCGACTTGCCATGATGACCTTCCTGTCGGCCACCTCTGCGCCCTGGTCACCATGGGGGCTGCTTTGGGCTGACGGCTGTTGGCAGGAGAAAGAGGACGTGGCCGCACCCTCATAATTCAGCGTCGCTGGTCCCATACACTGTGACAATACTGGAGCTGCCACCCCACCTGGAGACCAGCAGCAGGGGTCTGAATCCCCGGCGCACGCGGACGCCAGCCATCTCAGCCGGCTGCCCTGGGACCTGGCCCCTTGCTTGTGTCACGGCCCTGGGAACCATCGGCCTGCACTGCATGTGCTGGAAGGGTCCTGGGCTGGGCGTCCGCACCTCAGCCCACCCTGCCTCTCTCTGTGTAACTTGGGACGATCGCTCAAACCCCATTGAGGCTGTTCTCTCGTCAGTGAAATGGGGATGACAGCATCCATTCCCAGGGTCATCGTGGGGAATGATGACGTCGTGGGTGAGAGCTCGGTGTGTCATCAAAGAGGAGGAGCAGAGCTTGTCGCTGAGGCTCTTACAAGTGGAGAAGGAACGCAGGAGCCAGCCCACGTGCAGCTCCTCCCACGAGCCTCCAGATCCCGGCTCCTCACAGACACGCGTGTGGGCCGTTGACGACTTCCTCGGGGATCCCTCTCCTGGATACTGTCTCTTCGGGTCAGAAGATTTCTGTCGCTTTATCCTCACCCCAGGAAGACCACAGTCACTTTCCCTTCCTGATCTTTCAGCGCTAACGGCAGCTGCCCCATAGAGATCCTGAGGTTTCTCCAAACTCCGTGGGCTACGGACCGCTTTCGGAGAGAGCTTAGGATGGATGTCGAGATGGCCCGTCCAGGATGCAGACATGAAACGTCTCCTTGAGCTGCCAAAGGCTTTGTTTTGTTTTTTAAATGTCCAAACCCAAGGAGAGCCCCTGGCATTCACAGACCAGCCAGCACGAGGTGTGCATCGCTCACTCCTCAGCCACAGGGGCAGGGGTGGGCGCGAGGTCTTGCCAGGTTCAAGCTCATGGTCTCTGGTCTCATACAGGCTTGCTTGGCCTCAGAACCCGATGCCTGTCTCATGGTCTCTTTTCCGTTTAGCCCCCATTTCCACTGGGGAGGAGGAGGTGGTGGGGAAGAAGCCGGAGGAGGAAAATAACTTTTCCTTCCAAAGGTGCACAGCTCAAAACATTGAGACCAAATCCCATCCTCTTAATCCAGCAACTTTCAGAGCACCACGCGACCCCTTCTCTCTGCTGAAGAGCGTGGTTCAGGATGGCCCGGCAGTGGCTCGTCTGAACCCTGGGGCTCTGGTTCCGGGAGGTCAGGGGCAGCCTTGCTGTGGTCAGCTGGGCAGGGCGACCTTGGACTGAGGTTGAGAGGCAGAGCTCCCCGTGAGAGTGCCAGAGGGCCCCCTGCACCCCGGGCAAACTGGCCCCGGCCACAACGTCCATCCCATCCCCTCCACCTCCACGAGCGGGTCCTTGGGCTGAGAGGTGTGTTCTCCACCTCTGCAGCCTCTCGTCGCTGTGACAGTGATGGAGGGTCCTGGCAGGGCTCCTGGCAGCTGCATTTGGCGGGTGACAGATGGTCACCGGTTCTGTTTCACATGGCCTCCGCAGAGCCCCGCCCTGCCCTCTGCCCTCTCGGTACAGCGGCTGGCAGCCCTCAGGCCGGCAAAGAGTGGCCTCGGAAATGCGTTCCACCCCAGCGCCACGATGGAGCTGTCTCTGCCTATCGACCGCGGCTTAGACAGTTATAAACGGTGGATGAGACACAGCCCGTGAACTCCGCGCGCTCACCACTCTGGGAGCCTGCGTACACTCTCCAGGGGACTTAGCACCGCGTCAGCAAGACGATGCAGGTGAAGCCCTGTGCGCAAGGCTGGCACGACGTGAGAACGGCTCAGGTGGTTGCTCAGAACCGAGGGAAAGCATGACCTTCCTGAAGACAAGCGCTGGCATGGGCGACCTTCAGAAAAATAACAATAGCTACCACCCACGGAGCACTTAACACCTACGCCCTGTGGATCTCACACGGGTGATTTCACGGAGCCCTCCGGGCAGGCTGGCCAAGCAGCTGCTGTTATCAACACTTCTGTTTTGCTGATGGAGAAACGGGAACCCTGAGAGGGGAGAACTTGACCAAGCGGGCCCAGCTGGTAAAGTGGTACAGCTGAGATCAACACAGGAACTGTGATTCTAGAACACAGCCTCCTAACTCCATGTTACCCTGGAACCCAGAAAAGCCTCCAGGTCTTAAGACGTTCGGATGGCCTGCGGGGTCTCTTGGGCATTGACACCAATCCTTTTGCTTTCACATTTATCAAATGCTTATGCGTGCCAGGAAGATAGTTAAGCAAAATGTCCATTTTCTTACTGAACCTTGATCACAACATTATAGCTGGGAAGGAGGTATTATTATCTTCATTTTTACATATGAAGAACCTGAAGTTTGGAGAGGTTAAGTAACTGACTCCAGATCACACAGCCAGGAAGTGGCAGAGCAGGGATGAGCACCAGGCTGTTCTGACTCCAGAGCCCACGCTTTTACCCACACCTCCAAGACCACCGCCTCTCTGCGCCTTCATTCCAGGGCCGTTCACTGAGCACCTACAATGTGCCAGGGACCGTGCTAGGTACCGGCAAACAAATACACACGAGGCAGATGTGGTCCCCCTCCTCACGGAGGTTCCATCGAGCCAAGGTTCATGATTCATGACATGAAATTCATGAGATGGAAAGCACGAGATTCATGAGATGAAATTAAAGAACGAGCCTGGTAACGCACTGATGGGGAGAGCGGGCCTCCCCAGAGGAAGGCGCTCTATAGAGCTCCTGGCCATCGCTCCCACCTGGAGCAGGCCTCCCCACGCGTGGGGACGGAGGGGTGACATGCGTGTGTGAGTGTCAGTCACCTGAAGGAACGTGCAGGGCTGCGGGACCAACATCGGTAACAGTGTCACTTCGGCCAGCTTCTCCGGCGTGAAATAGTTCCCTCCTGCTTGACAGGGTATTTGGAGGGGCTCCCCCGGGACCCGGCCACAGGGCTGATGCTTCCTGGGGCTTCCCCTAACCAGGGCCTTTCCCAGGGTGCGTTCACCTTGAGTTAACCTGACCTCATCTCATCCGCCCAAGGACGCGTTTGCCAGTAATTGCGGAACATGAAATTCACAACACTTTGCTGAGGGTCAGAAGATTAATAAAGGGGGGACAGCTGCTACTTTGCCTACTCACGAGCACTTCCAGACTTTTCGAACCCATCTGCTTACAGCACAACGGCTTTTAGTTCTCGCTTCTAATAATATTTACCAGATTTACATACTTCGCGTACAATTCAGCTCATTTATCGCTTTTAAATGACACTCATCTCGTTTTGCTGTTCTCTTTTCCAATCTGGCATGCCTTGGTTATAACATATTTAAAATATGTGAATCCTTCAACAAATGGGTTAAAAACATTCGTGGGTTTGCAACTAGGAAAAAGGGGATGTCCCAAAATGTCACTAACAGGCTGAAATTGTCCCACGGTATGTGAAAGTGCTGTAAAATCGGTCAACAGCGGCATCTAGAAAATGTGTCTTTAGAAAAGTTGATCATTGCATGACAGTCGGATCACTGGCCCCAGCCTCAGTGTCCCTGGACCTCGCGGGGTTTAGCCTCAGAGCAGGGGGAGGCGACGCCCAGCTGAGCCCCTCCCCTGGCCTCCTCTGTCCACAGGCCTTTGAGCCACAGCTCTAGAGGTGACTGAAGTCACTCTCTTAGCTTCTCTCAAGACAAGTCTTCCCTCCTTCCCCGAAGGGTGAGGGGGCAGCCCAGGCTTCTGAAAGGACCCAGTGGCCGTGAGGGGTGAGACCTGGGGCCCCTCTTCAGCTGCAACCACCACACGGCTGAGTCCAGGTTGGAAGAGAAAGTGGTTCTTCCTACTTCGCAGGTCACGAATCTTTCTGAAAACCTTCCAGAAGCGGTGGTGGCCCCAGAAACACACAAGCATGCACACCACACACACGCACAGCACACAGGTGCAGGCACACGCACAGAGGCCCTGATGTAATGTTTTGCACATAATTTGGGGTGAGTTTTGGACCACGTGAGTCTATTCCAGGTTCGGAGTCCCTGGACCAGCCCTGGTCTGAGAGGCAGGAGACCAAGACTCCCCTGCCTTTGACCTGTGCTGTGACCCCTGGGTTATGTGTATTAGGCCTCTGGGGGGGGGGGGAGGGGGGAAGAGGAAGGGAGGAGGGGAAGCAGGGAACGTAAAGGAAGAGGGTGCGGGGAGAGGCAAGGGGGCGTCCAGGAGAAGGATAAGGAAAGGCAGCTGGAGCAGAAACCAAGAGTTCAAGAGAAAGGCAGAGACAGAGAGACAGGGAGACACAGGCAGAAAAAAAAACAAGAAAAGAAAGGGAGAAACAGATATAAGGAGACAGAAGGGAGGAAGGAGGCAGAAGAGAGGGATGGGAAGGGGTAGCTCTAAGGTTCGGTGGGCCAGGACTCTACTCTCTCTCTCTCTCTCTCTCTCTCTCTCTCTCTCTCTCTCTCTCTCTCTCTCTCTCTCTCTCTCGACTTGGAGCAAACCTCCTCCTGCCCAGCTGGCAGGCTCCGAGGGAGCCACTTAGCTGGAGAGGGCTTTGCGAGGCCCCCAGCCTGCTCCCGGCCCAGATGCCCAGCCTGGCTTCCTGTCGTGTTGGATGAGCCCTGAAGGCCAAGGTGCAGGGTGGGCGGGTGGGGGGGTGGAGGGAGGGAGGTCTGGTGTGTCCTGGGACCCATACTCAGCTCCTTTCAAAGGTGCCAGCTCCCCGAACCCAGACTTTTCCCTGCACCACCGGACACTGCACAGAGCTCTCCACCTGGGGGCGCCCACGGGTTTCTCTGTTTCTGTCCAGAGGGAGAGTTTGCAGGGCTTACCCTGCTGCCCAGGACCGGAGGGACCCAGGACGCCCCGTGTCACGTATCACGGCTGACTTCACTCTCTCTGTGTGACATGAATGGGGAGTGTACAGTCCGCTGGGGATGAGGCCTTTGCGCCAGATCTCAGCCTCCCAAAGCCACGGGTGCTGGCTCATGGGCAGGAGGGGACAGATGCCTTGCGAGACCTCATCACGGACCAGCCCACGTCTTCCCATCACTTAACTCCCGACCCACCCACCCACTCACCCGTGAGAAGCTCTCCACCAGGGGCAGCCATCCACATGCACACTTTTCTAAGCTGGGCTGTTTTTAACGTACCCTCCAGCAGCACTGCGCTCAACCCAGTTTTCCTAGCCCTGGGGGCACAGGACCTCGCAGGCCAGGAAGCCCCATCACCGAAGGGCCACAGCCCGTGTGAATACAGAAGACCAGAGAAACAGGACATCCACTGCTTGTCTTGTTTGGCTCCAACCTATAGCTGAGCTGGCTGGCCCCTCACTGAGCAAGCAGACACTAAAGCTCAGCGAGGTTAAGAAACTAGCCCAGAGTCACATCACTCGTTACGGGACCGAGCAGAGCGCACACGCAAACCCAGGCCTGCCCAGCCCATCCTCGTGGACTCGCCTGCCTCCCACAAGCCTGCCCAACCAGGGAGGGACACTTGGCTCTGATGCATCTATAGCACCTGGGGAACTATGTGGCCCGTGAGAGCCGGTCAAGACTATTTATGTAACGGATAAAGGACCTACAGAGGTCATATCATGTCTGTTACAGAGGTGGCAATGCGAAAGCTGAATGATTTATCCCACGGCTATGTTAGCTCTTTGACCACAGAGTAATATATTTGAGTTCTTAGAAGAAAGCAAGTAGAAAGCTCTCCGTTGAGCCTGCCTTGGAGAGGCCTGGCTGTTTAGACCTGGAGGCCAAGGCCACCGTCCAGCTGGGCGCAGGTCCCCCCCCTCCGCAGGCGTGGGTCGGGCGCAGAGGCATACGGAAAGGGGTGGCGGCGCTCCCGCTCCTGGAGGCCGGCCTCCTGGGCTCCGACCGCAGGGTGAGCCCTCGGGAGCCGACCCAGGACCCCCCGCCCGCCCCGGGGCCCCCACGGGCGGGGTGGGGTGGGTTTACTCACAAACAGCAGCAGACACTTGTTCTCCCGGACGGCCCCACAGCAGCCCAGGAAGCCGAGCAGAAACAGCAGGCCCCCCATGGCCAGGAGGACGTAGGCGCCCGTGATGAGCAGGGGGTTGGCGGCCACGATCTCCCGGAAGCCGGTGGGCTCCACCACGACCCAGATGCCGACGCCCAGCAGGCAGGCCCCGCCCAGCTGCTCGGGCGGGGAGAGGAAACAGGCAGACAAGGAGGTTAGCCTCGCCGCACACGCAGCGCCGCCCTGCGCGAGGCCCGGGCTGGCGGCGCCGAGCGCCCGTGAACTGGGCAGAAACTCCAGGGGCTGCCCGAGACGACGCCCCGGCAGTGCCTCCCTCTGGTCGGGAGCTCCCTGCGTGCCCGGACCTGCGGTGCGGCACCCACCTCCGCACCCAGCCTCCGACCCGCGGCCCATCTCGGGCTGCCCCGCACCGTGTGCTGCAGAGCTCATCTGCCACTTTCATGTTCTCCTTCAGTGGTACAGCTGCTGGGTAAGGAGGTCATTCAGGCCAACCCTCTGATTCCGCACGGAGCCCCAGAGGGGGCCGATGAACTTAGCGAAGGTCACACAGCAAGTTCACGGCAGAGCCCGGGCTGAACCCCAGGCCTCCCAGACTCCAGCACCAAGGACCCTTACCAGATGCGTGGACGTGCTCTAATAGCTCTGCCGTGCCCGCATCGTGTGAGGGGCTGGGAAAACACAGACAAAAGCCATCCGGTTTGTCCTCAACAGGAGCTCTCAGTTGGGTTGGACTCCCCACTCTCCTATCTGATCCTAGAAAGTCTTCTTGTTTATGTCTTCATCTCCATGGCCCACGTCTCCATGCCTTACTTATCTCTGGAGAGAGGCAGTTAAGTCCAGAGAAAGAGCTGTGTCACTTATCAGCTGTGTGACCTTGGGCAAGTGGCTTAACCTCTCTGAACCTTAGCTTTCTCATGGTTCCGAGAGGATACTGTTTCCCACCTCCCAAGATGGCCCTGAGGAAGAAAGGACAGAATGGATGTGAAGGTGCTTCGCGGAGTTCAACAAAGATCCGTTCCACTGGTCTTGGGCAAGACCCGTATGGGAGACGGACCTACAGCAGGAGAAACCATTTGGCATCAACAGATTTTAAAGGCTGGGAAGTGTCTGAAATCCCCTTGGGGTGGGAGGCCCTGAGGACTAACAGAAAAGCGCTGAGCTTTGGCTTGGCTGAGGGGGTCTATAGGCTGGGGGAAGAGCTGGATGATTTGGGGCAAGAGGCAATATTTCCAGGTGCAGTGGCGGGGAGGAGCGGGGCAGAGAGGCCTGAGGGACTCAGGGACAGCCGACAACAGAGCCTACAGCTTTGCCATCTGCTGTGCAATGCCCTTCCCCTTGGTCTCCCCAGAAACCTCCGGGCAAACCTCCCCATAGCTGTGTCCCTCCTCATGGGTTTTGGAGGTTTGGGGGTTCAGCAAACGTGTGCTGATTTCTGCTTCTAGGGGCTCAGGCACGAGCTGAGTGGCCCAGGGTGACCTGGTCCCATTTCGTGTGGGGACGCTGAGGCTACCCAGGGTCCCTCAGCTTGGAAGTTGGGTCTAGAATTCCAGTCTGTGGGGCTCCCTGCTCTTCAGGATTAGGGGCAGGGGAGGGAATCCAGGAGAGCTGCTGAAATGCGCAAAAAATAGATGGCGACAGACAGACCAACAGAGTCCGTCTTGACCAGAAGGGGCCTCTCTTTCCTAGCGACCCTGCCCTGGGGGGCGTTAGTGGATGTTCACTCATCCAGATCTTGGCTGCACTAAGGTCAAAGGTTGAGGTGGGGTCGCGCAAGGAGCCTGTCTCTGCTCCTGGGAGAGGCCAGGGGTCTGGGCAGAGCAGATGGGGCTGTGCTGCCGGGTGCTGGGCTGGCCACCTGAGCCCCCAGGGCCTCTGTCCTTTCACGGACAGCTGACGCATTCTGGGCACTTCCTAAACTAATCTTGTTTCGTTTTCAAAAAAACCTGTGGAGGTAGGTGATTAAGGGATGAAGATACTGAGGTTCAGAGAGGTGCAATGTGTTTCAGATCACACAGCTGGTGAGATGCAGCGTGGGGTTTGAACCCAGCTCTCTTGGTCCCAGAGAGGTTTCAGATTTCATCCGGTGGCAACATCAGCTCACCCGTCCGGCTCTGATTTCCATAACTGCTCTGGGGGTCGGGGCTGGGTGGGGTTCCCTGCTGCCCTCTGGTCACCCCCCCCCACTCCCTACCAGGGGTCAGACCCCAACATAGTAACCAGGACTAAGGCCCCTACCATTTTTTTTTTAAAGAGTAGCTGAAGCATCCCAGGGGCTGTGCAAAAAAAAAAAAAAAGGACTCTCTCCTGTGACAGTGGGCTCTAGGAGCTGGGTGGGCACTGCGGGGGGGGCCTCCCTGCCACGAGCCCCTGGCTGGGCAGGTAGAACCGCTTCTAGCACTGGCCCCAATTCCTGTCCCTGGGACTCAGCCCCATGTGACTTTCCAAGCAGCAGTCCGTTCCGCCCTCCCTGCAGAGGCCTGGGGAGACCCCAGGATGTTCCAGGAATACTTACAAATATGAAGAAATTGAACACAAACATCAGATACTTCATGCAGCTCAGACAGTCGCCTTCCATGGTGCTCCCCCTACAAAACAGCAAGGCCCCCTCAGTCTCCCCGCCGGGGGACCCCGTCCAGAAAGAACCCCTGCCGCTCCTCCCTCTCCTCCCCCGTGGAGGGTCCTGGTGGCCAGCCTGCCCTTGTAGCCGATGGGGGAAGAGAGCAGCTGATAACAACTCCCTCATCACAGGGCTGGTGCTTTGCCCTGTGGAGCCAGAGTCGGGAGTGAGAACTTGTGAGCCTGGGCTCTCTACCATTCATTTGCTGTGTGGTCTTGGGCAAATTACGCCACCTCTGAGTCCTGCTCTCTCCAACTTGAAAATGGGGATTAAAAATAGAAGCTTCCTCCCCAGCGGTGTTGGGAGGATTCACTGAAATAAGGCAGGGACATGCTTAGCACCACGTGGCGGGTGCTCAGAGCGGGGACACCATGACCTTACTTGATTGCAGACACGAGCCTCCTATTCGGTAGATGAGAAACTAAGGCTCAGAGCCTTGAGGGGCTTGCTAAGGTCATGGAGCAGGATCGGAACCTGAGCCCGACAAACTTCCTGCCACCCCACACGCCCTCCGACCCGAAGGACCTGCCCAGCGAGGAGAGGTGGTGCGGGGGAACGACGTGCAGGCACACCTGGGGCTCCGAGCCCTGCTCCTGGGGCCCGACCCTTCCGCTGCCCTGACCACCCCCATCGTGAGACCTACAGCACCCCACCTCCCCCTGGAGTATTCCCTGTCCCTGCTTAAGAGTATGCCCATGGTAGTGGGTCAGTGAATACAATTCTATTCAGCCAACATTTATTGTGTACCAACTGGATGCCAGGCACTGGGGCCTGAAGACAAGCCCTCCCTCATACCTGGGGGAAGCAGCCAGCATCCGCTATCACAAGTCAGCCTTCAAGGTGCACAAGTCACAGTCATATCCAATATACAAGATTCAACATTTCCACATTTTCTTCCGGACATCCCTGGAGAGAGGATGGGCAGGCCCCATCCTCCCAGCAGCCAGCGGACGGCTGAGATTCAGCGGGCATTCGTGGGTGTGGCAGGCCTGTCTAGCTAGCATCTCTTGGTCCGTGCCACGCCCTCCAGTTGTTAAATCATTATCCCTGACGATGGGTCATCCTTGTCTCTTGCATCATCCCCAAGCCCAGGCTCTCTTCCTCCAGAACATGTCCCCGGGCCAAACCACCAGTTCTCCTTCATCTCTGAACTTCTATTAGAAGCAGAATCTACCCTGCCTCTAAACACAGTGGTTCCAAGCATAGGCTTTGAAGTCAGACACACCTGGGCTTCAATCCTGGCTCATCACACCTCTCTATCTTTTTGTCTTCGGTAAGTGACTTAACCTCTTAGAGCCTCAGTTTCTTCATCTGAAAATGGGCATTTAGGACCTAGATGGTGGTGTGCTGTGAGGATTAAACGAGACGTCCTACGTCAGCGCTCCCCACGGCACCTGGCTCAGAGCAGCGTGGACGGCTCTCACTAGGAACACACCTAACTTTACAGCCACAGGTGAATCACTGGGCTGTCCTTGCCCGTGAGATCAGGACCCCAGGACGATGACCTGCGCCCGAGGCACTGCATGCTGAGTCCTCTCCCGTGGGCACTGGCTGATGCAACTCCACACATCTGCTGAGAGCCGGTGCTCCTTGGAAAGCGGGAAGAGGACAGGAAAGAACACCCACTGAGGACCGACTCCTTGCCAGCCACATGCCAGCTCCGTGAAGTGACTGCCCTGAACCTTTCAACAATCTCCTGGGGCAGGAAGCACCGTGTCCATTTCATAGATGAGGACACTGAGGCTCGGGGAGGGGGCGGCGCGCGACGTCCTGGAGCTTGTAAGCATGCCCCTCAGCCCACTCCAGATCCTATGCTCCGCCTGGTCCAGAGACCGCCGTTCAGGCAGACGGCAGGGCGGAAGGAGCGTTGGACTGGGGGTCTGCAAGTCACTTCCTCTCTCTGGCCTCAGTGTCTTCATCTGCAAAAAATCTGATGAAGATGGAGTTTGATGGGCTGTCAGTTCCTGCCATCAGGCTCTGACTTGGGTGGGCTTTTGGAGCGCAGGAGGGGCGGCCCCAGTGAGATGCTGAGAAATCTGCAGGAGGTGAGGCTCTGGCGGCCCCCCTCTGCCCACCCAGGCAAAGCTGTTCTCCAGGGTCGAATCTGGCTTCAGCTGGCTCTGGCTGTTTGGCATTTAAAGGGCATAATAAACATGGCAGCTCATAAACAGGGCTACCTGTATTATTAGGTACCACATTCACTAGAGGTCACGTCTAATGGGTGGCTTACAGAGTGCTGGGCTCCCAGACGTGGGCAGTAAAAGGAGACATATCTCCTGGGAAGAGCCTCTGACAACCTCAAAGGTGCGGCAGGTAGAAAAAGAGATGATGGGCGCTGGAGGGCGGATGGAGACAGGGAAGCCCGGCCAGCTCCAGGGCAGAGTGTAGAGTGGACAGAGGGCTCTGGAGCCTGACAGAGGATCACAGCCCAGTTGCTTAGCAGGTGGCCTGGGGCAAGTTCTTGAACTGCATACATCTGAGTTTCCTTGTCTTTAAAATTAGTATTAAAAAAAAAATGCCTTCCGCATAATGTACGGGAGATGCTGAGAACAGAGCTCGGCACGGGGTAGCTGATGATGGCGGCAGGCGGCAGCAGCTCGCTGCCCTCGAGTTCCTACTAGGCGCCAAGGAACACGCACGGGCTCACTTAATCCCCATAAGGCCCCTGGATGTAGGTAACGGCATTTCCCTTTTTCAGGCAAGGGAACTGAGCCTCAGAGAGGTGGAATCACTTGCCTAGGTCACACAGCATAGAAGTGCCTGAGCCAGGATTTGAACCCAGGTCTGTCTCAGTCTGGAGCCACAACTCTTAAACCATCATTTGCAGTGAATGCTAATTTCCTTGCCCCATTCACCCATCTTCCTCCCACAGTCAGGCCCCTCTTCACACCTCCTATGTCACTTTATTTCCCAGTGGCCAGAAGCAACGGCCTCTTGGGTCATCGTCCAAGGCCAGGCTGAAATCAAAAGACAGACAATTACCAGCTCCACCAGCCACAGGGGCTTCCGCATGAGGGAACAACCTCCCAGACAAGAGTGACAGACACGTGGCCCCTCCAATCGCTGCCTGGATCTGGGTGCTAGCTCCACCCATCCACGGAGCCTTTTGGAAGCTAAGCGGACCACCACGCAGTTCCCTAACTCACCTCTAAGGGGAATGAAACCTCTGGAAGGTGGATGGAGAAGAAATTTGAGACCATGAGGCCCCAAGGCTTAGCCGTCCCTCAGAAAAGGTGCTCAACAGGCACTTATGAAGGAGACGGAGGCGGGGGCCCTCTGCTGAACGGAAATGCCGTGGCCTCCCTGGGGCCCGGGGTGACAGGCGCACGGAGGCTTCCCCATTCCACGGGGCCGACGGGGTCCTGGAGGGGAGCGTGACGGTGGCGCTGCGGGGTCACAGGGGCCCCGGGGCCACTGCCTTCTAGCCTCGGGACAAGTGCACAAGTCATACAGCCTCCCTGGGCCTTTGCTTTTGCGTCTGCAGAATGGGGCCCGGGGTGCTGACCTGCTCAGGACAGCACGGGACGGAGCATGAAGCGATGAATAACGCATGTGGGCTCCTCACGCCAGGCCTGACACGCGGGGCTCCATCCCTTCCTTCCTCCCTGCTGCCCAGCGCCCAGGAGGCCCCTCGCCCTGCTCTCCCAGACCCCGAGAAGGGAGGACTCCGACACAGAGGGTTTCCGCTCCCAGAGAAGGCGTGTAGTCAGTGGTTCTCAAACTAGGTTCCCCAAGGCTAGCAATGTCCTAAACCCATTTTCAGTGTTTCAAATAACATCTCAGAAATCATCCCGTCGCCACCAGCTGGCTTGGGTTTTGGGGCAATTAAACCACCCCAGGGTGGGACCCTATTTCTCAGAAGCTCTAGCTACCAGGTTCGTATGACTTGGCAGTGCATGAACTGAGGACAAACATGTACGTCTTAAATGATGACTTGGTAAAGGAAGTGCTGTTTGGCAGATAAAATCCTTTAAATCTTGGGGCCCAGAGAGATGAAATGCAGGAGTCAGCATCACAGGCAAACTTGACCTCGTGTGAATTCAAATCCCACAGGCACTGGGGAAGCAGCTTAGGTGCTGTGGCTCCAACGGCCCTTCCACGCAGGCACCTGCCCCGGGGAGAGCCCGGGTGGGAGCCGTGGACTTGCTGCCACGGACCTCATGGTCTCAAGACTCCTGTGCTGGCCAAGCGCCCCCCCACCCCCGGCCCCCGAGGGTTGGGGCTCACAGACCGGTGTTTTACCATTCAACGTGACCCCGGATGCAGCTGACTGTTTCATGTATAACAAAGCCAGGTGTTTAAGGGCTTTAATGGGATTTAAGCGGAACTTTGACATGACACCACGGTTCGTATAAGCCCTGATTTAGAGTCCAGCCCTCGCATAACTTACGTCACCAGCATTTCAATAAAAGAAGTTCTTGATGGAGAAAAGGAGGGGCAGCACTGATCTGGCCCAAAGCCCCCACGGTGGAAATGGGGAAACCGAGGCTGTGGAAGGGCAAGGGGGTGTGGCCAAGATACACAGCCAGTTAGTGAAGGATCTGGGCCTGGAGCCCTCTGTCTTGAAGCCCAGGCCAGCGCCTAGAGGTTGCTGTCCACACTCCACATTTTACTTCTCTATTCTGGCAGCACGCACCTCCCCTTATTAGAATGGACGCTTAGAGAACGCTGGGCTGGGCCTCCCCGGCGGCACCGTGGTTAAGAATCCGCCTGCCAACGCAGGGGTTATGGGTTCGAGCCCTGGTGCGGGAGAATCCCACATGTTGCAGAGCAACGAAGCCCGTGCGCCACTACTACTGAGCCCATGCGCCTGGAGCCCGTGCTCCACAGCAAGAGAAGCCACCGCAATGAGAAGCCTGCACACCACAATGCGGAGTAGCCCTGGCTCACCGCAACTAGAGAAAGCCTGCACGCAGCAACGAAAACCCAATGCAGCCAAAAATAAAAATAATAAATAAATTTAAAAAAAAGAAAGGCGTGGACTTCCTTTGTTCACCACCACATTCCTAGTGTCCAGAGCAGTGCCTGGCGCACGTGGGTCCTCAATTCCTACGTCTGAATGAATGAAGGGTGGAAAAAGAGAAAACAGGCACAGCACAGTAGAGACTCAGCAAATCAGAGAAATGGAAAGGTCAGAAAGAGAGGGAAAGATGGAGAAAGACTGAAGGAGAGAGGCAGGGAAAGAGAGGCAGAAGAAGGGACACAGAAGGGACAGACAGACTGAGACGGATCCGCTGGCGAGACAGGGTGGTATCAGGGACGGCGCAGAGGAGCACAGGGAGGGGGACGGAGGAGCGACTGCTGACGCGTCACCTGGGCAGTTCTTCCAACGTCAGCAGCACAGAGTCTCCAGGTCAGAGGGGCTCCTGTATATTTCCTTTATTGGCCCAGCTTGTCCTGTAAGAGAAAATATCCATTTACTCTAGGGGGCCAATAAGGAGCAGCCACATTCAAGACGCTGTTTACAAACCCCCGCCCGCCCCTCGGACACGCACATTCGGGGCAAGTGCCTTGCTGATCTGCGCCCATTAGCACTAATGAAAAGCTCTCAGCACCTGCGGCACTCCAGCTGGGGAGGCCCGCCCGCCCGTGCCCGCCTTCTGCCCAGAGGGCAGCTCCTGGTGCCCTTGCTGGGGCCGCGTGGGGAACCACATCTTCAAGAGACTCGTGGTTTCTGGCGTAGGCTTCATCTCGGCCGACACGCTACTGCGTGCGGCTGAGGAACGGGGAGGAGAGGGAGGGTGTGGTGGCCCGCATACCTGGATGCCACCTGGGCATCTGCACTGATGCCTAGCAGAGAGTGCCAGCAGAGCCCTGTAAATCCAACTCCCTCCCCAGAAACCCTGACTCCCAGGGGAGAGAAATCTGATGCTGGAAAGGGTTTCTTAGCGTTGCATAAGGATTTGCCAGAAGGTTCCTTTAGTGAGCCAGCTCCCAGCAGTGCAAATGAGGGTGTGGTTTCAGCAGTGAAACGGGCCCAGATGGAGACTCCCGTTCTGTCACATGTGTGGGGAATTCCACAGCCGGGTCCTGCTCCAACACTGTGATAGAAAACACTTCCAGGGAAAATCTGAGGCCTGGGGAAGCTTGGTCTGCAGTGGGCATTCCCATGGGCAGGAAGGGGGAATTTCTGGGTCTCGGGTGCCTGTTCAGATTCCTTCGCATTCTCATCAGTTGGGAGGGGGTGGTGGTGGTACGTGAAAGATTCCTCTCCATCATTCCATCCATCAATCCACCCACCATCCATCCATCCATCCATTCATCCATCCATCCATCCATTCATCTATCCATCCACCATCCATCCATCTATCCATTCATCCACCATCCATCTATCCATCTATCCATCCATCCATCCACCCACCATCAATCCATCCATCCATCCATCCATCCATCTATCCATCCACCATCCATCCATCTATCCATTTATCCACCATCCATCCATCCACCCACCATCCATCCATCCATCCATCCATCCATCTATCCATCCACCATCCATCCATCTATCCATTTATCCACCATCCATCCATCCACCCACCATCAATCCATCCATCCATCCATCTATCCATCCATCCATCCACCCATCCATCCATCCATCCATCCATCCATCCATCCATCTGTCTGCTCTGCATCTCCTACTATGTGCTAGGTGCTGTGTTAGGGAATGGAGATGCAAATAAGCACCAACCCACACATGGGTGGTGGTGGGGGTAAGAGACTGGAGGAGGCAAGGAAAGGGATGACAATAGGGCTGGGGACCCACAGGAAGGACAAACTCTTTGCTGGGGGCAACTCCACTGGGGGCAATTGGGGAGGTTTCGCCAGGAAGGGGATGATGCAGGGGAGTAAGTCTTGAGGGAGTGTAGAGGTGGGGATGGGCAGATGGAAAGGCAGGAGAAGGGGCCTTCCTCCTGAGAACTCTCTGAGGCTCTCAAACGGGGGAGCTGGTACCCCATTTGGTCTGAACATACGCATGTGACAAGTTCATCGGCCACCTGCCTCGGTATCTGCTGTATGGCTTTGGGCTGTGTGCTTACATGTGTGAGATCATTAAATGCCGAAAACCACCCTAGGAAGTACATAGCATGCCATTACCTCCGTTTTACGACGGGGAAACCAAGACCTGAAGAAGGAAGTGACTTGTACAGCATCACACAGCTAGTTAGTGGTGGACCAGGAATCCACACCTAGGAGTCAGAATCAAAATGCGCTTTCATGGATAGGGCTGCATTCGCCCATGTGATTTTGGTGCATCCTCAAGACAGACTGGCAAGGTGGACTATTGCCCCATTTTACAGAAGGAAACTGAGGCTTAGAGATGTAAGAGGCAAAGCTGAGCATCCTGCTGAGATTCAAGGCTCTTTCTAAAACTCCAGGCAAGATGTTAGAAAAACTGTGTTGGGGTCCAGCAGTGGGGAAGAGGGCAGAAGCCCAGCCCCATCTGGACAGTGATGGATCCCCTGAAATTGACCTCGGGGTGCGGGGAGAGGAGGGCACTGTCACTACCAGGCAGGACTCTGCGATCCAGGTGGCCATCCGAGGGGAAAAGCCCCCGGGCTCTAGGCAAGGCCCAAGGAGCTCTGGGCTGGAACCCTGTCCAGCGATGGCTCCCTGGGCAAGATGAAGCCAACGCAGGGTCCTTCCTAGAGCTCAGGTTTCTGCCGCCTTAGGAAGGGGAGCCCCAGTATCTAGTTCAGGGGCTGCACCCCATGTCTGGCCCCAGGGCTCAGGAAAGCAGGGAGGGGGTTATAGTTTTCTCTTACCCCTGCCCCTCCCCTGCCCCAACCCAGCCCTGGTGCCCCCAACAGCACCATTCTCTGCCCAGCATCTCAGGCTGGTGGTTGCCCTGAATGTGACACAGACCACCTTCCTCTGGACACTGAGGCTGGGAGGAGAGGCCTGGGTGATGCAGGAGGCCCACCCAGGGGCAGGGAGGAGGTGCTGAACTCCGCATGCACCTCTGGCGTCTCCCCACCTCCTCTTCACCGGGATGCCCCTTCCTCAACTGTCTTCTGACCCCGCGAAGATCTGCACTAAGGGGAAGCTGGGCAAGGACAGCCTGGGGGTCGCCTGCCCTGCTCAGCCATCACCGCTGCCTCTGCACAGCCTGGGACGGCACTCCCTTGGCCAGCTCCCTGGAGACCTTCGGAAAGTCACTACCCTCCCTGAGATGCTAGGTTCTCCTCTGAAAACTGTGATTCTCAGTTTTGAAGCCAAAGGTGGTTGTCAGAATTCATGATATGAAGCACATGAAATGAAGTGATATGATGTGAAAACACTTGCAAAACCGCAAAGCACTCTCCCCATGGGGAATTGTTATCAGCATCCTCATATATTGAAAGGAGGTGGATGCCCAAAGCACGTTCACTGGTCATCAGTGGAGGTGGGGGTGGGGCAGACCATGGACATATGGCTTGGTCACGATGGATATATTTCCTTAAAATGGTCCCAAAGTCAAATTAGTTACTTCAATTTTGTGATAACTGAGCCTAATAGTAACTAGTAGTATTGAGCATTTACCATGTACCAGACTCTGCTAAGCATTTCTCCTGCATTCTCTTATTTAATCTTCACCTAGGAGGTAGGTATCATTATTATCCCATTTTACAGGTGAAGAAACTGAGGCTCAGAGAATATAATTAACTGGCCTGGGTTCATTCACATGGTTAGTAAGACCTGGCCATGAATCAGGCCTAAGTCTGCTAGGCTCCAAACCAGAGCATCTGATAAGACACCAGTCCACGGACGTGGCACAAGAGAGAGGATACCAGAAAGAGGGAGTGCTATGCCTTGATCTCCAAAGTTTCCAACGGAGAGCTGCTTTGCCCTGAACCAGGCAACCAGGCAACCAGGCAGTGTCCCAGGGAGCCAGCTAGCATCCTCCCCCACGCCAGCTGGAGGTCTCTAGGGGATGACCCCATCCTGCCATCCCTTGACAGATGGGAGCCCTGAGGCCTAGAGAGGGGCAGAGACAGGGCAAGGTCACGCAGCGCCCCCGGGTTCTCCTCTGCAGGCCCCTGCCTGGGCCAGACGGCTTTATTAATCTTGCCTCTCCCACTGCTCCAGATGGCGGCTCTGTCCCATCTGCACAGAGCAGGCCCAGGAGGGGTTCTCTGATTAAGAAGAGCAGCTCAGTTCATAAATCACTCCTTTTACTTTCACTGCCCCCAGGCCCCCGGGCATGCTTTCTGGAGAGAGAGAAAATAAGGCAGGTGGACAGGAGCAATGGAGAAACCCCGACTGGAGGAAGCAAATGTAGATTCTAGGCTGGTGGGAGCCGAGAAAGGTCTTGTATGTACTCCGGTCAGGTGAGCGTGCTGTGGGGCAGGGCAGAGTCTCGGGGTGGGGGTGGGGGTGGGGGGTGGGGGGGGGGGTGGGAGGGGTCCCAGGGGAGCAGCCTCACCTGGGTCTCAACCAGTGCAGGCTCCACCCCCAACACGCTGTAAGACGTGGGCCAGCCTCCTCACCACCTGAGCCTCAATTTCTCCATCTGTGAGATGGGCATTCCCAGATCTGACTCCCAGGGTCATTGCGTGGATTGAAAGAGATGGTGTAGGAAAAAGCACTTTAGCAGCTGTACATCCAGCTCCTTCCTTCCTGTGCGCGCCAGGCACCTGCTAGCGCCAGCACTGGGCTGGGTCCAAGGCACGGAGACCAGCGGCTTCCCTCCCGCAAGGACTCACTCAAGTCTAGTGAGAATTAAGAACCCGGGCCTCAGAGAACCACATCAACCAAAGGCGAGCAGGGCGGGGCGGGGAAACAAATGCTGACGGCCTGGTGGGGCTGCAGGGGAGCCTGGAAGCCGGGGGGCCTGTGTGTGGGGAGGACAGGACAGGGACCCACATTCACTGAGCCTCAGTGTTAATGCAAGGCATTGCGTCATGGACGTTTGCCTAAAATGATCTTACTCATTCCTCCAAAGAGGTCTGCAGATTAGATGAATTACCATCGTTCCATTTTACAGAGGAGGAAACGAAGGCTGAGAGGGGCTAGAAAGGCCCCAGAGCTGGAACTGACCCAGCTGTGCCGGACTCTAAGACCCACGTGCTCCTTCATCAGGACTTGGGGCTGAGGCTTGTTAGAATAACGATGATTCCTGTCGTCGGGGTCCAAGCCGAGGGGCAGGGGGGCTTATCTGCTGGCTGGCGGTGCCTGCTGGGCCTCCTCCCAAGACAGACGGTCTCATAAACAAGCCATTGGCCCGAAATCCTGGCGTGCCTGGTGATAGCATGGACACGGGACACGGACACAGCTGATGGAGGATAACATCTCATTAGGCTCCCGGGGGCAGAGCCTGCGGTGGATGTAGCAGATCCTACATGACAGCCTTCCCCGGCCTCCACACTCCGAGTCTTGAATGTCGGGAAGCAGAGGGGCTGCAGCATCTGGAGAAGCACGGCCTCTAGTCTGTGAGCTGAACCAGGTGTGGGCACTGCCTGTTCCTGCCACAAGCCCTCTCCTCTGCCATCAGAGCATCTTCAAAGAAGGAAGCCTTAGTGAGGGCTGACTGCAGCGCTCTCTTTTCACACTGAGGGATGCTGAGGCCCAGAGAGGGGCAGGGTCTAGCCCAAAGTCACACAGCGGGGCCAGAACCAGGAGCTCCTCGTTTTAAGCCCACTGCTCTTCTTGCCACTCAAGACAGACCCCTAAGACTAAGATCTTAATTTATTTCGACTTCTGAGAGCATTTTACACACGTTATTTCATCAAATCCTCCCAACCACCCCAGGAGGTAGACACTCCTGCTTTACAGATGAGGAACCTGAGGCTCAGAGAGACGAAATCCCTGGCCCAAGGCTGGAGAAATTGCTGGGACAAAGCAGGATTCCCATCCTTCTGCCCTGGCCTTCTTTCAGAGGTGTGGCCCCGGGGACTTTGGGCTGCTGGTCCCCAGGGTGACCCTTACCACAAGCCTTGCCCCCTGCCCCACGGACCCCGACTGGACTCAAGCCACGGAAGGCGCTCATCTCCGACGCCTCCTGGGACGGGTGCACGGCTCCACCCTCCTGCCTTTGCACTGAGATGGCCCATTTGCAAAGGCCTCTGGGAAGGCTCTGCACCCTCCACCAAAAGCTGGTGGGCAGCCTGGCTGCTTCCACAGGATCCAGAAAGCGTCCACCCCACGGCCTCCCCGGATCAGCAAAGAGCAATCTCCCTCTCAGCAACCTTTATTCTTGTGGTAACTTACATCAGAAAGCAGTTCATTCATTTTTATGTTCTTTCATTCATCCCGCATTTAGTGAGCGCCCTCGGCCTTCGGGGGAAACCCACAGCCCTGGGCGCCCTGGGTGCCCTGGGTCTGGGCATCTGTCAGCAGACTGTCTCTGCAGCTCCTCTGGTGCTGGGAAGTGTCACCGTGTCCCCAGCCTCCAGGCAGCCCTCTGCCCGCCGTGGGTTCCCTGCCCAGCCTGGCACAAGCCATGGCTTCCGGCAACACCTCTGCTTCACCTGGCTGAGTCTCCTTATTCTCCGGGGCGCCTCCGGAAGCTCTTGTTAAACTTTATGCTAACCAGAGCCCGCATCTAGTTAGCTCTTGCTGTATACCTGGCCGTGAACTGATGGCATACAGATCTTCACAAGAATCTCAGGAGGTAGGTCTGCTCCCCACTGACCTGTGGTTGAACCGGGCTCAGAGACGGTGAGCAGCCTGCCTCCGGTCACTCAGCCAGGCTACAGGGGCCCCCTGGCCTGACCCCAAAGCTGAGCTCTTAGCAGGGGTCTCTCACTTTCCCCCCACCCCTACGTAAAATAAAATACATAGGATTAAACCAATTATATTAAAATATGGTTATCAGAATACTTAAAAAAACACTTCTAATACACAAATACTTCTTTATTAACACATTAAATTCAAGATCTAGCGACAGATTTGATAACTATCACAATTTCAAGACATCTGCAACAGCTGGCGGGCGATGTGAAAATATCTGCTTCTATCGAGGGCAACAGAACGAGCACAGCTAAGAGTACTGTGGCTGGTTGCCTGTGTTCCTAGTTGGAGGAAACGCTCAAGTTCAGTTAAATGTTAATGAAAGTAAAGATATACTCTTTTCCCCCAAGTTCACCAGCTCCTCAAGTCCCATGTGATCCATGGATCCCGGGATGGGAACTCCGGCCTTAGACACAGTTCCTCCCTGACAGTAACGCCCCGCCCCATCTGTGGCTCATCCTGCCAGTCTGTCACGCAACAATCGCCACCCCTCCCCACACAGAGGATGTCCTTTCCCCCCAGCCCCCCCGCCAGCAGAGGGGCAGAACGTTTATAGCAGGGGCCCAGGGCAGGCCCAGCCCGCCTGAATGGAGGGGGAAGCCAGGGAGCCAGCCGGTCTGAGAAACCCCTGGGGAGTTTGTGAAGCCCTCGCACGTCCAGATTCCAGCCCTGAGATCTGCATTCTGTGAGCTCACGCAGGGGCCACCCGTCGTCTTTCCTTCTGACCCATCCCCGGCGGGGGTGGTCTACGCCCTCAGGTTCAAAGACCTCAAGGTGAGAACGCCCCGAGGTCTCTCTGGGAAGCCAGGGCTCCAGGCAGGCTGAAAATCATGCTCCCCAAATCTAGGAGGGTACCCACGTCGCCAGCCAATGGCTGTCTGCAGGTCAGATGCCCAGTGGCCTCCCCGTCACCCTGGGCAGCAGAAGCCCAGAGTCTCCGACGGGACCCAGCATCTAGCGTGTGGCTCGGGGCCTCCTCCCAGCCGCCCGTTCTCCCCCTTCCCTGCAGGGGGAGAAAACCGGACAATGATTCCACACCACCAGCCTGCTGCTGGGACCAGCCAGCACGTGTCTAGAGTGTCTGGAGTGGAGATTTTAATTCTCTGGAAACCCTCCTGCCTTTGGAGAGAGCCTGCGGCTGGGGCGAGAGGCTGCAGTCTCTTCTGCTTCCCCCAGGGCTTTGAGATGGAGTAAAATATAGGAAAGGAGGTGCTCTGAGAACTAAAGAGCAGAGTCCACGTGGAGATCAGAAGGAACTTACAGGACTGGCCTCATCCCCTCCGGCTCACTTCCTAAGGGGGCACGCACAGGATGAAGTGGGGGTGGGGCAGGCCATCCTTACAGTTTGCTGATGCAGCTGTGCCAGCTGGAAAGGGAGGCTGCCCCAGAAAGTGACTCAGTCGCCCTCATCCTGCCGCCACGGAGACTGGCATCCGGAGGGGTGGGGATTTGCCCAAGGACACAGAGGAGAGTCGGGCTGGACGGCACAGTCCCAGTCCAGCCTGGGTGCTCCCTGCTGCATGCTGGAAGCCGGCCTCAAAACGCACCCCAGGCAAGGCCAGGCCCCTGGGAAAGGTGAGCGTGGATTCAGCGGCCATCCTTACACCGCATACTCACACCAGGATTGAAGGGGACAGGGACAGGGAACACTGGACGCGTCCTCAGAACGTACCATTGCGGCAAGACCTACCCCCCCAGATAAAAGCCTTTGACGCCGGCCGGGGCTGTGTCTCCCATTTCCTGTGAGGCCCCTCAGGGCATAGGGGGTACTGGGTGCAGTGTTGTCACTATAATAACTGCTCCTGCTTCAGGTGGGCCAGGAGCAGCGCTGAGCAGCGTTCCACCATCACCTGAGATGGGCGAATTATCCCCAAGTTACCCAGGAGTACACGCAGGCCCAGAGAAGGGGAGTAGGTTTCCCACGGTGGCCCAGCTGGTGAGGGCAGAACTGGGGTTCAGACCCCAACCCAGACAACACTCCCACAAGGCGGAAGCAAGTGAAGAGAACAAGCCGGCGGGCACGAGCCCTGGATTCAAGTCCAGACGCTTGAAAACTGGGGAGAAGCCTGCCCTCTCCCTGACCCTCGAGTCCTCCGGCCTCAGTGGGAAGCAGGAGCCCCACCCCTGCCACCGCTAGCTCTGCCTTCCCACTTCTCATCCCCTTTGGGCTGGACAGCAGGAGACCCTTTAAAAGACTTGGTAATCCATCCCAAAATATGCAGGGCTGTTGCTGGGGCAACCTGGCTGCCACACAGTCTGGATTTAAATATTTAATGGCTTCATGGGTATTAAGGGGCCCTGGGAACTGGGCGGGAAAGGGCACAGGTCTGAGCTGGGCTAAGAGGAAGGGGGGAGGGGGCCCTGGCAGCTCCTGCCAGAGCAGCCCCGCCCCCCACCACTGCAACAACCCCGTAGAGAAGGGTGCCTACGGCTCCAGGCTTCTGCGGCTGTACTTAGTGTCTGCCAGGATAAAACAGGAACCCGGGCAGTGGGTGAGACACAGAACTCCACTGCGGGGGTGATGGGAGGGGAGGGGGCCGGGGGGATCCCTCTGCTGCAGGTGGGCTTTTTTTCTTAAGTGCCTACCGTGCAGCGGACACTGTGCTAAAGTCTCACATTCTCTCCGTTTAGCCTCACTGTGATCCTATGGGGCAGGGATATTATTATTCCCAATTTATAGTTGAGAACCAGGACCAGAGAGGTGAACTGACTCGCCCAAGGCCACACAGCTGCTGCGTGGCAAACTTGAACCCAAGGCGGGGTGGCTCCACAGCCAGTGCTCTTTCAGCGACACCTACCAGGAGGCAGGCCGGAAACACTGCTGAGAGCTAATACCCGTAAGAGCGGGCATATATGAAGCCCTTTATACAGGCCAGGCACTGTGCTAAGGGCTTTACGGGCTCTCATTCACTTAACCTTTACAATGACCCTGTGAGGGAGGCACTGTTGCCCCCATTTTACAGGTGTGGAAACTGAGGCCTCGAGAGCAGAGGTCAGACACCAAAATCACAGGGAAGCAGGGAAGCCTGTATTCCGGCCTCAGTGGAACACTCTAGAGCTGGTGTTCTTAATCTAGCTCTTAGTCCAAATTTACAACGTTGTATAACAAAACAACAACAAATAAATAGAAATCAGATTCGAAACCCTTTTTCACCCTGGTGTTTTGTCCACATCCTCCCGAGACGGATAGGACGGCAAGAGGAAATTCGTCCAACTACTTAGTAATAAAGATGAGTCACCTTGAGGTTTTCTGGCTTCAGCAACTTGCTCTACACATAAGACATGGGCACATAGGCAACGACATAGACACAGCCTTGCAGACACACAGACACGCATAGACAAAAGTACAACACACAGACACATACAGACACACAGACACATACACACATAGGTACTGACACTTACACAGGTACGTGCGCTCGCACACACACACACACACACACAGATGTGGCCTCTGGTCACTTTCTGCCTGATTGAACTAACTGGCTATAGTGTCAGGAAAGACAGAAAAGACATCCAAAGTCATCTGGCTAACGCCTCTGCCAACCTCGAGACTATTACAGACAGCCTAATGGGTCTGACCTTATTCTTAAAGACCGTAAGGAAGGAGGACAAACCCCACAACTGCATTCTGATGTCTCCTTAAGTAGGGAAGTTCTTCTTGGCATCTAACCAAATTCCCTCCTGCTTTACATTAATCACAATGCAACCCTTCCCATCGATACTCTGCTTTACAGCTCCCAAAGCCCTCCTGCTTTTAAGCTCTTGATTGACCCTCACAGTCATACAGAGCAGAGATGATGCTACTATTTTATGGGGAATGGGGCCCAGAGAAGTTCAGGAGCTTGCCTGAGATGACAGAGCTCCTGTTGGACGCTGCTGATTTCACGGCACCTTGAACTACACCAGATGCTGTCAATGTCCCATGGATTTCACTTTGTCTTCTCCTCTCTGCAATGAGCTTCCTTGGATCTCAGCCTATCAGTGTTCAGTGAGGGGACCGCACTGACCCTGGCTCGCCTCCCTCCTGCCTGAGTGATGCCCAGGTGCAGTGCCAGGGGTGGGGGCCTCTCAAAACTGGGTGATCCCGGAAGCTCCCCCACACAGAGGTAACCAGCATCCTCCCTCCCCTGACAGGAGTCTTCCTGTGCTGAGAGCAGACTGGTGAGGCTGCCCGCTCCTTCTCAGAGCATCCTCCACCCCAGGGCAGGCTCCCTCAACTCCCCAGGGCCCAGGAGCTGTCACCGGAGCAGAAGCCAAGCCCCACCCCAAAGGGTGCACTGCCCTGCTTACATTTGCTTGGTAGTCAATATTAGAGACACGGGTCTTCCCCAGGCAACTGCAGTTGATTCTAGTCCCCCGGCCCGAATTAGGGAGGCCACGACCCCCTCCCGTAAGAGGGATGACGACAGGTATCTGGAGCTCAAGTTATGGAGGAGAAACAATGGAAAAGCAGAGACCGTGACAGAGAGTCCTGCCTGGCTTGAGAAGATCCTGAGAGGAAATGAATCAAAGGCAAGATCCGGGGCCAGGGCCTGGGGAGACGAACAGGCAGGAGTCAGAGAGACCCATTTCCTTTCCTCCCCATAAAAAAATCATCCCAGCTGCTCCTAGGAGCCTTAAAGAAAGATGTGGGCAGGGGTGGAGGTAGGGAAAGGGCTGGGCTTAGACAGGAACGGGGCTCAGACAAAGGGAGGGCTTCACCCTTTCACAGAAGCCACCAAACAGCAACGATTTCCAGGCCAGGAAGGATGCGGGCAGTCCCACCAGGAAGCTGCACGGATGAGCAAGTATTCGGATCTTACAGAGCTGCAGGAGAGGATTTCTATTTCCTTTTGACAAAATAATATAATAATAAAAAATAAATAAAACTTCTCCAGGTCTTGGTTTCTCCATCTGTAGAGGGGGACAGAAATCCCCACCTTGTTCATCTAATGGGCCGGTGGGGTCTGGGCTGCAGGCTTGTCCCCTCTGAGGCTCCAGCGGATGACAGGTGACCCATGCAGAGCACATTACAAGCAAGGATGTGCCCTTGGATCAGGCTGCTGTGCCTGGAAGGCCCCTCCTCCTCTCTGCTGAGGCCCAATAGCAATTAGAAAGGGCAGGGAGCCTGGTGCGCAGTGTGGGAGCATCTGAGGCGGCCGTGGCTTCTGCATCGCTGCAGAGGTGATGGTGGTGATGAGAAAGCTTGACACTTACAGAGTGCTCACCACGTGTCAGGCCCAGTTCTAAATGCTCCATATTATTAACCTCGAATTCACAATAATGTGTGAAGTGGTACCATTATTATGCTCATTTTACAGACAAGGAAACCGAGGCACAGAGAGGTAAATTAACTTGCCCCGCGTCACACAGCTATCAGGCCAGCATGTGAACTACCCAGGCAGGTAGTTCCAGCATCTGGGCCTGGAGGGTGTCCAAGGTGTCCCGAAGTGTGTGGGGCAAACCATGGAGCTCTCCAGAGTCAGGAAACCCGCTAGAAAAGTGTTGCCGTGGGAACTGGGTGGCTCAGGGTCGAGAACTTGCTCTGCCACGAACCAACCACGTGACATCGAGCAAGTTACTTACGCCACCCCCACCCAGGGCTTTTCGGCCAGAGGCATCAGAAGGGCCGGGTGGAACCATCTGCCCCCCTCGCTACCCCTGTGGCCTTGGCCCCTCTGAGCGTCAAAGAACCTGCGGTCTTGCCAGGTCCTGTGAACGTTGATGGGACTGTGCTGCTTGAGCCGTGGAAAGCTCTACCGGTGGGAGTTTTCACGGCTCATTTAGAAGCCGTGCCTCTTGCTCGCCCACCCTAGGCCCTGAGCCACAGTTCTGCGGCTCCCAGCGCCAGGGCTGGGCAAACACCTGGGTGTCACTGGCTCCACTTCAGGTGGACAGGATTCACTCACTGTCCTTTCAGAAGTGGACATGGTGGCCTGAATAGCTGATGAGCAGACCTCATCATTTAAAAACATAAAACAGCCCTATCCGTAGCCCCCAGAGCTAAGAAATATCAGCAAAACAAAGGGGTCAGGGCTTAAGGGGGCCCTGATGGGACAAGGACTCTGGGGGCGGAGGGCAGGTGGTCTCGCCCCTTGTGAACGTGCGTCTCTGGGTGCGTGGGGTGTGTCTGAGCGTGGCGGTGAGGGAGGCCACGCAGCCAGTCACAGCTGCTTCAGCTGCCCTGCAGAGCACACCGCACAATGGTGCTGGTTGCCTGTGTGTCCCCTATTTTCTCGGGGAGGGGGTGCTCAGAAGAGGGCTAAGGGAGGGGGCTCCAGGCCAGGCTCCAGTCGGGCAAATTGGGACTTTTTCTGCAGCCCCAGAGGATATAAGGATAAAAGGTCCAGGGATCTGGATTCCGCTTTGGACTTCACGACCCGCAGCGAGCTCCGTGGCTGCACCAAGCCCCCGTCTCTGTCTCAGGTCCTGCGTGCCAGGCTTCCCTCTGCCTCCGCGTCTCCGAGTCTCAACTCTCTGCTTCTGTCTGCGCTCTCTCCCCTCTCTGAATGCACGTACATGTGCGCGCGCACACACACACACACGTACACACACACACGCACACACACACAGACACACACATACGTACACACATGCACACTGTGACCACTTCCTGCAGGGGTGGAAGGCTACCTGCTTATGGCGGCTGGAACACTTTTCTCTCAAAGCCCACCTCATCAGGGGCCTGGACGTAAATCCCGTGGCCCTGCCCTGGGAGTGTGACCCTCAGCGGGCGGTGGCCACATTTAATTTAGAGGCTCTGCACGTGTGAGCCAGTGTACAAAGCCTGCTTGCCCAAGGCAGCCTCAGGACTGCCGGGGCCCTGCTGGGAGCAGGGGGGTTTGGGGGAGCCTCCTTGCTGAGAAAAGGAAGAACGTGGCAGGTGTTTCATTTCCCCCTGGCTGCCCAATAATTAAGAAAGAGGAAGACAGCCAGTTCAAGGGGCAAGGTTGGGGTTTCCCAGGGACCCTGTGGGGGTGGGGAGGGGGTGGGTATACAGAGCAGGCTTTAGGGCGAGGCCATCCTGGGCTCCAGTCTGAGCCTATCCCTGGGTGCTCATGTGACCTTGAGCAAGCACTTCTGAGCTCCTCGAAGGTGACTCAAGAGCCACCAGGGCCCTGACCACTTGTGCAGACCTAGGTCACGTCCAGGCAGACCTAGGTGGCCAGGATATACGGGGAGCTGAGGAGAGTGTTGGCAAGATGGTTCTGAATTTTGCCTCAGGCCATCACTCCACCAATCATCTCTTCCCGGGTGTAATTCTGAACAGTAAATATTATTGGCAAAGAGATCCTGTGGGAAACGGATCTTCTGTAGAGGACTCATATTGGAGGTTCCAAGGTCAATGTTCCAGTAGGAGATAAGCCCAAAGGAAAACCATTACCTGAGTGAAGCAACAGAGGTGGGGATAAACCACCTCCTAGCTCCGCCCCGGGGCAACCAGTGCCTCCCCATCAAGTGGGTTGAATGAAATACGGGATACGCTTCGAACAGGGCCTGGGGTACAGGGGGCCTCTGCGAAGGTCCACACCATTGCTGGGCCCTGGCTGGAGAAGACTTTCACATGTATCCCGCTGAAGTTTTCTGACAACTCTGCAAGTATAATGTCCTCAGTTCATGGATGAGGAAACTCCGATGAAGACCCTGAAGGATTAGAGAGCAGTGGGAGGCAGGATTAGGGTGTGAGTTCTAAAGCCCAGGCCTGTGCGCTTCTCTCTGCTACTTTTCAGTTACCTCACACCCTTTTAAGGTCACGTTTCCCTCCAAAATATGGACTGAGGGATCCTTTACCCCAACTCCATCAGTGATGCTCAAAGAAATCCTTTCTTCTCAGGATGTCTTGACCCTGTCATGAGGTTACATCTGCCCAGCTGCTCCCAGGAGGGATTGGCCCTCCCGGGCAGTGGGAGAGGTCCAGAGGGTGGCAGGGGTCTGAGAAGCCAGGGCCTGGGAAGGAGGGCCCTCGCCCTCAGCTGTGGAACCAGTTCACCAGGAGAGAATGAGTAATAAGGACGTGTTGGATGCCTACAGAGCTGCACGGGCCAGACACGGTTCTCATCGGCTCCCGCAGCCCTATGTGGTCGATGCTGTTATTACCCCCATTTTTCAGCTGTGAAAACTGAGGCTCAGAGAGGTTAAGTCACTTGCTCAAGGCCACACAGCTAGAAAGCAGCAGGGCTGACTCCAGAGTCTGAGCTTGTGACCACGGCCTGACACTACCCCCCTCCCATCTGTGGTAGCAGGAGCCCCAGGCCAGTTGCAGAAGGACTGACAGCCAGAGCCTCCAGCCTGCAGGCCTGTCCCTCTAGGGCCACCAGGTGAATGCGGAGCCTGCAGTCTGCTGCCCCCACCCCGAGTGGAGTGGTGTCCTGGTGGATGGGTTCTGGGGGAGGACTCCATCATTTTCCCATCTTAGAGAATGTCTAGGCTTGAGGGGACCCTGAGGTCCTAGAGTCCATCCTTTTCACGTTTCAGAGGATGGCTCCGAGGACCTGCCCCCAGTCACACAGCACATTCTAAAGGGCTTCAGCGTCATGGGCTTCAGATTGTTTCACCCTGTGCAGTTCACTTCTCAGGTGGCCTGTGGTCAGTGGCTGAGTCTCGGAGGGGACACTCGGGCTGGGTCCCCACTCCCAAAAGGCCCCAGGGAGTGAGTACTTCCCGTGTTCTGTGTGCTTCAGTGCCCTCTCATTTAATCCTCACATCAATATTAGTATCCCTGTTTACAGATGAGGAGGTGGGGTCCTGGGGAGGGGACACGCCTTCCTCAGGGTCACACAGCTTGGAGGAAGAGGAGCCTTGAGGTCACTGGCAGGGAGTAAGGGTCTCTGCGTATCCACAAGCACAGCACAGGACGGCTCCCAGCTCTGCCCATGGGACCTGGAGCCTGAGGCTGCCTGGCTGTCCACTCCTTGGCCTTCACACGACACATCTCAGAGTTCATTGGAGGAAGGGGACAAGGCTTATGAAGCTGCATTGCAGTGGCCACCCTGGAGGCTCTTCTGGCACAGATACCGTCGGGCGCCTTGGATTGGCCTTTTGATTGCACAGCTTGTCAGAGATGGAGCCTCAGAGGCCCGGGACCAGGACAGGTCTTGTCCGGTCAGAGGAGGAGTCTGAGAGCTAAGACAGGAGTCATCCCTCACCAACAGCAGAGGGGCTGCCGCTCATCCCTGCCCAGGGACAACCTGTCTCCCAGTTTCCAGAGGACCATGGGACACCGTTATCCTTCCCTCTGCCATTTCTGGCATCCAGGTACCAACTATGGGGGACCAGAAACAACCAGCTCTGATTGAAGGCATCCTTCAGCCCCTGGTCATTTCCTTACCCCGTCACATCCTCACAACAGCTTATGAGGCCCCCCACACCTTGCTGAGCTCATCTCCGACCACGCACCCCTCCCTCACCCTGCTCCAGCCAGCTCTAGCCACACTGGTCTCTTCCACGTGGTAAGCACATGCCTGCCTCAGGGCCTTTGCACCTGCTGGTCCTTCTGCCTGGGACTCTCTTTCCCTCTGATATCCCACACGGCGTATTCCCTCACTTCACTGAGGTCTCCAATCAAATGCCTCAGGGGTATCTTCCCTGACCACCCCCAACATCCTAAAATAGTCTCTTCCCCCAGTCACCGTCTATCCCCTTGTTATCGACACTTATCTCCAGCAAAGTGCTCTTCTGGTTATTTTTCTTCTGCCCCCTTCCCTTGAATGCAGGAAGGCAGCAGCTTTGTCTGTCTGGTTCATTGCTGAATCCCAGCATCTGGTAGAGTACCTGCCATAGCGTGAGTGCTCAACGGATGTTTGGGGAAGGAAGGAAAGAAAGAAGAGAGGGAGGGAGGAATCAATCTCTGTACGGGCCTCTTTCACGCATTTCTGATTTAACTCTTGCTAAAACGCTATCGGAAGATGTAGGACCAGCTACATCATTTGTGGGGCCCAGTAAAAATGAGGGGTCTCATTCAAAAGCTATTAAGACTTTCCAGATGGCAAGAGCACAGCATCAAATCAAGTGCGAGGCTCTGTGCCACTGCCCAGGTGGCACACGTGTGAAGCTGCCCCTGGGCAGGTGTCACCCGCACGTCCATCGTGCCGCTCAGGGCTGGGAGGATCAGAGAGCACCGTGCTACGGCTCAGGGCCTCACGCACTCTCCCTCCTCGGTTCCTGCAGTGGCTATGGAAGGAACCCTGTTATCCGCGCACATCTGGAAACCCAGAGACCCAGCCCAGAGAAGAAAGTGGGAGAGCAAAATTGCCTGAAACATCTCCTAGTTCACCTCACATATTCATGCCATGTATATTATACGTATTTTTTTTTCATTGCAACGCACACCCACAGTTGTTTTAACATAGAAATAAAGTATTATCTTCCAAATCTTTGGGTGTATTGATGCTCCACTAGGACACACAGGGCTGATCCTGAGATTCTGTGTACCCCCCGGCTCGGGGAGGAGTACCTCTGGCCCGGTGGGTACCCACATCGCAGCTGAAAAAACACCAGCCTAGGTAGAAGATCCTAGCACAGGCTCAACAGCCAACACTGCACAATAAACGTTAGTTTCAGCCCCTCGCTCATTGCCTCCCTCCCGCTTGGTCCAAAGGAAACCTCTTCCAGGATAGCCCCAGACCCAGATGGCAGGGAGCCTTCCACAGATCTCATTATTCCCACAGAGATGGGGGCGGTGGGAGGGAGCCGCCCTCCTGAGGAAATGTGCCTCGGCCTGTTAACAGCGAGAGGAGAACGGCATGACCCTGTTCAGCCAGCCAGGGTTACTCGCCATGCTAATGGGAACACGTAACGGTTTGCACGTAACGGTTTGCTAATACAATCTAATTGGGGAAGGCCGGCGCACGGGGCTCTCTGGGGTGGGGGTTCGGCCTGGGGGAGGGGGCTTCAATGGTACTGCCAAGGAGGGCTGGGAGTGTGGCTGAAATGCTCTTTGGTTGTTGGTGCCGGCTTTGCAAAATGCCTTCATCCAGCATCCAAAGACTTGCAGTGTTGTGCTGGTGTATGTGTGCGTGTGTATATGTGCGTGTCTGTGTGTGCGATGGTCGGCGGGCATGTACACCGTGTGTACGTTCCTGATGCCGGGGATAGGACTAAGAGGTGAGGGGAGAGGAGAGAAGGCAGCTGAATCACACCTGAAGGCAGACGCAGTGCTCTAATTTCGAGCACGCAAACAAAGACATCTATTTTCCCACGACTAGCTCACCAGCCCCTATTAACACTAATTAGGAGGACTGGGAATTCCTCACAACTTCATAATTACTGCTAACAGACCTCACAGGGGCCATGGAGGACATGGAACACCCCGTCCCATTTTCATAGCCAAGGTGACGATGGTTCAGGTGGTCACTGTGTCCCCCTGCCCCAGTCACAAGGCCCCCCAGGGACCCCAGGGGCCCAGGCCGCCCAGGACGATGGTCTCACGGAGGTGGGGGGCCAGGGCTCCATGATGGGCTGTTTTCACTGCATCAAGCAGGTGAGGAGGGCCTGGGTGAGGCCTCTGGGGAAAACGTGCTGCTGCTGGGGGCGGGGAGAAATGAGGCAGGCGTCCAGGGAAGACCTGGAGCTTCTCAGGAAGAGACCTCAAGCCTGGCCTTGGACCCGGAGATGGAGGCGTGAACAGACCGCCTTGCATGGATGCTGACCCACGGGTGCCCGCTCAGGCCACCCGTCCTGGGCGCCCACCCTGCCCCGGCCCGCCCCCCTCTCAGCCCCTGCCCATTAGGATGAACCAGACTTTAAAGGGGGCGCCGAAGAGTTGGAAGATCACGGCGGTGACTTCACCGTGTCATCAGGCCCCTCCCCAGCCGCCAGGCGGCTTAGCAAACCGCGGTTACGCCATCACGGGGACCCCTCCGCGGCTGGGCGGCCGGACGGCCGCTTTTGCCGGCTGACAGGCGCAGGGGCTGCCCAGAAGCTGCGGCGCCGGCCCTCCCCACAGCCTCGTTCACGCTCACAAGGGCCCTCCCCTGGCCTCCCCTCCTCAGCCCTGGGGGTCCCGCTGCGGGCGCCGCGCGGCGAGGGGCCGTGGGGAGCAGGCGCCGGCGGCGTCCCGCGTCCCCACGTGTCTGCCTGTGTGTCTGTCCGCACCAGCGTGATCTTCGCAGCCGCCACCCCTAGGAAACGCTGTCCGTCCATTTGTCGGTCCAGGGTTTGGGGCCTGGCTCCACTTGCAGAAGACAGTTCTTTGTTCTTTCCCTGTCTGCCTAGAATCTGAGATTCTCCACATACTAGGGAGCTTAAAGGCCCCTTTCTTACTCATATTAAAAAGGGCTGAAAATGGTATCAAATACCAACTGCCTATTGGTTTTTCTCCTTTCATTCTTTATATGGACTTTTTTTCTTACTAGGAACATGTATGATTCATATAATTAAAACAGATCATTGGGAAAGGGCCGTTTGAACCCCACACCCTGAAGCTGCTGGGATTCTGTGAGTATTGCAACCTGGGTCTGGAATACCTTTTCTTTTCTTGTCTGCCTGGAGAACTTCTCCTCACCCTTCAATGCCCCACTTGATATCTCCTCAGCCGTGAAGCCCTCCCTGATTTCTCCAGCATAGGCAGTGGTCCCTTCTGTTTATTTCTTTTCTAAAAAAATTTTATTGAAGTACAGTTAATTTACAACATTGTGTTAATTTCTGTCGTACAGCAAAGCGACTCAGTTATACATATGTATCTTCTTTTTCATATTCTTTTCCATGATGGTTTATCACAGGAGATGGAATATAGTTCCCCGTGCTGTGCAGTAGAACCTTGTTTATCCACCCTATATACATATATTAGTGTGCATCTGCTAACCTTCTGTTTATTTCTGAGAACCTCATTTTGGAGATGAGAGGGTGAGGCCCAGAGAGGGGCAGGGGCCTCCCCAGGCCACACAGCTAGGTCACAGGTGATGAAGGCCAGACTGGAACCAGAAGGACTCCCTTTACAGCATGGTTGGGGGTGAGGAGGGGGAGGTTGGCCCTGACCCGACTTGAGTCTCAGTTCTCCCTTCCCTCCTGGAGCCAGAGCCTGCCCTGTCGGAGAGATGGCCTTGACCTCTGTCTTTGTTCTCCTCGGGAATGAGGCAGGGTGCTCTTCTCCCGGCCTCCAGGGCCACAAATCAGTGAGGACCGGGAGGAGGAGCAGAGAATGGTCTGCTTGTTGTTCCACAAAGGGGACGGCGGGCAGGAAGCACGGGGGCCTTTCCTCCTGCTGCCGAGGCTGTGTCTGGACGGCCACCCCTACCAGGGCCTCCCTGCCCAGCCCCTCCGGCCCTGGGCCCCTCCCTGTGGTTGGTTGGAGGCCCGGCTCACACAGGGCCATGTTTTGTCGCCTTGAGTTCGAATATCAGCTTTGCCAGTGAAAAAGGCTGTGGTTTCCCCTCTCTGAGGCTTATTTTACCAGAAATACTAACATTTCCTAAAACAAACTCATTTATTCAGCACTGCTGGGAACAGGGGCCTGGTTAGGTATTTTATACACACCCTGGCGCACCATGACCACACTTTAAGGCAGCGATTATCACTCCCATTTTACAGGTGAAACATTGAGGCTCACAGGAAATGAAGCCCCTTGGTCAAAGTCAAGAGCTAGAAAGTGACTGAGCTGGGACCTGAGTCTAGATCCGTTTAGAGCTCAGTAAGCCCGACTCCCAAGGTGGTCATACGGATTGGAGGAGAGAATCGCACAGGCCCACTGCTCTGCAGATAATAACACACGAAACGTTACAGCTTCTTCTCATTTTCCTTTCATAATGAGAGCAAGCCCTGCAGGCAGCTGGCTGTGGAACCAGCTCGGCTGACGGTGGGTAGAGAGGCGAGACTTCTGGGGACCTGGCAGGAGATGGCAGACCCCCTGGTGACCCCGACGCCCAGAAGCCCCAGGGCCCAGACTCGCTCCTAGACAGAGTGTTGTTTGAGAGTAAATACTATTTCACCCTCCAGCTTGATCCAGACTAAGCTGATCTTTCCCACGGAAAAGCCCACAGCCCAGAGAACAAGCCCTTCGCTGCTTTCCTAACTGCAGGCTTGGAGCCCTGCTTGGGGACACTGCTTCTCTGGAAAAGCCCGATAAGTGGTCTGGTATTTGGCAGTGGCATCGGAGAGGCTGGCTGGCTTTCCAGGCCCACGCTGGGCTGGGGGGCCCCATGGGGGAGAATGTAGGCTGGGGCACAGGGGCTGGTTCCTGGGGTCCCCTTTCCGCACGGGGCCTGTGACCCCAGCCCCAGGGCAGATCCAGCTGCAGCGGGCGTGGGGAAGGGAATCCTGCCCTCCTGTTTGAGGCCGAGTCCCACTTGGCTGGAAGAGCAAAAGGGGTCAGTGGCTGCCAGAGCCCTCCTTTCTCTCCCCGTTAGGATGTCTGTTTCCCTCCTGCCAAGAGGAAGACCTTTGAAGTGCGGGCAGAACTGGTTCTTGTTCAGACCGGAGGCTCTGACATCCTCCACCAGCAGTTTCTCTAAAAAAGGGCCACTAGAGGGGAAAGGTCCAGTCTGTTGAGGGTTGGGATCCTCAGATGGTTCCAGGAGCCAGCCTGGGTTCAACCAGCCAGGCCAGCCCTAGACTGGAAGGACAAACAATGTACCCACCCAGGCGCCAAGTGTTCAACTAGTTCTCCAGTTGGTTCCCATCTCATCATTTTTCTCTTCCTCCCCTGGCTGTTTCTAGAAGGATACCTGGGAAGATAGGTGATTAGTGTCCAGGCTTTGCAATCAAGACATATGCTGGGCAGCATCTCAGCTGCCTTCTCTGCGCCTCAGTTTGCTTGTCTGTAAAATGGAATCAGTACTACTATCTCATAGTATTGTAGGAGGACTACATGAGGTCATGGGTATACAGCTCTCAGCCCAGCGCCTGACAAAGGCAGCTCTCATGTTGGCTCTGCCCGGGGTAAAGAAAAAAGGAAGTTTTGCTCAAAGGCAAAGGCACAAAGACTGTTGACTTTCCCGAGGCCAGGTGGGCCCCTCCGCTAGAGAATCGCCCTTTTCCCACACCCAGGGTACCTGGCTGCAGTCTCTGTTTGGAGGTGGAGGAGCTGGGGGTAGAATTAGCACTGGTGGAGAAACTATCGTGTGTCCTACACTGTGCTAGGTCCATCCCCTTTCTACAGATGAGGAAACTGAGGGCCCGTGGTATGAAGGAGTTTGCCCAGGATTGCATAGCACCCGTGGTGAAGCAGAAGCATGTCCTCATGCTTTCATACAGGGCTCTCCCCCATCCCACTTGGCTCCTTTACACCTCACCCCCTGCGGAACACGCGGGAGTGTCATCCCTATTCCACAGGCACGGGGCCAAAGCCCAGGCAAGTCTCCCAGCTGGCCTGGGGCAGTGAGTGGGGCTGGGATGAGCCCCGGGATGCCGGTCTGGGAAGGCTCAGCTCAGAGGAGCCTGCTGAGGGGCCAACGCGTATCTGTAAGTGGAGCTGTGCCCACCCCACGGGCAGCCGCAATCTCCGGGCCCTGTACCATGCACCTGCTCGGAGGGGTCTGAGGAGTGGTGCCTCCGTATCCAGGCAACAGGTGCATCCTCGGTCCTCTCCAAGTCACAGGCCTGCAAGTCAGGACAGCGCTCCCCGCACACCTTCCCGAGGTGGCTAATTTTCAGCTTTCCGGAAGGAAATAAACCATAAGGAATCCAGACTGCTTGGCTCTCCCAGGCTTCTGGAGGCAGAGGGCTTTCAGCCACACCTCCTTAGACATGCTGCCTGCTTAAGCCTTGCAAATGCACCTCCAGGTTCAGACCCTTCCATGCTGTTTTCTTTTCCCCAAAGGGCTTGCCTACTATGAGTGTGAGTATTCTTTGTTCTGCAGCCATAGAGAATAGGGTACAGGATGCTGGAGATGCCATGCAACCCCCAGGATTGTCACAGAACCCTACAACATGTCTGGTACCCTCAGAAGCTGCCACAGTGCTCCTGGAAGTTTCCAGATCCCTGGGCTGTCACTGCGCACAAGACCACACAGCTTCCTTGCATGCCAGAAAAAATTCTGAGCCACCACATAATTCCCCGACAGCATGGAACCCCCAGGTTGCCATGATGGGGTGGGCAGCTCCAAGAAGTCTAGGCCGTGTAGAAACCCTGCGGTGTCAGAGACCCTGGGCCACCAGAGAACCCCCGTGCTGTCACAGCACCGCTGGAATATCTTAGAATGGAAATTATCCTCTTATGAAGCCTCCGACAGCCCCTGCCTGCACACTCCCACTCCCAGCTCCTTATTCAGGCTCTTTTCCGAACTTCTTCCTCATCGCAGCTTAAATGTTTCTTTCTCCAGGAAGCCCTCTCTGGTGTCTCCCTGGCCCTTGAGAGATGCCACAGCACAGATGTCATGTCATGAGTTCCATCACAGCTCCCTGCGTTCGCCCCATTAGAGCACTCAACACACAGTACTGCCATTACCTGGCCATGGGTCTGTCTCCTGCACCAGCCTGTGAACTCCTGGAGGGCAGGGGCTGAGTTCCCAGCATGGCAGGTGACCCTTAATGAATATGACTTGAATAAATAACTGTGTGCTATTAAATTATTAGGGACTTGCCTATTAATGTACTTGACTTGACCTGGGACAAGTCACTTCACCTCTCTGTGCCTCCATTTCTTCATCTGCACAATTGGGATGCTGAGAATATCTATCTTATAAGGCTGGTGTGAGGCTTAAATCAGCTATGTAAAGCTCTTAGATGTAGCCTGGTTTGATAAGCATTATAGAAATAGATGCTGTTTTTTTTTTTTTCCTTTTTTTTATGGTAAGAACATTTAAAATCTACTCTCTTAGCAACTTTCAAGTATACAGTACAGTATGGTTAATTATAGTTACCACGCTGTACATTCATCTGCTAAATTCATTAATTTTACAGCTGGAAGTTTGTATCTTTGACCAACATCTCCTCATTTCCCCAAGCCGCCAGCACCGATCTCATCTCTAGTTCCATGAGTTCAGCTCCACTAGATTCGCCGTATAACTGAGATCATACACTATTTGTCTTTCTGTCTGACTTATTTCACTTAGCATAATGCTTTCGGTTCACCCATGTTGTTGCAACGGTGAGATCGCCTTCTTTTTTATGGTTGAATGTAAATATCTGCTATGATTAAATGTGTGTACTCATTAGGTTTTCAGAGTCTAGACTTGCATCAGGATGGACAGGGTTTCTTTCACCCCCTAATTTAATGCTACATGTAGCCAACAGTAGCATCCACTAGTACAACTCTTACCACATGCCAGGCACTGCGCTTGACACTTTACACACACGTACTCAATTAATCTCACAGCAACCCTCGGAATTTGGTGCTTGCTGTGGACTGGACTGTGTCGCCACAAATTCATATGAAGTCCTGACTCCCCCAGTGTGACTCTATCTGGAGATATGGCCTTTAGGGAGGTGATTAAGATTCAATGAGGTCATGAGCGTGGGGCCCGCATCCAATAGAATTGGTGTCTCTATAAGAGGAGGAAGAGACCCCAGACATTTCTCTCTCTCTCTCTCTTTCCACACACACACAGAGCAAAGGCCACGTGAGGACACAGTGAGCAGGGGGGTGCCGGCAAGCCAGGAAGGGAGGCCTCGCCAGAAATCAAATTCACTGGCACCTTGATCTTGGACTTCTTGACTCTAGAACCGTGAGAAAATGTGTCCGCTGTTTAAGCCCCCAGCCTGTGCTATTTTGTTATGGCAGCTCTAGCTGACTAATATGCTGTAATATTATTCTTAATCGCATTTGACATGTGAACAATGAGGCATGGTGAACTTAAGGCCCTTGTCCCAAGGTCACACCTGGTGAGTGGCAGAGCTGGGATGTGAACCGGGCATTGGCTACAGAGTCCAGACTCAAGCACTATCTGAACCTGCCTCCAAGTTCAAGGGCATGGGCTGGGCATCCCAGAGGTAGGTAGGTGGGCCTGAGCGGCGTGGGCAGTCTACCTCAAGGAGAATGGATGGAGGGACGGGGCACATCTCAGTCAAGACTTTTAGGCTGCTTCCAAGGCCTGCCTGCTATGCTCAGCAGCCTGAAAGCTGGTGGTGGGAAGACAGACTGACCACGTCCTATGTGGTTGCAGGTTGACTGTGGCTACAGGGAGGCCATGTTCAGCCTGGCCTAGAGCTCCACAGGGGAAAAGTTTCCCAGGTCAGGTGGTAAGCTTCCTTTCCTTGAAGGTATTCAAGCACTGCTGTTGGACCACCACTTACCGGTAATGTCTGAGAAAGAATGAATAGCAAGAGTAGATATTTTCAACAGTTCTCTCCAGCCTCAAGCAGCTGTGAAAGATGAGAAGGGCCGGCAGCTGAAAGAGTCCCTGGAAAAAACAGTTAAAACAGTTCCTGGTCTTCCTGACCAGCTCCGTCTGTTAATTCCTGCTCATTTTTCAAGTCCCAATTCAGACATCACCTCTTCCAAGAAGTCTTCCTTAACTCTCTCTCCCTCCCACCTCCACAGGTCCAGGTTGGTGGTCTGTGTGGGTCTTACTGGCAAAACTAGAAACAATGGGTGGCAGTTACAGGGAGACAGAGTTCACCCTGATACAAAGATAAGTATCCCCCATCTCTCTGAAGTCAGAGGGGCCCAGGGTTTAAATCCTGGTTTCCCCTTCCTACCTCTGGGTGAGTGCCTCAACCGATTGAGCTGCAGTTTCCTCAGCTGTAAAATGATTTCATCTCAGAGGATGGAACCGAAGATCAAAAGATATCAACAAGCCTGGCACTTGGCATGTGATCAGGATATGCCTTTCCTTCAGTCTCTGGGTTGGGGGTGGGTAGTGAGCTGCCTGACACTGGGTGTATTCAAGCAGATGTCAGAGAGTCTTAGTGTGGGACCGGGTACAGAAGATTTCTTTCTTGCACCGAAGTGAAGACTGCACTCAAGGTCCTTATGAGTTCTTCCAACTCTAAGAAAAGCACACTTACGACTTGGCCTCGACGGGCTATGGGAAGATGGGCACATCACTGAGTGGACATGGTCTCCACCCGCCTCCACCAGGCTATAAAGAACAGGAGTCCACACACGGTGCATGCTTCTCTTTATACAAAATGTCCAGAAAAGGCAAAATTTATAGAGACAGAGAGTAGATGGGTTGTTGCCTGGGGCAGGGGGTAGGAACAGGAGTGGAGAGCAAATAGGAAGCAGGCTTCTTTTGGGGGCAATGGAAATAGTCTAAAATTAGACTGTAGTGACGGCTGCACAACTTCGTAAGTTAACTACAAATCACTGAATCATACCCTTCAAGTAAGAGAATTCTATGGTGCATAAATTTTGCCTCTATAAAGCTGCTAGAAACACAAACACAACAGTCGCCAATAAAAGAGGATTCCAGAGGAACAAATGGCGTGGTGAGGGTGATGCCCACGCCCTGTGGGAAGCATGGCAGTAGCAGGTTGAGGTCAGAGGTCATGAGGCCTGCGGTCACCTCCAGCCCCCTCCACCTGTGGCTTCACACTGGCACCTCCTTGTTATCTTTTGCTCTGTAAGATGCGAGGAAGTGGAACAGCCCCACCCGGCAACCTTATTAAAAGCCTGCCGTGAACCCCGGGCCATGGGAGGAGGTGGGATTCTGCAGAAGGGTGAGGAGCCGAGGGAGGGGGTGGCACGAGGGAGAAGGCCTGCAGGAGACGGGCCTCCTGGAAGCCTTTGGAGACCAGCACTGGGTGGCAGCTCAGGGTATCTTGTGGTTCCGGGTCTCTGAGTTAAGATAAAAGCCAAGGACTTGGCCTGACTTTGTCTGTAAGGCACTGGTGGGTCCACCTGAGGGAGGAGGGGATGCAGCCAGTCATCAGCTGAGCACCTAGGACGTGCCAGGGAGGGGTGGACATTCACCCTGGTGATGTGACTGACCGTGGCGCCTGGAGACCAGCAGAGAAGCCCTGTCTGGGCACCAGGCCTATGTGGTGTAGACAGATCTGACGTGCTCATGGTCGCAAAGCTGTCTAGTTTAAACGTCTCCATAAATGAGAAGCAGGTATTTATCAAATCCATTTAACATGAAAGGAGATCGGAGCTCTGGAAGCCACATCCCTTGCCTGAGGCCACACAGGATGTGGCGGAAGTAAGATTTGAACCCAGGGCCTGTGCAAAGCAGGAGAATAACTTTCGGAGTGATCTGGATGAACACTGATCTCTTGGTTAGTAGTGAGCTCCCCATCGCTAGAGGTATGTAACTAGAGGCTTAATGAATACGTCTCAAGAAGTCAAAACAGATGACCTTGAAAGCCCTCCCAGTCCAGTGAGTTTGTGAGGACACAGACCCTTGCCGGTCATTTTCCTTGAGAGTTAAGTCTGGATTGAGAAGAAAGTAGAAAAGCCTGAGCCATTTCTGAGCCCCTGAGGGAGGGGACCTAGAGGGCAGGGCCTGGCTGGCACCTCCTCAGCGGGAACCGCAGCTCCTCTGAGTGCTCGCCACACACCACCACCCATTGCTGGTCGGGGCTAACATGACACTCGAACACACACGGGCCGGGCCGGGGTGAGCATCGCAGGGCTGCAGGCAACAGTGCTTCAGTCCGAACTAGTCCTGGGAGTGGGGGCACAGGAAGCAGAAGCGGCCACCCTAACGCGGCTGCCCAGCCGGGCAAATGGGCCCCGGTCCAGCCCTCTGGCCAGAGGCCTGTTTCATACCTGCTCCACCTCTGCCCCGTGGGGACACCCCACCCTCCCTCTCTCCGGTTCTGGCCTCCCCAAGGACTCAGCATCCTCTCAGCTCTGGACTCACCGCAGGATGAGCTCGCCAGAGGCCCGGGCCTGAGAGAGGCCCCGACTCCCTTTCATGTGCCTGCCTGGCCCTGGGAAGACAGTGAGGGAGGCTGGGACCTCTCAGGAGGGGGCTGGGCTGGGGGCTTCCCCTGCCACCTCCTCTCCAAGCCAGCACTGAGGTGGGGAGGCCAGGGCCCCTCCTGACCCACACTGTCATCCACCTTGGGGCAGGGGCGGGGGCGGGGTCCTCCTGGCCCCTCCCGGCCCCTCCCAGCCTCCCCCTGCTCCACCCTCAGAGGGAATCTCTGTTTGCTCTCACCTATCTTGGTGTCTCCACTCCAAACCTAGAATCCAGACATGCAGGAGGCACTCTAGTCTCCTCTACCCTAGAGACAATAACTGGAGCCTCTGGAGGTAGAGGCATGGATGCAGAAACTACATGCAGCACCAAGACAGTTACAGCATCCTTTCAAGGTCCTAAGTCAGAAAGGCACAAAGTGGCTACCTGGGCTCCAGCACTCCCCTGAAGGAATCTGCTAGCAACAGGGCCGGGTTCCTCCCTGACTTGGGGTATCCCAGCCCCACACTGCCTCCTTCTCTCTGTCCACTGCAGGCTCAGCCCTGCCCTCCAGAGACAGCCTGTCACCTGCTGTGGTCCAGGGGCCCACACAACCATTCCCCCTCCCCAGCACCTTTCCCCTGCAGACACCCTTCCGAGGCTCCCCAGCACTCCCGGGGAAAGCGCACACTCAGAGCACAGGAAGCCTACTGATTATGCCCTCCCTTCTTCCACGCGCCTTCTCACTCCACCCCTGCAGCACCACTTGGAGCTCCTTGGATGCTTTGGCTCTACCATGTCCCAGGGACTTTGCATGGCCTGATCCTTCTGCCAGGAATCCACTCCCCTCCCCCAAGTCACATACAGATTTCTTTGTCTACCTTTAAGTCCTTCATAATCCAAGCCTTCCCCAGCACCTCCCCTTGGCCCAGCGTGGACTCCTTCACCCCGTCTATGTGTGGCCGCATCACAGTGTATTAGACCCCGGCCACCTGCCTGTTGTTCTCAAACTTGAGCTTGCATCAGAATCCTCTGAAAGGCAGCAGAGGACACAGGCAGGGAAGTGCAGACTGTCAGAACATGGACAGGAACGAGCAACTGTCTTGCCAGGAGCACAAAAGCTTGGGCTGGACTGAGCCCTGGGGCACGGTGACAAAAGAGAGGACACGCGCACAAGGCCAGACGTGGTGTCCACGAGCTTCTCACTCCAAGCTTGGCTGGAATGTGGCACTGCAGGCCACCGCCCCAGGGCTCTAGGACACAGAACACTGGGGACCCTCAAGGCTCAGAGCAAACTGCAGCCAAGGACACAAGCTGCCCTGGCTCCAACAGGACCACTGGGGCACCAGGCGCAGCACTTCTGGCCTGACTGACAATCCGATGCAACGGCCACCTGGCCACTGCTGCCTCCTGACTGTGTACCTGTCTTCTGCTCTTAAGGAGGAACAAAAGGAGAGAAGTTCCAGACTTGGGAAGCTCCACATTCAAGGAGAATGTTGCTGGGGAAGGGGAGGGGACGAGCTGGAAGATGGCAGAGGCTGGATGGGGGGCATCTGCTTCTCAACTTAAATCCTTTCAGGTCATGTGAATTTTTAGGGGGCACGAATCCTGTCTGTAATAATAACTTTCAAAAATAGCTTTTGTCTTAAAAATGCAAAGCAGTCTGCAAAAATCTGTTTGGAAGATCTGCCCCAGGAGCTGAAGGGGTCATTAAGTCCACCATCAGCATCTCTTCTTGAGCATTTACCATGCGCCCAGAGCGCCGCTCCATGTTTGAACACCTATTATTTAATCTAATGCTCATCACAGCCCTATGAGTTGGAAGCTATTAGTGCTATCATTTTCTAGATGAGAAAACAGAATTTGGTCGAGAGTAAGTAACATGCCCAAGGTCACTCAGCCTTGGAGTGGGGGCTGTGAACTCCCATATGTCTTACAGACAGCAAGGTCTCGTCCTTAGGTCAGGGCACACACCACGCTGCCTCCTGCAGCTGAAACCAAGAAACTGACAGGCCCAAATGCCATTCGTTTTGCATCTACTCCACTACTTTAAAACCACTGGTTTTGCACAGGAGCCCAAAGCAAATTGTCACAGAAAAACAAACCCAGGGCCTGGCATCACCAACCACCTTGGAGATTCAGGCCAAGGCTAGGAAAGCGTGTATGATGTGAATCCACTGTAATCCACCCACCCGTCCAACCATCCGCCAACCCCGATCACAAACCCTGGCCTGCTCGGCTCTGCTAGATGCTGCAGACCAGACAGGGTGAGATGCCCTTGGCCAGCAGGAAAAGACCAGGTGAGAACCAGGCAGATTGAACCCCTCAGCACCTTCCAATGTGCCAGCTTTGCATCCTCCCGAAAGACGCCAAACCCTTTGCAATTCAGGATCCAAACAAGCATTACAGGCAGTGAGAATAAAACACAACCCTGCAGTCCATGCCCACTGGTAGGCTTCCTCTCCCAGATGCCTTAGTTTGCATAACGCCAGGCCTGGTCTTGGCAGTCCAGTCCATCTTGTTGGTCCAGGGACAACGGCAGACCACCTAAATGTGGTGGATTCTCTGGCATTTCATCCATTAGCCCCAAGACGGAAGGAAGGGGCTACGCAAAGCTCCAGGAGCCATGGGAGGCAGGGTGGGACTTCTCCCCAGGGCTCCGGCCTGCAGACGTGCGTGCATTTGTGCTGGCCATGAGCTCCTTCGGCCAATGGTGTCCACGGGGCCGGCTGGACGGCAGAGGCTGCCCCACGCGCAGCCTGGGCTGCTGAGAGCAGGCAGCTGGGGCTTCCCATCCCACAGGGTCCCACGTGCCTCTCAGAGGTCCCGGCACCTGGCAAGTGCTCAATAAATGTCTGACGCATGAATGAATACACGTGATTTTGAGGAAGGCAGCTCTGCTCCCATTTGGAGACGGGAGGGGTGTGACTCTCAGCCTCGTCACCAAATTTCTGGGGACATGGACTTAGGCTGCCTTCCAGGCACCTATATTAAGGACTCTACTGAAGGTTCCTCCCACAGAGTTATGACACTGAAACTATAAATAAAAATGACACCAATCGCATCAGTGCAATCACAAAGTGCTGACCCTCCGGCAGGCGTGTTGTCAAGCACGTCACCTCACTTAGCCACTTCATTTAATCTTCACACAAGTCCTGTGAGATACACAGTATTATTACCCCCATTTTACAGATGAGAAAACGGAGGCTCAGAGGGCCAAGGCCGTACTACTAGCAGAGCTGGGATCTGCACCCAGGTCTGACTCGGAATAAAAGTTTAAAGCTGGAAGGGGCCTCACCCCTCATTTCACAAAGGACAAACTGCAGGACGGGGAGGGGTGCTGAGGTCATCAGTAGCACAGCTGGGAACCTGAGTGTCCCTACTTCCAGCCCAGGGTCTGCCGCTAGGCCTGCTGCTTGCAACACTGTGAGTGTACACGGTTTCTTAGTTCTGTAAAGAACCTCAAGATGGTAGCATTAATTATCCTTGGTTCCTGTGCAGTACTGTGTCTTCTAAAGGGCCCCTCCAAAACTCCCTCTCCTGGGCATGGAGGGAAAAGAGGAAAAATAGAAGAGCCACTCAACTCCACACCCAGCCTGTGATGTAAGGCAGCCTTGAAGACGGCCACAGGCCTGTGCGGCCAAGCCTGGAGGCCTGCACGGAAGAAGCTGACTGCCTTCATCTCACTTCCTGCCTGGTTCAGTCTTCCAGCCTCCAGGGCTCCCACCTCCAGGCCTTTGCTCTCACTGTTTCTTCCTCCTGGGATGCCCTCCCCCAGCATCCTCGCCTGTCCCATGTCCCACCCAGTGTTCAGAGCCCGGCTCAAATGCACTGCTTTCCCTGATTTCCCGCCACTTTTACCACCCAGAAGTGACCTCCTGATCTGCTCTTGGAACCTCCAAGCCTTTCTTTATATTTCTGCTCCGAACCCTCCCATTCTCTACCTTAAATGACAGGATTTACTTCCATGTCTGTCTCCCTTGCAACAGGCTGGCTCCTTGAGGGGCTCTCAGTGCTGGTCTCTGAGAAACTACTGAATGAACAGAGAGGGGCTGAGAGTGGAGAGGTTGGCCTCTTCTTCTGGTTGACTCAGCCACACCCCTGACTGGGTTTGCATGCAGATCTCTAACCGTGGCCTTCCCTCCCTCTCCAAGGCCCACCACCAGCTGCATCTGAAATTCTAAGTCCTAGAGGATGAGGACCAAATCATTCTAGTATCTCTGCAGCATCACTCATAAGTGGGGGCTTTAAAACATAGTGTGGCAAATCACTGTGACAGACATCCACCAAGTCCAACTATGGTTTGACATTGAACGAGACACTGCATGAGGGCTGGGGGCAAGACACCCAGAGGAAGGGTCCAGCCCTCAGTAGATCTCACAGAGGAGACGGCAGGGATGCCCGAGGGCAGGGACCTTTCGGCTTTGCCCACTCCCAATCCCCAGCAGATAAACAGTGTCTGGCACACAGTAGGAGCTCAGTCGTCAACGGCTGAAGAAATGAATGAATACGTATTGACCCAAGAGCAGTGGGCATCCCATATAAGGCAGGGTGGTGCTGAATGCTGAGCTGGTCTGCGTGGTGAGTCAGAGCTGCAGAATTCACAGGCGAGAGAGATGGGGAGAGAGAGAGACACGGGTGCAGGGCCAGGAGGCTTGTGGTTGACCGAAATCAACAGAGGACACATCTTAAAAAGCACTTGGCCACAGCTGCCTGGGAGGCAGCATCACACCCTGTGGTTTTCCATCTTTTTTTTTCCGCAGAGCAATCTTTTTTCAAATGAAATCATACACCATATCCTAAATGCATAACAGAGCTTTCCTGGTGGATGTCAGCCGGGGCTACGAGGCTGGCCTGCAAACCCGGGGACTCTTGGGGCCCCTCCTGCTCCACCAGCAAAGGCCTCCTCTCCCTCCCCTTCCCTCGGAGAGGCCCCGGGAAGGTGGTGGCTGAGCGGAGGGCTGGGGGCCCTACTCCGGGCGGGCCGTCATAGGCCAGGCCTTCTGGGAGGCCATTTATGACAAATAAACGCTAAACTGGCTCAAGAAACTTTCCCAACGATGAGGGAGTGGGGCTGGGAGAGGGTGCAAAGAAAGCAAAAGCCCTCCCAGCAAGTGACGGGCAACCCAAAGCCGCCAGATGAGCGGTGGCAGCAATAGAGGGGTGGCCACCAGGAAGCGTCAGGACTCGCTATGGGAAGGACGTTCTGGGGGGGGCGATGCTTTTGGGAAGTGAAGCCCCGCCTGCAGGTGCATCGTGTGTGTGTGTGTGTGTGTGTCTGTGTGTGTGTGTGTGTCTGTGTGTGTGTGTGAATCGGGCTCTCGGGTACCAGGTCCGCTGAAACCAAGGCACGTCTGTCAGAGAGAGGCTGGCGCTGCGCGGTAAGTCACAGGAAGGATCCCTTGAGGACACATCAGCTCTCCACCCCTGCCATGGCTCTGATATGGAGCAAGTGTTGTTGCGTCTGCTCACCATTCCCTCCTGCTTCTTGTGAAAATAACAGCTGGTTTTCCTTTCGGGGGAACAGCCCTCTCACACTTTCAGGCTGACACCTCCCACCCATAACACCCCCCCTTCAACCAAACACAGACCAATCAACACTGACCAAGTCTGATCAATCAGCATATTCTCTCCTTCTGGTGTCAGTGATTGGTCAGAGATGGTCAGGTGACCCGAGGCCAGCCAATAACCTTCAATGCTGGGACTTTTGTAGGAACTTCTGGGAAAAAGAAGCACTCCTTTCATTGGATCTGCAATGAACAGGATGTCAGTCCCGAGCTGCTGGCCACTGCCCCACCGCCACGTGGGGAAGACTTGCTGGGGACTGAAGCCCACAAGGAAGGAAGCAGAAGGCACAGACCTAGACATCATTTGAGCCTTGGACACCAATAAACAGACTCCAGATTGCCACTATATTACAAACCAATAAAAAATGAATAAATTACCTGGCTTCTTATTCAATCAGGTTTGAGTTGAGTGTTGGCTCCCAAACGATGCGGCACCTGATCTCAGTTCAGCCTCTGCCTGGCCTCTCATCACCCCACCCCACCCCCACCCTGTCTCCCCTGCAGCCAACCTTCACTTCTGGCCTGTTATTGGTTCTTCTGACCTGGGCAGCAGCTCCAGCCTTCCCCTCAGACCCAAGGACTGGGCACAGGCCAGCAGCCCGCGGGGCTCACCTGTCCCCCAGGCTCCCTAGCTGTCTGGCTCCACCTATGGTTCTGTTTTGGCTGATCTAGCGGGACCCCTCCAGCCTGGGCTCCAATCCACTCACTCTGCCCCCATCCCTCCTTGTCCTGCTCACTGAATTTCAGCTCTGCTGGGAGAAACAGACACTACCCAGTGAATGAGGGCCCTGGAATCCAGCCACTCCTGAGCTCGCGGTGGGAAGAGTCACCCCATGGCTTTGGTCCAGGGCCTCAGAGAGACCTGCCGTGGGCAGAGGCAGTGGGGTGTGACTGCACTCAGTCCTCAAGCAGGCGGGGAGAGTTCCTGTATCTCTTACCCGCTGTATCACCTTGGGCAAACGGCCCCCTCTAAGTCTCCGGAGCCTCAACTTTAAAGTGGGGATCATATCACCATACACCTGACAGAAGGACAAAAACCTACAAAACTGACAGCAGCAATTGGTGGCAAGAAGATGGCACAAAAGGAACTCTCACTCATTGCTGGTGGGGATGCAAAATGGTACAGCCACTTTGGAAGGCAGCTTGGCAGTTCCTTAAATAGCTAAATATACTCTTACCATATAATTCAGCAATCATTCTCCCAAATATTTACCCAACTGATTGAAAACTTACATCCACACAAAAACCTGCACATGAATGTTTTTCGCAGCTTTACTCATAATCAGCAAACACTGGAAATAACCAAGATTTCCTTCAATAGATAAATGGACAAAAAAAAACCCTGTGATACATCCAATGGAACATTATTTAGCGATAAAAAGGAATGAGCTGTTAAGCCATGAAAAGACATGGAGGAATTTTAAATGCATGTTACTAAGTGAAAGAAGCCAGCCTGAAAAGGCTACCTACTGTATGATTCCAATTATATGACATTCTGGAAAAGGCATAAAAGAAAGGAGGCAGTAAAAAGATCACTGGTTACTGGGGGTGAGGAAGAAGGGAGGGAGGATTTTAAAAGGTGTGTGGGGGGAGATCATCTTATCTGGCAAGGCAGAGGGTCCCCCAGTATCCATTGCCCCTCCTTTCTTCATAAAAGAATTTTAATGGGGCAGATGGTCCCCCAGAATAAAGACGCTAAATCCCAGCCTCCCTTGCAGCTAGGTGTGTCACATGACTCCATTCTGGCCAACGGGACATGACGGGAAGTGATGTGCGCACCCTCTTAATGGAAGGGGCACCCTCTCCTTTTCTGATTTCCCCCTTCTTGCTGACCTGAATGGAGAGACCAGCGTGGGCCATCGTGGATTACATAGATAAGCAATGGTTAGAGCCACAGGATGAAAGGAACCTAGGCGCCTAATGTTTTTGTATCAAAGAATCCCCTTAGCTCAGAATTTTCCTTAGACACAAATCAACCTCTCTCTTGTTTAAGGAACGTTATTTTGCACTGTTGTGCACATACAACCAAATGATCATCCTAACAAGTGCTAGGACCTCTGAGGACTGTCCTGAGGATTCTGCATAACACAGGTAAAACAGCTTCGCTCACTCATACATGCAGCAAACAACAGCCAGTTTACCCTGCTGGGGTCTGGGGGCTCAACTGGGAACAACACAGACAGAGGCCTGTCCTCTGGAGCCCACATTCCAGGAGGCAGCCCATCAACGCGAGGATGAATTAGCTGTGATTGTCACGAGTGCGGGAATACTATGAGCAACAGCTAATCTCACTACGTCCTAGGCTCACTGCATGTCCTGTTCTAAGCACTTTTCACATATTACCTCATTTTATCTTCACCGTAAACCCAAGAGATGGGTGCTGTTTCTCCCTCATCTGACCAGGGAGGAAGCAGAGTCACAGAAAGGTTAAGAAACCTGCCCAGGCTCACACAGCTAGTAGTTGGCAGTCCAGGTCGGGCGGACGTTAAAGCCTTAACCACTGGACTCTCCTGCTAATGAAGGAAGTAGAACAGGACACGGAGATAAAGAATGATGGGTGTCCTCTGATGGCCGCTGGTAGCAACAGCCAACCAGCAAACACGGCGTGAAGCCCCGTGCTAAGCAGCCTGGGCTCCCTTACCTGGGTAGCCAGCGTCAAGGAGCCTGGAAAAAGATGGTGCCCACGTTTTCAGAAGTTCAAATTCAAAGGGTTCACGTTGCTTTGATGACAGCGTTGGAAGGTCTGGTCCCTGCAAGCTCGGGGCTGCCCAGGAGATGCCCACCTGTCAGAGACAAGCAGAACCAGGCGTGACTGCCTAGGAGGGAGACCCCATCAGCTCACACTGCCCGAGCGCTCTTCTTCTTGTCTGAAATGAGCTCCGGGCCCTGAGGAGAGAGTGTGAAGGGGCAGCCGGTGGGGGGCTGGGCTCAGGCATCAGGATTGGAGAGCCATCGTCCAGGTCCCGCCGAACTTGCCTGCAGACAATTCCAAGACACAGAGACATGCATATGCCTGCATGTGTACGTCCTGAATAAAAATACACAAGCGTCACGCCCACTGTGTCTAGCACGGTGCCCTTTGCAGAGCGGGAAGCCTGACAAATGTTTCCCGATTTACTTTGCTGTGAAACATAATTTTAAACGTCTGCGTGAGGGGGAAGAAACGCTGAGAGTTCGCACGCATTGGCGGAGAGATTCTCCCTCGTGTGAAAATGCATTCCTGCAACGCTCCATCCAGCTGGACCAGTGGCCTCATTTCACTCACAAGGAGACCGTCACCCAGAGAGGGGCAGTGACTCGCCCAAAGCCACAGAGCGAGCTGGTTGGCAGAGTGAGGCCTAGACCCCGGGTCTCTCCTGGCTCGTGGCCGGGTGCCCTCTCCTGGGCCACACTTTGTCGCTGTCAGAGTCGCACTCCTGGAGCAGCCCGGGAACAGGGCCTGCTGCCTGCCTGACAAGTGAATGCTGGTCACAGGCCAGCACAGAGGGTTGCTTCCTGGCCGCGTCCGAGCCCGGACAAGGTGTGGGAGGCAGTGCCCACGGGGGCTGGGAGCATGGGCTTGGAAGCAGGTGGACCTCGGTCCCTTGGGGCAAACTCTCTCCAGGAGTGGCAGACCCTGGGGAAGTCAGGTGTCCTTTCAGAGCGTCAGTCTCTTTATCTGTAAAACAGGGACGCTGACAGCATCTCTTGGAGGACTGCAGGGAGAGAAGGTGACGCTGCTAAGTCTGTGAAGCCCCAGCAGAGCCCCTGGCTCACAGCAGTCACTCAGGACACGTGAGGGAGGCGACCCAGTGCAGGGTGCTGGGAGTGCCGCCGGGGAGCCGGAGCACGGCGCTGGGCGCGGCTCCGCGCCCTCGGCAAGTCTGTAGACAAAACTCTCTTGATGCCACCAGTGATCTCGCTCCCTCTGCTGCCAGCCTCCGTCCCCATCTCTGCCTTCAGGGACCAGCGAGGGTCCCCAGCCCAGCACACCTGCCTCTCCACCCTCCCCCGCCTCGGGCGGCAACTCCCCACCTGCCCACAGGCTCCCGCACCCCAGCCCACGTTTCACCAGCCAGCAAAATGCAAATGTCATTAGCACTCTGCAAGCTGGTGAGCTCATGTCACCAGACGGCAGCCGGAGCGTGAGAAGTGGGGAGGGGCGGAGGGCGGGGGGGTGGGCACATTCCCCAGGAGGGCTGGCATTCTCGGCATTTGCCAGGAAGGGTGTGATGAAGAAATAAATAAATGGCTGCGGGAAAGAGGTGACAATGGAGACTGTTCTTGTAGCAGCGTGCTATAGAGCTCTGCCTTTCTCCCGGGCTCACCACGGCTGCCTGCGGTCCCTGCTTCAGCCCCCGTAGGATGATGGCTGTGTCTCAGCCTCTCTGGGGCTCCTCCCCACTCAGCCATCCACACACCTGATGAAGAAGTTCCTCTGGGGGACCCCCAGCCTCCATCCTTCATTGCCACCCCAGCCCATGCTCCCTCAGAGCTGCAGAGGAAAGCAGACTACCCCTCAGTTAACATGGCAGTGGAGGAGGCTGGATCTCATCTCCTAGGAGGAGGCGGCAGCACTGAACCCTACAGATCCGCAGGCAGGAGTGCTGGGTCCCAGCCCCAACATGGCACTAATCTGCTGTGAGCACGGAGGCACATCCTCCCATGTGGGGCCTTGCTTTTTCCATCTGTGAAAGGGGGCACCAGACACACCATCAGTCCCAACAGTCTCTCCAAGTCAGCTATAAACCCCTCCACTCACAGGCAGAGATGCCAACGTAAGGATCCTCCTCTTCTGATGTCCTGTGACACCAGCACTGATGACCCCGGCAGGCACGTTAAGGCTTCCTGGGAGAGGGGACAGGTATGTGTGTGTAGAGACAAGCGTAGGGCACTGTGGGAAGGAGGCCCAGGTGAGCAAAGGCATGGAGATACCCAGCAGGGGGACCTGGAGCCAAGGCTGCCCATCAGGATGTTGGGAAATGAGATGGAAGAGTCCTGTGGTCAGTGCTTTCCACTCATTTTCCCATTTAATTCTGACACTGCTAGCTTTCCCACTTTATTGACGAGAAACTGAGGCTCAGAGAGGTTAAGTTATAAGCAGACACATGGTTGTTAAATAGCCCTGACTGGATTTGAATCCCACAGTTGATTTAAGAGCAGAAGCAACTGTGGGATGCCGCTGTCTAGGCTGTTTAAAGTAGAAGGAGAACTAGAGAAATTCAGGAGCGTTTGTGACATGAGCGCGTGCAAACGAGCGCACGTGATGTGCGACGGTGGGCAACGCCGGCGTCCACGTGGGAGGGGTGGGGAAGTTCAGTGTGTGAACGTGAGTACACTGTAAACACAAGAGGGTCACCGCTGAAGGAAGCTGCTGCCCTAAGTCCGGGCCCAGAAATGCTGAATGGGGAGGACGTGGCCAAGCGGCTGATGGGGCGAGGGACCGGGCAGGTAGAAGGTCCTGGTCACCCCAAAGCGGCCCAGGAACCCCTGCTCTGTGAGATGTGAGATGGGCCTGTGCTCGTGGGTCCTGCCACGTGGGCCTGGCCTGCATCACTTGTCCCCAGATCCCATCCTCTCCTGGCTGCTGTCCAGGAGGGTGGCACGTCCTGCCCTCAGCCTCTTCCCTGGCTCAGTCTCCTCCACGGTCCCTCGGGCTGCCTGTCCCAGCTGGGGACAGATCCTGTAGATCCAGCCTAGTATACACACGGGGCTGCTGCCAGGGGGCAGGGAAGCCAGCAAGGGAGTGCACCTTGCACCCACTGGGGACCAGCCAGAACTGTACTCCAGCCACCAGCCACTGGCTCTGTGATCAGGGCACGCAACCTGCCTCTCTGAGCCTCAGTGAACCGCACAGAGCTGCTGAGGTGACTACCTAAGGGAAAAGGTGTGCAAACTATAAAATGCTGTGCCCACAGACAGGGCTGTAGTTCAAATTCCAGGGGCCAAGATAACCCAGGAATGAGTAGGGAGTTCCCTAGAGAGCCATGACTGGGGATCTAGCCGATGCCTTTCTGTAAGTCCCCCGGCCCCTCCCTTGGGCCTCAGTTTCCCCATCTATGAAGCACAGGGTCCCCAGGCTCACATACGCAGTGATGCTCAGCCCTTCTGTGTCTCCTTTGCTTCACTGTGATTGGCTATCAACAACACAGCTGGCTTTCATTTGCCAGAAATCAGAAGGCCATTCATGCAGCAGTAAGCTGAGTGAATAGGGCCCAAGGCAGGTGAGTTTTGATGGGAGGAGAGAGGTTTCATGGTTTCACGTTCAAGTCACCGGCCAAGAGGGAGTCTGATCATTCTAGGAAGACAGAAGGAAGCATGCAAGAATGGAGGGAGGCAGAACTGTTGGAAGTTGATAGAACTTGGAGAAACTCCCTCCCCAGGTTTGCGCTGGGCTGGCCCTGAATGCCACAGAGAAGACACAAGGAGTTCTATTTCACAGAGACCTCAAGGAACAGGAGCATTCACTTGTTTGGTGAACACGTGCTGTGTACTGGGGAGTGCCAGGGATGAGTGAGGCACCAACTCTGCCTTCAGAGGAACTCCTGTGATGGGGAAGAGGGACGATGCCCTTGTCTCCATAGTTCAAGGTGGCTTAGGAGGGCTCATCACATTGCTTGCAGAGGAGGGGCCTTCCTGCTTGGGGCCCAGGGAAGGCTTCGTGGAGGAGGAGGCAGATTTGAATGCACGAGGATGAGAGGAGGGCACCGTGGGCAAACGGACCAGGGTAAGCAAAGGCGAGGAGGTGCCTAAGTGTGAGGCGGGTATTCAGGACCAGGAGGCAAGGTGGCCTGTAGGGGTAGGATGGGAAATGAAATAGGAAGGGGCTGGAGGATTGAGGTCCTTGAATGGCCGGGCCACAGATGATGAACTCTGTCCACAGGCAGTGGGTAGCCACTGAGGGTCACAGAGCAGAGGTGTGCTTCAGCTGCTTGAAAAGCAGCAAGGAGCCCAGCCAAGTGGAAACGGATGAGGAGAGGATGGAAGGAGGATGGGCAGGGCCTAATGGCAGGGTGGGGGTGGATAAAGGGATGATGGAGGAGTGTGGAAGGTAGAGGGTGGATACTGAAACTGGCAGGTTGTGGGGAGGTGACACAGATGTGGGGGAAAGATGATGACCGGATTTAGACACGTTGGGTTTGCATCTCAGCTCTGCCACTGACATGGTGTACTCTCGGGCCTGTCAGTTTACCTCTCTGGGCCTCAGTTCCCCTTAAATCAAAAAAAAAATCAAGCCACTTCAAAGAGATGCGGGATTCAACCAGATAATATGAGAAGTGCTCTGAATACAGTAAGTGACTGGTGGATGCTTGCTTCCTAAAATGTAAGCGTTTGTTGCTTTTACTAATTAGTGGCGACCTTCTCCCATTACAAGTGAGGACACTGAAGTTCAAGGTCAAGTGAGTGGCTGGAATTGGCAGTGCTGGGCCTCAAATCATAGGAGAAGCAAATTATGAGCAAATAAACCTGGGATGACTCAGAGAAGAGTCTTGATTTTAAAATATTGCTAAAGAAAAGGGCTGTTTATGACTTCCGTGCCGTGCGCTTATTAAACCCAAGCTATAAATGTGAACTAATAAGTAAAATGAGGTAAGTTAATGAAGAAAATCAACCTTCAGGATGGATCCATATTACCTAATGGCAGTCCATAAACATAAACATAAAATTTTAAAATACAAGAATGAAATGCAACGGCCAGCAGCTCCAAGAATCTTCAATTTCTCTGTCTGAAAAATAAAAGCTATTGATTTTAGCTTGGGTTCTCATTGCTCACGAGTGAGCCTTTGAGAAGTCATAAAGGAAGGAATTATTTCCAATTGTTTACTCACTCAGGATCATATGTATTGAATTTAAATTGTCTCTGATTCCTAATTAGTACAAACCAAATTAGAATGTGAGTACAGCGATCTGGAAAGGCCCTTGGAGACCCGTAAGCTCCGTTTTCTTTGTTTTATAGACCTGGAACCGGAGGGACAGAGAAGTTGCCCAAGATCACACAGCAAGTAAGAGTGGGATCCCTGCTAGAACCCAAGCTCCAGGCACCCAGGTCGGCACCCTGCTCTGGTCTGTGCAGCGCCTGGGATCAGATCATTAAATCCAGTCCTCATGGGTGTGCAGGGGTGTTGCCTGGGCCTTAGCCCTGGTGGCTCCTATAATACGAACTTTCTCCGAGCTCTGGGGAAAAGTCATCTGCCCAAGATAGGACCCTCAAAGCCCAACAGTCTAATACTGATGGCAAAGTGAGTTCTAAGACGCTCTAGCACATTGGTATGTACGGGACCATTGAGCCCCTGTACCCAACCCGCTCGGCAGGCAGCTCAGCCAGGAAAGAGACACGCTGGGGGCCTAGGGTTCTGTTCTAAGAGGGGCTTCAGGCAGGCACAGCCCAGGCCCAGGTCAGTTCCTCCCTGTGCTCCAGGTGGAGCTGGGGACAGAAATGCCTCATTGTACAGTGGGGAAGGGAGGGCTCTCTTAACTCAGCCAGGCTCGCTCGCGCGCGCGCTCTCTCTCTCTCTCTTACACACACACACACACACCAGCAACCCCCACACCAACAGGGACGAAGGAGCTTTGCATGTGTCACAGGCCTGCCTGCGTGTCTGCGTGTGTGTTAGGCTTCCGCCTACATTCGATTATGAAGCAGATGTTTAATTACTACCTGAGTGGTATTAATCAACACGATTAATACACAACCCATACCACATAATTACTCTGCAATTACACTGAAACGAAATATTTTATTGCTGAGGGTCTGCTAATTACCCGGCCTTGCCAAAGGACAGGTATAACAGGCAGCATTTTTTCTTCTTTCCTTTCCTTCCTTTTCTCCCTCCTCTGCCCTCTCATTAATCTTCTGGGCGGACGTCCCGAGCACGCGGAACAGGGAGCCCAGGCAGGCTGCAGGCCTCCCCGCCGGGGTGCCGCTTCTGCACTCACACTGGTTTTCATGTGACCCTCAGTCGCCCCTGGTCCTCTCCTCTCAGCTCTCCAGCTTGGAAATGCATGTCCTTTCCAGAAATGAAGCCGGCCTCCTGCCGGCCTGCGGATGGAAAGGCAGTGGCGGGCAGGGGTTACCTGGGGACACCTTGCAGGCAGCTGCCTGGAGTTGAATCCCAGCTCTACCAGCTCCTGGCTGTGTCATCTCTGTCAAGTTAACTGTGCCTCGGTTTCCCCAGACGCACGATGGAGGTGACAGTAATCGCCTCAGGCATTTCTTGTGTGCATTTAACGTGATGGAAAGCAGAAAGCACTTAGCCAGTGCCCGGCACAGAGTCAGACTCTGGTGGTGGCTATTGTAACTATCACTGTTATTATCCACCCAGAAACAGCCCCTCCAGGAATCCTCCCACTCACAGAGTCTCCCAAACATCCAGGGTTCTGGACACCACTCTGTCCCGCAGATAGAGAGCGGGGTCCCATCTGCCCGGAAACATCTCCTTACATTGCCCCTCCCCTCTACCTGCCCCTCCATGGGCCCCACTCCCCTAATCCAAGCCTTCATCCTTTCTCACCTGGCCCACAGCCATCAGCCTCTACACGATCTCCCCGCTGCCCGCCCCATTCCATCCTCCACTGGGTGGGGAGACAGACCTCAGGGAGCGGAGCCTGGACCATGCCACGCTCCCGCTCAACAACCTTCTGTAGCTCACCATTGCCTATGCAGCAAGGTCCACCTGCCCCTGCTGGGGGATCACTAATGCTGCAAATTCCACCTTCATTTCTTAGGTGCAGGAGCACCTAGCTTTTAATGGTGAAGGAGTGAATGAATGAAAGTCTTGCTAGATTTGAGGCATCCACACCCACCAAGATGGGATGTCCCAGAGAATTTAGGAACCGGCATATCTCCATGGATTCAGGGTTTATCCCGCAACTTGGAGGTTATTCCTCACTGCTCATTTCCCCTCCATTGTTTCCCTCCCCTCTTCCCCCACAAAAATCTTCCCCAAACCAGCCGCATTTAAGAACAATCCATCTTTCAGGGCACAGAAACCACAGGTCCAGCAGAGCAAAGAGACTATATAAGGACCCTCAGATGCAGGGACCAGTGTGTGGTCTGCTGGAGAGATGTGTAAGGGACACGGTGACAAACTCCAGCACAGACGGCACATAGAGAGAGCTGGGGGCGGGGGTGTTCGTGTGTGCCTGTGTACATGGTGTACACACTCGTTTGTACTAAGTAGGGCCAATGCAGCTACTTCTGAGTGTGACTTAACTCCCTTCAGGGACAAAAATATCAAGTAGTGTGAGCCATTCACTTACTTGATAAACGTCAAACGTTGGGCTCTGGAGTCAGACCGCTGGCGTTAGAGTCCTCTCACCTCTGACTAGCTGTGTGACTTTGGGAAAATCCCTGAACCTCTCTGAGCCTCAGTTCTTCATTGTAAAATGGGGCCAATCATAGCTCCTACCAATAGAGTTCTTGTGAGGAGGGAACACACACTTTCATCAGCGTCTGGCACGTAGGAAGAGCCAGACCAAAGTCAGCTATTTTATTATTAATAATAATAAGCATGAATAAGCCCTGGGAACATAAAAACTCAATGCCTAAAGCAGAACATGGCAATATAGTACCGGACCCACGGGTGGAGAAGCCTCTGCAGAACATGAAAGCAGAAGGCAGGAAAGTGATTTTTGTCATTCGTTCATCCATCCAGCAAACACTCACTGAGTGCCTACTGTATAAATCTCTGTGTTAGGTGCCGCAGAAGGGCAGAGGGACTCCCTGTATTTGCAGTGAGGCCAAGTGGAAGATGCAGTTCACAAGCAGCTGGAAGAGGCTGGGGAATGTCCTACACCACTCACTGTATACACCCAAAGCCGCAAACTGCCAGTCACTGGGCACTAGATGAACAGATGGCAGCACTGTTGAAGACGTGGGAGATAGCTCCTAGATGAGTAGGCTCAAGTCCAAGGAGAAGGCGAAGGGGAAGAAAGGCTTTCCAAGCAGAGGGCACAGCGAGACGGCCCGATAGGTGGAGCGAGCAGCTAGTAGGCTGTGCTCTGGCAGAGACGTGAAAGGGGACGGGATAGGGAGCTGGCGGGTCTCTCTGACGCTGAGACAGAGCTTGGGCTAGCGGGGAACCAAAGGAAATTCACGGAGGGGCTGATGGGGGCCACTTCGGGTCCAGGGTTTTCCTTCTTCGTCTGAAGTTCAAGCCTTGGTCTCTGGAGCTCTGAAGCCCCCTCCCGGGAGGCCGATGGGAACATTGCCAGGGGACATGGGATCTGTTTCTCTCGCCTGAGATGTCCAGCCACAGGGTAAGGCCACAGGGCAAGTGTTCTGTCCACCAGCCTCCGCAGAGGCAGTATTAACCCAGATGAGAAACAGGAAGCGTGACTCTCCAGGTAGATGCAGGGAGGGGTCCACCAAGCCAGGATGCAGTTGTTTTCACCCAGCCAGGCTCTGCCGGCCCACGCTCAGCTGTATGTGATGAAGGTGGCCGAGGGCCGAGCAGAGATGTTTCCTTCCTTCCCCCGTGGGCCTCCTGTGCTGCTCCCTCCCCGGACATGTTCTGGTTCTTCACACACACACACACACACACACGCATGCACACACACACGCACGCACGGCAAAGTCTGGTGTTGGCTTAAAGCAATAAGGTCAAAGATCAAGAATGCCGACCACGAGGCAGAAAGCTTTGTTCTCGTCACAGCTCTGGGACAGCTGTGCTGTGTGCCCTGGGTAGACCATGTGCCCTCTCTGGGCTTCTACTTTCTCCTCTACAAAGTGAGGCGAAGTAATCAATGATCTTCAATGCACAAGTGAAAGGAAGGGGGCTAAGTCACCGCAGATGGGCAAAAGTGAGGTGAGGAAGAATCTAAAGAGCCTGAGTCCCCAGGATGACAAACCCCGCACCTGGGAGAAAGCCAGGCGGGTACCGACGGAAACAAGAATCGGGGGCTCCTGCAGCCTCGTTGATGGCTGAAGCTGAATTCAAATGCTGGGCCCACCATTCACTATGTGATTGGTTACCTAAGGTGAACCCCTCTGAGCCTCAGTTTCCTCGCCTGTAAAATGGGGACAATGACACTTCTCATTCGCAGAGTTAAATGAGAAGACACAAGGAGCTTGCCCAGCATGGCGACTGGGCTGTGTAAGCCTCATGAAGTGGGAGTTTTTTGTTAGTATTATAATTATAGCTCCATCCACATCTGGGGGAAATTCCAGCCCCAGCTCCTTCACTCCTCTGGGCCACCCTCAGGTGAGCAGGGACCCTGGGATGCCGCCGGTCCTCGCTGGATGGCGTGGGTCCCTCCCAGACCCCTGGCAGCCCCGGCCTGAAGGGGGTCTTTCCTGACCACACCTCGGCCACACCCAATCATGGCTCTGTACCTAACATGAGTTTTCTGGACAAACAGTGGCCACTTCTCAGAGCCGTGGGGAGAGGAACCTGGCATTAGGGCTTCTAACCTCCCCTGAAATGTGTCCTTTTTTTTCTTATAAGGGGAAAGTATCCATGTATCGCTTGCTAAATAACAATGAGAATAAACCAATCGCTCAGGGATAAAAACACCTCTGGGGAAATCCCAGGCCTTGGCTGACCCTGACGCTAGAGGCTCTGGCTGTGTTTCTCATTCCTGGCGGAAGGGAGCTAACAATGGCCTTCTCCTCTCCCGGCCCTGGGGACAGGGGTTATTAGAGATCACTAGTCCACCTCCCGCCCGTAGGAGGGAAGGAGCTCTCGCGGGCCAGGCCAGGCCAGGCCAGGCAGGAGAGACCCATCGTGGGATGGTCTCCACGCAGATGGTGGGAGCAGGAAGCCTGACCCCACCCACCCAACAGGTGCTCAGGGGCTAGGATGGAGCCACTGTCCACTTGGCCTCTTGATGTGTCCTCCTGTGGTCCCATGTGGAAGGGGTCTCTAAACGGAGACCCGGGGAAGTGGATGATTCTGGTAAGTGGTAGAAAGGGGCTTCCCACCTAAGTCCGTCAGGGGCCACGGCTGGAGTTTGCTTCCTAATTGCAAAGTGAGGAATACGTGTGTGGGGGTCCTTTCCTGGAAGGCGCACCCCTCCCCGGACTGCGGCAGCACTGGACGCAAAAGTTTCCACCCCCCCTTCTCTGGGGGCACCGCTGGCTCTGGCTGTCTGGATATCACCCGGCGATGCCCGGGAGGCTGCACCCCTGTCCCCACCCGCAGGCCTGGCCCGTCGCCCCCGACAGTGGGAGCTGGGCCCCCACTCCGCCATGTCCTTCACCCCCCTGGGACCCGGCTGCGGGCAGCGTGCTCGTGAACCCGTCCTTGCTTGGCTTCCTGCTCCCCTCGCTGGTCCCGAGGAGCCTTGCTCAATAATTCACTTGCACAGCCACTCCCGCTCAGGTTCTGCTTTTAGAGAACCTGACCTAAGTTACAAAGGAGACAGACATCCTCCTGTCATCTTGGGAGTCAACGCCCAGCGGGAGTCAAACCTGAGACACAGACGGATATGACATGACCCCTTCGACCATGACCACGGCTCCCCCCCGCCGGATCCAACGACAGGGGCTTCTGACACGCTGCACGCCCCTCTTCCCCTCCCGGTATCGCTGAACACCAGCAGCAGATGCAGCTGAGGCTAGAGAGATTATAAGGTGCCCAAGGTGACCTGCAGCTCCTATGTGGCCGCCCTTGGATTTGACCTCAGTTCTACCTGATTGCTTGGTCCCAGGACCCACCTCCCACTAACAAAGGGGACCTGAATACATCTGCAGAGGTGGAGGGCACGGATGCCCGGAGGTTAGGGTCACCCCCGGGGCAACGCTCGCTGTCCCCCTCTGCCACCTCCGGGGCCCTGTGGCTCAGGGACCACAGCCTGGGGGAGGCAACGCCTAACGTGGAGAGGGAGTGGGAGGCGCTGCAGACTGCTTCCCTGGTGCCACTCTCACCGGCCTGAGGGTCTCTCCCCCTCCAACGATCCTCACTGACCTGGTTCTCCCCCGCCCCCGACCCCAACTCCCCTTATGTCACAGAGCTCGCGGCTCAGCCAGGCGGGGAGCAGGCAGAGAATGGGGGTTTTTACCTGTGAATTTAGTGTCTGAACCCCTGCCGCTTGCCAAGCCTGAAAGGCTCCAAGGCAGACTCAGAAAGGAGGAGGGGAGGAGGAGGGGCAGGCAGCAAAGGGGGGGAATTACATCGGCAGCAGTGGCCCCACACCCCAGGCGTGACTCCGACAGCCAGCTCCCTGGGTGAGGGCGGCACAGGGGGGCCAGGGGAGGCTAGACTCCCTGCACCCAGAAGCAGAAGGCGGCCTGATTCCCAGAGCACCGGCCACCTGCTCACGCGGCCCCGCAAGCAGTCCACCGCTTGGGGCACAGCCCAGCCCAGCCAGGCACAGGGACCCTGCCCCTCATCCCTCCTGCCCACCACCTCCAGCCCTCGGTAGCAAGGCCTCTCCCAAGGCACCTTGAGCCCTGGCTACCCTGGTCATTGGACTTCATTTAATCCTCAAAAACCCTGTCCCATCTACCCTGTATGAGAAAGCTACCATGATCATCCCCATGCTATAGATGTAGAGGCTGAGGTTCAAAAAGGTGATGCACCCCCAACAAGTTCAACACAGAATTACCATATGACCCAGCAATTCCACTCCTGCATCTGTGCCCCAAAGAACTGAAGACAGAACGAAACAGACCCCTCTACCCCACTGCTCATAGCAGCACTGTTCACAGTAGCCAAGAGGTGGAAACACTCCAAATGTCCATCTAGACGTACACGGGTAAACAGATGGAGGTAATATATTCATCCAATGGAATATTATGCACTCAGAAAAAGGAAGGACGGATACATGCCATAATGTGGTAAACCTCCGAAACATTACACGAAGGGAAAGAAGTCAGGTACCGAAGGCCACATGTTGTGTGGTTCCATTTATATAAAATCTCTAGAATAGGTCGATCCATATAGACAGCTGTGGGGAGGGAGCCTTGATGCGTACGGGGTTTTCTTCTGAGGTGAAGAAAAGGTTCTGGCACGAGATAGAAGTGGGGGTTACATAACGCTGTGTGCTAAATGCCACTGAAATGTTACTTCAAAATGGTTAATTTTATGTCATGTGAATTTCTCCTCAGTTTTTTTTAATGAAATGAGATTTTATTTATTTTTTATTTCTTTTGGCCATGCCGTGCATCTTGCAGGATCTTAACACCCTGACCAGGGATCGAACCCGGGGCCCAGTAGTAAAAGTGTGAAGTCCTATTCACCGGGCCACCAGGGAATTCCCACACCTCAAAAATTTTAAAAGCTGAGGGAGGCTGGTGAGGGAGAGGTGATGCAATTCACTGAAGGTCAACGAGCAGGTAAGTGGGGGAGCCCAGGTTCACACTTGGGTCTTGCTGACCTCAGGGTGCGCCCTTGGCCGCCGTCCTCGGCTGCCTGTCCTGTGCTTTCCCATCTCTGGCCTTTGCCTCTGTTGTTGCCTCAGCCAGCAAGGCCCCCTCTCCCCATTTCTGCTCTCAAAATCCTACCCACTCCTCAAGGGCCTTGGTTAAAAAGCATCCCCCTCCCCAAAGCCTTCCTGATCTCCTCGGGAGTCCTCTCTGCTTGGAGCTCCCCAGCCCTGTGCCCTGCCCCGGGCACCTTTGCCTCCTGCCTCCTGCCAGAGTTAGCCGTGCTTACGGCTCTCCCTCGCTCCCCACCAGCCTCAGGGGATCGTCACACTCACAGGTCCTGGTGAGACTTAAATAACATTACAGCCCGCAGAGTTCTCTGCTCTGGGCTTGGCAGGCAGTGAGCACTCAATCAGTGGTGCTTGTTAATGGCCGGGTTCACTCCTGAAGGGCTGGGCCCTGCTGGCTTATCTCTGCTTCCCTGGCACAGGCCCTGCTCCCAGCGGAACTCCTGAAACGACTGAGGATGCAAGGGGAGAGACAAACTCCCAACCTCCCAGACAAGCAGGCACTTTCCTACCTGTTCTCCTGCTGGGCAGGAAGCCTGACTTGGTTCACAGTTTATAATAAATGCAACTCCATTTCCTCTTGGCCGGGTTGGCCCCAGCAGGCACACACCCAAAGTCGGCTGTTTCTGTTAAATGTCTGCAGCTCCTGGGACCGGCCAGGCCCCGACGGAGTCCTGATGTTTTGCTCCATGAGGCACCTCCAGTCCCACGTTCTGCAGCTCAGGACAGATCAGAAGCTCTGGCCTCCATAAAAGCCTACCGTACATGATCTCTCTCATAACTGCTGTCCTGCTTATCTCACTGGCTTAACTAAATGAATATGCAATAAGACATTCATCATGCAAGCACTTTCTAAACTAAAGGAATGATATGCATTTAAGGTATTGGCATTAAGAATAATCCCAAACACCAGATAGTGCCAACCTTTTCAAGACGCTTTTGGAAGCTCTTTTGAATCTGCAATGGAATGTGAATTAGTTAAAGATGCCAAGAAATTCACTTCAAACAAAACAAGGTGGCCAAATTAGGAAGTCCTCGCTCCAGGGAAGACAAAGCAACATATGCACGTCCCTGATCTTTCTCTCTACTAGGCTGTAGACGCCTAAGGACAGGGGTGGGACCACTACCTCTCCGACTGACACCCAAAGTAGAAAGAGGGAGCTTTGGGACCCGGGAAATCCAGCCCAGCCACTTGCCAACCCTGAGATCATGGGCTGGTTCCTTAAATCCCTTATTGCCAGGTGGTGTGGGGGCGTGGGAAGGTGGCAGGGGTGGCCGCTCCTCTCCCTGAGTGGTGGAGAGCGTCAGCTACGGTGAGACAGACGGGCACAGCACCTGGGTCCGCACAAAGGAAGCTCTCGAGAAGTATTTACTCTCTTCCTTCTCAAACTATCCCTAGACACCATGTAGAGTGTGGAAAACAAACTGCAGACTGAAAGATGTATTTGCAATACATGTGTATTACAAAGGACTTGTACCAGCATATGGAAAGAACACCTACAAATCAATAAGAAGATAAGAAAACAACCCAGTTGAAATTGGGCAAGAGTCTTGAAAAGATACTTCCCAAAAGCAGATCTCCAAACAGCCGACAAGCATATGAAAAGGTGCTCAGCGTCATTACTCACCAGGGAAATGCCAATAAAAAATCACAGGAGATACAGAACCACCAGCTGACTAAACCTGAACAGAGGGATGACACCAAGCGTGGGTGAGGAGATGGAGAGACTAGAACATTCACACACTGCTGGACAGACTGTCAAATGGCTCAACCATCCTCTGGCACTGTCTACGAAAGTCGAACCCACGACAACTCAGCATTTCCACTCCCAGTTACACACCCAAGAGAAATACCTGCATATGCCCAGAGAATGACCTGGACCACAATGTCCGTTGCAGCTTTATTTATAAGTACCCCAACTGGGAAACAACTCAATGTCCATCCACAGAAAAATGGATAAATCAGCTGTTTTATATGTATATATATATTTTTCACACAATGGAATATTACACAGCAGTAAAAACAAACAAAGAACTGCTGTCATGTGCAACAACATGGAAGGATCACAAAATCATTGTGTTGAGGGAAAGAAGCCAGGCCTGGAGGAGTTCATGCTGTACGATTCCATTTACATAAAGTTCAAGAACAAAAACAACAGGGACTTCCTAGGTGGCGCAGTGGTAAAGAATCCACCTGCCAATGCAGGGGACACGGGTTCAAGCCCTGCTCTGGGAAGATTCCATATGCCATGGAGTAACTAAGCCCGTGCGCCACAACTATTGAGCCTGTGCTCTAGAGCCCGTGAGCCACAACTACTGAGCCCATGTGCTGCAACTACTGAAGCCCACGCGCCTAGGGTCCGTGCTCCACAACAAGAGAAGCCACTACAATGAGGAGCCTGTGCACCACAATGAAGAGTAGCCCCCGCTCTCAGCAACTAGAGAAAGCCCGTGTGCAGCAATGAAGACCCAACACAGCCAATAAATAAATAAAACAAATAAATAAAAAAATAATAAAAAAGAACAAGAACAACAGTTTGATGGTGATTGAGGCCAGAACAGTAGTTACCTGGGGGGTGAAGGGGCTGAGGAAAGGAGAGTACCAACTGGGATGGGACACGGGAGAGCCTTTGGGCTGATGGGATGGGTCTCAGCCAGCCTCCTTGGCGTTGGCTAGGACCACTCCCTCACCTCTCATTAGGCCCCAGCCATAATGCTCTTCCCTCCGTCTTGCAACACTCGGATCCATTCCTGCCCCAGGGCTTTTGCACATCTTTTCTCTCAATCTGGAGCCCTCCTCTCCCCATTTCGGCATGGCCAGGCTTCACCTATATTTAGATCTGCATGGTGGTTACTTGGTATATAAAAAAAAATATCATTGAGCTGTATACTGGAGATGTGTGTATTTTACTGTATATACATTATTCCTAAATAGGATTTAAAAAAAAAAAAATTACCAGAGGGGACTTCCCTGGTGGTCCAGTGGGTAAGACTCTGCACTTCCAATGCAGGGGGCCCGGGTTCGATCCCGGGTCGGGGAACTAGATCCCGCATGCATGCCGCAACTGAGTCCAAACTGCTGCAACTAAGAGTCCGCATGCCACCGCTAAAGATCCCGCATGCCGCAACGAAGATCCTGCGTGCCGCAACTAAGACCCAGAGCAGCCTAAATAAATAAATATTTTTTAAAAATCGCCAGAGGATCCATCGGACCGGGCCACCTCTAAGGCCTATCAGCCCCATCATTTTACGATTCTCAAAGCCCGGAGAATGATTCTCAGGTTCTGATGCTGGAATTGGGAGACGGTGTGCTCTTTTTATTCTTTCTCTTCCCTTTCGCTTGCCAAGAGAGGCCCCTTGTCTTGCTCATGCTCTCTCCCTCACTCTGTGTAAGTCAGTCAGCCACTCCTGGCCCCATCACCCCATCTGCAGAAAGAGGCTCGTGCTGCCAGGACTCCCCTCCAGGAGAGAGAAACATGGCCATGCTCGGGAAATGCTCTGTGCATCACAGAGCAAAAATGCTAACTGCATTCCCAGAATTGCTAGCAGATGTCTCTTTGCATGGGGTCAAGTACATCCAGGCAGAATTGCGATCCCTACGCTGAGGGTGTGGTTTAAAACTCAAACTTGGCCCACGTGTGTTTTTTTGGTGTCAAGGGATGTGAGACAGTGGCCATGGAACAAAAGTCATCGTGGGAAAGGGATGGCCACTGGTTTGACCTGGGAAGGCACGGATGCTGGCGTGGTCCCTCAGGCTGTCAGGCCAGGACCGCGCTGGGCTCGTCCTTGAAGGAGACAGGCGGTGCCTGGCCTGGGGCTTCTGCTGGCCTTTCAAAGTAAGAAGCACTGAAGCTGGAGACTGGGGTCCTGGGATTGAGAGCTGCTTCTGCCCTGATGTGCTGTGTGACACTGGCCACCAGCTTCTCACCTCTGGGGCCTCAGTTTCCCCACTGCACTGTACAAGGCTGGACTAGATCATATTTAGAGATCCTTTCAAATAGAACTGTTTATGAGCTTATAAATTGCTTACTTCTTAAAGTCAAAATTACATCATGTCCCTACAGCTTCTTATTCAACTTATGGAATAGAATAAAGTCCAAACCCATGACCAGATCCCTGCCAATCTCCCTGGCCTTGGTTCGAACCTCTCCCTCACCTCTCACTAGGCCCCAGCCATAATGCTCTTCCCTCCATCCTACAACACTTGAATCCATTCCTGCCCCAGGGCCTTTGCACGTCTTGCCCTCTCAACCTGGAACCCTCCACTCCCCAGCTCTGCATGGCCAGCCTTCACCTGCTTTAGGCACTGGCTCAGAGGTCCCCTTCTCAAAGGCCTTGCCTGACCAGATAAGCAGTGCTTCTTTGTGGTTTTTGGGTTTTTTTTCCCACCTTCATATCACTGATTACAACATGCAGTCATTAGATGACTTCATGGCTTCCTTATTTTCTGTCTTCTGCACTGGAGTGTAAGTTCCATGTGGGCAGCCACTGTATCTGTCACCATTAAACCCTCTGACATATACACAGCAGACATTCAATAAATATTTGTGCAGTTTTTCATTCTCTCAGGCAGCACTCCAGAGCTCGTGCCACTCTCAGGAGCTCATGTAAGAACTTCCCAAAGAAAGAAAATGTTCAGGCATAGAGGACCCAGCAGGTACTGTGACAATGCCAGGCTCTCTGCATCCTTGTGTCATTTAATTCTCACTACAACCCTCGGAGATGGGATTAGTTGGGTAACAGGCTCACAGCAGTGAAGAGATGTGCCCACGGTCACAAACCCCAAGCCCTGAGCTTGGAGACAGATGGTTCCGTGCCACCTGCGGGCGTGTGATTCCATCTCTCCAGGCTGTGCTTTTCTTGTCTGTAAAGCGGGGCTAAGATCTCCTGCCTGCACTGCAGGCTGTGTCATGATCAAGCGGGATAATTAAGGCGGGACGCTTTGCACAGCGGCAAGCAGCGTGCAGCTGCGCTGATGCTGAAGCGCACGGAGCCTGAGGTTTTCTTTGCCCCTCAGAGTCTGCGCCCGCCCCTCTGGGAGGCGGCCAGGGAGGGAAAAGAGGACCTTCTGGAGCCAGCCTGCCCTGGACTGCCATCCTGCTCCCTCCCAGCTCAGAGCTGGGTGCCCTCAGGTGTGCACGTTCCCTCACGCCTTTGAACTTGAGTCTTCTCTGCTGCAATATAAGAATAATTCCCCACCCCCCACCCGCCGGGCTAAGAGCATTAAGTGAGATCACCTATGAAAAGGGCTTTATTCCTTCCAAAGCGCTGGGCTTGTCTTGTGATGTCCCACAGCTTCTAGCTCTGATTGTATCAACTTCCCCTAAAGAGAGAGAGAGATGCCTCCCCCGGTGAGACAGGCGAGGACACTCACCCCACCCCCAGATAACAATGCTGGCTGTCTTTTTTTTTTTTTTTTTTTAACTTTTTTTGGCTGTTGGGTCTTCGTTGCTGCACATGGGCTTTCTCTAGTTGCGGCAAGTGGGGGCCACTCTTCGGTGTGGTGTGCGGGCTTCTCATTGTGGTGGCTTCTCTCGTTGCAGAGCACAGCCTCTAGGCACGTGGGCTTCAGTAGTTGCAGCAGGCAGGCCATAGAGCTCTTGGACTTCAGTAGTTGCTGAGCATGGGCTCAGTAGTTGTGGCACGCGGGCTCTAGAGCACAGGCTCAGTCGTTGTGGCTCACGGGCTTAGTTGCTCTGTGGCATATGGGATCTTCCCGGACCAGGAAGACGTGTCCCCTGCATTGGCAGGCAGATTCTTAACCACTGCGCCCCCCCGGGAAGTCCCAACGCTGGCTGTCTTTATAAGGCCCTCAGTGCATGCCAGGCACCGGGGGACGCCCTCTCCAGACATCTCCTTGTGTGCTCAGCACTGAGCTCTGCATCACCATCAGCCCCATTTTATAGGCAGGTAAACTGAGCTCCAAGTAACCTTGCTCAAGTTTCCCTGGCCGTAGTGGTGAAGTTTTCTCCCCGTGGAGGACTTGGCCAAGGTGGCACCTTTGTTTCCTTTAGAGCAAGGCCCAGGCTGACCCAGGACACTGCATATTCCTGAGGCAGCCCTGCACTCGGGGGGGTCCTGGCCGTGGGATCCGCTCTTCAAGGGGCGGCGCACACCCACCCACCCTGACTGTGGCATCTAGGAGTGTGCACACAACGCGGAGTGCGCGTGGGGGGAGAGGCCCCAGCTCTGGGCCCCAGGGAGGCCGTCCTGCCAGGGAGCCTGGGGAATCAACAAATCGTGTTCACTTTGGCCTCCTTAGATGCAGAGTCACTGGCCTTCCCTGCCCTCCGGCTACTCCCCATCAACCAAAGGCCCCCCAGCCCCTAAAAGGCCCCTGATCACCTGGGGGCATCACGCTGTCACCCCCACCCCGCATCACGTGCTCCGTTCTGATGGTGCCAGTCTCGGCTCCAGAAAGCAATTAGATAAGATTAGCAAAGCAGAGAGAAGGCAGGTGGTGGGGGGGGAGGACTTGGCAGAAAGAGACCCCTGGGGCAGAGACTCTAGGAGGCGGGGAGGGAGGGAGTAGAGAGAGGCTGGATGAGAGGGGAAGAATGGCAGAGGGATGTGGATTTGAGAGAGGATGTGCAGGGGAGACAGAGGGGCAAGGACACACCAGAGGCCCCATGGGAGGGAGAGAGATGGACCAGAGGCCCCAGGCAAAGGGAACGAAGAGCCTGAGAGAGAAACTCACGAGAAGGAAATAGGCGGACGCAGGCTCATGTATTTGGCCTTGTCCCAGAGGGTGTCTGAGAAGTGGCTTCCCCTTGCAGGAAGCCAGGGAGGCAGTCGTCGTGGAGGAAGGGCAGGACAGGAGCTGGGAGACCAGGGTCCAAGGCACTAACGCTCCGAACCACCAGGCAGCTCCCCCATGGAGGTAAAGGAGCGGAAACGTCTGTGTGTGTGTCCACCACAGTGTTCACAGCAGCACTGTCCATGATAGCCTAAAACACTGGAAGCCACCTGCACCGTCTGTTCTCCAGAGAAACAGAGCCTATATATATGATATATATATATATATGTGATGTGCAGGTTATCACATATATATCATAAATCTGTGTGTGTATGTATCAAGAGATTTCTTTTAAGGAATTGGTTCATGCTGTTGTCAGGCTGGCAAGTCCCAAATCTGAAAGGCAGGCCGGAACTCAGAGAGGGGTTGATGCGGTCTTGAGGCAGAATTCCTTCTTTCCTGGGAAACCTCAGTTTTTGCTCTTACAGGCTTTCCACTGATTGGGTAAGGCCCTCCTACGTACCTAAAGTCAACAGACTGCAGATGGTAGCCACGTCTACAGAACACCTTCAGGGCAATGCCTCGCTTGGTGTCTGCTTCAGTAACTGGGCACTACAGCCTCGCCAAGCCGACACATCACACCACCTAACATGGTTTCCTCTGGCTGTGGTAATGAATTATCACGCATGCAGGGGTTTAAAGCAACCCACAGCTATTATCTCACCGTTCTGGAAGCCAGACGTCCTTTAAAATGAAACTCGCTGGGCAAAAATCAAGGTATTAGCAGGGCTGCGTTCCTTCCAGAAACACTAGGGAGAAGCCTTTTCCTTGCCTTTTCCAGATTCCAGACGCTTCCTGCGTTGCTTGCCTCACGGTCCCGTCCACCTTCAAGGTCAGCCATAGCCAGCCTCGTCTTTCTCGGGCTGCGTCACCCCGACCCTCCCCTTCTGCAGTCAAACCTCCTTCTGCCTCTTTTAAGGACCCATGTGATTAAACGGGCCCCACCCAGATCATCCGAAATAATCTCCCCATCTCAAGATCCTTCCCTTAATCACGTCTACAAAGTCCCTTCAGCCATGTAAGAAAATCTGTTCGTAGGTCCCGGGCACTAGGACATGGACATCTTTGGGGGACCATTGTTCTGCCTGGCACTCCACCCAAAGGCCCGACAGCAGTGGAGAGGACACATCGTGGTGGCTCCACCCACACCCAGTGAAAGAGGATGCAGCCACGAGACGACAGAGTCAGGGAGGGGCGTGATCAGAGCTGCGCTACAGATCCCTTTCCCAGCAGAATCGGGCCCCTGGGAGCAGTCCAGACCCCCGGGTCAGGCACAGAAAGGCTCTCAGGACATAAGAATCGGATCTCAGCTTAGAACTCCAAAGCACTATGACATCTGACAAAGGATTTACGGACTCCAGCCCCTGCACGGATGCGCTGTGCATCTGCAGGTCAAGGTCCTAACTTCTCTGTGACCCTTATCTTCACCAATCGTCCTGTGACTCTGATCCCAGGTACCACAAGCTGCACACTCACCACGTGCTAGCTAAGAGCATCACATACGGCAGCGGCACTGTCAGGGCTCCTCCCAGGCTCCCCTTTTGTGTGCTTCCTCCTCGGAAGGCCTGGACCTGCGGCTCCCGTGAGAAGGCTGCCCTTAGGCTGCTGGAGCCCTCTGTCCCTGTGTACAGGGAGCAGACGTGCCTGGGAGCTGACATCCCTCCCCCACGCTCCAAGTGGCCCTCAGCCAATGTCTGAGGGCGTGGGCGGATGACAGCCCGGCTCTCTTGTCTCAAATTGAGACAAATTCAGAGACGCAACTTACACCCCAGAGTTCCTGGAGGGGTCAGGCTGCAGCAGCCTCTGCGGGGTGGCACCTGGCATCTCTCCCTTCACTCTTCTGCTCCCCCAACCTCTTATTGGTTTCTCCTGGTCTCTTGTGGGGTCTTGAGTTTCATCAAAGTAAAAAAATAAATAAAGAAAAATCAAGGCAGAGGTAAGATGTGGATCAGATCCAGTTCCTGCACGCAGCACCTTCTCTGCTCCGCAGGGTGACCTGCCTGCTCACCGTCCCTCTTCCCTGCTGGCCACCCTCTGGGTTGACCAGCTTCCACGGTGAACTCAGTCACTGCAGCAGAGCTCCTGGGCGTAAGATGATGTCGTTCACCCTCATAAGCCAAATCCAGCATAAAAGATAAAAGCATTCAATACCTGTTCTAAGTGCTGGTGGCGTAAGAGGAAGGAAGGACTAAGCCTGGGAGGTCAGGGAGGGCTTTGTGGAGGAAGTGGAAAGTAACACCCTTGGCATCAGGGCAGCTGGAGGCAAAGGAGCAGCAATTATTTCACAGCCACCATTTGCGGCATGCCAGCGTGGAGCTGGGGGCTTCACTTAGTCTCTCATCATTAAATGAATCCAGCAAGGTACTCTCACTATTCCACTTTACAGATGAAAGAATGGGATCAGAGAGGTTAGGCTACTTGCCCAAGGTCACTAAGCCAACAGGAAGGAAAGCTAGGATTTGAACCCAGGTCCACACGTCCAGGACCCTACCCTGTGCCCTGAGTTATGAACAGCCGGGCACAGAAGTGGACAGTAGGGGGCAGACAATGTGGAGCCGTAGAGCTCCAAGTTGGGAGACAGTGCTTCTGTTGGAGCAGTGGAGGCAGGCTTCCTGGAGGAGGTGTCTTCCAAATGTGGAAGCTTTAGGCAGGCAGAGAGGGGAGGAAGGGCATTCCTGGTGGACGGGACTGTGCGTGCAAAGGCACAGAGTGGGAGTGCAGAGAGGTATTAGTGAACAGCCTCACGTGGTAGATGTCAAGGGGTACTGCCGGCAAAAGTCCCATGGGGATCCGGGACACCCAGGCCCATCCTCTGCACAAGGCCTTGAAACGGCAGTGAAGACTGGCACTGGGAGGTTTCTTTGCATAAGTGAGAGGGAAAGCCAGTGGGGGGACCGTCAGCTGAACAAGCAGACGGGCTGCTGCAGGGCTGGGAAGAGCAGGAGTAGTGGGGCCCAAGGCAGCGGGAACAGCGAGCGGGGAGCAGCCCTGGGAGGCCCGGCCAGGGTAGACCAACAAACTTGGGCTGTGGGGCCAGAGGAGCGGGGGTGGGAGGCTCCTCCCTGGGGTCCCTGGGAGAATGAGGATGCCACAGAGAGACAGATCTCTCCGGGGTCAATGGTGGTTTGGGGGGGGGGGCGGGGGGAGATGAGAGGCTTGCTCTGGGTTTATGTTTCAGTGGTGAACATAGAGAAAAGCAGCTCAAAGCAGGGAAGATTCTTTCCCGATTGGGGGAGGGTCAGACTCCAGACATGGAAGTTGAGGGTCCTGGGATGCGACGTGGAAACAGAAGCTGGGCTGGGGAGGGACAGAAGGAGCAGGAGGGAACAAGGGAAAAAAGAAGAGAGGGGAGCTGAGGATAAAAATGAAGTTTCCTTTCCACTGAGAGGAAAACACAGGAGAATCATACACTCACTCATTCATTCACCCACAACATGGACTCTGCTGGGACCTGCGCTGGGTGCTAGATGTACAGACATCGGCAAGATGCAGAAAACATGCTTGTGAAAAGGAAGAGACCCGGGGGCAGGCTGCCTGGCTTCGAATCCCACACAGTGGCCACTGAGGATGGATGCCAACGTGGGGTAGGTTACTTAACCTCTCTGTGCCTGTGTCCCTCGTGGGAAGAAGTGAGTCTCCTGATGCGTATTTCATAAGGTGGGGAATTGAATGAGTGACATACGACACAAGTCAAGAGCTCAGACGGGCTGGCATCTGCCCAGCTCAGTAAAGGGAGCGAGCGATTCCTCCCCTCTCCTGCTCCCCACGCTCCTTGACCACTGGCCCCTTCACTATTCCTTGAATCTCCCAAGCTGCTCCACTCAGGTAGTCTGTGAGTCTGGGCCCCGGTGCTCCCTCTGCTCAGGATCTCTTATCCTGGATCCTTGCTCAGTTCACTCCCGTGTTTCATTCAGGTCTCTGCTCGAACAGCACCTCCTCCAAGAGGGCTTCCTGGACCACTCTGTCTCGGGCAGCTCCCCGCCCCACCAGTTACTTCCTGAAGGAGAGTTCCAGGCGGACGGTAAGTTTGTTCACTGTTTCCCCAGCATGGAGACTACAGCCCAGCACAGAATGGACATCCACATACAAGACATGGAAGCAACCTAAGTGTCCATCTACAGATGAATGGATAAAGAAGATGTGGTATATGTATACAATGGAATACTACTCAGCCATAAAAAAGAATAAACCATCGCCATTTGCAGCAATGTGGATCGACCTAAGATTATCATCCCAAGGGAAGTAAGTCAGACAAAGACAAATACCATATGATATTACTTACATGTGGAATCTAAAAAAAAATACAAATCAACTTATTTACAAAACAGAAACAGACTCACAGACTACCTGAGTGGAGCAGCTTGGGATGTTCACAGAAAAGAAACTTATGGTTACCAACGGGGAAAGGGAAAGAGGAGGGAAAAATTAGGAGTATTGGATTAACAGATACACACTACTAGATATAAAATAAACAACAAGGATTTGCTGTACAGCACAGGGAACTATATTCAATGTCTTGTAATAATCTATAATGAAAAAGAATGTGAAGCTGTACACCTGAAACTAACACAATATTGTAAATCAACTCTAGTTAAATTTTAAAAAAACATATATTTGGGAATGAATGGGTGAGTAAATGAATGACCCAGACACTCTGATGACCCAAATGTCTAAGCAGGACCAGGGGTGATGAACGGGCTGTGTGGATAAGCACGGTGAAGGTCAGGTCTGGATTTGTGGGCTTGCTTGTTTCAAAGCCAAGTTCTGGGGTCCCCAGGGCTGGCAAAGGCCTGGGTGAAAGACCTTGAAAGCAATGAACAAAAAAAAAAAGTAACATCACTCATCAGCCTAGCATGCCATGAAGTCCTGACATCTTTTCTTTGGGCCACCTCTTCTGTCTGAGTCCAGAGCTCCAAGCACATATTATCTTTTCATCGGTAGGAGAGAGCCTTTCAACAGGTCTGACGGGGCAGGACAGACTGAGATTTCCAAAGGAGCTCTCCTGCTTTCCCATACTCTAAGCCAGAGTGGACAAGCAGCATCTGGTAAGCCATAGCTCCACTGGTCTAGCACAGCAATAGTACTGTGACATTTTTTTTAAAAAACTTTGAATGAGTTAGCAATATTTAACAGCTGGAAAATATTTCCTTAAAAATCCAAGTTTTAGGGACTTCCCTGGTGGCGCAGTGGTTAAGAATCCGCCTGCCAATGCAGGGGACACAGTTTCGATCCCTGGTCTGAGAAGATCCCACATGCCACAGAACAACTAAGCCCGTGCACCACAACTACTAAACCTGCCCTATGCAACTACTGAAGCCCATGAGCCTAGAACCCGTGCTCCGCAACAAGAGAAGCCACCACAGTGAGAAGCCTGTGCACCTCAATGAAGAGTAGCGCCTGTTCACCACAACTAGAGAAAGCTCGTGCGCCACAAGGAAGACCCAATGCATCCAATAAACTTAAAAAATAAAAATAAATTAAAAAAAAAATTCAAGTTTTTGACTTCACTTTTTTTTCTAATTTCAGAAGATCTGAAAATACCAGCACGGAAAGGTAGCTTCTCTCCTCAGATGGAGTACGTTTTCAAGTCTACCGCAGTCCCCACCACTCCCTAGTGTCTCCCAGACAAGCAAGTCATGGTTTATCACTGAGCCCGGGCTCCTGGTTTGTTTGTTCGTTTGTCACTCAACCTACTACTCACTTCTTCGTGTTAGCTGCTTGGCCCATGTAGGAATTTGAGGGATCCCTGGTCTAAGCACCCTTTGCCTCAGTTTCCTCACTGGTAAAGTACAAATGATCTTTCCTCCTAAAACCAAAGAAGTTGAATGAATGTGACCAGAATATGGCTGGTACCTAACTGATGCTCCATAAACATTTCCCACCCCTTTCCTGTCCAGCTAAACCGGCCCAGGCCCTCATTCTCCAATCAGCAAATAAATAGTGAGCAACACCTTTAAGCCAAGAGCCAGCACGATCCTGGGATGCGTTTGAACGACGAACGGACGTGTCACTGCCTCCGTGGCACTTGCACTATTATTAAATCAAATCACTATTATTAAATCCAAATCAACCTGTAAATCCAGTTTGAGACATGCGCCACAAAGGCACTAAATAGAGTGGAATGAGAGAGAAGAGGAAGGAGGGCTCCCCAAGGAGGCTGAACGCGGAAGAACGCGAGGGGCTTGCCACATGCAGAGGCTGGACAAGTGCTCTAAACAGAGGGAACAGTCGCTGCGGGGCCACTGAGGCAAGGAAGGGCTCGTACTGTCCTAGGAATTGAAACGAGGCTGATGGGGACGGCGTGGGGCGCAGGGGATGTGACCTGTGGAAGAGGGCAGGGGCAGACTGTCGCCAGGGATTTTATTCTACGTGCAGCGGGAGCACAGAATGCTGAGAGAGGCATGGTGGATCCAAACGGCCTCTTTCAAAAAGGCAGACAAAAGAAATGACATGACGCAGAGGGAAAAACCATGCCCTTTCCCTGGACTCGCAGAGCAACCGCCTGCACCACGGCTGACTCGTGCACTGCTCAGAACACAAGCACCTGTGTGTGCCCAGCCACAGGCCACCCAGACGTTAAGAGGCAGACCCACGGGATGAGGGGCTCTGGCTCTGGAGTCAGATTTCCATTGTCAGTCCTGGCTCTACCACCTGCCGGCTGTGTGACCTTGGGCAAGTTACTTAACCACTCTGTGAGTAGGTTGCCTCTTCTCTGAACCTAGTGAGAGGAGATGACGCAGGTAGACCCCTGAGCAAAGCGTCTAACACACAGAGGCTGAGGTGCTAACACTGGTGAGATTTGCAGGGACAATCCAAAAAGGCCCGCCGTTCATGTCCTGATGGAGGCCAACTTTTTTTTTTTAGCTTTCCCTGTTCCAGGAAAGCCCTTCTTTCTACTGTATCCCTCTAGCTTTGGGAGGTAAAGAGTGTTTTATATCTCCTATCTCCCACCGTCTTTCCTCAAGCCCTTTAAGGGAGATTTTATCATTGTTCCAAGCTCCAGGCCCGAGGCCCCACAGCCAACAGAGGAGCAGAGCGAGGGCACACAGCCTGATTTCCGAGGCCACGGCACCCCGCGTGTTCTGTAAGACATGCTGTGAAATCACCCACCTCCAAACATTCTGATGGAAAAACAAGCCCAGCGGGGTCTCTGTGTAGAAAGCGGGGAAACTCAGAATCCACAAAATGGCCTTGTAAAGGAAGACAGGCCCCAGGTGACACGGAAACCCATAGACAACCCACCCTGACGCGTTTCTATCAGGCTCCAGGGCTGATCCAGAGACCTGCCGGAAACCTTTAACGAGACAGCCCAGACCCTGACTCCCGTTGCAGCGCAGGTCTGCCAGGAGACACACCGCCCCTGCCACACACACAGGGGAGCCCTCTCGAATGCACCAAGTCAGCCAAGACTAGCCTTGTCCTAGGTGGGGCTCAGCTTCTGCAAGAGCCTGAGAACCCGCAGTGAGCCCCCGGGGCGGGGGCAGGTTTACATAACACAGCAAGACTCAGCGAGAAGCATGAGGGCCCTGGAGTCCCGCAGACCTTGTCTCCCACCCAGCGGCCCTCTTCCTCGTGATGTGAACTGGGCCAGCGACTTACCCTGGCTGGGCCTCAGTCCCCTCAACTGTGAAATGGGGATAAAAGTCAGCCCTATCTCATAGGGTGTCCTGAGGATTAAAAGATCACTGCAAAAGCTCCCACAATAGTTTCTGACACATGGAAGGTGCTGGATAAATGTCAGCCTCTTAATTCACTGCCTTCTAAGAGTCCTTTGGTTTGGAGTCAGATAGAGATCAAAAAAGGGAACTCTGACTACCATTGGTACTCAGGAAGCATCAAGGGTGCTCGGGTCAGAACACCCCTGGTAGGACTTCCTAGGTGGCGCAGTGGTTGAGAATCTGCCTGCGAATGCAGGGGACACAGGTTCGACCCCTGGACCAGGAAGATCCCACATACCACAGAGCAACTAAGTCTGTGCACCACAACTACTGAGCCTGTGCTTTAGAGCCCGGGAACCACAACTGTTGAGCCCATGTGCTGCAACTACTGAAGCCCACGCGCCTAGAGCCCATACTCCGCAACAAGAGAGGCCACCAAAATAAGGAGCCTGTGCACCACAATGAAGAGCAGCCCCCACTTGCCACAACTAGAGAAAAACCATGCATAGCAACAAAGACCCAATGCAGCCAATAAATAAATAAATAAATAAACTTTTTTTTAAAAAGGGCTTCCCTGGTAGCACAGTGGTTAAGAATCCACCTGCCAATGCAGGGCACACGGGTTCAAGCCCTGGTCCGGGAAGATCCCACATGCTGCGGAGCAACTAAGTCTGTGGGCCACAACTACTGAGACTGCACTCTACAGCCTGTGAGCCACAGTTACTGAGCCCGAGTGCCACAACTATTGAAGCCCACTGCCTAGCGCCCGTGCTCCGCAACAAGAGAAGCCACTGCACTGAGAAGCCAGCGCCCCACAACAAAGAGCAGCCCCTGCTCTCCACAACTAGAGAAAGCCCGTGCGCAGCAACCAACACCCAACACAGCCAAAAATAAATTAAAAAATAAATAAATCTTTAAAAAAAAAAAAGAATACCCCGGTCTCCCAGGTAGGCCCTGACCGGTGCCCACACCCCAAAAGGCAGTGCCAGGCTTCATTCTCAGCATCACTTCTGAAACCTGGGTGCGTTCCTATTGTTCTATTGGCCACACTGACCCATGAGGACCTGTTTGGTATCTGTCTCCAGGACCAAAGAAGGGTTTACTGAGGACTGGGGTGGGTGGATGTTGATTTTTGTATTCTCAGCACCAAAGCCTTTTATACCGGCTGGTGCCAATCAACGTCTGTGTCATGAATGAATGAATGATGGCAGCGTCCCTGTGGAAGCATCAGCCGGGCAGTCCGTCCTTGCTTAGGCTTCTCCCGAAGTGGAATAATAATCTCAGCAGTCACAGCACAATGAAAAGGGCCCTGGCCCTGTAGCCGCAGGAAGCCCAGCCGTGTTTACGCTGCACCTCACCGGGGTGAGAGAAGCCGGCCTCCGGAATCCCAGGCACAGACCCCAGGGCCCCGGGCTTTATCTCCCAGCTTTCTCCTTCCTCCCATTGTCCCCGCCTGGCTTCCCACAGCCCCAGGCCAAGGGCCCGGCTTTGTTTGGAGGTCACTGAGTGGCCCTGAGGGCCGGGCTACAAGGTAGAGCAGAATGACCCACTCCCCTCCTGCGGACACATTCCTTTCGCATCTTTCCCAGGGACCCTCCCCCTCACAGCTTGGTTTCCTCAGAAACATGGAGGCCACCACATCCCCTGTCCTGCCCCCATCCCTAGCCGGCTGGTGGTCGGAGGCCCCCAAGAAGCCAACTGATTAGCTGAAGTGGAGAATATGCAGCAAAATACCGCACCGAAGACGTACCCGGGACGGTACCTCAGAATGCTGAATAAGGCGCGCTAGGAAGGGCACGGGATGGGGGTGGGGCACCCCCCTAGTGCAGGGGACAGTCCATGGAGGGGGCCCTGCAAACACCCCAGGAGCCTCCGGATTTCTCAGAGCTCAGCTCAGCTCAGAGGAACTCAAAGGCCTCCACGCCGAGCCTTCAGCTGTTTTTCACGGAGGCTTGAAGCCCCGGAGAGCAGGAGGCAGGGGGTGGCGGGAGGGGTCCAGCACCAAGCCTTGCCTTCTCACTGATGTACAGCAGCCGCCACAGAGCCGAACGCCGGTAGCTGCTAAGAGACGAGCGAGAAATAAGCCTCATCGACCCTCGACCCGCGTCTTCGAGTGTGAGCGGAACGGAGGGACCCAGCTCCCAGGGGCTGACTTCTTTCTCCTCCTCCCCCTCCCCCAGCTCCTCGACTCCAAAGAGCTCCTCTTATTGTCACAGAGAAGGATGGAAAGTGCCAAAGACAAAAAGATCTCCTGGCAACATCAATTCTATTCACTTTGCCCTTAAACCTGAGTCAGGACCTCTCATCCCTGGGGATGCAACGGCGGAGAGGTGGCGCGGGTGCTCACAGCCACGGCTCACGTGTGCTGGGGGCGACTGTGTGGCCGGAGGGTCCTCCTCACCCTCACGGCAACTCAGGGAGGATTTTACAACCGCTCAGAAAGTTTAGAAACCTGCCCAGTGCCACCCCGCTGGCGGGTGAAAGATCAGGTGCTCAGACCCAGCCTGCGCCGACCCCGAGCTCCTTTAATCCCCTTGAGCTGCTCCATCGGGACTTAATATCATACAGTTGGGCAAACTGAGCCCCAGATCAATGACTTGTCTCTCTTTTGCGCTCAGGAGCGGGGCCTGGTCTTCGTTTGGGGTCTAACACTTCCTCAGTTTTTTTTATTTTGCTTTAAAGGTGATTACTTATTTATTTATTTAGGTCGCACCACGCACAGCATGTGGGATCTTAGCTCCCAGACCAGGGATCGAACCCATGTCCCCTGTGGCGGATGTGCGGATTCTCACCCACCACAGATATATGTATCTCCGTTAGATAGGCTGTGTGTCCTCAGGCTGCTGGAAAGTGCTCCTCAGATAACCAAAAGGGGTTGTAATTCCAGGGCAGGGAGACTGACTGGGCTCCAAACACGCGTGCTTTCCTTCCAGAGTGAAGAACGATGGCTTGAAAAGGGCTGCTCAGCCAGGAACTACATTTCCCAGCCTCCTTTGCACCTATGTGGCCATGTGACTCATTTCCACCAATGGGAGTGGGAGTGATGTGAGCCCTCCTAGGCCAATGTGATGAGGAAGCAGATGAGCCCTCTCTACCTTTTCTTCCTCCTTCCGTGGTGACCCTGGAAGCCTCCTGTTGAAGATGGAAGGAAATAAGGGCCCTGAATTCTGTTTGGCATTTTCCACTTTCATTGAACTGTTGCTGAGTGAGAAATAAATTTGCATTGTGTTAAACCACTGAGATTCAGGCTTTACCTCATACAGCACTCAGCGCTGCCTTAGCCAATATGCTAGCCTTGGGTTCTCATTTATTACAACCATCTCACCCACAACCATTATTGAGAATGCTGGGAAGGACCCTGGCAACCCCAAAGGCTCAGCTAGAAGTTCGTTTAATTCAGGAAACATTTACTGAGCACTTCCTATACTTGGTCCCGTCTCACCAACATGTAAAAGTTCTCTGGTAAACCCATTACTTTACCTCTACACCCATGGACAGTAATGACCCTCTCTTTTCTGCCTTTCACAGTCATACTTCTCACAGGAGTTGTCTACACCTCTCATCGCCATTTCTGCATCTTCCACTTACTTCTCAACCCCCTCCAGTCTGGCCTCCATCCCCAACCATACAAAGAAACAGAACCAGCAAAAGTCTTCCTTCTCTATACCCACCAAGGTTTGGAGTATCATGACTTCTTGGAACCTCAATTCCTGCATCAAATGGCCTCACCTTTCAGGAGCACAGCTGTCCACACAGCCTGTCTACAAAGCTGACTCCTTCTGACCCTAACTACACCTCGAGATCTTTCAGCTCATTTCTAGAAATTCCTATAGACACCTAATATGTGTTAGACAACATTCTAGAAGAGGAAGAAGAGGTAAAAAAGAAACCATCCTCGCCCTTGAGAAGCTTTCAGTCAAGGTAGGGTAATTTAGCCCCATTTTTCAGATGAGGAAACTGAGGCTCAGAAAAGCTAAGTGTTTAAAATAACATAGCTGATTGGCGATATCTTGCCAATTGACCCAACACACAGGAATCATCTGAAAAAGATCAACGAAGATGATGAATCTCCTTAAAAAAATTAAAACCTTAATATGAGGGGGCTTCTCTTGTGGTGCAGTGGTTAAGAATCCTCCTGCCAATACAGGGGACATGGATTCGAGCCCTGGCCTGGGAAGACCCCACATGCTGTGGAGCAACTAAGCCCATGCACCACAACTTCTGAGCCCACATGCCACAAATCCTGAAGCCTGTGTGCCTAGAGCCCATGCTCCGCAATAAGAGAAGCCACTACAATGAGAACCCTGCTCACTGCAACCCTCCTCTACTTGCCACAAGTAGAGAAAGCCTGCGAACAACAATGAAGACCCAACACCGCCAAAAATAAATAAATAAATTTATTTATTTATATATATATATTTTTAAAACCCCCCAAAACCTTAATATGAGCCTAACTCAGAATTCCCAAATGGAGACAAAGAAAAGAAACTGAATAATCCCAGGTTCAACTTCTCTTTTATTTTATTATCTGTAATGTTCTAATAAAAGTCAAGCACTCTTAAGCATCCCCAGTGAAACCTAAGGAAATGTCTGGGTCTTAATTTTAGCTCCATGCCAAATAGCCCAATATCATATGAGTTAAAATTATTTAACTAATTATGAAATTATTAAAGGTCACATCCCCTCTCTGTGCTTCAGTTTCCCCTTGTGTATGATGAGAGAGCTAACCTAGTGGTCACGCGGGCTCGTTGCAGTCCTCAATATCTGTGACTCAAGATTTTCCCACTTGCGGATCAGACATCGGGAGTTGCCTCCCCGTCCACCTGCCCCTCCTGATAAGTGAACATTTTATGGAGCGCTTATCCAGTGCGTCACGAGATTGATGTCCTTTATCTCTCATAACAACCCTATGAAGTAAGGGCTATCATTTCATAGATGACGATACCAAGATGCAGGAAGTTTAAGTAATCTGCCCCCAGGATGCACAGCACGTGGCTGAACCAGGACTGGAACCCAAGCAGTCAAGCTCTCAAGGGCTATGTTGGCACCTCCCACAGTCCCATCTATTCGCAAAAGGCTCTGCCCATAGCTCCTGAGGAGTGGACAGCAGACCACAGACCCCTGCCCCCTTGCCACAGATGATGGGACCAGGGAGGACACCGGTGCCAAGGCAGCCCATCATTTGACCTTTGGCAGCCTAAGGCATGGCCCGGTGGGGAAGACGTTCAGACCCCCTGGGGGAGGCCCCAAGGGCACTGGCCATGAGACCAAAACCCATGAGAACACAGGGTCCACTCCCCAGGGTCAGGGTCCAAATTAGCAGACCCTGCTAGTCAAAGACGAGAGAGCACAGAGCCGCCCTGAAGGGGCCTGTGCAGAGTTTAGAATTCTTCAGATGGTTTTCTAGCTCTAGGAGCTTGGAAGTGGCCCATTTGTGTCCCTTGGATTTCCTTGAACTCTGGATGTTTCTTGACAGCAACCTCCCTTCAGTGGCTCTAGCGCGTGGCCCTCAGTCCCCCACCATCCCAAGGAGCTTCCTGAAACCAGCACCTCTGAGCAAATCGACTCCCCTTCTGCTTGCAAGGCGCCTTCTCTGGGTCTGACTGCACCTTTACAAAACCAACACGCTCCTAATAAGTAAGCCATTGGCTCAGGCACTGGACTTTTCTGTAATATAGAGATTTGTGCTGTCACAATATTTACAGTAATAGGATTTGACAAACAGAGCACTGGTGTGGAGACAGTCTGCATAAAAGGGAGAAAAAAAGAGAGAGAAGGGTTTTTTTGTTTGTTTTTGTTTTTGTTTTTGTTTTGAAAGGAAAAAAAACCCTTTCCAGCTCAAGAAAATGGAAAAAGCAGAATGCGTAACAGAGGGGAGAAAAGTCAATTAAATCATGATAATTACTTCCGCTGCCGCGCCCGACAGCAGCATGAGCGTCTATTAATTAGGATTTCCATGTTGACTGTGGCCGTTTGACTTCAACGAGGCTGCCAGTGGGCTCCGTAAGAATGTTCTCCTGGAGAGCAAATGTGTGAAAATATTTTCACCCTGACAATTAGCAGTTTTAAAGAATCACACACACACACACACACACACACACACACACACACACACACACACACACACAGAGAGCTGGGTTCCCTGGGCCCCTGTAATTAGCATGAAGTGCAGCCTCCACCTCCACCTCCAGCAGTTAGGGTACCCCAACCCCACTGCTTATAACTGCCAGCGCCTCTGTCTAATTAGCACTAAGATGCTTGTCAGGGTGCAAATTCCTACAGGGGGGCACAGACCAGGAGCCTAAAGGAAGTGGCAGCATTATCTTGTCCAGACCCCTGCCTCTGGCAAGACCAGCCCAAATCACTCAGGAGAAGAGTCCGTCTTAAGGCAACTTTGAAGGAAGGACATTCAGAACAAGTTGATTCCATCCTCACATCTAGAAACCAGAAGCGTAGATACCAGCGGATGTTCTAAACGAGCGGTCCCCAACCTTTTTGGCACCTAGGACCAGTTTCGTGGAAGACAATTTTTCCATGGACTGGGGGAGGGGAATGGTTCAGGTGGTAATGGGGAGCGATGTGGGGAGATGGGGAGCGATGGGGAGAGATGGGGAGCGATGGGGAGAGATGGGGAGCGATGGGGAGCGATGGGGAGAGATGGGGAGCGATGGGGAGAGATGGGGAGCGACAGAGAGTGATGCAGAGAGATGGGGAGAGACGGGGAGCGATGGGGAGAGATGGGGAATGATGCAGAGAGATGAGGAGAGACGGGGAGAGACGGGGAGCGATGGGGAGAGATGGGGAGTGATGCGGAGAGATGGGGAGAGATGGGGAAAGGCAGGGAGTGATGGGGAGCGATGGGGAGAGATGGGGAGCGATGGGGAGAGATGGGGAGCGACGGGGAGTGATGCAGAGAGATGAGGAGAGACGGGGAGAGACGGGGAGCGATGGGGAGTGATGCGGAGAGATGGGGAGAGATGGGGAGCGATGGGGAGAGATGCGGAGAGATAGGGAGCCATGGGGAGAGATGGGGAGCTGTAGATGAAGCTTCGCCCGCTCACCTGCTGCCTCCTGCTGTGCGGCCTGGTTCCTCACAGGCTGCGGAACAGCACCGGTCTGTGGCCCAGGGGTTGGGGACCCCTGTTCTAAACAGTCCGTGAAACCCAGGTCTGAGATGGTTCCCCCTGTTCAGACAGGCAAAGGCCTGCGACATTTGCTCCCACGGGGCCTGTCAGGCCCGTCTCTAGAACATCAGGGTCAGGAGTGCTGTGACAGATGGTGGGCCACTTGGCAAATGAGGGAACTGAGGCTCAGAGAAATGAGACTGTGCTTTTTAGTGGCAGGGCCAGGACTCAGGCCTAGGCCAGCCAGGCCTTAGACAAATGCAGGACACTGGACCAGTCACCCCTCAAAAGCCCATGCCACCCTCCCTGTGTGCCCTGAGAAGCACAGAACAGAGAACTCCGGCGAGGAGCCTGGGTGGGGGCCCTGGTACATGCTGTCTGGCTAGCTGGTGGGACTGAGCCAGGAAATCCTCCGGCCTTCGGGCCCCAGGCCCTCCCTGGCCCCAGAGCCCAGGGCAGAGGAAGGGCAGGGTCGGCGCCCAGGAGAGCTGCGTCCTGGAGGATGTATAGAAATAGCGTCCTCTCCACAGGCAGGGCTCGTGGAGGGAAATGGGCTTTCCTGTCATTCACCGTCTGTTCTGCGCCAGCCAAGTCAAACAACAGAGACTTGCTCACATCACACAGCTAGCCAGAGGCAAAATCTGGACATCCTGACTTACAGGTTCTTGCTCCCTGCCCTCCTAGCCCAATAAATATTTCAGGCTAAAAGGAACAGTTATCAGCACTCAGCATGGAAAGAATCAGAGGTCTGTGGACAGACCCTACGGCTTCTTGGATGCATGGGTGATCTCAGCTATGGGACTCCCCTCTCTGGCCTCAGACAGCCCATCTACAAAGCAGGAATGACCACAGGTACCTCTGGGGACCATTGCCAGGTTGGATGTAAGCGAGTCGGCACTGGGGGAAGTTCCTGGAGCACAGTGGCTAAGGGTTGGGACCCAGGGAAGGGTGGCCTGGTGAGATTTCAGCTCCTGGGGCCTCATGTCCTCATCTGTGAAGGAGATGGCAGGGGACAGCCACCGCACAGCTGACGCACCTAAGGCACTCTGCATCGCACCTGGACCACGGCGGGCGCATGGTGGGTCTGCGCTGGAGTGATGTGTCAGTCCTTCTGCGCCTCGAGGTAGGTGCGTTAGATCCCAAGTCTCCCCTCCCCCATAACAGAATGACTCATCCAGACTCTTGCCATGTCATGGCCTCACGTGGGCAGTGACCACCCACCCCTTGACTTTGGGCCTGAATGGGTGACTTGCTTTGACCAACAGGATATCAAAGCAGAGGCATGGCTGTCCCTGCATGGCTGGGAGGGCCCTCTTGGGCACTGGTCAAATGCTATGAAAAGAACATGTCTCAGGAGCCGCTGCCCCTTCAGCCTGGCCTGCAGAATAAACACGCATAGAGCAGACTTCACAAGCCCCTGAAGCTGCTGGTCCAAGGAGAATGAGAGACATGGAACAGACTCCAACCCAATCTGCAGCCAGAGCCTAGAGTCCAGGCCAGCCCAGACAAGGTGCAGTTGACCCACCGTCCTTGAACGTGAGAATAAATGTTGCTTTAAGACACTGAGCTTTGGGGTCATTTGTTACGTGGCACTATTTTTGTGATGACAAATGCAACTCCCATTGTGCTATGAGAAAGAGGGGCTAAGCGACTTGCTCAAGCTCACGATGCTGGCAGACAGCAAAGCCGGGGCTGAAACCCAGGCTGGCCCCCTGGGGCATGCCCTCTACTGCCCCTCCAGCAGGCTGAGGCAGTGATGCCTGCGAGGTGCTCCCTGAGCAGTCGCTGCCAAGCAGACCCCAACATTCCCCCCTCCGGCCTCGTCCTTTCCTGACAGGGGGCCTTGGTTAGAGCAGCCCCATCAGACTGCATCCAGGCCGCTAAGCCCAGCTCTGGGACCAGAGCCCAGCTGGCCACAGGATCCCCTGCCCTAAAGGTTGCCCCCACCCAGGCCTGGGCTCTCTGATTTATCACCCTCTCATGCTCCCTTGGCAGGGACAGACCCAGGTGAAATGGAGGAAGAGGGACAGCAGACAGCAGTCAGAGAGAAAGCTGCCAGGTTCTTGTTGGGAATCGATCTCCTGCACCCAGACAGCAGGCAGCCGGGGAGCCAGCTCCTTCTAGTAAATCTACCTTCACTTTGGCTGGGAGGAAGCAGGCCCGGGGGGAGCAGGAGAGGACGGGAGAAGCAGGCAGTCAGCGTCCACTCCCATGGACTCACTCCCCGACGTGATCCTGTCAGGGCACAGTCTCCAAATGTGCGCAGGGCCCTCCCCTCCTCGGAGAAGGCGGCTGTTACAGCAGAAAGAGCATGGTGTTTGCAGTGAGATGGGTTCCAATCCAGGCCTCTTCCTAGCTGCCTGGCCAGAAATCAGCTCTCAGGGCCTCAAAGCCTGGTATAAGGAGAAAAGACTTAAGACCCATCCCCAGGGTTGCTGGGAAGCTCTCATGGGTTATGAGCACGCGGGCCTGATGTAAACTCTAAGGCGGTCTAACACATTAGCTAATCCTATTCTCTGATGTTGATCTGTGCCGAGGGTGGAGGCACAAGTACTCAGTGCCGATGCACCAGAGGGGAAAACACACAGATGCTGAAGATGGGTGCAAGCACAAACACATCCAAAGCAGTTTCCTGCCAATTTAGTCACGAGTGATGCAGGAATAGCAGGTGTGTGGGTTGCATGTCACGAGTGATGCAGGAAAAGCAGGTGTGTGGCACGCATGCAACCACCTTCTAATTCCCACCCGTGGCAGACATCACTAATCGATTACGATACTCTTTGCTGATCAACCCAGAAGAGTCCTCAGGATCCTTTCAGCCCAGTGCACTGGCAACTGTTATCACCAGTCTGAATGGGCACTAACAGTAAAACCTATTTCTCATCCCTGGTCTAGTCCAGCAATCTTGTTTTGCAGAGCAGAAGCCCAGAGTGAGCAGCAGACTTACCCCAGGTCACACAGGGAGGCACAGCGATAACTCAGGTCTCTAGATTCTGGTGCTGTGCCCACCTCACCGGAGCTTCTGCACCTGCTGTCACTCCCTCTCTCCTCTCCCCTCCGTAGCCACCACCTCCGGCCGCCACGCTGGAACCTTCGTGTGCTGCTGCCCCACACCAAGCCCGTTTCCACCTCAGAACCTTGGCTCCTGCTACTTCCCCTGTCTGGAAGGTTCCTCTGCCAGTGCTTTGCACTTCCAGGTTCTTCTGACGGTTCAGGTCTTCACATAAATATCCCCTCATCAGAGGGGCACACCTGACCACCCCACTGTCACTCCCTCCTGTTACCCCATTCCATTATCTGTGTATCACTTTCACTCCCTAGAATCATCTCATTTATTTGCTTGCTTTAGTTTTCCTTTTATCTGTGTGTCCCATCAGACTCGAAACCCCATTAGGTGGTACCTAATGGCTCTGTGTAGCTGCTCTGTTGCAGTGGCTCAAAAAGCTATTGATGAAAGAGTGAATGAATGATGGATTCTTCCTGTGGGATCCAACTCTCCTAGAGGGCATTGCTCTCTGAAGCCCCGGTGCTAACCCAGGCATGGTGCATCGCATGGGACAGACACTTAGGAAGTGTCATCAAAAATGAAGGAGCTGTCTTGTTTTCAGGGCCTCAGTTTCCACATCTATAAATTTGGGGCATTGGGACAAGTCAACACTCTTCAAACCGTGTGGCCAGAAACCCTCTGGAAGCGGTTCCCAGCAGCTGCTTTGTTGCTACAGATTTCACATCAGCCAGTGAGCAAACTCCAGACAAGTCGGTGAGGTTCCAGGAAGCTCAGTGTCCTCCTTGCCTTTAAAGCCCTGTGCTTCCTAACTGGAATGGAGAGGGAGCAAACCTTTCTTCTGTGAAAAAACGGTGCTGGGAGGTGGCAGTTGTCTTTTTTTAACATCCTTATTCTGCAACAGGAAGAGGCTGTCAATCAGATGCAGATGTCAGTCCTGAATTTTTTTCTTTTTTTTTTTGGTAATTTTATTGGTAAAGGAAATGAAGTCTGGGCCCCTCCACCCTGGTGCGCTGCCGACATGCCCGAAACAATGCAGCATTTTCCAGTAACAATGAAGAATCAGCCCTCCCGAGGACTCCTTGGCTTTTGTCTGTTTCCTATTTTGGGCTCCCTTTGAAAAAGTAGTTTTACTGCTTTATAGAGTTCGATGATCTCTGAAGGGTCTATCCCCAAGGCCCTGTTCCCATGGTCTCTGCGCCCTTGATTCTTGTCACATCTCGGCCCCTGCGTCGCTCAGACTTTCCTCCAAGTCCAAGGTATGCTTGCACCCCCGGTGTGCAGAGCCAGGGTGATAGATCTGCAGGACCCAGAAGGGCTCTGCCCAGTCCGGCTCAGTCCTTCATGCTGGTCCGGCAGTGGCCACTGTCCCCTGGCCCACACACTACTTCCTGGGCCTCTCGGCACCAGGTTTCGTGCATCTTGCAAAAAAAAAGACAAAATAACCACACTTGAGGTGTATTTGCAATGGATGCATCTGGGGCCCCCAGTGTGGGGAGTCCTTCATTTTTAACCTCATTTAGCGAGACCCACTGTCTTGTTCAAGGTCACACAGCAAGGAGAGGCGCAAAGCCAGTTCTTAGCGGTCTCTCTCACAGCAGTGCCTGCTGAGCGGAAATTTCAAGAGCCCTTTGGCAGCCTGTCCCGGACGTGAGAAACGTAAGCCTGTCTCCAATTTACTCACCCTGTGCTCATGACCCCGGGCGTGGCGCGCTGGGGCTCCGCCAGGCACCTCAGGGCATCATCCCAACCCCAGACACAAGCCTGTGTCAGGAGCGCCACTGTCCCCTGCGGACACGAAGGCTTTCATAGGAGGTTTCATTAACCGCCCGTGGTCACACGAGGAGTCCGAGGTGGCGGAGCCAGGATCGGACCCGCATCTGCTCCACCCTCTTTCTTTGTGTCTGTTCCCAAGTTGAGGCTGCAAGTCCCCGTCCACAGGGCATTCAGCGGGCCTTTCTCTGCACAGGGCTATTTCTCTAGAAGCAGCCTGGATGAGCCCTGTCTGGCAGAAGCAGGAAGCGCCAGGCTGCGGAGCCCCGGGGTGGCTGGAGAAAATCAGGGACTTAGAGACATCAGAGCATTAGGGCCACTCTGAGCAGGACCAGGAACGGAGCACCGAGCGACAGCAGACCCCCGCCAGGTGAAGGGGGTGGGGGGCTGCCACCCGAAAGGGCAGGCCTGGCGCCGGGGAGCGTCGCAGACAGACACGGCTGTGCTCCGTCACGCCACTAATTAACTCACACACACAGAGCATTTCTCTCTGTCACAGAGCAAAACAAGTAATTTGTGCCCTTTTGTGCAAGGGGTGTGTATGTGTCTGTGTGTGTGTGCGCGCCCGTCCACACACGTGCACTGATAGGTCCTGGCATTCCTGGGAACCCAAGAGGCCCCACTGGTGCCAACAGCGGCAGCATCACTGGGCTGGAGGCTGCCGGCGGCATCCCCCACCTCCCTCAGATGCCCACTTGGGCGAAGACTCCGCCACCCCTCCTCCAGCCCAGTGAAGCTATTTCCTGAACCTGGCACGTTCCCTTCATAATGTCCCACGTCCTTCCGGGGCGGGGCGGGCAGGCAGCTGGAGAGGCTGCCCCGTCATCTGCTGAGCCCCCATTTGTCATCGGGGTCCCTTCTTTGAGTTCCCTCTTTGAGCTGAGATTGGCTAGTTCTGCAGGAAACAAGAGCCACAGTAACTGCTCCTCCCACACCAAAGACAGACCCTAACTTCCAGGCCTAACTTCTAACGCACCGTTGGCTTTGTGGGAAGAGGCTTTATCAGATCTCACTTTAAACACACACACACACACACACACACACACACACACACACACGCACACACGGAGACCTCGAGCCGCCTCACCTCAGACCACGCTGCTCACCTTTTTCTGAAACACCTCCCAACCTCTGCCCACGCTGGACCCTCACTGGGAAGGCCAGCCCATCTTCTCCACCAGGCAAACTGCTATTCAGCCTCCAAGAACCAGAGAGGGAACCACCCTCTGAGAAGACGGGTCCACACCCCCCAGCAGAGTTTGCTGAAGCACGCAGTACCCCCTCTGGGATTCTGGTTCTTTGCTTATCATCCCCTGGACTGTCCTCCAGGAGAGCAGAGGAGTCCTTTAGCCCCAGCTTCGATCACACACCAGAAACAGAGAATGTCTGGAGCCTGGAGGAAGGCAGGAAAGGGCACAGTAACAACCATCCCAGACCTGACTCCCTACTCCGTGCCAGGCATCTCGCTAAGCACATTACGAGCTCAAGCTCATTTCATGGTCACTATAACCTCAGAGAGGTTGAGTCATTTGTCCAAGGTCACACAGCCAGGAAGGGGCCAGGTTGGGAATGTGAACCCAGGCCTACAGATCTGCAAAGCACATGCTCTTTGCCCTGGTTAGGCCCTCCTGGCCGTGGAGGACAGAACATGCCCAGCCTGGAGGCCCATCTGGTGGCGACCTGGGAGGCTTGTTTTGATGAATCACTGGGCGGGTGTTTCTACCAGGTGCAGCAGGAGAAACAGGCTGATGGCAACACACAGTGCTGCTGGCCCTGCCCACTCGTGGGGTTACCCGTGACAGCTGCCACCCCAGGAAGTGAGTGGCCCCTTCTATTCTCCTCCTGGGGGGTGCTCTCTTCACCCCCAGCTGTCTTCATTAAGGAGCTTGTCAGCATATCAAAATAGTGCTGTGACTCACTCACTGAACAAACAGTTGCAGAGCCCCAACTTCACACCTGGAGCGAAAGAAAATGTTCGTTAAAAGCATAAAATACGGTCCATGCCATCAAAGAGTTTATCACTGGAAGATTACTTGTGCTTGTATTTCTGAGTCCACCTCCAAGGCTAACTGGAGAGTATGCGTTCTCCCACCTCTCTTTTCTCACTTCCTCTGAGCGGTGCTGAGTGCCTAATGGAGGCAGTTATAAACCCAAACATCAGATTATGTCAATAAACATGAACAGAGACACAATCTCCCAGTTGGACAGCAACCAGCTCCAAAGCGGGGCTTGCAGTGTGAAAAGACAGGCGTGTGTGTGTGTGTATGTGTTTAAAATGTGACCGGGGGACTTCCCTGGTGGTCCAGTGGTTAAGAATCTGCCTTTCAATGCAAGGGACACAGGTTCGATACCTACCTGGTCAGGGAACTAAGATCCCACATGCCGCAAGGCTACTGAGCCCTCCCGCCTCGACAAGAGAGCCCAGGTGCTCTGGAGCCCGCAGCCTGGAGCGAAGCTCTCCAAGATCTCACATGCTGCAGCCAAGACCCAAGGCAGCCAAATATAAATAAAGAAATAAAAATATTAAAAAAAAAATCGTGACCAGGGAAGTGGAGGTATTTAAACCACACTGGTAGATGAGGAAGTCCGTTGTTGGGGGGATGAGGCAGATGTTAACCAAATTCTTTAATTATAAATGCCTGCTGATTTACTACTACTAAGTAATGACAGTGCAGCGACATCTGCCTATTCCTTTAAAATTTGAGGAAAGTGGTATATACCCAGAAGACTTGAAAACAGGTACTCAGCACCACCAAATGTAAAATAGATGGCTAGTGGGAAGCTGCTACAGCGCACAGGGAGACCCGCTTGATGCTTCGTGAAGACTTAAAGGGGTGGGATAGGGAGGGTGGGAGGGAGGCTCAAGAGGGAGGGGATATGGGGATATATGTATACATGCGGCTCTTTCACTTTGTAGTACAGCAGAAGCTGACACACTACTGTAAAGCAATTATACTCCAATAAAGATTAAAAAAATTAAAAAAAGAAAACAGGTACTCAAACAAGGCTATGTACACGCATGCTCATAGCAGCACTATTCACAACAACCAAAGCATGGAAACAACCCAATGCCCATCAATGGAATACAAACTGTAGCATATCCATCCCATGGAATACCACTCAGCCACAAAAAGGAGTGAGGTACTGACACGTGTTACAACATGGATGGACCTCTAACACATCTTGCTAAGGGAGAGAAAGGTTACATCCACAAAGGTTACATGTTGTAGGATTCCATTGATGTGAAATACTCAAAACAGGTAAATCTTACTGAGAGAGAAGGCAGATGGAGGAGCTGGGGCAAGGGGGGAACGGAGAGGAATGGCTTAATGGGGGAGGGGTTTTACCTTGGGGTGACAGAAATGTTTTGGAACGAGATAGGCGATTGTACAAGGTTGTCAACGGACTGAATGCCACTGAATCGTTCACCTGAAAATGGTAACTTGCATACTCCGTGAATTTCAGCCCAATAAATTTTTAAAAAAAATTTTTTTGAGGTACACCAAGTTCAATCATCTGTATTTATACACATATTCCCGTATCCCCTCCTTATTTTTTTTTTAATATTAAAGAACTTAAGGAAAGCCTGAGCTTGCCCCGTGATGAGGCGAAGGATGATGCCGGGTACTGGGCTACGAGTCAGGAGCCCTGGGGCCACGGTAGCACAACCTCTTCTAACCCTGGAACCTAAGGCAACCATTTCTGTGCTCCCTCGACCTCAGTTTGCCCCTCTACAGAATGGGGGTTTGCCGGGCTGTGGGAGGGTCCAGCAGGTACTAGATGGGGAAGTGATTTTTGAAAATTAAGATATATTAAGCAACCATTTATCAAAGACTTATGGGCCAGTTACTACGCTGAGCATTTATCGTTTTTTCTTTCCCCCTCATTTAATTCTCACAACAAACCCATTTTGCAGATGAGGAATATGAGGTTTAAAGAAAACCAGAGCCAGAGCCAGAGCTGAAGCCCAGGCTGCTCCAACCATGATGCTACTGCCTCACCTATGTCATTCTGGCTCCCCTTGTCCAGGAGGGCTGGCTAATTCTGTGCTCAGAACAGCTTGAGATGAACACCAAGCACCACCCCCTCCAGCCTCACGAGTCCACCGCAGCTGCACGCAAGTGTTCAGCACTGAGCAAAGAGCCGGGTCGTTCTGCCCCACATCTCACCAACCAGCTGCCTCGGTGGGCTCTTTGGTCCTCACATGGCTTCTTCCTGATTTCTTGGCACCCAATGATGTGAATTTCCCTGAAAGTGAACTTCCAATTCCAATCCTTTTTTGGCAAAAACAACATTATCGCACACTCTCTACGTGCCAAGTGCCATGCTCAGTCCTGGGGATGCAGAACAGAATAAGCCTAGGCCCCAGTTTCAAAGAACTCACAATGGAGAAAAAGAGGAAAATGAATGAGTACACTCAAGTATCACAAACTCAGTGATAAATGTCTACTCAGGATATGCTGGGTGTGTGACCAAGGAGCTCACGGGGAACTCAGTGTGGCAAAGTGTCAAGAAGGCACACTCTGGGGTTCTCATTTTGATTCTGTCACAGCTGAGCTGTGTGACTTTGGGCCAGTCACCTAACCTCTCTGTGCTTCACTTGTAAAACGAGGCTAATTGTACCTGCCTCCGTGGGCTGTGCTGAGCATTAAATAGTTGAGGGCATGTGAAGTGCTTAGAACAAGGCCTGACATGTGGTAATTGCTATACGATTCGCGTTAACTCTTATTATCACCCTGGTCTCTGCCCGGGCAGAGTGTAGGCCTGGGGAGGTGTTAAGGCACAAAGTTCAGACAGACACCCGGTGAACCACAGTAGATCCTAATGCCAAACTAACTCCGGCCTGTTTTCAAGGCAAAGTCCATGTGCAAAAGTGAACCTCGGATGAATGAGAGCCAAGGGCAGTTATCCCAGCCATGGCGAGAGACACGCAGCCCAGGAGACGGTCCCACAAACTCACATCTACTGGGAAGTGAGAATATCAATTTCCAAGAAATGTCAAATTATATCTCCCTCTGTGTGCAGCTGCCAGGCCCCGGGGAGTAATTTCATGTTCAAATTGCTTTTTAATCCCATGAGATTGCATCCTCCCTCCCCCCACCACCAAACCCCATGGTCTCTAGAGGATGCATTTGGACAATTTAACTGGCTGCTATGCTGCAGAGAAATATGAAAGCCTCAGATCATGTGATGATCCCCGGTGTCTCCTTTCTAGAAAGACGGGTGAAATGAAGAGCATAAGCCTGTAGGATGCCTTCAGTCAGGGCATCCTCATGTACAAAGAGCTGTAGGATTTTTTCAGTTTCTGTCTCTTCTCCTATGCCAGCTCTGTCCATCACCACAGCTGTTCCCTGGATCCAGATTCAGAAATATCCCTCCCTAGGGCGGTAGGAGCGGGGTTTTGGAGCAAGACAGTGAAGATTTCCAATCCTCCCTGCACCTCTTCTAGCGACAAATCTTATTACTTCACCTCTCTGAGCTATAAGATCTTGGTCAAGTTACTGCCCCTCTCTGAGCCTCAGAACCCTCATCTGTAAAATGGGAATAAGACCACTTTTCCCATGAGGTTGTTTCAGGAGTAATAAAAATTCAAGTGAAGCTCCTGGAACACAGTAGGAGCTTTAAAAAAAGAAAATGAAAGCTTCCTGAATTACTCAGTTTCTTCTTCTGGCCCCATTCCAGCCTTGGAACTGCAGGAGGCTGCCTCTCAGAGTCACTCCCTAGAGTCAAGCATTCTAGGGGACCCCTCCGGCTCAGAGTCCTGGAACTCAGCCAGCCCCACTCTGCCCCCTCTCTTGGGCGCCTGGAGTTTGGATCTGTCTTCCAGTTGGGATGTCACTGGAGGCACCTCTGACTGGATAGCCACTCCCAGCCCACACCAGCTCTCCCTCTGTGCCCAGTGCTCTGCAGGGATGATCCTCTCTGTGCCATCGGATGGGGAAACCGACACTCAAAGGCATTAAGTGACTGGCCCGAGGTTACCAGGCCAGGAAGCGTGCAGCCAGATCCAATCCCAGGTATGAATGCCAACCTCTATAATCCACTCAGCAAGTGTTCCCCAAACGTGGGTCGCTTCCATAATCCCATCACAACATGTGCAATCTCCACACCCGCTGCATACGACCTTCCTTCACTCACTTTACCTTATATATACCCCGCCTATATTATTCTTTACTGAAATTTGTTCTTTCAAATGACTTAAAACCAATCCAATTTTTAAAACCTAACTTGTCTTATGCAATACTATCCAGGAAACCATGGGCTGGAGATGTGAAACATATTTCACCAAATACTCATTCAAATAGCTACATAACCATTAAAATGGAAAGTGCTCTAATTCACGTGAGTTCCACCTAAAATCATCTAACACGTCACAGGCCACTAACTGCTGATGTACTTCCTTCCTGCTCTGGAAGTGTTGAAGGAACTGGCCTCCCAAAGTTCTGTTTGACTCAGACCCGCCAAAGACTTCTTAAGATTATCCAGCCCATATTTCAACAATTGTCGGATTGAGTCTGTGGAATCAGAAAATGTTCTTCCAGCCCCAAGACAAGGGAGACAGATTTTTTATAGCGGAACAAGTGACATAAAAAAGATAGCTCTGACAATTTTCTTCAGACATCCAAGGAAGTTTCGGATGGTCTAATGCAAACACGCACAGGTGTTGTAGTTAAGCGGACTACATTTCTTGGGGAAAAGCCCTGGCTTCTTGGAACCCACCCAGCCCCCAACAGGCCTAGATCAAGTACAGCCGACGTGGCCTTGTTATGAATGAAGCTGACAAATCCAAAACAGTGTCTTACTCATCCCTGGAGGCTCCTTCCCCCACACTCTGCACCCAACAGGCACTCAATTATTGTTTAGGAACTACATATGTTGAACTTCATAAAATACAACTCTTTAAAGGAGGAAGATGTACTGGGTTGAACAGTGTTCCCCCAAATGCAAGACCACGGGAACCTCAGAATGTGGCCTTATTTGGAAAAAGGGTCTTTGCAGATGTAATTAGTTAGGAGGAGGTCATCCTAGCTTAGGGAGGGTGCTAAATCCAATGATTGTGTCCTTACAAGAGGAGAGAAAGCACCGAAAAATAGACACACAGAAGGAAGACAGAGGCAGAGACTGGAGTGATGCAGCTATAAAGCAAAGGAACGCCAAAAATCGCCAGCAACCACCAGAAGCTGAAGGATTCTTCCCTAGGGCCCTAGATGGAGCATAGCCCTTGCCGGCCCCTTGATTTCAGACTTTCATCCTCTAGAAATGTGAAACAGTATGCTTTTTTTTTTAAGGCACTCAGCTTGCAGTCATTTGTTATAGCAGCCCTAGGACTAACACAGAAGGCGAGTGCAGAGACCCAGAGAGAGCAAGGGACTGAGCTGAGGTCCCACAATTACTTAATCTGAGGTCTGGGACTGAAACTCAAGCCTCCCGGCTGGGTCTTGACCTTACCTGGAGAGGAACAGGAGCTTCCTAGAAACCAGCAGCCGGCACACGAGGTGGGCAGGTCCTACCCCCAACCTTCCCTTTTTTAATTTGAACACGGGGAAAATCCCTGAGACTGTATTTGCCTCAGTGGAAGCAGCCTTGTTTTGTTTTGTTTTGTTTTTTTTCACTTCTGCATGACGAAGAGCTGTGAAAATTGCCCAGAAGTGCCACCTGTCATTAACCAAGTCTCTCCACGTGCTCTCACTGGCTGTCTGGACAGACGTGCACATCCGCAGCTCCCACTTAGAGCTGGTTTTTTTTCTTTACCAAGAAGCCCCACCCAGGCATCGATCAGACCCACCTTTTATGAAAAGCAGTAAATCAGAGCAGTTCCTTCTGGGTGGACAACGCTGCCGGGCTGCTTCAGCCACTCCCACTACCAAGATGCCAGACAGGCATTCCCCACGCCTCCCCCAGGGTGGCTGTGGTTTTCACTGCTAAATGCAGCCAGCCAGGAGAAGGTCTATTACTTCTCCATAAACTGATTTCTTCCCCCTGAATCTTTCCCAGGCACCCCTGGGGCTGGGCTGGTTGCTCACCCCACTTAAACACCCCCAGCTGTTTTTATAGCTCTAACCTCCATCCCAGAAATCAGCAGGGGGCGGGGGTGGAAAAGTTTTCTTGTTTCCTCGCCTTCCTTCTTCCCTCCCCCCACCACCCCTCCTCTTCAGAAATGCAGTCCACTTGTTGTTTCAGGCTGGGGTTTGTAAGTGCCTTTGGAGGTGAAAGGAAAATTTAGATACAAACCTTAAAGCTAAACACACCATTAACTGCAAGCATGGCAGCTACCAGGGGGAGCTCTGAAACCTCAGCCTGCAAAGAATCACTCCTGCACGGCACACGGGTCCGTGAATATTAGTGAAGAGGCTTCTGATGGAGGGCTAGGCTCAGTGCTGAACCGAGATGAATACAGCATCCCTCCTTCTTTCCCTCCCTCCCTCCCTTCCGTCCACAAATACTTGTTGAAATCTTTTATTATCAGACACAGGAATGTATTCTGGGTCCACAGGAGTTAAAAAAAAAAAAAAAAAAGATGTGGCCCCTGTCTTGTGGCCCCAAATGAATCTAACATCTAGAAGCAGAAAGAGTCAAAGAAACAGAGTAAAGATGAGTAGCAGTATAATCTGATAAAGACCATACCGAGAGGCTCTGCGCTGGCAACCTTCTATGTTCATTTTCAAGCCTTAGTAAACGCTGGTTGAACTTCCATCTCAGTGCTGAGAGAACACTGCTAGAATGGAATTCTGATGTAGGAAGAGTGATGGAGCAGGAATTATAACTCTTTGCTGGAAGCTGAGCTCGTCAACTCCCTAGCCCCTCCAGCTAGCTCCCTCCCCATCCTTTGAATTCCCGTTGTTTTTCTTAGCAGCTCCAACAATCTCCTAGGCACCTCAGGTCAAAGACTCAGCGATATCATCATTTTTGCTCTTGCTTCTTCCAATTTGTTCCAAAGTCCTGTAGAGTCTTCCCATCACCTCCTGCATCTGCCCCCTTATCTCTACCCCAGCCTCCCTGTTCTCCCTGACACTTGCATCCTCTATTGCTCGGACCACTGCAGTAGGCAAGCTATTCCAGTCTCTCACCTCTTCGGTCCATCCTCTACACCCCTATCAGCTGCAGTAGGCAACTTGTTCCAGTCTCTCACCTCTTCAGTCCATCCTCTACACCCCTATCAGAGTAAGACCCCTTAGACCACTGACTTGATCCGAAAATGTCCAAGTCTCCCCACCCCTGGAATGGCTGAACAATTAAATCCAAATTCAGCATTCCAGGACTTCTATAATCAGGCTCAAACCTACCTTTCCAATTTAGTATTTCACTACTCCTCTACATGTTCCCAGAATTATCACCAAAAGAGGTCATTCCTTCTTTGCTAAAAATATACACCCCCATGTTTTCCCATGTCCAAGTGTTGCCAAATGCTGCCCCACCACCTGAAATGCCATCCTCCCAACCCCAGCCCTTTAAGGCCACCTCAATAAAGGCTTTGTCGACCGCTCTCACTTTTTCTTCTAAAAAGTCTTAACTATCCTTGTGGATATTGCTTCTGGCACCATTCACACCCTACTTTAGTGTTATAGTCTGTAATTACTCCCTTTCTATTCTTCTTTTAAAAAAAACAATCTGTTATCTTATTGCACAGATTTCATTTTTTAATTGAAGTATAGTTGATTTACAATGTTGTGTTAGTTTCGGGTGTACAGCAAAGTGATTCAGTTATACATATACATATATATTACGAGGCTGAATTCCTAGGGGTAGAAACCTGGTCTTATGGACCAGTGAATACCTTTTCATACCCAATAGGGTCCAGAAAACATCAGGTTCTCAATTAATGGGTGGTTAATAAAATTACCTCCACTCTTCCTCTCCCCATACACTGTCCCCACCACTCTCCCCTGCCATCAAGAGGGGGGTGTAGACTCAGAAAAGATGGCGGCGAAGTAGAGAGACGCGGAGTGCATCCCTCTCCACAGATGCATTGGGAATGCACGGAAGGACGCAGTAATCCCCACAGAGAACCAGCTGAACACCAGCAGACGGCCTTGGACACCAGAAACGGCTGCGGGGAGCCCGACATAGCCGCTAAGTTTTTGGTAGTACGGACAATATATCTCTCATACTTTTCTTTCATCCCTATCTTTTATACATTTCTATTCCTTTCTCTTTATTTGCATATTTCCAACCACATTACACTCTTCTGTTCCCCTTTCTTCCAGCCATTTTAAGTTTATTTTATCTTAACATACTTATAAGCAACACTATCAATCTGCTCAGACTCCTTGCTCTATTCTCCAGATGACGCACTGCCTTGGTATGTAATATTAGGCTTTTGTCTTTATCTTAGTTCTTAGTACAGTTGTCTAATTACATTCTGAGAATCTCCATTCTCTCTGGTGGTACTCTGGCTCTTTTCTATATTGGATCCTAGCTTACAAAATCTCCCTGGATTAATGTTTGTATGTGTAAGGTGTTATTTGTTTGTTTGTTTGCTTTTGCTTTTGTCTCTGATTTGTTCTGTTTCAGTTGTCAATTTCTGTTGGGTTTCTCTTTGAATATCTGATAGCACACTGGGGTTCTGTCAGGTCTTTCCAGAGCCTTATGTCCTAATGGATTCAGTAATTGTGTGTCTTATACATGTATGTGTTTCCTAGACTTAACATTTGTTTAATCCAATACTTGGACATTAGTCTGAGGCTTGGACAGTCTTCTATAAACACCTCTATCTCCAGGACAAGCAACCCCAAAAGTTTGGACAACCATGAGGAAACAAAGAAACACCATGCAGGCAAAGGAGCAGGAAAAAAACCCACAAGACCAAATAAATGAGGAGGAAATAGGAAAAATGCCTGAAAAAGAATTTAGAGTAATGATAGTAAAAATGATACAAAATCTCGATAACAAAATAGAGAAAGTACAAGAAACAGTTCATAAGAACTCAGGAAAACAAACAGCAATGGATAACAAAATAACGGAAATTAAAAATACTCTAGATGCTATAACCAGCAGAATGACTGAGGCAGAAGAACAAATAAGTGAGTTGGAAGATAGAATGGGGGAAATAAATGCCACAGAGCAGGAAAAAGAAAAAAGAATAAAAAGAATAGAAGACAGTCTCAGAGACCTCAGTGATAACATTAAGCGTACCAACATGCGAATTATAGGCATCCCAGAAGAAGAAGAAAACAAGAAAGGGTCTGAGAAAATATTTGAAGAGGTCATAGTGGAAAACTTCCCCAACATGGGAAAGGAAATAATTAACCAAGTCCAAGAAGCACAGAGAGTCCCGTACAGAATAAACCCAAGGAGAAATACACCAAGACACATATTAATCAAACTAACGACAATTAAACACAAAGAAAAAATATTAAAAGCAGCAAGAGAAAAGCAACAAACAACATATAAGGGAAAACCCATAAGGATAACAGCTGACCTTTCTACAGAAACTCTGCAGGCCAGAAGGGAGTGGCAGGATATACTGAAAGTCCTGAAAGAGAGAAACCTACAGCCAAGAATACTCTACCCAGCAAGAATCTCATTCAGATTTGAGGGAGAAATCAAAAGCTTTCCAGACAAGCAAAAGTTAAGAGAATTCAGCACCACCAAACCAGACTTACAACAAGTGCTAAAGGAACTTCTCTAAGTAGGAAACACAAGAAAAGGAAAACACCTACAAATACAAACCCAAAACAATTAACAAAATGGTAATTGGAACATACATGTCAATAATCACCTTAAATGTAAATGGATTAAATGCTCCAACCAAAAGACACAGACTGGCTGAATGGATCTAAAAACAAGACCCTTCTATATGCTGCCTACAAGAAACCCACTTCAGACCAAGGGATACATATAGACTGAAAGTAAAGGGATGGAAAAAGATATTCCATGCAAATGGAAGTCAAAAGAAAGCTGGAGTAGCAATACTCATATCAGACAAATTAGACTTGAAAGTAAACACTATTAAAAGCGACAAGAAAGGACACTACATAATGATCAAGGGATCCATTCAAGAAGAACATATCACAATGGTAAATATCTATGCCCCCAACACAGGAGCACCTCAATACATAAGGCAAATGCTAACAGCTATAAAAGGGGACATCGACAGGAACACAATAATAGTGGGAGGCTTGAACACCCCACTTACATCAATGGACAGATCATCCAAACAGAAAATAAATAAAGACACACAAGCTTTAAAGGACACATTAGACCATCTCGACTTCATTGATATTTATAGGACATTCCATCCAAAAAACGACAGACTACACTTTCTTCTCAAGTGCACACGGAACATTTTCCAGGATAGATCACATCTTGGGTCACAAATCAAACCTCGGCAAATTCAAGAAAATTGAAATCATATCAAGCATCTTCTCAGACCACAACGCCATGAGACTAGATATCAAGTACAGGAAAAAAACTGCAAAAAATACAAACACATGGAGGCTAAACAATTCACTCCTAAACAACCAAGGAATCACTAAAGAAACCAAAGAGGAAATCAAAAAATATCTAGAAACAAATGACAACGAAAACACAACAACCCAAAACCTATGGGACGCAGCAAAAGCAGTTCTAAGAGGGAAGTTTATAGCAATACAGTCCTACCTTAAGAAACAAGAAAATGATCGAATAAACAACCTAACATTACACCTAAAACAACTAGAGAAAGAAGAACAAAGAAACCCCAAAGTGAGCAGAAGGAAAGAAATCATAAAGATCAGAGCAGAAATAAATGAAAAAGAAAGGAAGAAAACCATAGCAAAAATAAATAAAACTAAAAGCTGGTTCTTTGAGAAGATTAACAAAATTGATAAACCATTAGCCAGACTCATCAAGAAAAAAAGGGAGAAGATGCAAATCAACAGAATTAGAAATGAAAAAGGAGAAGTCACAACAGACACCACAGAAATACAAAACATCATGAGAGACTACTACAAGCAACTATATGCCAATAAATTGGGTAACCTGGAAGAAATGGATACATTCTTAGAAAAATACAATCTTCCAAGACTGAACCAGGAAGAAATAGAAACCATGAACAGACCAATCACAAGTACGGAAATTGAGGCAGTGATTAAAAATCTCCCAACACACAAAAGCCCAGGACCAGATGGGTTCATGGGCGAATTCTATCAAACATTTCGAGAAGAGGTAACACCTATCCTTCTCAAACTCTTCCAAAATATTGCAGAAGGCGGAACACTCCCAAACTCATTCTACGAGGCTACCATCACCCTGATACCAAAACCAGGCAAAGATGTCACAAAAAAAGAAAACTATAGACCAATATCACTGATGAATATAGATGCAAAAATCCTCAACAAAATACTAGCTAACAGACTGCAACAGCACATTAAAAAAATCATACACCATGATCAAGTGGGGTTTATCCCTGGGATGCAAGGATTCTTCAATATACGCAAATCAATCAACGTGATACATCATATCAACAAATTGAAGGATAAAAACCATATGATCATTTCAATAGATGCAGAAAAAGCTTTTGACAAAGTTCAACATCCATTCATGATAAAAGCTCTCCAGAAAATGGGCATAGAAGGAAATTACCTCAACATAATAAAAGCCATATATGACAAACCAAAAGCCAACATCGTTCTCAATGGGGAAAAACTGGAAGAATTCCCTCTAAGAACAGGAACAAGACAAGGGTGTCCACTCTCACCACTATTATTCAACATAGTTTTGGAAGTTTTAGCCATAGCAATCAGAGAAGAAAAAGGAATACAAATTGGAAAAGAAGAAGTAAAATTGTCACTTTTTGCAGATGACATGATATTATATATAGAAAACCCTAAAGACTCTACCAGAAAACTGCTAGCACTAATTGATGAGTTTAGTAAAGTAACAGGATACAAAATTAATGCACAGAAATCTCTTGCATTCCTATACACTAACAATGGAAGAGCACAAAGAGAAATTAAGGAAACTCTCCCATTCACCATTGCAACAAAAAGAATAAAATACCTAGGAATAAACCTGCCTAAGGAGGCAAAAGATCTGTATGCAGAAATCTTTAAGACATTGATGAAAGAAATCAAAGACGACACAAACAGATGGAGGGACATATCATGTTTCTGGATTGGAAGAATCAACATCGTGAAAATGTCTGTACTACCCAAAGCAATTTACAGATTCAATGCAATCCCAATCAAATTACCAATGGCATTTTTCACAGAACTAGAGCAAGAAATCTTATGATTTGTATGGAAACGCAAAAGACCCCGAATAGCCAAAGCAATCTTGAGAAGGAAAAATGGAGTTGGTGGAATCAGGCTTCCTGACTTCAAACTATACTACAAGTCCATAGTGATCAAGACAGTATGGTACTGGCACAAAAATAGAAAGGACGATCAATGGAATAGAATAGAGAACTCAGAAATAAGCCCAAACACATATGGGCACCTTATCTTTGACAAAGGAGGCACGCGTATACAATGGAAAAAAGACAGCCTCTTCAATAAGTGGTGCTGGGAAAATTGGACAGCAACATGGAAAAGAATGAAATTAGAACACTTCCTAACACCATACACAAAAATAAACTCCAAATGGATTAAAGACCTACATGTAAGGCCAGACACTATAAAACTCCTAGAGGAAAACATAGGCAGAACACTCTATGACATCCATCAAAGCAAGATCCTTTTTGACCCACCTCCTAGAATCATGGAAATAAAATCAAGAATAAACAAATGGGACCTCATGAAACTTAAAAGCTTTTGCACAGCGAAAGAAACCATAAACAAGACTAAAAGGCAACCCTCAGAATGGGAAAAAATAATAGCCTATGAAACAACGGACAAAGGATTAACCTCCAAAATATACAAGCAGCTCATGCAGCTTAATACCAAAAAAGCAAATAACCCAATCCACAAATGGGCAGAAGACCTAAATAGACACTTCTCCAAAGAAGACATACAGATGGCCCACAAACACATGAAAAGATGCTCAACATCACTAATCATCAGAGAAATGCAAATCAAAGCCACATTGAGGTATCACCTCACACCGATCAGAATGGCCATCATCACGAAATCTGGAAACAACAAATGTTGGAGAGGGTGTGGAGAAAAGGGAACTCTCCTGCACTGTTGGTGGGACTGTAAGTTGGTACAGCCACTATGAAAAACAATTTGGAGGTTCCTGAAAAAACTACAAATAGAACTACCATATGATCCAGTAATCCCACTCCTGGGCATATACCCAAAGAAAACCATAATCCCAAAAGAAACTTGTACCATAATGTTTATTGCAGCACTATTTACAATAGCCAGGACATGGAAGCAACCTAAATGCCCATCAACAAATGAATGGATAAAGAAGATGTGGCATATATATACAATGGAATATTACTCAGCTATAAAAAGGGATGAGATGGAGCTATATGTAATGAGGTGGATAGAACTACAGTCTGTCATACAGAGTGAAGTAAGTCAGAAAGAGAAAGACAAATATTGTATGCTAACTCACATATACGGAATCTAAAAATGGTACTGATGAACTCAGTGACAAGAACAAGAACGCAGATACAGAGAATGGACTGGAGAACTCGAGGTATGGGAGCGGGCGGGGGGTGAAGGGGAAACTGAGACAAAGCGAGAGAGTAGCACAGACATACATATACTACCAACTGTAAAATAGATAGTCAGTGGGAAGTTGTTGTATAACAAAGGGAGTCCAACTCGAGGATGGAAGATGCCTTAGAGGACTGGGGCAGGGAGGGTGGGGGGGACTCGAGGTGGGGAGAGTCAAGGAAGGGAGGGAATATGGGGATATGTGTATAAAAACAGACGATTGAACTTGGTGTACCCCCCCAAAAAAATAAAATAATAAAATAAAAATAAAAATAAAATAAAATAAAATAGAAAAAAAAAAAGAAGGGGGTGTAACCAGTTGACCACAGCTGCCCAATGTCAACATAATAACATTTTTTAAATGTTATACAAAATAACACTAAAAATGTTTATTTGTTATGAATTACTGTTTAAATAACAACATGAAAAGTAAAAACAACGATAATTAAATTACTAGGTTCCCGCATACTCAGGGGGAGCGTCCCTAGTAAAGTCCTCAGTATACTTTTCTCTCACCATTTGCTCTTCCCTCCCAGTATTTTGGGGACCAGTCTAGACAAACGGAGGGCCCCCACCTCCCAGCTAGATGCTAGGGTTCTCCCAACCTGGAGCCCCCACCTGTAGACCCCCAGCTGCCTCTCCCCCAGGTTCTTGAGCCCACCTGACAGAAGGGGTGTGTGTGTGTGTGTGTGTGTGTGTGTGTGTGTGTGTGTGTGTGTGTGTGTGTGAGAGAGAGAGAGAGAGAGCGTGCGCGCTAGTGCAATGCTCACCCGGCAGCAGGTCCTTCTGGGGGTGGGGAGTCCTGACTTCTGTCTCCCTTCCTCCTCCACATCCTTGGCTCCTACTTTGGCCCCTGTAATCCATTCTCCATGCAGCAGCCAGAGATTCATTTAAAATGCAAATTAGAACCTGGAGCTCCTCTGCTTTAAAGCCTCTGAAGGTTTCTCATGGAGCTTAGAATAAAACCCAAAGGCTTCGAAGCCTGTGGCCTCCCACCAGTCACTGGATACCCCAGTCTCTCCCCGCACCCACCCAGCCACACGGGGCTTCGCTTCTCTGGGTCCCTGAGCACACCTCAGAGCCCCTGTGCGTGCTGTCCCCTCTCCGGGAGGGGTCCTGACCCAACAGAGACCGGGGGCGTCTGCCCAGTGCTCCCCCTGCTCCCGCCTTCTCCACCCACTGAGGGACATTCCCCCCCTTCCTAAGGAGGCAGCTCCAAGACCTACACGGGAGTTTAAGCAGAAGGGGGAGAGAGCGGGGGCTCTGTCTTTGTCCAGTACTTTCATGGGTGCTAAGAATGATTATATTGAGGTTTTCAAGTCCAGAGCCAGCCACCGGGACCTGGGTTCAGAGCCCAGTTTTACCTTCTACTACCTGCACAGTCTGGGCAAGTTACTCCATCCTTCTGTGCCCCAGTTTCCTCATATATAAAATTGGAACAAAGATGGGAGCTTATCTTTGCATGGGCATCAAGATGACCTCATCAATGAGACACTGCCCTGCCCTGGGTCTGGCTGAGCAAGAGTGTGGCTCTCGGGGGCACCCGGCTCATCCCACAGACCTCATCCCTCTGGCACAGAGCTGGCTCCTTCACCCATGAAACTTCCTTCCCTCCCACCCACATCAGAGTCTGGGTGGACCCCTCAGGTCTGCAGAGGGACAAACAGCTCTCAGAACTGGAGTGGGGACTAGATTAGGAGGTGGGGGAAATTGGTGCCAAATCATGTGACAGCAAGAGACCAAGCCAGGCTCCAATCTGGTGTCCAGCGCCTGGGGTGGTGGACAAAGCAGGTGACCCCGGCATTGGTGGCTCCTGGAACGCCACCAATGAGAGGTTCACCTGCTCAGAACCCAAGCTCAGCACTCTGCAGACCTCTTTCCCAGGGACCACTGCAGCTGAATGTCTCCCTTGTTCATGGAGAGGGTGGGCCAGAGACTTTGGGAAACATAGTGGGGGCCCTTTTCAGCCAGAGCCAAGCCAGAAACAAAAAGCTTCTGTAGGCAGGAAAGCAGTGCTTCCCCAAAGCCTGGGACCCAGAGAGGTAGCCTAGTCCAGCTCCCCTCTTGAGATAAACAAGGCACCAACAGCCCTGCTTCGTGAAGGTGGCCAAGAAGGCCCAAGGAGGTTAAGTGATGCTCCTGCAGTCACTTAGCAGGCAGTCGGAGGACCTGGAGCGAGGAGATTAACACGTGCCTGGAGGCAGCACGTGGCAAGTGCCAGGTGCCTAGAACCATAAGGATGGTCATTCCACAGGTGAAGAAACGGGGCCTTGAGCAGGTCTGAGACTCCCCCAAGGTCATGGGCAAAACTGGAGCTTGGCTTCCTCTGTCTTTTGCACGCTCAGCCACTGCCCTGAGGTGCTCAGCCCGTGGAGATATTTATTTTCTCCACTATCCCCCACCGAGTCCCGGAGCTAGGATGGCGTCTCCAGATGCTGTGTGCATGCTATTTTATTACACAGATACTCACTGGGTGCCTTCCATTCGCTCAGCTCTGTGTTAGCAGACGTGGGTGCACCCGGCAACAAGCCAACGCCGAGACAGGCGCAAACAAATAGCAAAAGAACTGTGGGTTATCCTAGGTTCTGTAGAGGAAGCAAAGAAGGGCTGCAGAGGAGAATGGTAATCTAATATTTTCATTCAGAGGAGGCTTTTCTGAGGAGGTAACATTTAGTTTATGACTTTAACTGATGATTGTGGAAATCTTTAAACACATACACAGAGAGAACACCGCAGGGAACCCCCGTGGACCAAACGCTCAGCCTCAACAATCCTGCCCTTCTTACTCTGATGCTATTTAAAAATAAATAAATACGCATGCGTAGTTGAAAAGGCATCAGACTGGAGGTCAGAAGATCTGAGGTTAGGTCCTGGCCCTGCCCTTTACCAGCCGTGTGGCCTGGGGCTGTAGGTCAGGCCCCCAACAGCCCCCGAAGCCCAGGCGGGGTCCCTGCATGGCAGAGGGCCATCGTGGCCTTCTGGAAATCTCCTTTCCCAGGAGACAGGCTTCCCTGAAGACACTGCGCCTCTGGGGAAAAGCTCTGCAAATGGCCCTGATTTAGGATCTGACAGACGGCCTTAAGTCCCAGCCAGCACCCATCCCCAGTCCTGGGAAGCCACTCTCTAGGAAGGGGACCACATGGGACCTGGGGGATATCTGGTCCAAGCTGGGAAACCAGAGGCTTCCACAGGCAGGCATCACCCAGAGTCCAGCCGGGCAGCCGAGGAAGAGGCTCTCCGGGTATATCAGTCACAAAGGCACTGCGCACAAAGCTTCCCGACACCACGCCAACACAAGCCCACTGGTCAGTCAGGAAAAGCCCTGGCCTGGGTAGATGGTTCTCTCACAGACAGAGGGGTTTGTCCAGACCCGAGCGCTGGTCTCCTGCAGTAACCTTACTTTTCACTCACAGCACACGGTTGTGTTGACCCGGACCCTGAGGGCTCAGATGGAAAGCAACTGAGCCAGAAGAGGTTCCAATCCTGGCTCTGAGGCCTCTGGCAATGCCTCTCGCCTCTTTGAACCTCAATTTCTCCATCATTAAAACCGGTGTTGTAATTCCCGTAGGGTCCTCCCAAAGACAGCGAACCGAAAAAGCATCCTAAATCTTGAAGCCCGTGCCCTCGAGAGAGGCTGTTTCGGTGGCAAAGATGATGCATGGCTCACAAACGCTTGCAAAGCCTTCTGATAGACGCGGGGGATGGCCAAGCGCCGCGCTCCTGCCTGGGTTTGAAGGCTGAGTCTGCCACTTGCTGCCCGGCACCGTGAACAAGAAGCATCCCTCCCCTGGCTCCGTTTCCTCTCCTGCAGGAAGGGAGTAACAGTCGCAGCTACCTCGCGGGGCTCTTGTGACTGTGTAGATCCCAGACACTCAATAAATGCTCCTCCTGACAACAGGCCTGCAGCGGTCACCTGCCCTCCCCCCCCACTCGCGAGTCTGTGAGGCGCTCATAGAGGTTTCTGGAATTGAAATGCAATTGAATGGAGGTTAGGGAAACCTAAGGGAAGAATGAACTGGCTGATCTAATAAAACCACTAAATTCGAGGCTGGCGCTGTTGCGGCTGTGTTGTTTGGACCGTGGGCGTGGGCTGTGCAAGGGCAGCGGGGCCGGCCGGGCTGGGGGTGGGAGATGGGCTGCTGGGCCCCAGAGAATCCCTCTCCCCACCAGGCCGGTTTAGTCTGGTTTTCCAAGGGGACAAGGTTCAGGGAGGTCTTGGGCAAGGCTGAGGAATGCTGCACAGGCCCCTCGGGGAGGGGGCAGACGGGGTCTACAGCCTCACAAGGGTTCCATTGTGCCCTCTCCGCACCGCAGGCCCCACAGTGGCCCGGTCTCTGGGGAGCTCCCAGGAGCACAAACAACTGAGGGCGGGCAGGGTGGGGAGGGGGCGGCCCTGGCTGGGACGGAGCCTGGCAGAGGGGGCGGGGAGGGGCACCACAGGCCCAGCCGCAGAGGCCAGGCTGGGAGGTGGGCTTCCCTGCGCGGGGCTCCCCGGGTCGACCCCCGTCTCCCTCAGTTCACTGAGGGACGGGAGAGACTAGAAAAGCAGGAGACGGCCAAGCCCGGACGGGGCTGAATAAGAGTCCTTTATTTGTCTTAATGTCCCTTAAGTGCACAAACCTGAAACCCTAAACCCTCCCTCCCTATTTCTTTTGGACGTGGCCGTGCCTGGCAGAATTCTCCCTCTTGCCTGAGCTCCCGACCAAAATTATACCAGTTTCCTGTTTAAAACTCTCCGATTGCATGGGCTTCTGAGGTGTTCCGCATCAGCCAGGGGATGGCTGGGGGCAGGGCGCACGGGGGGCTCCCCAGCACGCGAGCACCGCAGACACCAAACTGCGGGCCCCCACGCGGCTGGCCCAGGGCCTGGGATGGGTGGGGGAGGGTACCAGCCCCCAGCAGGATAGGACAGCGGGCAGGCCAAGGGAGGGGCACGCTCTGGGTCCTTCCTTGTGACTACATCCTGGTTCGACGACTTTCCAGGTGTGGGACCTCGGGGAAGCCACCAAATCCGCCCAAGTGTTGCTTTCCCCATCTGTAAAACGAGGATGGCGATGCCCAGGGATGGTATCCAAGTCCCAGGGCTATTAAGGGCTTTAAATGAAAGATGCCTGGGAAAGGCTCACACCCGCGCCTGGTCCAGGGTGGGACGGAGGGAGGAGTGGCCACTATTATGCTGCTAATGATGGCACCATCTTCAGAACAATCCTCAACCGCAGAGAGCGAGTTCCCAAGAGCCAAGTGTGGGAGGGCACTGTGCCCTTTGACCCTCTTCAGGGACAGCCAGCGATTGAGCAGATATGAGGGAGGCTGGCCTGAAAAGCCTTGCTTGAAGTGTGTTCAGATGTTAAGTGCACCAGCAGAAAAAGACCCTGTGATCAGTGAAGTCTGGGGAATGCCGGCTAAACCCAAGTTAAATAGGATCTTTTGTGTGGGACTCCTCGGCGCCTTTGTTTGACCCAATCTGCATCTTGAATCTCCAGAAAGGGAGGCAGAATACACATGGGTTCCCAAACCTCTCTGCGTCACAGTCGTGTAGAGCCAAGGGCTGGCGCTCTGTGTCACCCACTCAGGGAGGGGCCGGATGCTGCTCCACCTTGGGCCGAGGAATCTTATTAATTCCTACTTCGTTTATGCACACGTTCCTGTCTTCAAGAGCCCTTTCTCTCCCCTCGCTCATGTCTGCACTCCGCAAACCATCCATGAGAACCTCATCACGCCAGGCTGTGCAACGGGCACCAGGGTGATCAAAGGCTGCACTGGCACAGAAACAGTCCTAAGAATCTTCTTGTCTCATTAGGGAGACGCTGCGGGTATGCCCATCCCCTCACCCATTTTTGATAAAGGCAGGACTCTTCTCCCAGACGCTCAGGCCCAGACTCTCAGCCACTCTCTATCCCTCCTGGTCATCATCCCTCACATCCCTCAGCGAAGCCCTGCGTCCCAACTCTAAGCCCGGCTCACGGTTCCTAACTGCTACTGCACGCGTCCCAGCCCCCGTCATCTCTTGTCCGGATGCTGCAGTTGCCTCCTCACTGATCTCCCGGCTCCCTCTTGCCTCACCAGTCTTTTCTCCGCAGACTTAACGGGACGTAGATCACACTGCTCCCCTGCTTAAAGCTGTCTAAGGGCATTCTCTCACACGAAACCAAACCCAGACTCCTTGCTCTGTCTTCTAAAGCCCCCCCCCCGTGATCCTACCTTATCCACCAACTTGCACGCAATTCACCCTGCCACTCACTATTCTCCGGCCCTGCCGGTTTCCTTCCAGGTCTCACCCCAGAGCTTTCGCATTTGCTGGTCCCACTTCCTGCAGTGCTCAGTCTCTGCAGCTTCACACAGATGTCAGGAGTCTGCCTCATTATCCACCTTCTCCCGAGACCCTCCCTGAGCACCCCATTCAAAGTAGCTCCTCCCATCCGGATGGACGCGCCCACGTTTCCCTGTTTGTCTCCTTCATGACACTAGCTCCATTTGAAAGTTTCCTATTTAACTTGTTTCCACGTTCCTTTTCCCTCTTCTTGCACTGGAAGGTAGGAAGCCTGGTGAGGACAGGGGGTTGGTTTACGCATTGTTCTAGTCTCAGCATCTAGCATAACGTCTAGGCACAGTAGGTGTCCCAGCAGCCTCTGCTGACAGGACGATGAGCGAGGGGGAATGCTCAGCGGTGGGAACAGTCACTGGGTTGTGGCATCACCAAGGATGCTCCCCGGTCCTGGTCCAACTGGGAAAATACTCCTGTACATCATCACCCACAGCCCCGAGGACAGGGACCCCGGCTCCAGGTCCTGAGCGAACAGCCAGGAGCCTGCCCCACTCGGAGAGCTGTCGCTGAGGCCCGCTGCTGTGCCAAGCAAGCACAGGCACGTCCACGCACAGGAGGGTAAGTTTCAAACCCTTCATGTCAACACTGAGAGGTGAGTTTCATCCCCCTACGGACAGCTAAGGTCACACAGTCAGTCTGTAAAACGGCAGATGACGAACAGATCTTTGCCTCCAAAAACAGACCACCACTGGGGGCTGTGAGGAATGAATGACTGAAGCTTCTAACTGCCAAAATGGGGAGGGAACCAATGGTGGCCCCCCCAAAGCCTTTCCTCTCCTCACTTCTCCCCGCCAGTCGCCCCTCAGCCCGTCCTCCCCTGTTCCCTAACACCCACCCCCCCAGCAGGGTACAGAGGGGCTCAAACGTCCAGAGTCTGGTTTGTGAACTCGCTGGCCTTGTACGTCGGGAGCAGCCAACTTCTTGGAGCCTCCGGGTTCTCATCTGTAAAATGGGCAGCATGAGGCTTGCTCTGTCTGCTTTCCTGAGTAGTCGTGAGAAATCAGGTGAGCCGTCCGTGCAGCTGCTCAAAGGACGGGGTCGTTATCACAGACCCCCTCCTGGCCTTAAAGAGCAACACCTCCCAGGGGCATCTACCTTAGAAAAAGTACCAAGGGCGGTGCTTATCCCCAAAGAAAGACCCTCCCGTGGCAGACTGTCAGGTCTGGTGACACCTGAAATGAGGTGTGTTGCTTGGGGGCAGGGGGTATCCCGGCACCCTCAAAGCAGAGAGCAGAAGAAACCCACCCGCCACGGCCCTGATGAAACCCCAGCAGGGGCCACACCAAGCCAGTGTCTCAAGGGGAACTATTTGCTTGAGAAAGCCCTGCAGACTCAGGCCTGGGACCCAGGCATATGCAGGTCAACGACCTGTGCTGTGGTTGCTTTCATGTGCAGCCGGGGCAGGAGCGCAGGGGCAGACAGAGGAGGGGTGGGTGGGCTCCAGCGGGCCTGCGGTCAGCAGTTCCGGGGTGTGCTTGCTGCCGTGCGGCTGTGGGTGTGCCTGTCCCTCTCCGGTCATTATTTCTCTCGTGCACAAGATAAGAGGGCAGGACCCGTCATCACCAAGACCGCCCCCCCTGACATTCCAGGCTCCACCGTGGGAACCACGCCCCCCACCCGGAGGAAGCCAGCAGTACAATCCAAGCAGGAGCGGCCCAGCCTAACACAGAGACGGGGCTCAGCCCGCCCACGTGACCCCAGCCCTGGGGTTTTGTTTGACGTCTCCACAGCGTGAAGACAGAATACTTCTCCAGTGACGGTGGGGGCACCCCCGGGGTGAAGGTGGAGGCTGAGGACCCTGGCGTACCTGTCCCATGAATCCGCAAAAAACCTAAAAAACGAATCCCTGATTCCATGCCTCCTCCACCACACGAAACACATCCCCCCAGCCATTTGCCAGTGAACTCCGACGCGTGAGCATAAATAATTAAAATGAAATTACAGTTGTCAAAATCAATTAGCAGAGAACCTCCCTTGCCACCCTGCGAGTGCTCAGCTGGCTGTTCTGTAAACGCGGAGGATCACAGGCGAAGGGTCTCCCGGACACTGAGACAACGCGTGAGAGACGGCTGCGGTGTGGGAAGGGCTCAAGGGCGATGGGGGGGGGGGGGCACAGAAGAGGAAGGGCAGGTGCGTATGCAAACGTGGCGCGGCCCTGCAGTTTGGGGCGGTCGGTGCTGGGGACAGGTCAAGTCTGTGGGCTAAGACTGCACATTCAGCACTCCCGAGGCGGAGGGCTCCGGCCAGTCCCCGTTCACTCCAGAGTCACAGAAGACCCTTGGGGCAAGTCCGCTGTGGGCTCAGGGCCTGAGGGTGGCCCCAGGTGCCTCCCACAGCTACACAGCCTAAGACCCCAACCACCTTGGAGCTAATCAGATTCCAAGAGTGACTCCTCCAGGGGGCCTGGTGAGAGAGTCCACCTTTCTTTGTGCTCCTAGTGCAGGAAATGGGGTCTGGGGACCTAGACCACCAGAAGTGGCAGGAGTAAGAAGATGGCAGCTCCTGGGTGTGAACTCACAGGAAATTTGGCGCACGTCTGGTCCTCACTCCTGTGTGCCGCAGGCGGCCACCACCCTGTCTGGACTATCGCCACAGCCTCCTACCCGGTCTCCTGCGCCTCTGCCCTGCTGTTTAGCAGAACGAGTGAATGCGTGGAGGGAAGGCTATCGTTATGCCCATTTTACAGATAAGGAAGCTGAGGTTTAGAGAAATGATCTGGCTCATGTTTACTGGGGTAGGTGATGTGGGACAGTGGACTTGAACTCAGGCAGGAAGGCTCCGAGGCAAGCCTCTTAAACATCACCTGAAGCCAACAATCCGGACCAGGGGACCGGACAGTGGCATCCGTTGGATGATGGTAAACATCCGAAAAAAAAGCACTGAGGGAAGAGTGGTCCCAGCAGAAATGCAGGTGGTATGAGGACAGGAGCTGGCCTTGGTGTGCTGAAGGAACCCAGGGAAGCCAATGTGGCTGGAGTAGAGTGAGCGAGGGGTTGGGGGTGGGGGAGATAGGTTGGCAGGAGCCGGCCCACAGGAGGGATTTAAATCTGACTTTAAGTGTGATGGGAAGACCCTGGGGTCAGGGTTCCAACAGCAGGTACAGCAGCAGCAGGCTGAATAATGTCAATTTCTGCCCAAAGCCAGTTATGATCTGTCTTTCACGCATCAACCGAGGTGGCACCGTTTACCTCCGCTGATTCAGCTGGTAAGTATAAATGTTCATAACTAGCAGTTCCTAAGCGCCTACTGTGTGCCAGGCACTGCACAGAGCACTGTTACATACATTCATGCTCTCATTAAAATCTCGTGCCTATCCCACGACACAGTTTTACTGAACACAGGATTTACTTTACAATAATACACAGGTTGTTTTTATTATCCCATTTTACAGATGAAGAAACTGAGGCTCCACTGGTTAAGTATCTTGTCCAATACTCCAGACACTGGAAGAGCCAGAACTTGAAGCTATGTCTGTGTGAGCGTAGGGACTGAGTCCTTAACACGAACCCCGCTGAGAATTCCCTGGGGGTCCAGTGGTTAGGACTCCGCACTTTCACTGCTGAGGGCGTGGGTTCAACCCCTCATCCCCTGGTCGGGGAACACAACCCAAGCAAGCTGTGCTGTGCGGCCAAGACAAAAACAAAAACTAACCCCACCCCATCCCGAGCTCTACACACACACATACACACACACTTTGGGATTTAACTCTCTGGACACTAGGAAACACTTGGCGGGGGTGGAGCTAGTAGCATCTAGAGAACTACAATTTCTCAAACAAAACTTGACCATGGCTCTTTCTCTTTCTTCCTCTTGCTGTGCATTCAGAGGCAGCCCCGGCTCTGGCCCATGAGATGGGGTGCCAGGGGAAGGGGCCCCGCTTCTCCCTGCTCTAATGGCTCATGTTCATTTCTGGATAACGCAATCAGAGCTCAAGGATTAACGGACGTGGCTTTTGCTTTCACGTCCCACCCGCTGACAGATCGCCTAATTCCCCCCCGTTCCTGAACCTTTCAGAAAAAAATACAAGCGGCTTGCTTATCTTAGTGTGGGGTTGCCGTGGAAACTGCATCCCTTGTGAGATGCACTGTCATAACATTTCAGTGCTGTTTGGAACACTTAAAGACACAGCCTCCTCCTCTTCGGGGCCTCAGTCCATGGGCAGTTGTCAAGTGGCTGGGGAGCGGGTAGGAGGTGAGTGTGAAGGAAGGCAAAGAACTAGGAGGATCCCTGGCTTTGGAAATGTCGACTCTTATCCTTTTAAGGCTTGGGGCCACCCGGCGCCCAGTACGCGAAGGGGAGGCTTCAGAGAACAGACATTCCTCGAGCGGCTTCTAGTTTGGGCGATGGGCTCTGCTTGGGTTATTTATGATGAATCTCACAAGCACCCCCGTGAAGTTGGCAGTATTACGATCCCCGTTTTACAGAAGAGGAAACTGAGGCTCAAGGAGGTGAGGTCATGGCAGTGGCCGCTGTGGTGGTGCTCTGGGAGACTGACCATCCTGGTGTTAGTACTTGAAGCCCCGCATCCCAGGAAACCCCCTGGTCCCTGGCAAAAGGATGGTGAGTCCACCTCCCGTGCGTTTGCTTCTAAGGCCTACCCCTGAGACTCTTCTTCACAGGTGGCCTTGGGTCCCCGAGCTGCCCTGCCCCCCAGCAGAGAGTCGGAAGTGCTCGAAGCCACCCACCTCTGTGCCTGGGGGCCCTGAGCCAATGGCCGACAGGAAAGCCCAGTTCTCTGGTCTCAGCTGAGGACAAGCTCTGAGCTTTCCCATGGAGTCAAGTGCAAGCCACCTCCTGGGGGCACATTGCCTGGGAGCCCCCTGGCTTGACATCCTCCCCTTCCCTCCCTCGGCAGTTTCCCGGGAGCAGATCCTTGACAAACCACTTGCACAGGACCCTCCTCTCAGGCTCTGCTCCCGGGACAGCCTGACCTCAGGCACACAGTAGGTCATGTGGGAGGTGCTCTGGTACCCAGACCTCGGCTCTCAGCGCTCCCCCATCCCCTGCACACCCTGGACTTTCAGCCACACTGAAAGATGGCCTTTCCCCACAGCCACGCTCTCCTGACCCTCAGGGCCCTGGCATGTGCCGCTGGTCTGGGCACTTTTTTGGGGGGGGGGGGCACACGGGCTTAATTTTTCCGTGGCATGTGGGATCTTCCTGGAGCAGGGCTCAAACCCCTGTCCCCTGCACTGGCAGGTGGATTCTTAACCACTGTGCCACCTAGGAAGCCCTGGTCTGGGCACTCTGCTCGCCGCCTCCTTCCCCGGCTGCTTCCCAGGCTGAGGTCCACGCACCCTCCAAGGGCTGGCTGAGGCATCCCCTCGCCCGGGAGGCCTTCCCTGGACCTCGGTCACTGCTGAAGGGGCTCAGAGGGGCACAGGGACCTCCTTGTTTCTACGTCACTTCCACCAAAGCCCTGTCTTGCAGAGGATGTACTTGGTGTGCCAGAGCCGGCTGTGAGCCTCCAGGGCAGGTGCTATGCCGCCAGCATCACAGGCCCGCGGGCCCACGCAGGGTCCATCACTGAGGAAGTGCTGAACAAACACAGAAGGAGAGAACGAAAGTGCACCTGGGTAGCATCTAGTCTATGCCAAGTAGTCAGTAAGACAAGCCCCAGGGTCTCCAGCACACCTACGAGGCCCTGCATGACGGCCCCGGCTGCCTCCCCACCTCCGTGCACTCACCGACACCCCACTCGCCACACCAGTCCTGGGATGCAGCAGGCAGCCCGTCACACCCCAAGCCCTCGGCGCCTGAGGCTCCTCTGGTTCAGCCCTCTGTGCCACAGAAGCCCTGGGCTAGTTCCCTCGCTTCCTCTGGTCTCTGCTTGAATGTCCCCCTCAGAGGGCTCTCCCTGACCCCTCTACTGAAAACAGCTTCCCCCATCATCGCTTACTGATTTTCTCCCTACCTTAAATATATATTTGTTTATATATAATATATGAGCCGACAATAAATATGCATTTAATGATAGGCATACAGTGAAATATACAATATTTATATAACATAAATTGATTCACGCTGACCATATATTTTGCTGTCTGCCTCTCCTACTAGAGGATAAGGTCCAGAGAAGACAGACTTTGGTTCACTGCTGTAATCCCAGTACCCAGAACTGTGGCTGCAGCACATTGGAAACACTCAATAAATATTTCTGGATGAATGAATACAGGCACAGCCCCTCATCGACTGCTGAGAAACAGTCCTCTGATGTAAGTGCTATTACACACTGAAGCTCACTGGGTGAAATGACTTGCCCAAGGCCACACACCCGAGGGCGCCCTGAGCTCCACAGCCCTGTGGCCTGACCACCGGCCTGGACCATGAACCCTCGCCAGCAACACCGCCCCCTGCCTGCTGCCCCTGAGCCCGTCCCCGCTTTCCAGAGCAGACGCCCAGACCTTGGTGACGGCTCCTCCATGGCAGGGGACGCAGCAGGGACCTGGAGGAGGAGACGGTCCACAGAAGAGGGGACTGGGCCACCTCTGAGCATCTCTCGTGGCCCACGAGGAGATGGTGCTGGTGGAGGCAGGGGCAGGAATTTTTCAGAATGGAAAGATGCCCCCACCAGCTCCTTCATCACCGCCAAAGCTTCCAGCCTCCCCACATTGAGGACCCAGATGCAAGCTCTCCCACCTCTTCAGGGGACCCAGTATGTCCGTTATTAACTGAACACACGAGCCCATTAGCTCAAAAGTTTCCATGGAAACTATCATGGATGCATTTCAGGCGTACCTCCCTCTTTCCCCCCCCGAAGGAGGAGGGGCAGGGGTCCAATGGCATCGGTCCTTGTGCCCACCCCCTCGGCCCGGGCCGGAGTTGGCCAGTGGTGGAGCGTTGCCGGGACATGCCCACTGACCTTGCCTCCCGTCCCTGGTGTATGTTTCAGCAGTCAGAGAGGAGACGGGGACGAGATAGGTCACCCCAGGCTCAGTTTCCAAAAGCTCATGGGGAATGGAACCCCCCCAGAAGGCTGCCACTCACACCGGCCTTGGGGCTGCAGAGGGCTGATTCTTGCGATGGAGATCAGGGTAGCCTTCATTTTCTGAGGGCCTGGAGAAGGGTCTCAGGAGAGACTCTGCCCTAGATGCACTAGAAAACTCCCACCTCTGACACAAAAATGCCCTTTCCTAAAGGGATCCACAAAAGGAAGCTGTTTAGGATGACACTGTCACCAGGTTACCCTGTCTGGCTACCATTGTGCACCTGGCCCTGCACTGACCTGTTCTCTACCTCTGTAAATTAGCTTTCTGCGGTCCCATTTTACAGATGAGGAAGCCGAGGCTCCCAGGGAAATGCAGGGTTCCAAACCTCGTAGTACCTCCGTTTGGGGTACCTCACTCTGCTTGACCAGGTTCCAGGGGTCCTTAAGACACCCGCATCCCATCTCCTTTTCTATTCTCCGAGAGCAAGCGTGTATACACATACACACACACACACACACACTCGTACACATGCACACAGGCAGCAGCCGGGCACCTTCCTGGCCCCGAGAGCTCAGCAGTGAAGTTTTGCTGCCCTGGGTGACTGACGAAGGGCGGTGAATCCATGATGCCTGAGGTCTTGGACTCAGGGACAGGATAAGGACAATCGCATGACGGGTATCCTTCTGGCAGCCCATGAAATCCCAAGACACCCTGCTCCTTGGAAGACCAGCCAGCATCCCCCAGGCCCCCAAAGCACTCAGAAGGGGCTCTGGCATGGGAGGAGGGTTCCTGAAGGGGTGCAGCCTTCTGGTCTGTGCGCCCACATAGCCCCACAGATAAGGGCTGGGAGGAGGGGCCAGGGCTGCATTTCCAACATGGACCATTATTGTTTTTCTTTTTCTGATGCTTGCAGTGTCCTGCTGACACACTATGAAAATAAAGACTCATTTCCCACTGACGTCGGGTATTTTTTCTTTTCATTCCACAAATACCATAATTCTGGGTTTCTGGGACACGATCCACCCCTGGCTTACTCCTGAATCAGCGTCACTAATCTTGAAGTCTCCTCGCGAGCACACCTCTCTCTGTCATCCCACAGCCCCGCTTTTTGTCTCGGCAAATTCCTACAAGCCCCCTGCAAGGTATCACGCCCACCTTTGTCAGATGCGGAGACTGAGGTTCAGAGAGGTTAAGTAACTTATCTTAGGCCATACAGCAAGCTCACAAAGGACACACAAACCATGGAAAGGTCTTTTCTTAGCGGATATAAAAGCCAATAGAATTATTTTCCTTTCCAAGGCTCCAAATTGGACAATTTACTCCTGGCGTTGGCTAAAGATGGGAAGAACCCTAAAAGATCTGCCATTGGGTGACTGCTTATTCTCCCGCCCGTGACTTATTTTTGTTGGGAAGTGAGAACCTCAGCTTTTCTGAAGATCCCAGCTCTGCCTCGCGTAAACAAGCATAAGCTGTGAAAAGAATTCATTGATGAGTTCCGACAACACTCCCTTGTCCCCGGGTGAATGAAATCCAGCCACTGACACGAGGGCGGTGCTGCAAGGCTGCCGCACGTCTCTGCTCCTCTGAGGTTTCCTTTCCTCTCTGGATGCCCAGGCGCCCGGCACAGCAAAGGTGGCCAGACGCGTGGCTTCTTCCTTTCTCTCACCCTCTCCTCTCCTTGGAGCAGTGGGGAGGGAATTAGTGTAAAATCAGCTCTGACACGGGACGTCCTCAATCCTGGCCAGCTTCTTCAGGTACAGGAGAAACAAAGCCACCGACGAGGTGCCACCAGCTCTTGTTAAACACGTCCCTTTGCAGGAAATCCCTCCTTCTACCTGCAGTCTCCACTACGGCAGCCACGAGCCCCATGTGGCTAGTAAATGTAAACCCATAAAACATAAATAGAATTAAAGGACCCAGGAGTAAAGTTCTGCTTTGCCAAGTCCAGTCAATGACCCGATGCCTACAGAACGGAACAGAGAGGGGTAGCCTCCGGACAAAGGGAACACTATTAATGGTATAAGCCACCTTGCCAAAGCCACAAATATTTTGTGGAAAAAACTCACAGTGGGCTTCAGTGTGGGCCAAAACACCAACGAGGCATTTGAGGGGAAAAACTGGCTTCAGGGAGAGGTGGGGTGGGGGAACGCACGTACCACTAGGAGAATTTTTGTCAAAGGAAAAAAAAAATCACATCTCTTTCTTCCAACAACAGTAGGGGTGGGACCGGGAGACGCTGTAACGCTCCCCATGAGAGCAGAGCTCTACAAGCATTTGCTGGATGAATATATCAATGAAAAGGAAATAACAGATGTGGGAAAGCCATAAAACAGAAAGCAAGGAGAGGACAAATGTAAAATTCGGGCTGGGAAGAAGCCGGCTCAGGCTGGGGGAGCCCTTTGGTGTTTCTGGGTCGGGGCCGTGGGTACTCACGTGTTCAATGTGTGGTTGTAATTGATTCTCTACACTTATTTGATAAAAAAATCCTTTTGCATCTCATCAACATTCAACAGAAGCATTCACACGTGAGACACATCAAGCGCCTAAGAAACATCTGGCTTTTAGCAGTAACCCTGCCCATATTTGGAATAATGCTTTGTCTCTTTATCGTGGTTATGGGTGCTTAACGTCACCAGAGACATTTTTAATGGTACCTTTTATTTATATAACACTCCACATTTTTATAGCATTCGCCACTTGCATTACTGGGTTTAAACTTAGAAGGAAGGAATGCATCTGTCATAGGGCAGAAAGTGCTAGAAACCAGATCGGCCTTTCACTCATGATGCTGCCTCTCAGCGGCTGTGAGACCCTGAACACGCCACGGGACTTCCTGGAAGCTCACTTTCCCAACTGGAAAAATGGGAGGATGTACTTAGTTGTTCATCTTGCTGGGTGGTTGTTGGTTAACCTTCACTGATTGATAACGTATTCAGTGAGCAATTCCTGCGTGTTGGGCTTAGCCCAGGGTGCTGGGGACAGGGCAGGGGACACAGCAGAAGACTACTCAGAGGCTGCTGTCCAGTGATGGAGACAGTGGACAAAGAATATTATAATACTATCTCATTACATCAAGAAAAATATGAGGGACTTCCCTGGCGGTGCAGTGGTTAAGAATCTGCCCGCCAATGCAGGGGACACGGTGCGCCACAACTACTGAGCCCATGAGCCACAACTACTGAAGCCCTCGCTCCTAGAACCTGTGCTCCACAACCAGAGAAGCCACCACACTGAGAAGCCACGCACCGCAATGAAGAGTAGCCCTTGCTCACCGCAACTAGAGAAAGCCTGCACGCAGCAACGAAGACCCAACACAGCTAAAAATAAATAAATGAATAAATAAATATTTTTTAAAAAGAAAGAAAGAAAAATATGAGAAGTGACAGCACAGGGTCCTCAGAGAGCTTACGGTAAAGGGTTCCACAGGTCTGAGGGGCTGTGGGCGGGGGATGGGGAGCATTAATGCCTGAACACATTCTCATAACCTGAAGGCTTGCTGGAAAGCTAGTGGGTTGACATGACTAAGCAGGCTTTAGAGAAAACAGGATAAAGGCAAGAGCATGAACAAGGAACAGAAGGCCGACTAGGCCAGCCAAGGGCCCGCCTGCACGCACCCGAACAAAACCCTGCCGTATGCTGGCACTGTTCAGTAATTAGCTGTTGCTCTGGGCTCCAAAGTCTTCCCACGGCCTCCCCAGGCCCTCCCCAGCAGCCGCAGCGGGGGACGTCTGCCCCTGCCCTAGGGTCCTCTGGGACCCTGCACTATGACCAGTGTCTACCTCGGCCGGTCGGGGCCAGCACCCACCTGTCATTAAATAGCTGGCCTTCTGCCCCTGAGTCAAAGGATGGAGTTCTTTTTTGTTTGTTTGTTTTAAATGATCTCAGTCTCGGTTTTCTTTCTTTCTTTTTTTTTTTTTTTACCAATTTATTTATTTATTTTTATTTATTTTATTGGCTGTGTTGGGTCTTTTTTTTGCTGTGCACGGGCTTTCTTTAGTTGCGGTGAGTGGGGGCTACTCTTCGTTGTGGTGTGCGGGCTCCTCATTGCCATGGCTTCTCTTGTTGCGGACCACGGGCTCTAGGCATGTGGGCTTCAGTAGTTGCAGCACATGGGCTCAGTAGTTGTGGCTCATGGGCTCTAGAGCACAGGCTCAATAGTTGTGGCGCACGGGCTTACTGCTCCGCGGCATGTGGGATCTTCCTGGAGCAGGGATCGAACCCATGTCCCCTGCATTGGCAGGCGGATTCTTAACCCCTGCGCCACCTAGGAAGCCCCAGGATGGAGTTCTAAATCGCATCTCAATCTCTCCCTGCAAGCCAGCAAGGCAGGCTGTACCCCGACCCCTCCCCTCCCATCCAAGCCCCGGCAACGAGCCAGCCTGCGCCTCTGGGTTCCAGGGAAGCTCCCCTCATAAAGGCACACTGGAGGTGAGTTCTGAAGGGGAGGCGAGGCAGCCACGTGAACAGCAAGGATAAGTGTATTCCCGAGGAACAGCCTTTGTGAAAGGAGCTCCCAGGGGAGAGAGTTGTGAGAGACTGAGAGAAGGCCAGTTCACACAACACCGGCACAGACAGTGAGGGGGAGGGGGCAGAGCCTGGAGGCCGTGTCCAGGATGTCGGGATTTATCCTCTGCGTGCTGCAAGTTCAACCCTGATCAGATCGGTGTTTCAATACAAGCACCCTGGCTGGTGGGGGAGGAGGACTGGGCAGGTGCCCAGTGCAAGCAGATCCTTGCACATGGTTGTGGTACATCCTGGGCGTGTGTTTTGTGGCTTTCTTCTTCCAGGCTTTCTGATTCATTTTCTTAACAGAAATGAGCAGAAGTTTTAAATTTTGGTGAAGTCCAATTCATCAATTTTTCCTTTCATGGTTCCTATTTTTACTGCCACGTCTAGGAAATCTCTGCCCACCACAAGGTCGTGAAGTTATTCTCCCATGTTTTCTTCCAGAAATTAAAGAATTCCTTTAACTCAGTAATAAAAGAACAAGCAATCCAATAAAAAATGACCAAGAGACTTGAATGGATATTCCACAAAAGAAGACACTCTGATGACAATAAGCCCATGCACGACAAGATGATAAATTTCATTAGCCCAATAGGGAAGTGCACCTTAAAACCACAACGATACAACGTTACACAACTACAGAATGTCTAAAATCAAAAAGCTGTGTTGACCATACCAAGTGTTGATCAGGCCACGGAGGAACTGGAACTCTCAGACACAGCTGGTGGAGGTGTGAAATGGGACAACCATTTTAGAAAGCAGCTTGGCAGTTTCTTATAAGTTAGAGACACACCTGCCCTATGATACAATCATTCTACTCCTAGGCATTTACACAAGGGAAAAGGAAGCACGTGTCCACACAAAGACTCGTATTCAAATGTTCACAGGAGCTTGATTACATAATAGCCCCCAAATTGGAAACATCCAAATGTCCATCAAAGGACAAACAGATAAACAAAGGATTGTGTATACATACGGTAGTATACTGTGCAGCAAAAAAAGGGATGAGCTCCCCATACAGGCCACAACATGTATGGATCTCAGAAACAGCAAGCTGAGGGAAGGAAGCCAGACACAAGAGGGCAAACTGTAGGACTCCATTTACAGGAAGTTCTAGAACACAGCTCACCTATAGTGACAGAAAGCAGATCAGTGGTTAACCGGGAAGGGGAAACTTTCCGGGCCGATGGAAAAGTTTCCTATCTTGCTGGGAATGTGGATTACATGGGTGTAAACAAAGTGAAAATGCAATGAACGTTTTAGATCTGTATATAAAGTGTACCTCAATAAAGTTTGTAATTCTTTGCGGGAAAAAGAAAAAAATTCGCTGGATGAAAGTATATAAAAGCCCTTCAGCTATTCGTTTTTGTAAACAGGTGTATTTATTTATTTGTTTACTTACTGAAGTATATTTAACATATAACACCGTGTAAATTCAAGGTGTCCACCATGTTGATTCGATGTGTGTATATACTGCATATGATTGCCGTCACAGTGGCAGCACCTCTGTCATGTTACATAATCATCATTTCTTTTTTGAGGTGGGAATATTTAAGATCCAGTCTCTTAGATTTTAATACAGTGGTGTCCACACTCACTAGACTGTGCATTCGCTCTCCAGGACTTCCTTGTCTCCTAGTTGCAAGTTTGTACCCTTAACCGAAATCTCTCCTGTTCCCCCATTTTTTAGAGGCTCCACAGTCTGGCATTGTTACCAAACGTGCCAGGGACAGGGGAGAAAAGACAGACGCAAGCACTGGCAAGCTGCTGGAACATTCCATTCATTCCTCATCCAACAGAGATCTGTTACCCCTACTGTGTGCTATTATGGCCACTGGAGCCACGAAGGCCGATAAGCCAGCATTCCATCCATCAGGGAGCTCACAGTCCTCCTGTGTGTGTGCCTGTGTGTGCGTGTGTATGTCTCACTTCGCCATCATATTTTCCAATAACCCATTAAAACTATAATAATATTAAAAAACAAAAAACCCAGCCACTCAGCCACCTCTTCATGCCCCCAGGCCCTCTGGCAGCTGCAACACCTGGACCTGCGTCAAGGAGGCCCCAGGTGGAAGTGGGGGGGCGGTGGGGGGCATGGAGCCAAGCGAGGAGGGAGCGGGTCTCTCAGTGGGATCTGGTGACTGCGGGCTGCCCTCCAGCGAGGCCCAATATGCAACCGTCAGAGAGGTTTTCCGAGCCTTCAACAGTCTCCACTATCTTGTCTCTACAGACAGCACGACTGGCTGGGGGCCTCCAGTGCAGCCGCAGGATGACTAAGCCACCGGTTTCTGGCTGCTCTGCCTGCCCTTTGCAGAAAGCTCTAGAGCATCGCATTTTCTTAATGTGTGTGATAAGCCAGTCCTTTCTCAATCACTTTCTCTTAAAGGGACAGACACATAGAAACTGACCAACCATGGCTGAAAAGCAGACATTCCACACTCAGGCCCAAAGACCCATTGGGACTTGGAAACTCTTCACCCACATCCCCACTTCTCATTCCAGCCCCAGGAAGCGGCAGGTTGCAGGGAGTTTATTTCATCTCATTTCATCCCTGTTTTAAGGAGGGCTTTGCTTTATTTTTTTTATTTTTATTTATTTGTTTGTTTGTTTGTTTATTTGCTGCATTGGGTCTTCGTTGCTATGTGCAGGTTTTTCCTCGTTGAGGAGAGCGGGGGCTATGTTTCCTTGTGGTGCGCGGGCTTCTCACTGCAATGGCTTCTCTTATTGCGGAGCACGGGCTCCAGGCACACAGGCTTCAGTAGGTGTGGCTCGTGGGCTCTAGAGAGCAGGCTCAGTCGTTGTGACACACAGGCCTAGCTGCTCCACGGCATGTGGAATCTTCCTGGACCAGGGATCGAACTCATGTCCCCTGTATTGGCAGGCAGATTCTTAACTACCGCGCCACCAGGGAAATCCCTGATTTCTGTTTTTTAATTGAAGTGTAGTTGATATACAATGCTGTGTTAGTTTTTGGTGCACAGCAGAGTGATTGAGTTATACATATACATATTCTTTTTCATATTCTCTTCCATTGTGGTTTATTACAGGATGTTGACTATAGTTCCCTGTGTTCTACAGTAGGACCTTGTTGTCTGTCTATTTTACATACAGTGGTTTGTACCTGCTAATCCCAAACTCCTAGTTTATCCCTGCCCCACCTCCCCGGTAACCATAAGTCTGTTTTCTATGTCTGTGAATCTGTTTCTGTTTTGTAAGTTCATTTGTGTCATATTTTAGATTCCACCTATAAGTGATATCATATGATATTTGTCTTTCTCTGCCTGACGTCCTTCACTTAGTATGATAATCTCTAGGTCCATCTATGTTGCTGCAAATGGCATTATTTCATTCTTTTTTATGACTGAGTAGTATTCCATTGTATGTATATATACCACATCTTCTTTATCCACTCACCTACCAATGGACTTTTGGTTGTTTCCACGTCTTGGCTATTGTAAATAATGCAGCTACAGACATTGGTGTGCACGTATCGTTTCGCATTAGGGTTTTGAAGGAGAGTTTTGATGATGGACACAGCAGTCCCCAAGTTGGTGCTCACGGCTGCCGTCCACAGGGCCCGGCACTCTTCCTGGGCTGAGGCACCATGATCCCCATTCCACAGGTGGGGAAACTGAGGCTCCAGCATGACAGGACATGACCAAGACCACACAGCTAGCAAGGGGCAGAAACTTGACTCTAGAGTTTCTGGGTCCAAAAACAAGTATCTAGTCCCCATGTCATTTTCTCACTAACAAACCTCAGAACCATGAAGGCAATGCCTGGTTCACTGCTATCAGTATGCGCTGGAGTGAATGATGGGTGGGTGAATACGTGAATGAATGAATGGATGGATGGATGGATGGATGGATGGATGGATGTGTGAAACAGGGAGGGTCAGGAAATGCACCAGCCTCACCGGGCACTTGCACTGGACCCAGGACTATTCCCCGACTCAACTCTCCCACTCTCCCTGGAGCCCTTGCTGGGCTCAGCATCTGGGTAAAAGGGTCCCAGATGATCCCGAGTTCTGCAGGCCAAGAGCTGAGAGACAACCAAGATCATCCAGAAGTCTGGTTGCAGCCTGTGTGCGTGTGTGCGTGCATGTGTGTGCGTGCATGTGTGTGCACACGGGGGTGTGAATGGTGGGGCAGGGCAGGGAGGACGTGTTTGGAGAGCGGGACTCTGTGGGAAGGACGGAGTGTGAATAGGAAGGCCGTGGGTGGGAAGCGGGTGGGGTGGGTGTGGAGGAGAGGCGCATGCGGGGGTGTGAAGGTGTTCGCATGGATGGGCGCGTGCAGGAGTGCACGGTGCATGTGGGAGTGAGGAGGCATGGACAGGCAGGTCGTAGGTGTGCACAGGCAGGTGGTCAGTGTGCGCGGGACGATGAACTCGATGATGGGTGCAGCAGGTGTGTGCGCCCATTAGAAGTCGCTGAAAGCAACTGATCTGTGTCTTAGCAAGACCACGATGGCGGGTTCCATCGGCTCCCAGGTGACAAATTTCAACCACAGCCCTGATCCCAAAGGCTCCCAGCCTGGGAAGCTTGCTGCCCCCAGCGAACCCTCCCCAGGATCTGCCCTGGCTGGCCTGCCCCACTCTCTCCCTCCCGTGGCAGGTCAAAGAGGGCCCTCCCTGAACACAAAAAGTACACAGTGCTTTTATTAGCATCCAAGGGCGCCAGGCCAGAGGAGGCCCTAGACAGTTCTGAAATCTCTGCTCCCTCCACGGCCCTGTTTCAGAAGCCTGAGAGTAAAGGGCTGGTCTTACCTCCCCTGACCTGAGATAAACTGAGGACACAGCCAGCAGGAAACCTGGGGAGGGGGGTCAAGGAGGAACACGCAAAGCTGGAAGGAGAGTGAGCACGATGGAAGGTTCTCCCTGCTGAGACGAGCCCAGGGGGTCAACCTCGGGGCAGACTCCCAGGACAGACACACTGGGCTCGGGCTGCGGCCCTCACAAGGCCCACAGCAACCAGACTAGCTCCTCCTTCGGTTCAGCAGGGCTGGAGCCTGGGCCGAGGTTCTCACTGCACAGGCTGGAGCTGATGGGCGTCTGACCAGCCGTCATGGGGATGCCTGGTGTGTGGGCCCAGGGACCAAGCCCCATGTCCCAAGGGACCCCCACGCCTTCTGGCCACTGGACAAGTGGCCGCAGACTGCCATCTGTCTGGAAAAATCAAGGCACCTAGCCCTGTCCTTGGTCACAGCTGACCTCGACACGAGATTCTGAGAACCACAGGCCACAGGACTGTCAGCTCAGACCAGGACTGAGGCCCAGTCTTGGCTGCCTGACTCACCAGTATCTTCCTAGGAATCCCCTCCCCAGTGCTAGCCATGGCAGGTACACAGCAACATGCTTTGTGGAGAGAAAGAGTGAATGAGTGAAGGAACAGATACTGGCTAGCCACAGGAAAGCTCCTTAGAGATCAAGTGGGCCATCCCTGTCCCCATCACACAGATGAGAAAACTAAGGACCGAAGAGCCACTTCCTCATCACCAATCCATCGCCAAGGCTGCCCTAAGGACCAGCCGTCCACTGTAAGGCCTCCACTTTCCTCTGGGAGGGCTGGTTTACACTGGTTAGAAGTACCCACCTCCCTTGCTCTACTGAGGATTCCGGTGTCCAGCAAAAGTGCCACAAGCCATCAGCGATGTCTCTGAAAGGGAGGGAGGAGCGACAGCACATCTGCCACGTATTTGCTCCTCCTGGCCTCAAGGGGAAGGGGAGGGAGGGGAAAATTCCCCTCTCTCAGTGGAGGCCATTATTTGCCAACTTAGTCCTTTACCGCGGGAGGCGGGCTCAGCCTGGCTATCTCTGGAAACTGGGCAACTCTGGGCCACCTCTTCCTTTTTCAGCACCTTCCTTCCCAAACTCAACCCCAGAAATGATCCAGCCAAACCCACATGTCGCGCTCCCCCTCCTCCTGCTTCCTTCCACAGGCGCTATGTCTCACCCACCAGAAGACCCCCTGCCCCCCAGGAAGTGCCATCCTTCACACCTCCAAGGCCTGTGCTCCTCCCCCTGCCGAGTTACCCTCTCTGATGAGGAAGCAAGTCCTTCCAGGCGCAGGACAAGCGGCAGCCCGTCTCCCCAGCCCTCCCCAGAGTCAGGAGGACAGACCCCATCTTGCCTGTCCCCCCACCCCCACAGGTCTCGAAGCCACTGTTCCCTCCCACAGACACTCCTGTTCTTCGTCCACGTGGCCCCCTGACGGGGAGACCTGGGACAGCAGGTGTGGTGTGCCCCTCGGTGCTCACCCCGGACCGGGGCTGGAACACAGTAGATGCTCAATAAGTGCACGGGAAAGTACCCTGACACATCTCGCCGGCCGCCCCTTCCGGAGCCGGAGTAAGGACTACAAGGAAGTGCAAGAAAAGGGAGGGCTGCGAGACCAAGAGGCAGGCGGTGGGGAACCACAGTGTCATCCGTGAGCAGCGGGAGGGGACAGAGAATGAATTCATTTCCTCCCGTGGTCATGTGCCTGTCAATATTCACAAGCCACGCGATTTCGCTCAGCCTTCCCATTAAAGACAAATGCATAAATACACCAGCCTAGCCGGGGCTCTGCACACAGGCTGCTGCTGTTCCTGTCCCAAAACACCAGGGTGACTATTTAGTTAGCCGCAGCCCTCGTGCAAGAGTCCCAGAAGGTGTCCAGAGTGGCTGCCTCAGAGAGCCAGGAGGTGGCTGGGCAGGGCTGGTCACTCTGGAGCTGGAGGAGATGCGCCCAGGAGACCCATGGAGTTGTGGACCCAGCAGCCCAGAGGCCAGAACAGGCGGCCTCATTGGCCAGGGTTTGGCTTGGCAAATACTATTCCCCACCCCCCACGCCTGACCCCAGGGAGGGTCCAGAGGTCACACACAGATAGGCCTCTGTGCTCCAAGTGGACCCCTCGATAAGGAGACAAACCAATGCCTTCCTGAAACGCTAGAAATCCATGACATACGGAGAGGGAGCGCGAAGGTCCCGGACAGAGAGGCAATTGGAGGGCGACAACCTCTGGGTAGGGGCCCTGTCGGGGCAGACGTCTTCCATCCAGCGACCAGGGCCCCTCATAAGTTACCACGGCTCCCTCGTGGTATCCTTCTCTGAGCACCTGGGGAAATGTAAGCCAGACGATGGCAGGAAGAAAGGCGGGCGGGGGGTGGGGGTGGGGGTCTTTTCTTTTCCCCAGACTGACCGTGCAAGCTCCTGGGCCACCAACAGGGAGCTTGGGCCCAAAGCCCACTCCTGTCATCATGCTCAGGATAGGGACCAAATCCTGAGAGTTTGGTGAACCTGCACTCACTGAAGCAAGTCCTAGAAGGACCATGGCAAATCCTTGCATAGCATGGGCCTGTTCAAGCTCTCCTGCTTTTAATCCTCATGGCAGCCCTAGGAGGCAGCTTAGTATTATCCCCATTTTATAGCTGGGAAAACTGAAGCCCAGAAATATAGCCACACAGGGAGTGAGAGATGGAGTCAGGATTCAAAACCCGACATTCTGGCCCATTTTCTCACAAACGGCTCGCGCGCAGAGCAGGGAGGACAGCAAAGTGGAAAGAAGCTGGACGCAGGGTCCCAGGACCGGGGTGTGTGGGACTTTGACAGCGGAGGAGAGTGCGTGCTATTTTTCTTTTAATAGATGAAGGCCCAGGTGTGCAGCCCACCCACGTGATTCCTTCACTTAATCTCATCAGCAGCTCTGTAAGGAAAGGTTATCACGTCCAATTCACAGACGGAGAAACCGAGGCTTATGAAGCTGAACGGTCTTCTTCCAGCCAGGGAGTGAGAGCCAGGATCTGAATCCAGACCAACTCACCACCTCCACCTCTGCTGGCTTCAGGCGCAGCTCCTCTACCAGCCAGAGTGACTTGGAGCAAGTCCTTCACCTGGTGGACCTCAGGTTCCACATCTGTAAAATGGTCCCTTCCTGAGCCCCCAGCCCCGGGTGGCTGGGAAGACAGAGTGAAACGGCAGTGAAGGTGAAGGAAGGACCACTGCACAGCTCACAGCCTACACTGCAGGCTCTAAAGCCCGAGTCCTTGCTGCACCTAGAGGGTTGACATTTACAACAGTGCACCCCGACGCCCTACAGGATGCTCTGCTAGCAGAGAGATTCAATTATGGTCATTATGGTGCACTTAGGAAAGCCAGGCAGCAGGCAAATACATTTCAGGAAGATTTGCAGCAGCAGAGGATGAATCAAAACGAGGCTTCTACTTAACCCTCAGTTAAACAGAAAACCCATTTAACCACAAGGCATCACTCTGTCTTCCCACTCTCCAGTCAATCATTTTTTTTTTCTTTACTGTCTGCCAGTTCAATTTATACTTTTATTCCCTGAAGCTGCCTTAGAATGAAAAATAAGTTCATTGATGGAGAGAAAGATGTCATAAACCTCTGTGGGTGTGCACTCCTGGACCAACATCCTCAAATCTGTGCTCTCTCCAACAGGGCAAAGGTGAGCACACTACTTACATCCGTGGCTCCCAAAGAAGCTGGCGGGCTCTGGAGGAAGCAGCTTCAGGGGCCCAAGGGGAAATGCTAATTCATAACTCCCACCAGCCCCTCCTCCTCCCTCCACAAAGCAAACCAAACATCTGCAGTCATTGGAAGCTTCCAGAAAGAGGCCAGAGAAAGGATGTGCTCAGAGGGATCACAGGGGCTGGATTCCTTGACCTCCAAGTGTGCTAAGCCACAGAGCCATGGAGATCAGAGGTGCCCGGGAGGCACGCTCAAGAGCAAAAGAGGATAGATTCAAGTTAGGAAGTGTGTTTCCCCACGAAATAGGAAATAAAACATAGCAGCCAGTTAGTTTTCTGTATCATTAAATAAAGCAGCATTGACTCACACATGCAACAGGACACGTCAGGCACAGGGCTGCCAGATAAAATCTAAGATGCTCAGTGAAGTGTGAATTTCAGATAAACGCTAGATAATGTTTTAGCTTATGTTCCAAATAGTCCATGCGACCAATCCTCATGGGACACACTTGCACTAAAAAGTGGTTCACCGGCTATGTGAAGCTCCAGTTTACCTGGGCATCCTGTAGTTTTATTTGCTAACCTAGCAACCCTTCGCAGGAGGCATGCATCTAGCATCTAACATTGGTGGACACTGGAAGCAAGCTGCATGCCCACAGCGCAGGCCCCTGGCCCGGTGCTGCCCAGGAAGGAATCCCACGTGGCTGTTTTGCAGCGGGAGCTGGTGCGCAAAGAAAAGCAGGAAGCTGAACTCAGCGGACTTTGTGGAGGCATCTCTGCTGAACGTGCGCTTGAGTGGGAACAAAGGCAGGAAACGAATGGGCCTCTTGTCCTGAGAGGGGCACTGGATGATTTCTCTTCCCTCCATTTTCCAAGCTCTCTGTAATGTTGTTTTACGGCCTTCACAATAACAGCGTGCCCTGGCACACACACCCAAGCACACAAAGGGCTCGATTCTTCTTATCTTCAAGAGCGATCAGGTTGTTCTATCAGATTTCGAGCTCACTGAAGCCCTGGACTGGGAATTTTTAATCCCTGTATCCCAGTGGATGGTCCGTGAATGATGGAGGGAAAAAGAAAGGAAGAAAGGGAGGGGGAGAGGGAGGATTTGTCGGTACAAATGCCAAGAGCTGGGAAATCCGCACTTGGAAAGGGGCTCCTGGGGCCCAGGGGGACCGCGAAGGCTAGAGAAGCCACTCTGTCACCTGGGGTCTCCTCACTCCCTCTCCTGGGTGCAGAGACCTCGGCAGTCATGGGCCTGGGTGCTGTTTGGAGAGCAGGCAGCACAAGGCGCAGCCTGAGGTCTGAGACCCCCTGCCCCCCAGTGCTCTGTATTTACCGGAAGCCACCGCCCAGCAGGGGGACGCACCGCCAGGAGGAGGAGCAGGGCTTGGGAGCTTCCCCCAGAGACAGAGAGCAGGTTCTGCACCCTCCTGGTCTGCCCTGTCCCCCTCCTGTGGGACGCGCCCACCTCTAGGTTCAAGTTCCGTTTAAACAGATGTTGTGTTCTTAAGAAGCCAGCCCCATCTTTGAAGCCTGGGAAAAAAAATCTTAGCTCCAAAGGGATATTTCCTACCAAGAAGGCTCTCCGGGGAGTCTTGGCAGAAATAAAAACCCAAAGTCCTGGATGCTTAACTCCTGGTATTTATGAGATTTTTCATTAGAACAGCTGTCTTCATGGACTGCTCTGCCGAAAGGGGAAGGGAAGGAGAGAGAGGGAGGAAGGGAGGGAGAGAGGGCAGGGATTCCACTGGGCAGGGCAGGATGTGTCCCCGGAGGGACGCAGCCTCGCATCCACCAGGGCAAAAGGGCACACTGTCACCCCTCGGGTGAAGCTTTCAGTGCCTGACTCTCCGTCATGCTAGCTCTGTGCACAGATGGGGCTCAGAACCAGGGTGGCTTTTAGGAACTAGAGCCTAATGCCAACCTGCTCAGGGTCGCCCAGGACGCCAGGCTCCATCCTGCCTCCCTCCTCAGTGTGTACTGGACACCTAGAAGGCCTTTCGACACCTGTGCCCACCTGGAAACTAGCTGGTCACACTGCAGGACCAGCCCACAGGATGGCCCCTCCCCTCCATCCCCCCGGCAACAGCCCTCGGAAACATCTCCAAAGGGCGGCGCGGTGGGAGCGTTTCTGCACAGGGTGTGGGCCATAGGGAATGAACTGTCTGCAAGGAATTTGAAAACAAACATAAAACCGACTAAAAGCTGACAATTCTAAACAATGTCAATGATAAAACACTCTGCCTTAAAAAAAAAAAAACCTTGTCGCTCCAAGTGCTAAACAATTGGCATAATCACGGCTGAGTTTTAATAATATGTGTAGAAGCTTCAAATGAGCACATTTTCTACTCCTTGACCTTTAATACATATTGTGTTTACATGGACGGTAATTCAGGAACACCCACTCATTCAGCCAGACCCCAGCAGAAGCCGATTCTGCTACACACACTCATGGCGAGAATAAGGATGCAGAATTGCCGGAGTCCTGGCACAGTTCCAATGCCGATGCCACCAGATACTCTCACAGGTAAATGGTAGATCTGAATTTGGCAATGACAGCACGGTGACTGTACGGAAGCGGAAACAGAAACGGGGTGTTGCCAAAGCCGCCACCTCTGTTCACTCTCCCAACCTGGGGGGTTCACTTTTTTGGAACTTTCTTTGTGTATTTTTCTTTTCTCAAAATATCTATTAATGTAATCAAAAAGTATGAACCCATTACTTTTTTCCCCCCTTTTTTAGTGCTGTAATGTTTGTTTATTTGTGGACTGGCATGGTTCTATATACGAAGTCAACTGAAAGGAAAGTTTCACTGTTTCTTTTTCTGGCCATTATTAGAATTGGTTTTATTTTGTTGCTATTAATGAAAATAATTTTGTTGTATGGAGATGACAGGTATTAGAAAGCCATCTTCCCGAGGTGTCACGTATCCTAGGTATGCCCTGCTGCTCCTGTTCTATTTTATGTCGGGCACCAATAGCTGGACAGCGCCCGCCTTCAGGGCAGGCTGAGCGCCGGCTTGCTCGTGCAGCTGGCTTCTCCTCCAGGACAGATCCTGGGACGATGCAAAAATAAGATCTGTTCATCCTGGTGTCCTGGATGGGCCGCCCTCTGGGCAGCTCTTGTCGCAGCCAGCAGGCATCTTCTGCAGGTTCTCCAAGACCCTGCATGCCCGCATCATCTTCTCCATCTATAGTCACCCCCAGGAGATCTCATTAAGGACTGTGGCTTGAAATACTCTGTAAGCTGACGGCCCCCAAATTTGTCTCTCTAGCCAGGACCTCACCCCTGAACCCCAGGTTTGCATCCCCATCCGTGTTCTTGCCACGTCCACTTGGATGCATAAATGTCTCGACTTAAAATGCCTCAGAAGAGAACTCCGTACGTTCTCCTCACCCTCCACCAAAGCCTAGCCACCCAGGCTCCTCCGTTTACAAAAGTCTATGGTCATCCTTGATGCCTCTATTTCTATTCTGCCTCTTCAGTGAGTCTTTCAGCTCTACTTTCAAAACAGATGGTGAATGTTTTGGCTTCGAAGCATCTCCACCACCATTTTGTCCTTCCAAATCCCCTCATCTGTGGCCTGGATTCTAACAGTCTCCACCCCCGTCTCCTTGTCCCCTATAGTCTGTCCTCCATCCCGCAGCCAGAGTGAGTTTGGTAAAATGTAAATTTGATCCTGTCTCTTCCTTGTTCACTGGCTTCCCATCACATTTAGAGTCGAAATCTGAAGTCAAAAGCCAGCTCCCTCCTGGCCGCCTCTCCTTCCTCACCTCCTTCCCTCTAGCCCTCGGCCTCCTTGCTGGTCCTCCAACATGCCAGTCACCCAGCTGCCTAATGGCCCTTATTCTTGCTCTTCCCCTCACCGGGAAGGCTCTTCCCCAGATGAAGTCGGCACTCATTCCTCACTCTCTGCTCAAATGACATCTGATCAGGATGTCCCTTATCCAAAACAGCACAGCCCTGGCCGCTCCCTTTCCCTTCCTGCCTCTAGTACTGCCTGACATTCAGTTTATTTGTTTGATCTCAGTCTCCTGCAACTAGAAGCCAAGCTCCAGAAGGGCAGGGACTTTGCTCTTTTGTTCACTGGGATATTCCTAGAATGTAGAGCAGAGCCTGGTTACATAGTAGGGGCTCAACAAATACTTATTGAATCAATGAATGTGGACTCCCATTTGACATGTGCCCTCAAACTAACTCTGGGCTAAGTATTGTTGCCACAATACCCATTCTGCAGATGTGAAAACTGAGACTCAGAGAATAGAAGGGATTTACCCTCAAGATCCCTCAGATAGTTAGTGACAGATTCATGATTGAAACATATGCTTCAAAGGACAGGAAATCAATAGAGAAAATCAACAAAATCAAAAGCTGGTTCTTTGAGAAAATTGATAAAAATTTAAAAAAGCCTCTAGGCAGGCTAACTAAGAAAAAGAGAGAAGATACAAATTATTAACATCAGAAATGAAAGAGACATCACTATAGTTCCCACAAACATGAGAAGGGAAATACAAGAACACCATGAATAATTCTATGCCCATAAATTTGATTCCTTGAAAGACACAATCTGCCAAAACTCATACAAGAAGAAATAGATGATCTGAATAGGCCTGTATCTATTACACAAGTTGAACCACTAATGAATAACCTCTCAAAAAAGAAAAAACATCGGGCCCAAATGGGATCACTGGTGAATTCTACCAAACATTTCAGGAAGAAAGTATACCAATTTGCAACAATCTCTTCCAGAAAATATCAGCAGAGAAAATACTTTCTAACTCATTCCATGAGACCAGCATTAACCTAATACCAAAACCAATAAAGACATGACAAGAAAAGAAAACTACAGGCCAATATCTCTGATGAACATAGATGCAAAAATCCTCAACAAAAAAATTAGCAAATAGAATTGAAAAAAGTATAAAAAGAATTAAACTCTACGGCCAAGTGGGGTTTATCCCAGATATGCAAGACTGGTTCAGCATTCAAAAATCAGTTAATGTAATCCATTATATCAACAGGCTAAAGAAGAAAAATCACATGATTATATTAATAGACAGAAAAGCATGTGACAAAATCCAATACTCGTTTATGATAAAACTCTCAGAAAACTAGAAAAAGAGGGAAATTTCCTCAGCTTGATAGAGAATATCTACAGAAAACCTACTGTCAACACCATCTTTAATGGTGAGAAACTAAAAACTCTCCCATTGCTCTCACCACTGCTTTTTAGTATTGTACTGGAAGCCCTAGCTAATACAGTAAGACATAGGTTTTTTAATTTTACAGACTGGGAAGGAAGCTTTTTAAATTTTTACATGCATTTTAATAGTACAGATTGGGAAGGAAGAAATAAAAAAGGTTTTGTTCACATATGACATGATTGTCTATGTATAAAATCTGTAAGAAATGAAAAAAAACCTCTTGAAACTAATAAGCATTTATAGTAAAGTGAGGTTGCACGATACCAGTTTAGTATACAAAAGTCCATTGCTCTCCTGTATATAAGCAGTGAACAAGCAGAATTTGAAATTAAAAAAATAATGCATTTCCACTGGCACCAAAAGAAATGAAACAGGTATAAATTTAACAAAATCTGTACAAGATCTCTATGAGGAAAAACTACAACACAATGATGAAAGACGTCAAAGAGGAACTAAACAATTAGAGACTATTCCATGTTCATGGATAGGGAGACTTTATATTGTCCACGTGTCAGTTCTTCCCAACTTGATCTATAAATTCAATATGACCTCAGTCAAAACCCCAACAAGTTGTTTTGTGGACATCGGCAAGCTGATTCTAGAGTTTTATAAAGAGGAAAAAGACCCAGAGGAGCCAACACTATATTAAAGGAGAAGAACAAAGTCAGAAGACTGATATGACCCAACTTCAAGACTTACTATAAAGCTACAGTAATCAAGACAGTGTGGTATTGGCAGAAGAACAGAAAAGTAGATCAGCAGAAGAGAATACAGAGCACAGAAATAGGCCCATGTAAATACAGTCAGTTGATCTCTGAGAAAGGAGCAAAGACAACACAGCGTAGAAGTAGTCTTTTCAACAAATGGTGCTGGAACAACTGGACATCCACATGCAACAAACAAACAAACCAACAAATCTACACACAGATATTATAACCAGCAAAAAAATTAACTCAAAGTGGATCACAGACCTAAAAGTAAAATACAAAACTATGAAACTCGTAGAAGATAACACAGGAGAAAGATCTAGATGACTTTGGGTATGGTAATGACTTTTTAGATACAACGTTATAATCCATGAAAGAAATAATTGATAAGCTAGACTTGACTAAAATGTTAAGTTCTTCTCTGTGAAAGACCCTGTCAAGAGAATAAGAAGCCACAGACTGGGAGTAAATGTTTGCAAAGGATTATTATACAAAATATGCAAAGAACTTGTAAATTTGTAAACTTGCATTGTTGTAAACTCAACAATAAGTAAACCCAATTTGAAAATGACAAAAGACCTGAACAGACAACTCAGCAAAGATATGCAGATGGAAAATAAGCATATAAAAAGATGCTTTACACCACATGTGATCAGGGAATTGCAAATTAAAAGAACATTGGATACCACTACACACCTCTAAAAATGGCCAAAATCCAAAACACTGACAACACCAAACGCTGGCAAAGATGTGGAACAACAGGAACCCTCATGCACTGTTAGTGGGAATGCAAAACAGTACAGCCACCTTGGAAGACAGTTTGGCAGTTTCTCACAAATTTAAATATACCTTTGCCATATAATCTAGCAGCCGCGCCTCTTGGTATTTACTCAAATGAGCTGAAAACTTATGTCCACACCAAAACCCACAGAAGTTTTAGAGTAGCTTTACTCCTAATTGCCAAAACTTGAAATCAAACAAGACATGCTTCAGTAGGTGATGGACAGATGACCAAGCGGTGGTCCAGGCAGACAATGGAACGCTACTTAGTGCTAAAAAGGAGTGAACTTCGCAGCATTACTCATAGTAGCTAAAAGTGGGTGTAGTCCAACTGTCCACCAACAGAACATCAGCTGTCCATGAACAGGTCAGCAAATGTGGTTTACACATACAGAGAAATATTATTCAGCTTTAAAAAGGAAGGAGATTCTGACATAGGCTACAACATGGATAAACCTTGGGGATATTACACTAAGTGAAATAAGCCAATATAAAAAAAATAATAATAGTAACATACGATTCCACTTAGGTATTTAGAGTAGTTAAAATCACAGCGACAGAAAGTAGAATGGGGGTTGCCAGGGGGCTGGGAAGAGAAGGGAATAGGGAGTTATTGTTTAATGGGCAGAGTTTCAGTTTTGCAAGATGAAAAGAGTTCTGGAGATGGACGGTGGTGATGGTTGCACAACAGTTTGAATGCACTTAATACCACCGAACTGTACACTTAAAATGGTTAACACATTAAATTCTGTTACATATATTTTACCACAATAAAAAAAAATAGGGAAAAAAGGAGTTATCAAAACATAAAAAGACACGGAAGAACCTTAAATGCATGTTACTAGGTGAAAGAAGCCAATCTAAAAAGGCTCCATACTGTATGATTCCAACTCTGTGACATGCAGAGAAAGGCAAAACTATGGAGACAGTAAAAAGATCAGTGGTTGCCAGGGCTTAGTAGGGAGGGAAGGATGAATTGGTGGAGCACAGAGGATTTTTAGGGCAGCGAAACTACTCTGTATGATACTATAATGGTGGAACCGTGTCATTATCCGTTTGTTAAAACCCATAGAATGAATGTACAACACAGACAGAGAACCACAGTGTAAAGTATGGGCTGTGGGTGGTAACGATGTGTCAGTGCAGGTTCATCAATGGTAACGTATGTGCCACTGGGTGCAGGATGTCAGTGGTGGGGGAGGCTGTACGGGTATGTAGGGATGAATAGAGACCGAACGTGGGAATTCTCTGCACTCTCCCCTCAATTGTGCTGTGAATCTAAAACTGCTCTAGAAAATACAGTCTATTTAAAAAAAAAAAAAAAGTTTCCGAGTCCAGAGCCCAATCTCCTCCCTCCATTCCACAGTGCCTTTCTTTCCTAACGTGGCCCTGCCCCTGGTCCAGAAAGGGAAGGCACCTCAGCAAACCCCAAAGCACAGGGAATGGCCCCATTCATTTCTTCCCACGTCAGCAGCTCTGGGCAGATAAGAGGCTACCGCAGCCACCAAAGCAGCACTGCCAGCCAGTGTGTAGGCTTTAATTGTAGGCTATTCATTAAAATACATTATTTCACACTTTCAACTAATAAAAGAGGCAGCGGGGTAGAGCAGAATGATCACCCGTCCAGGTCGGAAGACTCGCAGACTAAGCCCATCTCCTTTCACAGCTGTGTGACCTTGGCCAAGTCACTTGCCCTCTCTGATGCTGACATGCACCTGAAAATGGGGTTTTTACTCCCTCCCTCTTTGCCACATCTGGCTGTTTGAAAGTTCTTCAGCTGTGATTCACAATGTGGATATAGGTCATTACTTTAAAAAAATAATAAAGCCTTTTAAGGGCATGTTTTGCTAATTTTTGCTGCACAAACAGAAAGGCAATGATTTTCTCATTCTTTAGGTGAGGAAGTTTAGACTTATTATTATGTCTCCATGATGTCGAGGAGTGGTCACCTCACAGAGTGAGAGGTCGGCCTAGCTTTGCTCTCACAGCCACCCAGGTCAGGGAGAGGGGGCACCTCAGAGGGAAAAACTCCACCGGCTAAGCCTCCCATCAGGGACAACGGGTGTGTGGTCCTGGGATGAACCTTCCTGTGCAAATTTAAAATAACTTGACAAAGAAAAGAAGGAAAAGGTTTGGGATGGAAAATATCCTAGAGGCAGAGAAGGACCAGGTTGCTGTCATGAGTCACATGTGGACGCAGGGCTGGCCCGAGGCCAGAAAGTTCTGGCAGACTTTGAGCTGAGTAAGGAGGAAGCTGGGGTGGTGAGAACCTGCCATCCTGTCCCCTCACAGACGTGTCCCAGAGAGCGAGGAGGGAGCCAGGAGGGACACGGGGCCTGGGGCTGCGACCCCTTCCTGCACTTGAACTCAGGGCTTGTGCCCACCAGTCAGAACTGGACAAAAAGGGCGGTACTGAGACGCCGGTAATGAGATCCACCACTTCCTGGAATGTTGTCTCCTTCCTGGGCAGTGGGCTACACACTTGATATCCGTCAGCTCCTTTAATTTTGACCACAAGACTGCAGTTGTAACAACCGTCTTCATCTAACAGAAGAGGAAACTGAATTCATTTACCCAAGCTAAGAAACAGCCCCGAAATTCACCTAATACCAAAGCTATGCTCTCCCTCCTGGATTAAACTGTATGATGATTTGTAAATAACACATGGAAAACGTGATGCAAATAGCAAGAGTGACTCTCTTTTCTACCTGGTCAATGAAAAGATGGGAGCTTGAGTCCAAACAGGATGTGGGAATCACTGGACCCCAATGCCATCTCAGCTCCATGAACAGACATACAAGTTCTGGGCTGAGGGAGGAGATGGTCCCACCCATCCTGGCTGCACTCACAACACAGCTGGAGCTCTGGCCTCAGCTCTGAGGGCTGAACTATGAAAGTGCCGAGTTCAGGCCAGAGCCCGCCCGGAGGAGGGTCAGGAGAGCAAGAAGTCCAGAGAGCACCCAGACCTGCATCCTCAGAGGGAGGCGGAGGCAAGCACGACCCTGAAGCCAGCAGGTGAGAAGGTGTGGGGTGGGGATGCAGGAGAACGGCTGGGAGGGAAAGGGGTGATGCTTGTTTCCTGCAGCCCCACAAAGCAGATTTGGGGCAAGAAGTTGGAGGGTACAAGAAAATAGATTTCAACACAGCACAAGAAGACACGTCAACCTGTCAGAGGCAACCGAAGGTGGCCCAAGGCAGCACAGGCTGCAGTGGAGGCTGTGAGACTCGAGTCCCTGGTTAGGCAGATAATAAAACCACCTGGCAGGAATTTTGGGGGTAAGAATCTGCCAAGCATTCCATTGGTTGCTTTTAAGTCCCTTCCAGCCTTTGCAGAGCTGACCCATTTGACCTACATCCAACCCTCTGAATGACCAGGCAGAGAGTATCAATTCACTTTACAGAGGCAATGATGGTGCTCAGAGAGGTTGAGCAACTTGCCCAAGGACACAGAGTGGAGCAGAGCTGGACTGGGACTCAGGTCTTCCTGCAAATCACACTGGGGTGGGTAAGAGGTTAATCAAGCTCACCTGGACCACTGGCTTCTACACTCACCTCTGGCATCTCCAAAGCCTTCCTGGAATCAAGGAGAATCACGATATCTCCCTCACTGACCTCTTTCAACTCCATCATGGCCTCTTCAACCCCATGGCTGAAACTTTAGTTCAGGGCCACAACCTCTCCACCCTGCACTGCCCTGGATCATTCCAGCAGCCTCTCAACTAGCCTCCCTAACTGTGCCTCATATTCCTCTAAACACCAGTAGTGCAAAACCTTGGCTGCACATTGGGGAGCTTTAAAATATACTAATACTCCTCCGAAAGTTACACACAAAGCAACAGTAATCAAAACAGCACAGTACTGGCATAAGGACAGACATACAGACGAGTGGAATAGAATTGAGACTCCAGAAATAAGCCTATACATCTATGGCCAATGGATTTTCAACAAGGGTGCCAAGACTATTCAATGAGGGAAAACAGTCTCGTCAACAGCGGTCCTGGAGTAATTGGATAGCCACATGTCGAAGAATGAAGTTGGACCCCTACCTCGCACCAAATACAAACATTAACTCACAGTGAATCAATGACCTAAATATAAGAGCTAAAGCCTTAATACTCTTAGAAGAAAACACAGGGGTAAATCTTTACGACCCTGGATTTAGCAACGGATTCTTAGATATGGCACCAAAAGCACAAGCAACAAAAGGAAACATACATAAGTAGGTACAGGCTCCGCTGGGGTGGCAGCCAGCCTCCTCACCACCACCCACCCCCACCAGCCGCTTGCTTCCCGCTGTCAGATCTCAGCAGGAGGACGATCCGGAGGCCTCCTAAACATTGCCTTCACTCGTTTGCTCAGCCTGCTGTAGAGGGCTGGCTGGGAGATAAAAACATCAAGGGACTCCCCTTTCTGCCTGAGCTCTGAACTCCATGCAGGGCTGGGTGGAGGACGCAGGAGCAGTGGCAGCATGGGAGCTGTGGGACGTCACTGCAGGCGTGAGGGGTGCCCTGCAGACACGTGAGGACGGACCGCCAGGAGTGCTGCGGGGTGATGCCGTGAGTCCCGGGGGGTGCTTCGTGAATGCCTTAGGCGCCTCCGTGGGCACCATGGGGAGCCACTGTGGTGCTGGGGGGGGGGTCCCTAGGGACACACAGAGGGCACCTCTGTAGGTGTGAAGGGGTGCCTTTGAGGCCACTGTGGGTGCTATGGGGTGTGATGGCAAACACTGTCCTCAGGGCAGGAGCCCCGTGTTTGGGTCCTAACCTTGCTGTTCTTTAGAGGTGAACGCTGGAATAATTTGCCCCTTTTCTGAACCCCCGTTGTCCTCACTTAAAAAAGAGCTTTTGAAGCCCCGCCTCTTGGGGCGTGGGGAGGCTCAGTGATTACCCACAGAGAGGGTCCGGGAAGGGTCACCAGGAGTGACGTGTAAACCATGGGATAAAGGCTCAGGAAGAACTGTTCACACCCGAGATGGCCCCGTGCCCTAGGGGTGTCAGAACAGAGAGCTGACACAACCCAGACCCTTCCTCTCAGGCCTTTTTTAGGCCACGCACAGAGAGAAGTATGTGTCTCCAGGGCAACCCCACGGTGTGGTCACAAACACCCAGCTTTCACATCCCAAGAGCCTGAGCCTCCTCAAGGAGGTCACTTTGGGAGTCCACCCACATTATTCCAGGGGGCTGCCCTCGTTCGAGGCACACAGGGGCATCACACTGGCGATTTCCTGGCCCTCACAACCACCTAGTGTGGGGGGGGGGCATGTAATTTGCCCATTTTATAGATAAGAAAACTGAGGCTCTGGGTGCTCAAAACACTCACCCGGAGTCAAACGGCTCCTGAAGGGCAGAGCTGGGACCCAGCCTCCACCAGCCCGGCCCCCAGCCCCCAGCAAACGTTTCCCACAGCAGCTCACGTCTGTCTGCCTGTCGCTCGTGGTCATGTCTGTATTCTCCCTGTGACTCTATAACACTTCTGTTTCCTAACAACAGGGGCCAGGAGAAGTCACTCTGCTCCCTCAGCAGCCCTGCCGAAGGTAAACCAAGAACAAGAGCCCTCTTGCTGCTTTTTTCTGTACTTAAAGAGATTCTTTCCTCTCGTCCGGGGCCTACGGCTTCCCCTGGTGGAGAAACAACCCTTGCGGAAAGATCCCGGGGAAGTTGAGCTTTCTCTGTCTCACTTGAGCGCCTTCCCCTGATTAAGAAAACCAGGGGGGAGCCAGGCTCTGTGATAAGGTGATAACTTCCTGCGGGGATCAGGGCGGCCGCTGCCAGGAGGCTTACGATGAAGATGACGGCCCAGGCGGCTGGCGGAGCGGGGTGAGCTGTGGGACACAGACACGGTCGAGGGAGTGAGAGAAGCCCCCCAGGCCCCGGCCTCGCGGCTCCTCCGCCACCGTCCACTTGGGTGGGCTTTGACGGGGCCCTGCTTCATCTGCTGCTAGGACCTGGCCACCCTGCCTTGGATTCCAGCCTCAACTAATCCCGGCCAGCCAGGGGGCACACCCAAAGTTAAGAGGGGGAGCTCGGAGACCAGGTGAATATCAGATCAGTGACCCAGAAAGTGGCCAAGTGCTTCCCACCCACGGGCACCAGAGGCAGCTGAAATTGCAAACGTCCTCAGGAGGCCGGGCCCAGCACGTTACAGTGTGTACACCCCATCCACGCTCACAGCAGCCCCAGGACGGGGACGGCAGGGAGGGAAGGGATGGTGTGGGGAGCAGCTCCCTCATCTCATCTTCTCCCCAGTACAACCCCATGAATTAGTGTGATGTGCCCATTTTAGAGATCAGGAAATCAAGATCCACAGAGGTTTTACGAAGAGCCCGAAGTTTAAAAAAATTCTAGGAAAGAAGTCACTTTCATGTCTTTTTCAGGAAATGAATTTTAGAGAGGTGATTTGGCTTCAAGGATTTTTTAACCTTAAGATTCAAGTCATAGAGCTGGTAAGCAACATGCACAAGAATGGTTAGGTAGTTCAGGGAGGGGCTTCAAAATCAGCCCCATTACTTACTGCTGTGTGACCCTGAGCAAGTCACGTACCTTCTCTGAGGCCCGGTTTTCTCTTCTCTAAGATGGAGGTGATAACAGGGCTGTTGGTGCCGGGACTGCACTTAGCCCCGCCCTTGGCAAGGAGAAGACCTCAGTGTTGGTTAATCTGACTCTTCTGATCAGCTGGGACTCAAGACACTCTTCCACCTGCACCTCAGACCCTGTGGTCTTTCCACTGAGGGTCTGAGTCATCCTTTGCTCGAGAATGGCGATCCAATCTCCTCAAAGCTTTCAAATCCCCTCCTCCCCACAGCCGTGCCCAAGCCCCCGCCTCGACCTCTGCCTCCCTGCTGCCCCCACACCTGCCCTGGTCCTGGAACCACTGCTGTCCCACTTTACAGATGAGAAAATGAGGCCCAGCGAGTGAAATGGTTTGTAAGGACTCAGGAGGCACAGACTGGAGCAGAGGACAGACGTGCTGGCTCCTCATTCAGGAACCTTCCACGAGGCGACCCAACCCCTCACCAGTGCCGGGCAGCCCGAGACGCTCCCAGAGCCCAAGAAGCAGACCCAGGCTTTTCCATTCCCAATTCCATCATGGAATGTGGTCCTTGTGGATTTAAACTTTATCCAAAAAGAGAGTCCTGGGATGGGGAGAGGGGATGGGGGAGGGAAAGAGGTGGGAGTCACCCTAGGAAGGTCTTTCCTTCCCACAGGCCCAAGACCACAGTGGGTGCGGGGCAGGCGTGAGGCGCAGGGCGGGTCCTTGACAGAGGTGGCACCTCCGTGAGCCCCCAGGAGCTCTGCTTTCCATTGCAGGGCTCACTCCCTCCAGCCCTTCAACCCTCACTTCCCGGATCGACTCAGGACCGACCACGGCCTTCGGCCCCCCGCCCCGTCAGTGGGCCCCCAGTCTTGTGAGACCCCACTTCGGCATCAGCCTCTCTCTCCTCACCCCTCACCTTTGCTCCCCCTCCCTGAACAAACTTCGGGGGCGGGGACGAGAGGAAAGCTGCCCTTCGCCTGCTCTGCACCCTCCAGCATGAGCCGAGAGCTTTCTCACTCAAAAAGAGACTCGAATAGAGAAGATGAGACCCTCCTATTTGAACAAGTTAAGATCCACGCCCCCATGTCGCCAATCATACCTCTCTCAACGGGTGCCTTCTCCTTTCGGGGGTGTCAAGATTCTCTTGAAGTCTCTTCCTGACGGTGGCTTCAGGATAAGCTCTAGAAGGAGAAGAGAGGAATACATTTTAAAAAGGCGAGGGATGGGGGGCCCGTGGCTTCCGGGGGCCACTCTGTCCAGATGCGCACCCGCCCTCTCCTCCCACCTCCGCAGACGCAGAAGCCAGACAGGACCCCCGTGGTGAGAAAGGCGGAAGCAAGCACCCAATCCCACAGAGGGTCCCAGGACGGCGACCCCAGAGCCTAGGGACCAGGGCGTACTTTCAGTCTTCCAAAATCCGCCCGGGAGCCTGCACAGTGCCCCCAAGATGACACAGAGCGTGCTAATCAGAGCAGCACGCTGCCACTGCGACGCTTTGCTTCCAGCTGGAATATATGCAACCTGGTGTGGGAACTCCATTTTCCTCAGGCAGAAAAAAAAGGCTTTCTGAGTCATTTTGAAAGTGCAAAAGCGAATTAATCATTGCCTAATGAATGCAGGCTTTGGGGCAGACCAATACTTTCAAGATCTGGTATCCATGAAGAGATAAGTAATAAGCAGAGAAATCTTTGGTGGTGAAGAAAACAACTCAGCCCCAGAAGGCAGGGGCCACACGTCCAGCCCCTCTCCCCACCCCGCCTCCCCCCGTCCGTTTGACAAAGAGTCCCAGGTCGCCGGGGGAAGATCAAATTCACCATGTCCAGGCCACATACCTGCCAGCCAAGGCTTAGGCCAGTCCCAGAGGACTAGCTTGTTCACATGCCCGGCTCAGCAGCAAAAGGGCAAGATTTACCAGCGAGCAGGAGCGGGGGGGCCAAGCACCCCATCCCCGCCTCCCCAATGACCGGCCACACAGCAGAAGGCCCGATCGTTTCCTGTGGTCTCAAATAATCATGACAAGAGTCCCGAAAGCATGGCCACTTCACGATTGAAGACCAGGATGGATTCAGAGGCGTCAACCCGCCCAAGGTCATACTGCTGCAAAGGGCACAGCCGGGACAACACTCAGGTCCGTGGGAAGTAGGTCCCTAGCAAGCGCATCTCCATGATGGGAGAGGCGCAAGCCAGAGAGCAGTGAGTTCAAGGTCTACCCTGTAGAGCTCAACACCAGTGCACCCTATGCATAAAAGTTCCCAGAACTCCCTGCTAACTGTTGGGGAACAGGGCTTTGCCGGAGGATGTGACCTCGTCTTATTTGGCTATTTCTGCCTCAGATGTCCACCCAGGCAGTGTCAGCCCAGGGGACCTCAAGGGTCACGGGCCAGACGAAGGCTGCAGACAGAGGAATTCATGACACGTACACACATCCACATACAGGTACAGCCGCACCGTATCCATGTCTGTAAACTCCCATATACACGCGGATATGGGTGTACATGTACATAATTCTCATTTTTACCTACAAAGGCGAAAGTTTTTCTAGACTCATTCATCCTATTTCACAGACCCACTGTAAAATCTTTGTCATAGGACCTTGTAGGCTATATTCTACGTAATCACACGTGTGTACGTACGTGTATAAGCATGTGTCCATGGGGGCCCACATGCAGACAGTGTGACCTTTTACACAAACGGGATCTCACCAAGCATGTTCTACCACCCCCGCTATCCGTGATATCATGTCTACCCCTTCGAGTGAGCACACGTGCACTTTTGGAGTCTCTGTCACAGCTGCGCAGTATCCCGTGCTAGGTGTGGACCACAGGGCACTCACCTCTCCCGCCATGGATAGGTGGGTATTCCCACTCCGGGCCGGTACCATCTTGTGGTAACGGTCCCCTTGGTGCCCACATTTCCGTGTGGATATGTTCATGCAGTTCCAAAGCCCAGGTGCCTAGAAGGGGGATGGCGGAGCAGAGGCTCTGCACACAGCACCCTTGACAAACTGCTTCCCCAAATACTGGATCAACGCCCCTCAAAGAGCACGGCAGGAGCCCCTGTGCTTGGATGCAAATTAGAACCCGGGGTTCAAGCCTACAGAGTTGCTTTTCTGCCCCCTTCCCGGTGGCCTGGGAGGCCGCGTCCCCTGGATGAGGGAGGAGCTCATTTCTCGGCTCTGGCAGACGCCCGCTGTTCTATAGACCCCCGCGCATCTCCCAGTTCCCGGCCCACCTGAGCCGGCAACTACATGTACGGGCTCAGAACTGATAATGAGCTTTTATGAGCTCTGGGGACCGCGAGGAACACGTATTAATGTCAAGTGTGCCCGTCCGCCACGCAGCCTGGGTGCATGTCACACATTAGCAAAATTAAAGGCTGCAGCCACGCCGGGAAGGAGCTGCAGGTCCGGCGGTGTGGGCAAGGCCCGTCAATAACGAAATTACTTTTCAGGTTGTGTCCTCCTGAGCCTGAAGCTGTCTCCTGTCTTCGATGGAATTCTGCCTTCCTGCAGCCTAAGAGGAGATTAGTTTATTACCAGCCTGCCAGGAGAGGCAAAACCCAGCACTGATCCTAATTCCCATTTAAGCAAATCTGCATTGTGTGAGGGAAACCAGCTGGGCTCGGAATGTCCTCCCCCTGTCCCCTGAGATCTCATTCCAGCCCCCTCCTCTCCGTGGGGGAGGGAGGTCACTACAGATGTTGGACCCGACCCCTCCCAGGAGCGGGGAAAAGAATCCCAGGGTTTAGGGCTGGGTGACAAGAGGCAGCATTGAAAGATGGTGGGCTGGGTGACGTGGTCGCCGTTGCCCAGGCTGTCTCGTGCCGTGGAAAGGAGAGGCCGCCACTCTTCCGGCCCCCAGACTGGCTCTTCCTTTCGTACAAAGATCCCTGCCGCCCTCGGGTTTGAAGTGGCACAGGTTGGAATCCTGAGTCCACCTCTAGCTCTGTGACCTTGAGCAAACGACCTTCCGACTCCATACCTCAACTCCTCATCTCGGAAACAGGGCTAACAACCACTGATGCCTCCTAAGACATTGTGAGGCTACATGAGGAGTGTGTGCGCAGGACTCAGCCGAGAGCTTGGCACACGATACCCTACTTCTTGAATGTAAAACTCCGTGAGTTCTAATTGTGCCATTATTTTATGGACTTCTAAGAGAAACGCTACCTGTTAAGCTAATTAATGACGACATGTCCCTTTTTGTATGATGCATCTTGGTTTCAGAGACCTTAAAATATTTTGTTTAAAAAAAGGGTGCCTTAGAATCCATGAAATACATAGTAAGAGCTTAATTAATGGTAGTTAGTGATGATATTGGCCAGGTGCTCCCATTTTAAAAGGTTTAGTTCAAAACTTAGAGTTTCTTCCTCTTCTTTCTTCCAAGCAAACCAAATCTGCATGTTTAAAATAAATTTATAAGAAAAATTCTGACAGCCACTTCGGTGTCCTGGGTGACCCAGATGAGAGACTTAACTGTCTACCCTGACATTTCCTGCTCTATTTTAACACTGAAATAGAATATATACACACAATGCTGTGTCACGGGACACCCAGATCAAAGACTCTTCACTCCTCTCCCAGTCATTGTTTCTCTACCATCCCACGTCTCCCAAGTCATCCCTGACTCTCCATCCTCACTGCCCCTGCCGGTCCCTGCCTGGGCTCAGCCTGATCATTGCCTATCTGTTTGCTGCAAACAGGCTCCTGCTGGCCTGCAGCCTCTGTTCCTTCCAAGCTTTCCTTTGCTGTCAGACTGAGCCCATAAATGTCTTTCTCTCCTGCTTCAGTGGGTTCCCTGTCCTCCCTTTGCCCATACACGGGGCCTTTTATCATCTGATCCCAAGCTGCCTTTTCAGGCCCATCTTCAGGTCCTTGCAATACGCACAGACCCCACAGTCAAACTGAACTCACCTGGACTCACACGCCCCACCAACACACTCAGCCCAACCTCGCTGCTGTTCACTCTGCCTGAAAGTCCGTTCTTCCTTTCCTAATCCTGAACTGCGGCACCCCCCAGTTTCTTCAAATCACTTGGCAAACTCCTACCCATCCTGAAGAACTTTCTTTCAGTATCTCCTCTGAGAAACCTTCCCAGACTTCCATGGGCATGATTAATCCCTGTTCTCTGGGCTCCTATAACAATTTGAGTGCATAGGTAGTAAAGTCAGCATCACAGTACAGAATATCTTTTTTTGGTTCATGTGATTTTTCTCATCCACCAGACTATGAGTTCCTGAAGGATGGGGACAATGTCTTAACTCCCTCTGTGGTTTCAATTCCTGACTCAGCAACTAACAGTTGGATGAATGGATAGTTGCTATGATAGATGGATAGATGGATGAGTAGAGAATGGATCTATACAAGAACTGAATGGTAGAAGAGAAAAAGAGGAGCTAGGTTATAGTTGGTTGCAGGGATGGATGAATAGTTGAAGGGATAAAATGATGAATGGATGGATACATGCAAGTACGCCTGCAGAAAGGTAGAGGTAAATGAATGAAGCATGCAGGGATGCGTGGAAGCAGAAATGGACGGAGGGATAGATGCGTGGATGGATGGAGAAATGCAGAAATGAATAGGAGGCCAGATGGAAGGTGAATGTATCTATAAAAGAATGAGTTAAATGAAAAGCGGGAAGGCAGAACTAGGTTAATAGGGATGAGAGGGAATGAATGACTCTCAACTACCTGTGTAATTTCCTCTGCACCCCCAGAGGCTGAGCCTCTTGCATCCATGAGTGTGCTCTGCTCAGTCAGACCACTGCCAGCCTCCGGCTCCACCCCATCTCGCCACTTGCTCTAGCTGTGGAGCTACAAGAGGAGGCCCCAGGAAGGAGGGGTCAGCGTGACCTCTGGCCTTGGCCTCGGCTGATCCAAGTGGGAAGAACAGTGCCACCAGGAGACCACAGCTGTCCTGTGTCTGAGTCAAGCCCCAGTCTGAGGGGCAGCTGGTTTGCGAACTGTGTGCCCTAGGCCAGCTTGCGACAGGCCCAGGACAGGCCAACTGCAGATGGAAGTCCCATGCTCCCCTGCAAAGATGCCATTTGGGGGGGCCCTAAAACGGCTGAGGGCTCAGGCTAGGTGGACAGCATAGCACCGTGTGGATGATCACCTGTGAGTGGGCCTGGTGGGCACAAAGTCCCCCCTAGAGCCTGCTGCCTCTCTGCAATGTGGGGCAGGGCAGGTGGCGGGCGGCGCGCTCTCAGCATCGAACGGCAGGGAGCACCGTGGTCAAGAGACCAGGCTTGCCTATCCCACGGGTCTGGGTTTGAATCTCGGCTGGGCCACCTGCCACCCGTCGGGCCTCGGGAAAATTCCTTATCCCACCATCACAGTCCTACCTCGCTGGCCTGAGCTGAGGATTAGATGAGCTAACGGATTGCATGGGATTCCCACAGCGCTCAGCGGAGAAGGAGCCCTCGGAGGCCCCAGGAATTATGTGACGTAGAAACTTCTGCTGCTTTCTGTGAAAAGGGTGGTGGCCACGGTCAGTGATTCCAAGTCATACTCCTCGGACCCTTTCCTCCCTCCCTCGGGGGTCTATACTCAGACGATGGAGTCGACACCCCATATATACATCCTACCACTCAATTCACAACAGCTGGACTTTCTGATCGTTTCTATAGTGTCTCCAGATAATGTTGGAGATGACTGATTTCGGGCCCCTTGATACCCTAGGATCCCAAGTCAGTAGGATTCCAGAGGAGGTGGAGAGCTGGGAAGTCTTCCTGGCAGAGGCAGCAAGGAAAGGAGGGAGGGCAGGAGGTGATCTGCTCAAGGACGAGCCTTTTCCTGGCTAGCTCCTGCTAGAAATCACCCCCCACCTACACGCTAGCCACCCTAGGTGGACCAGTCACCCTTCTGAAGGGACAGCCGCATCCTCAACGAGTCCCAGAGGCCGGCTCAGCCTCGGGCCCCCTCCCCACACTGATGCCAGGCCACAGGATCCAGGCTGGGCCACTGCCAGCCTGATGCATCGCCTCTTGATGGATAAAAGCTCTGCAGTTCATGGCTCCAAAGCAAAGCTGGGGCTTTGTTTTGCTTTGTGTTAAATTAGCAACGCGGGGGTTGGCGTGGGGGTGGGGGAGAGGGAGAAGAGCCAAGGCTTGCTCAGGACGAGTTCCTGCGGCACGCGCCCGCGTCTCAACCATTCCCCGCGCAGCCCTTAATGAAGCCGCCTGAGCTCATCAGCCTCGTTTCTCCACCTGCACGTGTCTCGCTGGGGGAGGGAGAGCGCTTCCCAGGGCCACCTGCCCTGTCACTCAGCCCCATCGCCCTCTGTTCCCATAAGGAGTCCCTGAAGGAGCCTGTTAATTGTGCCCCGGGGTCACAATGGGGCTGAAGTGGGAGCCGTGAGGTCCTCAGGAAGACTGGGACTTATGATTTATTTTTGCTCAGGCAGTGGAGAGCCGCTGCCTACCTGTCATGGGGCACAGGGCAGCGGGCTCTGGCACTGCTAGCAAGGGCCCTGGAGGGTCTGCCCAGTGGGCGAGGGACTCCCAATCTAAGTCCATTAGCTCTTGGTGGCTTGGCGAGAGGGCGGAAGGGCCCAGAAGAGGGATGTACCAACCCCATAAATTAACATGTGAAGCTGTTTATTCTCAATACAACTGTCATTGGTGATCATCTCCCTTTCTGTGCACCTGCCGTCAGGTCTGGAGCTTTTCCGCACATGCCAGCCAGGGTCTCTCGTGCCCTCCCCTATAGTACCTGGAGACAGGCCACAGGCAGCACCGCCAAGATGCTCGACAGAGCAGGGAGGAGAACTGGTGAGGTCCCCGTCACCAGCGGGCATTGCCCTGCACCCGCTTCCCCGCTTGCCTGTCCGGAAGCACTTGTGGGGACCTGAGGAGGGTAAAGACAAGGGCTATGCATCAGCCGGAGCTGACTTTACATCCGATCTTCACTCCTCTCCCTCCCCCACTGCAAGGAGAGTATCACCACTCTTCCCACTTTACTGAGGAGGAAAGTGAGCCCGAGCCACAGGACTTCTATGTGTCTAAACAGTGGTACAGTTCGTGGAGAAAGGGAAACAGAATCAACAGCAGTGCCTGCTAAGTAAAGCTCACTCATTCTCACAAGGAGCTGGGGCTCCAGGAGACCTGCCAGGCAAGCGCCCAGCATTTGGTCCCGGAGGGACCCGCAAGCCCCAATGGTTTAAGGGACGGACCTCTGACGATGGAGCCTGGCTCGCCTGGCCCTGGCTCCACCACGTCATCTCTATGAACAAAGAAATGAGAGATGTGAGTCCCGTAACTCCTGCCCCAAGTGGCCAGCATTCTCCTCTTCACTAGCAAAGGAAGGAAGTGATGCCCAGAGAGGTCAAGCGGCTTGTCTGCAGTGACAGAGCTGGACCAGGCAGAGGGGAGACCAGGACCCACAATTCTGTCCACAGCCAAAGTCTCAGAGCCACTTCTCCCGAGCCCAGCCTGCACTAGGCTAACCGCATAGTGTCCGTCCTCCCGAGGATGCATCTGAGAAGTTCTCAGGCCACTGCGCTGTTCGAACAAAGATACCTGGCGTTTCAAAGGCTTCAAGAACAATCCAGCGCTTCTAGCACTGGGTTCGAGAAGAGCTAAGACTGTCTCAGTGCTGAAGCTGACCTTGGTACCAAATGTGTCTTGACACACTGTAGACCTTGAACTCAACGGGGATCTGCTGTGCCGTCAGTCATACACCTATGGGCACACCCGTCAGAGGATATTCTGCCTCTGAGAGAAGCAGTATTAAAGATCCACTCGACGGTAATAGAGGGATTTCCAAACTGGCCTCCCTGCCGCTAGCAAGGAAGCCAAAAGCTGAGAACGCATCACTAAAGGGCCAGCCCCACGGCCAACTACAGCTCTCCTCTGCGACGTGGAGCTATTAATTCAGACTTTATAACCCACAGGGCTGCGATGGCATCTGAGAAGAAGGCACCCCAACTCCTTGTAATTCTTCCCTGCTCAAGTCCCTGTAAATATATTCCAATGCAGAAAAGGGTCTGCGGGAGGTAAGATGGCAGACCTATTAGCATTTTGATGGGTTTTCCCAACACGTGGAACAAGAGAGCTTTAAAATTCATAGCACAGAGATTAATCCTTCCATCACACCTCTCCCTCCACAGCTGGAGGTAGCCGAGAACTTGTTACCCCTTTAAGATCTTGATTAGGGTAGAAAGTTAGGAACTCAGAGAGCTCAGTCGTAAGAGTCCTACAGAGAAGAGACAGCCGGGTTTTCTAGACCCAGTGTGTAGAGCCCTCCAAACACAATTAAACAGGAGAATCGGGGATGGGAGCGGTGGAAAGGCTGTGACACTGTGTGGGGGTTGGGAGCTTCTCTGACTCAACAGAAGGACATGGCCAGCCCTGGAGAGGAGCCCTGCTTGTCCAAACAGCAAGCTTCACCTTCTGCAATTGACAAAGGCCAGGCCTCTTAACATGCCTGTTCGCTCACTTGACAAGCATGTCGGAAGAATCACCGTGTGCCGCCTATGAGGTGCCTGTGAGAGAAGGATGAGGAAGGCAATACAGCTCACCAAACCCCTGATCTCAAGAACTTCATCTAGATGGGGAGAGAGAGAGGGAAACGGACGGAACACAATAAAATGCAGTTGCTCTGGGACCCTGAGGAGGGGGTGGGCACCTCAGTCAAGCTGGGCTGGGGCTCCAGGTCCTTCCTCAGAGCTTTCTTTTGAAAATGAATGTGATGGGATTTTAAGTGTAGAAGGCAAGGTGTGTGGTTTTCTAGCCTATGATCAGAGAGTATGCATAGATACTGTTAAGATAAGTGATAACCAAATTTTCAACATCCTACTGGAGCGCTGTTTAGCAGACTCGCCCAAGGGAGGATTATCTAGGGGATTCTAGACAAATGTAACTTTAACTCATGGGAAGTTACCTGTGAATTTGTAGACGTTTTTGGTCTGGTAGAAAAGATAACCCAACGGTTAGGATTAACCTTTGTGTAGCAAATCCAGCCATCTCCTTCCAGTATCCTCTCTCCCACGGCTACATATCCGCTGTTTCTCTAATTCTCCAGCTTTACCAGTGAGCATCTCCTGTTGGTCCCCTCCTTCATGGGTCAAATCAGTCTTTGACCTGTGTTCTTTCTAGATGTACATGTGATTCTACAGGATTTATAATTTTTTGAAAATTATACTTTGACATTACAGGCCCAATTACATACACACGCACACACACACAATGCACAGGGATAAAAATGGAAAAAACTACAGCAAAATGTTACCAAAGGATATCTTTAGGTAGCTGGCATTGGTATAAGAGTGACTTTTATAATCAGAAAAAAGGATAGACGTTATTTTTTTATATATATAAATTTATTTATTTATTTATTTATTTATTTATTTTATTGGCTGTGTTGGGTCTTTTTTGCTGGGCGTGGGCTTTCTTTAGTTGCAGTGAGTGGGGGCTACTCTTCGTTGTGGTGCACAGGCTCCTCATTGCCATGGCTTCTCTTGTTGCAGAGCACAGGCTCTAGGCATGTGGGCTTCAGTACTTGCAGCACGTGGGCTCAGTAGTTGTGGCTCACGGGCTCTAGAGCACAGGCTCAATAGTTGTGGTGCACAGGCTTCGTTGCTCTGTGGCATGTGGTATCTTCCTGGGGCAGGGATCGAACCCGTGTCCCCTGCATTGGCAGGCAGATTCTTAACCACTGCGCCACCTAGGAAGCCCGAAGTTATTTTTTAAACGGAGACACACACACCCATGTAAGATTCCCCAAACTAACAGTTACTACAAATTGCTTGCTTATTCAGTCTGTTGGTAAGATTCCCCAAACTAACAGTTACTACAAATTGCTTGCTTATTCAGTCTGTTGGAGCGGGCAGGGCTCTAAGCCCTTAAGTGGACTATCTCATTAAGGCCTCAACATCCTACCACCCCATGCAACAGGTACCATTCCTCTCCCCATTCTACAGATGAGGAAATGGAAGCATACGTAGTAAGCCTCAGAGCACAGACCTCAACAGTAAGAGCCAGGATCTGAACCCCAGGCAGTCTGTCCCCACGGGCTGCCTGCTTAAGCACCCTGCCAGACGCCTGCCTCCCAAGTGGAAAAGGAAGAAATAAACACATCTGCCAGGCTGCCAGGGTCAGGCTTGGAGAAGACCGTGTTCCCACCCACTCCCAGAGCACAGTGTGCTGGGAAGCCAAGCGCGCGCCTCGCCAGCCTCGAATTGAATTCACGTGTGTCTCTTCCCACACTTGCAGGCAGGGACCCGCTCGTCTCCGTTCCTGAACCTCCCATCAGGCTGGGACGGGACCACAATGGATGCTCAGCAAATGTCTCAGAGCATCTCTCTCCCTGCTCTGACAGCATCTCCTCTAGCTAACCCCGTTCAGGGACTCTAAAAGCCAGCCTCTAATTAATAGTTCACTCCATCTCTCTCTTTGCCCACACAGGCACTACAGACTGGTTTATTACCTAGATCATAAAACAAAGGGCAGCCTGGCTTCAGCAAAGAGGGGGTTCAGTGCGTTGGAAAGGGCCCCGGCCCAGGAACCCTGGAGGACATGGGCTCTGACTCTACATCACTGTGTGACCTTGGGCAAGTCACCAAGCGTCTCTGAGCCGTCACCTTACCTTTAAAATGGGCAGGGGGCCCCACGGCGCTATGATGCCCCAGGTGTTTTGCCAGCATCCATCTCGCTTTTGCTGCCAGGGTGTTTTATATGCAGCAGGCGTGGAGCCCACGCCACAGACCCACGCCTATTGATTCTCACTAAAGCTCTTCACGTGGCAGGTCACTGCTGGTTAAGTCTGTGCGGAAATTAGGTTTTGAGACAGGAGTACCTTGTGATCTAGAAAACGAAATTGGGGTGGAGGGCTGCCAAAGGGGGCATGGGGAGGGATGCTTCATCTGAATAGGGCTCTTGGGAGCCCCTACACATCACCCCGTCTGTGGATTCATTCTGGTCGCAATTTACTTATTTTATTTTTAATTTTTGGTCAAATACGTTTGCAGAGTTAGGCAGACGTGTTCGGGTAAACACTATGTTTCAAAAGGTTCCAAATAAAAAGCCTCATTTTCCTTGATTTCACAATAAATATCCATCCAGCCTCTACCTATGACTGTGAGGAAGGCAGGAGAGAGAATAATTCAGAAACGTCAGCCACGGAGTAAGTGTCAATATTGAAAGACGCGTCCCTAGGTGATTAATTAGGATCAATGGCCAAACGAAACACAGGAGAGCCCTCTTATAAAAACGGGAAATGATACTGCAGATGAAAATGATTCCAGCAGACGTGCCTGCTTCTGATTCCTGGGTGAGTTACTGCCCCTTTCGGGGTCTCAGTTTCATTTTGTATCCCCGAATGGCCTGTGATTCTCAGAATGGGTTTCCCAGGGGTTCCTCAGGAGACGCCCAAGGGGAGGGGGAGGGGGAGGGGGGACCAGCCCCCTGTGCCCGCTTCAACAGGGCAGCTCCCTTCTACGTTATTGTGGAGGCTCCATGGTGAACTTTCTTTGAGGTCTGTGACTACAGGTAAGTCGAATGCCGCCGGACCAAGTTATCCCAGATCGTTTCCCTCTAGCGTCTGGAATGCCCAAGATGGTACCTTGGTTAAGAAACTCTAAGGCATTCTGATGGGCAAATGGTTTTTATTCAAAGACATCATGGTGATCCACGCATAATATTACTTGGGGACGGGATGCCTCTGACTGAGACGGGCTCTCTGTGTCAGGTAGCAAGCCCACATCCTCAGCAAGACTCTGCCAAGACAGATCATCAAAGCACAGTAAGAGAGGACACACACAGCAACACTTGCACTCTCTCAGATACTTCATCACTCTCAGCCCTCAAGGCAACTTTATGCGACAGAATTCATCGTCTTTCCATTTTGCAGACAGAGAATCTGCACATCAGAGAAGTTGAGTAAACTACCCAAAGCCACACAGCTCTTCAGCCTGGATTTAACCCCAGTACCCTGTCTCTCTCTCTCTCTCTCTCTCTTTTTTATGATTCCATTTATTAAAAATATCCAGAATAGGCAAATCCATAGAGAGAAAAAGTAGATTAGTGTTGCCAGGGGCTGCGGCAGGTGGTAGGATGGGGCAAATGGGAAGTGACTGCTACTGGATACTAGGGTTAATTTTCAGGGTGATGAAAACATTCTAAAAATCTATGATGGTGATGGTCCCACAACTCTGCAAATATACCAAAAGCCACTGAATTTTATACTTAAAGTGGGTAAATTGTATGGTATTTAAAATAAACATCAATACAGCTGTTATATTAAAAAAGAAACCTCACAAAATTCAGCGTGTTAATCTCCGCAATGGATAAGGAAACAATCACCTTGTATCAGGACCCTTGATGGTAATGGTCAATGAATCTCCTTTTTAAACATCTTTAGATTCGTCACACAGATCAGAGTTACTAACATTTAGAATTTATTTTTTAAAGAGGAGGTGACTGTCTTATATAAGCACTGTCCCAGGAAAGGTGAGGTTGAACAGTGGAAATGATTACCTAAATTCTGAATAACGACCTCTGCATCCTGCTGTTGCAAAGGCAGGAGGACCACTCAGCACCTACATTAAACAGATTGGCCACTTGATCAGACTGTCCACTTCGGACTGATCCCAGCACCCTGTCTTTTAATCATTGCCTGAAATCACCGCACATACTGCTCCAGACAGCCACCAAATATCACGCCAGAAGGGGACCTGGGGATCAGCTGGTCCTCTCCTTCATTTTACAATGAGTGACTGAGGCCCACAGAGGGTAAGGGACTTACTGAAGGTTCATAATGAGTTTGTAAGTAGAGCAGGATTCAAACTCAGACTCCCGTCTTGAAATCCTATGTCTTTCCACTCCACCTTGGCACCACTGGGCCACGTAGGAAAGCATGCTTTGGAGGGCTTCGTGCAGACCACTGCCCAGTTACAGATCCAGCTGTGCCACTGATCCGCTGCGTGACACCCAGCCTCCCAGGCTCCTGTCTCACCATCCTGAAAACAGGAATGATTTTCGTATATAACCTGTAGGGCCCCTGCAAAGATTCAGCAGGACAGTATGCGTCATGTATCCTCAATAAATCCCAGCTCTCTTAGAGCCAGAACCTGGGGCAGGGACAGGGACACAAAGTAAGGTGGATCCTTCTGATGGGCTTGGTGCAGGACACATCGGGTCTTTGTCCTGGTGTCCACCGCCCCTCCCCCATCAGCAGCAGCAACTGACCACCATCCCTGATTCCCTAGTCACCTTCACTGGGGACACCAAGACGAAGGGGAAGGGGACCCGGTGAGATGCTATGAGGTTGTGTCTCTCAAAATCAAGAAGGAACCATCCTCCTGGACTTTCTGGTTTCTCCTGACCTTGTGTTAATTTCTAGATCCAAATAAAATGATGTCTCTTCAGTACCAGGAAAAGGCTAAAGAGTAATTTCAGGTTGGCACACAGTCTGCCTAATGAGAGCGCATCCACTCCTTTGCGGAGTCAGGGAAATTAAGACGCAGAAAGAACCTTATCTCAGAGCATCTGAGATACGGCAGAAGAAAATGATGATCTCTCTAAAAGTAAACTGGTAGCTTTGCTTCCTCTGTCGTGAGGAAGGAAACCAAGGCCCAGAAATGTTGAATGACTTGGCTCACGTCACACAACCATAGAGTCTTTTGGTAAAAGAGACAGAGTAAGAACCACATCTCCTGACCTCACGGCTCTGCTGGCACTTGGAGGGGGTTGGGGGTGGAGGGGATGAGGGGGAGCGAGAGACGGGAGGGGAGTTTGAGTGTGAGAATGACCGTTCATACTTCTGAGTGTAAGTAGTTGTGAGGGCATGAGCCTCTGAGGGAGAAGGAAAAACCTTCGGGGCATCTGATGTCCCACCTGCACCTGGGCTGTGAGCAGATAAGTGTGAACAAGTGGAAGCCAGGGGGCTGTGAGCAGGGAGGGAGTGAATGAGTGAGCGAGAGGAAATCTGAGTGTTGGAGAGACAGAACAAGAGGAGGAAAAACACTTGGGCCGTTTTCAAATTCCCACAGCCAAATAAATCAAAACAGATTGTTCTGAGACAAAGAGGCCATTTCAAACCACATCCTTTACACCAAAGTCAACCCTCAATGGTGCACGTAATGCGTTCCCACAACCAGGAATCACAGCGACGGTAACGTCCACGGTCAGTTAGGATTCTTGAGCAGCCACGACAAGCAGCTGTGATCAACGCCCATGTTCAAGATCAGGCCACTGAGGCTTGGAGAGGGGCAGTCACCTGGTCCCTACGCCTCCCCATCCAGGTGATTCCTGGGATTAGGAATCGTGGTGCGCAGCGGAGATGCAACCAACAAGCGTCTCCCCGAGGCATCGTGTTCCTGAGAACCGTCCCCACGAGGCAGGGCTGCTCTGGCCGCTGCAAGCAGGATGGAGAAGCAAGGCACCAAGGAGCAAGCAGGGAGTGACGATGGCATGTTCCCAGCGGTCCCACGGGGCAAAGCAGATGCCTGCCTCTGCGGGAATGCCTGGTGCCGTGATGGGCGGTATTAGCGACTAGGCGCTGCAGTCATCACCTCACCTGGGCGCCTGGCCCTGACCCGCCAGAGGAAGGCTCTGCCCTTCCATGCAAGCCGGGCCCTGGTGCACAGGACCGGGCCCCAGAGAACGGGTCTCCCATCTCCCACCTCAACCTCAGCAAACGGAACAAGGATCCAGGGGGCCACATCTCAGTAACTGCCGAGTCTCCGCTCCCAGTGGGCAGGAGGGGCAACACCAGGCCGGCTGTGGGCAAATGTTGCTCTGCCAAGCAGCCGCCACCACCAGGCACGCTGTGCATCTTCTCCTCATACTCTCGTCCCAACCCCCACACAATCCTTTGCTGTGGGTATTCCTCTTCTCGCTTTGCAAGTGGGTAAACCAAGGCTCAGAGAGACGAGATAACTCACCCAAAGTCTTCAAAATTGCAAGTGGACACACATACCTGGCCTGACCAGGAGACCTTGCTCCTACCCCACCCATCACTCACCCACAAAGCCCTTCTCTCTGACGGAGGTTGGGAGTCCCAGAGGGCAGCTTTGTTACGCGTTTCGAAGGTAAATCCCCACAAACAACCTGAAACAAAAGGGGAGAGTCAGGTGCACACCCTCTCCGAGGGCACAGCCCCTGCTCACCCCCAGACTGCTCTTGCCACGCAGGGGCCCATTTGTCAAGGAAGGCAGAAATCTAGAGTTTTATGCTACATCTCTTCTTCAACCAGGTAGAATCCTCTTTCTGTTTTCTGTTTTGTTAACAGAATTTAAAATTTTGAAATATATATACAGAAAAGTCCATAGGTCTGAAATGTACAGCTCCATGAATAGTCACAAACTGACACACCTGTGAAACCACCAAGCAGAATAAGAGAAGGAAGAGACCAGCACCCAGAAGCCCCTCGTGCCTCCTTCCAGGCCCTCCCCGACTTCTGTCCAAACAGTAAAACTGTCGTGACTTTTAACACCATAGCTTCACTTCTCTGGCTCTGAACTTTACACAGAGAGAATCGTTCCGTGTGCTCGCTTTCCGCTCCGGTGTCTTCTGTTCCACATCAGGATTCTGAGATGCCCCCAAGCTCGCCATCAGCCGCAGGAGCTCATTCACTCTCCGCTGTGTGGTCCTCCCACGTCCAGCCGACCATTTATGGACGTGAGCTGTTTGCAGGGGTTGCCTCTCATGGAGAAGGAGGAGGCTGTGGACATTCTCACACGTGCCTTTTGGGGAGCCCACGCACGCCCTTCTGCTGGATGTTTACCGAAGAGTGGAATTGTTGGGTCGTACGGTATGCGTACGCTTCAGTTATGTTGCCCAATATTTTAACCTTGGGCCAGCTTCATGTTTTAAACATTGTGTCCCTTAAAGAAAATACATCTGCAGCTTGTATCTGGCCTGCAGGTGTTCCTTTGGCCTGTGGCTTCCCTCCTTTTAGCCACTGGCCAGACCATCTTCCTTGGTGCCTCACAAACTCGTAGGACACAGTGGGGAAAATTCTAATACCCGCCCCCCAGCAAACTGACGTGTGAAGGAGGCCTCCATAAGCTGTCCATGGCTGTCCTTCCATGAGTGTCTCTCCACGAGCATGAAATTACATTGAAATCACCTGAGCCGTCTCTTCGACACACACATGCCCAGCACTGCACTAGGACCAGCCAGACCTTCTGAGGGTGCAGACACCCAGGCATGATTATTTTGAAATGTAGCCCAATTAAGAACCGCTGCCTGAGGCCGCAGAGCACAACGCCAGTGAGAGCAGAGCACCCAGGTCCCCAGCAGCTAGGCTCTACCTAGCACCCCGGGTTCCCCAAATCTACCCATGGGCTAGCACGCTGCCCTTCTCCCCCCGTAACAGACATGAGTAATTGATTTTGGCACTCCTCCCTGCTGAGCCCGAATAACCCAGCCTCATCTACCCTTCGGCAAGCCCTACAAATCGATCAGGGTTGGCACTTGAGATGAAATGGATCTGCCACTCCTGCTATCCAGTGTTGGCCCCCAGAAACCCTTGTGACCTTCTCAAGTGGCTCAGCCTTCTTATACCCAGGATGGGTAAGAAACAGAGAAAGGACCAAACCCAAGCCTGGCCCCATTCTTCAGCTTCTTTGATTCTGATTCCCACGCCAACCCTGTGAAGCGTGCCGTGAAGATAATTTATCTCTGCCCTGGGGTATTTTTGTTTGTTTGGGGTTTTGGCTATGGGTTTTATGGGGGGGCAAACAAGCCCAGAGAGGGCTAGTGCCTTGCCGAAGGGGAACTGGAACCACCTCCCCAGAGCTGAGCCAGGGCTCTTTCACTCTACTCCGGGGGGCCTCTGGCAATCAATTAGGAACTGCTGGAAAAGCCAGAAACACGATGGTCACCTCATTCCTCTCAAACCGATCACATCTGGTTCACTTCTTCCCCGCTAAGCAGTAAACAGTGGAGACAGCGCCCAGGCTGGCCGCGGGCTGGGATCTCAGCTCAGAGACAAGGCCGCGGCCGAGAGCCCACGAGGAGTCATCCTCACGCCGATCCCTGGGCTCTAAGAAAGAGATTTTCCCTAATGCGGCTGAGATGGGTGATCCGGCATCCCTGAAAATTGCCCTTTTCCAAAGCGATAACCTACACACACTCAGGGAGGGGCTCCAACCTGGAGGTGCTTCCGGCAGCAGCCGGCGGCGGGGGCCCTGTGGTCTCACCTCTTTCTGTCTTTATTAACACGTGCAGAAAGACTCAGCGCATTTTGCTGCAAATGAAAACCAAGCAATCTCATTTTCTCCCCTCAACCAGACCAGGTGACTCTTCCCTCTTCTCCCCTCGCTCATGCTAGAATTTAATTTTTTTATCACTCAAAAATACTAACAGTTCCCTAACATCTGCACATCTGCCTTTCGAGGCCATTTTTCGCCAAAGATGCCCAAAACCGTGTCCTCAGGTTGTGTTACAACAGCATCTCCTCCCTCGGGAACGGCTGCACCTTCACCGCCAAGTCTTTGCCTCCTGTGGAGCTTTGGGGCTTCCAGGGAGGGCTGAGGAAGGCACCCGGCACGCCCGTCCACACCCACTGTGGGAAGTGACGGCAGGACCAGAAACGGCTGCAGAGTTTGGGAGGTTTCTGGCTGCTCCCAGAGGGGACAGGACTAATGTGACAGGAAAAAGGACTCAAGGGCAATATGTGGGGAATTCCTACTCCTGCACACACCTCTCCCCAGACTTCTGGGGACTCACGTTCATGGCGGCAGCCAGACGCAGTTACTCAGCCTCCCACCAACCTGCATGGCTGTTATCTAGCTTCACACAGAACGGAAAGAAGTATCGAGGCTTCACCAGCCTGAGGTCACACACACCAGAAAGTGGCAGGGCCAGAATCCACCCGCGATGGCCTGACCCCAGGCCCGGGCTCTAACCACTGCCCCACAAGGCTCCCTTCCCGTCACCTATTACACTGGCCAGAATGGACCTTGTCCTAACGCTGTTCTTCCTCATCCCAAAGATACAGTCACCTGCAGGCTTCAACATCGCACTTATTTCCAAAACGAACCTTGGTGACACCTCAAGACCCAGATTCAGGGCCCGGGAGAACCCATCCAAGTGCACATGGGGGCCCGCAGACATGTGACATCAGTTCCTGGACTCTTTGTTGTGGGGAAAAGTGCTACTTCTGTTCACAGCCTCCTGTTAACTGGCAGGAGAGATGAGACTGCAGATGTGAGCTAGGAAGGTGACCTGCCGCTCCCCACTGCAGGGCCCTTAAGAACACCGCTCTCTCAAGAACCTCTCGGTACCGAGGCAAAGGCAGTCTCGGAGGACCGGGTGGCTTCAGGAGCGTGAGGGCTGGGAGCCCCGCCAGGACTGGTAAGAAAGCGTTTCTGGCAAACGGCAACTTGTATGGCAGGAAAGGAGGGCGAGGCTGGGCCCCCATCGCTCTCTGTGTGGTAGCAGGACCAAGCCTGAGTCGCCCACGTAAGGGGCGGGGGACCCTCCAGGTGAGACCAAGAGAGCAGAAACTCCGTGTCCTCAGAGGCAGGGACAGAGGGGGCCTGAGACTGGGGGGAAGCTTGGGAGATGAGAATTGTGAGCTAGAGGGCCCAGCCTGAGTCAGGGGCCCAGGAAAGAGTTCCTCCTGGTGGGGATGGCCCAGGGGCTTCAAGACCAGAAAAGACTATTGTGCAGCAGTGGGCTGGACGGTTATACACCCTCTGGATGTACCACCCTCTACCTCAAGTCTCCAGTACAAGTCTAGTACAGTTGTCCCTCGAGACTGGTTACAGGGCCTCCACGGATGGCAAAATCCACTGATGTTCAAGTCCCTCATCTAAAATGCTGTCGTATTTGTATATAGCCTACACGCATCCTCCTGTATCCTTGACGTCATCTCTAGGTTACTTATAATACCTACTACGATGTAAATGCTACGTAAATAGTTGCTGGAGTGTGGCGAATTCAAGTTTTGCTTTTTTGGAACTTTCTGGAATTTTTATTTTTGAGTATTTTCCATCCGCAGTTGGTTGAATCCTCCGATGCAAAATCTGTGGATGCGGAGGGCTGACTGGACACACAATGGAGGAAAGAATGAATGAACACCTACCCCAAGCAACACCAGGAGATCCTTTCTGCATCCAACAGACCTCCCAGGCGAAGATCCCCTTGCAATGGAAAAGGTGGGATCTTGCAATGGTTCAGAGAAACGCTTCCAGTTTCTCATACCCCTCCAGCCAACAGGGTGATCTATGGAATTCCATAAGCTCAACACGTCAGGTTTCCCTTCCATAAAATGAGGATTAAAAATCTCAGTGCAATCAGAGGCTTCCCTGGTGGTGCAGTGGTTAGGAATCCTCCTGCCAATGCAGGGTAAGGGGTGTGAGCCCTGGTCCGGGGAGATCCCACATGCCACACAGCAACTAAGCCCGTGCACCACAACTGTTGAGCCTGCACGCAAGAGCCCGTGAACCACAACTATTGAGCCCACGTGCCACAACTACTGAAGCCCATGCGCCTAGAGCCCGTGCTCCACAACAAGAGAAGCCAACGCACTGAGAAGCCTGTGCACCGCAACGAAGAGTAGCCCCCGTTCTCCACAACTAGAGAAAGCCTGCACTCAGCAACAAAGACCCAATGCAGCCAATAAATAAATAAATAAATTTATTTTTTAAAAAAATCTCAGCACAGTCAGACTGTTGGGCATCGAATGAGATCACCCATACGGGTCTGCTGGGTACATGGAGGAATTCCTCCGTGCTTCTGGAGAGGAAAGGGAAGGAAAGAGCCAGCGTGGCAGGTCACTCCACGCCCAGCACCACGTGGAGGCCACGTGTGCTGTCCCTTTTTTTCCAGATGAGGAAACTGAGGTTTGATTAGGATAAAACACTTGCCAAGGCCACGCAGCTGGTGAGGGGCAGAGCCGGGATTTGAACTGTGGGATTCAGAAGCCGGAATCCCCACTGGCGGACAGCCTCACTCCAATGCCGCCTGGACTCTACAGGCTGCCTTCGGAACTCTTCCTTCTAGAAGAGCATTTCATTTTAATCCTGTACATTCCTCCCCAGCAGGCATGCACACAACTTTACTTAAATATATTATCATCATTATTGTTTTGCCAAAAAGATTCCTTAGTAGTGAGATTTTTTTCTTTGCACACAAACACACACACACGTACTTCTTCAACAGGTTTGAAAAGACCTCTGTGAGTGGTAGGGCTGCTTGGAAACAAAATCTGCCCATTATTTCAATTCAATTACACAGCAACCACTTTTTTAAAAGAGTATATTTATTTGAGCTTATTGTGTGGCGAATCACCAGACATTTTCTTTCTTCGAACTATTCTGAGAAGAGAAAATGATCAAATGAAAGGGAGGAAATGTTATGCATATCATCCCAGCTATTGAGAATAATGCTGATGGGTTTTCCTTTTGCACTTTTAATTTATTTAAACAACACCCCCGCTTCCATCAACAACCACGCCTCGGCTTCCTGAGTGCTTTTCTCCAGACTCTAAAGGGAGATTCTAGACTCAGAGGAGACATGGAGGACACGAGGCCCCACTCCCCAGTGCGTGCGTGCGATGTCAGAGGCCCGTAGCGGACACGAGCACTGGTTTGAGCCCAAAAAGGGTTTGGCCCTAGGTTCTGACTGTCTGGACTCCCAGCCCAGTGCTCTCCCCATCTCTTCAGCTGCAGGATGGTAAGGACGGCAAGTCAAAAAGATTCCACGATAGGGAATCTTTTTAGCAAAACAATTCAGGGACAGTAAGGACAGCAATGCAGGCAAGGACGGCAATTCAGGGGTCTAGTCTGTGGTCCAGCCCTCTTGGTGCCCCCGCGCTGCTCCCCCAAATCCCAGGCCTCCTTGAGTCCATCAGGCTCTCCGCTCAGCCTCCCCTTGTCCCGTTTGGTCTCCGGGCTCAGAGGAGGGAAAGGCTCTCGAGGAGAGCAGCCACCTGTGGCCCCAGCTCCAGCCCCTCTGCAGCACCGAAGCCTGACCTCCACCTCCTCAGCCTCGCAGAACCAGCAGGCAGTGGCCTCAGAGGTCGCTGTGTTTGCCTTGGCTCCGCAGCCTACTTCCCCAGCAAGAAGCTGCTGGAAAGGAAAATAAAACAACAACAAAAAGCCTTTTGATCTGCCAACGGACGTCCTCGTCCAACCCTGGAGGAAGGTGGAAACCACCCTCTGTGGTGACCTGCTGGCCTCCCTCTCACAAGTTCTCTTCTCCAAAGGGCCCCGGGGTCTTTCAGAGACCCCGCCTAGCCCAGGCTCCTGGACCCCATGAGATGAAAGGTCCAAATGACCTCTCTGGGGAGCAAGCAGGGAGGCTCAGGGGGCAAGAAGAGGCCAGAGAGGACCAAGCAACTGTGGGAGAGAGAAGATGGCCATTGACCCAGTTGGCCACTCCACAGTAGGTGGTCTCCACGGATCATCTGCTTGGTGGAGCAGCGAGAACGAGGTGTGTTCCAGAAAAGCAACTCAGTTCACGAGCAGGGAATCAGGCAAAAGCATCATGGCTGTCCCTGCAGGGATATACTAGGCGCCCCTCATGAGTGGACACGGTGAGTAACAGACACGTGAGCTGTGCCTCTCCCCTACCCCACAGTCCACCCTGGAGATGCTCGAGAGCTTCAGGGGACAGTTCCACCCATGCGGGTAGCCCGTACTCAGGCACCCTCTTTAATCTCTTGGCGTGAAGTCAGGCTGGGAGTTTCTGGAAGCTAATGTCCTCAGGAGCAACTCTCAACCAATGAGAGACAGAAGTTGGTGACCACTCACTGGGCGGATTCTGAGGTGTGCTTCACACAGTCCCTGCGGGGGTCCCCAGGACGGGGCCCCAGGAGCCCACACCAGGAGGCTGCTCAGCGGGGCATCTTCCACTGGCTCCCCTCCCCTCCCTACCCACTCCCCTCTCTGGAACCACGCTCATCACACACAAACTCTTTGTACTTAAATCCTTGCTCTGGGTCTGCTTTTGGAGACCCCCAAGTAAACCAAGGCAGAAGAGTACATGCTAAGACAGAACAAATGAAAAAATGCAAGATGAAGAGTAGACGGGATGGAACGCCACCAGGTATGTAGGAATGGCGGGCGCCGTTTCCTGGGAGAACAACTCAGCAGGGACAGGGGACTGCTCACACTGGCTGTCTCTGGGTGAGGAGACTGGCGTGAGACTCAGTTTCCACTGAATATGCTTCTGATCGACTTCCATATTCTCATTACGTTTACCCTATTTTTATCTCAGGTCTTTCACCAGGAAAAAGGGATTCATTTCAAAGAGCTTGTGATAACTCCTGGAAAATCAAAGAAATGAACTATGGAGAGGGAGAAAACCCCAGCATCGGTCATCTCCCTCACTTCCTAGGACGCTCCCACTTCCTCTGGCCTCCCCGTGCCCCTCGGCCTCCCCCTCAGCCCACAGGCAGGACCGTGGGTCCCTATTCCCTTAGAGGTTTGATACCTGCGGCTGAACAGGGGATTAAGGGCTGGAAGGGAGCGAATGGCCAGGTGAGAGGCCTCCAAGGTCCTGGATCCTGACTTCCTCCCAGTCGGGCTGTTAAGACATGAACTGGCTCCAACAGGGAAAACCCTGGTGTCCCAGGGAGGAGCAGAGCCCGGGAACAGACCATGTCATGCTGGAGAGCGGGCTTGGGGTTCAGACTTCCTGAGTCTTTGAAGAGATGATTAAATTAAAATGAGGCTTTTATGGTGCGTCCTAATCCAATCTGACTAATGCCCTTCTAAGAAGAGATCTGGACCCCCAGGGGACACTGGAGGTACATGTGCACAGAGGAGAGGCCCCGTGAGAACCATGTGAAGGCAGCCTTCTGCGAGCCTAGGAGAGACCTCAGAGGAAACCAAAATCTGCCAACACCTTGATCATGAACTTCTAAGCTCCAAAACTGAGAAAATAAATTTGACAAGAATTAACTTATTTAATCCTCACAACAACTCAATAAATTAGGTATTATTTTTAGTCCCATTTTATGAACGAGAACGTGATGAACAGAGAGGTTGAGTAACTTGCTCAAGGATGCAGAGCTGGCCAGTGGTAGAGCTGGCACCGTGAACCATTCTGTTGGATGAGATCAGACTCATAAGTGCCTGACACACTGAAAGTGATGGATACATGTTCGCTGCGTTCATTACCCAAAACAACCGGAAAAAGACCAGTCCTCAAAGGGAAAAACGGAGGAAGGCGTTTTATGAGCACCTGCCACATGCCTGGGGTCCAGGAATGAACAAAGACAGACAGGGTCCCTGCCCTCCAGGGTTACACTAGAGCAGGGAGACGGAAGTTACGGAATCACACAGACAAGTCAACGATGATGGGGACAAACTCCTCTTAAGGTGGGGAGGGTGCAGCAAGCAGAGCGGAGAGGTGGGGAGTTTGGTCCCCCGAGAGTCCAGGAGGGCTTCTTGGAGGAGGTGATGGGATCCAAAGGATGAGGAGGAGCTGGGTAGCTAAAGAGGGAGGGAAATCATCTCCGGGATGGGGGAAGAGCACGCAGAGCTGATCTGTGCGGGTGGCGGCAAGAGAAGGAAGCAAGGTGGCCGGTGGGCTGGAGCAGAGGGAGGCAGGCTTGGGTGGGGGAGGGGGCAGACGCCACAAGGAAGCCTTTTCAACACAAGTGAGAATCTATTGAAGAGTTTCCGAGAGCAAGCGGGGCTGGGGGGGGGGCGGGGGGGTGCAGCTAGCATGATCGCATTACACAGCAGATGCTTCCCCTGACAAAGTGCGTGCCTGGAACTTCAGTAAATTGCATTTTATTTTTAAGGCAGTAGGGAGGAACGGGAATCTGAGCGTTAATCTGTCTGTAAATTGGATGAGGATCCTCTGATCCAGCTGGCATTTTCACCCATCTGGCCGCCTCGAGTGAGATACACCTGTCAGGTAATCACACTGGAGGAAGACTGGCCTTCCGCGGGTCAGAGCGTGGGCGAGCGTCTCTGCGGGTCGCGGCCGTCTGTTCCCCCGTACGGGGCTCTCCCCACCGGGCCACCACACAGCCTGTGTGTGCTGGGGACCACAGCCTTCCAGGCCCCCCTCCCCCAGATGTGAGTGCCTTTCACGAATCTGTCCTGGCACCCCTGGCTCCTCACGGGTTTGTCCCCACACTATCCCCGGTGCCCCCACGTAAGGGGGGCTACGGGTGGAGGCCTCGGCGCACGGCGAGGAAGGATGCGATCCCAAAGAAGCGACGACTAAGAGTTCACTCATTCACTCACGCATTCTGCGTGTCTGGACGTCTACGAACATCTACTCAACCCCAGGCACTGCGCTACACACTGCAGGCGCCATGGAGAGCGAGACAGACAGATCTCCGCCCTCACTGAGGGAAACGGATCATAAATAAAATAATTAGAATAAGTCTAACATTCACTGAATCCTTTTGAAGTGCCACATGCGATCCTAAAAGACACATTTATGCATTTTAACCTTATTTTATCTTCATGAAACCTTAGGAGGGTGATCATTTCGCAAAATATACAAATATTGAATAACGACGTTGTACACCTGAAATGTACACGATGTTGACATAATGTTTTACGTCAATGACACCTCAATTAAAAAAAACAAAAACAAAAACCTCATGAGATAAAATGGTGGTACAGAGAAGTGTTTTGTCAAAGGCCAAACGAAGGTCATGGACTGTGGCTGAATGGGACTTGCACTCCAGCCCTTACGTTCAGAGCTCCTAATCCCAGGTGCCCTCCTGCTTTCACTGCACGGGGACGAGGCTGTGTGTCTGAAACCTCGGCCCCCACAGCTGAGCCGCCAGACCCTCCTGGGCCCCTGCGGGATGGGCTCTGGAGCTGGGAGCCTCAGCTATTCCGTCCGAGGCCCCCCACTCCTTGTGCAGAGATGTCCAGACGTTGTCCCTGGGGAAGGGGAACCCAAATGGCTCACATCACAGTGATTTCCGGCGCTACAGGTGAACTCAGGATATACAGCAAGAACAATTCACCTGGCCCAGACATTCTCAGCCTCAGGGGAGATGGAGACGACAGGTACCTCCAGAAAGATGCGTTGAAAAAAAATGTAAGTGGTGCCTTTCATGCAGTCCTTTCAAGTCATTATTTCTAGAAAACATTCTATCTGCAATTGGTTACAATTCACATGCCTCAATATTTCTTGAGTCCACACTGAACACCCAGCACCCTTCCAGATCTGTCGGGAGGGAACAAACAGGGAAAACGGCATCTAAAAAACGTTAGCAGTGGACACAATGTGTTTGATGCAGACACTTACTCCTTGGATGCTTATAACTAGGCCACGAGGTGGGTATAATCCCCACTTTATTGATAAGAAAACTGAAATGTAAGGAGATTAGTTTCCCAGGTACTTACTAGTTGTATACTTGTATGACCCTCAGCAAGTTACTCAGCCTCTCGGGTGCTCTTCTTGGTTGTTAAATGGAGAGATAACAGCACCCACCTGCTACGGACTGGACAGTGTGCCCCACGTGTCCTAACCCCTGCGATGTATGAATGGGACCTTATGTGAAAACAGGGTCTTTGCAAATGTCATCAAGTTCAGATGAGGCCATTAGGCTCTAATCCAATATGACTGGAGTCCTCCTAGGAAGAGGAGAGACAGACACAGGGAGAACACCGTGCAGTGACCGAGGACAAGACTGGAATGATGTGTCCACAAGCAAGGAATGCCAAGGATTGCCAACAGCCTCCAGAAAAAGGAAGGAGCAAGGAAGGACCCCCCCTAGAACCCTGCTGACACCCTGATTTCGGACTTTTAGCCTCCAGGACTGTGAGAGGATGAATGTCTGTCATGGGAAGCCCCCAGTTTATGGCATTTGTTATTGCAGCCCCAGGAAACCAATACCCTGACTCATCAGGCTCTTGAGCGGCTCCGAAGCTCTGCCCCAGTGTTTCGGGGCAGGGGCTGCAGAAGCTGAGGTCTGGGGGCAGGCGTGAATGAGATGTGTTTTAGGGACCCCATGGTGCCCGATTCACAGCCTAACTGGCCTGCCTCCCACCGGTGCTTCTCAGAGAAGCCAGGAGCATCTTGGTGGCAGCTGCAGCGGGGGCCAGTCTCTCAGTGCCCCCAGGAACAAGCATGCACCATGTCCAGGGGAGCCACCGGCCCCCTCCGAACCCCATCTTGGGGAGCCAAACTCTCTCAAAGACACTTCCACCCCGGTGTCCAGCCCACCAGCTATTCCTGTGGGGGGGGGCAGTTAATCCCCATTATTCCAGGGGTGTTTATATTGTGGCTGGAGAAGCGCCTCACTCCCCCGGGGGCTAAAATCGCAGACGAGAGGAGTACCCCGGGCTCACCCTGCTGGAGGGAGCCCGAAATGTCAGGCACCAGGTGGTGGCGGGCTGCCCCCAGGAGATGGAGGCGCACTTGGCCAGCGAGAGCGCTGCAATCTGTCCCAGCCGGAGAGGCAGTAACATGGGAGGGGGCCTCTCTCCGCAGCACCCCAGGCCCCGTGCCCACAGCGGTAATTAGACACGAAAAGACGGGCCTAAGTCCAAGGGCCAGGGCTCCAAATTCTCCTCCCATTTCAAGTGGAAGCCATATTGGTTCAACAGGAGGGCCCAGCCGGAGGCCACCCAGAACGGGAGCCCAGAGCCTCTCCATCCAAGGGATGGGAGTGAGGGGCGGGGGTGGGGGGACGGGGTGGGGGCGGCGCTTGGAGCCGAGCCTCGGATGCTGGCCCCTTGCCAAAGGCGCCTCTCCCTTCTTACTCAAGCGGGCGAGGAGCCATGTGCAAACGTACGGACACCCTACCAGGTGCCAGGCACTTGATTAGCTTTACAGCTTTTCTCCGATACCTTCTGCTCGTTTTGCAGAGGAGAAAACTGAGGCTCAGAGAGATGATCGAGGGCTAAGTAGAGGAGCCAGGTTTCGCACCTAGGTCTGACCACCTTACTGTTCTCAGAAAGCCTCATCAGGCCCCTCTCTTTACCTGCCCAACCCCACAAGGAGGGACAGGGGCCAGCAGGAGGCTGCACAGATGGGACAGGAAACACAGCTAACCTTCTATGCCATTGGGGGAGCTCCCCAAAGCTTGAAAGCACAGCAGTTCCCAAAGCAGTGTATGTGTGGCCCACATTCCTGTGGCTTTCACCTGGAAGATTTAAAACCAAGGCTTCTCGGGACTTCCTAGGTGGTGCAGTGGTTCAGAATCCACCTACCAACGCAGGGGACACGGGTTTGATCCCTGCTCCAGGAAGATTCCCACATGCCGCGGAGCAACGAAGCCTGTGCGCCACAACTACTGGGCCTGCTTTCTACAGCCCTTGAGCCACAACTATTGAGCCCGTGTGCCACAACTCCTGAAGCCCATGTGCCACAACTACTGAAGCCCTTGTGCCACAACTACTGAAGCGCTGCAACACGAGAAGCCACCGCACTGAGAAGCCCATGCACCACAATGAAGAGTAGCCCCCGCTCGCCACAACTAGAAAAAGCCCACACGCAGCAAGACCTAATGCAGCCAATCAATAAATAAATGTATTAATAAATAAATAAATAAAATAAAACTAAGGCTTCTCATACCCCTACACGACTCCCTTAGCTTCCAGATGGTTCCTGCGGCCTCCTCCCCACCACCCCCGGCCCTTCTCCCCCTGCCCCAGGCACACACACAGGGGATGGATACAGAAGCTCTTCCTGATGAGGGTGTGGGAGTCTGGGAAGAGGAGATACAAGAAAAAGCAGGTTCTGGAGGGTCCTGGAAGAAGTTCTCCAGCAGTAAAGTTAAGTAAGGCAAAGGAGGCCATGGGAGCCTTGGGGTGAAGGTCAAGGGCCTGGCTTCGTGCCCTTGCTGTGCGCTCACTGGCCAGCCCCTGGCGTCTCTGAGCTCCCGCTCTCTCCTGTGTATTATGGGCCCTGTATGATCTGTCCAGAGATCACTGCCAGAGAGCGTGTACATGCTCCGTGATCGCTAAAGAGCAACGCGCATCAGGGGTCATTAAGGATAGGAAGCTTCCATAGTTTGAGGACCGACGACGTGCCAGGTCTATCAGAAGCTTTAAGTGCATCATCTCAATTAATCCTCAAAGTACTCTACCTGGAACTACAAACGCAGGGCGTTAGCGCTCAGTAAACACCCAGCCTCTCTTGCAGCTGATCCAGGGCCAGGAGACAGGTCCGACCAATGGACTGTAGCTGACGTGATGTGTGTCGCCTCCAGCTGAAGCAGCGGAGCATTCGTGTGCCTTTTCCTTTTCCATCACTCTCCTCTCCTTCTGCAGTAACCCTGGGTGCCGCCTCACCCAGCAGGTGCAGCTACAAAGATGGTGGAGTCACCATCCCCCCGGGTCCCTGAGTGACCAGGTGGAACAGAGATCCATGCTAGAGAAGCAACATGAGGGAGAATTAAACCCGCAGGGTGAAGCCACTGAGAGTCTGGAGTCTTCCGCTGCGGCTGCCGGGGTTACTCAGCTTAACACTGTTATTGTTGCTATTATTCTGCTTTTCACAAATAAGGAGACCAAGGCCACGCAGCCAATAGACGGCAGAAACACGATGCATGTTCACATCTGTGACTCCAACACACATCCTCCTTCAATTACAACCTTCTGTTGCTGAATAAGATCATCCCCTTCCTGTAAGCAACCTTGTCCCAAAAAACCCCTATCCCTCAGTGTCCCCAGGATGGCTGAGTCATCAATGCAGGATGAAAAAAGAGACTCTCATAAAGCACTGTGAGCCTGGAAGATGAGCAGAAGCAGGGAGGAGGGGGCCTGATCGTATCTCAGGGAAATCTTTCCTGGGGCTTTGGGGCTCACAGGAGGTTCTGATGGGAGAGGAAACATCACAGAGTGGTTTCCAGCACAGGAGGGAGAATCAGATCGACCTAGGATCAAATTCCAGTCCCACCGCATACTCTCTTGATTTTTCTGAGCCCAACTTTCTAATCTGTAAAATGGGGACAATATCTGAACCAGCTTTGAGGGTGGAGGGGAGAGGAAGCGTTGTCTGGCTCCTGGCTGACAGCGAGCCCTGCCCAAACGTGTGCCATCGTGAAGATCATCACCGGGACGGCTCAGAGAACAGCCTTCGCTGGAAGGAGACAAGGCCGAGGCGCGGCCAGAGGCTGCCCCGCCAGGACAGCTGACACAGCCCAGACCGCAGACCTGGCCCGGCTCACGTCCCTGCAACAGACCAAGGGGCAGAACACAGAGAGGGAAGCAGGGCCAGCCAGACAGAGTGTGATGCAGCAGAGGAGCCAGATAATTTATTTTAAAGTCGAAAGTGTCTTTTAGGAGGACGGCCTTTTATTCGGGTGAATCTGGGAGTTGTTTATCAGCTTAAACTCATTATCTGCACATATGGTCTTCATACTATGGTTAAGGGTGGGAAACAAAGGATGGAAGGGAAAGGATGGGCATATACTAGCTGATGAAATATCATCCCTCAAGTGCCAGAAACCAGGATCTTTTCAGTGACGTCACATCGGGCTTCCTGCCACAAGGATGGGGCTATCACGAGAATATTCACAAGATTTTAACTCGGGACTCCCTCAGTGAGGCAGGGAAAGGAAGAAAAAAAAAAAAAACAAGAAAAGCAATTTGTTTTATTCACCCTTGTGTTCCATCTCAAAAGCTCACGCGCGTGCACACACACACACACACACCACACCACACACACACACACACACCACACACACACACACACACACACACACACACACACACGCACACACACACACACACGGTGCCCAAAAATATCAGAACCGGAAAGGATCAACGCCGCTCCCTCCCATTTCACAATAATAGCAACGGTAACAATAATAATAACGACGATGGTGACAGTGACTATGTGTTGAGCATCTACCACCTGCCGGGCACTGTGCTAAGTGTTTCACATGTTTCATCTCGTCGATGTTTCACAGCAATCTGATGGAGCGTTATTAGCGCCATTTTACAGATCAGGAAACTGAGGCATCGGAGGTTGAATGGCCTAAGGTCACACAGCTAATAAGTAGAAGAAAGCCGTTGTTCGAACCCAGGCAGCCTAACTGCCTCACAATGCTACATCTAGAGAAATAGGGAAACTGAGGCTCAGAGAGGGGCCGTAACTCACTCGAGGCCCCACAGCTCCATGTGTAACAGAATCAGGGTTAGAACACGACTCCTTATTTCTGGTCCAGCGGGTCCAGTGACCTTTCCACTCCATCCTGTTGCCAATCAGTATGTACAGACACGCACACGACCAGTGAACATGCTTTTGTTCATCTCCAAGTTGTTTAATTACTAATTAAACCAGCAGTCTTGGGTACAAACAAGGGGCAGGGCTGGACCTTAAGATAACAAGTGTGAGATGAAAGACCTGCTTTGCTAGCTGCAAGCACCAGGGCTCATCTCTCTCTCCCTCTCTTTGTAATGTGTTTCATTATCTGCCCAGGCCTGCCTGCCCCCGCCCCCCCGCCCCAGTCAGAGTGCTGCTTCGGGTCCAAGGTGGCAGCCCGTGCAGCAGGAGGAGCCCAGGCTGGCGGGTTACTTAATAGCATCAGATTGCAAAAATACCCCATCAACGCTCATCTGCTCTGGGGGACCAAAGTGCTGGTTTCCAAGCCCCCCCACCCCTCTGCTGTGTCCCAGCTGAACGTGAACAAATGTTCCTGATTTTCCTTTTCAACGGCTGATGAAATACACCAGAAGAGCAGCCCTCTGGAAACGGGGGTCCCTAAGAGGGGCAGTCCAGCCACCACCATTTGCTCTTCCCAGGAAAGGGGAGGGAGGGAAAACTGGACAGGCATCCAGAGACAGGTAACGGGCAAGCTTGCGGACAGAGATGGGGCTCCCAGCAGGAACTGGTCACCGACCTCACCCTCTCTATCCCCAACCGCAGCCCGATGGAGGACAGGCACCTGGTTCACGGCTCGGTGTAGGCACGGAGCGGAGAAGACGGCCCGGAGACGGGCCCCTGCTGGACGGAAGGCAGAGCAGGGCTGCCTAGAGCCCTAAAACGTTAGACTCTCCTGACTTTAAGTTGCAAGCCTCCCCCCGCCCCGCCCCTAATCTCCTGGGCCACCACCCTCATTTCACAGACCGGGAAGAGGTTTTCCCAGCCCACCACCTCCAACCCGCCTCCCCCACCCCAACCCTGGCCCCAGACCATTAAACACTCACTCAGTAATTCAGGGAGCTATTTCCAGGCTGACAGGGCAGTTTTTAAAGGAGGAGGTACCTCATGGATCAGGCCAAGGTGTCCTAACTCCAACTCCAGATGAACTGATGCTTCTAGAAAGTGGCCTGGAACATTCCCTGATAGAGAGCCCTTTCAGCCTCGGGCTGGGTAAAGAGAGCCCAAGGGTTTGCCATCTGAATCGATCTGGGCACGGGGTGACCAGGAGACACTGCCCAAGACCTGAAATTGTGCTGCATCAGAGATCTTGCAGTTTGCCTGGGAGCCCAGGAGCAGTCTGAGTTCACACACGATACTCTAAACCCAAACAGGGACACCAGCAGCCCTGGGGGCTTTCAATTCCCTCCTCTCTGCCGGGCAGGCTGGGTGTGAGTGGAGGGCCGGGAGCAGGGTAGAACACAGAGCTCCAGCCCTCTGGGGGCCCCTTGCTCACTCCCAGCTTCCAAGGGCAGGGCTGTTCCGGGCAGGCTTCCCTCGGCAGAAAAACAAGAGTCATTAAAAACAAAACAACAAAATAAAACAACTCCTTTTGTTTTCTGGCCCCATGGAATGTCCTGAAGACAAATCCGGAGACAGCGGGCTTCTCCACCCTTTCCTCGGTCTCCTCCCTACTCGCCCTCTTCTATTCAGAATAAAAACCATGCTGATCTTTTTTGGGGGGCAACTTTGTCCTAGAGCAATTTGAGAGCATCCAACAAAAACACGTGCTACACTGAAAGCAAGACCCTCAGCTCTCTTTCAGGGACCACGGTGTTTCCATCACCTTTGCAGGGGACTCTGGGGACATGGGAGAGGGGAGGGGAGCTGCCCAGTGAGACCACGTTTGCAGCCAAGAGAAAGATGGAAACTTCCTCCGGCCACTACTCTTTGATTTGCTCACTTGTACTCACTTGGGGTGCTCGGAGGAGGGAGGAAACTGGAGAGAAAGATGAGGCCACAGTCTCTTCAGTGTTCCTTCAATGTCAAACAGCCCCCCACATGACAAAGATGATCCTCTTCCTAGATACCAGCAGCCGTCTGTCCTCCTGAGGCCTCAGCACAGACACACAGACTCAACACGCAGGGGCCCCGAGGTCCCACAACGGGACACGTAGCAGGTTTCCACCAATAATTGTGAAATGACCAGATGAATGTGGCCTGCAGACTCCAGACTCCAAGAGGAGGGGTTCTTGTTGAGGAAGAAATTGATCACTTGAACCTGGACTGCTAAAGCCTTTAAGGGGCCTCCACCACCCCCACCCTGTGCCTCCCAGCTTCTCTGTGCCCAGAGAGGGGACCCACCCCAAGACCCTCAACCCACCCACGCCAGAAAGGGATCTGGCCAGATCCACGGAACAAAGGCCCAACTTTTACAAAAAGGGCGCATTCAGCAGCTTGGGTTTCAGACTCCCGAGAAACCTCAGAAAGTTAATTCTCCCATCCACTTACTCCACACCCATTCGCTGTTAAGCTGAAGTTCCCCTGCTTTTTTGTTTTTCTAGGGGTGAATTTGTTATCCACCCATATATCCTGCCAGGGCCCCCCCCCCCCCAGCTCCTGACAGCCAAGCTTTCGGGTACACGGAGCAGTTACGACTGGGGGCACCCCGGCCTCCCACTCCGACCCCTCCCCCATGCCCGCTGGGGCGGGGCGCTCCCCAGGGCGGGGCGCGCGCGGTCGGGGCTGGATTTCGGTGTGTCTGTGTCGCAGGAACCAAGACGCGCCTTCCTGGGAGTGAAGGGCCGGGGAAGGGCGCCCCTGGCGGGAGCCAGCTCCCCTCCATCCAGCGAGGACGCACAGCCCGCGCGCACCCACCCGCGCCCGCCCCCCTCCCCGCCGACTCCCGCGGCGCCCCCTAAATGCGCACAGGCTCGCGTCTGCGATCCACCGAGCGCTCACGGAGCCTCCGCTCCCCCAGACCGCACACACCGCGCACGGAGTAAAGGGGGCCCCGCCCCGCTCCGCTTCCAGGGACCCCGAAGGCGGCCGGTCTTCCGCGGCCCTGCTGGGCCCCCCATCCTCAGGGCCCGGATCCTCGCTCCCGACCCCCAGTCCCTCCCTGCCCCCTGGAGAGTGGCACGGCGCGCACCCCTCCCTCCGGGCGCAGCCCTCGCAGAGACCCCGGCCCCGTACCCACACCTGCCACCCCCGCCATTCTGCGGGCGCCCCGGCTCACCCGCGCAGGGCGCCGAGCAGCGCTGCACCTGTCCCGGGGGAGCCTCCGGCCCTCGGCGGATTCGGGGCAGGGATGGGGCGACCCGTGTCCCCTGCGCCTTCCCCAGCCCCGCTGAAGTAGAACTTGGTTCCTGGGCTTCCCCTGGACCATGCCGGGATGCCCCCCTTCCAGCCCTACCCACCCCCGGACCGTGCGCGACAGTCGCCTGGGGCGGGGGTGGGGAGCGCGCGGGTCCCCAAGTCCCCGGGGGCGCACGGCGGGCACGGAGCGCGGAGCCCCTACCTTCCAGCGGCGGCGGCGGCGGGACCCCGCGCCAACTCGCGTCGGCGGCCGCGGGGGAAACTTTCCCGGGCGGAGAGGCGCGCTTGCAACTTGCTCGGCGCCGGCTGCCTTCCCGGCGGCGGCGCGTCCGGGGACCGGCGGGCGCGAGGCGGCGGCGGCGCGGGCTCGGGGCCGGGGCTCGGGGCGCCGGCGCGGGGCGCGGGGCGCGGGCGCGGGGCTCGGGCGCGGGCGGCCTCGCGCGGCTCCGCGGCGGATCGCTCGGCGCTGCGTCCGCCCCGCAGCCTGGAGCCCCCGAGACGCCGGCGGCAGCTGCAGCCGCCCGCCCGCCCGCCGGCCCCACCTCCGCGCCGCCGCTCCGTCCCTCCCTCCCTCCCTCGCCCCCGCGCTCCCTCCCCTCCCCAGGCCTCCCCCCCGCGGTCTCCCGTCGCCGCCGCCGCTGCCTTGGCGGCCGCCGGGAAGGCACGTCCCCTCCGGCGCGCTGCCCCGCGCCCCCTCCCGGCCTCGGTCCCCGCCTTCCGCCCGGCACCCAGGCCTCGCTCCGGGGGCCCCTGGGGCCACCCTGTGCCCTTCTCCCCTCCTTTCACCTCTGCCCGCCTCCTCGCAGGCCCTCGCTTCGTCTGAATTCAGGAGATCCTTTGGAGGAGTGGGGAGAGGGGCACGCTAGACCGGAGTGTTTATTCCAGGGAAACTTCCACGCTGCCCCCCACCTCCACGGTCGGCCTGCAGGGCTGGCGGTGGGATGATCCTCCATCCGGACCTCGCTCCTCAGCTCCCCGGTGCCCTGGAAGGACCTGTAGAAAGCCAGGGGGGACTCACCCTCCCTCGGCTGCTTTGGACGGTTGCAGATAACAGAGGCGACTGGAGGCCTTGCCGCAGGAGGTGGGAGCTCGGGGGTGGGGGGCGCCGACCCCAGGCCAGATGCACATGACTTGATTGCAAGAGACCAGACCTGTGTCTCCATCTCAGGGCTTATCTTTTCATCTTGGTACCACTGCCTCAGCCACATGCCCCCTCCCAGCCACTGACACATGACTTCACTGAGACATTTAACCTCTGAACCTCTCCTGTGAAGTAGCTACCCGCCACCTGCCCCAGACAAAATGGGCAAGAAAGCAGATCAAAGCAGACAGGCCAAGAGAAAGTGCTCGCTGACCCCCCAGAGGAGAGGGGCTCAGGTGGCCCACTCCTTTTTCCTGGGCAACAATTTTTTGAGTCCCAGCTCTGAAGCTTCCACACCCAGGGCCTGCCTGCCAGGACGTTCAAACACACACCAGCTCTGCAGGAGCCCCTTTGTCAGCTGATTCACACTAAGGAGTGAGTGACTGATAGGAGTTGAAGCTACTCTAGTCTTGGATAGGAATGTTGGTGAAGTCCGGCCACAGGACAGCATTTGCAGGGGCAGGAAGTCCCTGCCTTTCTTACCCACATTCCAGGAAAAGGATACATCCTTCTAAGGACTTCGAAGATGTCTGGTCCTTTCAGCTATTTCACTGAGTAAATTGAGGAGGGGCAATTATAGTAGAGGTGGGGCTGGAAGAAAAAAACCTGGATCCAGAGTTTTTGAATGGACCCAGAGTGAGCAACGCTTAACCCAAGGGAAGAAAAATCACTACGAATGCAATTTCTGTAAAACAAGGACAAGGAAAACTTGAAAGGGCTTCAGGCTCCACATTCACCCCTTCAGCTGCCAAAACAGGGTTGGGGGAGAGGCTGACCCTTTGCGCTGAGAAACCCCACAGGCTGTGCCTTTCTGGAATGCTGTTGGAAGAGGCTGTCTGTGTGGGCCTCCTTGGATGCAAGGCGCCACATGAATTGGAAGAGGAAAACAGCGTGAACCTACCACGAGGGTGCTGGGGCCCAGGAGGTGGAGGCTGGGGGCAGCGGGAGGGAGGGACAGAGTTTCTGAGGATCCAGAGGACTGGCAGAAGCAGGCAGGAGGAAGCGGGAGAAAGGAGCACAGGGAGATGAGGACAGGGCAGGCCATTTGGGCAGTCAGACTCCCAGCTGGGAGGAGAGCTCTAGTTCTAAGTCAGAGTTTCCCAGACCTCAGCCCTTCTCCTGCCTCTGTGGAGCATCTGGCCCTATCTGCAAGCCAGATAGAACCATTTGCTTAATCACTTTCTTTAAATCAACTCTTGGGTTTTTTGTTTGTTTGTTTTATCTTTTTTTTTTTTTTTTACTTCAACGTGCTTGTTTTTGCAAAGAAATGTTATATCATTACCATAAATGGAAAATGGGCATCCCGATACTATAAGAAGGTAATCATAAAAATGAATACAATGGAAATAAAACAGTGTTATTAAATTCTAGCAATATGTAACTTGCCACAGTTTAAAAAAAAATTCCAACAAGATACTGCTGCCTAGGGAAGGTGTGGAGCCAGAGGCCCCGCTCTCTCTGGAAAAGGGAGATTAACAAGGATAAAAAGGTGTGAAGGACACAGCAGCAATAAACCTAAACTCCAAGTGGTGATCAAAGGGCTGAGAGTTGGAAAGGGAGGCCCACGCCTTCTCCCTGGGAGGCCGTTAGGGTCCTGAGGGCCCCTCGAGGGTCTCTGATGTCCCACAACTGGGAAACACAATTCTGAGTGTTTTAGGCAAAAGTGCTTTTTGGCAAAAGTCAGGAACCCCGAGAGTTTAGCCCTGGACAAGAGAAAGTGATCCGGGTTATAGGGAGCCAGCCTCCCTCCCTCTCACAGGATGGCCTTGGGGAAAGTCCTGCCCTGTCTGGCCTCAGTGTCACCTGCACCACCAGGGGCCAGAGCAAATGGCTTCTAGGGTCCCTTTTAGTATCTTTTGATAAAAACAAGGAAGAACCAAGGTTGTGGTTTGTTGGGAAACAGAGACGGAGAGGGCTTCACCGAGGGGAAGGGGTGGGGAGGGGAGAGGCCGGGAAAGGGAGAAAATGTTTTGGGGGGAGGGGGACGGATGAGGGCCAGCAGTCCCCAGAAGGGAGTGGAGATGGTGTTAAGGCCACTGCTGATTTATGGAGTCTAGGTTGTCATAAACCCAGAAGTGGCCTGGCCCAGAAGGTCCTAGATTCTCCATTTGCCCACCCTGGAAGGAATCTTGCAGAGAATTCATTGTAATCCGACCACCTCATTTTACAGATGGGGAAACTGAGGAAGAACCATGGACTGGCTCCTACTTGTGGTCAGAGAGCTGGGCATTGAATGAGGCCTCCTGACTGCAAGGCCAGGGCCCTTTCTTCTCCCCTGGTGTTTGGGGGGTCTAGTAGAGATGAAAATATTTACCTCTTCTCCAAGAGACTCTTAAACTTCATTTTTCTCTGTCATCTGGAAAAAAACGTTGAACTAGCATGAAAGCCCTAAACGCGCCTGAATGTGGCCATTGGGCCACCCAGTCACTGGCACAGGACATCCAGGGTGAGCAGCCACACATTGGCATCCTGGGGGCACTAATGCTGAGCAAAGAGCCCCAGACCACGAGTCCACAGGCCCAAGTTCCAGTCCTGGCCATCTTGCCAATTCCCTTCCCTCTCGGGGCCTCAGTGTTCCCATCTGTAAAATGAGATGTTTGCGGGGATCAGCGGGTTTCAGGTCAGGCTGGCAGTTCCCACTCCTAAAGGCCGTGGAACAGGAAGGGAAACCTCCCTCCCAGCTTTAGCTAGAAGCAGGTTCCCTTTTCATCTGTTTTGCCTGCTGGTGTCTCACCTAAGACTTCAAGGAGAAAGTGTCCTTCACTTAAAAAGAATTCGAAATCACTAGAAGGGATGACCTTCTGCTCCTAACATTTATAAATTTATGGCTGATTAGACTGTGAGCCTCTCAGGGCCCTGCCTTGTCCATCTCCAGGCCTTTGGCACCTGGCAGAGCCAGCGCTCAGGGCACATTGGGTGCCACTTCCTAACTGTGCCGCCTTGAACTGGCCACTTAAAAACGCTCTGAGCCTCAATGAATTCATGCATTTCTAGATGGGAATTGTCAATGCGCCTCTGGCATGGGTGGCTGCGAGAGTCTCGAGGAAAGCCCCTGGCATATAATAAGTGCTCAGCCACGGTGAGCCCAGACGTGTGGATGGATGACTGGATGAATGCTAGCCGGGCTGGATCCTTTCCCCAGGAGGCATCTTGACCTTCCAATCTAGCTTTTCCAAGACAGTCTGCATTTTGAATATTTAATCATTGCCTTCCTGATTTTTTTCTGAATTGTCTCTTTTTATATGTAATTTGCAATCATTTCCCCCAAAATGACAGTTCATTAAATGTACAATTGAGTATGATTGAATCTGTTTATCTTTGAGATGATTGTCAGAGAAATAAATTTGCAAATCCTAGGAACATCCTTTGGAGCTTTAATGAATCTGGTTTTGACCCTCCCCAGCCTGGACCAGTTACAGGGTCCTCCCTCTTTCTCTCTTTTTCTCACTCCAGCAAGCTACCCACAGACACTGGCCAGTCTTCCTGAGAGTTTTCAGCACCAGGCCCACGGGCCTGCCTGCCAAGGTCCTCCTCCACCCCCAGGAATGCCGCTGGCTGGGAGCTGGAAGAAAAGCACGGCCTGCACTCCCTGCCCCCACCCTCTGCAGGAAAAGAGGTGGATTCTGGATGGTTGCACTGGGAGGGGCCCAGGGTCGCGCTTCCTCTGGGTGCTATGTAGCCCAGCTTTGCAGACAGCAGCTCCCTGGCAGAGCTCCTGCCACGTAAGGGTGCTTCTGCAGCTTCATCACCACCTTCATTTTCTTTATTAACTGATAGTAAGGAGGGGGCTTCCTGGTGGCACAGTGGATAAGATTCCACGCTCCCAAAGAGGGGGGCCCGGGTTCAACCCCTGGTCGGGGAACCAGATCCCACACGCATGCCGCAACGAAGGAGCAGGAGAGCTGCAGCTACGCAGCCCTGGAGCCACAACTAAGGAGCCTGCCTGCCGCAACCAAGACCTGGTGCAACCAAATAAATATTTTTTAAAAAATTAAAATGATAAAAAAAAAACCACTAAGAGCTACCATACATGGATTTCTTACTTGGGTAGAAGCTCAGGTTGTAAGGGTAGATAAACCCGGGTTCAAAGCCTGGCTCTTTTGTTTACCAGCTGTGTGGCTTTGGGCAAGTTACTTTCCCTTTCTGTGCTTTAGACTCCTAATCGCTAACAGGAGGAATATGTGCTGTAGGCCAGGCAGTATAAGGCTGTGAAAGCACCAGCTCACTTATGCCTCCACACAACTCCATTGGGTAGGGATGGCGAGGAAGCCTTTTTCACAGAGAGAGAAGCTCAGAGACCTCCCACAAGTTGCCCAGCCAAAAAAAGAAAAGGGGTTCAAACCTTGCTCTTTTTACTGCTTTTGGGACCCTATGCTCACCAGACAGGGAGAGAGTGGTGAGCAGAGAAGAGGTCAGGAGACCGGGGGCCATTCTGGCATTGACCTTTCTGGCTGTGTGACCTTGGCCAAGTGGCCTAACTTCTCTGAACCTCCCTCTTCTTTTGTAAAGGGAATGGTAGCCTCTACCCCACAGGGCAGTTGTAAACACTGAAGGAGATGACATCTGCAAAGGGACTTTGGAAACAGAAGGCAGGGAACAAATCTAAGTTTGGGGGTTTGACCCCTCCCTGTCACCCATGTTTGGAACTCAGGGTCCCTGTGGTACGATTCAGCCATCCAGTAAATATGTGTGACGGTGCAGCTGTGGGCCAGGAACTCCACACCTGGACACCCAAACCTGAGTGAGAACACAGAATGTGTACGGTCCCCACCTTCCTTTGGATGACTGAACCATCAACACAAACAAAAATTTTTTAAATTTAAGACTTATCTTGTGCAATAGCCCTCTCATTTTACAGATGAAAACACTGACATCAAGTCCAGGGTGAGCAGGGGCCACTTATCTGAGATCTGCCAGCAAGCTGACTTCAGGGTGTAGGGGAGTTTGGGTCCTGCTTCCAAATGAGTATTCTTTTGACCAAACCACCTGCCTCATTTTCTGCTCTTGGTGTCTAAGTTGCTAAGTTGCTAGAAACTGTCTCCCTCTGTGAACTATTAGTCCCCACAGCTCTGCTCCCTAGACTAAGAGCCTGGGTCCACCCTTTCTGCACTCTGATGCAAATAACTCCTGAAGCAAGATGTGGCAATGCACATTATTGGTCAATCAGGGGCCTCAGACAACATCCAGGAATTCCCCACAGAAAGCCCTAGAGGTGGGTCTTTGGCCAAGGGCTCTTCCGCCCATGGGCAGCGGACACCTCATCGGGCTGTCAAGCTACCAGGGAAGTCATGTGGATTAAGACCAACTGCCTTGCAGTTTCCACGTGTTGCAGCTCTTGAACTCAGGGCCAGGTTAGACCGGGGCTGTGAGTTAACCTCCCTGAAGCTCAGTTTCCTCCTCTGCAACTCTTGGGGTTTCAGAAGGTTCATTGAAATAGCACACGTCAAGTGCTCACAGCGGGCACAGGGTAAGTATCAAAGACTGTTCTATTTATTTTCCTTGCAGACCAAGGCTCATTGATACACAAAGCATTGCAAACCTACTGTGTGCTCAGAGGGAGGCTAAGCTGCAAAGGCCACAGCCAAGAACTCTTACTAAACCCCAAGCACCTCACTAAACACCGTACCTCTATTTATTCCTCCCAAAAATCCTATGAGGAAGAGTCTATTATTGCCCCCATTTTACAGAGGGGAAAACTGAGGCTCAGAGAGATTACGTTGCCTGTCCTCGATGCCCCAGCTGGTGAGAGGCAGAGCTGGAATTTGAACAGAGACAGTCAGTCATGTTCCAGCCCAATTTCTATATCCTGACTTACCGCTTCACACCCAATGTCTCTCTGTTCTCCCCAATAACCCCGTGGTTATTAGCATCGTCCCCATTTTACAGATGAGCAAAGTGAAGTTCTAGAGGTGGAGTAACTTACTAAGCAGAGCGGCAGCAGAACTAGAGAGAACCCCAGATGTTGTGACTGTAATGGCCTTGACTTTTGTGACACAGGGCAGGTGACTGGGCTACTAGTTCCCTCTAGCCAGGAAGAGCTGTCTGCTTTGAAACTAAGTGACCTCACAGGAGTCATATGGGGCTCTTAGGCCACTGGGGTGTGTGCTGGACATGGTGACAAGAAGGTGACCTCCTGATCCTTGATTCTGATGTCCATTCCATGCCCTGGGATGCCAGTCAGCTACAGATAGCAGGGCTGAGAACCTGGCTTCCTGCCAGGCAACTCCAAGTTCAAGGACAGATCTGCACCTGGTTGTCAGGGTGACGGGACTTGTGAGCTCACAGGACCTCAGAGATGGAAGGAACTGGGATGGTTGGCTAGCCCTCTGGCTGAGTGTGCGTATGCATGCGTGTGTGTAAGGAAGTAAGAGGACACGTCTGTGCTTATGATCTGTGTACATGTGTAAATGTAACAGTATGTGTCTCTGTGTGTGCATGTAATGGTACATATCTGTGCTTGTGTAAATGTGTGTGTGTTGTTACACATCCACACTGCTTCGTGGCATCTTTTTTCTTTTTCAGAGTGAGGCTGATTCACTTACTCAAATTAATGTTCACATGGTGACTGACTCATTTAATGGGAACAGCTAGTCCATGTGCCAGTAAGTGAACTGACCCTCAAGACCCCTCCACTGAGAAAATAGGGAGTGGATCTCGTTCCTGAGTTAACAAGCGTTGGGCAATGGTCAGCTTTTCTCTGACTTTTTCTAGTTTTTCACGGCGATGTCTGCTGACCTCCATCTAACATTCTGACAAAAGAGGAAGTGTGAGAGCCTGAGAGGGAAGATAGGGAATAAAAACTCCCAGAAGAGAGGAAGATGGGCACATTTCATGGTTTACCCAAAGGGATTTTACCCAGCTGACTTTCTGTGCAGGTGAGGAACCCCACGTATCTCAGGGGGTCAATGGCAGTCACTTTCGTCCACTGATTTGCAGCAGAAGTAGGGCCAAGCCCCACTGGTTCAGCCTCTCTCCTTCTGTTCTTTCTTCATCCCAGGTTTTTCTCTTTTTCAGCTACTGCCTGCCAGATCCCTTACTTTTTATTCCAAATATGTAAACCTCTAATAAACCTAGAGCCAGGCTTCTGCCTGATTTTATCCCCAGTTGCAGAAGAGCCCGAGCCAATTATAAGGTGGATAAAAGTCCCCATGTGCAGTTTGTAGAAATGCTTCCCAAGCATAAACAGATTAAGTCCATAAAGCTCCCCCAGAATGTTTGCATAGTGGCTCCATTTTTTAAGAGGCTGACCTTTGCGCCAAGACCCTGGGCCACTCAGATCATCGCGCTGTGGCGACTGGCAGTGGCTCATGACTGAGTGTGGGTGAACCAGCCACTTCCACTGTCTAGCTCACAGCACCTGGCACCTGGTAGCAATTTGATAAGTATCTAGTGATGGAAGGAGTGAATCAAATAATCAATAAATATTAGCTTTGGCAAAACAATTAAAAGAGTAATTCCTCTAAAGGGAAAAAACTAAATACTATATTCTTCCCAGCCAAAAAGATCGTGTTCTTCTGCTTATCTGTGCCTCTGAGCCCCCTGTAGTCAGAGACAGCCGCTGCATCCTGGGGCAGGATCCTGCAATTCAGAGGTTTCGTGGATGAATGACCCTCGGAGGGGTCAATATTTTAGAGTCCTGCCAGTAGGCCAACGGCTATACTGGGTAAACGCTGCGCATATAATGGTGGCCTCTGCTTTTGTGATGCTCACAGATCATGGGAAAGCTGTCTGTTTTGGGATTCCCTAGACATGAGGCTGCCTGGTGAAGGCAGAAGTGGCCCCAGTCCCTCCTCATGTTCCAGAGCAGGGAAAGACCCCGAGGCCACTTACAGGAACAGTGGGTGACCCCCCCACACTTACTAGGAGGCCAGGCTGAACATCAGCGTTTTATTAACAGAAATAAAAACCAACTGAACAATTTATACTCCACTTTCTGGAGCCTGGAACCACTATCCCCTAAAACAAACCAACAAGAACACAAGGGAACAATTAAACCTGAAGAGGGCGCCACAGAGTCCTGAACATGCCCAACACCTGGAGGCGGCAGGGGGATGCAGGGAGGTTCCGGGGGGAGGGGATGGGGGGGATGTGGGCGTTTCACCACACTGGACATCAGTAGATCAAGATTCTAGCTGGAGGACTTCCCTGGCGGCACAGTGGTTAAGAACCTGGGGACATGGTTTCGATCCCTGGTCCGGGAAGATCCCACATGCCACAGAGCAACTAAGCCTGTGCACCACAACTACTGAGCCTGCACTCTAGAGCCTGCGAGCCACAACTACTGAGCCTGCGTGCCACAACTACTGGAGCCCATGCACCCTAGAGCCCATGCTCCACAACAAGAGAAGCCACTGGAATGAGAAGCCCTCACACCACAACAGAGAGTAGCCCCTGCTCGCCACAACTAGAGAAAGCCTGCAAAGAGCAATGAACACCCAACACAGCCAAAAATAAATTAATTAATTAATTAATTAACTTAAAAAAAGATTCTGGTTGGAGCTTTACTAGTGACATGTTTGTGGCCTGGACAAGGCCCTGCCGTTCCTGAGTTGTCCAGGTTGGATGAGATGAGCTGTGAATCCCTTGCAGCTCAGACCTTGGCGTCTGTACAAATACCTCTATTTCTCTGCCCTTTCCATCCCTCTACCTGTTGTCCCCCCACTCAGGATCCTGCTTATGCTGGGATTACCCTGTGTCATTCTCTGAAGTGTGCTCTCACTCTCAAAAGCAAGTTTCCTAGGGAACCACTGGCCACGTCGAACCCAAAAGACTCAGCCAACCCCAGTTCTGGGAGGGAACCCCAGCCTTCGCTGCTGGACTCAGAAGCCAAAGGGCAAATATGCCAGTGCTGGTGGTCCCGGGACTCAGGTAGCCGCTGACCTCTGCACACCTGGCCATTCTGTGGCTTGCCAGAGTCTGAATTAGGCCTTTTCTCTTGTCACCCACAGGGGGGTTCACTTCTACCAGGTGTTTTCCCACAGGGCACCCCCACCCCAATGCAGACCTCTGAGAACCAAGGTAGAATACTGATCAAAGGGCAGCTCCACGTGTCCTCACTGCTTCTTAGAGTAAAAGCTGAAGTTCTGATGGTGACATACCAGACCCAACCTGATCCGCCCCACCCACTGCCTTGTATTGTCTCCTTCCATCTCCCACTGCGGCTATCCTGCTCCAGCCCTGCTGGCTCCAACAGCAGCACACCAGACATATTCCCACCCCAGGGCCTTTGCACTGGCTGTTCCCTCTGCCTGGGAAGGGCGCTCTGCTAAGCACAAATGCCTCTGGCCCTCTAGGCGTCATCATTTGCTCCAGTGCCCCTGGCAGAGTGAGGCAGCCTGGCCGTGGCTTTGGGGGCCTCTTTTCCCCACCCTGGGCTCAAGCCCCCAGTACAGTAAATGAAAGGACAGAAAAGACAGGACAGGAGAGCTTGCTCGGCCCGTGTGGAGGGGAGAGTCTATTTGTGAGCGGGGCCTAGACAGAAACAGGATTTGTTTTCTTTTTAATTTATTTTATCTTTTTCCCATGGCATGCAGGATCCTAGGTCACCGGCCAGGGATTGAACCCGCACCCCCTGCAGGAGAAGCATGGAGTCCTAACCACTGGACTACCAGGGAAGTCCCAGAAATGGGATTTATTTTCTTTAAATCTTTTTACACCTGCTCTTTCTTCTCAAATTCCTCTAGTTCAGTCCATATTCACGGAAGTCCGGTAGAGCCCCTGGGAACGCAGAAGCTCGGATAGTACGTCAGGCAGGCACGTGTTTATGGAGTGCCTACTGTATAGACGGCACCATGCTGTGTAAGTGTCAGCTGGCTTAATCCTCATGACAGCAATTATCAGCTGCTCCTACCATCATACCTCCATCGCACAGAAGCTGTGGCTTTGAAGAGAGGGTTAGTTGTCCAGGGGACAGTGTAAGCCTAACCCCAACTGCCCCCTTTTATTTAAAAACTTTTAAAGGTCATGAACATCTTTGAGAATGTTGAGAAAGCTGCAGACCCCTTCCCAGAAAAACATACATACACAGGATTATTATGGACTGAACATGTCCCTCCCAGATCATATGTTGAAGTCCTACCCCCCAGTGTGATGGTATTTGGAGGTAGGGTCTTTGGGAGGTTATTAGCATCTTAGGGAGAACCCCATGATGGGATCCGTGCCCTGATGAGAAAAGGAAGAGACACCAGAGCTTCCTTTCTCCACCATATGAGGATACAGCATAAAAACCAACCAGCTGCAAGCCAGAAAGAGGGTCTTCAGCAGACACTGAACCTGCTGGCACCTTGATCTTGAACTCCCCAGCCTCCAAAACTGTGGAGAATAGATGTATGTTGTTCCAGCCACCCAGCCTACAGAGCTTTGTTATGGAGCAGATGAAATAATTTTCCATACAGTTTCAGGGGCTTTAGAAAGCCTTGGTGATCCAAAGACATCAAGTGAAGAATCTCTGATTTGGGAACTGGTTATAAGTGCATTAATTATGACCATTTAGATCTGAGCTTCCTGGCAGCCAAGGCAAAAAAGAGATACTGGGTTCTGTAGTTCTCATTTATCTTCAGGGTGAAAAAGGCATATTAAGTTCTTTGAAAGAGAAAAATCTCTTTCCTGGCACCATCGCTCTGGGAGGAATTAATCTCTTGGCGGCAAAACCGTAGTTCTTCTTTTTCCACTAGGCAGGATCTACAGGTTGCCTGGGAATCCCAATCTGCAAAGATGGCAACAACACCTTGAGATGTAAAACACGGCCAGCTTCCTTTCTCTGACAATAGACTGTCACTCGCCTTGGGTGTAAATACAGCTCCCAGTTTGGAGGCAGGTTGCTAAACATATGCGCGGGACATATGGAGGACCTGGGGAGCGCAGCCGCCACCAGGAAACACTCTAGCAGCCAACCTGCTGCTGCACCGCCACCACCGCTGCCATTCCCTGTGGTCCACCCTCCACAGCCGGGCCCATCGCATCTGGGCCTGGGGAAACCGCTGGGACGTTGGCTGTTCTCTTGGGGAGGCCAAGGGCACAGTTCTGATGACCTTTCCTGGAGCAGATTGGGCTTCACCTGGGTCCCTCATGTGGTGGGGACTCAGCTCCTATGAGAGGCGGGGCTGGAAGCCCCTCTGCCAATCTGATCATCTTTCATCCTCTATCCTCCCAGTCCCTTTCCTGTTCATGTCTCCATTTCTGACTCTTTTTCCTTTCTTTTTCTCATTTTTGGTCATTCGCATTTTCTCTATGTCCTTTTCTTTCCTCTGCTGGTCTCTCTCTTGCCAACCTTCTCTGTGTTACACTCTTGTTGATTCTGATTCTCTGACCCATTTTTCTTCTGCCTCCCTTTGCTCTCTGTGTCTAGTTCTTCCTCTAGCTCTGTCTCACCTTCTCTTTTTTCTTTCATTCTCTCTCTCTTATTAGCTTTTTCCCTTTGTCTCTCCATCCATCTCTGCATGTCTCTCAGTCTCCGCGTCCTTGCCTTTCTGTCTTTCGTCGGTACTTTCTCTATGTAGGAATCTGCCTTGCTCCTCTTTCTCTCTGTGCTTCTTCCACCTAATAATCTCTCTCTCTCTCCGTTTCTTTCTCTCTCTCTCTTCCCTCCCTCCCTCTCTCAGTATTGGGCTCCCTGCTATCACTGCCTCTCCTTTCCCAGTGTCGATCTCTATCTGCATACCCCTCACTCCATCTTTCTTTCCTATTCTCAGAGAACGGGGCTGGGACCCAAAGAACCCTGCACCATATGAAGCACAAGGATGGTTAATCAACTCAGAGCCCTGAATCTGTGCCTTACAGATTCCCTCCTTTCCCAACAGTCAGTTCACCCCTTGGTCTCTGGGGCACCCCTTCATTTCCTCCTGTACCTGACACACACACACAGTGACCCTGGAGCCCCGCCTGGCCCACAGGCCTCTCCGTGGGTCTGGCTCCATTCCACTCCTGGATCTGATGCCTGGTTGCCGTGGTAACCTCGGCTCTCCTCAGAGGCCACAGGGGATGACTGGCGCTGGTGGCTTGGACTAGCTGGGACCAGAAGCACCTCCCTGGCTCCTGTGGCCCTCCTCAATAGGCCTCTCTCCTCCTGTCCAAGAGATTCCAGCCTGGAGAACTCCCTATAATTCTCTAGGAGGCCATATGGGTCTCAAAAAGACATTGCTGACAGTTCATTTGAAAAGAGACATTAGACTCATGACTAGCTCATTTCAGCTGAGTTCATGACAAGGAGGCCATTAGCTAAATGTGGGTCAGACCAAGATCGAAGTTGGGGAATCCTTACCCACACTCATTCATTCAGTCATTCAATTATTCAAACATTTGGCGATAGAAGGATAGATAAAGACAGCTCCCTGCCTCTGAGAAAACCCTGCAGATAATAGGGACATAGGACCCTGGAAACACCAACCTCCTTGAGTCTAAGGTATCAAAAAGGTCCCTAGAGGAAAGGGTAATGGCTGGGCCTTAGAAGGTGAATAAGGGTAGGAGAAAGAGGGTGACTGGGGTTTGAGGCAAATGACAGCGTTTGTGCGAAGGCACTGGGGTGTGTAGAATGTGACAGTGGGAGTGACAGCGAGCTCCGTGAGGGCTGCAACCTTGATGCCTAATTCAGTGCCCAGCATAGTAGAGGCTAAACAGATGCTGAGTGAATGAATGAATGAGTGAATGACTGAATGAGTGAGCAAATGAATGAGTGAGCGAATGAATGAGTGAATGAATGAATGAATGAGTGAATGAATGAGTGAGTGAGTGAATGAATGAATGAATGAGTGAATGAATGAGTGAATGAGTGAATGAATGAGTGAATGAATGAATGAATGAGTGAATGAATGAGTGAGTGAGTGAATGAATGAATGAATGAGTGAGTGAATGAGTGAATGAATGAGTGAGTGAATGAGTGAGTGAGTGAATGAATGAATGAGTGAATGACTGAATGAGTGAATGAATGAAAGAGTGAGTGAGCGAATGAATGAGTGAGTAAATGAGTGAATGAGTGAGTGAATGAGTGAATGAGTGAATGAGTGAATGAGTGAGTGAGTGAATGAGTGAGTGAGGGAAGGAGCTGCCAGAGGCTCAGCGGAGTGTGAGCGTGTAAGGAGCATGGAGAGGCTGAGGGAAAAGACCTGGAAAGATAAGTTTGGCAGGTTTTACGAACACCCCTCCCATCCATGCTGGCATGGGGACTGCATGCATTAACCACCTAGAGTTTATTTGTTTGTTTGTTTGTTTGGGCTGTGTTGGGTGTTCCTTGCTGTGCACGGGCTTTCTCTAGTTGTGGCAAGCAGGGGCTACTCTTTGTTGTGGTGCGCGGGCTTCTCATTTTGGTGGCTTCTCTTGTTGTGGAGCACGGGCTTTAGGTTCATGGGCTTCAGTGGTTGCAGCATGTGGGCTCAGTAGTTGTGGCACATGGGCTTAGTTGCTCCTCGACATGTGGGATCCTCCCGGACCAGGGCTTGAACCCATTTCTCCTGTGTTGGCAGGTGGATTCTTCACCACTGTGCCACCAGAGACGTCCTCCACCTAGAGTTTTTGTTTGCTTGTTCATTCATTTGTTCATTTGCTTTTTAAAGAACCATGGCCCTGGCAGCTGTTTTGAAGATGAACAGGAGCTGGGACTCGGAAACTTGACATGCCCAGAACCGAACTCTCGATCTTCCCCACCTACTCTCCCTTCCCCCTAAACCTGCAGGAAGCAGGAAGCACCGTGGTTTTCTCTACCCTGTTGATGGCAACGCTACCCTCCCAGCTGCTCAGGCCCAAATCCCTGGCGTCATCCTTAACTCAGCTCCTTCTCTCCCCTCCTGCATCTGATCCGTCAGGAAATCCTGTCAGCTGCACTTTCAAAAAGTGCCTGGACTCCATCCACTTCTCCCCGCCTTCACTGCCACCATCCTCATCCAAGACACACCATCGTCTCCTGCCTGGGTTGTTGCGATACCCACTGACTTACTGTTTCCCCTCCTCTCTTCTCCTCCACCCCCTCAAGTCTCTTCTTGTGCAGCAGCCAGAGTGATTCTATGAAAATGTAAGTCAGATTATGTTACTCTTCAGCTCAGAATTCTGCTCTGCTTCCAACCTGCGCTGAGCAAAAACCAAACCTAAGGGCCCTACAAGATCTCCCCTTTATCCCATCTCCTCTTCTGCAACACTGCACCCCTCCCTCACTACTTTCTGGCCTCCTTACTTTTATCCAAACACTTTAGGCACGTGCTTACCTCAGGGCCTTTGCACTGGCTCTTCCCTCTGCCTGTGTGCTGTTCCCCCAGACACCCTCACTGTCTCTTCACACCCACTTCCTTCACATCTTCATTCAAAAGTCGTCTTCTCAATGAGGCCTATCTGATCACTGTGTTAGTTTCCTAGGGCTACGTAACAAAGTGGTTCAACCTGGGTGGCTTAAATCACAGAAATGTATTGTCTCACAGTTCTGAAGGCTAGAAGTCTAAAATCAAGGTGTTGGCAGGGTTGGTTGTCTGTGAGGGCCGTAAGGGAGAATCCGTTCCATGCTCTCCTCTAGTTTGGGTGGTTTGCTGGCAATCTTTGATATTCCTGGGCTTGTAGATCTCTGCCTCCCTCTTCACATGGTGTTCTCCTTACATGCAAGTCTGTGTCCAAATTTCCTCTTTTTCTAAGGACCTAGTAGGAGCCCACTCTACCCAGCCTGACTTCACCAAATTTAAAATTGCACCCGTGCCCCTGATCTCCCTCGTCTAGGGATCACGGTCCCACCTGCTGGTTAACTTATTTGTTTGTCATGACCATCGCTTCTTCCCCTGCAAGAATACAAGCTCCACGAGGGCAAGACTTCTTTGTTTTGTTCACTGAAGTACCCCAAATGCCTAGACCAGTGCCTGACACATCACAGGGATTCCATGAGCTTCGCTGAAGGAAGGGGGATGGGCAGGAACCTGAGACACCACTTAGGAGCTGTTGTGGTTCCCAAGCCTTTGTAGCCCAAAGTCCACCCAGAAGGGATGACAAGCAGCGGACAAACTGAGAGGATTTGATGGAGTTAAAATGGACAGGAGCTTGTGGCTCTTAGATGAATAAAAAAGGCGAGTAGAGGTAAAGATAGAAGACATTCCAACATTTCCTAACCTCTTGCTGGCTACTGAGTGTCTTGTGGCAGACATTGCCAGTTAACTCCTCCAAATCATGCCCAGCCCCCATCTTACTACCACAGGGGGAAGGTCAAGAGATGGAGAAGCTGGCAGCTCTGATGTTGCTATGACATTAACTCAACACCAGCCATCCCTCCCTCCAGACATTTCCCTGAATCCCAATTATGGCTGTGGGGGTTTCAATATACATCACAGAGCTGCTTTGCTACCTGAGACGAATTCAATGCACCTCAGGTGTGATCAGCGTCCCCGTCCATCACTAGCATGCTACATCCTAGTGTAGTATGCAAGTCACATAAAGCCCAACACAAAGTAGCCTAAAGAGTAAGCACATTTCATTTCCTCGTATAAATTGAAGGCTAGAACTAGAGTACATAATTTATGCTCAGTGATAACATCAAATCCCCAGGTTTCCTCTATTTTTCTGCTTAGTCATCCATGCTCACCTCGTGGTGCAAAATGGCTGCAGCAGCTCCAGGTACAACATGCTCAAACAACAATGTCTACAGACCCAAAGAGAGTGGGCCTCTTCCTCCTGCTGTTCCTTTTTCAAGAGAGAGGAAAACCATCCAGAAGCACCTGGTCTGACTTCCCCTTTTATCCCATTGGCCAGAATTACACATATGTTCTAGCTCCATGCCCAGTGTCTTAGTTTGCTAGGGCTGCCATAATGAAGTACCACAAACTGGGTGACTTAAACAACAAGAATGTGTTTTCTCACAATTCTGGAGGCTACAAGTCCAAGATCAAGGTGTTGGCAGTGTTTCTTCTGATGCCTCTCTTCCTGGCTTGTAGATGACCATCTTCTCCCTGTGTCCTCACATGGTCTTCCCTCTGTGCGTGTCTGTGTCCTAATCTCCTCTTCTTATAAGGACATCAGTCATATTGGATTAGGACCCATCCCAGTGACCTAATTTTACTTCTATTATCTCTTTAAAGATGAAACGAGGTCACATTCTGAGGTACTGGTTAGGATAGGGCTTCAATAAAAAATTTGAGAAAACACACTCCAGCTCCTAACACCTGGTAGGAGCTCAAAAAACATGAGCTATTTGTATTTGTATTCACACTTGGGTGGTTTTTTTTTTTAATTGTATTCTCCATTTCTATAATGGAAGGTGAAGGCTTCTCTACTGAATTGTTTAAAATAAATTAAAAGATCGTATAAGAGGTATTAGTTTGCATACAAAAATCCTAAGCCAGGGAGGAGTCATTGCTGGTAGGATTCAGGGATAATAACTTCCAGAGGATGGGGAATGTGCCCTCAGCCCCTGGTTCCTGCCTGAGTTGCTGGGTGAGACCTGGAGGCCCACCTCCAGGCTTGGTGGTGGTGTCCTGATGTCCCTGGCCTTCTGGTCTTGCCTGGAGTGGTCACAGCTGAGTGGGGCTGCTTGGCAGCAAGGAAGTCAGCAGTTCCTCGGGGTGAGGGAGGTTGGTGGGATGGACCAGGTTCCGGGCCTGGCAGCGGGTGGCTGATGGGTGGAAGGCACCAGGGCAGCTTTGGCCTTTTGGGGGCAGACTATGTCCCTCCTCTGAGCTTCTTTTCAGCTCTTCTCAGAGGATTCCTTCTCACCCTGATTGGTTTCTGGGAGGGAGAAGGCAGAGAGCGGAGGAGGAGGTGCAGCCAGGATGAAGAGAGGGTCAGAGGTGCTTTCCCGGCTGTGCCCCTCAAGGCCGTATGCTTTCGTTCAATCACCCATCATGCACTCACCCAGCACTCATCCATTCAACACATACGTATCGAGTGCCTTCAGGCAGGGCAGGTGCTACTCTGGGTTCTGGTGATAACGGTGGTGACCCAAACAGAGCTCCTGGCCACACGGAACTGACAGTCTAGGGGTGGAGACTGACAATGAACAACCAGCTAGTATTTACAGAATGTCCGGTCAGGGGCCGTGATGAAAAGAAAAGCAGGGTAAGGAGGTGGAAGAGAGAGAGAGAGAGAGTAGTGTTTACAACAGGGGTCCAGGAGGGCCTTCCGAGAGATGACACTTGGGTGGGGAGGAAGCGTATCCATGGGAACGGGACTCCGGGCTGAGAGACCTGTGTTTGCAGGAGACCCAGGAGAAGAATGCGCTGGCATGTTTGGCGTGTTTGAGAAGCAGCCGGAAGCCAGCGGGGCCGGAGGGGGTGAGCGAGTCCCCTGCAGGCCCTCAGGGGCCGTGGAGAGGCCTCGGCTTTCACTTCGAGTGCAAAGGGAAACCACTGACAAGTGTGAGTGTGGGGCAGACACGGCGTGACTTGCTGCGGGCGGAACAGGAAGGATCACACTGCACAGTGCTGGCAAGAATGAGGTGACCATCCCCCAGAAGTCTTCATACACACACAGAAGTGCGGGGGGAGATTTTCCATCTTTAGACTTCTGGTTACCCCATTCCACAGAAGAAGAAACTGAGGCGTTGGGTGGTAACTCACCTGCCCAAGGTCAACCTCTGGCAAGTAGCGGAATTGTTACCAGAGCCTGGGCTCAGCCTCGCTGTGGACTGGAGACCCACAGATCCACGTTCCAGCCTGGGCCCTGCCACTTGTCAGCTGTGACTCCGGGTGACTAAAGTCCTGTGGTTCCCTTCCTGCCTCTATAAAGTGGAGGTGTGGCCAGTGGGCTCAGACCTCCACGATCCTGCCTCCTGGAGTTCATGGCCTGGTGTAATCCTCTCCACTGAGTACATTGCTTCTAACCAATAGAATACAGCAATGTTGAGGGAGGCCACATCCCTGATTCCGTGAGGAAAGACCGTGAGTTCCATCTTGCGAGGAGACTCTCTCTGCTGCTGTCTGAGCTTGCAGACTTTGATGAAGAGAGAGGTCCACGTGTAAGGAGCCGAGGGCGCCTCTTGGCTACAGTCCACAAAGAGCTGAATGCTGCCAGCAACCACCAGGTGAGCTGGGAAGTGGACCCTTTCACAGTCGAGCATTCAGGTGAGACAGAGACCATGGCGGATGGCTTGGCTGCAGCCTTCAGAGACCCCGAAGCAGAAGGCCTAGCTAAGTCCTGCCCAGCTTCCTGACCCACAGAAGCCGCAGGCAATAAATGTGTCTGATCTTAAGCTGCTGAGATTTGGGGTAATTCATTACCCAGCAGAAGATAACTAATAACACAGGGGATAATGCTTGTGGGCCCCTTGACAGGCATTTCCGAGGATCAAACACAATGTTTCATGTAAGGTGTGTAGCCTGGAGCCTGGCACAAAGTGAGTTCTCAATAAAGAGCAGCAGCCATTTTCACTTGAATGATTAAGCCCTCCCAGAAGGCAAATGGGAAGCCTGTGCTCCCTGGAGGTCAAGCACGAACGGCACAGGGGTTTGCTAAGATCTAGGTCTAGCAAGGCCAGGCGTGGCCCTCCTGTTCTGAGCGCAGGAATATCCCTGGCTGATCTGCCTCCCCAGGGCCCCCCCGGCCACGCGGACATCCACGACACGGCAGATGCCATGCTGGGTCCCGGACCGGCTCGCACCCGCAGCGACCCCAGGATTTGGGCTCCTGCCCCCGCCTCCCCGCCTCCAGAAGCCCACCCTCGTAGGGGAAAGGACCCCCCTCCCTCATCCCAGAGAGGAAGGGGTTGGGGCGTGGGAGGAGGGCACAGCCCAGCCAGAGGCTCAGAAGTGGGCTCAGCGGGGCCTCTCTCTGGGGGCCAGCCCCTCCCCGTCAGAGGCATCCAGGGAGTATGCAGACCTTGGGGCACCTGGCCTTGGCTCAGCATTCTGCCCCTGGAGCCAGAGCTGTGGCGCTGTGCTCTGCACGGGCCGTACCCCCCGCTCCATGCACACAGGGCGGCAGTCCCCAGCCGTGAGTCACCGGCTCCACTAAGGCCTATGACACTGCCCATGTCTCTTGAGGAGGTTAGGAGCCAGCTGTCTGTCCACTCTCTCAGAAGCAGACGCGGACACGCCGTATCCAGGCACCTGGACCAACCTCTGGCCCCCTCGGGACCTACCCTGGCATGTAAGGGGGTCTTGGGACATCTCTGATTTTGTGTCTGTCTCTCTCGGTATTGTTGTCTTGCCCTCTCCCTCTATTTCTCTCTCTCTCTTCCCACCGCCACCCCTTCCACATTGCTTCATCTCTCTCCCTCTGCCTCCCTTGCTTCAGGGAGGCCCCTCCAGACACCTCCCACTCCCTGTCGCCACCTTGCACTTTCCTGCCTGTGTGTCTCCTGAGCCAGCGGAGCCCGCCCCTTATCCCACTGCCATGTCCACGCAGGCAAGTCCCGGCTCAAGGGCCACCTCCTCCATGAAGTCCACCCCCATTACCTCCTCATCCCCTGCTGTCCTAGCTGCTACAGAATTACAAGCCCCCTCAGAGCGCTGGGGAAATGGAAGCGAGTATGAGATGATAATTGTGATAAGAGCCACAGAAACAGAACCCCGGGGCTGTGGGAGTTGATGGGCTACGTTCTTTACCCTGGACCTGGGGGTCTGAGAAGGCTTCCTGAAGGACGCTGTTTCTCGGCTGGGACTGAAGGACAAGTTAGCAAAGTGAAGAGGAAAGGAAGAGTGCTGTGGACAGAAGGAAGAGCAAATGCGAAGGTTCGGAGGCAGGAGGGAGGCAGGATGGGTAGACAGATACACGAGCGAGTGTGGTGAACAGGTGGCTGTTGGAATGGGTGGGTGGGTGGATGGAACCAGGAATGCACGGAAAATGCAGAAAGGTAGGACCACCTTGGCCAACTATAGGGTCAGAGCACCTGCCTCTAGCGGGAGGCAAGGGGGAGGGTCCTGGGTCAAGCCTGTGGTCTGCTGTTTGGCTCTTTGATCTGAAGCCCCGGCAGACGCTAATGACCGCTGCCCCCACCTCCAGCCACAGACACCAGACCCTCTGGCCTCAATCCCTTCCCTCCTCTCCTGGGCATCCTGGAGATGGGGTTATTTATAGCTGATAACCTCCCTGCGCCCTGCACCTCTTGCCTCTCTCTGGCCATTTCCTTCTATTCTTCTGCCCTGACGACTGGGGAGGCAGCAGCCCCCCGACCCCTGCTCCTCAGAGGCCACCCCCCTCCTTTCTTTCCTTCTTATCTCTCCTGGCACGTTTCCTGCCCCAGGAGATAGGGAGAGAAAGGCAGACCCCTCCTGCAAGTGTTTGTGACGGTGGAAGCCAGACTCTCAGAAGCCCCAGGGCAGGGTAGAATGCTCAGGGCCAGAGGGCCCCCCTGGCCAGTCCCCTCTGCCAGAGTGGGGCATCCAGATGTGTAGGGTGTCCACACCTGGGGCCGGGAGGGTGATGACAGTGCGTGTTTTGGGCGGCTAACAGCATGCGATTTTGCCTCTGCCTGGCCTCTTGCATCCTCATTCACAGCCTCCCTCAGCCTTGGGTTCCCCATCTGTGAGATAGGGCTCGTGACGGCCCATCCCCAGGGCTGGTGTGGATGTCACAGCACAACTGAGGACATTTACCTTCCATCAGGAAGGCAGAGAATATTTTGAAGAGCTCTGTGGGGAGGGGAAAGTGTGCGCAGGATCTCTGGCAGCTCAGGGGCGGGGATCAGGAGAGCAGGGCATCTCCGAAGGCTGGGAGTTGCTTGGGAACACCTGCCCCTGGCACCCTGCCTCTGGTTTCTAGGAAAGACCTGGGCTCCTGGCTCCAGGCTCCCTTCAGCCTCCCACCCCTCACAACCCACCCCCCCTAACAGGAACACAGCGAGCTGGAGATGGAGGGAACTCCCTGCCACTGTCCTCTTGCAACAGGTGGGAGAAAGGTCCACAGAGACCCCGCCCCACCCAAGCTCCCACCAGAAACTTGATACACCCTTCCTAGGGGCGTGGCTCCGAGAGAAGAGCTGACATCCCCCTCTGCAACTTTAAAGGACCTTGAAGTGAGGAGAGGTCAGGGCTGACATCAAAAGACCCCAAATTGTGACTTTTAGGCTGCAGGGGCATTTCTTTCTCCCCACACCCCCCCACTTTTTTTTGTTGGCCGCACCTTGCAGCTTGTAGGATCTCAGTTCCCCAACCAAGCATTGAACCCAGGCTCGCAGCAGTGAAAACCCAGAATCCTAACCACTGGACCACGAGGAAATTCCCTCCAGGGGCATTTCTGAGTGATTCTGGGCATTTCTCTCCTGATGGCTTTCTGGTATCTCATTTATTCACTCAACAAACATTTTCTTTCTTTCTTTCCTTTTCTTTCTTTCTTTCTTTTCTTTTTTTAAAAAATATTTATTTATTTGGTTGCGCAGGGTCTTAGTTGCAGCAGGTGGGCTCCTTAGTTGCAGCACGCACTTGTTCCCTGACCAGGGATCGAACCCCAGCCCCCTGCATTGGAAACTTGGAGTCTTAACCACTGTGCCACCAGGGAAGTCCCTCAACAAACATTTTCAAGCACGTACTATGTGCTGGGCACAGTGCTAGGTCCTGGGGAGACAGACGTGACCTAGAATAGGGACGAGCCTGTCTCTCTTATAGGGAACAGAAAACAAGCAGATCAAGAATAGTAATAACCACCCACTGGAGTGAGTGTTAACCTGGACCAAGCAGAACACTAGGACAGGAAATAACGGAGAGGATGGCTTGTCTAAACAGGGTGGAGGGGGCAGACTCTCCCAAGAGGAGGCCTTTTACAGCCCCGGCCACGGTGAAAACTGGCAGAGAAGGTTCCAGGTAGAAAGAGCAGCAGGTAGAGAGATGCCGTGGGAGAAAGGTCCACATCAAAATGTCCCAACTCAGACTGCAGCTCGGCTGGGATGTGTTTCTCCTCCAGCTATCACCTGCTTTTCTGAGTCATTCAAGGCTCCTCCTCACCGGGCCCCACTGCCCGTCTGTCACGAGGCTGAGGATTCTGCCTCTGAATTGGTTCTGCCATCACGCTCCCACCCCCAGCCCTGGCCTGGACTGTTGAGATACCCCCTGACTGGTCCCATAGCGTCTCCTCCTACCCTCCAGTTCAGCCTCCTCCCTGCACCCAGGGATCATTCTAAACCAACACCCTCAGGTGGCTGCCCTGCTCTAAAACCGCCCATGGCTCCCTATTGCCTACCCGACCCAGACCGCACTGCTCCGCTGCGCCTTTTGGATGCTTCACATCAACCTGCCAAGCCCGTGTCCCTGCACCACCCTTTGATTCTAGAAGCCTCCCACACACCCCTGTCCTTCATGCCAGGAACGCCCTTCCCCTAGTGCTCCAAGATCACTCCTCTGCTGCACACACCCTGCCCTTCACACGTTTCTCTATTTCCCCACTATGACGTACGGGGGAGCATCTAGGGGTCTCTGTTCCCCAGGAGCAATGCCTTTCTCATATTTGGTCCCCTGGTGCCAGCCCAGACCTGATAGGAGGGCAGGCAGTGCAGCCCACAGGGTGGACTCAAGGCCAGCTCAGGTGAGGGTCCCGGCTCAGCCCCTCCTAGGTGGGTGCCCTCAGTTTCCTCATCTGTAAAATGGGGATGATGTTAGTGCCTCTTACGTCAGTTCGTTAAGTTGATTAAATGACATGTTTAATTGGGGGGCACTGTCCCCAGGGGATGTTTTGGAACTGGACGGCGGCATTTTGGATGGTCACAAAGCTGGGGGTGGGGGGAGCACCCTTCTAGTTAGTAGGTGGGGAAGGCAGGTGAGAAGCAAAAGGTGGGACCGCCGTGCCCAGGGAGAACGGTCTCAGATCCACATGGCTTTCATGGGTCCTGCTGGACATTCACCTAGGGACAAAAATGTTCTGAATTATATAACTCTAGACGTTAACTCTGTTTTACATATAAATATAAATCATGTTTGCACAGTGTGAATACATACTGAATTTTCCATGGATGCAACTAACTAGATAACAAGAGAAGTCTATATTTCATTTTATTCAGAACAGGCCAGGAGTGGTTCTCCATTTTGGACGGTGACTCTTTTGGAGCATTGGGGTCTCCGCTCTGAACCTCACAACCGAAGCAGCGACCGTCTCGGTGGTTCTATAGGGACCGCAAGCTCCTGACAACTTCATTATGCCTTCCAGAGCAGCTGCGCATTTTATTTTACACGATGTTCTTTATGTTTCTGCTTTACATTACAGTTGGGACTTTATAAAATCACATGTATATATATATGGATATTTTTTAAAAGGAGTATGTAGGTAGGTTACAGCATCTGTGGGGTTCCTTTCAGAGTATTAAAGAGGATATAATATATTTTAACATAAACAGAAGATGTCTGGTGTGAGAGGGTTGAGACCCAGTGAGGCAGAGACTTATGAAATCGTCAGAATTCAGACATCATCGTCAGGACTCCGCACATGTGATGGGGGAATGACTGGACAGCTGGAGGCATGCTGTTGAAAGAGAGTCTCTAATGCCCTTAATAGTACCACCTGCTTGGGCCTCCTGGGTTTGTCTGCTGCCGGTTCCAGAACCTTCTGTGGGGCCAGCGGAGCACAAGGCTTCCTCGGTCCTGGTGGCCAACACCTCCCTGGGTCAGGAAGTTGCTCAGGACAATTTAATCCTGCCTTCAGGGTCCCCGAGCAGAGGCCCCCGGGATTTGAAGGCCCAGCCAGTAAAGGACCGGGCGCAACGTCCACCTTCCGGACCTTTGCGATGTCCCGGGATGCAAGTGGGGGTTCCTGTTCGGGTCTGATCAGAGGTGAGGGGCAGGGGTGGGGGGGCCATGGTTCTGGGTGTCACGCTCCTTTCTGCTGGGAATAAAAATCGTCATATTTGCTTCAGACGTCTCTATTTACACACTTTCTCTTTGCAGGTAACTCATGCTTGCTGTCACAGCACTTCAAGCGGCAGGGGGGTGGAGGATTCTCTCTGGCATCTACTCTCTCACTAACCGGAGGCAGGCTGGCATCGTTAATAACTGAGCATGTGCCCTTCTCCACATTTTTGCCGAACACCCAATCTACTCACTTAAATTTTCCTTTTCCTTTACGAAGCCCAGATCCTATTGAATCTAATCTTCCGCAGTTTGTTTTTACACTAACTATTGCGGGGAGGAATCTTTCCAAGGCAGCACATACACAGCAACTGCTTGCCATTGTGTGGATTTATTTCATTTATTTGGCCTTAAAATTTTGTTAAACTTTTTTTTTTCTCATGGAAGGAATACATGCATATGGTTAAAAAAGAATAAAAAAATAAATTTCTCTGTCTTCCCAAACACTCCAAGTTTGCTTTTCGTTTTTCTGAACGAAACTTTTAAAAATACACTCTTGTTGTTTCATGTGTCTGTTTTAGGGAATATCTACTGATGACCTGCCAAGCAAGGTGAGGAAATCAGGGATCAATCCCTAACGTGCGTTGGCTGTGTGATTTTATTTTTATATTGTCGAAGTTAATAGCATTCGCGTTCCATTTTAGTACTGTAACTGTAATTAATTGGAAAGATTGAAGGCTAATAACCAGACTTTTAGTGACACCTAACACTTATAAAGCCCCTAACCATTTCCTGACCCTATCAAAGCCCTTCACATTGAGGTGAACTTGTTAATTCCTCACAACTCTAGAAGGTGGCAACTACTGTTACCACCATTTTACAGATGAGGAAACTGAGGCACATAAAAGTTGAGGAATTCACCCAAGATACTACTATGTGACAGAGTGGGGACTGGAGCCCCAGCTGGTCCCAGGGTCTGTGTTCTTAACCACTGTGCTGCTTTGTGGTAAGCCTCTCTACGTGACTGTTTCAATCTTACGATTTCCAGAGTGTGAATACACCCGCTAGCTCATTTGAGCCTCACTTCTTCCCATATCACAGATAGAGAAACACAGAGTACAGTCTTTTAAAAAAAAACCTCCATTTACTGAGGATTTATCAGATTTACCACGTGCCTGCCACTGTGCTCAGCGTCTGCAGGTGAGAGCCCAAGTTCACCTCATCTCATGCTCCTAAGTGGGCCCTGTGTCCGTCTACAAGTGGGATGAAGATATGGAGGGACAGAGGTAAAGAGATCAGAAGAGGAAGGGCTTGGGTCTGCCTGCGTGTTCAGGACAGGCTGTCGGTGGCATCGTGGAGCGAGCCCTGGGCTGTGGCCTGGGGCAGGGAATCCAACCTCCTTGGGCTTCGGACTCCCCAACGTCAGGTCAATATGTCGGTCAAGTTGACCCTAGGTGGCCCTGCTCTAGAACCTGTGGTTCTGCCTGACTCCGCTTAGCTGTGTGACAGTGGGCAGGTCCCTTCTCTTCCCTGAGCCTCTGGCTGCTCGGCTATAAGAGGGGGTAGTAGCCAGCCTCCTGAACAAAGTCTGAGCAAAGATGAAATGAGATGATGTGGGCAATGCCCTGAGCACACGAAGAGGAGGGGGAGGAGGAGTCAGAACTGGAAACCAGGACCCTGAATGCCCAGCCTGCGGCCGGCCCTCCTCTCCGCAAGTTCCCCCAGGGACGTCCCCCATTCCACTGGCTGAGGTGGGGGCGAGGGGCTGGAGGCTGTGGGAGAAAGCGATTGCCAGGACCGCCCTGCCCTGCCGCCCAGCAGCCATCCTTCCCACAGAAGTCCTGCCCAGGCGGGAGATCTGCAGGGCAGTTCCTCTGCAGACCCAGCAAAGACATCTGGTTTCTGGATCTTGGGACCCCACACCCCCAGGCCAAGGGAAAGAGGGGCGCAGGCTCCTGGGGGACTCCTTCCATACCCCCCACCCTGCTCCCCTCCACTCAGGCAACCTCGTCCCAAGGTCCGCACCACCCAGGTGAGAGTGTGGTTCTCAGTGGCTGGCCCAGCACCAAGGGCGGACCCTGAACTGGCGGCCATCCGGGGGGAGCCCCCGCCCACCCACCCACTCCCTGCCCAACCCACATCCCCTCCCCAGCCCCCAGCCAGGGTCTATGGCAGCTCTCCACTCATCACCTGACAGGGGACTGACTAGCCTCCACCCCCAAAGGGCACAGCCTGGGGGCAGCCTTGATGGGAGAAGCAGATGGGCTGCCTGATGGGGCTCCAGGGTGCTGAGCTCCGCAGGAGAGGGTGTGGCCAGAGAGCTGATGGTATTAACAGACCCTAAGGGCAGACAGGGCTGAGTCTCTTCCTGGGACCCTGGGAGGGGGCACAACGTAGGACTAGATGCCAGTACAGGTGCCCTGTGGGCTCCCACCCCTTTCACCTAAGTGACACAGTGTCCCAGTGCAGGCGGGAGTTAGCTATAAAATGATCATGAGGAATAATGGTCACTATCGCTGGCTGACGCTCACCAAGCAGATTCTAAGCCGTTTCTCTGCTTGGTCTCAAGTTTCACAGTGACCCTCTGACGTAGGTGCTCTGTTGTTCCTGTTTTGTCTCAGATGAAAACAGGGAGGTTAAGTCATTTGCCCAAGATCACACAGCATCCAACCCAGGTCAGAAGGGATCCACAGCCCGCTGCCCTCATCTCAATGGCTACGTGACTCTCCAACTCTAGTGCTGGTAAAATGCAGATTCCTGGGCCCTGCCTTGACTCACTACGTCAGAATGCCAGGGGAGTGAGGCTCTGGAAGCTGTTATTTTGACAAGTGTCCCAGGTGATTCTTGTTTGGAAAATCTTGCACTAGGCTGTTGAAGGAACCTACCCAGAGGAAGCTAGAAAGTACCCAGACCAGACGGCAACATCTGGTTTCTAAAGCTGAGGTTTGTGAAGGAGGGAAGGAGGGCTCCCTGTGGTGGACGTCGTCTCCGAGGGGCTGGACGGGAGCCTGCCCTGGCGCTGGTGGAGGTAGGGCACCTTTACATCCCCGCTTCCCTTCCCTGCGCCCTCCTCGTCTGGCAGCCTGGACAGAACACGAGGTCAAAGGCCTCATCTAAAAGGCTCTGGCATGGGCTTCCTAGGTGGCACAGTGGTTAAGAATCCGCCTGACAATGCAGAGGTCACGGGTTCGATCCCAGCTCCAGGAAGATCCCACACGCCGCAGAGCCCGTACGCCCAAAAAAAAATAAAAAGGCTCTGGTGGGGCTGCAGGCCCAGCCAATGAATGGGGTCTGTCGGCCCTGGGGTGAGGCCTGGTGGAGGGAGGCAGATGGACCCCCCCCCCCGGCCTCTCCCAGGGGTCAGGCAAGAGCTCTTCCCAGCTGATCTTCCCGGGGCCCCTGCTTGCCTGCCCCGCCCCGCTCCCCCAGCCCCTGCTCTCCCATCACCTGTGACTCTCAGTTGGTCACCTCACTGTGGCTATAATTCCACTCCCTCCCCACAAGGAGAGAGCAGGTTCAAAACCCTGGCACAGCCATCAGCACATCGACAGTCACAGCTGCCTTGATAGACAAGCAGGCTGCTGTAACCCCCACTTAACCAAACAGGACCCTGAGGCCCAGAAAACAAGATGTGCCCTGTGTACCACGGTTGCCAGGTTACAGGTCTTCGGACCCCTGGACCCTCTGTTTTCTAATGGACCAGTCATTTCAAATTCCTTTATCCGCAGAACTCTTATTTCAGAGCATGTCTCATGTAAATTAGAAAATCATAATGAACACTGGCCAGCAAGGTTTGAGCATTCCTATGTGCCAGGCTCATGGATTATCTAATTTAATCCTAAAAATAACCTGATAGGTAGCTACTATTATTATTGGCCATTTAAAGATACAGAAACCAAAGCACAGATAAATCAGGTAAAGATGGCATTGCCTCTCTGGCACTGCCACCCCACCCCTCCAACCGCCAGGGTTTCCTCAGAGCACAGCTTGAGAAACACCCGCAACACGATGTTTGCACCTGAACCACAAAACACGTCAAAACAAGGACCCACGCAGTTCAAGCAGGGATGGCACCGCCTGGGACCTCAGCAGCTTTCTAGAATGCCATCATCCCCACCCCGCCATCCTTACCCCCAAAGCTACCTCCGCACGCCCACTTTCCAGTCTCAATAAAGAATGGAAAGGCTCACCTATTGTTTTATCTGCCTAGGCTCTACCTAGACCCTTCTTTCTGGTGGTACTACCCTCTCCCAACTCCATCTCCTGCTTTGAGGAGGAGTTGCCCTGTTCTTATAAGACCCACCCCTAGATCGCAGCTGATTGGTGTGGATTTGATCTCAGCTGGGCCAATCAGATTCCTTCCACTCCGGAATGGAGGAAGTATTCCTGCCTGGCAACGGAACCTCAAGATGTGGCTCCAGAGATCTTGTTGGCCATGTTGCCGCCCATGGAGACTCCGTCTGCAGGGAGAGGGAAGAGCACAGCCTGCAGAGAGAGAAAAGATGGCCCTGTGGCATTTGATTTTTCTGCTTCGAGTCCCTGAGATCCAGTGACATTTCAGCCCTTCTCACTGTTTGCTTGTTCATTCCTTCTTATGTTGGCCTAGCTAAATAGAGCCAGTTTCTGCTGCTTGTCATGAAGAAGAAGAAAGAGAAATAGAAGGAGGAAGAGGAGGAGGATGGAGAGAAAACAATACAAGAATGAAGCCCCCTTTCTAGGCTGTAGCTGTGCTATTTGGAAGACAATTTGAGTTGACCATTCAGTGGCCATGCTTGCCCCTTTTTTCCTAGCAGAATCTACATCTCGGTCAGGCTTCTTTAAAGATAAGGAATCGGTTGCTGGACATTTAGGTTGCTTCCATGTCCTGGCTATTGTAAATAGTGCTGCAATGAACATTGGAGTGCATGTGTCTTTTTGAATTATGGTGTTCTCTGGGTATGTGCCCAGCAGTGGGATTGCTGGGTCATATGGTAACTTATTTTTAGTTTTTCAAGGAACCTCCATACTGTTTTCCATAGTGGCTGTATCAATTTACATTCCCACCAACAGTGCAAGAGGGTTCCCTTTTCTCCACACCCTCTCCAGCATTTACTGTTTGTAGATTTTTTGATGATGCCCATTCTAACCGGTGTGAGGTGATACCTCATTGCAGTTTTGATTTGCATTTCTCTAATAATTAGTGATGTTGAGCAGCTTTTCATGTGCCTCTTGGCCATCTGTATGTCTTCTTTGGAGAAATGCCTATTTAGGTCTTCTGCTCATTTTTGGATTGGGTTGTTTGTTTTTTTGATATTGAGCTGGATGAACTGTTTATATATTTTGGAGATTAATCCTTTGTCTGTTGATTCCTTTGCAAATATTTTCTCCCATTCTGAGGGTTGTCTTTTTGTCTTGCTTATAGTTTCCTTTGCTGTGCAGAAGCTTTGAAGTTTCACTAGGTCCTACTTATTTATTTTTGTTTTTATTTCCATTACTCTAGGGAGTGGATCAAAAAAGATCTTGTTGTGATTTACATCGACGAGTGTTCTTCCTATGTTTTCCTCTAGGAGTTTTATAGTGTCTGGCCTTACATTTAGGTCTTTAATCCATTTGGAGTTTATTTTTGTGTATGGTGTTAGGAAGTGTTCTAATTTCATTCTTTTACATGTAGCTGTCCAATTTTCCCAGCACCACTTATTGAAGAGGCTGCCTTTTCTCCATTGGATATCCTTGCCTCCTTTGTCATAGATTAGTTGACCGTAGTTTATCTCTGGGCTTTCTATCCTGTTCCATTGATCTATATTTCTGTTTTTGTGCCAGTACCATACTGTCTTGATCACTGTAGCCTTGTAGTATAGCCTGAAGTCAGGAAGCCTGATTCCACCAACTCCGTCTTTCCTTCTCAAGATTGCTTTGGCTATTTGGGGTCTTTTGTGTTTCCACACAAATTGTAACATTTCTTGTTCTAGCTCTGTGAAAAATGCCATTGGTAATTTGACCAGGGTTGCACTGAATCTGTAGATTGCTTTCGGTAATATAGTCATTTTCACAATGTTGATTCTTCTAATCCAAGAACGTGGTATGTCCCTCCATCTGCTTACGTCATCTTTGGTTTCTTTCATTAGTGTCTTATAGTTTTCTGAGTACAGGTCTTTTACCTCCTTGGGTAGGTTTATTCCTAGGTATTTTATTCTTTTTGTTGCAATGGTGAATGGGATTGTTTCCTTAATTTCTCTTTCTGATCTTTCATAGTTGGTGTATAGAAATGCAAGAGATTTCTGTGTGAGACAACACATTTCTTATTATTCAAGCCATTTCCATTGGTCTTTCTATCACTTGCAGGCAAAGCATGCCAACTGAGGTACTCCAGGAGGGCTGTGATAGAGTTGCCTAAAGTCATATCCTGGCCAGGGACAGTGGAAGACCACAGCGCAGTGGGGAGCTTTGTGACCCAAGGCCACTCTGCTATCAGGAGGTTCTGCCCTTTCCATCCAGGAGATCCAGCCTCAGACCTTTCTAGACAAAGCAGCTATCAAAAGAGCATTGACAAAACAGAGCCTTTCTGTTTATCCACCAAAAAGAAAGAGAGAGAGGGCGGTGAAGATGTTCCACTTAAGTCGTGTGGTGGGGGGATTGTGACTTGTGTCCTCTAACTGGGGATAAACGTGAGTCTCTCCTGGGTCCCTGGCAGCTTTACCCTGAGAGCTTTTATTTCTGTCCACAATTTCCATTCCATGGAGCTGGGAGTTCGGCAGATCACTCAGGACCTTGGAAGGAAGCAGACGTCACATCAGACGGATTTTGAGGAGGATTTAATGCAGGGGCTTTACAGAGGCGTGCACAGAGCTGAGGGAATGCCGAGACACCCTTGAGCACCAGATAAGGGCTGCAGGGAGGGAGGGGACCCCCGCGTAGCCAAGACCTCGATGGAAAGACCCCTCTCTCCTCCCGCTCTCTGACTCCTGCCGGTGTCTCCCAGTAGGTCAGGCCAACCACGATGGAGAGAGTAAGGGATCCTGGGAGATGCGGTCCTTTATTAAAGGTCGACCTCCTGGGCCAGGGAGGGAGGGGCAGAGCCTGGACTAGTGGGAGAGGGGGAGGGTGCCAGAGAGGAGGACAGGAGGCACTTTGGTTCAGATCTGCTCGCTCCAGAACTTCCCAGCCTCGTGTTGTCGGGAGGTGCGGGTGGGGAGAGGGGGGAAACAAAGACCCTTCAGGCGGGCAGTTCTGGTTACAGAGGACCCAGGTTCAGAGGCCACTGGGCGGATAGCTGGTGCCGGGCTGCCTCACGGGAAAGGGGCAGAACTCCAGGGGTGAGGGAGGCAAAGAGCCAGCTGCCCTGCCAGGCGGGCACCAGAGGGACTCTCAGGAAGGGCCCTTGCAAATCAATGGCAAATGATGAAAAATGCAGGCAGATGAATAACTTAAAAGACCCAGGCTTGCTGGAAATGTTTTCTGATCTCGGCTTGGCTGCTGGGCAGCCAGGCTGGCAGGCTCTATTTTTAATCAGGGCCAGTTGGGTGGAGACAACTGATTGCTTTGGGTGGCTTTGAATGGAGGCTCTGCCTCTGTCTTCCCTGTGGGGCTGCCTTTTCCCTGTCCCCAGGAGCTCCTCCGGTCCAACCCCAGGACGAGAAAGGTCACCAGAAACCCTTCCCAAGTAGACAGGGGAGGTGGAGACTGCAGGTTTTGACCTGAGAAAGCGGTGGGGTTCTAGCTGCAGCTCTGCCACTTAAATTGTGTGTTTAATTTAATCTTGTAGAACCTCAATTGCCTCATCCTGTGAAATGGGCTAACAACAGACCCACCTGGAAGGAATATTTTGAGGATTTCAGTACGACTGTGTATGTGCAGAGCTTAGCACACGCGGCACCTGCAGAAGACGTGCTCGAGGAGCATTAAAGGAAATGGAGCTGAACTCCTGTGGGCAGGTGCCTGGGTTCACGTCCAGGCTCGCTTAGCCTCTCTAAGCTTTGGCGTCGTCATCTGGAAGTGACGCATCCACCTCCTCTGGTTAACATGATGAGGGGGAGAGTGATGGCCCCAGAGGAAAGAGCAAGCGCTACCCGGACGGCAGCTCGCGGGATTATTGTTGCTGTTGTTACTTCATGAGAAGATTGGGATGAAAGAACAAAGAACCCAAAGCCACTGACCTAGGGTGGGGTCTAGACTATGTAGCTGGGGAGGGGGCTGTTGTAGGCTAGACTCCTTCCAACGCTGGTCCTTCATCTCTCATTATCAGAGTAAGAAATGACGTGGGACGATGCCCCTCATGGTCACAAAATGCATCCTTGGGGAAGAGAGGGGGCGCTGGTGAGTTCAGCATCGTGAATGAGAGAGGGAGCCCGGCATCAGGCAGGCTGCACCTACAGGCCGTGGAATCTGGAGCAAGTGCTTTCCCCGCTCTGAGCCCCACTTTCTTCATCCGTAAGCCTCCTCCCAGCACAGCTGTTACATTGAATGTAAAGACGTAGGGCCCAGCTCATAGTAAAGGTCGATTGCTTTTAAAAATTATTCCTTGGACAGAATTAGAGTCCCTAGCACTCCGGAGGGAAGGAAACCTAACTGTCCCCTGGAATGTGGAGGGGAACACAGGTCAACATCACTAATCATCAGGGATGCAACCCAAGACCCCTATGAGTTATCCCCTCATACTTGTTAGGATGGCTGGTATCGCAGAGGTAACAGACATTGGCAGGGATGCGGGACAGGGAACGCTTATACACAGTTGGTGGGGACGCAGACTGGCACAGGCACTGTGGGAAACAGCATGGCGGTTCCTCAAGAAATTAAAAGTAGAACTACCATGTGACCCAGCACTTCCACTTCTGGGTATGTATCCAAAGGAAATGAAACCATTGTCTCAAAATATGTCTGTACGCCATGTTCACTGCAGCAGTAGTCACAACAGCCAAGGTATGGAAACAGCCTGAGTGTCCGTCACGGGTGAAGGCATCTAGCAAAGGTGGTATATAAATATACACACACACGCAGAATCGACTATTATTCAGCCTCTAAAAAGAAAGAAATCCTGTTATTTGCGACAACCTGGAGGGCATTAGGCTACGCGAAATAAGCCAGACAGAGAAAGACAAAGACCACGTGGTGTCGCTTACATATGGAAAGTTAAAAAGTTCAACTCACAGAAACAGAGAATAGAAAAGTGGTTGCTAGGGTCTGGGGGAGGCGGGGGCTGCAGATTGGGGGAAATAGGGAGAAGTAGGTAAAAGGGTACAGACTTTCAGCTGTAGGGTGAATCTCATGGACAGCACAGTGACCATAGTTGCTAATACTGTTGTATAATCGAAATTTGCTAAACGAGTAGAACTTAAATGTTCTCAACAACAGCAACAACAAAAAGGTAAAATGTGGGGGTGAAAAAAAGACATGAGAGGTCATGCTTATGCCCAGTGAAACAGACCACCCCGAAAATGCCATGGGTGGGGAGGAATCAGCTCACTCTCTCCCCTCCAAGGGCCTGCGTTTTCAGTTGATACCACACACGTGGGGTCGTGTGAGTTGCCACGATGCCTCCCACTGCCACCTGGGTACCCCTGGAGAGCAGGAGGCTATGTCTCTCTTCCCCCATCTCCCATATCTGAGTTCTGGTATACAATCGGTGCTCAATAAGGAGAGTTTCACATTTGTGCATGGTGTTACCATTTATAAAACATATCACCCCGTTCTACCAGCTCAAGTGGACCAGGAGACTTACCTGAGGTCACAGAGCTGGTGGAGATCTAAGGATGCTCCCGTCACATCTTGGATAGTCCTCTAAAATGATTACTGAAGTGTTTTGTTTTCTTTTGAATCCTTGCTGTATCTCCAATCATGTGCTATGTGCTTTACATCCGTCACCTCCTTTGATTCTCATAGTAGCTTGGTAAGGTAAGTGCTACTATTGTCTCCATTTTACAGGTGTAGAAACTGAGGTTCCTAACGCAGGACTTGCCCAGGATCACACAGCCATTGGAGCAGAGCCGTGATTTGGAAACAGATCCATTCTTCAGAGCCTTCCAGACCCTCCAGAGCGCATACTCTCAACCACCACACTCTACGGACCAACATTTCCTTCCCCAGCTCCAACGCTGTAACCACGGTGCAAAGCCCTTCCTATGAGATGTCAATATTGCTTGTCCTTGAGCCTCGTCCCCCACACTCAGGACGCGGCAAGACAGAAGGAACAGGCAGGGAGCCCAGAGAGCTCAAATAACACCATCGGGGTCAACACAACAGTGAAGCCACAAATCCAGGATGAGAACTGAGGTTTGCCAGATTCCAGAGACGACACTCCTAGCCGTCATAGAACACTACCTCCAATCATATTTAGTTAATTTAGTATTTAATTTTATACACTTTTATAGTGGAGTACTTATAGTTCTTTAGTTTCTCTGGTCATGATTTCTGCGTATTATATTAAATTTGTTCTGAGCTCCTCTGGAGTAAGACTGGGTGTCATTCACCTTTTTTTTTTTTTCTTTTCTTTTCTTTTTTTTTTTTTGGCCTTGCCTCACCTCTCGGCGTGCAGGCTCTTTCCCCAACCAGGGATGGAACCCAGGCCCCCTGCAGTGGACGCACACTCGGAGTCTTAACCACTGGACCTCCAGGGAAGTCCCCATTCACCTTTTCAATTGCTGCCCTGAGCACAGTGCCTGTCATAGCATTGGGACTTAGAGCAATGAATAAAATAAGTAGACGAGCTGAACCTCCAGCCTCATTTGCTGATTTCCTTTGTTGATTTCCAGGGCCCCTCCCTTTACATCACAGCCTCAAAGACCTGGAGTTGCTGGAACGCTGGGTGGTACAAGACCACAACCCAGGACAGGTGTGAGCTACCAAGGGCTGGCCTGTGTACGGCAGGCTGGCTAAGCTCGTGGGCTCTCGACCCAGCTTGCCTGTGTTCAAATTCTGACTCGACCACATAGTCGTTCTGGGAGCTCAGGCAAGTTACTTAATCTCTCCCATCAGCAGGACGGGTTGCCACAGGCAAGGGCGTGGGGATAGGAGTCATCTCCATCTGGGTGAAGGCATCCTGGGCTCCGCCCATGGGCAAGGCAGATGGGGCGTTTGCAGTCAGTGCCTCACTGCTTCTCCTCCATCAGACTCTTCCCTTCGGCCAGCGCTGTGGTCCTGCCTGGCAGAACGCATAAAGCCTAGTTAATAATGAATAGGCCCCCGTCTGCCTTGCTTAACACTGAGCTCCAAGCAGATGTACAGCCCTTTATAAATGATCCAGTGCAGCTGATTAGGCCCCATGGGGCACGTGCCTGCAGCCAGCCTCTTGTTCCCCGTAATGGAATCATAATGTTAATGTGATTTCAATTAGGGCTACGTTACAGAACACAGGTGCTAGAGTGCGCCCGTGGGCCGGGAGGCCTCCCCGGGGACTCATTTTCCTGGGAAAGGTATGTGTGTTTCCAAGGTCTCCGCCAACCTCAGGAAAAAGCAAGTCATCCGGCTACAGGGAAGCGGTGAGAGCAGAGATGAGAGGCGTCCTGAGCCCACGGTCCCTGATCTCCGGGGCCCCTGAACCTGTGTTTCTCACTCGAACTTGACTGGTATGTAGGCCCTTTGACAGGAGAAAATGTGTCTTGGGCACCCTAAGGTCCACAGGCCCCAATATACTGAGATATACTGGCCCAAGAACCAAAGTCTCAGTCTAGGAAATTGTCTTTTGTTGTAAATTATCATTGCAAAAGAGAGGCATTGCCTTGATAAAAGGCAACACATGTTTTTCTTTAAAAATAACTCCCATGTAAGGAGGGTTTACCATGTGCCAGATGTAATTCTTAATATTTTATGTGTAGGAACTCATTTTTTAAATTTTATCATCAAAACCAAAGCATGCAAATATTTTTTTAAATTACCATAGAATGCACTTCTACTGTACAATGTCGGTAACTATAACGTATAATGTAATATATGTATGTAATGTATAATTTAAATAAACAAGGATGAGTCAAAAATTATCTGCACTCTGGCTGTAGAATTTATTTTAATTAACTTTTAAAAAAGACAAATACATCATTTTTCGACATAATCTCCTTGCTTCTCAATACACTTTGTCCATCTGTCAACAAACTTTTGTATTCCCTCATTAAAAACTGTTTTAGGCTGAGCTGCAAGCCACAAATGCACCACTGTCTTCACTTCATCAGAAGTGAATCTTCTTGTCATAGGCACAGGATTACTAATAGTCACAGGTAACTAATGAATTTTAGTTTATAATGGAAAATAAATAAAATAGGTTTATAATAAAAATATAGTAAAAAAAGGAAGTGAATCTTTGTCCTCGTAGGGCTGTGTTCAGAGGACCAAACAGGTGAGAGTCCAATGGAGCAAGATCAGGACTATAGGGAGGATGATTTAACACCTCAAAACAAAGTTTTTGCAGAGTGTCGACAGTGTGGGCAAAAGTGTGAGGACGTGCATCGTCACGCAAGATCACAATGGCCTTGGATGGCAGCCCTCTGCATTTAATCCGAAGTTTAGGCTTCAGCTCTTTAATAAGCATCTCACTGTAAAGAGCACTGTTGATTGTTGAATATTTTTCCTGATAATGTTCCAATATTGGCCCTTGAGAATCGTAGAAAACTGTAAGCATTAATTTTCCAGCTGATGGTTGACTTTTGAACTTTTTCTTGGCCGGCAATTGAGGGTGTTTCCATTCCATGCTCTGCTGTTTACTCTCAGGCTCGTAGTGATGAATCCACATCTCGTCATCAGTAATGATTGTCTTTAAGAAATTTTCACCTTCCTTAGAGTATCTATCAGTCCAAATTTTGTTTGCAGATATCCAGACGCTTCTGTTTATGCTCTTCCGTGAGTTGTTTTGGTACCCATCTCGCACAAACTTTTTGAAACCTAAGTCTGTCGTGGATTACTTTGTTTGGAGGTGTTAAAGCATCCTCCCCATAGTCCTGATCTTGCTCCATCAGACTTTCACCTCTTTGGTCCCCTGAAAGCAGCCCTACGAGGATGAAGATTCACTTCTGATGAAGAAGTGAAGACAGTGATGCATTCGTGGCTCGCAGCTCAGCCTAAAACATTTTTTAATGAGGGAATAGGAAAGCTTGTTGACAGATTGACAAGGTGTATTGAAAAGCAAGGAGATTATGTCAAAAAATGATGTATTAGTCTTTTCTAAAAGTTAATTAAAATAAATTCTACAGCCAGAGTGCGGATAATTTTTGACTCACCCTCATATAACTATATATAAGTTTGTCAGAGACATGTTCAATCTGTAAAACACATATATGTAGGTAAATATATAATTATTATCTATGTAAATATATAACTGTTATTTATATTACCTTCTAGACTTTATGGAGACCTTGTATTTTCACTGATTAGTCTCCTTCACTCCACAGTGACCACTGAAAGTTAGAGATTTGGTATCTTCTTCACATTTGTATCCTCAGAGGGTACTTAGGTGATTATTTATCTCATTTTCCTCAATGTAACATTGGATACATTGATAGACTGTACACAGATTCTGGATAGATGGAGATTAAATGAGGTCACTCAAGTAAAGCAATGAACACAGCACCTGACACATAGTCAACTTTCAACAAATAGTGGCCATTACTGTCCATAGCAATATTGTTATTGGTATTGTTATTAAGCCTATGGTTTTTGAACAAGGGATTTTCAGAGTGAGGGAGGGGTGGTGGAATGAATAGATGATGGATGGATGGATAATGAGTGAAAGGATGAGAATATGGAGGATGATGGATGATGTATAGAGAATGGACAGATAGACTTAGGATGGATGGATGGATGATGGATGCATGGATGGATGGATGGGTGGATGGAAGGTCTATCTTCTCCTTTCATAACTTAAGGATAGAAGAAGAGAAGCAACAGAATGGCAGGAAGATCAAAAGGTCTTAGTGACTGCAGACAAGACTCAAAGTCCACTTGTCACCCAATCTTTGACCACAGCCCAATTCTCAACTACACCCTGTAATGTAGCCTCCCCTGGCTGCCTCTAGGCTGACTTGAGGTTCTGTCCCTGGAATAAGTAGAAACTTCCTTTGGAGCATAGAGGACCAACTCCTGGGTCAGAAAGCTGTCCTTGGCCAGAAAGTCTCTCTCAGAGTCTCAGGAACCCCCAGGTCACCGACCATGAAGTTGCTCCTTGGGGAAGAGAAGCCCTGAGCTCCTCTTCCACTGACAAAGAACAGTGAACATCATGGTGGCCTGAGGACCTCAGAAACAACCACCCTGTGCTGCCCAGCCGGCCCTTGCTTCGGACACACCCTAGAGAAGTCGCGGGGAATGATCCCCACTCAGTTCCCCAGGCTGGATACAGGATGAATGAGGAGCAAGGCGAGCCCCCAGGAGAGGGCTTGGCGTGGGGCCCAGAATCCTGGAGCATCAGCACCAGCAGGGACTCAGGGATCCTCCAGACCACCCCGCCCATTAGACACACGGAGACATGGATGTGAGAGAGGGCAGCGGTTCCCAAGGGGCCCCTTGGGTCCATCCATGGCAGAGTCTGGGGTTCATCCCCATCCTCATTGCCAAGGGGCCTGTTACCTATTCCTTGGCTGAGCACATGGCAGCAGATGGCTGGGGACAGTTTCCTGAGAGTTTGTTTATAACTGGAAACTGGTGTTCCTTTCACTACAAGCCCCATCGTGTTCCAGGTGAGTCATTATCCAGGATTCCTAGATGCCAACAGACTCCCTCTCCCAGGCCTGTGGCTGATGGAAGGAGGTGGGATGAGTCCTTCGTCCTGTGAGAGCCCCTGGTTGTTATTTTGAGGACTCTCGCCTGAGAAGGGAACAAGGATGGCATAGCAGTTCCTTGGGAGCTGCAGGTGAGGCAGTGCCCGGTGGAAATGAGCTCACACGCAAGAAACCCTGTCCCTTAGTGGTGGAGCCAGGGTACCCAAGGTTGGAATCCAAGCCCCTCCCCTTACCAGCCTTGTGGCTGGCTGCAAGGCATCTCCATCCTGCCCACATTGCATGGCTGGATACAGAAGGATGGAGCAAGGCCCGCCAAGAAGGGGTGGCCTGCAAGAAAAGAGGAAAATTGGGCATGTATTTCAGGTCCTAGAAGCTAAGGGAAGAGAGTTTTCAAAGAATGCAGGCATTTAAAATGGCAGATTGAAGGCTGATTTACTCTGCTACCCAAAGCCTACTAAAAACAACAATGAATTTGGAGGAGGAAAAAAAAAGAGCAAGACCTCCATCTTTTTTTTTTTTCAATTAAAAAAAATTGAGATGTAATTGACATATAACATTATGTTAATTTCAAGTGTACACCACGATTCAATATTTGTATACACTGTGAAATGAACTTTTAAGATTTACTCTCAGCCACTTTCAAATAGGCAATACAATATTATCAACTATAGTCACCATGCTTTACTTTATATCTCCATGACTTATTTATTTTGTAACTGGAAGTTTGTACTTCTTTACCCCCTTTGCCCATTTCACTCACCCCAATCCCCCTCCTCTCTGGAAGCCACCACTCTTTATCTATGAGTTTTGTTTGGTTTAGTTTTGTTTGTTTGTTTTGTTTGTTAGATTCCAAGTATAAGTGGAGTCCTGTAGTATTTGCCTTTCTCTCTGACTTATTTCACTTAGCATAATACCCTCAAGTTCCATCCAGGTTGTTGCAAATGGCAAGGTTTCATTGTTTTTAAATGGCTGAGTAGTATTCCATTGTGTGTGTGCGTGTGTGTGTGTGTGCGTGCGTGCGTGTGTGTGCGTGTGTGTGCGTGTGCGCGCGCGTGTGCATGTGCGTGTGTGCGTGTGTGTGCACGTGTGCGTGTGTGCGTGCGTGCGTGTGTGTGTGCGTGTGTGTGTGTGCGTGCGTGTGCGTGTGTGCGTGTGTGTGTGCGTGTGTGTGCGTGTGCGCGCGTGTGTGCATGTGTGTGCGTGTGCGTGTGTGCGGGTGTGCATGTGTGCGTGCGTGCGTGTGTGCGTGCGTGCGTGTGCGTGTGTGCGCGTGTGTGCGTGTGTGTGCATGTGCGTGTGCGTGCGTGTGTGCGTGTGTGTGTGCGTGTGTGTGTGTGTGCGTGTGTGTGTGTCTACACAACCCACATCTTTATTCATCTATTGATGGACACTTAGGTTGCTTCCATATCTTGGCTGTTGTAAATAATGCTGCAGTGAACATAGAGGTTCCTGTATCTTTTCAAACTAGTGTGTTCCTTTTTCTCAGGTAAATATCCAGAAGTGAAATAGCTGGGTCATACGGTAGTTCTGGTCTTAATTTCTTGAGGAATCTCCATACGGTTCTCCATAGTGGCTGCACCAATTTATATTCCCACCAACAGTGTACGAGGATTCCCTTTTCTTCACATCTTTGCCAGCACTTGCTGTTCCTTGTCTTTTTCAGCCACTCTAACAGGTGTGAGGTGATAAACTATTGTGGTTTTCATTCGCATTTCCGCGGTGACGTGATGCTGAGCATCTCTCACGTGCCCGTTGGCCATCTGTATGTCTTCTTTGCAAAATGTCTGTTCCGATCAGCTGCCCATTTTTTAATTGGGTTGTTTGGGGTTTTTCATTGCTATTGAGTTGTATTTGTTCTTTACAGATTTTGGACATTAACTCTTTATTTGATATATAATTAGCCAATAACGTCTCCCATTTAGTAGGTTGCCTTTTCATTTTGTTGACGGCTTCCTTTACTGTTCACCTCCTTCTTTTATTAAATCAGAAAGTGTATTTGCTGAATGCTATGAAAATCTCAAACAAGAGAGGAGACAGAGCTCCGAGGAGGAAGTGGGTGTCTCTCCAGGTGGCACAGTTGGGAGATCTGCTCAGTGGATGACAGGGTCTGGGCTGAGTACAGACCATGGAGGCATCAGAGGCTTCGTGGTCCAGATCCAGCTCAATACCACTGAGTGGTGGTGGGGAGGGAGCTTGCTGACTCAGTATCTCTCCCTGCCCAGGACCCAGCACTTCCCAGCACGAGGAGACTGAGGGGGTGAGATGGAGAAGGAGGGAGACAGTAGAAGCTGCAGATTGCAACTCTGGAGCTTGGCAGCCCAGAGGCTTTTCCTGAGAGCCTGGGAGCCCTGAGGGCTGAGACTGGGGGGCGATGTGCTCCCAGAAAAGGAAATGAAGGATTTAGTAAGAGTGTGTTGAGAACACAAACCTTCATCACTCCTGGATTACCTACCCTGTTTCTTTCAACATCATCCTTCAACAAACTGCCGGCCTGTTCCAAGGTGAAGGGTAATCACAAAGGAACATTATGGGACTGGGGGGAAAAAGAAAAAAAAAGAGGAAATGGATGTAAGCAAAAGGCAAAGGAACTTACAGCACAAGAGGAATTATTTAACAGACTAACAAAAACAGAGGGAAGATTCAGGCACAGCTCTCCATGGACTTGGCTTCCAGGCAGTCGGACCTCTCTGAATGAGCTAAGATGTCAAGGTTCCGTAAAGAGCTTGTAAGGCAACAGACAGAAAGAGAGTGAGTTGGTGGCCCTCAGGAAAGAAGTGGAAGAAACAAGTATAGACCTTTAGAAATTAAAAAGATATATTGACGAGAAGAAGAACAACTGAGAATAAACAGAAGCCTAGAGCCAAGAAAGGGCGCACTGAGAGGTACACAAAAATACATAGAAAACAACAAAGAAATTATAGATAGAATATGTTAGTTTCCTAGGGCTGCTGTATCAAAGTACCACCAATGGGATGTTTTAACAGAAACGTATCCTCCCATGGTTCTGGAGACGAGAAGTCCACAATCCTGGTGTGAGCAGAATTGGCTCCTTCTGTGGGCCCTGAGGGAAAAGCTGTCCCCAGGAGCTAGGGATCAGCTGGCCATCCTTGGCATCCTTTGGTTCATGGCTGTAACACAATCCAGTCTCAGCCTGCATTGTCACATGTTGGTCTTCACTGTGTGTCTCTCCTCTTCTTATAAGGACACCTGTCCTATTGGAGGAAGGGTCCACTCTAATCCAGTACCTCCTCATCTTCATTCATTACACCTGCAACTCCCCTACTTCTCCACAAGGTCACATACTGAGGTATTGGGGGCAAGGACTTCCACATATCTTTTTGAGGGGATAGAACTCAGCCCATAACAAATAGTTATAGGAAAGCCTAAAAGATGTGGAGGACAGACCCAAGAGATAAAACATTTGCACAGTTAGTGTTCCTAAAAAGAAAAATAGAACAAATGGAACAATGATGAGAAATATTCTGACAACAGGGCAAAACTTTCCTGAAATTAAGATTTGAAGACACAAAATTGATTCAAGACCATCAGCATCAAGCATGATATTCTAATAAAGCTGCTGAACAACAAGGCTAAATAAGGAATCATGCGGGCATCAAGGGAAAAATCTCAAGTTACAGGACTGGGGGAAATCCGGTTGGCTGCAGACGTCTCTCTGTACACGTTCTGTGCCAGGGGCAGGAGGCACTATCTACAGAATCCTGAAGAACAGAAATTGTGACCCAGGGAATTTATACCCAGATAAGTTTCCTTCAAAGAAAGGCCACAGACATTCCCAAACATCCAAGAGCCTAGGAAATGATTCCCTCTTCGTTCTTCTTGAAACACACAAACTACTGGGAGATGAAATCTAGTCAACAAAGGGATTTATCAAAATAAATGGTTCAGAATGGAGACGCCAGGGTGAGCACAGTGGTGACCAACACTGAACCCATTTAAATCTTGGAATTAAGGGACTTCCTAGGTGGCGCACTGGATTAAGAATCCGCCTGCCAATGCATGGGACATGGGTTCAACCCCTGCTCCAGGAAGATCCCACATGCTTCAGAGCAGCTAAGCCCATGTGCCACAACTACTGAGCCTGCACTTTAGAGCCCATGAGCCACAACTATTGAGCCATGTGCTGCAGCTACTGACGTCTACTCGCCTAGAGTCCATGCTTCCGCAACAAGAGAGGCCACAGCAATGAGGAGCCTGAGCACCGCAACGAAGAGTAGCCCCTGCTCACCGCAACTAGACAAAGCCCGTGTGCAGCAACAAAGACCCAACACAACCAATGAAGAATTAAATAAATAAATTTATAAAAAAAAAATATTGGAATTAAAAACCAAGTGCAGGTCAATAAAAAAAAAGAAAGAAAAATCTTTGTGAATTTTGAGTATAGGACACAATGTAAATGTTGTAAACATCAACAATAGAATGATACTATTACTAGACCTAACCAGAATTGGGAGATGGAGGCGGGGGGTGGGAGGAAGTGGGAATGCATTAATTTCCTCATTTTTTCACAGCAAGAATCAATAGGTATTTGGGATAAGGTTGGAAAATGTCATTTAAAAAATAACATTATTATTCCAATCTCATAATGAATAGTTTACATATTATTTTTATTCATTTTAAAAGGCCTTATAGGGACTACTTGTCACTTGTGGTAAGAAAAGCATTTAACCCAAAAGTTAGCAATTTATTCCATTTCAATTGCTGCTCCATTTTAGGCTTTTTATTTGGAAATAATTGTAGATTTAAAAGTTGCAAAGTGTGCCCCATATACACTTTCCCCAGCTGCCTCTAATGTTAACATCTAGCATGGCCACGCCACGTTTGTCCACACTGACACTGAAACAATACTATTAACTGAAGTACAGACTTTATAAAGATTTCATCAATTTTCCCACTAACTGCCCTTTTCTGTTCCAGGATCCAGTTCAGGGTAGCACGTTACATTCAGTTGTCTTGTCTCCTTAATCCCCTCCCATCTGTGACAGTTTCTCAGTCGTTCTTTGTCTTTCACAAATGACCCTTTTGAAGAGTCCTGGTCAGGCATTTTGTTCCACAATCCCTCAGGCTGGGTTTGTCTGATGTTTCCTCATGGCTAGACTGAGACTATAGATGTGGGGGAAGCATACAAAAAAAGTAAAAATGCCCTTCTTGTGTCATATCAGGAAGCACATGAAATTAAAACGACTTGCTACTGGTGATGTTAACCTGGATGACTTGGTTTCACTTGGTTGAGGTGGGGTCTGCCAGGTTCCTCTGTGAAAAGAAGCTGTTTTTCCCCTTCCGTACTCCATTGTACAGAAGGGGGTCACTCAGACCAGCCCTTACTCAAGGGCAGAGGAATTAATCTCCACCTCCTAGAGGCAGACGTATGAAAGAAGGTGTGAACATATATTAAAACCAGCACAGCAATGAATACGTATGTTTGGAGAGATACGTTGGGGACATTCATCAGTGCATCCTGCCTACAGTAACTATTACTCTTGTGTTCAAATGATGGTTTTCTATTGCCCTCACTTCTTCTACATTCATTGTTTGGAATTCTCTATAAGGAACCTTTGTCCCTTCCATTTATTTATTTTACTAATCATTTGTTTATGGCAGTATGGACTCATGAATATTTTTCTTTGAGTTATAACCAATACTATCATTATCTGTTTTGTTATCTAAATTATTCCAGTCTTGGCCATTGAGAGCCTTATTACATTGGGGTTGTTTTTGTTTGTTTGTTTGTTTAAGTTTTTCTTAAAGATTTATTTATTATTTATTTATTTTTTAGCTGTGGGTTTTCTCTAGCTGTGGTGAGCGCGGGCTACCCTTCATTGCAGTGCACGGGCTTCTCATCGCCGTGGCTTCTTTTATTGTGGAGCACGGGCTCTAGGTACGTGGGCTTCAGTAGTTGCAGCACTTGAGCTCAGTAGCTGTGGCGCACGGGCTTGGTTGCTCCATGGCCTGTGGGATCTTCCCCGCCCAGGGATCGAACCCGTGTCCCCTGCATTGGCAGGCGGATTCTTAACCACTGCGCCACCAGGGACGTCCTCCAGTGGGTTTTTGTTTTTGTTTTTGTCTTCACTGAATAGACTTTATATTTTAGAACAGTTTTAAGTTTACATAAAAACTGAGTGGAAAATACAGGAAGTTCCCCTCCTTCGCCCCTCCACACACACACAGTTTCCCCATTACTAACCTCTTGCGTCAGCGTGGTTAATTTGTTACAGCTGATGAGCCAGCACTGACACATCATTATTAACTGAAGTCCGCAGTCCACATTTGGGTTCACTCTTCCTGTTGTACATTTTATGGGCTCTGGCAAACATATAATGACCTTTATCCACCAGTCTAGTATCTTGTTGAGTAGTTTTACTGCCCTAAAAATCCCTTGTGTCTTGTCTATTCATACCCATCCCCCCTCCCCCACCAAACCCACTGATCTTTCTATTGTCTCCATAGTTTTGCCTCTTCCAGAATGTCAAATAGTTGGAATTGTACAGTAAGTAGCCTTTTCAGCTTGGCTTCTCTCACTTTGCAATATGCGTTGAGGAGACATTCCTGCCTGTCTCTTTGTGGCTTGATAGCTAATCTTTTTCTTGCTGAGTAATATTCCATTGTATGGATGTAGGACAGTTTGTTTATCCATCCACCTATCAAGTCACCTATTGGAACATCTTGGTTGCCCCACATTTTGGCAATTGTCAGTAAAGCTGCTATGAAAATTCATATGCAGGTTTTGTGTGGATGTAGTTTTCAAATAAATTGGCTCAATGCTTAGGAGCACAATTGCTGGACTGTAGCTTTGTAAGAAACTGCCAAATGGTCTTCCAAAATAGTTGTAACGTTTTGCATTTTCACCCGCAATGTATGACTTCTCCTGCCGCTCCACATGCTCACCCGCGCTTGGTGTGCTGGTGGTTTGGATTTTAGCTTTTCTAGTAGATGTGTAGTGGTGATTCAGTGCTGTTTTAATTTGCAGTTCTCTAATGACTTATGATGTTGTATATCCTCCTGTGTCATTTGACATGCCTCCACCTTTTTTTTTTTAGTAAGCACTTTCTTACTTCTTTCTGGCAGTATAAGATGCTCCAGACTTATATTTTTTTCTAGAATTCAGTCCCAGAATCAGCCATTTCTCCAAGGAGTCCTGGTTCCTTTGATCAGAGAATGGTATTTAGAAATCAAGATCTAAGTGCTAGGTGATCTTATTGTTACTGGAGTGTCACTCTCAGCAGACAGAGCTAGGAAATGTCTGTATACACACATAACTATATTTATTTCTGCATTTACTTGTATATATATTATAATAAACATGAGCCCATACTGACATCTTAACTGTAATCCACCATTACAGCTTTCATTCTAGTCCCCCTTACTTATCTGTGTCTTTCTTCGAGAGTGAAAAAGCTGGCTCTCATTATCTAGAATATATATATGTATATATGAATGTATGTATATATGGCTCTGGTACAGAGAATGGCTAACTTGGACCCCCTGGGAAACAAATTTGTGAGAGCATAGTGTCTGTGTACTGTGTTTCCTCTTTAGTTTTACAGTATTGCGTCAAAAAACTCTTTTCAGAGTTACTTAGGTCAGTTCCTTTTCCCCCACTAAATTTGTTTTTATACTATTAGAGTCAAGTAAAATTAAATGCAATACTTTTTATTTTAAAATAGGGCTTTTGTTATCCCCTATTTTTGCAGTACACCTCCCTATTTTTTTTATTATCTGTCTGTCCATCCTTCTCTCCATACGTATGCATAAAGCAATGTCTGGAATCGTATTAATCAAATGTTTCTGGGTGATGGGATTCGGGGTAATTTTTAACATTATTCAGGCCCATATTCTGTGACTCATTTTTATCATAAGCATACAGATTATTTTTTTATGGAAATCAAGGAGGAAATGGTACCCAGGTGGAACACGGCTGAGGGGTAAAATCCCTAGTGGATGTAGCAGCTGGGAGGTCACCTGGGGGCCTGATGGGAGCCTTCACCGCGGAAGAGTCCGGGACAGCAGCCAGACAGGATGGGGAGAGGAGCGAACGGAAGGCGTGGACAAGGCGAGCAAAGAAGTTGACCCCTTCCTGAGGGGTAACCTGCCTGGGAGCCGCCCGCAGCTGGTCCAAACGTGTTGCTGGGCCCCACCCCCAGGGGTTTGATTCAGCAGGTCTCCGGTGGAGCCGAGAACTTGCTTTTCCACCAAACTCCCAGGCAACGCTGACGCTGCTGGTCCTCGGACGACGCTGAGCTGCGCTGAGGGAAGCAGGTCTTTTGAGAAGATTGATTGGCTGTGAGGGAGGCAGGAGACGTCTCCGGAGGGAAGTTGCTTTGTTTGGATTATTTTTGTTGTTGATATCTGTTTGTTTTTTAATGTGCTCCTAGTCACATATAAACAAAAAAATAGAGAATTACAAAAAGAAATAGAGAAATCAATAATCTTAGTGAGAGATTTTCACACACCTTCTTCATTAACTTTAGAGCAAGGTGGCAAAAAAAAAATCAATAAATATGTAGGTGATATGAATAACCTCATTAACAAGCAAAGCCTGATGTATGCAGAGAAAGACATTGAATGACGACCAAATTATTTTCAAAGGCACACGGAATTTGCCAAAAGGATTCTACTGGGCCATAAAAGAAGTTTCAAAAAATTTCCAAAGATTGAAATAACACAGATCACAGGCTGTCTTTGACCATTGCGAAATCAGTTATGAGGATAACCACAAAATTTTCCAATGTGTAGAAGTTGTATAATACACTTCTAGTTTCTTAACTTTTCTTTAGAAGTAATGTCAAATAATGTCAAATTTACAAAAAAAAAAGTAAAAATAAAAACAGTATTTGTATTCCCTTCACCCAAATCCACTTATTGTAAGCATTTAACCCCGTCACTTTATCAGCCCTCCCTCCCCACCCCCACCTCCTGACCCTAACGCGCACACAATTTTTTCCAAGCCCTCAGCTGAGAGCAGTACCAACTTAGCAGCCACCTGAGTGAGTTCCTTGGAAGTGGATTCTCCAGACTCCAATGAGCTGCCCCAGCTGTTGCAGAAGGGAGCAGAGCCAAGCCTTGCCCCAAATCACAGATTCGCGAGTTAAACAAATGTTGTTGGAAGCCCGTGAGTTTTGGGTTTTGTTATGCAGCCGTAGCAACTGGACTAGATATTGCAAGGCTTGGGAGGCGAGTGGTCCAGGGATACATTAGGGCATCTGTGGGTTTTAGGAGGCTCCTGCATTTTCAGTGGGAACCGCCTGCCCTAGGGAGTGATTTCCTCCTTCTGTCCTGGTGCTGTAAAGAGAAAGCTGAGAAGTAACTTATCTAGGGTTGTAATCTTGCAGGTGGGTGCAGAAGATAGATGGAAAAGGGTGATTCAGGAACTGGCCAGGAGGTCATTGAAGTGGTGGACCACCATGGTTTCTAAGTTGCATGCAGAAGAAGAGGGAGGTAGAAGGTGGTTGTCAGAAAGGAAGTAAATAAAAGGGTATGATGGTTAATTTCATGTGTCAACTTGCCTGAATCATGGGACACCCAGATATTTGGCTAAACATTATTTCTGGGTGTGTCTGTGAGGGTGTTTCTGGATGGAATTAGCCCTTGAATCAGGGGATTCAGTAAAGCAGCTTGCCCTCCCCAGTGAGGTGGGCAGCATCCAATCCACTGAGAGCCCGAATAGAACGAAAAGGCAAAGGAAGGGCGAATTCAGACTTTCCTGTCTGAGTGCTCAGCTGGGGCCCCGATCTTCTCTTGCCCTCAGTGCACCTGGTTCTCAGGCCCTCAAACTTGAACGGAATTGCCATTGACTTTCTTGGGTCTCCAGCTTGCAGATGACACATCATGGGACTTCTCGGCCCCCATAATCGCACTAGCCAATTTCTTGTAATAAATCTATCATCTATCTACCTATCTATCTATCAATCTATCTATCTATCTATCTATCTATCTATCTATCTATATCTATCATCTATCTATCATCTCCTATTAGTTCTATTTCTCCAGAGAACCCTAACACTAGGAGTCAGAGCATCCAAGACCCCAGTGCAGCTGACAGATGGTTGTAACAGGAGTACAACCGTTATCGGGCAAGATAGAGACCAGGAAGCCCGGGCCTCTACGGAGAAGCTGCAGGAGTAGCCCCGGCCATAGGGCTGGGCAGGTTTAGGTCTGATGGGGACTTTCTCCTACTGGCTACTGCTGATTGTCTTTCAATGTCAGCCTTCGCTGACCTCATCACTAGGCATAGACACCCTTCTCTGCACCCCCTGGGCTCTGTCTCCCCTTTGTCAAGAGCCCTGCTCACACTGCATTCTCTTTTTCTCTTCCTCCTCTGCCTCCTTGAGGGCTGGCTCTGTGCTTTGTTCACCCCTGTGTTCCCAGCACCTGGTGTGGTACATTCTGAGGCCCAGAAAATGTTTGGTAAATGAACCAATGCGTGAAGGCAGGGCTGATGGACGGATCTCAGAGTCCAAAGGGACTTTGACAGTGGACAAAGTCCAACACCGTCTCAGCCTCATTCTTTCTGCCCCACTTTCCAGAAGGTAGATGGGAAGCCGGAGAGGTCAGAGGCCTGCTCAGGTCACACAGCAGAGCCGCCCCAGTGACTGAAGCTGCAGCAGAAACAAGATCAAGGGCGAGGGGTGGTGGGAGACGGCTGGGAGGAAGCCCCCAAATCCCCGCTCTGCGATGTGTCAGCTCCTCGCCGGGCTGGAGCAGACCCCCCTCTTCGCACATCTTCTTCCCCTCACCGTCTGGCAGCAGGGAGCAGCCCAGCCCAGGGGCCAGGGGTGGCTGCCCCAGAACATTTGGCAGGCTGTTAACGTAATCCCTGCCTGCCTGCGGGGAGGGGGGGACGGGGGAGGGGCGGGGCTGGCGGTCACCTCATTTCCGAAGCAGCTCCAGGCTGCTGGGGAAACCGCTGGAACGGCCCAGCTGTATCTCAGCTCCCCCACCCCTGCCCCCAGCAAGTAAAAAGAAAAGGACAATGAAAAGGAAACCCAGAGTTGGGAAGGCAGTTTTCCAAGCCAGGCTTGGGGCTTCCCTGGGAGGAGGAGGGGCCGAAGGAAATCCCGTTACATAGATGTTTATTTTAATGGGAGCTGAAGGGAGCGGGGCTGAGACCCATCCTAGGGGCCGGGGGAGGAAGGGAAGGGAAAAGATGCCGGGTCTGTGCTCACAGACGGGCCTTTGTGAGCTTCCCGCAGGCTGCCCACTGAGAGAGTAAGTGGCCAGGATACGTACGAGAGGCAGACAGCTCGGCCAAGGCGCTGGTGCTGAGGCAGCCACCTTGGTCGGGGCGGGGGATGGAGGCTGGGGGCGGGGGATGGATTGGTCGGGGCGGGGGATGGAGGCTGCCGGCGGGATGGGACTTGTTCCTTCCTTCACTCACACGCCAGCATCCCTTGGGCCCTGCTGGCACCCCGACTCCATGCTAGGGGCTGGGTAAATAATGGCCAATCAGCCCTGGTCCCTGCCCTCAAGGAACGGGGGAGACCCAGAGCTGGGGGGTCTGCGGCAGTGCCGGTGGGACAAGCGTTGGGGCAGACGCAGACGGAAGCACAGGGGACCTGGGGGCACGAGGAGCCCCAGGGGCACAGGGTAGACAGCCTTCCCAGGGCTGTCCCACCGTTTGGGACTCAGGGTCCTGTGGAAGGGGTCCTCTGGGGCTCGTCCTCACCTCCAGGCAATGACCTGGGGGTTGGGGGAGCCACTTCTCAGTGCCTGGAAACCTAGCTGGATATGGGGAGCCCCTCGCCCAGCTCCTCCCCTCAGGTTGGTCCCTGTCATCCTTGAAGGAGCTGGAAACCGTCCTGATGACCCCGTCAGACCCTAACATTTTTCTGGGCAGGGCTCACTTTCATCCCTCCTACTTCCTCCCTCATTCAGGTCACAGCTCTTCGCTGAGACGCGCGGCAGTGTTCAAGTTCCAAGCCGGAATGCTTCGCGCATGTCTTCATTCATTCACTCGTTATTTCTTTCATTCGCTCCACACGTCTCCACGGGGCTTCTCCTCTGCGCTAGGCACCGTCCTGGGTGCTGGGATTTGCCGTGAACAAAAACAATTAAAAATCCCTGTCCCCGTGGAACATCTTGTGGATAGAGATGAGATAGAGACGAGTAAACGACACAGAATGTCAGATCCCGACGGCGCCGCGGAGAAAACAAGGCCCGGGCGGAGGTGGGGTGACGACGGCAGGAGCCAGGCTGCGTCTCCTCGTCCTAACGCTGAGAGGAGCACCTGGACCCGGCTCGGAGCCGAGACCTCCAGCTCACCCCACTCCATCCTCACCACTGGCCCGTGAGGCGGTTCTGGGATTATCCCACCTTTGGGAGTGGCCATATGGAGGCCCCCAGGGAGGGTGCCACGCGTGCCAGCAGTGACAAGCTAGTCGGAGCGTGACTACGCCTCAGTCCCCACCCTCGAGGGCTGACTGGGGGCCCAGCCGCGAGCTCCTGCTTTGGCTCAGACCCAGGAGGCCGTCAGCGATCAGAGGCCTTGCTAAGCGTGTGGCTCTCGTCTAGGGATGCCTCCTACCCCCACCGACCGTGTCGTCCGTCCTCCGGGGGTCCCGGCTGCCCCTGGTCAGCAGCCAGGGTGGCAGTGGGGTCAGGAGAAAGAGTGCTGGACGGGAGTCCGGAGGCCTGGGTTCCAGCCCCGCCCCCTTCCCTGGCCTCACCTCCTTGTTCATTCGGGGTCCCTTTCCCACTCTCTCTGTCTCTCTCCTAATCTGCGGAAGGAGGGAGTCTGACTGAGTTAATCTGAGGCCCTGTGGAGTCTACAACCCAGTCTCCTCATCTGGAAGGGATGTGCTCGCGTTGGCCACACCCTTGGACAGGATGTGACAGCCTCTCCTGTGGGTGCAGATCCAGGGGGAGCGCGTGACTCTGACAGGTGGGGAAGGTGGGAGGCTGGCCTGATATCCTTTCAAATTATCTCAATTTGTGAAATGGTATGTGTATTACCAATTAAACAACAATAAAACCCAAACTTTAAATGTAAGCCTTTCTTCTACATTTCCTTCTCTTCCAGGAACCGCAGTCTGTTTAGGAAAGTAAAGCCTCCTGACGTGGGGCTGCCTTGCTGGTGACGACATCTCAGAGCCTGGCGTGTCATAGCAGGAGCTCCTACCGACATCCTCTGCATCCGCTTTTGTGAACAGGGGTGCGCCGGCCTCCCCCAGGGGCACACCTGCTGGAGTCAGGCCCCTGGTGCACAGAGGCCCTACCTGATTCATCTTGGAAACCCCCTCCCCACCCCTACCCCCACATATGCACAGACAGGCACACAGACACACAGATACACGCAGACACAGACACACATGCTCCTAACACCCTCTGGGGTGCTTTACCCATCCCTCAGTCAGTGATTAAGACATATTTGATAAATAATAAATGAGAGCAAACTCTCAGATCCAGGAAACCGGAGAGCTGAGCTGGGCCCTGCCTGTCTGCAGCTGCGCCGGCCTTCCAAGCTGCCTGCAGTCTGTTCAGAGGGAGAAACCACGGAGCTGGTCTGTCTCACTGGGGCTGGCCTTACATTTCTTTTATAATTTTTGAGACCAGGAGAGCTGGCACCAGTGGGAGGTACCTAGGGAGGAAGAGAAAATGCAAAGGGAGCTGTGTCCCAGGAGGGGCTTCTGGAAGCAAAGCTCTGGCCCGGTCTGGAATGTCTCTGATCGTCGAGCCCCCGCTGTCTCTCATGGACTCCCCACCCCCACGTCTGGCAGGGCCTGCAAGCACAGAGGGTCCGGACTAGTCAGTCCACATGTGCTGAGGCTCACAAGCCTTCAGTCATGCCTTCTGTGGTCTGATCCACCCAACCTAACGGGCTGCTCCCCTGCTGAACTTGAACGTGACTCTGTCCAGATGCAGCGCGGTTCACAGGGAGCTGTGGTCAGCCCACATGTGTCCTGTGTGGAGTTGCCCTGGGGCACCTCTGGGGAGTCTGGTCTCAGGATCACTGGAGGATTGAACGGGTCCCAGTTGATCCGGGCGTCTGGTATTGGGTGGAGGCTGGCGAGTGAACTGAGCATCACTTGGGGCTGAGCTGGCTTGTTGGAGGCAAAGCCCAGTTCTGGCCCCAAAGAGCCTCCCTTGGCTGCCCCAGACCCCCAAGGGCACTGCTGCCCCCGGGACGGGGGAAGGTTCGAGAAGGAAGCTGTAGGCATCGAGGTTCCAAACCTAGCTGTGGTGGGGGGGGAAGCAGGAGGGCGGGGAGAGGGGTGGAGCAGGTACCTCGAAGACAGAATTCTACCCCGCTCTGGAAGGCCCCTTAGGAATTATCTTGTCTAGTGGTTCACGATTTGGGATTTTGGGTACCCTGTGAAAAATTATGAAAATAAAGGAGGGTTGGGACTTCCTAGGTGGTGCAGTGGTTAAGAATCCTCCTGCCAATGCAGAGGACAGGGGTTCGATCCCTGCTCTGGGAAGATCCCACATGCCATGGAGCAACTAAGCCCTGTACCACAACTACTGAAGCCCTCATGCCTAGAGCCCGTGCTCCGCCACAAGAGAAGCCACCACACTGAGAAGCCTGCGCACCACAATGAAGAGTAGGCCCCGCTTGCAGCAACTGGCATGCAGCGATAAAGACCCAATTTGCCCAATGGATAAATAAATAAATAAATAAAGGAGGGCTGTCTGACAAAACTACCATTACCAGCCCTTATTTTGTAAAAGAAATGGTACTCTTTAAGACCAAAAATATAAGAGGAAGGCAGGTATAATTTCAAGATAATGGACAGTTCTTTACATAGAAAACACTGGGCTTTCTGGAAATCTCAATATACAGTTCTTTTTTTTCTTACTTTGTAATAAAAACCTCCTTAGTGACTAGCTCCCGTCAGCAGGATGGTGTTTGGAACAACACAGAAACTGAGGCCCAGAAAGAAGTGACGAGTTTGGGATCCCGTGGTGCGTGAGGGGCAGAGGGGACCCGAGTCCAGGGCTCTTTCCTCAGCACCGATTCCTTGGAGTGATGTAGGCTCCAAGCACCTGCAGGGGTGGGGGTCTTCTCCCTGCTGGTTGCCTGACGGGGTCACTCTTCCCAGAGCCCCGGGGACAGGGAGCCCAGAGCCCACCTCTCCCAGCCTCCCACCGTCCCCTAGGGCCCGCTCCAGAGCCCACTCCAGGCTGTAGCTCAAGTTTTGCCTCCTGCCCGACTGCCAGCAGTTCCCTCTGGGAACGCTCCATGCCCTTGGCTGCCAGCTTTCATGGCATGACGCGTCTCCAGTGCCAGGAGGGAGGGGGCCACATGTTCCCCATATGCCACCAGGGTGGGACGTTTGCACTGAACAGCTGAGCTGCCCTCTTCTCCTCCTCCTCCCCCCAGCAGACTCCCCAGCCTCTCTTCTCTTTGTCTTCCTCAAAGGACCTCCCACTCCCGACCAAGGAGGAGAAAAAATGGGATGTTTCAGCATTTGCAGACCCTGCAGACTTTCCAAAGCATGGCCACCCACATTGGTTTCAATTAAACAAATCTACATACCCTGAAGTCAAACAGGTGCCTATCCAGTGCCAGGATCTGCAGGGAGAGGTAAAGGTGAGCTCCTTAGAGGATGATCAGCCCTCCATCTCTCCATCCATTCTCCACCCCACCATCCATCCATCCATCCATCCATCCATCCATCCATCCATCTCTCCATTTCTCCATTCATCCCTCCCTCCCTTCTTCCGTCCTTCCCTCCATTCATATCTCTATCCCTTCTTCAGTCCCTAACTTTCCATCTCTTCATCTATCAATTTCTTTCTCCATTCTTTTCTTAATGCCTCCCTCATTCATCTACTCAAATTTTCCCCTCCTTTATCCCTTCTTCCAGCCAATCAGTCATCTTTCCCTCTCTCCCTCCATCCCATCACCCATCCATCCATCCATGCATCCACCCCCCACCCATTCAGTGATCCATCTACTCATCCAACCATCCACCTCTCTATCCCTCCCTCTGTCTCTCCATCCCTCCATTCTTCTCCCCACTTTCCACCCTTCCATCCCTTCATCCATTCATCTCTCCAGTCCTCGACTCATCCGTTTATCCCTCCCTCCTTCTATTCCTCCCTTCTCCCTCCACCCATCCCTCCACCCTTTTATCCTTTATCTAGCCAACAGCCCTCTCTCCATTCCCCTCCTTCCTCTCCATCCGCCCTCCACGTCTCCTTCCATCTGTCCATTTGTCCATCCCTCTCTCCACTTATTGAGGGCGCTCCACGAACCAGGCACTACCACTGTATTCCCTCAGGGGACCAGCATGCTGCACACTGGGATATTTCGAGCAATATTTGTTCTCTGATGGTCTAGTGGTTAGAATTTGGCACTCTCTCAATAAATGTTTGTTGACTGGACCTAATGGCACCCCTGCCTTCTGGACCTTATACTACCCTGAGAATTCAGTCCACAACTAACTCTGGTTCTGTTAAGTCTGGGGTTGGGACTGAGTCTGTGCTTGCAAAGCAGGTGGGCAGAAGAGAAACACTGGAAGGACTCAGCTTTCATGAGTACCGACAGTGAGCCAGGAACCTGACACACCCTCTCTCTTTTTAGCTGCTAGCAGTCCTATGAGGAAGATGTGATTTATCCCCATTTTATGACTGAGAAACTGGGTCCAAAGGCCCTGGTGTGGGAAGGAAGTCTGAATGCCTCTCTGACCTACCATTAGCTCCACTTGAGGGATCAAATGTGCGCTGCCTTTTTTGGTTTCATTATAAATCACCCCTCCAGCAAATCCTACATTCCCCAAACACAGCTCCCACTTCAAGGCTGATTTGTTTACTCCTGTTTCTTCCCCCAGCCTGGAATAGCCCAGTCTTCTCCACCAGAAGAAATCCTACCTACTCCCCAACACTTTCGTCCAAGGATGTCTCCCTCAGGAGGTCTTCCAAGATTGCCCCCACCTCCACCAACTTCAGCAAGAGTGAATCATTTCCTGTGTTCCTTTGTTCCTGTATCACCCCTCCCCCCTTTACAAATATCACATTCTCTGCCTCATCTGAAGATGTGTTGAGGGAGGGGGTGGTGCGTCTGTCTTCTTCCTCTGAGTTCCTTAAGTGGGGCGAGGGGCCTGCTGTCTAAGTCACCTTGGTCGCTCCCCCCACACCCACACCAGAACACACACAGTGGAAAGCAATGCGTGTAGCTGAACCAGATTTATAACCAGGGGTGATGTAAGAAATCCTTGCCAACCAGCAGAGCATAGACACTGACCCGTCAGAAAGGTAAGAACCAACAAGGCATCGTCTCTATCTGTCATTTCCCAAGAGCCTTCAGCTTTTGCTCAGCCCCTCCTGACCTGATCTCTGCTTCAGAACGGGAAAGAGGCTGAGAGGTGATCAGCCTCTAGGGAGGCTCGGGGCTGGGGTGGGGAAGGGGTTCACCAGCTGTGAACGTGGTGAGCCCAGGTCCAATGAGGCACACCTGACGCCTCCTTCTCTTGCCTTGCCTGCCCTGGCCCAGCCCTGTTCCGGCCATAGGAGCATCTGGGAAGGGAGGAGGAGAGTCTGGGAACCAAATACCCAGAGTGACCATGTAACATGCTCTGGGGCTGAAATGGGACAGGCACCATCTCACTTTATCCAAACTGCCCTCTCAGGGGGCACCATGCTTACCCCCATTTTGAGATGGAAAAGTGAGGCTCAAGAAGATGAGAAGATATCCCCCGAGACTTCCCAGCCTGCATGGCCCAGGGAGGACTTCACGCACTGGGACACCCAGGACTCGATGCCATCAGGACGGCCCGCTCCCCCGCCCTGGTGTGGAGTGGACCCAGAGGGGGCCTGGGCCTGAGTGGCAGGCAGGGCCCTTTGGACAGGGAGGTGCTTGGAGCTGGGGTGCCAGGCCTGCACCATGTGCCCTGGGCTGGCTCATCTGCGGGCGCTGAGCCACGAGAACCATTTGGAAAAGAGGCTGCTGTGTGCTGGCAGGGCCTCCTGTGCCAGCTCCGCTGCCAGCCCAGCTTGGCCACCAGCACGGCAAGGCAGTCTGCGACACCAAGGGGGCATCGCTGAACTCTTAGTTTTTATCCATAAAATAGGTGCCACAATATTTACATTGCAGGCTTATGGAGAGGACGCGACCAGGCACTTGCCCGGTCTGCAGATGGCAGTCACATTAGTCCCCTCCTTCCTCTGGCCCCTGCCCTGTACCTGGGCAGCCAGGCTGGGCATGGAGGCGGTGGGAGGATGGGTGGGTGGGCTTCTGCCCCAGCCGTGGCCCCCTCTTTAGCTCACATGACCCGTCAGGGCAGGTATCTTGGCCAAGCACACTGCAGTGTGCCTCACTGGTCAGAAGATGGGCCAAGCAAGCAGCAGGCTCTGGACCACCGTGAGGCCAGCCGGGCGCGCCCGCCCTTGAGGAGTGCAGCGCGATAGGGCCGCTCCCTCTGTGCTGTTCTGTGCGGCTCGCTGCACACCTTAGCTCTCCTTTCACAAGCTGAGTATTTTCAGGGCCATTTGACAGATAAGACAACTGAGGCCCAAAGAAGCTAACTACTTTGTCCCAAATTGTACGCCCGGGCAGCGGCCAAGCTGAGGCCCGGCCCCAGCGGTGCGGCTCCCTCGCTGTCTCTCCCACGTGGGTGCGTGGGTGACCGCGCCCGCCACCCGCAGGCACGGCTCCGCAGGCGCGGGCCAAGGTCTGGGCACCAGGACACTGGCCAGGAGGGCAGTGACGGGTCAGCACGGAAGGAGGAGAAACGGAGGGCTTCTGGAGCGGGGAGGACGACCCCTCCCAGGCCTTAAAGGGCCCCAGGAGAAACCCGGCTTCACGGGAGCCCCTGCCCTGGGAACGCCTTACCCAGGGCCCCAAGCAGGAGGCATTGTCTTTCCCAGGTCTTGGGTCCCAGGTTGCCTAACCAGAGTGACACCCACGTCAGTGCCGCCTTCCGTGGGAGGGCAGGGGGGAGTCAGGGAGCCCCAGCTTAACCAACTGCGTGGGCCTGGGGCCTGGGCCTGTGCAGAGTGGGCACGAGAGGGGGTGTTCCCGCCACCCTGTGCCCATCTGCGGGGTGGACGGGGAGCGGAGGGAAGGCGGGCAGGGTGAGGGGCAGGAAGCAGCCACAGAGGAAAAGAATTAAGAGCCCAGCTTTTACGTTTCTTCTTGGCTGGGGGTGCGGGGTGCAGAAACTTGATCCGAGGGTTGGGGGTACCACCCCATGCTCCCGTCTCTCCGATTTCACAGCCTCCGGACTGTTCTCTGTCCCTGGGATCTTGCAGCCTCTGGCAGGTGAGGAGAGAGGAAGCAAGGCTGGCTGGAAATGAGGTCGTTTTCCTTCCTCTGGAACCTCCTTCCCACTTTGATCCAGGCTGGAGGAGAAAGACAAAGTCAGCAGAATCCACCCCACTCACCCACCGGGGGCCCCAGCCCTCCCCTCCCCACACCCTAGCGCTGTTACCGAGCTGGAAAGCACTGGAAAAATAGAGGCAGGGATGCCATTTGCTGGGAGGCTGTAAAATCCAGCTCCCAGGCCAGGGCCAAGCGTGGGGCATCTCCAAAACTGCTTTTTCCTCGTGTCTGCCCCGGGGGGTGGGGGGGGTGGGGCAGAAGGGAACTGACTGTTCAGTAGAAGCCTTTATGTCTCCTGCTATCTTCACAGTAACCTTGTGGGTGGGAGTCACTACCCCCCTTTTACAGATGGAAACACTGAGGCTCTGAGAGTTTGCAGCTGGGGAACACTGTGGCTGGGATCTGAGCTTACGCTTGTATTCCTTCTGAGTCTACCCACCCAGCCGGGGGTGGGTGAAAGGTGTTATCCTGCTGCTTGTTCTGGGCCACCTAGGAGGAACGTTCTTTGCCCAGGAGGCCTGAGTGGATCTGCTAGACCACCTCTGAGATTTCCTGGAGAGCCCCATCTCGTGTCCTGTGAGGGCTGTCACCCAAAGTGACTCTGGTCACTTCAGGGGCTTCAGCGCCCATGGGCGAAACAGAACTTCGCAGGTCAGCCCCTCCCAGGCTTTGTCACATGGGAGAGAACTCAGGACCCGTGGTCACTGACAGATGGCTGCAGAGTGACCATAGAGATGCCCAGTCCTGATGGTACATCCTGGTGAAGGACATGCAGGATGAAAAGTGCCAGGAGACCTGGCTGGTCAAAGGCCATCTTTGCAGCCGTGCAGGGGATTCCTGCTGGCTTCTGGGGAGGTGTGATTGGAGTTCGGGGCCGGGGAAGCTCACCCCAGGGACACAAGCTCCAGGCCCCTTCACCACCCTTTCAGGCCTGTCTCCATGAGGAACTGGGGAGATAGGAGGCCTGATATCTCCTGCATCCTTTGCTGAGAAGGCATCCTTCACACTAACCCAAGTTAGCTGGAACTCCTGACGCATTTGCACGTCCATGTGTTTGCTTTCGGCTGGGTCTCCAGCCCAGTCCCCTGTGGAACCCCAAACACAATTCTACCTGTAGATCCAATTAGGGGAAAACACAAAACCCTTTCCTCCAACAGTCTGTCTCTGTGAGAGCAGAGAGCAACCTTTAGCCACAGAGCTCCATGAGCCAACTGTTCCAGCCAGACCCCAGGTAGGAAGGGGCCTGCGCCCGGAAGCCAGGGAGGGGAGAGGCAGACGGGGTGGCAGCCCCTGATCCACCCCAGCTGTTCAAACATCCAGGGCCCCTTCCCTCTTCCTTCCAGAGTCCCCGGTCAGCACTCAGGCCTGGCTCACGGCCACCCTGGGTCCCGGCAACAAACACCTAGCAGAGATTTCCTCCCACAGACACGATGCTTCTCGCTAAACCTCGGAGGCCAGAAGGCCACCAGTGCTGGGGGATCCACCGGGGCGGGGCCGCTGCCCCAGAGAATAGAACAGAGGACCCTGCTGAGCTCAGCGGTGGGCGCAGGAAAGAGCGGGGAGAGGTGGAGGGGAGGGGAGCAAACACAGGGCTTGGCTGCACCCAGGTCCCCTCGCCGTGTGCCCCTTTGCCCACGTGACATCCACAGGACACCACAGGTCCCACCATTAGCGACGTAGCCATTTCCGTGCATGGAATTCCTCTCCAACCCTCCTTTGCTGCAGCCAACACCAGCCCCTGTGTGTCTCTCTCCCTGTGTCCCCATCTCTAGCCATTGGCCACACCATCCTCTCCTTCTGTCTCTTCTTTGAGTATCTAAATTCTGTCTGCTTTCAAGGCCCCTGATAAAGCTTCCAGATGGAAAGCATCTCTCTCCATCCTCTGGCCCCACTGTGACTTGCCTCTTGTGGCACTGGTCATTTTCTGCCATACATGATAGATATTTGGGTGAGGGTCACGTCTGCCTTTCTGCAGCTCTTGAGGCCAAATGTGAGCTGAGTCCTGCCATGTGGTCCCTAAAGGGTGCCTCATCCAGTGCCTGGGAGACAAGCAAGAGGAACTGACATTTACTAACCTAGTAACTTTGCACTTGCTGGTACTTCTTACTCATCTCAGTAATCCCCACACAAACAGGGCGAGGCAGGCACTACCCTCCACATTTTACAGATGTGGCAACTATTGTTTTTATGATTTACATTTTCCAATAGTTTTGGGACATACAAGCAGGATGGATTCTCTTCTGTGTTGATTTTGCTTCTGGGAGCCTTGCTAAGTTCTCTTGTTAAGCCTACTACTATATCCATGAATTCTTTCCGGTTGTCCATGAAACAATCACATGATTTGCAAATAATTATTATTTTTTCTTTCTTTCCAATATTTATACCCTTTAATCTTAAAAAAAATTTAACTTTGGCTTATTATCTGTCATACCGTGCTAGCTGAGAATGCCAGTAAAATACTGAAGTGACATTAGCAGGTACCTTTTTCTTACACCTGATTTTAAAGGGAATGTTTTAATCACTCCTCACACTTGATGATGTTTGCACCAGGGTTTCTGTAGATACTATTTATTAGGCTAAGAAAATATTTCTTCACTTTCTAGGTTTCTAAGAGTTTTTGTCATGGATATTGGAATTTATTGTACTTTTTCTATCTGTTGACAGATTATTATATAGCATCTGTCCTTTGACTTGTCTGATGTGGTAAATTACACTGATCTATTTTCCAAAGTTAAACCAACTTTGCATTCCTGGGATAAATTGAACATGTCATGATGTGTTGTCATTTTTTTCATTAGAAGATTCAGTTTGCTAACTTTTGGTCTGGAGTTTTATCTCTGTGTTCACAAGTGAAAGTAGTTTCCTTTTCCATCATGCTGTGTCTGGATTGGGTATCAAGGTTTAACTTGTCTTATAAAAATGAGCTGGGGATTACCTTCTTTTCTATGACCTGTGGAATATTTTGTGTAAGATTAGAATTATCTGCAACTTGACTGTTTGGGAGAACTTGCCTATAAAGCTGCCTAAGTCTGGTGTTTTCCATCTGGAAAGTCTGAAACTTCAGATTCCATTTCTTCTCTGGTTCTAGGACTATTTAGATGGGGGGCGGGGGTGGGGGGTGGGGCATGTGTACAGTTTTAGAGACACCGTTTTACCTTCTATTTCTTCTGGTTCCAATTTTTAAAGTTTGATTTTTCTAAGAATTCATTCAGTCACATAATTTAAAAAAATGTATTTGAAGAAAGTTCATAATATTTTCTAATAATGTTGGCAGTTTAATTGAGCTATAAATGACATGAATGAACTTTACACATACAAAGCGTACACATAGATGAGTTTTGACAAAGGTATATACTTGTGAAACCATCACTATTTTCAAGATAGTGAATATATTTCTTATCCGGCCCAAATTTCCTCTTGCCCCTTAGTAATTCCTTCCTGCCCCCACCCTCACCTTCCGTCCAGGTGACTACTGACCTAATGTATGTTGGTATATATTTGTTTTCATTTCCTTGGTTTTTATAAAATGAAATCATACAACACGTACTCTATTTTGTCTGGCTTCCTTCACTCAGTAGAATTACTTTGAGGTCCCCCTAAATTGCCATATCAATAGTTCACTCATTTTTATTACCCAGGAATATTCCATTGTATGGATATACAATTTGTTTATCCTTCCCCCTTTCAGTGGACATTTGGGCTGTTTCTAATTTTGGTGACTATACATAAAGCTTCCAGGAGCACTGGTGTACAATCTCCGAATGAAATATATGCTTTTACTTCTGGGCAAACAGAGCTGGAATGGCTGGGTCCTATGGGTAGTATACATTTAACTTTTCGGCAAGCCAAACTGTTTCCAAAGTGGTTGTACCATTTTACGTTCCTATCAGCAGTGTATGAGAGTTCTTAAGTGACACTTGGTATGGTCAGTCTTTTCATTTTAGACATTATAATAGTGTATAGTGAAATCTCATTGTGGTTCTAATTTGCATTTCCCTATTTGGCTAAAGACATGGAGTACATTCTCATGTGCTTATTTGACATCTGTATTGTATATCTTCCTCGCCAAAATATCTGTTCAAATTTTTTGCCCATTTCTGGGTTTTATTTATTGACTTTTAAGAGTTCATTACATATCCTGGGCTTGTCTTTTCATTCTATTAACAATGTCATTTGAAGAGAGAAAGTTCTTATTTTTTTAGTTCATTTTATTTATTTATTTATTTATTTATTTTGGAGGTACACCAAGTTCAATCATCTGTTTTTATACACATATCCCCATATGAAAGTTCTTATTTTTAAGGAAGTCTAGTTTATCCATTTTTTTCTTTAATGGCCCAAGGTCACAAAGATCTTCCCTGACGTCTTCTTTCAAAGTTTTGTAACTTTATGTTTTACATTTAGGCCCATTATTTACTTTGAGTTAATTTTTATATATGGTGTGAGGTATAGATCAAAGTTAATTTTTAAAATACAGATGTCCAATTGTTTAGCACCATGTCTTGACAAGACTACTGTTATGACTTTGTTAAATTAATACTTGTTAAATGGAGCACAGGATGTGAGATGGTGTGTTTCAGTTCAACATGAGACCACGAAAGACATCAAAATAGAGAAGACTATTACTCACAGGTCCAGAGGAAGCACATGGCATACATCAAGGGACCACAAGGGGAGATCAGGCAGAGTGCAGACAGAGAGAATGATAGGACCTGGGGCAACAAGCCTGTATTAGGATCTGTGCATGGAGTGCTTTGTGTGCCAATTCCAGTCCTAAAGCCAGATTGGTTAATTCAGACCACAAGAGCAAGCTTTTGGTAAACTCCATGGGGTCTCATCTAAGGGGTGCAGAAGGGGAAGGCTCTGGGAGATGGGGGAGACTTGATCACAAGGGGTTTTGGTCATATCAGAACTTATACTTGCTTCTGACTCTTTAAGCTTCTATCTAGGGCATGCACTTGCATGAGGAGGCTGGTGTCATTTAAGGCCACTGCAGGCCACTTGGCCAAACAAAACAGATGCCGTGGCTGCAATACCATGGAATAGCTGAACTAAACTCTCAACAACTGTCCTTTCTCCACTGAATTGCCTTTGTACCTTTGTCCAAAATCATTTAATCATATACACAGGAGTCTAGTTACAGACTGTTAGTTCCATCAAACTATTTGTCTATTTCTGAAGCTAGTACCACACTCTTTTGATTACCGTAGCTTTATACTAAGTCTTGAAGTGAGGTAGTATAAGTCTTCCAACTCTGTTCTTTTTTTTGCAAAATTGTTTTAGCGTATTCTAGGTCCTTCATATGGCCAAATGAGTTTTAGAATGAGCTTGTCAATGTCTGAATCTGTAGATTGATCTGGGGAGAATTGACATCTTAACAATATTGAGCCTTCCAATCCATGAACACAGTATGTCTCTCGATTTTTGTTTTTAGCCTTCTTTAGCCTCTCTCAGCAATGTTTTGTAGTTTTCAGTGTACAGGTTTTTTCACATCTTTTCTCAGATATATCCCTAAGTTTTTCGTATTTTTGATATGATTATAAATGATATTTTTTGCTTCAATTTTCTATAGTGACCAGTATATCAAAATACAATTAATATTTGTATATTGATCTTATATCCCATCACCTTTATCAACTCATTTACTGGTTATTACAGTATTTTTGTGATACCATGGATTTTGTTGCATAGATCATCATGTCAGTTGAAAATAACAACAATTTTACTTCTTCCTTTCTAGTCAAAAATGCCTTTTATTTCTTTTTCTTGCCCACATACACTGTGTAGAACCTCTAGTACAATGTTGAATTGAAGTGGTGACAGGGGGCATCCTTGCCTTCTTCCTGATCTTGGGGGTAAAACACTCAGTCTTTCATTATTAAGTGTAATATTAGTTGTAGAGTTTTTATAGTTACCCTTTTGTATGTTGAGGAAATTCCCTTCTATTTTATTCTGTTCCTGAGAGTTTTTATAAGGAATGGATATTGGATTTGACAAATGCTTTTCTTTTTCCATTCAGGTGATCAAATGGCTTTTCTTTTTTTAGTCTCTTAATATGGTGATTTATATTGATTGATTTTTTAATGTTAAGCCAACCTTACATTTTTGTAATAAAACCACACTGGGTTGTGATGCATTAATTTAATGGCTATCATTAAAAAGTCAGATAATTACAAGTGTTGGAGAGGATGTGGAGAAATTGGAGCCCTGACACTTTGCTAATGGGAATGTAAAAGTAGTGCAGACATTTTGGAAAAATCTGTCAGTTCCTCAAAAGGTTAAACACAGAGTTATCATATGACCTAGCAACTCCAGTCATAGAAAACAGATGTCCACACAAAAACTTGTACATGAATGTTCATTGAATCTTCATTCATAAAAGCCAAAAAGTAGAAACACCCAAATACCCTTTGCCCTAGGTAAAATGTCTATCAGACAATGGAATATTATTTGGCAATTAAAAGGAAGGGAGTATTGAGACATGCTACAACCTGGGTGAACCTTAGAAAGATTATGCTAAGTGAAAGAAGCCAGTCACAAGGCAGCACTCAGTGTGTGATTCCATTTATGTGAAATGTCCAGAACAGGAAAATCTATAGAGACAGAAAGTAGAACATAGTGGCTACTTAGGGCTGGGGATTTTGAGAGAAATGGGGAGTAACTGCTAATGGGCATGGGGTATCTTTTGAGGGTGATGAAAATGTTCTAAAATTGATGGCTGTACAGCCCTGTGAACACACTAAAAACCACTGAATTGAACACTTTAAATTGGAGAATTGTGTGGTATATCAATTACACCTTAATGAAACTACTATTTAAAAGAAGAAAGGCAGAAGCATACAAGCAAACATAGGCTCAAAGATTTTAAAATAGCTTAGAGGTGGAATTTAACTTTTAATCGAGTCTGAAAATGGTGTCTTCTAAAGAGAATATTCAGTCCATTTGTATTGATTGTGATTACTGTTTATTGGGTTTATTCCCACCATCTTATTTTGTGCTTTTATTTGTACAGCTTTTTCTGTTTCTTTTCTTTTATGCCTCACTTTGAATTAAACAGATTTGGTCCTCACTGAAGAACACATTAATGGGAGAAAAACAAACAAGAGGGACAAAAAATAACGTTATCCATCAATGCCCCCAGATCCAGCACCCAGAAAGGTCAGCCTGTTTTGAGGTGAGCTTTATTCTCTCCATGGCACTCTGCCCATAGGGCCAGCTGCTCTGTGATCTGCTTATATACCCAGTAATAAGACGAGGTCCAGATTTCCATGCATATTGAATTCCACTCCCCCACTACTAGTTCAGCAGTTTTATTTTCTTTATTCTTTTAGTGGTTACCTTTAATATTTTCACATTCTTACATAGCATAACAAAGCTAAGTAAGTTCTACCTTGTTATAGTAAACTCCTTCCAATTAGGCATTATTTGCTTTGTATGATATGGTCAGGGGTTTAGAATTCAACCACACACTTACCATCATCTTTGCTCACCTTTTTCTTGCATCTCAGTTCTTCCAACTCTGAGATATTTTCTTTCCTGCCTAGAGTACATTTTTTAAAAACTGCTTTATTGAGCTATAATTCATATACCATATAATTCACCCATTTAAATCATACAATTCAATGATTTTTAAATTTTATGTATTTATTTTTATTTTTTTGGCTTGCAGTGTCTTCATTGTGGCACACAGGATCTTTCATTGTGGCACGTGGGCTTCTCTCTAGTTGTGGTGTGCAGGTTTTCTCTCCTCTAGTTGTGGCATTCTCAGGCTCCAGAGCATGTGGGCTCTGTAGTTGCAGCACCCAGGCTCTCTAGCTGAGGCACACAAGCTCAGGAGTTGTGGTGCATGGGCTTAGTTGCCCCACAGCATGTGGGATCTTAGTTCCCCAACCGGGGATTGAACCTGTGTCCCCTGCGTTGCAGGACGGATTCTTTATCACTGGACCACCAGGGAAGTCCCTCAGTGATTTTTGATATATTCAGAGTTATGCAGCCACCACCACAGTCAACATCTGAACACTTTCAGCACCCCAGGAAGAAGCTCCATAGCCGTAACCATTAGCAGTCATTTCACATTTCCCCCCAAATGCCCCTAGGAGGCTTTGGCCCTAGGCAACCACTAAACTATTTTCTGTCCCTGTAGATTTGCCTATTCTGGACACTTCACAGAAATGGAATCATACAGTATGTGGGTTTTTTTGTGAGTGGCTTCTTTCACTTAGCATAATGTTTTCAAAGTTTATCACATTGTAGCATGTATTAGTACTTCATTCCTCTTTATTGCCAAATAATGTTCCATTGTATGAATATACCACACTTTATTTACCTATTCATCAGCCAAAGGATGTTTGGGTTGTTTCCACTTTTTTACTGAGTCATTTCCAATAATGCTGCTATGAACATACTGGCCATTCGTATATATTCTTTGGAAAAATGTCTCAGTCTTGTGCCTATTTTTCAACTGGGTTATTTGTCTTCTTACTATTGAGTTGTAAAAGTTCTTTATATATTCTGGTTAGTTCTTTATCAGATATCTGATTGGCAACTATGTTCCTCCATTCTGTTTGACTTTTCATTTTCTTGATGGTGTCCATTGAAGCATGAAAATTTTAAATTTTGATTGAGTCTAATTTATCTTCTTTTTCTTTTGTCGCTTGTTCTTTTGGTATTGTATCTAAGAAGGATCTAAGATTTATACCAAGGTCACTAATATTTACACCTACATTTTTTTTCTAAGAGTTTTATAGTTTTAGCTCTCATATTTTGGTTTATGATCTATTCTAAGTTAGTTTTCACGTGTGATGTAAAGAAGGGTCCAACTTCATTCTTTTGCATGTGGATATCCAGTTGTCCTGGTGCCATTTATTGAAGAGACTATTCTTTCCCCATTGAATTGTCTTGGCACCCTTTTCCTTAAATGTGCCAGTTTATTCCTGGATTCTCAATTCCGTACCATTGATCTATATGTCTGTCCTTATGCCAATACCACACTGTCTTGATTACTGCAACTTTGTAATAAGTTTTAAATTCAGGAAATGTGAGTCCTCCACATTTGCTCTTTTTCAAGTTTTAGCTATTCTTGGTCTCAAATTTCCATATGAATTTTAGGATCTGCTCATCATTTAAAAAAAAAAAAAAAAAACAGCCAGCTGGGATTTTGAAAGAGGTTGCACTGAATGTGTAAATTAATTTTCAGTGTATTGCCATCTCAACAATATTAAATCTCCCAATCCATGAACAGGGCATCTCTTCCCATTTACTTTGGTCTTCTTGATTTATTTCACTAGGGTCCAGCAGGTGAAAGCTGGCACTGATATTGATTTACATCCAAGATTTCCCAAATCAAAAATCATTTTTGGCCTCTGCTAGTTTTTGTTTTATAGTATTTTATCTGGGACTTCCCTAGTGGCGCAGTGGTTAAGAATCCACCTGCCAATGCTGGGCACATGGGTTCAAGCCCTGGTCCGGGAAGATCCCACATGCCACAGAGCAACGAAGCCTGCATGCCACAACTACTGAGGCTGCACTCTAGAGCCCCCAAGCCACAACTACTGAGCCCACGTGCTGCAACTACTGAAGCCCAAGCACCTAAAGCTTGTGCTCCACAATGAGAGAAGCCACCGCACTGAGAAGCCCATGCACCACAATGAAGAGTAGCCCCCACTAGCTGCAACTAGAGAAAGCCTGCACACAGCAACAAATAGCCAATAAATAAGTAAATAAATCTATAAGAAAATATTTTATCTGGCTTGTTTTAGTTGATGTATTTAGGAGGGGATATCAGAGTAGCTCACTCATCATATGACTTGAAGAGCCCAAGCATTTTACATGTACAAACTCACTTAACATTCTTAACAACCCTGTATATAGGTACTATTATTATCCCCATTTACAGAAAAGAAAACAGATGTAGGGAAGTTAATTAATGTGTCGATGACTACACAGCTATTCGTGCTGAAAGGGAGACTTTAGCCCAGGGGCTCTGGCTCCAGGTCCACCCTCTCAGCCACTATGCTCTGCCTCTAAGTGCTAGAGCGGGTGACAGCAGTGGCAACATGCAGATGCAAAAGCTCAAACGGAAATTACTTGCATTATTGGGAAGGTCACCCAAGCTGGCTGCCATCAGGTGACACTTCTTTGGTAATGTCCACAGTTAAACTCTTGACCCAAACTTCTCAGTGATCCAGAGTTGATCAGGGTCACGGATGCTGATTCACACCTACAACCTCCCAAAGGATGGTGCATAAACCAGAATGCTGCCTGGTATGGGACATAATCGCAACTGCCTGTGTGTCACCTTCCCACTAGGAGAGCCAGGGCTCCAGATGTTTGCATGGGGAGAGGGGGCTAGATGTATGATTTCAGTGTGCACTAGTTCCCAAAGTGTACTCTGAAAGTCACCTCTTCTTCGAGATTTGTGTTATGGATGTTGGAGAAGTTTGGCAAATACCAAAGAAGAATGATAAAAGGTAAACCCACTATTTTAAAAAGTTAATTTATTTATTTTTAAACTTATTTCTTTTTGGCTGCATTGGGTCTTCTTTGCTACACGAGGGCTTTCTCTAGTTGTGGCGAGTGGGGACTACTCTTCGTTGTAGTGTTCAGGCTTCTCATTGCAGTGGCTTCTCTTTTTGCGGAGCTTGGGTTCTAGGCGCTTCAGTAGTTGCAACAGGCGGGCTCAGTGGTTGTGGCACGTGGACCTTAGAGAGCGTGGGCTTCAGTAGTTGTGGCGCACGGGCTTAGTTGCTCCGAGGCATGTGGAATCTTCCGGGACCAGGGCTCGAACCCATGACCCCTGCTTTGGCAGGCGGACTCTCAACCACTGCACCACCAGGGAAGTCCCCCATTTTTTTTATTGACGTATAGTTGATTTACAATGTTGTGCCATTTTTTTAATACCAGAGCTCATTCATTCATTCATTTATTCACTCAAAAATATCAACTGAGTGTCCACTGTGTGCCTGGCTCTGTGCTAGACACCGGGGACGGTGAAGAAGAGCAAGCAAACAGAAATGCTTGCCCTCGTGGAGCTGCCAGTCTAGTGAAGTACAGACGGCAAACCTATACACTAAACGATCCCTAGCACGGTGCCAGGTGGTGCTTTGTGCTACGAAGGAAAACAGCTGGGCGAGGAGAACAGAGCATCACACGGGGTAGGGGACTATCTAATTAGGGCAACCAGGGAAGGCGTCCGAGGAGGGGACAAGAGCTGACCCCTGAGTGAATGAAGGAACTTTATCTTCAGTTTATGTTTGTCTCCATTGTGTGAGCTTTTTAGCGTAACCATGTGTTATTTCTATAACAGAAATGCCGTGTTCATCATGAAAAGCTAAGATGGGGTTGGATACATAGCTGGGGGGTGGGGAAGGTTTCTTGCATTGCTTCCCAAATTTACTCAACCACATCAGCTCACTACTATTATTTTACTGATGGTGGTGGCGGCAGCGTGTGTAGGTGTGTCTCTGATGAAGCCCCTTGCAGGCCTAGCGTCCTGGGGGACAAAGCTGGCTGGGTGGTACCTGCTGCAGCAGCTTGGGAGACCTCCTCGCTGCAGAACCCCAGGGGCAGACAGAGGGTGCAGGAGAGCAATCTCCCAGCGGGAGGGACAGGGATGCTCTCCCCTCTCCCAACGCCAAGCCTGCTGCCCTCTGCATTGGAATTCTGGGTTCCAGGTGGCAGGGGGTGGGGATTAACCACTTCACTGTGTTTCAAGGTTGTTCCTGAATAAAACCTCCATCCGGGTACTTGCTTGGGAGGCACAAGCCCCTTGACAGGAAGGACGAAGATCTAATGCTGGGAGCCGGTATTGTGGCCTTGGCGCCCACTGAGGAGCAGGCGTTCCTGCAACCAGAGCGGGATCCGTGGTGGGATTTTGCACACGTGGCCGTGCCTCACACTGGGGACGGCTGCATGATCCCGGGAGGTGGGTGTTGAGAGCGTGGGTGGGAGGTCCCTGTCCCCCAGATGGCCATGATGGCAAAGGACCAGACATTTAACTCTGAAATGGACCTTAAGGACTTAGGAATGAACATCCCACTGGCAACCTAGATGGCCTGACGTTCCCCTTCCAGGGGCAGGAACCTGATGGACATGATCTCATTGAAGCCTCACACTTGCCCTGTGAGGCAAGTCTGATTACTATCCTTGTTTCAGAGATGAGACTTAGGGAGATAAAGTTACTGGTCCAGGGCCACCCAGCGGGTGAGCAGAGGAGCCTGAGTGTGTACTTGAATCTGATGACTCTGCCTCCAGGACCATGAGGGCTCCAGGAAGACAGAGCAGCCTCCTGCTGTGTGTGGGGTGGGGTGCGGGGGAGGGGGACGGGGCAGCCTGAGCCTGGGGCTGAGGACCCAGGGGCTGGGGGACGGCTCCCTCCCCCACCCAGGATGTGTCATAGTCTCAGGGGCAGCCAAGGGTGAAGGGTAAGCTGGCGGGGGGCCCCGTGGGACTCAGGAGGGTGACGTCACCACTCTCTTAGTAATGCTTTGGCAGAGCCTGACGCTCCCACCTTGGGAGGGAGAGGAGGGAGGAGGGGCCGCGCTGGAGCCAGCGGCTAGGAGGCTGCCAGGTCGGTGATGAGGAACGGGCACCCTGCCAGGAGCACCCGGGACCAGGCCTCTTGGGCAGGGGGTCTCTGGGAAAGGAGAAGGATGCCCAGAGTCCTGGGAGGGGACTCTGGAAGGGAGTGTCCTTATCAGATTGAGTGTGGAGTGATCGTCTGTCTGTCTGGCCAGGCTGGTAGCCAGACGTCCCCTGATCGATGCTCTACTATCTGATGTCCTGATTCATCCTTCATACTGTGTGATGGACTGTCTGATTTATGTGACGGACACTTGGAGATGGCAGCGGGGATGGGCTGAATCTCCGTCCACTTCTACGAAGCCTTGGGCTAGCCTCTCACAGGTGCCAGACGCCACCCTTTCTGAGCACCGAGGGTCAGCTGAAAGGAAGGGAGGAAATTCACATCCAAGGGTGGCCTGGTGCCAGAGGGACCGAGCCGACTCTGACAAGGGCCTGCCCACAAGCAGCTCGCGTTCTGGGATGGGAGACAAATTCACACCCATGAGGACAGAAACCAGCGAGCGCTTTGGACAAGCTGGACCCACGCGGTGGAAGTGGAAAGCAGGTTTATCTTGTCTCCTGACGTCTCTTTACCATCTGTTCACGGCAGAAAGTTCTTCCCCGTCCCTGCATGAAAACTCGGACAGTTCCATTAGTTTTTTGTCGTCTGTTAGGGGACAAAAATTCTCAGGTCCCTTTAAGTTGCAAACATGAAGTCAAGCGAAGAATTCAAAGCACCTGGTCCCAGGAAGAGTCACACTTTTGAACTTGGTTTAGAGTTAATCCCCCTGCCCTTGCTGTCCCCACAGGCTGCGAGCTGGACCAGGGGGTTAGACCGTCCTTCACCCCTGCACCTGCCCTTGCTCCTCCACCCTCTCCCCGGGTCTTGCACTTGAGTTTCAGAGGCTGCCAGAGCCTAGAGAGGGAGAGGCAGAAGTCAAGGGAAGGAAGGGTTTTATTTCACTGGTCCTTTTCTGAGCTGGCTTCTGCTCACAGGGCCCTGCACGGGGTAGAACTGACACCAGGGCCCTCAGGCCCCCTTCCCGCCGCCCTTGGTGTGGGCGTGGGCCTTCTCCGTGTGGCTGCTCCCCCATCAGCCTCAGGCTCTCCAGGGCCACACGGACTCTCTGCTGACTGTTTCTCGCATTTACTAGACCCCATAAAGGTGATGAGGATGACGAGGCTGGTGATGATGTCCTGTGTCTTGCAAAACACCTCGGCCAACAGGCCCACGTGTGGACCAAGGAAAACACAGGTGTCCTGTACAAGCTCTGGCGTCCTGGCCCAGCCCACCTCAGACACCTCTCCTTCTGTTCATCTCTAGCAGGGAGCAGCCCTTTTCTGGCCCTTTTAGATTTCCCCGGTGAGAGCCAACTACGTCCCGGCTGCTGTGTGCCCGACCCACCGGAGACACACGTGACCATCTTCTTATGGTCCCTGGGAAGCCTCTCACCAAGCTGGAAGGAGGGCTGGGTAGTCCTGCCCCTCCCCTTCACAGGGGCTGGAAAACCAAGTGCCCCCAGATCTCCCTCCAAAGAAGTCCTCTTGACAAGCTCTCTCTCCTCCTCTCTAGCTGCCTGAACCCTTAACACCCTCAACATGGCATGTCAAGAACCTGTTTTCTGCCAAAGCTTCCACTATGGCTCCCATCTCCTCACGACCCCTTATCTGTTCCCAGTCATGACCCTCCTCCAGGTTCCCTACCCTTTCATCATATTCAGTGGCCCAAGCTGGAAACTGGGAACCTTCTCTGACTCTTCCTGTCTAACCCCAATCGGCCTCCTTGCTCTGGGGACTTGCACATCCTGGAGTGACCAATGCATCCCATTTGCCTGGTACTTTCCAGGTTTTAGCATTGACAACCCCACATCCTGGAGAATCCCTCAGTCCCAGGGAGACGACCAGCCTGCTCCACGTCAGGCTGGTCACCCTCATACAACTCCACTGCTCCAGGTGGTCCAGGCTGCCGACACCTGTTGTTCAGATAACTGGTCTCCCTGCTCCCACTGAAGCCCTTCCAACTCGCTCTCCACACAGCAAACAGAGTTATTCTTCAAGGTGCAAATATGACCCTGTTCCCCTCCTCTGACACCCCTCCCAAATCCTCAGTCACTTGGTCCTCACCCCGCTTCCTCCCTCCTCTCTCCTCTCTCCCCAGCTCTGTACCTTCTGCCCCAGGCTGTGGGGGGCCTGGGAATTTCCATTGCTGAGAAGAGACTCAGGTGATTGCTAAATCAGGCAAGTACGGGACACTGCTGAAAGCACTGTTGCCTGAGTTCTTTTCTGCATCACCTTATTTCATTCTGGAGTGGAAGTTACGTTCATCCATTCAACAAAAATGTGTCAAATGCCTGTCTGTGCTTGGTATTGTGTTCCAAGCTGGGGACACGGCAAAGAAAAAGCCAGACACCCTCCCTGCCCTCAAGGAACTTAGAGTTCAACAGAAGATACAAACCTTAATTTACATTTACAATTTACTGTCACCAGAGCCCCAGTGGGGAAACCGTGGCTGGTACCCGGCATTGAGAGCCTGCTCCACGTCAGGCAGCTGTTCTAAACCTGCATGTGCGCTGACTTGCTCAGTCTTTGCAGCAGTCCTATGAGGTGGAAGCTTTATTATGCCCATTTTTCAGAAGTGGAACCAGAAGGTTAACCCACTTGCTGAGGGTCACACAGCGAGGGCAGAGGCTGCATTTGAACCTGTGGCCTATTTGAACCCTTGTCCAAGTGACAAGGAGTCAGTGTTATCTTGCCTCGGGAGGAGAGGGTCGTGGAGGGCAGAGCAAGGCCACCAACGTCATTAGGGGGTGTGGTCAGGGAAGCTCCCTGAAAGCTGACGTGAAGGAGGAGCGGGGTTAGACAGGAGACCAGAGGGAGATTGTTCCAGACCAAAGGAGAGGACTCCTTTCTGAGCGGGCTAGCACAACAGAGGAGTTCAGGGCCCTCAGGGAGTGCAGGGCCGGCAGCTTAGTCCAGAGCATCCGGCAAGCAAGCGCGGGAGGGCCGCCTGCCCAGCAGCTGCTGAATCTGGCAGGATGTCTGCGCAGGTGCAAATGGTACCTCCTCCAGAAGGGAGGCCAGCGGCCGTGACGCCAAGCCCCTGGGCTGGGAGTTGGGGTTGCTCAGTTCAAATGCCCTGTGGCCACCCACTTGCCAGCTGTGTGACTCTGGGCAAGCTACGTAACCTCACCAAGCCGCCTCAGTGTTCTCCCCTGTAAATGGGGATGATGCTAAGAACTCTTAGGTCTTAGGATTGATTGGGAGAATAACTAAGATAATGTATGTAAAGTACCAAGCCCTTACTAAATGTTAGCTTTTAACGTCTGTGCATACGTGGCTCTGAGCACTCTCTGTGCAGTTTCAAGATGAATAGATGGAAGACCAGAGAGAGAGTGACTTGTCAAAGGTTTCTCAGCCAGTGAGGGCCCCTCTTGCAGGGATCTTCCCAGCACCCAAGTTGTCCCAGGGTAAGAGAGGCATGTGTAGTTGTGGGGTATGAAATCCCCCCATCGCCAAGAAGACCCTCAGGCCCCCTACCCTAGTATCTCTGTACCTTTCCTGCTCCCGCAGACACACCTGCTGGCACTCCTGGGCCACACGAAGGCTCCTTGCCATTAGCCTTTGATCAGCCAGGACACCTGAGTGGGGCCTGCTGCCAGCCTGGAGGAGGCAGCCTCGGTGAGAGCAGGCCCCTAGGAACTTTCTAAGGCCTGTGGCTAAGCCTCCAGCCCGGGAGTGTAACCACCCTGGGAGGAGAGAGCCTGGACTGTCCCTGATTTCCCCGTTTGTAAACAGTTGAGCCAGGAGGGGCAGGGCACTGAGCCCGGTGCCTGGTGCTGGAAGATGGCTGCGGTCCAGCAGCTAAGCAGAGGGGCGGGGAAGGCGGGCAGGGGATGAAGGATGGCTGGGACTTGTCAGCTCTGGACACAGGGGAGCAGGATAGAGCCTGTGGTTCTCTCTCTGCCTCTCCAGCACACACTCCCTCCTCCCTGGCCTGCTGCCACTCCCAGCATTACCTGGGCCTGAGCATCGTGGCAAAGAGCCTGACAGATCTTGGAGTTGGGGAACATTTTCCAATACCCCACTCCACTTTCCTTCTCATCTCAGCCTCCCAGTCCCTTATCTGCCATACTCAGAGCCCAGGGGAAATTTCAAAACAGTCTTAAAAAAAAAAAAAAAGCCACAGCTATGGTGATAGAGTAAGAAGGGCTCATCCTGAATTCAGCCAAAGCTGGAATAAAATTGTGTCCCGGTGACTTATTAATTGGGTGGCCTCAGGGTGGCCATGCACTCCTCTGGAACCTCAGTTTCACCATCTGTAAAGTGGGGTGACTTCAGCTACCCCAGTGTTGCTGTTAAGGATTACACATGCTGAGTGAGGGCCTGCCACACGACGGGGGTCCAGGAAGCCAGGAAAGAAAGAATGCTATGGAAATGGGCACATGACAGGCCCTTGATAAATATTTTCTGATTAAATAGGAGGTGGGATAGAAATGAAATAAATGATCCCAACATCTGCGCCTTTGTCTTTCTAGAAGCACATGGGAGTTAGAGGCATTGGCTGGGGTGAGAGAGAACCAGGGTGAGATACGGCATAACTCCTGGGGAATGGATGGCTGAGAACATTCTTAATGACGTCAGCTCCTGTGTGCAGAATACATTATGATCTCAAGTGCTGCTGGCTTGCTCTGACATTGAGGCTCGTCTAGGAAGGAGACTCAGAATTGAGTCCACGAAGACAGACTTTAGGTTCCAATCATGCTTCTGCCTCCAGCCATTCAGGCAGGCTTGGATGAGGCCTACATCTTCCCCAAGCCTCAGTTTTCTTGTCTGTAAAGTGAAGATTTGAATACCAACACCCAGGGACTTCCCTGGTGGAGCAGTGGTTAAGAATCCGCCTGCCAATGCAGGGGACACATGTTCGAGCCCTGGTCCGGGAAGATCCCATGTGTTGCAGAGCAACAAAGCCTGTGCGCCACAACTACTGAGCCTAAGTGCCACAACTACTGAAGCCTGTGTGCCTACAGCCTGTGCTCCTCAACAAGAGAAGCCACTGCAATGAGAAGCCTGTGCACCACAACAAAGGATAGCCCCCGCTCGCCACAACTCGAGAGAAGCCCGTGCACAGCAAAGAAAACCCAATGCAGCCAAAAATAAATTAAATAAATAAATTTAAAAAAAAATGAATACCAACACTCAGAGCTGCTGAGAGGATTAAATGAGGTGGTCTATGTCGAGAACTTGGGACTGGGCCTGGCGTACGGTAGGCTCTCAGCAAATGGTAGCCATCATTATTATCAACGAAGCTCTTCATTGTATCAGTTAGCTATTGCTGTGTAATAACTACCCCCAAATTTAGGGGCCTAAAGCAGCCACCATTTAGTTAGCTCACGGTTCTGTTTAACATGTTGACAGTTTAGGTTGGGCTCAGCTGAGTGATTCTTTGGCTCTCTTGCGTCTATGGCTGGCCACAGGTGAGCTGGACAGCTCTGCTTCCACGGGGAGGCTGGGGTGATGAGGTGGCTGGGAGGATGCCTCTCATCCTCCAGCAGGCCAGCCTGGGCTTCTTCACCAGGCAGTGGCAGGGTTTTGAGAGAATGAGAGCTGCCGTGTACACAACGTCTTGAGGCTTAGGCTCAGAGCTGGCCCACTGTCCCCTTCCCCACATCCCATTCACCACAACAATTCTCAGGTCCAGTCAAGATCCGGGGTCACGGTGCAGAGGGCATCGACACAGGGAGGGGGAGAGTGTGACCATTTCTGGAAACAACTGGCCACAGTGCAGCCGGTGAGGGGAAGTCAGGGATAGCAACCATGTCTCTTGATTTGCAGTGCAGTGACCTCACCCCAGCTGCCCGCTCTGCCGTGTGACACCAGCAGCAAAGCCTGTTGCTTTCCCAGATGGCGTCACTGCTCCATGATCCAACCCCGGTCAGAGCCGGGTTGCCCATTTCAAATCCCTGCACCCTTAGGAGATGAAGACCAGACTGCACAGGGCCAGCACATGTGTCCCATTCCTGGAGTCATGGGAACCTGATGACCTACATCCCCCGTGGAAACCCCATGGAGTCCCTGTCCCCTCAGTCCTCAGGGGAAGGAAAAATACACAGCACACCTGGACATGCATGTGTCCTCTGCCCTTCCCCACAGGGCACCCCCAGCTGTCTGCTAAATAAACTCATTAAACTATCTCTGACAAGGTGTTTAGACCATCACAATCTAGCTTCTTCTGCCCACGTGGCGTGGACAGGAGGCCAGGTCAGTTCCCATTGGGGCTAGGGGTACCTGGTTCTCATGTGTATTCATATTTTGATTGGTCTTGTGCATCCTCTCAGGTCAGCCAGCCTCCTGGTGGAGTGGCAGCCCCTGCAGTGCTCCAGCCAATGAGGACGTCAGGTCAGACGGCCAGTCTGGGGACAGGCTTCTTCCATCCTCCGTGCATTTATGGGCAGGTAGAGACAGTGTCTTGGTCATACGTCCCCGAAACGGGGCACATTTTCCAGTTATGTTTGTGTTTATGGCCAGTGCCCCACCCTAGACTGTGAGCTCATGATGTCAGGGACCATGGAGAACCCTGATTCCTTCCACAGAGCCTAGCACACGATGGGTGCCCAATAGTTATTGCACAGATGGACGGATGAAAAGCTGGATTTAATTGCATTGAGCGTCCTCACAAAAGGCTAACCTCCTCTGCTCCTTTTCTGAACCAGGGGTCTTTATTCCCATTGGCCTTGAGGCCCAGTGGAAAGGGCCCTGAACACTGAGCCACAGGCCTGGGGGCCAGTCCCAGCTTCTTCGCTTACTGTGTGACCATGGACACAAGATGGTCACGTGCAGTGGTACTGGTTGTCCACTGCCACCTCCAGGGAAAGCCATTTATTTAGACTACGATGTGAATGACTCCTCCTGGGTTCATGCAGCGGGGCAGGCCCGTAGCAAGTGACTTAGCTTTTCAACGTTTCCGTTCCCACCAGCACAGAGGGCGTCTACTGTGCTGGGGCGGGAAGGGTGAGTACGTGGTGGCTGCTGTGATGGTGACGATGGTGGTGATGACCAGGAAGGAGGCAGGTGCCGGGGAGACGTGCCTGGCCTCCCGCTGGGCTGCCCGCCCTCTCTCCTCTTGCCGCCCTGCGTGCCCCTCTGTCACGTCGCGCCTCACCCTGCAGAGCTGGTCTAGCTCCCGTTCCCAGCTCCTCCTCCAGCTGGGGTCCTGTTCACGGCCCCCTTCTCACTCTCGCCCTCCCTGGCCTCTGCTCTGCAGCTCCTTGGGTGAACCTGCCCCTCTCCTCCCATCCTACCAGACCTCAGAGTAGGGACACGTCCCAGGCCCCCAAGACCCTGAGTCCTCCCTGAACCAGCACCAAGAGGGTCGCTGTCCTCCCGGAAGCCCCAGAATGGGCTCGCCCAGGTGCGTGATGCAGGGCAGAGGCCAGACGCCTCCACTCCTGTCGGCTGCCACCAGCACCTTCCGGCCCCCACTGCCCCGCCCCCCCCCAGGAGGCTGCTGGGGCCTCTCCAGCCCCCACCTTCCGTCCTCCCCTCCTCCCAGCCCCTCTCAAGGTCCAGCTGTTCCTGTTGGCGCCCCCACAGCCCAGCATCCTGCAGGAAGCCCACTCCTGGTCCCAGAGGGTGCTGTTCGAGGCGTCCGAGGTAACGCAGGGGGCGATGGGGAGCTTGGCTCTGGGCCTGACATTCCCCAGCCCAGAAGGCAGGTGCTGGGGAAGTGACTTCAGAGGGGCAACGGGGGGTGGGGGTGCTCACGGCTCTGCCCTAGAGGGGCCCCTCCTACCCCGCTGCGCCTTCCCCAGAAGCCAGGAGGCTCTGCCCCACGGGGCAGGGGCCCGGGCACCGATTCCTTCCTCCCTGGCAGCAGTCTCTTGGAGCGACCCGCAGTTCCAGGCCCAGAGGCACCAAAGTCCTCCAGCCTGCCCGTCCGGCCCAGGGAGGCCCACCCCAGGGGGCTGGGGAATCCCGCCGAGGCCAAAGCGCAGTCATGGGAACAGGCTGCGGGGAAGCAGCTCACGATGTGCGTGACGTCACTGGATTCCCCCAATAACCCTGGGAGTTAGGCATTAGCGTCCCCGTGTCAGAGGTGAGACTGAGAGAGGTGAAGTCACCGGGCCCACGGCCGCCCAGGACGGGGAGGCGTTTTGGTTTTCTTTGGTTTGGGCTGGGAGGGGGCTGCCAGGGGAATGGCTGACTCCTGCGGAGTGTGGCTGGGGGGGAGGGGCTGAGTGATGAGCCTTCCCCCGTTTTCCTGTTTGTTTCACCCGCTGTCCATTATTCTCCTTCCTTCCACAGGATGCCAGAGGCCTCGGATGGGCCCCAGGGCTCCCAAGCAGCCCTCGGCAGGGGTCGTGCCGCCAGCGGCCGGCGGCGGTGTGCACGCACGTGTAGGTGTGCGCAGGTGAGAGAGCGAGACTCCCTGCGCTCCCCGGAACACAAGGGCCATGTAGGTGTCTTCACGGCCATGTCCTCAGGAGCCTAGGACAGGGCCTGGCACACAGCCGGTGCCCGTGAGGTAGTCGTGGTGTGAATGAGTGAGGAGGGAGGGAGGGAGGGAGAGAACGAGCCTCAGCCCACAGGTTCCAAAGGCCCCAGGGAGCAGCGGGACACTTTCCCTGAGGCAGCATGGTCTCTGTCCCTCTGCAGGGGAAGGACGTGGTGGCGCTTCTGGCTCACGAGAAGCGCTGCTGGCGGGCCACTCCAGTGTCACGGGGACCCCCTTCACTGCTCCTCGGCCTGGGGGACGTGCTCACCCGGAAGACCGCAGGGCATAGGCTGGAGCAGGCGCGGCCCCGAAACAGGCAGGACTGGGGTTGGCGGTGGGATGTACTGCCGGGACAGGCCAGGAACATTCCAAGCTGGCAGACGTGTGGCCTTTCCTGCCTGCCACTGGCCACCCACAGCTTAGTCTGAAAAGTGAAAGAGCCAGGAGTCCTCCCAGCAGGGAAGGGACTGGACTCAGGGGTTTCCAGGCGCGTGCGTGGGCGCGCATGCGTGCAGGGCTGACATTCGGCCGTACTTGGCCCATACAGCCGTGCCCGTTATTCAAACACTGAAATATTCTCTGTGGTGAATGACAATCCCCCCAGGCCAGTCCCTAGGTGGCCCTGCCCGCCCGCCCATCCACACAGAGGACCCTACTCCAGCTCAAGTCTGGCTTCCATTCCCACTGGGCACTGACCAATGGGAATGGGCACAGCTCCCCCGGATTCCAGCCTCCTGGACACATTCTGGGCACCACCACTGGCTCCCCCCAAACCCAGAGAGCAAGCTGGCACCCACCTGGGCCTCCTGCCCGGCCCCAGGGAGCTGTAGGTGGTCACTGCCCAGGGGCACAGCAGCCAGCCACTGTGGGGCCCTTGGTCAATCCTCTGAAGGGGGTGTCCCCTGGCCTGGACCTTGGTGGGAGCGATGGAGCCCAGGGGCGGCCCTGCCCCCACAGAAGGCCCGGCAGCAGCTCCGCTGGCCCAGCCGCCAGGGAGGGAGGCGAGAGGCTGGACGCCCCAGGCCCCTGCGGATGCATGACGGGCTCTCGGGGCCAGCGGAGAATTAGAGAAGCCAGTCCATGGTCCCTCCCCAAGGAACTTCACAAGCCTGGAGTCGAAAGAGGTGGAGAAACTGGGTCCTCCCAGGAGGTAGGAGCGGGTGGCCAGCGGTCTCAGTGCCATGGTGACCAGGTTTCACGTCACAGCCCTGGGAAATCTGGGGTGGAGGGAGGCGGTGGGGGCAGGAGGATGCCCTTAGAGGCCGCTCCGTGCTGGTCCAGCGCTGCCTCTGGCACTTTCCCGCTGCCAGGTCTGGCACGGGCCTGGTGAGGTGGGCATGCCAGAGGAAGCAGGCTGCGGGATTTCGCCCACCCCCTAATCACTTCTGACATCTTCTCCGTCTTCTCTAAAGTATTTTCAGACGCAGTTTTGGGCCCACTCCTACTCTCTGTGGCACAGGGCCCGTGAGGACAGCCAGGTGGGACCTTCCATACTCTCCTGCCCCTTCCCTTCACCTGCCCGAGAGGGAGGGGCCAAGGTCCCATTTAGGTCAGAGGTCAGCAGGTGGCTTCAGACCTGAGGGAGTTACCTCAGGTCTCCTTTGCCCCCCACCTTCTTGAGACTCCCAGCCCCAGAGCCCCGGGCACCGGGGCCTGACCCACCCTGATTTCCCACTGTGCTCTCAGCCAGCTAACATCTGCTGTTGCTCTTTGGGGAGGGGGCTCTGGGCTTCCTAGACCACGCTGGCCCCCCCATTCTTCCACCAAGACAAGGGGGGTCGAGGAGGAGAGCTGTGCGTGGGGAAGACGGGGCTCCTGTGCTCACCCGATTGCTGGCTGCATGCCGGCATCGTCCACAACTCCAGGGGCCTGATGGGTCCTGAGAGAACGCCCAGGCAGAGACCCCCATCTGCAACCCCCGACAGGCTCACACCTACGTTCCCAGGTGTCCCGCCGGGGGCCCCACCCGCAGGCATCACTGAAGGGCAGGGACGCTTCGCCAGCTGGCCGCCTGGACTCCGGCCACTGCCCCACAGAGCCCCGGGCTCCTGCACGCCCACCGCCTGCAGCCCCTTGCCATGCATTTGCCGTCAGCAGGCCAGCTAAGTCAAATAACCTTGTGCTTAATTCACCCAAGTCTATATTTCCTCATGCGTGATATTTTCTGTAAGTTTTTACATTTTATTGTATGTGCTTCTTTTGTGAAAGAGACAGACTATAAATAAAACAAGCTGGAAGAGCTTCACTCAGAGCCCTCAGCCCTCTGAGCTTGGTAAGCGCTCCGGGGAGAGTCCCTGACTGTGGCAAACGGCCTCTTGGAGTTGGTTTCTTCAGCCCAGGGCTACGGCCGGCACCTCCCAAAGGCCTGGGAGGAGGTGTGCCCTGGATTTTAGCCGCAGGGAACCTCTTGCAAGAAGTTTGGTTCAGACCCAGAGTTAGATGGTCCCTAAGGTGCGCCCCTCCCCCCTTCCTGGAGGACGCGGCATGTGCCCTGGGCCTGCCCTCCAGCCCATCTCATCAGGGCCTGAGACACGAAAGCAACTTTGTTCAGGAATCACCTTGGAGGGCCGCTAAAGATGCAGTTTCTTTCTCCCCAGCCCAGATCCGCTGCCCCAGATCTGCCAGGCCCTGGAAGCTGCACTTTCACCAACCCACCCGAGTGAGAGGCCCACAGGCGCTGGCGAGGTGCCCAGGTCCCCCCGGGAACAGCCCTGGGCGCCACCGGGCGCCTAGGCTGGAGCAGCAGCGCCACCTGCCGGGTCCCGCTGAAACACCTCCACAGCACTTCCCGCCCCACTTCGGGGAGGCAAGTCCGCCATCCATCCACCCCTTCCTGTGCCTCCAGGGCGCCAGAGAAGTCAAAGAGGAGGAGATGGTGGGGCAAGTGCCCCCTTAGACTGGCCTTTCCCCCAGCCTTCCACACCGGCCACCCCCCACCCCCACCCCAGGGAGCTTCCCCCACCACATGTCCTAAAGCAGCCGTGATGGCACATCTGCCATCTGAGCATCTCCCCTGGGCTTCAGGATGCTGGGCGGGGGGTGTGCTAGGGCTCACCCCTGTGTACAAGGAAGAGCGTCCTTTAAAGTCTCATCTTGCATCTTTAGAAACCTCCTGAATTTTGCACATCTTACTCCATCACATTTCTTTAATATGAAAATATTTCCTTCCTTTGTGAAAAACAAATGCTCTAGAAAGAGGCGGGGTTTATTCTGTGGCTTCACGGACCCACCCCCACGGCCAGCTCAGGGGCACCTGTACCCTGGTCTCAGAGGCCAGTCCTAGGGACACCATCTACACCTGCTTGAACACACAAATCAAACCCCAGCCGTGCCGGCAGCCAGGCAAACGGACCAGAGCCAGGAGTCACACATCTCATGTACCAGCGTGCACAGGGGTCCAGAGCTGCCCTAAAAGGGCCCCCTGTCCTGGGGACAGCAGTGAGGTGCCCGTCACTCTTCCCTGCAGACCCGGCCGTGCCGTGCACATTACCTCTCCTTTTTGGTCCTCCCCCTACCCTGGGAAGCAGCATCGCCACCACGGCAGGCGGGATTGTTACAAATCCTCTTTAATAATCCATCAACCACGTTTTACAGAATTGTGCGCAGGGCCCCTCCCCACCCTGCTAGAAGGCACAGCCTTACCCACCCATTCCCTGGGGCACAGAGGACAGGAGAGAGCATCCTCTCGCTTCCCTGGACAGCTCAGGGTCCTGGCAGATGTAGTGCCAGTTTCGTCCACACCCGGAGGGCTCACCCCTCTGATTCCCGAGGCAGCCCGGGGCCAGTCCGGACCCTCTTGCCCAGGCAGACCCCCTTCAGCCCAGCTCCCCTAGGCCCAGCCCCCATGGCGCGGCCCAGGCGGATCTGAGCTGCCTGGGGGGCTGGGTCAGGCTGAGGAAGGGGTGCTATGTCTTTTGTCAGGGAAAGCCCACCCTCTCCCACTATCTCCATGGAAATGTGGAAACCAAGGCTAGGAGCATCACAGGGGAAACAGAGCTGACCCACGACACAGTGGGCAGTCACCTGACAGCCCAGGGTGCCTTATCTACCCCACTCCCGAGTTTCTAATACACTTTCTCCCATACAATACATACAGCCCCCAAGGCAGGTAGAAACCCAGCCCACCTTTGCAGGGAGCATTTTCGCTGAGTTGCGAAGACAACCCTGGCAGACAGCGCGTGGAGGAGCCACAGAATAGCTGGGGCTTAAGGCTGGTGGCGGAAAAGCAAAGGAGAGGGGTCCAGGCCCCAGGAAGCCCCCCACTTGCAGCCAACACAGGACGGACAAGGGATCTGGGCAGTGAAGTGGGATGCAGGCCTGGAGTCAGGGGGGGGGGGGGAGCCGAGGAGACCCCCTAGGAGCCCTGAGGTTGGAGGACAGGCAGGGAGTGGGGGCAGCAGCCACCTCAGTACTTGGGGACCTTGCTGTAGTCTTCGGAATGGACGTGCCGGCACAAGGATATGGACAGGAACATCCCCAGGAGCTGCGGAGGGAGAGGCTGAGAGTCAGGGCCGGCAGGGCGGCCCCGGTCCCCAGAGGCCCCGGAGCAGCGCCCCGCTGTGCAGGTCAACACACAGGACTGGACCTGAGTAAGCAGATCCTCAACGAGAGCCTGAGGACCAGCCTGTGACGCGGGCAGCCCAGGCGCCCGCGAGCGGCAGCGGGCAGGCCGGGCTTGCCGCGGGGCCTCTAGAAGCGGGTGGCCTCAGCCCGCCCCTCCCCCCACCGGACGTCCGCAGAGCCGGACGATCCGGGAGGGCAGCACGGGGAGGGTGGAGGGGACGGGACCCAGACCTCGACGACAGCGACGCCCGCACACACGCCGAGGATGACACCCAGGTTCTCCCGCAGCCAGGCCTGCACCTTCTCCTTGCAGCCCTGCAGGCAGAGAACACAGCCACATCACGCCACAGCGGCCGCTGCACCCGGTCACGCAGGATCACCAGGAGAGGCCGCCCCCAGCCCCGAGGGTGGGCGGAGAGGGGTCTGGGTGTGCCTTGAATGGATACATTGATGAGTCCGCAGACGAAGGGGCAAATGACAAGCACGTGGATCAAAGGCAGGAACAGCTCAGTGAAGAACGGTCGATGCGGCAGCAGCCCAGGCGAGCGGGGGGCCTGAGGGTCTGGACCCACTGCCCCCCGGGCCCTGCCCCGCCCAACAGCTGTCCACGCACCTCCTTGTACACCGGCCACTCTTCAGGGAAGTTGCCCCTCTGGGTCTCGTTGCCAGCGGGGGCCTGGCAGAAGCCCGTCTGCGGCGGCTGCCGGCTGCCGTCCTCCTTGCTGTGGTTCGCGCAGGAACAGGGGTAGGTGATGCTGGTGTGATTCATGAGCTCGGCATTTTCTGTCCAGTTGGAGAAGCTGACCCAGCCGCAGCACTTCACCTGGGTGGAGAAGGGGCCAGGCTGCTCGAGCCCACCGCCCACTCAACAGGGGTCTCCCTGGGCAGGGGCTCAGAGCTGCCTCTTCCAGCTCCCCCCCACCCCCCACAACCCCAGTTCTCAGCCAAACCATCAGGATCAGAGTTTAGGTTTCACTGTGGCGTTTGTGAGCCACAAGGAATTTAAAGGGGCTCTCAGGATACACTGTAAGCTATCAGAACAGTAGGAAACAAAATCAGGAGCAAGAAATATATAAAGCAGAGCAGGACGGATGGTCAAGTTGAAAGAACACAGGTGTACAGGACACAAGGAGGACAGACGGCATAGGGCTTAGAGTTTGGGGGCTGGAGTCAGGCTACCAGGTTCAAATCCCAGTTCTGCCACCTACCAGCTACTCAGCTCTGGTCAAATTGCAGACCTCAACTTCCCCTTCTGCAAAATGGGGGGAACAAAGGTTCCTAGCTCGGTCTGTTACGAGGACTAAATGGGACGAGGCAGGCAAGGCATCCAGCCCAGGTCTGGAGGGCATAGTAATCGCCCAGGAAAGGCCAGTTTCACTTTTAGGCTCTGAGAACGTGCTGGAGCTGAGGTTTGGCTCTGAGCTTCCTGGTTGCCAAAGTGAAAAGGGAGACACGGTACAACTGCCTTATTAGAGCAGAAAATGTTGTCGTTCCCGAAGCAAAGAAAGCCTTTCTGTGTTCCATGGGGCTTATGAAGGGGGCCCCAAGAGGCTTCAGATCACATGTGGGCTTGACTTCCCGACAGGACTGGGATCTCAGCAGAGCTAAGCCTGTGCCGGGAAATGCCCGGGAAGGCAGAGTGGAGTCGGGGGAGGGCCCTTTCAAATTCTGGCCCTGCCCTGTGCACGGACAAGCTGCTGCACTTCTCTGAGCCCTGGTTTCCTCATCTGGAGAATGGGGTCAGGACTGCCACTCTGCTAGGGCCCCCGGGAGGACTGAAGGGCCAGCATGGGCGAGCTGCGCGCCACCGTGCCCAGCACGCGGTCACTTCCCCACCGGCTTCTTTCCCAGCTCAGGCGGCACGTCCCTGAGCAGCAGCCCGGCGGCCAGCAGGGGGCGTGCCCGGCACACTCAGGCGGCTCCGGCTCCAGGCAGTCTCCAGTCCAGGATTTACTTTTTTATGTTGCAGGTGCCTGGCTGCCTCCTCCTCAGCAAGAGAGGCTGGCACCTCTGAGGGGGCACCCACAGGCCCTCCCACACCCAAGCAAAATGAGGCAGCTCTCCTTGGTCCTCTGACTGCAGCAGGCAGGGCCCCTCCAGGGTCTCAGTGCTTGTGATGATGATCACGCATCACACCCGCCTGCCACGTGATAAGTGCCTTGGGTTTATAAACGCATCTCACGTGAGCGTGGATCAATAGTCCCATGTGATAGATGAGGAAACGGAGGCCCAGAGAAGGCCTGGCCAGGAAGTCACTGAGTTTTGTATGTCAGCCCTTGGGAGCCTGACTCACCCTCTGTTTTCTTACCACCATCCCCAGCAGCACCTGACAGACGTCAAATCACCTAGAGGCCCTGCGCGCTGCTGAAGTCCCCTGCTCAGCCCACCACCTCCCGTGACGGGGCGCTCCTCACCTCCCCAGGGACCCGCCTCTGCCCCGGGCTTCTTGAAGGGTGACCTTTGTTCCTCCTGGGACATCCCGCCCCCTCTCATCTTAGCAAAGGGTCTCAGCAATTGCGACCAAACCAACGGTGGGATGGAAAATGTCTTCCTGTGCGCCTGGAGCCCTCCAGAGGACACAAGCCCCCTGTGTCACCAGAACTCTGTGACGCATGTAGGCCAGAAAGTGTCTCCTCCCCTCTGCGCAGCTCAGAGAACAGACGTGCCCGTGTTGCTGGGACAGAGACCCATCTCTAGTCTCCGTGCTCTCCTGCGTCAGGCTTTCTCGTGCCGTCCCGTCTGCCTCTCATATCCCACGGGCCTCTCTGAAGGCAGCCGGCAGGCAGTGCCGGCCAGTCCTGTTGTGTCCAGGGCCCTCTAGCCACAGAGGGGGAGGCCGCAGGCTGGAGAGGGAGGGTCCTGGCCAAGGGCACACACATCCGGGACCACCAAAGGGGGGCAGCTGGGACCCCATCGCTGAGGGCTATTTGTGTGCGTGGTGATTGGCTCAGCATCCAGGCAGGCTGGGAACCCAGTCAGTCAGTCAGTCCGTCAGTCCATCCGTCTGTCATTCATTCATTTAGACAGTCAGTCAGTCCTTCTGTCAGCCAGCCAGCAGTCATTCTGTCAATCCGTCCATCCGTCAGTCTGCCTGTTAGCCAGTCTCTCTCTCACTTTAACGGCGGTGGAACACGCACCCCACAGGGTACAGATTCAGCCTGATGAACGATCCCGCCCACGTGGGCATAAGCACCGCCTGGGTCAGGGTTTGAATAGAACACTCCTCTCACCCCTGAAGGTTCCCGCGTCTCCTCCACGAGGCAGCCTCCACCAGGGCCTGCGTCAGCACCTCAGCTCTGGCACCCAGTTTCCTAACCTCCGGGGAGAGCCCAGCACCCCCAGCCCGGCTTGAGAGGAGAGGGTCGAGGGCTGCCCCCCACTTCTGGCCACGTGGGGAGCCCTGTGAGCCCTGAAGCAGCCTCCTGGGCCCGAGGCCCCTGGGTGGGAACTGCTGGGGAGTCAGGACGGGGTGCCGTGCAGGAGCCCCTGCCTCCAGCAGGTGCACACTCACACGCGAACCGCTAACATCTTCTGTCTGTCAGGCACAGCCAGGCCCACAGAAGGCCAGCCCCGGCCGTGCGGCCATGCAGAGGCCAGTGCCCCACGCGCCCTCACCTGAGCTTGCACGTAGTCCCAGGCCTCCTGAAGGCTGTCCTCTTGACCGTGCGTGTAGTTCTGAATGAGCTTGGTCACGACACTGTCCATCTCTTGCTTCAGCTGCAGAGGGGAGAGTGAGGACCGAGGTCAGTGTCCCTGAAACCGTGCCCCGTCTCTGGTCACATCTGCTTAAGCTGTCTCTCTCCCACTCCCCCAAACACCGGGGACACGCTCACGTCACCCATTTCAACCAATTTCCACTTTCCTGGTACTTCCTGGGTACCCCCTCCCCCGGCCACCACGCTAAGTCCAGTGCAGTCAGAGTCAACCGCTCCTGCCTGACCATCTCCTCGGCACTCACAGCCCACGTTCCTTTAGACGGGCCCCTGTCCTTGTCACTGCTGAAAACCGTCCGGTGGCCTCTCACCACGCTTGGGAGAAACACCACCGTCTTCTCAACAGCCCACACCATTTGGCCCTGCTCTTTGCAGACCTCGTTCCCGCTGCTCTTCCTCCCTCTATTTCGGTTACACAGGCCTTGCTGTCTTTGTGCGAGGCATACTCCTGCCTCAGGGCCTTTGCACTTGCTGTCCCCGCTGCCTGGAATCCTCTTCCTCCAGATGCGAACGTGGCTCACTCTTCCACGTTCTTTAGAGCGCTACTCAAATGGCACCTCCTCAGAAAGGCCCTCCTGGAGCACCCGGAAAATGTCAGCCCTTCTCTCTCCCCTCCCAGACACTCCTTCTCCTACAAGGGGAAGCATGCGGTATCTTTCTTCCTAGTCTTGTCATTACACGCTCATCTGTTTCCAGGATCTACAGTCTCTCTCCTGCACTGGAACCTCAGCTCCACAGGGGCAGGGACTGGGTCTTGCCCAGCCTAGCTCGAGTAGGTGTGCGGCGAGCGCAGATGCGGAACTTGCGCACAACCCCGCCGCCTGCCGCACACCAGGGCCCCACGGCGCTCACATCCTGTCCGCGCTAGCTCCCTGCAGGCTGGGAGTCCAGGCTCCACCGTGGAGGAAGAGAGAAGTACCTGCTTTTCACTAAGCCCACAGCGAAAACAGTCATTTACAAAGCAGGCAGGCGAGGGGTGCAGGGAGCAAAAGCCTGTGGCCCCCAAGGCCTCCAACTGGGCTCTGAATAGAGGGTCCCGCTACAGCAGCTTTTCAGGAACAAGTCAGCTCTGCAGAGCGAGGCAAACCCGAAACCAGCCTAAGAGCTGAGGACAGGCTTCCCTCAGCCCAGAGGCCGGGCCCCACCTGCGGACCTTGCTCAGGGGCCTCCCCGGGCGTCCCAGCAGGGATAGGCCGGTCGTGGTCACCTGCTGTCCCTGCGGAACCCCGGGGTGAGGGGCCTGATGGGACAGGGGCACCAAGGGGAGAGCCCCACACCTGCCCCTGGGTTCCTGAGAAAGAGGAATTGGGGAGATGGGACAGGTACCTCCAGACAGGGACTTTCAGAGCCCAGCTCAGAAACCCGTGAACGGGGCTTCCGCCAGCTCCCCACAAATGCAGCGCTCACAGAACCCACATCCTCTAGACCGACCTGCGGGCCTGGCTCCCCACCCCCCCTCCCTCACCAAACCTGGGAAACCAGCCCCCTCACAGGCAGCCCCACCCTCTGGGGCCGCTCTCAGCCCCTCTCCCTTTCAATAACACTCAGCGAAATATCAATAATTCTTTGGTTTTGCTCACACAGAGCTCTACAATTTGCCAAGTTTGCCCGGCAGTAACTAATCACAACAACAATAGCGGCTAATCAAATGCTTTGATTTGAACCAATGCTTGTTATTACCGACTTCATGCTAAGGACTTTTAATGCCGTGTTTCCCTGTCACCCTCCGAGCAGACCTATGGCCTACGTATTGACCTTGTTCCCTCCTTATGGAGATGCAGAAAACGAGGCCCAGAGAGGTTAGTTAACTTGCCTAAGGTCTCACAGCTAACATATGAAGAGCTAGGATTTGGACCAGGCTTGTCTGATTCCAGGACCCAAGTTCTTATCCATTAAGCTCTATCAGCGTTTAAACCACATGGCCGTACCCCGCGGCAGGTCAGAGCAGGTTTCAGGAGGGTCCGGGTAAGCTCAGTGGTTTGCCCCTGTCACGCCGCGGGGGCTGCTGCCTGCAGAATCTCAGTCTTTTTGCCCCGACGGTCTCTGCTTCCCCTCTCCTCCCCGGTGAGCAGATGATCCGCGAGGCATGGAAAGAAGGGGGTCCCCAGAGGCATCTGCACAGAGAGCCGTCTCCCCCACATCCTCCCGCCCTCCCTCCCCCGTGGCCCTGGGCTCTATTTCTACCCAGCATGGTTGCCACAGCAGCCCAGACTTTCCTGTTTCAGGCCCCAGAAATGAAAAGGTGATGGAAGCTGGGTGGTTTCCACTGAGGCTGGGTGGTTTCCATGGAAACCCCACATCCACCCTCCAGCCCAGAATGGGGCTGAGGGACTCAACTGGGCCACAGGGACCATGGCTGCAGGGGCTGATTCAGCTTGGAGCTGGTGCCTGGGGACCCCAATGCCCGGGAGGCGGTGTTGGGAGTCCAGGGAAGCTCCCCTGGCAACCAGGCCGCTCCTGAGACCAGAAGGAGCGAGGAGGGAGAGTGAGAAGATGCTCACCGTCTCACGTCATCCCTGCAGGGGGCTCTCTGTGGTTTCCGCCTGCCCCACATCCACTCTTCCTTCTTGACGCAGCAGTTCCCTTCCTCATCAGTGAGCACCCCTCAACCCCTCCACGTGGCTGGGGAGCCCTGCCCCCTTGCTGCCACGGGCAAAGACCCAGGCTGCCACGTCGTGCCTTGCACACCCTGGGCACAGTGAGCCGTTCGGGGATGGGCGCGTGACCCGAGGTCATACACACGGGCCTCTCTTCCTGCTAACCTGGTGGGAGGAGGGCCTGAGCGGCTGGTGGCCACCCCAGGCTCCATCGGGGACAGCCGGTCTGAGGAGGGAGCCAACGGAGGAGAGCAGGGCTGAGGATGAAGAGATAGTCCAGGTGGCAGGTGGCATTAGAAACCTGGATCCAGCTGAGCCTGCAGCCACCTCTGCCCAGAGCTGGGTTACTCTCACACGTAATAAAGAGTCTTGCCCAGGAGTGGCCACGTAATTTACAGGCCAGTGCGAAGTGAAAGTGCAGGGCTCCTTATTTCAAAATGATTAAGAATTTCAAGACATTGAGCCAAGCACGGGACCTTTCGAAGTGTGGGACACTGTGTGGATTCTCAGGGTACACACCTAGGAAGCCAGCCCTGGTCCTGTCTAATACCATCCTCCACACTTCGCAGCAGAGAAAACCCAGGCTCAGACAGTGAGGACCACTTCCCAAGATCAGACAGCTGGCAAGCAGCAGAGATATGACCACAACCTGCTATATGCACCTCTGGAACCCTGAGGCTCTACTCATAGCAAGTCACCCACCGTCTCCACCTGGCCCGAGATCCCGCCATCCTCTGGGTAACTCTCCTCCCTCGCAACCCCATGCTGTGCTTCTATGTCATCTTGCCCCTTTCTCAGAGAGGTAGAATTAGAAGGCACCTTTGAGTTCCAGCATATCATCCAAATGTTAAGAATCTTCTCCATAGTTTTCTAGGCTCTGCTTAAATGCTCCCTGTGATGGGGAACTCAGTACCATACCAGTACATTGCAGGGGCGGGGACGTCCTTGATACCAACAATTCATTTTAAGTTGAGCCCAAATGACTTCAACCCATTAGTTTTCATCCTCACTCTCCCTCCTAAGTCCCAGCTGGGACCACGCAGAACAAATCAAATTGTTCTCTTCCAGGACAAATGTCATTCAAACACTGTATTTGAGACCCAACCTTGTCTTCCTCTGTCCCCTTCTTCCCTGGGTAAACCTCCAGGCAACTCTGATGGCTCTTTGGGATGGTATTCAGCCCCCTCTCCATGCTCTAATGTGTGAAATTGCCTCTTATAGTGAGATGCTCCCATTCAATGTAAGGGACCCACACCTTCCTGTCCCCTCCCCGGTTCCCACAGAAGATGTTGCCAAATGCTTTGAGACTTCATCCTGGGATCCTGGCGAGAAATGAGGATCCTTTGCCCTGGCGAGTGTGGAGGGGGTGGCATGTTTACTCTTAGTGACCACCCAAGTCTTTCCTGAAAGTCCAGCTGCAATCTACATAACCAGCTACCCCAGAATTTAGCAGGGGGACCACCGTCACGTACCTCTTCCCCGCCCCCCTCCATAAGCTCCCTGAGGGCGGGGCCTGAGTCAGGTAAGGGAGCCAGACACCGCCCATTGCTCTCCACCACCCCTTTCCAGAAGGACAGCCTGGATGCCTTCCTCCCCCTTCCCAAAAGGGAAGAGAAAGATCACCGTCACCTCCGCCCGTCCTGGCTCCAGCTGCCTCCCTCTGGCAGTAGAAACCCAAGCCAGTGGATCAGGAAGTTTCTGTCGCGGGGAGCAGACGTCTCACAGAACAGCACTGTCCTCAAGGAACCCGTTTTACTACCTGTGCACTCCGTCCTATGCACACTGGTTATCTGGCTACTTTGGGCTCCTCAGGTGGGAGAGGGAAGGAGGCGGGAGGGAATCACGGTTCTCCTGGCTGCCCACCCTCTCTGGGGAGCACACAGCAGTCTCGCGCAGCCACTGTCACTACCCCCCGCCCCCGGCTCCCACCCAGACCACGTGAGCGCCTGTCCTCCAAGCTCTCAGCCCTCAGGCCTTCTGCTCAAGCCCCTGATGTAACCTCTCAGAGCCTCAGCGGCCTGACACGTGCAGGTCAGCAGTACAGCCTCCATGAGCGTACCAAACCCAGCGCGCAGCACATCCCGGGAAACCGTTACAAGTTCACTTCCTTCCTCACTGACCCCTGCCCACCCTCTACTGCCCAGAGAGAACAAGTCAGGATCCCAGAGTGTCAGAGCTGGGAATGGCCCAAGAGGTCCCCAGAGGCTCAGAGAGGCTGAGTAACCTGTCCAAGGTCACGCAGCAAATAGTGGCAGAGCCCACCCTAGAACACAGGGCCCCTGAATCCCAGACCTGAGCTTTTCCTACTAAACGGGGGCTGGATAATGATCAGACAAAGGAGCCGCCAGAGGAATCTTAACTCCACAGCTAAATCCCAGTTCTCACAGCCCTTGCTGATACGAACATCAACACCGGTGACAGCGGGGACAGCTGCCATTCACTGAGCCCTTGCTAGGCATTGGTGGTGTTAGTAGTGGCGATAGTGCTAATAAACTCTTGCGGCGATGCCAGCAAACAACTGCTCTGGGCCAGGTGGATGCCACGCCCTTCCCATCTGTCGACGCGCTCCATCCTCGCCGCCGTGCTAGAAGGTGGCCTTTGGGGCCAGTGGGCTCCGGCCCCCTGTAGAAAGGGCTGGGGGCCATGTGTCACAACCCCCCAATCTCTCCCATTCGATATTCCCCGAGGGACATGTAACAGGGGAACGGAGGCCATCAACAAGCTCATTTCCATTCAGGTTCGATTTTGCCACCAAATGAGGTGCGAATGGTAGTTGTGGTTTTTGAATTTTTTTTGGATTTGGGAATTACAGATAAGGGAGAGCGGACCTACAGGGTTACTGCCACTTGACAAAGGAGGAGACTGAGGCTCAGAGAGGCTGGGTAATTGGCCGAGGGTCTTGGAACAGGGCTCCAGTATAGGCAGTTTGGTTCTGGGGTCCAGGCCCTGGGCCACTACTCTGTATTTTCTACAAGCCTTGAAATCTGGGCTCTCTGCCACCCTGGTGGGGGTGGGGGCCAGCCAGGTCTACTCTCCTCCATTGGCAGACGCAGAGCCCACGGCTCCAGAGGCCGGTGCTTTTCCCGAGGCGCCCAGCCTCCCCCGTTGCTGCCCTGGGGACAGTGGCTGCTGGGAGAAAGGACAGATGGTGGCCCTGGAGACCACTGCAGGGAGAGCCCAGTCCCTCCCACCTGCCCAGGAGGCCTAGAGAGGGGGAAGATCGGACCCATCGCCTTCTAGAAAGCCTTTTTCCTTCAGGCTCACACAAGTCCCACCTCCCCAGCTGGGCCTCATCTGCAGGAATAAACACCACCAAGGGCATGTTTAGTCTTCCACCGGGATTTACAATGTGCTTGGAAAGAAAAAATAAATCATTCATTCCGACTGGGGCAATGGAGTGGCGCCAGAACTTCCCCAGCACAGCCAGGAAATTTCCCCCCACTTTCCAGAAAAGGAGGTGGGCCAAGGTGAGACTGGAGCTGGGGGCAGGGCTGGGGTGTGAGATGTGGAGGCGGGCTGTTGGGGGGAGGCAGAGGAGGGGACAGTGGGGTACCACAACGCACACAGCCTGGACTGGAGTCAGGAGAGCTGATTCTCCAGACAAGCCCTGCTCTGGGGCTGGGGGCGCCTCTAAGGCATGGCTCCCTGCCACAGCCGAGCAGATTATACCCACTGGAGGCGAGGAGCATGGAGTAGAGGGGGCCATGGGCCTTGGGTTGGAGAGATCTGGGTGGAAATCTCCACGCTGACGCACCTGAGCTGCGTGTGACCATGGCCCAATGTCACTGCTTTCCTGGGCTTCAGTTTCTTAAACTTGAAAAATCTCGTAAAACTAAAACGTGTGTCAAGTGATTAGCTCAGCTCCTGCGACAAGGCTGGTGCTCACAGATGGGCACCGTCTTTATTACTGTGAGATGTGGAAACACAGGGGTGAAAGGTGGACTGCCCGACACCCCTGCCATGTTGACCAGCTTCTGAGTCACAGGAACCAGCTCACTGGGGCCCAATTCTTATCCACTGTCTTTGTAATGTTCCACTGACTGGGTCCCAGAGAAGCCCCAGGTGCCGCAGGGTGGAAATGAAGACCTAATCCTGCAACTCTTGCCCTGGGAAAGCAGTTTCTCTTCCCTATAACACTGGTTTTCTGTCAGGTAGCCAAGTGAACTTCCTTCAGCTACTACAACCGCTATTTCCCCTTTTGCCTTGGCCGCCAGGAAGCTCAGTATTCAAGTTAGCTCTCAGCTGCTCTGAGTATCCTGTCCCCTAGCTTCAGGAACAATGGTCTTCCTCTCTCACAGTGTGCACTCTGATCTTCCTCATATTGATTTTAGCTTCTAGCTCCAATTCTCCTAGGAAACAGGCTGGGTGTGGATTATAAATAAAAAGAGCAGATTCAGGTAGGAACCACTGTAATGAAAATTTCACCAGCATGAACACAGAATCCAGGCTGCCTGGGTTCAAATCCTGGCTCTGCCACTTACTAGCTGTGTAACCTTTGGCCCAGTGACTTAACTTCTCTGTGCCTCAGCTTCCACATCTGAAAATGAGGGTATCCATACCCATGATCTCAAGGCTTGCTGTGAGGAATGGTTAATTAAAGGCAGTATGTGCAAAACATTTAGTGCCAGGCTTGTTCTAAATTCTATTGTGTTCGTTGTTGATGTTGCTGTCATGTTTTCTCAGCTTCCTTCCAAGAGGGATCTGCGGCAACTTGACCTCCGAGTGGTAAAATGTAGGAGTCTACCTGGCCACCGGCTCTGCCAGCCCAATCGGTGGACAAGAACTGTAGCCCCAGAGGAAGGGCCACGGGTGAACTCCGACAGGCCTCAGGGAGCCCGCGCTCTCACCCCGCCTGGCCACTGACGGCTGTGTGCCCTCACCGCTCACCTGCAGGAAGAGGAGGTGAGGCCCAGGGAAAGAGGGAATGTAAAGTGGCTAGCACTGCGCCCAGCATCTGGGGTGTGCCGAACAGGGATTAGGGATGCGGGGTTACCGTTAGTATCACTGATGCTGTGGTTATTCATCTCTCTGAGCATCTGCTTCCCTGCCCATCAACATAACACTTACACGGCAGAGCTGCTGGGAGGACGAGATAACGTGCATAAAGCTTCTAGAAAATACCACGTGCATGGAGTCGGTGCTCCACAATGATAATGTGACAGTCACAATCGACTGGCACACCCAAAGCCATTGCTAACTCCCTTCTCTACTGTGTCTCTGTCTTTAGAGCCTGAAAGCTGGGTACTTAACTTTCTCAGCCTCCCTTGAAGCTAGGGGGACCTTTATGACCCAGTCTAGGGGAGACCGCTGGGGCCCTTGCTTTTCTAATAAAAGGGATGGCGTGGCTGGCACTGCCCCATCCCTTTCTTCTGGCTACAGCAGCACAGATGTTGTGCCTGGTGCTGTGGCAGCCACGAGGTGCGTGGCGTGATGAAGGAAAGCCGCCACGATGAGGACGCTGAACAGACGGCCAGAACCAGGGCCTCCGAGCTTCCAGACCCAACTTCTGGATACGTCAACCACAAATGTCCTTAGAGTGTAAGCCCCGGTGCATCTGATTTTCTGTTCCTCAATGCTGAGCGTCTTCCCTCTGACATAGGAATAATGCTTTCATTGACAGTATCCTCCCTAAGCCTCATCTGTGGATGAGGTGCTGAGAACTGCTAAGTATGTTGTTACGATAATCTCCCTGAATCATCACAGCAACCCCGAGAGTTAAATTTGTTAACGTCCCCAGAAGGTGAAACAGGCACGGAGGAAGGCAGCTCGCCCACGGCCACGCCGCTAGAAAGTGGAGGGCTCGAGCCAGGACCTGGGCCCAGCAGCAACTCCACCCCCCGTACTGTACTGTCCGCTCCTCTGACGTTCTGTGGTGTGACCACGGGGAACTGGAGGCCTGGGGGGCTGACCGGGCAACCTATAAGTTTCCTTTTTCTTTTTTTGGCTGAGACGCACAGTTCGCGGGATCCTACTTCCCCCACCAGGGACTGAACCCGTGCCCTCGGCTGTGAAAGCGCGGAGGCCTAACCACTGGACCACCAGGGAATTCCCCAGCTATGGGTTTCCTTATGACAACGAAGAGGGCTCTTGTCTATCCCCCACCCCCCACAGCCGGTCCAGCCCAGGTCAGGGTGGGGATGACGGCGTGCTTACCTTGCCCATGTTGAAGTAGACGAGGACCCCAGCCGTCACCTGGGCGATCAGGATCAGGAGGAGGAAGGCAAAGTACTGGGGACAAGAGCAGACGCAGAGTCAGCCGGGGGCCCTCAGACGCCCCGCCCAGGCTGGGCCAGGGCGGTGCCCAGGCCCCTCTGAGCGGGATGAGGGCGGCTGGGGGGCAGCGGCGAAGGCCCGTACTCACCAGCCCCAGCAGGCAGCGGACCTCTTTGACGGCACCAATGCAGCCCAGGAAGCCCATGAGCATGGTGAAGGCCCCCACGCCGATGAAGACGTAGGCCCCCACCTTGAGCGAGGTGGAGGAGGTCTCTGCGGGGGGAGAAGGGCATTCAGGTCAGCCTGTCTGGCTCGCCTTTATGAAGTACGGAACTGGGGCAGGGCAGTTGCCAAGTCCATGCCTTGGGGTCGGGGCACTGGGGTGGGCCACCCAGCCAGGAACCTGCTCCCTCAGCCCCTCTGGAAGCTGCCTCTGCGAGATGTACGCCCCACCCCCCCATCCAGCCTGCCCACCCCTCCATCCCTGTACCAGGAGTGAAAAGACTCTAGCTTCCCTGACCTATCTCACTCATCGTCTGCCACCCCCACGCGCCTGCGAGCTGCACGAAGGCCGGGACTCTGGTCTGTGCTGAACCCCTGGCCCCAGAACAGTGCCTGGCACAGCAACGTGCTGTATGAATAGCTGCTGAATTAACGAACCACGGGCTGGCATGTTCTGCTGGGGCCACAGACGCTGAGGGCCTGCCTTCCTCCTTGTCGGTAAACAACAGACGCTGGCCTCCCTTGCCCACTCACTCTGCCTTAGGCGCTTCACACAGGCCGTCTCCCCTCTGCCAGAACTCTGCCCAGTAGGCACCAGCATGCCCATCTCACAGAGGAGGAAACGGAGGCTCAGAGAGGCACACCAGCAAGGACCAGGCAGCCCCCCAACACCACCCTCTTTGCATGGATGCACGGGGCACGTGTCTTCATGCATTTGTTCAGGCCACAGAGATTCAGCAGGGGCCCACCGTGTGCCAGGCACTGTGCCGCCTGCTGGGGACACAGCAGCCAGCCTGCCGGGCTCCCCACCCCGCGAAGCTCATATTCGGTGGGGTGAGGCATGGAGATCTGGTTGTGTGAAGGGCCGCGAGGATACTGAAGCCGCCTCAGGTCAAGAACAGCAGGCAGGGAGGGGTCGGGGTGGTTGGGGAAGGCTGATCTGAGCAGGTGACATGATCGCTTAGGTGAGAATGAGAAAGTCCGCCAAGGGAAGATCTGAGGAGAAGCATCCCAGGCAGTGGGAACAGCAGGTGCGAAGGCCCGGGGAAGCAGTAAGCTCGGTGTATTTGGAGAACGAAAAGAAGATGAGGAAGAACGGACCAGTGTCAGGGAGAGAGGCGTGTGACAGGCGGCACGTCTGAGGCAGAGAGACAGGGGCCTCATGGCAGTGACAGAGCCCGCCCCAGCCCCCGGGTGGGTGGAGGTCAGACATTTCATCGGGGCGTTTCCCAAGGATCCCAGCAGATCACACAGGGAAAAGCTCGGGTCCGCCTCCAGCTCCCCCGTGTGGGGTGTGGGCACCACTCTACCCCGAGGCTGTGACCACCCGCAGGGCCAAGGTGGGCGCCGCTCCCCGAGGCAGGGGGCTGCGGGCGTGCACGCCTGGCGGCTCCAGGCGCCCCGGCTGGGGATGGGGTGCTGGTGCGGCACTCCCGGGGCGTGGGCTGTTTCCAGAAGGCTGCGGAACAACCTGGAGAGCCTCAGCGGATCAGAAGGGCCTCGCGGGGACGCAGATGCCTGGGTCTGTCAGAGCCCGGCAGACTGGCCAGGCGGTCTGGAATCTGCATGTTGCGTGTGCTCCCCCGATGCCTCGGGCGCAGCCAGGGCTGCCACAGGTGCCCATCAACAGGCCGGCTGACGACCCCTCCCCGGGGCACCTCAGAGGGGCTGAGATCCCCACCTCGACCCCGGAGGGGGCGTTAGGGCCCTTAAGGAACAACTAGGAAGCTGGCGTGTGGGTGGGTAAGGGAGTGAGAGCCAGCTCCCCTTCTTGGACACAGACAGAATGTTCTGGAGCTCAGAAAAAGCCCTGGCCAGCCCATTCCACTCTCAGGTGCCAGGGCAGGGCCGCCCCCGCCCAGTGGCTCAGAGGAGCGCCCAGGAAGCCGGGCAGAGGCCCCAAGGGGGCGAGTGAGGGGCTTCCTTTTTACTCCCGGCCCTCACCGCCCTGGCTCTCAGCCGTGAGCAAGAGCAGGGGAAGGCTGTTGAATTTTGTTTTCCTTAAACGTCCTGGGTTTGGGTTCCAACAAGCCCTCCTACCAAGTACTCCCCCCTCAAAAAGCAACTGGCACTGCCTGGAAATCCACTGTGTGCCAGCCCTGAGAAAGGCCCTTTATCCAAACCATCCTGCTGAATTTCCACCACGGCCCAGTGAGGGTGGATCTACACCCAGATCTGTTTGCCTGGAGGCCCAGAGCAGCGAAGAGGCCGCAGATGGGGCCCAAGGGGCAAGGCCAGGGGCTGAGGTCCTTCTCGTGGGAGGCCAGCCAAGCTGCGGGGTCTCTGTCTCTCAGAACAGTTCATCAATACCAGTCCCCGTCCTCCTCCTGGGTCTCAGGCTGGCCCTGATCTCAACAAAGTGACTTAGGCAGGGGGTGGGGTAGCCCACCCACTGTGCACCAAGACCAGCATCTTCTTGGCCTTGTTGGGCCTCGGAGGTAGCAGCGAGGTGGGGAGGAAGTAGTCCACACTGAAAGTGGCCGAGGACCACGAGAAGTGGGTGCTACTTCATCCCAGCTTTGCTGCTAACAGGCTCTGACCCCGGGCAAGCCATTTTCTGGGCCTCTGTTTTCTTCTCTGTGAAATATAACTAGTGATTCCTACTTCCTAAAGATGTTCTAAGGATCAGATGAAATTATAAACTAATTTAACAATCATGTATGTAGGGTTTACTATTTACTAGAAACCGTTCTAAACTCTCTTCAGATACTAACGCTCCTCATTTCTCACGATAGCCTTAGGGCGTGCAGTCTATTATTATCTGCATTTCACAGATGAGGAGGCACAGAGGGTGGAGTCACTTGCCCCGGATCGCACAGCGAGCAGATAGCAGAGCCAGGATTGGAACCGTGGCTGTCTGGCTCCACGGCTTGTGCTCTTAACCACTGTGCTTGCCTCTGTGAGTTATGGTGTGAATGCGGTGTGAACGCACCCAGTGCCCAGAGCCCTGTGGTACAGGGGCTCGCGGGCAGGGGCTCAGGAGCCACGCCCCCTGGTCCGCATCCCCGCTCCCCCGCCCTCGAGCTGTGTGCGTGCCCTTGGACAAGTCACTTCCCTTCCCGTCAATCCCCTCCATTGTAAGTGGCGTGAGCAATGCCCAGCCCCATGGGCTCGCAGCCAGGACTCAGGTAGCTAAGGGGAGAGCCGTGTCACACAGGCCGGGCACATAGCAGGCCCTGGGCGTCCGGTGCTGGCTTGCTGTGTGACTCTCAGCAAGTCTCCTTCTCCCCATCTCTGAGCCTCAGTTTACCCGAGGGCAGAGTGACTGGGCTAGCAGATTGGTGTTTCTGAACGCTGGCTGCCCGGGGAACGCCCTGGGAAGATTTTTAAAAACCTCAGGTCTCCAGGCATCCGCCCACACCAAAGGCGTCAGATCCCTTGGGGGAGCTGGGATGCGAATACCAGGCCTTGGTATTTGTAAAAACACGTGGGTGCATGCAGGGGGCCTCTAACGTCTGGCCTGCTCGAAATTCTCGGGCCTGAACAGGGAGGAGGCAGGAGGAGCACCCGGACATCCTGGAGCCCCCGGCAGGGTGCAGAGAGCAGAAATGCAGTCAGTGGGCTGGGCCTTGAGACGCCGCCCTGAGCTGCAGTGCCCGCTGGGTGTGGGACGCCACAGCCCAGGAAGCGGGGACCCTGGGCCGGGCAGGGCCAAGGAGGATGTGTCCCATGTGGGGAGGGCATGGGGGGGGTGGGCCCCCAGCTGAGGCAGGAAACCCGAACCTTAGCCCCGGAATGGGGAGCCGTGTGTGCTCTCCCAGCAGGAGTCAGGACGGACAGCCACAGACCACACTGGATGTGGCTGGAGGGGGGGCACCCTTGCTTCTCCTCATGTCTGAGGGGAGACCTAGCCCCCATCCCAGCCTGGTTCCCCGTCACTCAAATCAAGCAGCTGCCATGGGCCCGCGTCCACACACGCTGCCTCGGCAGCTGCTGCGAGGGGAAGGGAGCCAAGGACGCGCTCGCTGAGGGCCGCGGCATCTCCGCTCTGCTCTGCCTCCCTCCCTCCTCAGGACGCCCACTGGAGGCCAGCTCGGCAAGCCTGCGGGCTTCCTGGAGGTGACCACGGGTAGACCGGAAAGGCCTCTTATCAACACCATTGGGCTTCTTTTCCTCCAGTTTCAAGAGTGAGACAAGGGGCCTCCCCTACCACATGCAGCATTTAGGACCAAAGCTCTGGGGGGTTGAGTCCCACACCGATCCCTCAGAGGCTGGGTGAACGTGAGCGAGGGACGTTACTTCCCTAAGCCTCATTTCTTCATTCGTAAGGCAGGAAGTTCCTCCTGCACAGAGCTGTGGAGAGATTAAGACAGTGTATCTATGCAAAAGGCTTGGCCCCGTGCCTGGTACATCATCACCACAAACTAGAGACGCTGGGCCTGGCACCCCTTCGTCAGTGCAGCTGCCTGACCCACCTGGCCGCTGCCAGGCACACAGGAGGCACTTCAGGCACGCCTGATGATCTACCTTTCCTGGTCCTTTTTCTGAACTGGGAAGGGAGGGGCCTGTTGCCCCTGTTTTGCTGGGCAGGCAAATGGAGGAACCGAGGAGGTAAGAGGCTTTCTCAAGGGCAGGGCAGAGGGAAAGGCCAGGATGGAGAACAAGCCTCTCTCATCCCCCAGTGTTCTCCAGACAACAGCAGCTTTGTTTGCGGAGGGAGAGAACATTCCTTCTGGAAACCCCTGCAGAGAGGCCCACGGCGGAGTGGTCAGCGGCAGGACCCGGGCAGGGCCCTGAGGTCCGTTGGAAAAGGGACCGGCATTGAGGTTCAGGCGCTCGTGGGAGCCGGCCTGCCTGCTGCCCCGGCCCCCCTTTCAGAGGCGGCTGGGCAGGGGGAGCAGAGGGGTCCTTACGCAGGACAGAGATGAAACTGCTCCTGTCAGCCAGGATCCACACCCCGAAGCCCATGATCACCGCGCCCAGGACCTGGAAGGAGAAAGGGGCAGTTAATGGGGGGCCCCTCCCGGCTGCCTCTGCAGCCTGGCTGGGGGGACACAGGGGAGCGGCTTCCATCCTTGTCCAGCCCAGGGATGTCAGGGTGGACTCCGTCCCCAAACCCCGAGGCTAGCCAGCCCCTGCAATCCAGACAGCACGGCCACGAGTAGGGTCCCTCCCATCTCCCCTGGCCTACGCCCACGTGTGGTTACACCGAGCATACCGGCTCTGGGGGCACAGCCTTCTGCCAGGAGTCCCCTCCCCCTTATCTCCCGGCCCTTCCCCAGCCTGGGGGCTGGCAGCGTCCCAAACAAGCCAGGCTCAGGGTGAGGAAGCGCTCCGGGACGTGACCATCAGCCCAACCCATCTTTCAGATAGCCCGGATCCAAGGCCACCTTCCGCAGGAGCCTTCCGGACCCCCAGGCAGATACGGGGCCTCCCCTCTGTGGCAAGCACTGTGGGACCCTTCTTAATGGCCTCTCCCTCTGGGTTTAATTCTGCCGTGTGTCTCTCTGGCTAGACTGTGAGCTCCCCGAGGGCAGGGCTGGGTTGCGTGCAGCTCTGTGGACCTGGGCACACCGGGTGCTGAGGACTCGGGATGGGTGAGTGCGTGGACCAAACTGTGTAAGGGCAGGAAAAGTAAATGAATGGGGGCGGGGTGGGGCTGGCAAAGGCCCAGGCCCACGGATTCCCTGCTTCCCTTCCCTCCACCAGGGGACAGACCCACAACCCGAGCCCACCTCGCCAGGTGGGACCTCAGCCAAGAGCATCCCATCAAGATCCCATCAAGCCAGGGCTTCCCGGGTGGCCCAGGGGTTAAGAATCCGCCTGCCAATGTAGGGGACACGGGTTCGGGACATGGGTTCCAGCCCTGGTCCAGGAAGATCCCACATGCCGCAGAGCAACTAAGTCCATGCGCCACAACTACTGAGACCACGGGCCACAACTATTGAAGCCCGTGGGCCTAGAGGCTGTGCTCCGCAGCAAGAGAAGCTACCGCAATGAGAAGCCCCTGCACCGCAATGAAGAATACCCTCTGTTCGCCACAACGAGAGAAAGCCCACACACAGCAACGACGACCCGATAGAACCAATAAATAAATTAATAAATAAATTAAAAAAAAATCCCATTAAGCCGGCGAAGGCTGGGGAGGGGCCGGCAGTCTGGGCGAAGGCACAGCTTCCCTTGAGGGGTTGGAGGTGGGGAGGCCTGGATCACCTCATAAGACTGGCCTTTCCCTGGGGCCTGGCCTGGGTCCACCTTAGGAATAACCCACCTTCAGGGTCCCAGCATGTCACCATCCACTTTTTTTTCATATAAATTTATGTATTTATTTATTTATTTTATTGGCTGTGTTAGGTCTTCTTTGCTGCACACGGGTTTTCTCTAGCTGCGGCAAGCGGGGGCTACTCTTCGTTGTGGTGCGCGGGCTTCTCATTGGAGTGTCCTCTCTTGTGGCAGAGCACGGGCTGTAGGTGCGTGGGCTTCAGTAGTTGCGGCACATGGGCTCCGTAGTTGCGGCTCACAGGCTCTAGAGCACAGACTCGATTGTTGTGGTGCACGGGCTTCGTTGCTCCGTGGCATGTGGGATCTTCCTGGGGCAGGGATCAAACCCGTGTCCCCTGCATTGGCAGGTGGATTCTTACCCACTGCGGCACCTAGGAAGTCCCACCCACCCACTTTTACTACCAGCCCTGGGTTCCCACCTGAGCCACTACCCCCTAACCTCAGGTGTAAGGCCAGCAGCTACTGACGAAGCCCTCAGCCTGGGATGAGCCCCCCAGTGCCAGGGGCTTGACCAGCCTTGCTCTACAGGTATTAAAAACCAGAGCTGGGACCCTAGGTAAGGTGAATGGGGCATTTGCCTCACATGTAAAAATTCAGGGACACCAAAAACACTCAGTAACTAAGATAAATGAGTTTATAGCAATAATTTTTTAAGAAATGAAAGTTAATGGGGGAAAAAATCCACGATGAACAAAATATCAAACTTTTAAATAAAGACAGGCTTGGTGTGACTGGTTGTCCCTTTTGAAAAGGAGCAGGGCTCCAGCGTGATGCAGGGCTGTGCCATTTCTGATCCCAAAGCGAGTGCCCACGTGCCTCACCCTGGCCCAGGCCCCTTAAAGACAACAGCAGCGGGTGACCAGGAAGAGGAAGGCACGGTGACCTTCCTACAGGTGTCCCCAGCAGCTCACTTGTCCCCTCCGCTCTCCTGGTCCGATGGGCCCTGTTATGGTCCTCATTTTACAGACGGGGAAACTGAGGTCCTGACCTTGCCCGAGGTCACCCGGCTCACCCGTCAGGGGCTCCGCGTCAGGTCTGACGACAGAGCTCGACCAGGTGGCGGTACATCAGCTGCAGGGAGACCTGAGTCTGTCCGAGGCCTCGGCCTAGAAAGTCAGTCCCCGGGGACAGGAAAGCTACGGAGGTCCTGGCGAGAGGAAGGCTCCCCCGTACGTGGGGACCCCTCGGGCCGCACAGCTTGCCGGGAGGAAGGTGGGCTTTACAGGACCTGGCCGTTGAGTTCCCAAAGACGTCTGAACCCCTGCCCACTCCAAGCTCACGCCTCCCAGCGCATGGTCTGCCCCTGCCACCTCAGACCCACAGGGCGGAGCCCCTGTCTGCTCACCTCCTGCACCCACGGGGCCGGGCTGTAGGGAGTTCCGTCCTCCCAAAGACGCGAGACAGGGCAGAAAACCCCCTCCGGGCAAAGACAGTCCCAAACAGAGTAACATCCCAGACTGCCCGGCCGCGCGCCTCTGCTCGCCTCCAGGAACCCAGGGAGGGAAGTGCCTGGCGCTGCCTTTTCCCTTCCTCTGCAGGTCTGAGGACTGTGGCCTGACCACCAGGTGCGGCTGGATCAGCGCCAGGCCACGGACAGCCAGGAACGAGGTCAGGTCGGGGGGGCCCACCAGAACGGGGGAGGCACCGTGACACCCCCTTTCTCGTGAACCAGGACGGGGGCCGCAGGGCACACCCCGTATCAGCACCCCTCCCCAGACCCACCAGGATCTCCCGCAGGAGCCGAGATTCTCACAGCCAGCCTTCCTGCCTCTACAACGGCAAGGGCACCCACGGCCTCAGGGTTGCTTTGGATCTGAGAAGAGCTGACGACAGGGCAATTTTCTGGGAAGTCTGGGGTCAGGAGGGAGTGTGGGTAAGAGTGCCCACGTGTCCCCGTGTGCATGCGTGAGCACACACGGCAGCCGGAGCGATACTGCCAAACCACAAGTTCAATCATGTAACTGCTTCCCGCTGGGCATGAAACAAAGACCCAAATCCTTCCTGGAAGGGCTGTGGGGCCCACGCCCCCGTGCTGGACTTCCGCTCCCGCTGCCCGACCCCGCTCTCCCCAGCCTCACACGTAACTCCGGGGAGCTCTCGCTGACCACCCTGATGAGGTCCAGCGCCTTATGATCCGCTCTCTCTTAGGGGCCACGTCCTTCATGCCCAGCACCTCCTATTCTGCAGTTTTATCATCAACTTAAGTACACATTTGATCAAAGCGCATCACCCCCTGGAACATAAGCCCCACGAGTGAAGACACCACAGCTCGTCTGCTGGTGGATGCCTAGCTGGCCCCCGGGACAGGGTCTGAACACACAGGGGCGACAAATACACATTTGGTGGATGAGCGATGAGTGGATGAACACACGCACGCACACGCACCCTGTCTCCTCTCACTCTCTCCTTTCCCTCTCCCCCTCCTGTGATAAAAGCGTCCCCTCTCCCCCACTCCACCCCCTCCCCAACATGCTGATGGGCCAGCACGCAGGGCGTGAACCTCTGCCTCCTGCCACCGCCCGGGAGAGGCTGGGAGGAGGCTAAGCAAGACCAGCCCCCAGGGCTCAGCCCAAGGGAAGCTCTTCCAGGCTCTGGCTCCAAAAGGGAGCCTGGGAGCCCAAGGGACACCTTGGCACACACCATCAACCCCTCTCCCTTTGTCCATGAAGTTTCTACCTCCCTCCCTCCCACTGCACGGGGGGAGAGGGGGTGTCTGTGTCCCTGAACCCCAAGCCCTGCCCCCTCCTAGGCTATAGCCCAGACGCCTCCCTCCAGTGCCCAGAGCGGCAGGGACAGAGCCACAGGGCTCCCCCACCCCCACCCCGTCCTGGCTGGCTAGCCCTTAAAGCTGGGCCTCCGCCCAGGAGCCAAGCGCCTGCCAGGGAAGGTGTGGCTCTGGCTGTACGGGCAGCCGTTTTCCAGACGCCTGGCCCAGCCAAGCTGGAAAAGCCAGGTGCCCAGGCCCGGCTGCCATCCGTGGAGGGCCAGAGCTGCAGGGGGCCTCAGCACCGTCCCTGAGCGGAGGCTGGGGCAGGAACCAGGGTGCACGAGCAGCAGGGCACGCGGCACCGGGGCTGTCCACGTGCGTGCGTGTGCGTGCGTGTGTGCGTCAGGGGCACACTTGTAAGTATCTGCGCGTTGGGTTAAAGTTATGAGGGGGAGTTTAGAATGAGTTTTTGTTTTCCGAACTTTCTATAATCCTATGTAATTTGTAATGTTAAACTTTTTTTTTCTGCAAGGAATTCATGTCTATTGTAGAAAATTTGGAAACTGCAGCGAAGCCAAAAGGATAAAATCCAAATTTCCAGGAATCCCAACATCAACGTTCAGAGGTATTTTCTCCCTTCGAAAATATTCACGTATGTGTTCATTTTTAAAAACAAAATTGAATCATACTAAATATCCTATTAAAAACTCTGAGTTTTTTAATAGTATAGGGTGAACCACCACCGTGAGAGGCCACAGCCCCCAGCACCTCTCCTCTGAAGGGCTCTCCAGGCCATGTCCTCCCCACCCCCACCCCAATCACACACACTCTCACACAGGCACGCTCATACACTCACACCCCACACACTCACACCTGTTACACTCACGATACACGCAGATACACACACTCACACACACACACACACGTAACCTCACACGTACTCACACTCTCACACATATACATACTCACACATAACCACACACCCACACACACACACACACACTCACTCACTCACTCACTCCCTCCATCATCCTGACATCTCAAGGCAGGAGGAGTCCGTCTTGCCGGACCAGAGAGGAGAACTGAGGCCCCAGGAAAAGCAGCTCCGATGTGCACAGACCTTCCCTCTGGGCGGCCCCAGGTTCGTGACCTGGTGAGGCCTGCCGGAGTGGGTCTGGGGAAGGGCAACTGTGTCCTCGCTCTGGCCCAGGGCCCAGCCCCCTCCTGCCCACCGTCCGGGAGCTCGGGGCACACCCCCGCCCTGTGGGTGGGGGTGTGGTGGGGGCAGTTGAGACCCGGACCTGTAACAGGCACGTTCTTCGCAGCGGGTGAAGGAGGATGGGGAGTCAGGACAGGACAAGAAAGATTCCAGAAGCTTCCCCCAACCACCTCCTGATGAGAAGGCAGGGGAAGCCCGGGGGCTCTCCTCTCCCCACGCCCACCTCCAGCCCTGATAGGCCGGGACCTCAGTGCTCCAGGAGAGGGGACGCCTGGGCGAGGGACCGGGTGCTCTGCCACCAAGCCAGCTGGGGACGCCGCGAAGCTTCTCACCGCCCCCACCTGCTTCCACGTCCAACAGCCTGGCCTCAGCTCCCCCACCCCAGCCACACCCCAACACCCCTCCCAGGCTGCAGGGTCTCAGGGTGGCATGTCCCTGGGAGGAGCGTCTCTTTTGGAGGCAGTTGGGTAGCAGGGGTCATACTTACAAAGAAGAGTAAGTTGAAGAGGAAGAGGAAGTATTTGGTGGTTTTGATACAGGCTGACCCCATCCTGCTGGTCCTGGAGCAACCTGGGGAGAAGACAGAAGGCAGATCGGTCAGTGCCGGGTGGGACCTGGCCGGCGGGCGGTGGGAGAAGAGAGAGCCGATGCTGACAGGCACCCCAGACCTGCTGGCCCCACATCATCCCAGCTCACCCTCCCGACATCTTCATGAGGTAGGTACTAACGCCAGGTCCTGCTTTAGGGGACCCTGAGGCCCAGAGAGGTTGGACAACGGCCCCAAAGCCACGCAGTGGGGTGTGGGGTGTGGGTGGCCGTGAGGGTCTGGGGCAGCCACTCCACCAGGGCTGGGCCTAAAGGGAAATTATGCAGGAGACCCTCAGGCTCCCTAAAGCCAGCCAACCCAGGAACGACCACAGCCAGCCCGCAGGCCCCATGGGGCAAAGGGAGCCCGCACAGGCAGCGGGGGCCGAGACCGCTGCCCGGGGACAGCTGCATGGGCAGAGCTGGGCTGGGGGTGGGGGAGCGGGCACCAGACCCGGTCATGTTCCCACGCCCTGTGGAGGTTGGGGGATGGTGCAGGCGCGGGGTGGGGAGAAGCAGGCCCCAGAGAAGAGCGGACAGAGGGCCCGAGGCGTGGGCTGCATCCCTTCTTCCTCCTGCAAGGGCGAAAGGCAGTCCTAACGCTTGTGACTCTCCCCTGTCCGTACGGAGATCCCCTCACCCTTCTATCATTTTTGCCAAGTGGGAGCCCAGCTCTGACTTTCTACACCAGCAGTGACCGGAGTAGGGGAGATACGGGGAAGGCTTGGGCCCAACGTGAAGCAAAGCCATCCGAAGAAGGAAAAGACTGCCTGGGTGGTATGAGTGCCCCATCACAGCTGGCATGGAAGCAACATCTGAATAAAAACTTATAGGGAGTTCAAGTGCTATGTGGGGAGATTAGACGGAGCACTCTTCCAGGCTAGCAGGGTGCAAGGCCTGGGTCTGAGAAACGCAGGGACAGCAGCGCCTCAGAGCCAGGGAAGTCCAGCCGCGGCAGCTTCACCTGGGGCCTCCCCCAGGCCCAGAGGGGTGGAGAACAAGGGCTCCCCCCACATCAAGAGATCCCGAGATCTGGGCTCCTGAACCCAGGAAGGCCTGCTGGGGATGGTTCACATGAAGGAGAGCTATTGTTTCCTCTCTCCCCTCCCAGCGCAGCGCCTGACAGCCACTGGCACTTCGTAAAACCGGCACGGAGTGAAACAGCAAGAGACGAAAGAGTCTCTCACCAAAGGAGGCACGCCTTTCTTTCCTACCATGTACCTGCTCGGGTCTCCTCCCAGAGACGGTCAGCGGAGCTGCCCCAGGCTCAGCCCCAGGCAGCCTGTAGACGCGTCATCGCTGCCCGAGCCTCCGCCGCTGCACCTGAGCGGGAAGCAGCGGGCGCATGATGCTGGCTAAATCCTCGTGAAACCGGAGACGTGTGGGAACGGTCCTTTGGCAATGGACGCCCACCAGCGCTGTTGCCCTGGGAAGGGACTTTCTACAGTTTCCGGCTCCCACATCCTCCGCTCAGGCTGGGTGTCCAGGGCAGCCTTGCAGGGTTGCGGGTGTTCAGAAAGGCGCAGTTCCTAGACAAGAGGAACCACCTGGCCTCCCCATGAGTGGCACCTACTCCGGGCAGCCACTGGTGTGTGTCATCCCTTGAATCCTCACGATCTGTCCTGAAGGTGAGGAGGGTCTTCCTGTGCTGGGGAGCGTGGGGGTGGGGCAGGCTCAGAGAGGTGAGGTCGCTTGCCCGAGAAGTATAGCTCGTTAAGCAGTGGTAGCTCCAGACCCAAGGTCTGTGAAGGACTGCCTTCCGGGGGGTGACCACGACTGCATAAAGGGATCTCTGGGGATGATGGAGATTCCAGTGTCCAAGCAGCTGGTGAGACCAATGTCACTGCTCAGAGGAGCTCTGGTTTGCGGGCAGGAAGGAGGCAAAGGCTGCTGGGCTGGTATTCCCTGATACTCCGGGCAATCTCGCTGGTCCCTTGTCACTCACACAAATTGCACTAGACATTAGGCAAAGAAAGCCCTTCAGCATCCTATGAACCAACTAAAGCTCAGAGGGGGGAAGGAGCTTGCCCAAGGTCATGGGTACCCGGACCAGCAAGGACAGAATCCAGGCCCCCTGGCCCCTTTGGCCACCTGCTCCTCTCCAGGAGGCAGCTGGGTGGGTTCAGACGCTGAAACAGAAGCTGGGCAGCCCCGTGACTGGCAGGGGTGTTGGCCAATCAGGGCAGGCCCAGAGACTACCTGGGCCTCGCCAGAGGGAGGAGAAGGGGCTGAGAATCAGAGCTCTGGGCGATGATTCCTGGACCTGTTGGCCAAGAGCCAAGATACAAAGTGCTTCTGCCCTGCGAGTGCTGACGCTCCGCCTCACAGAAACAGGGAGCAGGAGGGGAACACGTGCCCCACGCTGGGCAGAAGATGGGCAGCTCCATGAAGGGCAGGGAGTCCGCTCAGGCTGGGGATGTGCCCAGGTTGCCCCATGACGGGGGTGGCATCCACCTCAGGGAGCCCACCAACAGCACCAAGCCCCGAGGAGACCCCAAAGTCTGGACTCAGAGGGCCTGGGGTGACACTCTAGCTCTGCCCGCCCCCACGGAGAGGCCCGCACCTCGGCGTCCTCATCCACGACAATAAGAGTGAGGGTTGGTGTAAGGCAGGGATTGGCCAATCAGGGCCGATCAGGGCCTGTGAATCAAATCCAACCCACCACCTATATTCTGTACGGCTTGCAAGCTAAGAACAGATTTTACATTTTTAAATAGTTGGAAAAAAATAAAAAGACACTTTTGTAACACATGAAATTAAAATAAATAAAGTTGTACTGGCACCCAGCTGTTTTGGCCATGGCTGCTACCACAGGCAGGGGGCCGAGGGGGCCGGTTATGACAGAAACCACTGGCCCCACAAAGCCTAAAACATTTACTGCCAGGCCCTCCACGGAAGACGTTTGCCGGCCCCTGGTGCAGGGGATCAGACGGTACACACACACATGTCTGTAAGAGGCGGCAAGGATAAGGACTGCCATTAGCTCGGGACCTTGGGGGAGAGCAAGCTGAGTGGCGGGAATTGAAAGTCAGGAAAGAGAAGATGCAGGACCCCTAGACAAGGGTTTGAATCCTGGCTCTGCTAATGCATGACCCCAGAGAAGGGACTCGCGGGGCCTCGTTTCCCAACTGAACCCCCTGTTACAGCGAAAAGTGAGATCAGCGCCTGGCACGGTCAGAGCTGGGTGAGCTGGAGCTGGGTAAGCGCCTTTATCACCACTTGTGAAAGAAGTGAAGGCTGAGCGTTTCACTTGCACATGAAATTAAACAAAGAGAGAGTCTCCCAATGTTCTGCTTTCTTGGATATACTTTCTGCAAACACTAGAAAGAATATAGCCTGCCCATGCTTTCCTGCGAGGATGTCTCGACAGTCGCAAAACAAGGGAATGAGATGCAAGCCCACCTTATTGGGAAAATTCTGGAACAGTCACTGACAGCAGCTCTGTGAGCAGTAGGAAAGAGGTAATGATTTTATGTTGTACTCTACAGCAGGTAAACCAACTATTTCTAAGCAACTCCAATTTAAATTGAAAAAATATATAATTTTATGCCACATCTGTTTGTTCCTACTAATACTTTACTAACTCCTGCTTATCCTTCAATACGCACCTCAGACATCTGCCTCCTCCAGGAGACCTCCAACTCCAGCCATCCTTGTCATGACTGCCACCAGCCATCCTTGTCATGACTGCCGCCGCCACCAGCTCCCCACCAACACACATGCTGGTTAGAAGCCCTCCCCCTCTGCTTCCTTCCAATGCCACTGGATACGACAGCAGTTCCCATGACGAGCTCTAGCATCAGACTGCCTGGGTTTGAATGCTGTTCCATCACCTCCTAGCTGTGTGACCTTGGACAACTGACTTAACCTCTCTGAACCTCACCTAACTCATCTGTGAGAAGAGGAACATAAAACCTATTCGGCAGAGATTAAATTAAATAACATGGGTAAAATGCCTGGCACAAAGTAGGTTTTCAGTAAATGAAGGTTACTATTATCACTCACGATGCTATACAGTAATTTTCTACTTACTTGCCCACCCCCTCTGCAGACTGTGATATCTTGAGGGGAAAGACTATGTATTATTTATGAGGTCGAAGTAGGCTCCCGACAAATTTGCTGAATGAAAGAGTAGATGAATGAGTAGAGGGAGGGAGGGAGGGACAGAGGGAGGGGTGAGTAGATGGATGAAGGGATAGATGGGTGATGGAGGGATGGGAGGATGGAGGGATAGATGCATGGATAGATGGATGGATAGATAGACGGAGGGATAGATGGATGGAAGAATGGATGGATGGATGGCAGGAAGGATGGAGAGGTGAAGGAGAGGGGAAGGAACTTCCACATAGAACATGAGGACTTTCAAGGGCTCAGTCAACTAAAGGGAGTCAGAGACCCACTGTCCCTTAGTCAGCTGAGACTGTATTTTCAGGTCTTTTCTGTCTGCATCCAAAAGGTGGGGTATGGAATGTGTAGGGTGAGCACTCTGAGTCAGCTCTTCATGCCAGGACCCACAGTCAAGGGTCTCTCGCCTTCCCCGGAGCCCCTGCGCAAGGTGGCAGGACTGGGGAGAAGCTGGTGTCCTCAAGGACCCTTTCTCTGTGTTGGGCCCTTGTGAGTTCACCGCTGTAGGAGGCTTGGTTTATCCCTCACCTGAGGGTGGAGGACGACCCCTCCAGCTTGGCCCCAGGGCCTGGATGTCCAGGGACCACCTCGGGGAAAGCAGGCCGTGCAGCGGTGCAGCCCTCTGGGCCCAGAATCCAGACATTCAGGCTCAGCGCCTGCTCTGATGGGACAGGCTGCTTGAGACCCGCACAGGTGACGGTCCCCCTCCCCGCCCCCCCACCCTAGGCCTGTCTCCTCAACTGTCCGATGGCAGGCTGGGGCCAGAGCAGCAGCGCCTTCCAGAGCAGTTCTTCAGAACGCACGTCCTAGAAGACTCGCCCGTGAGAACAAGAGGCTTTGCTGTCACCAAGCCTGTGGAGTGTCAGTCCTCCCCGAATCACTGTGCATGAGGCTATTCGCGTCTCCCGCAGTAAACACAGCTGACGTAAAGCCGTTTTCCACGCAACAGTCTAACATCACGTGGAACACATCCCGGGAAATGCCACGCCAAAGGCTCGTGAGGGTCCCCTGGGGGCCGGGGCTCCTGGACGCTAAGTGCTGCAGGACTCAGAGGAGGCGACAAGATGAACAGCTCTTCGACCCACCAGCTGGCTCAGGCCCAACACCTAAGAGCCACGCTGGCGTCTCGTCCTCGTTCCCCTCATCCCACAGCCCAAATGCGTCTCCTCCAAACCACCATCTCTCCGGCCCCAAGCCTCACCTCCCACCCGGACCAGCGCAGCTCCCTGATTGGTCGGCCACCAGCTCCACTCCTGCCCTTGTTAAGTCTTTATCCACACTGCGGGGAAAGCTCTTTGAAAAATGCAGACTAGATCTTGTCACTCCCCTGTCTGCAACCCTCCAATGGTGATGTAGCCAATGTGTTTTCTATAAAATCCAGACTCTCGTGTGGCTGGTGGGGCCCTGCCTGGTTGGCCCTGCTCCTCCTTGGTCCTCAGCACCTCTGTCCTCCCCATCACACGTTCATTCCTAAGGATGCTCTTTCCTGTTGTTCTGTACAGCAGGCCCCTGCCCATCTGACAGCCTTTGCCCTCGTGGCTCCTCTGCCAGGAGCGCTCTTCCCCCAAAGCCCCCTGCTGGCTCCTTCCCTTCCTGTAAGTAGGCTAACCTATTCCTCCCAGAGGCGCTCCCTGAACACCTGATCAACACAGTCGGGCTCAACTCCAGCTGCGCATTGGAATCAAAATACGCCAGTGCGCAGTCTCCTGGTCCCTGCCCCAACGAAGACTCTTGGGTGTGGTGGGGTGGCTCCCCTGGTGACTAAGGAGCAGCAGCTTTGACAGCTGGGCCCACCACATGGCCCTGCTCACTGCAGTCATCTTACTGGTCCACTAGCGTGTCCGGAGCCCCCATTAGAATATGGTTCCTTTGGCGGGGGCGGGGGGGGGGGCTACGTCTGTCTCATTTGCTCCATACCCCAGAGCCTAAGACAGTGCCTAGCATGTAGTAAGCCCTCAAGTTCCATTTCCAGGAAGAAGGAATGGAAAGGGGAGTCTGGAGAGGTCAGGAAAGACTTCTTAAAGGGGATAAGGCAAACCAAACTTGATCCGGCATCTGGAGGTTTCTGGGCCTTAAGAATGACATCATTGGCTTGTGCGGAGGAGGTTATTTCCCCCCAAGATTGGGTTTTAATCTCCATTGGGTCAGAAAAGCCTGGGAGAAGCCGTGAACCCTCTCTCTAGAAAGATGCACAAAGAGAGGCAGGCACACGCTTTCATCCAGTTTCGGGGGGGTCCCTAATCCTGGAAAGCCAGGAAGGACCTCACTCTCCCCATCTCCCAATTGCTTTAGAGCAGTGGTCCCCAGTCTTGCCCGTACATTAGAATGATCCTGAGAGCTCTAAAACTTGATGACGCCTGCCCTGCCAGCCCCTTAGATCCTGATTTAATTGGTCCAGGGTGCGACCTGGGCATCAGGGTTTTGTTGTGCTTTGTTTCATTAACCTTCCCAGTGGAATCTCACGTGCTGAGACCCAGCATGGCTTGGTCCCTCCACTCTGAGTGGGATGCAGGCAGGCTTGGGGTCCCTGGTGCAGCAGATCCTGGCTGCAGAAAATCTCACATGATGCTTCCTGTACTTCTGCTCCATCTTCCACTTTCTGGAGGCACATTCCCCCCATAGCAATATCCGCTGTGCAGGAGAAGACCTCTGAGATCACTGCATTTCTCCGAGGGGCCAGAGAAAGTAGAAGGCCACAGACCACAGAGCAAAATTGGGGCTGAGCACACAGTGGAGGACCTGGAGATTCCAGGCCAGGCCTTTCTTTCCCTCTGCTGCCCTGCCCCGGCTCACCGGGCCTTCCGCATAGAAATTTAAGGAGAACCGGACTCAGAGTCACACAGCAGTCCTTGGTTCCCACCCCTGGATCTGCCACATACAGGCCACATCACCTACGGAGCTGCCTCCTGATGAGTGGATGGGAAGACTAAACCCACCCACCCCTCACAGGTGTGACGGTGAACTGTAAGCAGGCTAGTGCATAGCAGGGCTCGATCCATACTGGCCCCCTGGCCCCCACCTCCCACTCTCCCTGCCTGAAGATGCCAAATCTGCCACATCTTACCAGCTGTGTGGCCTTGGGCAATCGCTTCACCCCTGTACCTCAACTTTCCCACCTGTAAAATGGACTTAATACTGGGCTATGGTGAGGCTCACATGAGTTAGTATCTGGAAAGCACCTGGCACCTAGTACGTGTCAAGTAAAAGCCACCAATTACAAAGACAATGATTATCACCTGGAAGTTGTTATTTCCCGACCAGCAGTCTGAGCCCGCAGGGGGGCCTTGATCCAGCCTCCAGATAGGTGCCCGGCCTGGAGGCCTCTGTGCCGGAGAGTGACTACTGCTGCTCTCAGGCGAGGGCAGTGGAGTGAAGCAGGGCGGAACTGGGCCACCTAAGGAAGGAGACCTCTGCCCTCCACAGGGGCGAGGCCCCTGTCCCTGAGCCTCAGGGCTGTGCCTCAGGGGCCTGCCTGAGACCTAGACGTCCAGCCAGTTCGGTGAGTCGGACAACTGATCCCGTGGGAGCTCAGTCAGCTTGGACAGAGAGTGGAGTGAAAAAGCCTGGCCTGGCTGTTGTGCTCTGGAAGCCAACCTGTCAGCAGACACTCCACCTGCAAGCTGGTTCTTGGCCACCCAGCTCTGCAGTTCTCTGGACTTTGTCCCGATGGCCTGTGACAAGAGACTGGTCACAGGTGGCTGTGTTTGTTTTCATGTGTGACAGGTGATGTGTTTCCTGAAACCCATGTTGACTTCTGGGGCTGGCTTTTGACCTCCCTACTATCTTATGTTTCAATCTCGGGTCTTAACCTTTTCCACTTGTTGTTAAAATAAAAAATAAAAATAAAAAGAAGCTATTACCCCGGCAACCAGAAAATCTGGAGGCCATAAAGCATGATTAGGATCTCATGTTTCCTTCAAGACTTAGGTGTGAATCCCAGCTCTGCTTCCTACTGTGTGACCTTAAGCAAGGGAGCAAGGGAGTGACTGAACCTCTCTGAGGCCAACGTCTCATCTCTAACATGGGGAGATCCGCAGGACCCCCGTCTCATAGGGTTGTTGGGGGACTGAGATGAGGCATATAAAGAGCTTTGGGGGCACGGTCAGCTGTTCACAAGTGAACAAACCCCACCATCACCACCACCACCATGGGGTGGAAGAAACACATCCAGACCAGACCTTTCCAGGAATCCCAGGATTTTAGAGCCCAAGGCCTCCTGTTTGTCTTACAGATGCCAAACCCGATGAGAAATGAAGGACAGCCCCTGTCACACGATCCCATGAGCTGGTGTGACAGGCTCCCGTCCTCCTTCGGACCTTAACAGCCCGAAGCTGGGACTGACCCCTGGCCTGGGGCCAGCAGTCACCCCTGGCCAGACTGTGGCAGTAGAGTGACAGAATTTTTTCATTTGTATCATGCCATTCCCACTGCCTCTCATTTAATCTCTGTAACAATCCCCTGAGATATTATTTAACAGATGAAGAAACTGAGACTTAGACTCAGTGACTTGCCTAAGGTCACACAAGTAAGTGGCTAAGCCCTGATTACACTTCAGGTCTGACTTGAGACCAGAGCTCCTTTCTCTTCACCTGCTGCCAATGTGAATGAGGTCGATGGTGGAGCCCACCCACCCCACCCTTCCGCACCACGGTCTGCTTGCCTGACCCCCCACCCCACCCCAGCTCTGAGGCCTGATTCTTGGCTTCCTGTCAGGAAGGAAAAGATCAGCCCCACCAATCCTGGCCATGTTGTTCCTTCAGTGGCTGATGAGGCCAACAGATGTGGCCTCCCTTCCTTGCTCTTCTCTGAAACCCAAGCAATGAGACCAGAGGGCTTTCAGCATGAAGAAGGGGCCACCCTGACAAAGGGTGTAGCTTGGGGAAGCACAGACACTTTGAACCTTGCAGCTTCCCCACCCGGCCTAATGCAGCCAAAGATTCAAGTTGAGGTTGAGCCATAGCCTTTGACCTCACCCTCTTCATGGTTCCCTTTCCTGTTTTTTTGCAGGCTTCTTGGGCCCCATGCAAACCCTGCTCCATCCCAACCCTGGTTCTAAGGCTCACACTCTCCAATTCACAGTGCTAGAAAGACCTTTGACATCACTGACTTCAGTTTCCATTTCTAAGATGAAGAGACTGAGGCCCAGAGAGGACCATGAATCCCCATCCCTCTGGGAAGCGTACATGTACAGGGTAGGAAGGGGATTGGTTCAAGCCATCAGTACTTCCCAACTTGTTTCACATCATGATACATGTAGAGAAGTACACATATTTGTTCAGCACCCTGACGTGGACAGACAGCACTGCACCTGGTCTGAGGTAACCTGCCCAAGGCTCTGTTCCCCGGGCTGAGGAGATAACCAGCCATTTGGGCACGTAGGTTGGGAAGCCCTAAGTTAGGGGAATATTTAGGACTATATGAGAGGCTGCCCAGGAGCCCCAGAGTCTAGGGGCCTTAACAAGAAGACCCAGATTCCCATGTGGGCTCTCAGGAGTCAACTACCTTCTAAGGACACCTCCCCAGATCCATGGTGGGAGGGAGAATAATGATCCAGCTCATTGTATGGGCTTTGAATTGAGAGAGACCTAAATTCCAATACCATTTCACAGAGATGTGTAACCTTTGGCAAGCTGCCTACCCACCCTGAGCCTCAGTGTCCTTATCTGTAAAATGGGGATATCAAGCCTTGTCCAGGAAGATGTCAGAATCAGCTTGCCAAATGCTAGGAAGTGAGCGTGACAGAGGCAGGAGTCTCTGGGAAGAGGCCGTGTTAGGCAGAGTCCCCTCCTTACATGGCAGGAGGAGGGTATGCATAAAGATTGTCCCTTGAGATGTGGGGCACACACAGATTCCTACAAACTATCCCAGGAAAGCTATCATCACCCAAGGACTTGAAACAGACGTCAGGCAGAGGGAGGACTGATGGAATGAATGTTTATGAGAGCACCCCCATGTGAGTGGTGCTTCACTGATCTTATCTCATCTGACCCCCCACTCCCTTGCCATGTGGAGCGCATGGCTTCATCATCTCTGTTTTATAAGCAAGGTGTCTGGGACTCAGGAAGGAGGCGGCACTCGCTCCGCTCACATGGGTGACAGTGGCCCAACTGAACTTTGTGCTCCAGGCGCTCTGACTCTGGCGTCCAATGTCCTCTGTGACACGGGTCCGCACTGCCAGGCTTTCTCACGTGGGGTCCCCCAGCACCAAAGCCCATGGAATCAGAGTATCCAGGAGCGGGGCCAGGTGCCGCAGCTTTAACAAACACACAGGTGTCGTGGAACTCTCACCCTATACCAGCCAGTGTGGCAGCAGTGGGTGCAGAGGGCCGGACTGAACCACCGGGACATGAGCGAACCCGGGCCTAACCCTCAGAGGTGACCTCAGAGAGGGCAGCACGCATCCCCCAGAACGGCTCCTGGGTCAGAAGGCCTGAGGGGCTGCCCTCCCAGAGGGCTCCCAAGTGGCCATCTCTGCTCAGTTTCCACCCTGAATCCAAGCAGTTCGTTGAACCCCCTCACTTTAGCTGGGCCCCTAGCTGGACACAGGAAATGGATGGATGAAACCCATCCCCGCGCTCGGGGAGTGCTCAGTCTGGAGCGGCACAGACAGGAAAGTGAGCAATTATATACCAGCATCATCATAAAGCAGCACGGTGATTCCACCCAGCCTCCAGCTCTTCCTCTGCGGGACAGGGTGGGCTCTTTAGAACACAGTCCCCGGAATTGAATAATAACAAAAGCTAATGTTTTTGCAGTTACTATTGGCCAGAGATTGTGGTAAGTGCTTCCCACAGCTTAGTTTAGCCTTGTGGTGACCCTATGGGGTAAGCACTGCTTTTAACCCCATTTCACAGTTAAAGAAACTGAGATTCAGGGTGGTGAAGGGACTTGCCCATGGTTACACAGACCATACAGCTGGGAGTTGAACCCAAACCTGACCCAGAAGCCCTGAGTGTTACTGTCACGCTGCACTGCCTGCAGAATGAAGTTATAAATGATACATAACTAAAACAACCTCACCAAGGCCCAACCTATGTTAATTGGGTTCCACAGCCGAGCCTCTGGCCCCCACTGACACTCTGGGGAGGTGCTAGGCATCAGGGACCAGCTCACACACCCATCCTGGGGCCTGGCCAGCTGGGGGCAGGTGGCTAACCAAGGGTTACCCTCTGGGTCAGGGCTGCGGAAGTGGAGGGTGGGAGCTGGGTGTGGGAAGGCTGGGTGCTGGGTGTGGGCCCTGAGCAGGGCGATTAGGGAGAAGGAGGGGTCTCTAATCAAGGACTTCACATGGCAGCAGTCACAGCACACACATCCCCAGGCACTGGGCTCAGGAAGGAAGAGATGAGGCCACTGAGACGCCACCTCCCCCGAGCAGCCTCCCCAGGGCATTGGCCTGCACAGATGCTCATGGAGTACTGTCTGGCAGCCCTAATCAGCCTGGCATGAGTAGTCAGGGTGGGCATCAGAAGGATGTGGGTTCAAACCCTGGCTCTGTTCACCTCCACTGTCACCTGACTTTACTTTTCTGAGCCTCAGTTCCCCCATCTGTAAAATGGGCTAATACTTCCTACTTCTCAGAACCTTCCTTGACGTGAGTTATTCTGGCTTTAGGGATATTTGATGGAGAGAGAGACAGAAACAGAGAGGGAAGTGAGTGAGACACAGTAAAGGCAAAGTGCTGCACACACAGGTACACACCCACGCTCTCTCTCATGGGTCCTGGGGGGAAAACACAGAAAAGATGGGGGAGAGGAAGGAGGGTAAGGGCAGGTCTGTAACTCCCAGAATTTGGAATGGAGGGTAGGGGCTAGAGGGGGGTCTTCTACCTGAGACCCAGCTAGAGGCTGCTCGGCCAGGGGAGGAGGGGGCAGGGCAGGGCCTCTGGGGCCTTCCCGCTCTGTCCTTCAGTCCTTCCCCCACCCCGCCTGTCTCTTCCCCTCTATATCTGTCCCTCTCTCTGTTGGTGGCTTCCTCCGGCCTTGCCCTCTGCCTGGCTCTCCCTGTCTCTGAGACCAGCTCTCAGGTCTCTCCCTCTCATATCCTGAGGGCCTCTGGACACCCAGAGGGTCCGGGACACTCAGCCCAGACACAGGCCCCGGACTCCAGCACAGCCAGCCCTCCTCATGGCGGGCACCCGGCTGCAGGGAGGAGCAGCCCAGGGGATCCCCTTTCCACAGTCAACTGCAGGGGTCCAGGCGCTCCGCGATTGGGAGGAAGGGCTGCACCTCCCACCTGATGGGTAGAGCCCAAGTCCCCAGTTCCCAGGCAGGGCGGCGGCCATTTAAACAGCCCAGACACCTGGCAGTTGGGGCAGGAAAGCGGGTCACAGAGGAGACCAGCTCAGCCTGTCGGGACTCCCTGTCCAGGACTCCCCGGGCCTCTCGGGTCTGCAGGGACTGCTGAGGAGCAGGGCCGGCGGGGTTCCAGCTCCCCTAGGCTGGGCTCAGCTCGGGTGCCCTGGGGCCTCAGCCTCTGCTAGACCCTCCAGAGATGCTCTGGCTTCAGAGGCTTGGGAGACTGATGGGGGCGTTGGTGGCGGGGGGAGGTAAAAAGTGAGGCAGGGGAGAGTGAGAGAGGCAGAGACACAGATAAGGAAAGAGAGAGAGAATGGCAGGCAGAGGACAGACAGATCCCAGGTGGAGGGAGCCTCCCGTGCAGCCAGGGCTCCAGTCTCCATGGGAAGCCCCCGGGGGGGGGCCTGAGGCAAAACCTGGCCAGGAGTGCAGGCCTTGCCGGCCCGGGCAGGACCCCACCCTGGGAGCCAGCCCAGCTCCGCCCCCATCCCCAGACCAGCCCGCAGGCTCACCCCTCACTCTCTTCCCTTGTGGCTTCCTGGATGGACAAGCCGCCACCACCCTCCCCCCACCAGTCTTCAGCGATGGCCCATCCGCTCCCCAGCCCATTCTTCTTAAACTTGGCCTCCCCCAGATTCTGGGAGCACCAAGCAGTGCCTGGATAACCCACCCCCCCGCACCCCCCATCCTCTGTCTCTCTCTCTCTCTCTCTCTCTCTCACACACACACACACACACACACACACACACGCACGCACGCACGCACGCACACACGCACAGACTCCCGAGCAGGCTGGGTCTTTACCACCAGAAAGGTGCTGGAGCCACTCCCAGGCCCTAAGGGAGCTGAGGCAGGCTGAGGAACTTGACCTCAGCCAGCAGCGCCTAAGCCAAAATGAGCCCCCGGGTCCCAAACAGCCCCATGGAATCTCCCCAACTCGAGGCCTGGGGAGGAATGACCAAAGCCCAGCCAGCTCCACACTATCTCCTTCCTCTTCCGTAAACCTCAGCTTCCTTAGCTCAGCAATGCAGATGGTCCCTGTTCCAGCCCCTAAAGCAGGGACCCTAGAGACCTAGGACTCTGCTACCCCCACCTTCTCTCAACCCACTGCCCACTCCCGACTCCAGGGGCAGGACTCCGGCCAAACTCAGCCAAGCATATGAGCACCCACTGAGAGCTGGGGAACGGGGCTGAGTAGAGAGGTCATGAGTGCCCACTGTGGGCTCTGAAAAGTCCCTTTCCTTTCCCAGAATAACAACAGTTCACTCCTGCCTCACAGGGAGGAGACAGGCTTGAGGAATAAACCGCTCCAGCACAATAAAGGCAAGCACAGTGGCCATTACCACTGTGCGAGGGTTCTGGGCCTCGTGGAGTTGGGAGGAGAAGGGTGTACAGACAGACAGACGTGGAAAGGAAAGGGGCTTGGTGCTACCAGAAGGAGTCTGTGACCCCAGTGAGCCCTAGAGGCCAGGCATGGGGTTCCAAGAGCTCTTAGCACGGGGACCTTCAGGGACACCACCTCAGTCTCGGTCAGACCTGGGCTGGCTCCCCGGGCTACACGGGAAGAAAGGAGCTCAGAGGGATGGCGACCTGTACACCAGACCCAGAGCCAAGAGCACAGCAGCCTGGAGAGCCTCCAGGAGGCTAGAGGGAAAGGGGACTGCTTTTGTCACAGCAGGAAAGAGGACAAGGAAATGAAATGTGACTGGCTGGACTCCAGGCTCCTGGGAGGAGCACGCAGTGCTTCAGGTCCCCAGGATTCCCACCCCTACTCCTCCAGCTCTCCCAGGAAGCCGTGGGTAACCCTGGGAACACAGGACATAGACGTGTGCCCCTTCCACAGACATGGAAACTGAGGCTCAGGAGGTACTGTGCCCAGGCCACAACATTGGGCTGGCAGACCCTGTTTGGAGCTGATTCTGTCCCTCTGCCCAATCCTTCCCCTGTTATCTGCCTAGAACACCCCCCAGCTAGAGCAGATAGAGTTCAGGCCTGAGACCAAGGCCCAACCAGACATCCATCCCAGGAGGCCGGGTGGGTGGAGAAGGAGTGAAAGCCAAGCTGATTGCAGGGAAGGGGGGACCTGCACTTCCTGAGTGCCTGGAACCCACCCGACAGTAGCGGCAGTGTTTTGCACATTGCATCTTGCACCAGCCTCACAGCGGTCAGTGAGGAAGGCAGCTTTCTCATTTTTAGAAAGAAGCCAGTGGTCAGAGAAGAGCAGTGACTTGCTCGGGGGGATACAATGTGAGAGTCACAGGTCTGAGGGGCTCAGCTGTCCCCAGCCCACACAGACCCAGCACCCCGAGCCCTGCCAGCCTGGCAGAGCTGCCAGGGGCTTAGGACCACAGAAGCCACAGTCTTGCTCTCATGGCCACCTTGGTAAGTTAATGAACCCTGTTAGCCAGTTCATCCGTTGGACAGAATCCAAGACAGTTAAGTTGGCTTGGCCACAGGGAAGAAGGCGGCTGGAGCTGGGTCTGGAGGGATGAGGAAGACGCAGATCAGGAGATAAGGAAGGAGCTGAGGGCATTCAGGCTGAACCCAGGGCAGGGACACCAAGGCCCGAGAGTCTGGAATATTCTGTATCATGTATCTGGAGGGCAGACACAGTCCTCAGGGGAGCCAGGTGTTGAGGTGGGAGGGGGACCTTAGCCAGACCACTCCCCCCACCAATCAGGGACTTCAAAGACCAAGTCTGGGCAGGAACCAGTAACAGGGGCAGCCTGGACCACCCCATCTTCCTTCCCCATGGTTCCCAGCCCAGAGCGAGGATCTTTGGCCAGGCTTCCCTGGAATCCTGGGCCCCTGACACTCAAGAGCCACCAGTCCAACTAAGGGCCCTGGGATCCCCATTCCTGAGCTGACAATAGAGAGGAGCCCAGAGTTCTCCCTCCTTACTTAGGACACTGCTTGGGGTGATGGACCAAGCTTAGGATGGGGAGCAAAGATAACATGGGTTCAAGTCCTTGATCATGCTCCTCCTTAGCTGTAGGATCCTGGGCGTCTCACTTACAGCCTCTGTCATCATCTATAAAATGGGCTCAGTAATAATACCCTCCCTGCCTATTTCATAAGGTGCTGGGAGGTTTGCAGGAGTAAATGTGTGAGAAAATGCCGCCTGCTAAAAGCTGTAAAGCATAAGGCATCACTATGAGAAATGAAGACTTGGGAGGGTGCCCCAAGGCAGACGGTGACTTGCCATGGTCACACAGCCAGGTAGCAGCTGGGCATGATTTGAACTAGGTCTCCTGGTGGCTGGGCCAGGGTCTTCCCACTGCAAGACCCTGAGCCCTAGGTGGGCCCTGCCCCTCTGGCTGACCTTCTTTGCATGGGTGGTGGGTGGAGCACAGGCTCTCTCCCCTACATCCCAGCTCCTTCCGTCCAGGACCTGCTGCCACTCCAGACCAGGGGGCCCAGCCTTGGAGTTTAGAATCGAAAGCCCAGCTCTGCCTCCTTCAGCTGTAATCTTGGGCAAGTCGTTTCAACTCTGGGAGCCTCAGTTTCCTCACCTGTAAATGGGTGCTGATGGTAACCTCTACTGCGGTGAGGGTGCTGCTGGGAGGATGAGCTGACAACACGACTGCAAAGTGCCCAGGGCCGGGCCTGGTACATATCAGATGCTCAACAGGCAAGGGTTCTCTCCCCTCCCTCCGTGGTGCCCACTAGACAGCACCCAGACTCAACCAGAGAGAGTTGCTAGCCTCCCGGGAAAGTGGCCCAGAACAATAACTGGGAGTGTAAACTGGCTGGAGAACACTGGATCTCGGAAGGAGATCACGTTACTGAATGGTTAGTGGGGGTAAACATTAGAGCAAGACCCTGGCTCAGAGATGATGTGGGGGAACCTGCCTTCCCAGCCCCCTCACTTGGAGTCCCCCAGGGCAGGCACGGGGGTCAGGGCAGGGACCTATGTTCCTGTACCACACCTGCACGGGGGAAGCCCAGAAAGAGTGTGTGTGGGGTGGAGGGGTAGATTCAGGAGGAGCAAGGAGAGGTGACAACGCCAGGGGTCCTGTATTAGCACTCCTGCTGGCTTTCAGGGCATCCTTGGATATATCAGATCACCTGTCAGAGCCTCAGTTTCCCTTTCTGTAAGACGGGGATGGCGGTAACCATCTTATCCTCTCGCACGTCTATAAAATACTGCATACTGGAGAAGGGGTGCTGAAGTGGGAGCAGGGGGAAGGTGAGTTCAGATCGCACGCAAACCTTTATCAAACAAGGCATGTTTCCTACAGGCAGCAGCCCCAGGAGCTGAAACTCACTACACAGCCTCCCTTGCCCCAATCCACTACTCCACTGGTTCTCAAAGTGTAGTCCCAGACCAAGAGCAGCTGCATCTCCTGAGAACATGTTAGCAACACACATTCCTCGGCTGCATCCCAGAGCAGGGGAACCAGAAATTCTGGGGGTATGGTCTGTGCTTTAACAAACCCTCCAGGAGACTCTGATGTATATCAGGGGTAAAGAACCATTGCACTACCCCATGACCTTCGACTCCTACTCCAGAGAAACTTCCTCCCACAGGCTCATCTCCCATTCCCTGGCTCCCAGAAGGCTGTTGGGGAGGAAAGAGTCACCATGGAGAGCGGTCATTAAATAGTAAAGATCCCATAATTAGTTAACGACACCACAGGCTCCCCGAGGGGAGGATGGTCAAAAGTCAGACTACAGTTGAAAGTAAAAGTTCCTCCATATCTGTCTTTCTCTTTCTGTCTGACTCTTCTACACACACACACACACACACACACACACATGCCACAAGAGCCTGCCCACTTCCCTCTGTGAACTTGCTAACCAGCACTGAGGGACAGACAGTGACTCTCCTCCCAGGAGAGCTGGAGCTAAATGTGGGGGTGCACTCTGATGCATATCAGGGAAAGGGCTTTTCCCCAAGAATCTGGCCCTCAGATCTTGAGTTTAAAAACCATCTGACAGGAAAGCCACTTTGAAGAATTTAGTCTATGAAGATCATTAAAGTTGAGAACAAAATAGACGTATGGACGAGGTGGTCACTGTAGCGATGTGGGTACTAATGAAAAATTCACAATGGCCTGAATGTACAGCAGCAGGGCAGTGTTTAACTGGGTCATGGCAGATGCACGTGGTGCGATGCTATGGAGCTGGGAAACACGCTGTGGAAGAATATTGAATAACATGGAAAAATCCTCCCTCTACAACGTTACCCTAAAAGCAGCAGCACAGGAAGTGGTTCATATGGTACCATCCCAATCGCGCACACGTGTGTGTGAACACCAACCTGTTCACAGGACTCATCTCTAAGAAGTTATTTCCTCCTTTGCATCTGTTCTTCACCCTCCAACTTTTTCCACGAAACTATTTCTTCAATAATTAGAAAGCGTTTTGTTTTGTTTTTTTTTTAAAGGGCCCATTGGTTCAGGTAGAGATGAGGTTTTTTAAAAGTTGACAGAAATGGTTTGGGGTTGACATACACACACTACTATATATGAAACAGATAACTAATAAGGACCCACCGTATAGCACAGGGAACTCCACTCAATACTCTGTAATGACCTGTATGGGAAAAGAATCTAAAAAAGAGCGGATATACGCACATGTATAACTAATTCACTTTGCTGTACAGCAGAAACTGACACAACATTGTAAATCAACAGTACTCCAATAAAAATTAGTAACAAACAACAACAAAAAAGTTGACAGAAATATGTCTCTTTCCTACATCAAAATCTGACCTGAGGGTGGGGTGGCGGGTGCCCCAAGGGAGGTCTGGTTACCACCCCCCAGCCAGAGAGTGCTCATGCTCTAAGTGGTCCCCAGGTGGCCCCCACGATGCATGATCAGGACCCACCAGTGGGAGGGAGGGTGGCTTTGCTCAAATTCTACACCATGTTTTTAAAGTCAGAAATGTCCAGAGATGAGAGGTGGTGAGCTCTCCGAGCCTTGAGGTGTGCGAGCAGAGGCTGAATGTGGTCCATGGGATCAGACTGGATAGGCAGGTTGCCCGAGTGCCCTAGGATGCGCTCACAGGACCACGACCTTCCGAATCCAGCCACAAGCCCCCAGATTTGCGCTCGCACTAAGCCCAAAGCACCCGGGCCGAGGCTGGGCTCAGACAGTCTGATAGAGGACTAGGCCCACGGGGGCCCGAGGCCCCGCTGACCCCCAGCTCTGCAAACTGCCCTGGAAAGCTGCTGCGCTCCAGGCCGGGGCCCTCGGTCTCCGGGGAGGAGGCCTCGGTCGTGTCCCCACAGGGGTGGCAGGAGCCGCCTTCGGCCGTCTCCGCCCCCGTCGAGCGCGCGCCCTCCGGCCTGTGCGCGGGCCGCCGTCCGCGCCGGGCCGCCGCTGGGCCCTCCACGCAGAGCCGTCGTCTCCTCTCACCCTCACCGCAGGCGCCGAGAGAGGCAGCGGGGCGGCGCCGCGGGGCCTCTACACGACGCAGCCTCCTGCCGCGGCGACCCCTCCGCTGTGGGCTCGCAGAGGCCAAGGTCGGGGAGGTGGCTGGCCGCCTTGACCGACGGCGCCCGGGGCCCAGCCGCCCGCTCCCTGGCGGCGGGACCTCAGACGCCTGCCCCGCCCGCACGGAGCTTCTGCTCCCTTGTGAACGAGGTCGTCTCATCACGTCCACGGCAACAGCATTCTAATACCCCACGTCTTGAGACAGCGGGTGGGGGCGCGGCTTTCCAGTTTCGGCAGCCGACTTCCTGGGCGCTGTCGCTACTGTTAGCGACGGCAAGGGAACGCCGCTCGCCTGCCGGACTTCAGCGCCAGCGCCCCGCAGTCAGGGCGGGAACGCGCACTCCTCTCTCCGCCTGTTTCCCCGGGGAGGGATCTCTGGAGGGGGACGCCTCTGGCCTCGCTCCACCCCCTTCACGTCCTACGGGCAGGCGCTTATCTGATTGGCTCATCTTAGAGACGTGCTGGGCACGCCCAGCGGCGGCCCGCCTCTCCCTGAGCCCCGCTGCCCGCAGGCGGTGTTCGGTCGGGGCGGCTCTTCTGCACGCGAGCGCCCTCGCAGGGAGGCTGGCTGCTGTGCCGGGCGGCCCGTGGGCAGACGGGCCGCTCTGCCAGTTCCAGGGCAGACGGCTGGCCAGCCCTCTGCGCACCGGATCTGAAGCCACGTTCTCCAGGCTTCCGTTGGCGTTCCATCTTGTCCACTGTTGTTTCCGCTTGGTTCCAGATTCAGAAGAAGAGGGCTTCCCTCTGAACTTAACAAGTGTGAAGCTCCTTTAGCCTTCACCGCACCCCTCTGAATTGTGTATTCTTGTTATCCCCACTTTACACGTGAGGAAAGTAAGCCCTTTGGTGTCAAGGATTGTTGAAAAGCTTTGTAAACACCAGGCAAGCACTCGGGGTGTGTCCACCACGATGGAAGCTGCATGATGCTTCCGTTCATATCTGACCCTTGTCTCCCTTCACAGAGGCTCCCTCAGCCTTTGGAGGCTTGACAAATCGACAGTCACTCCAAACCAACAACCCACTCCCTTTTCAAATAAATATGATTTATTAACAACAAACCCCTCAATATGATCCCAAGTTCATATAATGCATTTTTCTTTAAATACGTATAGTACTTTTTTGATAGCTTTGTTGTGTAAGTGTGTTCTTTTTTACGTGAGCACAAAAATTATATGGGCTTACTGCAGAAGATTCAGAAAATGGGGAAAAGTTAAAAAAAAAGGTCTGTAATTTGATCTCGATAATCCCATTACTGTGTGTATATTTAAACGTTTCATCTACTTTTTAGCCTGGTTGAGGGCTATTGCGGGGGGCTGCCCTGTCATTCTGTGTCTGCTGTGCCTCTGTGACAGTGTGGGGACCTGCCCACCTACTGAGGCTGTCTCAGGGCAGGAGAACAGGCTGGGCACCCAGAAGTCCTTTCCCTGAATAAACCCTGCAACTCCGTACGTGCCTCCCTTACAAAAGCCAAGTGCAGCAAATGCAGGATAATAGAGTTTTGCAGCCAACTTGCCCAAGGTCATATGGCAAGTAAAGTATGAGCTGGGATCAGAACCCAGGTCTCCAAATTCCCAGACTCAAGCCACCAGACTCAAGTCATTCACCAAAGACTGCCCCCCAAAGTCTTAAATCCTGCTTCCTATTAATAATTAGCAATACTACCCCAAACAGCTGGTACATATAAAGCTCTCACTATGTGCCAGGCAGGTATCACAAATGCTTCACATATGTTAATTTGTATCATTCTCCAACATCCCTAGGAAGTAAGTACTGTAACCATCTCCATTTTAGCGGCTGCAACTGCTGTGCAGAGGGGTTAAGACACTTGCCTAAGGTCTCATCCAGCAGGTAAACAGCAGAGGCAGAAATGATCATGCTCAGGCAGTTTGATTCCAGAGTCCACGACATTGCCTATGGTTCCTTCTCCACTCTCCTGGGCCAAGGCCAGCTGGACCCCAGGCAGGCTTCTGGAGCATTTGCTGCCTGAGGAGTAAGAAAACTAGCCTAGGGGGTCACCCCCAGAGCAGCTCACTCTGCAACTTCACAGCAGAGCCAGGAGCGGAACTCAGGCTTCCTAACACCCAGTTGCCAGCACTTCGTCCTCTTTTCTGCAAGGGTCCTATGAGCCTAGATCCAGAATCCTCAGCAACTCCCACCCCAGATCACCCCTCAACACAGCAGGGAAAGTCAGGGGTGGGGCCCAAAGAAAGGCAGAAGCCCCCACTTCCAGGAAAGAAGCCAGAGGGGAGAGCAGAGGTGCCTCCCAGAGCTGCCCACCTGGTGGTCTCCAGGGAGAATGTCAGGGGTGGGCCTCCTGGAGGGCATCTTCCCAACCCCCAGCCCTAAGCCCACGCCTCCCGGGGCAGGAGCACCTTCCACAAATAACTGCTGACTTGAATGTGCCTTTTCTGACCGAGTCAGCGTTCACTAAGGAACAGAGTGGCCCCCACCAGGCTGGGGCTGGAGGAAGTCGGGCTCTTCCCCTCTCAGGAGGGGAAAGGCCAGGCCTTATGAGGGAAGCCGAAGCCCGGGCTGAAGCGATCCCAGGCCAGCCACACCATTCCCACCTCCCTGGACCCCAGTTCCAGCCATGGGGTGGGCAGGCCTGAAGCGCAAGGCAGGGGCATCCAGACCCTGCTTCCTGGCTCCACCTTTGCCAAGGAGTCACGGAGGATCTGGCTCTGAACTGGGTCCTACTGGGCCACCCTGAGGAGAATCACTTATTCATTCAACCATCATTTCCTGAGTGCTCGCTGTGGGCCAGGCCTGTGCCAGGCGTCAGGACGCAGAGATGGATGGGGCGGTCCCTGGCTGGGAGGGTTCACAGAGATACCCCCATATGCCACCAAACAGCAGCAAAGAGGCAAGAATTCAATGTAGACAAGCACAGAGGAAAGAGGGGAAGGGAAAGGAGGGGTTTCAGGGAAAGTCTGTGACTGACGTGCAGACCTACTTCCCCTCAGGAAGCTGAGAGTCATATTGGGGAGACCCAGTCGCCCCCAGGAAGAGCGCCACGCAAGCGGAAATGACTGGTGACCTGGAGCACGTGCCTGCCCGCAGGGGAGGCATACGGGGCCCATACGGAAGGCTGGTGCTCTGGGGAGTGTTTCTGGGGGCCTGAGAAGCAGCCTGGTACAAGCCTGGAAGACTGGCCAGATGCAGAAAATAAGGACAGCAGCAGCTCTCATTCATGGAAGATGCGTCATGTATAGGTAGAAAATGGCCAAGTGCTTCATACGCACTGTTTTGTTTTATTTTCATGTCACCCTATGAAGTGGTTGCCATTATTATCCCCAATTTACAGACGCAGAAACTGAGGCTTAGAAAGGGTCAAATAGCTAGGAATGGGCAGGGCCAAGATTTCGGCTCCAAGTCCAGCTCTTCACCACCATGCTGTACCATCTTCCTAATCGGCGGACAGGCAGAAGGTAGACGAGGGTGCTTCAGGCTGGGAGTAGGCAAGGTTGGCGGTGGAGCTGTCCACTTCCACTCTGTGTTGAGACCCTGTGTGTTTGTGTGTGCACGCGCACTCCCATGTGCCCTACTTTACAAATGGCAGAGTCCAGGTTACACAATCCCCTGAGAGCCAAGTAAAGAATAGGCCATTAGCAGAGGAGGGAAGGAAAGCCCAGAGAGGAGAAGGAACTTATGAAAGGTCACACAGTCTGTAAAGAGAGGAGGTGGAACTAACTCTAAGAACCAGAAGACAGGCCCCTACCCTCCCCTCAGCTGCTCCTCCAGGTCAGCACAGAGTGAATCAGCTGCTGACAGGAAAACCACCGTGTAGGGGGAAGCCCAGGGGTGAGTCAGGACCCCAGACACCAACGGGGCCCATCACAGAGGCCCTGGGCCTGTGGTTGGCCTCCTCACAGGCAGCATCGGGGGCGGGGGAAGAGGAAAGCAAGCGTAGCATGAGGTTGGCCCATGTTTACCTCTAGGCTTCGCTCCTGGCTCCTCAGACCCAGGCTTAGAGTAGGCGGGGCAGTCCCTGCTGAGATTAAACCGGCCGCCCACCCCTGGCCCCAGCCTGTCCCACAGAGGGGCCCAGGCTATCCCCCACCCACCCCCACCGCCCGCCTCTCACAGAGCCAACTCCTGACTGTTGGATGCTCTCAGTGAAATCATAACCGCCCCCTGAATTTCCCGTGGGGTGGAGGAAGTGGGTTTAAAGATGTGGAGCAAGGGGTCAAGGCCGAGCCAAAACCGGGGGGTGCCAGCTGGCCCCAGATGCTCCAAATCGAAAGGCATGCTTGGGGCTTGGGGCTGCTCCGCCCTATGCCAGGAGGGGCTGTCTGGCTCTCCGGGGGAACAGGGCCTGGGTCCCCATGGTTGGGGGGTAAGAAGAGGGGAAGAGGAACTTCCAGGTAGTGGTTCAAAAGTCTGAGGCCACAAGAGAGGGGACTGCCGCACCCTGCAGAAACTTCAGAGGAGCCCTGGATGAACCAAAAATCCACCCCCGCCATGTGGGAAATGTGTGCCCCTACGGGCTAACCTCTCACTCCTGGCCCTCCCTGGGCTGGGGCGAGGAGCGGGGCGCTGTAGGCACGTCTTTCCAGCCCCCCACCCCCTGCTGCCTGGCTCAAGTTCCCTCCGCTTGGCCCAGATACCTCCCCTCCATGGGCAAACACAGAGCCCTCTTGGGCGGCTCCCTCTCTATCACTCTGTAGCACTTGCTGCCCTCCCCAGCGTCCTCACCCACCCAATCCAGCCACCTTTCTGCGCGCCTGCTATGCACCAGGGTCTAGGCTGGGGGGGGGGGGGGTAGGGAGAAACACAGGGTACCCACTGGGACACTTGCTCCCCTCCCCTCCGACAGTGCTTTTCCTACCCCCCAGCTTCAGACATCCCCAAGCCCCACAGGCCCCTCCTTCCCCATCATCACAGCCATCCATTTGTTACCCCTTAAGCACTGGGTCCTGCACCCCAGCACAACGGGCAGACTGTTTCCTAAAGTGCCACTCTATGTCACGCCCCTGCTCAAAACCCTTCAGCAGCCCTCACTTTCTAGAAATCAAATCTAAACATCTCACCTTGGCGTTCAAGGTCCTCTATGAGTTGATCCAACCTACCATTCCCTTCCCAACCCTGCACAGTCCCAACTCACCAGCCAGCTTGATTGACCGAGCAGTTTCCTAAAAATCCCCTGAACCCGCCGATTCCCTTTCCCATTGGATCTGAACCCTGGTCTCGGTGGTCGTAAAAGGAGGAATAGAGTACTGAAGCTGTGCTCGTAGTGTCTGCTATATAGCATGTGGGCTACTTTCAAACAAGGTTGACAAAAAATCCTCTGAACACGCTGACCTCCTTGCCTTCCTCTAGGCATCCTCCTCTGCCCAAAACACTATCTTTGCTGAGGCTGCTGAAACCTTTGCAATCCTTAAGGCCCACCGAAAACTCCACTTCCTCCATGAAGCTTTCCTGAAGATCCCTCTGACCCTTTGTCTATTTCCTATCAGAGTCCCCTTGTCTAAGTTCCTAACCAGATGGTAAGCAACTGAGGATGGGGTCAGTGTGTCATCGTCCGTCATTCATTACGTGGGGTGGAGGGGTGACAGGAGGACTTCCCAGTAGATGTTTACTAAGTACGGTTTGAAATGAACATCTCCTCCCTGCCCCCTGCACAGGCAACATCTACTGACCCCCCTCCCTCCCACCAGACCAAGCTCTAATCTTAAACCACTCAAATGCCTGGAGAGGGGAGTCTGGAGCCCAAAGTTGACCCAAGCCCAACCAGGACTAGGCATCCCAGGCAGAAAGTCCTATTCAAGTCTCACCAACTCCAGGAAGCCCCTTTACCCTGGTTTCTCCCATGTCTCCCCTCTCCTGAGCACTACCCCTCCCATACATATACACGCTGTCTCCTCCACATAGTACAGCCCTTAATCAAACTCTGTCCCACAGTGCTTTCCAGCTGGTTCCAAAGTGTAGGGTTCATCTCCCCAGGAGATACAAGGAGCCAGCCACCTTCAGTGCCCAACCCTGATCAAACAGATAAAAGATGTCCACACTGCCCCTTACCTCCACTGCGAGCCACGCATGCTGGATTCTGGCCACCAAAGCAGTACAAACCCATGAGATCTTGTCTGGCCTTGAGATCTGGGTGTGAGTTATCCTCTCCAGTAGAGGCATGATGGGCATGGGGACCTCACTGTCGGTAACTCAAAATGAGGGCAGAACCCAGAGGCTAGTTCACCTCTGTATCACCTAGCTCCACCTAATGTACAGTAGATGCGACGTACACATGATGGGGTTTATTCAACTGGACACCTAACAACGGCAAGCAGTATTACCGAAAACTCAGCTACCCTTTGGTCCAGATGACACACTCCCCAACCCCAAAATGGATGCTGGTGGCAGGTGGCAAGTTTTGGCTCTCACAAGGTCAGGAGGCGCTGCAGCCAGCCCTCCAAAAACAGTCTCATTTCCAGGCGGGATGCCAGTCCATCACCTGCCCATCCACATCAGAGCAGCTGTCATACAGTGAGGCCTCACTGGGTGCCTGGCGCCTTTGCTAAGCACTATATACACATTATTCTCTTCACTCCTCACTGCTGCCATTGAGTACTGCTGCTACCCCCATTTAACAGATGGGGAAACTGAAGCTTGAAGGGGGAGTGGGATCCAAATCAATCTGGTCCCAAGTCCTTGACCGCTGGCGTAGGCTGCCCAGCTACTATGGCCCTGGCACAGAGCACCCACCGCCCCCAGGGACAGAAACCTCCAGCCCAAGGAAGGAACCCTGGGCATGAAGCAAGAACCCCCGCTCTGGGCTTGACTCTGGCCCAGCGTTCGGCGGGGTTTTCCCTTGCCTTCCCCACTCACCCGGATAAGACCTTATCCCCTAGTTTCCGCCAGGGGCCTCCCAAGCCAGCTCACTTGGAAAAGCCCTGGTAGGGGGACAAATGCCCTGCTGAGTTTCCCACCCCGAGTCTTATTGGGCTCTCAGAGTTGGGGGGAAGGGAAGGCTGAAACCTCCCTGACTTGGGTCCTCTCCCCCCATCAGCCCCCACCCCCGTCCGCCCCCAGTTCCCAGGCCTGCGGGTTCGAGTCCCACCCGAGGAACCAGTGTGACCTTTAAAGCAATCTGCTTCACGCTCGCAGAGAGTTCGCTTTGCTCCGTGCCACTCTGCAGGGAAACAAACTGTAGTCCGGGCGACGCGATCCGAATACCTGTCGAGTCCGCTCTCACCTGCCTGCCTCTCCTTCCGGGCTTTCAGGGAGAAAGGGCCACAAGGGCACGGAGTCCACCTGGTCCAACCCTCTCCTCTTCCTGGAACCCGAGAGGTCCAGAGCCGGGAGGCGGGCGCGCCCGGGTCACACAGCGGGTGCACGGCGGCGCCGCAGACCTGGGGTCAGGACGCGGGACCTTAAGCGCCTTCTCCCCCACCGGCTGCCTTCGTGGCCCAACCTGTCACTTGTTCCGAGAAAGCTGCCCGAGCGGGCTCTGCAAGTGGGGACGAAAACTAACTTCGCTCGCGGTCGCCGGCAGGCCTCCCCCACCCCCTCCTCACCTGCCGCCTCTGCTGTTTGCTCAGCGCTGCAAGCCTGGCGTCGCCCGCTCGCGCCGCAGTCAGCGTCCGCCTGCGCAGCCCTGGGTTGCGTCGCCCGATTGTCCCCCTCCCGGCGGCCGTCGGGGAAAGCAACGGCCGCGACCAGGCCCCGCCCCGAGGCCCCGCCCCGCACCGCCTCCAGCCTCGGGCCCGCCAGCCCCGCCCCCTGAGGCCTTGCCTCCCCGCCCCGCCCCGCCCCCGCCTCCTGACTCGGGCCCGCCAGCCCCGCCCCCTAGACCCCGCCCCGCCCCCGCCTCGGGCCCGCCGGCGCGCCCGCCGAGACCACGCCCCCGGCCCCCGCCTCCCGCCTCCTGACTTGGGTCCGCCAGTCCCCCCAGGCCACGCCCCCCGCCCCTGCCCCCCGACTCTGGCCCGCCAGCCCCGCCCCCAGACGCTGCAGGAATGTGGCCCGGCTGGCAGCCAGCCCCGGCTCCGTCCGCTCCCACGGCCCCCGCCTGCCCCGGGTCCTGCGGGGGGTGGAGCTACGCCCCTTCCCCGCCCCGCCACGGCCCCCCAAAGCGATCCCGGCCTGCCCCGCCCACACGGGCGGGGTGGGGATGGGGCCGTCCCTGGGCCTGCCTCCTCGGCCAGGTCCTCTGCGCCCCTCCAGCCCCCGGGCCCCGCCCGGAGAAAGCCCTGTCTGGCCGGCCCGAGCCCGAGCCCTGCGCGGGGGCGAAGCCCCACCCTCAGCGCTGCCTAACGGTCCCGCCCCTCCTCAGCCTTCCACATCCCTCCCAGACTCCTCCCCGGCCGCCGGCCACCTCCCTAGGCCCTCCCACCATCCCCGCCTCCGACTCCTTCTCCTCCGGGCCACACCCCCGCCCCCGGCCCTCCTAGGACGAGGCCGCTCCCCAGGAACGCCGCTCCCCAGGAACGCCCCTCCCTCGCTTCACCGCCTCCCTGATCCTGCCCTGCCCTGCCCTGGCAACCCTACCCGGGGCAGGCAGGCCTCCGGGCCCCCACGCTGGCATTCCAGGGCGGGTGTGTCCGGGTGCAACCGGGGCACGGCGTGGGAGCGGTTTGCGTTCCAAGTCCGGGCCTCTACCAGGAGGTGGCTCGGGCCCAGGCACTTTTTGAAAACACTAACGGCTACCACTGATTGAACTCTCGCCAGGGGCGAGGCTCTATGCCAAGCTCTGGCTTAGAAAAGTAAAAGTACTGGCCGTTGCATTCTCACAACGCTATCTAGATGTTGCGTCCATTTTACCGATGAGCAACCTGAGGCTTAGAGAACGAAGTCACCGTCTCAGAGCCTCACACGGGGCCCAGCCCCAGGCCGTGAATCACCATGGTGCTGCGCCAGCTTGCCTGGACGGGCCCCTGGAGAAGTAGCCCGGGCCAGCCAGCCGCTCAGGCAGTGCTACCAGGCTGCGGAGGCCAGGGAGGAGGCATGGGTTGATGCGAGGGTGGCAGGAGGGGCTGCTGGTCCATCCCTGAGAAGCTGGCTTTCTCCCTTGAGAAGTGGCTCAGAATTAAGATGGGCTGCAAAAGATCTCCAGATGGTTGTGGTACCGCCACCTGCATCCCAGCCCTCCACACACCCAGACCCCAGGGACCAGCCTCAGGTCCCTGGGTTATGACCAGAGCCATTGACCTGTGCAGCTAGCTGACAAAGCTCTTTCACTCCCATTATCTCACTGGCATCTCACAAGGACAGCATTGTAGGGAACGTATGATTATGCTGGTTTTGCATGGGTGGAGTAGGGCGGGAGCTGGATCCCTGCCCAGCAAGGTGGTTCCCAAAGCACGGTCCTTGGAGCGGGAGCAGCAGCAGCATCTGGGAGCTAGTGAGGAACGTGTGTTTGGGGGCCGCATCCCAGATCTACTGAACAAGAAACTCTGGGGGTCAGCCTAGCAAGTCACTTTAACAAGGCTTCAAGGTGATTCTGAATCACATTCCAGTCTGAGAACCACTGTTTAGCATAAAGGAGAAGAAGTCAGGGTGGTCTGAGAATCACACAGGCCAGGTAGCCTCCTGGGAGCCTTGCGACCCAAGGCAAGGCAAGGAAGGTACTTAACCTCACTAGGGTGAGCCCTTAAAAGGGAAATCATGATAATAAAGGTAATACTAATCTGGAAGGTGGCTGTTGAGGAGTAAATGTGGTAGTGCTCATGAAGTGTCTGTCCACTCTTGGACACGGCCTGCTCAATAAATGTGTTCTCTTTCCAGTAAAAAGTCTCTTTCATAGAATCTCCTCATCAACCTGGAGGAGTGGGGCTGGGGAGTCCTCTAAACCCAGAAATGTCCCATCCTGTTGTGCTTCCCACAGAAGGACACCATTTTTCCCGGCAAGGGGCCAAAAGATTCTGGGTGATGTTGATTCTACTGGTCCAGGGACCGTACTTGGGGAACTGCAGTGCTGTTCTGTCTTGGGCAGGATTCCAGCTCCCCACCCGTGCCAATCCATGAAAAATGGGCATAAAATACTTTCCTCTCCTACCTTGCTCCAGAACCCCTGCCCTCAAGCTGGGGGTGTTGGTGATGGTGATTGGCAGGTGGCAAAACAGCTGGATTCCATCAGCCACCCCCCCCCCTTCCCCCAGGCAGGCATTAGATCACATTAGTCCCATCTGCTACCCCTTCCTGTCTCTGTCACTCCACATTAGAGATGGAGGCAGCTGTGGCAACATGGAGGGCAGTCTGCAGGCAGCTTCTGGAATCTCTGCCAGAACTCCCCCACTGTCCTCTGCAGACTACAGAAGAGGGTCTCCTAAAGGAGTTATAGCCTGGGGCACCGGTCCTGTTCCACAGAACTACTCTGACATGTTGATAGCAAAAATTGAGACCCACATATATATCGAAGCATTTAACAGACTGTAAAATAAAATGTCTATTCTCCTGCCTTGAGAAATAGTCTTTATAATGACCAAGAAGGCCATGTTGAAATTTAGAATTCTTGTACTCTTTGCAATTCTATGCAGGAACATGGCGGTATGGGGTGAGTCAGCCCTGACCCCAGCCCTCAGACACCCACCCTAATTCTCTTCCTAGCACCATCCCTGTCCTGTGTCACACGTAGCCTAGGACTCAGGCCTGTGAACACTCCAGCCCGCATGCCCAAACTCTGTCCACACGCCTTGCCTATAGCTACCATTCAAGTCACCCCTCTAGGGATGCACACAGGGGCATGTTGTACCCTCAAACAGATGGACCTGGGGAAGTTGCTTGTGTAAGCCCTAAAACTGGGCTTGGGCCATTTAGGCAGAGATTTCTGGGTTTTTAGACACCTGAAGCATAATGGAGGAGGGGGTAGGGCGCAGGCTCTGGGTGGACACAGGTGGCTCTCCTGTCCGGGTCTATGGGTGGCACTGCCTTTCAGCCTCATCTTCCCAGCACCCGGCATAATGCTGCGCACACATTGGAAGCTTAAGGGACAGTCTTGGAGTAGATGTGTGTCCCAGTCACTTACTGAAATGTCAAAGTGGGTTGTTTTTTCAGCATCTCCGCTCTTCCAGCGGGAGTCGGGCTTCGTCGTGTCTTACCTCAGTTATTTTGCCAGGCAGAGAGCAGAGCCACCTGTAGTGAGAGATTACGTCCATCTTTTGAGAAGTTCTCCAGTCCATTCCAGAGGTGAAGCCAGGAGTTCTGGAGGCAGGAAAAGGGGCAAGAAGAACCACTCTAGGGAGTTCCCTGGTGGAATAGTGGTTAGAATTCCAGGCTTTCACTGCCATGGCCCGGGTTCAGTCGCTGGTTGGGGAACTGAGATCCCGCAAGCTCCACAGCATGGCCAAAAAAATATCAAATGGCCAACCTGGAGGTAGGGGAGATGGTGGTTATGGCAAGACCCCAAAAGAGTTTAGCTGTGGGGTTCCCAGCCTCTCAAAGATTCTCCACCCCAAAAGCGGCAAAGCAGGAGACCTGAAGGTCCTTGTAGCCAAGAACTTGGGTGTCAGGGTCTCACTGGTACCTAGGTCTAGAAAAAGCCCCAAGCCTCTTGAACAGCTCTGGGGGGAAAGAGGAGGAGAGGGACAGGGGACACTGATGCATCTGTTTCCTATTGTCATGTAACAAACAACCCAGTTATTTATTTAGCCCAGAAAGCTGCCACTTGGGGTAGGTTCAGTGGGGAAGGCTTATCTCTGCTCTAGGCAAAATCAGCTGCTTCCATTGGAGGCTGAGGATCCATTTTCAAGACGCTGCACTCACCTGGCTGGCTAGCAAGTGGGTGCCCGCTGTCAGCTGGGAGCCCAGCTAGAGCTGGGGACCGAGGCCTCGGTTCCTCTCCTAGGCCTCTTGGCAGGCTGCTGGGGCCTCTTCACAGGCTGCTGGGGCCTCTTCACGGCAAGATGGCTGGGTTTCAAGAGCTAACAGAGAGGGCTTCCCTGGTGGCGCAGTGGTTAAGAATCCACCTGCCAATGCAGGGGACATAGGTTTGAGCCCTGGGCCGGGAAGATCCCACATGCCGCAGAGCAACTAAGCCCGTGCACCACAACTACTGAGCCTGTGCTCCAGAGCCTGTGAGCCACACCTACTGAGCCCGTGTGCTGCAACTACTGAAGCCCACATGCCTAAAGCCTGTGCTCCGCAACAAGAGAAGCCATGACATTGAGAAGCCCGTGCACCACAACGAAGAGTAGCCCTGCTCGCCACAACTAGAGAAAGCCCGCGCACAGCAACGAAGACCCAACGCAGCCAAAAAATAAACAAATAAATGAAACTTTAAAAAAAAGAGAGAGCTAACAGAGAACAAGATAGAAGCGTATTGTGGTTGATAGCGTTTATGACCTAGCCGCAGATGTCCTGCAGCATCACTTCCTTTGCATCCTATCAGTGGAGACAATCACAAAGGCCCACCCGGTTCAAGGAAAGGGGACACCGTCTCCTTCTCTCGCTGAAGGGTGGCACCGTTCTAGAAGCGCTTGCAGGACAGAAGATATTGTTGCATGTATTCTTTTTTGGCGGGAAACTCAATCTGGAAAATATAACCTGTCCCGAGTGGGACTTCAGAAATTCCTCTGGTGGGAACTGAGAGTTTTAATTCAGCTGATCTAAAGGAAAAGATGCCCGCTATTTTCTCACACAACCACTTGTGCACAAATGAATCGGAAGTGCGGCAGCAGACACTTAGTCTCGAGCGTTTGGGTTATCTAGGACCGTCCTTCTTCAACGAGTCCGCAGAACAGGTTGAGCACCTCCTTCCCCTCGACCTGCTCTGTTTCCTTAAAATTATACAGTTAAATAGCACCCACTGGGTCGTCATGGCAACGACCCCAGGAGGCACAGAGAGGGAGGGCCCCTAGGATGATGCCTGCTTCCGAGATGCGGGATTGGAGGCACTGAGAAGGTAGGCAGCCAGCTCGAGGCCATACAGCTAGAAAGTGACAGAGGGAAGAGAAGCGATAGTTTACAGCCAACCTAGTTTTCGGTTGCAGAAATTGACCCCAATGGGAAAGGCCCAAATCGGGTAGGACACAGGGATGCAGATTCTGATCACCAACCCTAAGCCATGTGGTCTATCCCTAAAGGCTCACACTGGATCAAAGAGCGCCCCTCCCCACCCCCACACCCTCTATCCCACACCCCACCTCACCCCCGAGGCCTTGAAAGGACCAAGCTTCCTGCTTGAGAAGCAGAAAGAACCCCGGTCCCCAGAGAGCTAGGCTGCAGCCCACACTTGACATACTCTTTCCCCATACTTGCTGGGTCTTGGGCCAGGAAGTGGTTAATAGCCATTTATCAAGTCTGAGTGTACTGCTAAGCACAGTAACTCCTGCATTTGAATTGGCTCAACAGGGCCAGGGCTTTTACTTTCTTCTCCAAAGAACTCTAAACTCTAAGCCCCTTATAGCTGGGTTGTAGCTGGGACGGGACCCAAGTTCCCACCAAAGGGACCGAGCTACTGATTTCTTTCCCATCTCAGCCATTTAACAAAGAGCATTTAGACCTCTGTTCCAATCCCACCCTGCTTCACCTCCCTCCCTCCGGCATCTGAAGGTCCAAGGGTTAATCCCACGAAGCCCTGGCCCCACGGGGCTTTCCGCACAGTGGGGAAGCTGACCCAGCAACCAGTGCAGTGATGCCCCGCAGTGTTACAATACCAAGAACAATGGCAACAATAATAACAGAGCCTCCATTTTTAAAGCAAACTCTTAACATGCGCCAGACAATTTAAAAATGCCTTTGAGTATATTTAACTAATTTGATAACGAGCATTTGTCTAGTGCTTTACATACTATGAAGCTTTTTTTTTTTAAACAACTATGGCACTTCAGTAACTGTTCAAAGCTATTAAATGATGTCTCTGCATCCACAATTCCCTGTTACGCCTGTTGTGTTCTCTTTTTTGGACATCAGGTCAACCCCACAGCAGGAGCTGGGTACCCCAAACAGTGATGAGCCCACTTGCCAATGTATGTTAGTTTATTTATTTATAATTGAGATGTATGCACTAATTTGCTACCATTTGGCATATTCCAAACCATACCCCAAAACAAAATTTAAAATAAGATAAAAAATTATTTAAACTATTTGAGATACACAAAAATAAAAATCAACAAATGTAAAGCAATCCTATCATTTTCTCCTTGAACCCCAGTACATCCTGTTAGAGACCGTTTCTTATGGCCTCTATGCACACAAGGAAGAGTTGCTGGAGCAGAAGACAGAGAAGGCTCCCCTGGACGACCCTGTTTCAGTGTCTCCAGATACGCTGAAGTCCCTGAGACGGATGGGGAGCTGCTACCAAAAGGGAAGTAGACATGGCAGCTCTCACACCTGCCATTGCGTGGAGCTGCACAAAACTAGCGTGAGATGCTTCTCTGAAGCAGGGACAAAGCCAAAAAGAACACTCCTGTGGCCCAAGGAGCCAATGGTACACACAGTCTCCTCTTTGTAACGTTGATAATGCCAAGGCTTAGAGAGCTGAGTTGAAAACGTTTTGCATTTGTCATGAGTATTTCAACATTGGGGAATTTCATAACATTTAGATGTACAGCTTCTGATGAAAAAACAGAAAAACCCAAACACCCCTCTATGCATCCAGACAGGGCAAGAGCTGGCAGACCTGAGTGTGGCAACCCCTTGGTTTGTAACGTACACCCTCCAGCTGGCCACAGTCCCCACCACTCCCCATTGCCCGACCTGTATTTCTGCGAGCTGCCTGGTCCCTGTGGGCAACTGAGCCTGCAGTCCTAGGCGCCACAGATGCTGGCTGAATTGGCGTTTGTACTGAGAGCTGAGTAGCAGCAGCGCCACACAGACCTCTGGTGGAAGACACCACACAGCCTTTCTTCCCTTCTCTCCGTGACCCTCCCTAGGAAAGCTGCAGTCTTAGCACAGTCCTCCTGGGTGAGAGCTGGTTTAGGCTCAAGTATCTGCCCCATCACTTTCTAGCCACGTGACCTCAAGCGTGCACCTTCACCTCTCTGCGTCTGTTTCCTCACCTGTAAGCTGCAGGCAATGCACACACAACATTTGCTACGTTAGGGCTGTAAGACGGACTAGTGAGTTGTCTCCAGGTCATTGCTTTCACAAACAGAAATGTAGAGATTAAAACGAAAACGAAACACCAAAAAATCTTTCCATACGCTTCCCTCCGAAATGAGCATTTAGCGCCCTCTGGTGTCCATAGCGCTCAGTGCAGCCAGCAGGGAGAGGAAAGGTTAGAGGGAGCAGGGCCGGTCCCCACCCCTCATCCTGGGCCGCAGGTCAATCCAGGCACCCAGGAGTAGAGTGGAAGCCCGGCACGAGGACCAGGCGAGAACAGACATGAAATTAGGTCTCCTTAGCAGGTTCCAGCTGCAGAATCCACCCCCCGCCCGGACAAGGAGACTTGGTGTAGGATTTACCAGCCAATGCTTGTTGGCCTACAGTCCCCCTGGGTGTCTGGAGGCCTCGAAGACCAATGATGATGTTTAAGAATGGTGATGAAATAATACTAACTCTGGTAAGCATTGTAAGCATAGGAAATAGAGTATAGTTGTGCACGCAGAAAAATCTACGAAAAGGTACTTGCAAAGCCCCCGGATTGTTGAGTGGGGTTTGGGGCTGGCTGGAACGTCAGGCTCAAGCTCCGTTTCCAGGAATAAGGCCCCAAACTACACTGCAGCACCGTTCTAATAAGACATCTGTCACTGTCGCATCCTCCATCCAATACCCCAGAAAGTCAACTCTGCAAACCCCGGGAGCCCACAACCGGGAGGTTACCTCCATCACTATAGCAAAACACGGAAGCTCCTCCTCGTGGAATCTGTTCCCTCTGAATCCAAGCCTTGCAGGGGAGTGTCAGACCCAAGGCGCCGAGGCCACGGGCCTGCTGGCTGGCTGCCAGGGAGGCCGGGAGTTAGAGTTCTGACACCTGGTCTGGGAGGTAGAGTTTGTAATGTGGGCATTTCCTCAAATATATAAAGACTATTCAAAAGACATGGCAGCTATGAACATGACAAACGTCCACTGCAACTCCTGCTGATGGAGCGGGTACCACACGCCTGGCACCGGGAATTGTCTCATCTAATCCTCACCCCGGCCCTAGGAGATAGGAGGGATCACCATCCCCATTTTGTGGAGAAGGAAACTGAGGCTCGGTGAGTTTAAGTAATTTGAATAAGACCTCGAAGATCTTATTAGTGTGAGTGGCAAAGCCGGGAGCAAGTCAGGACTGCCTGGCTCCAAACCCTAATAAATGTGCTATGTTGCTTCCCTAAAGTGCCTCTTTTTTCAGGACTCATGTCCCATTTACGAGAATGAGCCAGGGAGTCTAGAATGAGGGCCTAGAAGGGAATTCAGAGGTCATTTAACCTAACTACTTCTTAGCCCTGTATCAGTCAGCTTTTGTGAGGTTATGCTGCAGTAACAAAGAACCCTGAAAATCTCGTTGACTTATAACAACCAAGTTTAAGTTCTCATATTAAGTGACTGCTGAAGACTGCCATGTGTCAGGCGAGGCTCTGCACCTTGTGTCTTTGTCATTCCTACATTCAAGATGCAAAGCTGGCCCCTATTTGGGATATGCTGCTCTCATGGGAGAAAGAAAAAGAGCAATGGCCAAGCCACATGATGGCTGTCAAAGCATCTGCTTAGACGGGGCATCTGTCCGTTCTGCCCACATGCCATTGGTTAAAGCACCACATCAGTAGGCAGAGACGTGTCCTCCCTCAGGGAGGTGCTGCTAGTCACGTGATAGTGGGCAGAGCTGTCTCATCTTTTTATAGGGATCAGAAGTGGATAATTTGGAACAAAAGTACACTCTAGGGACTTCCTGGCAGTCCCATGGTTAAGACTTTGCCTTCCACTGCAGGGGGTGCAGGTTTGATCCCTGGTCAGGGAGCTAAGATCCCACATGCCTTGCAACCAAAAAACCAAAACATAAAACAGAAGCAATATTGTAACAAATTCAATAAAGACTTTAAAAATGTCCCACATCAACAAAAAAAAATTAAAAAAAGAAAGTACACTCTACCACCAGCTCTCTTAGCACTGATAGCTGCTTTCTAGGTAACAGAGTTACCATATGAACCAGTTGCAAAGCAATCAAATGGTGCTTAGCATTAACTCAGGTTTAATGATCACTCATTCCTTCATGCCTTAAATGTTTGTTGAGCGTCTACTATGTACTGGGCAATATTCCAGCACTGGGAAGACAGCAGCAAACAGAACAGTCAAGGGCCCTGCACTCTTGGAGCCTTTTACCTTCCAGTGAAGGACAGACAATAATATATAATATGACACGTGGCAATAAGTGGGTTGGAGACTATTTAAGCAACGTAAAGGGGTAGGGAGTTTCTGAAAGAAGGAAGTTGTTTCATATAACAGGTCAAGGAAGTCCATCCGAGAAGATAACACGTGAGTGGAGAGCTGAATGAGTGAGGGAGTGAGACTACCTAGAGGAAGAGCATCCCGGGCAGAACAGATGCACGTGAGAAGGCCCCGAGTCTGAAGCTGGATTGGAATAGGGTGTGTGAGGGGCAAGTAATAGGAAATGAGGCCAGCGAGGTGGCAGGACCAGACGATGGGGGCCTTCCGCGCTTGGGTTTTTACTCAGAGGGAGGAAGCATTTGAGCAGCAAAATGGCATGATCTGACTCACGTTTTACTAGGATCCCTCAGGCTGCTGGATTGAAAACAGACCTTAGGGAGGCAAGGCTAGAAGAGGGGAGACCAGGGAGGAGCCTACTGCACTAATCCAGGCGGGAGGTGTTCACCTGGACCAAGGCGGCCCAGCGCGCATTCAGAAGCACATTTATCAATGCACTTATATCCCCAAGAGCAGACAGCAATCACAATCCGAGGAGACCAGAAAACATTACCAACAAATGCAAAAAGATGGAGGCCATGAGATAAAGGAGAAGGGAAATTATATCTGTAAAAAGCCCAGTGGAGAAAAGCGCTAACAAGTGAGCATAACATCGAGCCACTGCAGTGCTGCAAATATGAAAGTAACCCGGTTCCGGGCTCTTCAAAGCAAGCTTTACGGTGATGTGCATCTTCTTATCTTTGCGGACGCGTCTGCAGTGCACCGGCATGGTTCCACGGGGAGGGGCTTCGGGCCCCACCACCCACTTCCTTGGGCAGCTCTGCGCTCGACTGTTGTGTATACATCAGAATGAGACTTCTGAAGAAAGGGTCACACACACACACACACACACACACACACACACACACACACACACACACTCACACACACGCTCAAAGTGACCTGAAAAACATATTTACCCAAAATTCACTCTCTGACAAATGAACCACGTCGTGCTCTAATGATTCTGCGGGAAAACAGCGGAACGACCTTCACGCCGCGGGTGGATCCGGGGCGGAGACGGTGTGAAACGCGGTAGCATCGTCCGGTTCCTCCCGGAGACCTGCGTCCAGTATCTGCCTTATGTAAAGGCCGTGAGCCGCCGCTGTCGTCTTCTCCAGGTTACCCAGTGCACATGTTTTCTACGAAAGGGGAAAAGCCTGTGAAGAAAGAGGGTGAGTCCAGAGACCTGTACTTAATAGAAAAGCTTGGTGATGGAGGAAATGAGCGGGCCAGACTTCCTTTACTCACACGTGTGCCTCCATCAACGGCACATATTTTTTTCATGTACAAGAAAGTAAAGATAATTATAAGGGCGTTATTGGTTCTGGAAGGCATCGCCGCATTTTCTCAGCGTGATGGGGTGTTTTTGGAAAACCTAGAGAAATGGTTGCGTGGCGGCCAGGAATCTTCACCCACCGAGGAGCCCCGGCATCGTGTCTACACAGCGTGCACCCAGCGGACGAACAGACTCGCTCGTGAGTCAAGCAGAGGCTGAGTATTTAGACAATTGGTGTTGTAGCTGCTTCATGTTATGCAGAAATCCTTAGTCGACTATTATATATGTTTACATGATATTTGGAGAATTCGGTTGGGAATTTTGGATGGGTTAGGAGTGCCTTTTTTTTTTTTTTTTTTTTTTTTGCACTGAGAACCAGAAGCAAAAGTAGTCCCTCATTATGCGGAATTTACAACCTGACACTTTAGGCATAGATGAGATTTTTATACTGAGGGACACCTCTGTATGTAAAATTAAAGACCTGGTCATAACGATATCTAATATTAATGGGCTCTCCCCACGTCCTGGGGCTGTGCTAAGCCTTTAACATGTAGTAATTTCTTTGATACTTAAAACAGGCCTATCAGTAAGATATGATTATGATCAGTGCTAGTTTACAAATGAGGAAAGAGAAGAGAGAGGCGAAGTAACTATCCCAAGGTCACAATTCCTGGCTTGGGTAGACAAATATTTGATTTTAACATTTTCCTTGTAGTAGACACATTTTCATATACACTTGTGTTCTAAATTTCATCATAAGTAAAAGAAGGTATTAATAGAAATAGAGGGGCTAATTCCTAACTCACTATGTGAGGCCAGCCTTACCTTAACACCAAAAACAGACGTTATAAGAAAAGAAGACTACAGAGCAATATCTCTTACGAACATAGATGCAAAAATTATCGACGAAATATTAGCAAATCAAAGCCAACAATGCATTCTGGCTTCCCACTATATCCTCAGCATGTAGAACAGTGGCTGACACCTAGCAGTTATTCTATAAATACTTTTGAATGAATTGATTGGCTCCTGGGGCCAACTGGAAACATATCCCACCTCCAACCTCCAAGTAAATGAAAAACTAGGCTTATGGCCGTATATGCTCCACGGTGAAGACCAATCACTTTTTTCACCTCTGTCCTCCTGCCCTCTACTACCCCGGCTACTGGCCCAGTTCAGCCCCTTAGCTCTATCAGTCTGCAGTCCTGAGCCCCCTGGTCCTGTCCACTGAAGGAAAATGCACAACCTAAAAGTTGTGAGTTAGGGTTTATTCGGGGACCTTACTGAGGACTGTAGCCTGGGAGACAGCCTCTCGGCCAGCTCTGAGGAACTGCTTCGAAGAGATAAGGGAGAAGTCAGGAGATATAGGTGTTCTGGCTGAAAAAAAAAATGTAGTCAAACATTAAAATTTTACTGCTAATCATAAAAAAACAGACATCTCAAGTTAATGATTTGAGTGCTTTGGGAAGATGCAAGAGTCTGAATTCACTGAAATTATTCCGTAGATACGCATCTTAACTATCTAGGGCCAGTATCCTGTTTTCCTTCACTCTGAATTCCCCTCAGGGCGCACCGCTGGGGGTGAGGCAGTGGCTGATGGCTTGAAAGCAGGTAACACTCATTGTTTACTGGAATAGCAGGCAGTACTTTTTGTCCACCTTGGAATAATCATTGCAACATGCGAATCTAATTGTTCCTCTTCTCTGCTTAAAATCTGTCAACATCTTCATGTCAGGTGTGCTCTGATTTCCACACTGAGGTCAACAGCTGTTGATGGCCCCTTGGGTATCCAGAGGAGGAGAGGGATGGGCTGAACGAGTGTGGCTCCTAAGCCACTCCTCTTCCCTTCAGCCAGAGAAGCCTCACTTGTATAAGCTGTTCACAGAGGCAGTGTGACATTGAGATGAAGGGCAAGGCTTCTAGAGCCAACTTATGCGTGCGTTCAAATCTGGACTCTGCAGCTCTCAAGCTGTGTGACCCTGACCAGGTTACTCAACTTCTCTGATCACTCGTTTGCAAATGGAGTTAATATCATTACCATGTACGTGGTATCACATGCTGCTAGTAATATACTTCCTATCTGGAAATGGAGCTGATGACAGTTCCTGCCTCCTAAGGTTGTGGGGAGGATTAAATGAGTCTGTTCAGGTAAAGCACTTAGGACAGTTCCTGGCCTGTGGTAAACGTTCAGTAGTGTTGGATATTATTGTAAACAACACTTCCATATAGAATTTAATTGGCCCTAATTAAGAGGGGAAAAAATGTGAAATTTTGGTTCTCCTACTTTGCATTGCAATTACAATTATATAACAATATTATATGCTTGACATTTCTTGAGGGAAACTTCTCTCATGCTGGAGGTTTCTTGAGGGAAAAGGTCACACTTAGCTTTGTGTCCCTAACCCCTTGGACTGTGCCGAGCACAGAACAGGCCTTGCACGTACGCACCCTGAGAGACAGAGGAAACAAGAGAGTGAACGCGCCCTGGTATCTTCCTGGGCTACTCCCACAGCATTTAGTGGCATGTCATACTCATGGACTGCCACCAGGTGTCGCCCTTGTCTCTGAAATGGGGCTTCCCGGGCCCTGCCACTGTGGTCCAGGCTCACACAAGGGCAAGAGACACGGGAGGATGCTGGCCCGGTGGATGGGCCAGAGAAGAGTTGGTCAGCATCCAGGGGAAGGCACTGGGAGAGGCGTGAAAAGCCTCACTGTGGCAAGCCTCATGCACTGCGGAGTCCCGAGGCCTGGGCTCTGGTCCCAGCTGGGAACACCAGGAGAGTCCCTTCACCCCGCTAAGCCTCAGTGTCCTCATCTGCTAAGTGGGGACGTAGGGAGGTTGACAGGCCCTACGGGGTAGTTGATAAGGATTTGATTTGCTTTCTTGTTTCCTTGCTTGTTTTTAAGCTGACCTTTCCCCTGCCTTTGCCAGGGAAGCCAGGGGCATTTGCAGACCTCTCCACCTTATCAATGATGGCTCTCTGTGTGGAATGAAATGCAAAATTCACCAATCTGGAATTCTGAGGAGGAACGGACAAAGCATGAAGAATAAAGGAGGGACTTCCTAGGTGGCTCAGTGGTAAAGAATCCGCCTGCCAATGCAGGGGACACAGGTTCGAGCCCTGCCCTGGGAAGATTCCACATGCCACGGAGCAACTAAGCCTGTGCACCAAAACTATTGAGCCTGTGCTCTAGAGCCCGTGAGCCACAACTATTGAGCCCATGTGCCACAACTATTGAAGCCCACGTGCCTAGGGCCTGTGCTCCACAACAAGAGAAGCCACTACAATGAGGAGCCTGTGCACCACAATGAAGAGTAGCCCCCGCTCTCAGCAACTAGAGAAAGCCCGCATGCAGCAATGAAGACCCGGCACAGTCAATAAATAAATAAAATAAATAAATTAAAAAAAAAAAAAAGAATAAAGGAGATTGTCTAGGTTGCCCAAAGATGTCAGAAGAGCCAGTGGCCTGGGTACACATCTGGGTGACTCTTCTGTGCCTGCATGAGCCCATTTGGGTAAAGATCTTTCCTGAGCGGCAACCATGCTGGCGTTACGGGGACAAGGGAGGTGGCCTGGATGCTTGTCTCTCACCTCTCTCCCCTCCGCCTCCTTGGCTGTGTGACTCAAGCAAGTCCTTTCCCCTCTCTGGGCCGTTCTCTCTGTGAGATGGGATGGGCCTAGGTCAGCAGTCTGCACGCTGATCTTTAGCATTAGAAGCTGCTTCAAGCCACATCCCTTGTAGAGTCAGACGTGGAAGAAGATAAAGCAACACCGGCAGGGTCTGCAGGGACCAGGAGAGGAGCTGTGAGCGCTCTGATCCCTCCCCTGCAGTCACCCTGAATGTTCCCCAAGGTCCCCTCCAGTGCAGCTTGATGACTGCAGGCCCTCCTCTCCCAGTCACCTCGCTGTCCTCCCGCAGCCTGGCCTCCCCCACGCCTGGGGCTTGTCATCCCCCTGACCTTTCCCCACAGTCTCAGGCCCAGGGAATGTGAGGCTTGGAAGGAGCCCCTGGCAGGGGGCCACCAGCTTCATCCGTCACTTTTTGTGGATGGGGAAAGTGATCAAGAGGTGAGGCGGGACCAGTCCAAGGTCCCCAGGGCCTGGGCGCGGGGCTGGGGCTGGAAGCCAGGTCCCTGGACTCCCAGGTCTGAGCTGGGTCCCCCCCACCAATCTGCGCCCCACCTCTGCCCCCCACCCGAGAGCTTCTTCCAGGCCAGCTTGAGAGGGGCCGGATGTCTGTGGGTTCCGGGCCTGGCGTCGGGGCCAGTGGGACGCCAGCCTGCCTCAGAAGGTCACCACCCTCGCACTCCCCTCCCGGTGGCTAATCAACTCCAGGCCCGGCCCGCCACGGCTCCCAGGACGCTCCCAAGCTGGGACCCCCCCGCCCGGCCAGCTCCTGACTCCCCAGAGCTGGGGTGAGCCCAGCCTCCCGGGCCCGCGGAGGTCGCGGCCCAGCCCCACCCAGCCCTCGCGCTCCTCCTGGCCCGGCTCTCACGGCATTCTGCCACCTTGCGGACATCTTAGGAATTACCCACTCTCTGCGGGCTATTTGCTTACCACACCCACTGGGCCTGGCCCCCGAAGGGGCACCGAGCCCTGTAAGCCCAGGCCTGCCCTCGAGTTGCTCCCCAGGACATCCATCCACAGAGCACAGGCGGGTACATTCAAACCTTCTGTCAACCCTCCCTCCAAACAGATGCCTGGTCGGACCCTGCGTCCCATCCGCCGCACCTCGAGCCCAGACACCAGACCATCTCACCCGGACACCTGCCGCTGTCTCCCCGCTTCCTCTAATGCACCTTCCAGTCTGTTATCAGCCACCATCCGGAGCCATCTGTTGAAGGTGAAGATCCCCTCCTCCTACAACCTGCTGAACTCCTTACCCAGACTCACCCAGCACACCCTCGTCCCTGCTCTCCTCCCCACCTTGTCAACTAGTCCTTCCCCCACTCTCAACTCACCACAATCCAGCTACACTGGCCTCCTCTCTAGTTGGAGGTTTGTACCTGCCCCAGGACCCTTGCACTGGCCATTCTCACTGACTGCAGTACCCTTCCTCCAGAGATCCACATCATCCAGGTGCCAGCTCAAATGTCCATTCTCAAAGAGGCGTCTTTAAGGACCCTAAGGCGGCCCTGCCCCTCCCCAAGGCTCATACCACAGTGTCTTTTCGTCACAGCTCTTACCGTCTAAAATCATTGCGTGCTGTCTCTTGTCTCTCACCTTCCCATCAGTGTGTACACCCGTGATGCAGGACTGTGTCTGCCTCCTTCTCCTGGCTCTGAGCCTAGAATGGTTCTAGCCACTGAAGAAATCTGTGTTGCTTGATTGGATGAATGCATGTGTGTGTCACGCACGGATGGCATTTTTCTCCACTTAGGGGCACATAAACCCAAAAACAGCCCTGGACAGCTCCAGGTAGCTTACAGCTGGATGGTCCATCACCCCTGGTTCAACAGGCTTAAAATACAGATTTCCGGACCCCTCCATCCTGAGATGCTGGTTCAGGAGGTTTGGAGTGGGGCCTCGAAACCTTGAGGACTCCCCGACTCCACCCCTGTATGAGTCCTGAGTGATTCTGATGCTCTGGTAGCTTAATCTAGTTCACCTTCTCAAGTTTACAGATGGGGAAACTGAGTCCCAGAGAGGGGAGGGGCTGCCGGAAGATCACGCAGAGAGTCGGAGGTGAAACCTGATTCCTGAACAGCGTCAGCTCAGCAAGCCTGAAGCGCCAGAGCACGGAGCTTCTGCAAGCTGAGGGGGATCCGGGGTCCTTCCGCCTAGGGGAAGCCAGATACTGCGCCCTGGTCCAGGGCCAGGACTGGGATGAGGCAAGCCAGGCTCCAGGGAGCAGAATGTAAGGAAGCACGTGTGTGCGTGCGTGTGTGCGTGCGTGTGTGCGTGCGTGCACGCGCGCGCGCATGCGCCCCACTCTTCGAGGGCCTCCTTTAACCCTGCACCTCGCTTGTCTCATCCTGGTCCCAGCCCTGGACTCCCTCTGCCTTCCCCCAGCCCGGATCCTTCTGGAAAGAGGGCTTTGGAGGCAGCCTCCTTACTCTGCTGGCTGCCCTGGGGGAGCTCGGGCTTTGATTTCTTTGACTTTTGCAGCCCTGGCACCCCCGCTGAGCAAGGCTGAGGTGCCCAGCCACACCTGTGGGTTTGGCCCACCCTCAGAAATGCCGCACCTCACACCCTTGAGCCTCTCTTCTCACCCAGGAGCCTCTGCAGTCGGGGAGAGTAACATATGTCCTTCTGGGGTTGCTGCAAGGATTAGCCCAGGAAGGGCCTCTCTGGCCCAGGGATATCAGGATATCAGATGGTATCCGTGTTTTCATTGGAGTGCTCGGCTTGGTGGCCTGGCCACTGGTCTCTGGGAAAGAGAGCATCTCCAGATGCCGTGCTTGGAAGTCTGGGAGCAGGCTGTCCAGGAAGGTGGAGATTCAAAGTGCAGACATAGAAGTATGAGGTGGAAGGGAAGCCTGCTGGGCGTCTCTAGACCACTTCAGATCACCTCCTGAGCTTGGTGTCCAGCCTGGAAACATGAAGAATCGTAGACCGCAAGAGCAGGAAAGAACCCAGATTGCCCCAAGGTGAGCTCCATGGGCGGTTGGGATGTGCGCCCTGCTGGGCCATCCCTGGAGTTTCAGAAGATGACTTTAAAAGGCTACAAAGACCCAACAGTACATAGCGTTGAGTCGCAGAACCAGAGAGCTGTTCACTCCCTTTACTGCTTTTTCTCCTTCTGTTTAAGCCCATGAGGAGGTCTCAGTTTGCTTCTCCTCCACCTTTAACTTCCCTTGGACATTCTCAACTTCTCCTGCTACCAGCAGCCTCCCTGCTACCTCTCTACCCTCTCCCCCAGCTCACTGGGGCTATGAGATTCCTCAGACGCATGGGAATGCTCCTGCCTCAGGGCCTTTGCACTTGCTGTTTTCTCTAACCTGAACGCTCTTTTCTTAAAGACGCACATGGCTCTGACTTCACTCCCTTCAGAGCTTTGCTCACATTCACATTGAGGACCCCCCACAACCCTCAGAAAGGTAGTGACCCGTCCTTCATCTGCTTTTCTTTTCTTCCACAGCACGTGCCTCTACCGTGCTGCGTTTATTTTACTTACTTCCCATTTCCCTCCACGAGGGCATGAGCTCCATGCAAGCAGGGGCTTCGTCTATTTCTTTTTAATTGCTTTGTCGCAGCACCAGAACAGTACCTGGAGCATGGAAAGAGCTTCTGGAACAGTTGTCAGCTGAATGGGTAGGAGAGACAGCGGGGTATAGGTATCAGGGAACAGTTTCCAGGCTAATAACACTATTTTATCTTCATTGTATTTATTTTTCTGGTTACCTTTTTTTTTCTTATGGCAAATGATACTGAGTTTTTCCATTTGCAGAAGTGATTTAAAATTCCCTTTTAAAATAAATTCACTTAATTAGAAAAAGTACATTTGTTTCAAGAATAATATTTAGTTAATGGAGTTACGGGTGGTAGGTGGACATGGCTAAAGCTGAGAAGGAGAGACAGGAGTGACCGATGCTGCACGATCACTGGAATCCAGGCCTCCCATTTGACAGATGGGGAAGCTGAGGCCCAGAGCCCGAGTTACTCATTCAAGGTCACAGAGTGAGTTAATGGCAAGGAGAGCACTTACACCTGGTCCTCTGATTCAGGCGTGGCTTTTCCATTTCCTTCTAAATTCTCTGTTTGATCCATCGGTGGACACCTAAGGGGAGGGGGGACCGGGGGCAGCTTGTGCCAAAGATAATAGAACTGAGGACATTTTTTAAACGACTTTTATCTCCATCACCAGAACCGTGCCTGGCAGGAGGCACGTGTTAGATGCATGAATAGAAGAGAGAACAGAAGACCTTGAACCCCAAATCCTTCCCTGATGAGCACTCAGTACTGCTGGAGGCAGAGATGAGGCTGTGGAGGTCACCTGCAGGTGTAAATCTCTGCAGGTAGATGCCCCAGTACAGAGGAGCAGTGGGGATGGTGGTGCTGAAAATACGGAGTGGGGTACACCCTTTGGGATCGGGGGAGAGATGTGGGCTGCGTGGGGCTGACCAGGGTGCAAGGAGGATTCCTTTTTCCTGAGGACACCGCCCATGGCCATGGACTCTAGCGTGTGGGTAAAGGCTCAGACCCCGCATCTGACAGCTCTCGCTTGGAGTCTGGCCCCTACCACTCACCAGCACCATCTTCTTTCTCATCTCCATCTTCTTCCTCCTTCTCCAAAGGTCTGACATCAGGACTACGTGAGAAAGTCCTCCTAGAGTGCTCACTGTAGCATCGGGCCTGTAGGTGGAGCTCGGAAGATGCTAATGCTGGTACGTTGGGGGTAAGGGTCAGGTTCATTGATGGGTTAAGAGCACCAGGATGTCTGCTCTGCACGTTTCTTGGTAACGACTTTCTAAAACTGTCCATTCCTATTTCTTTGAGGAGGATCAGGGACACTAAAAGGTCCTGCCCCTTTGGGGTTGGAGCTGGAGAAGTGAGAGGCTGGGGAGGATGAGTCAGGGGGCTGGAGAGAGCTCAGGAGTAAAGGGGTGATGGCAAGAGTCTCAGGGGGCTCAAGCTCATTGCCATGACCACACAACTGAGTGGGGATTGGAAGCCAAGTGCAGGGGTCCCACACTCTGTGTTCTGCCCATAGCGCCTAGCAGCTTCCAGACTCAAGACTTGGAAATTCACTTGCATTGGCCAAGCCTTTGAGATATGACAGGCCATCCTGTCGTTGTTGCTGAGCTGGCCCTTAATGACTTAGGGCAGAACCTGAGCCTCAGGTTATCCCTCTGCCAAATGGGGGAGAAAGGTACTGCCTGGTCCATCTCACGCAGAGACCTGAAGGTGGAATGAAATTGTTCTTAGTTCCCTTTTATTCCTCCTCCAATCATTTTGATTATTCTGATTTCTTAGCTGCCTGGCTCGGCTCCTGGACGCCAGGGGACACCTGAGGACAGAGCTGACACCCCGTCCGGGCCTGAAGACGGAGGAAACAGGGTCTCAGAAGCCAGGCCTTGGGGCTCTGCGGAAGTGTGGGGACTCTTTCCCAGGGCCCTGCCTGAGAAAGATTTATGGTTTGGCCTGCAACGTGGTGAACTGCTAAATATGCAGATTATGGGTCTAAATCCGGGGGTGGCAGGAAAGGCAGCCGGGCGGGGCGGGGGGCGTGCTGGAGGTCTGGCTGCTGGACCATGTGTGCGGGTGGGGCCTGGCTGCTGCAGATGGGGCTGCAGATGTGCCTGTGGGGAGCGTTGGTGGGGCGGGGGGGGGGGGACTGGCTGCAGCACCGCAGCCTCCCCCCACCTCCTCACCCTCCACAGGCTTCCAGGCCCCCAGGCTGCAGCCGCTGAAGCCCTCCGGGTGCTGGGTCCTTGAGCGCCTGGACAATAGGAGAGGCGGGTGGATGGAGGGGAGGGGCACGTTCATTGCTCAGATGGGAAAATCAAGGCACAGCGACGTGGGGTTACGTCCAGTCCCCCAGGCCACACAGCAACGTGGTGACCAGGTGTGAAACCAAAGGTTGCTCGCTCGACTCTTGGTCAGCACGGGGCATGACTGGGCAGGGAGAGGGGTGACGGAGCCCGTGGGAGCCCAGGTCATATTCTGGGCAGCCCAGCGCACAAGGGGCGGTCATTGCATCACACGTGTGAGGAACCGGAGACACCTTGCCAAGGGCTGGAGGCAGTAGAGCCGGGTTTGTCCCAGGGCTGGGGAGGGAGGACGGGACCGCTGTAGTGAACACAGGGTGACTTCCTTAGATTAGCTGGAACTTTCCTGGAAAACAAAGCTTGGTTGCCGGATGAGAGAGGAGTCAGGATGTAGCCATATTTTAGATGGAAGATGAGGAGCACGGAGCCGGAGGGGATCCTACAGTCCCAAAAATGTGTGCAGGGCCGGGTGTCACCCCTCGCCCTTTTCCCACAGGAGAGACAAGGCACATAGAGGGCCCGTCGTTCCTTCAAGGGACACAGCATTTGGGTGGACTCCTGGCAAACGCATTTGATGTCTTGGGTTCCTCCCCAGGGTGCTTGGGGTGAAAAGGCTGTGCTGAGGCTGAGACCAGAACCTTCCCTTGTCCTCGGCTCAGGGGCCCAAGCCTCCCCTCCCTGCCCGCAGCCCAGGTCCCTCGGCCTGACCCGTGGCTGGTCCTGAGGATTAGGTAGATCAGGGGCTATGAGCGTGGGGCTCCCTCCCCATCCAGCCAATCGCCTCCTCCCCAGCAGGGGTCCCAAACGATGGGAGTCCCACCCAGTGCAGATGGTTCCCTCCCCCCAGCTTCCTGCTTTCTGGGTCCTGGACCCCCACGCCCTTGGCCTTACAGGGACCAAGATGGCCGCGGGGGAGCAGGATATCAGAGACTCAAAGCGGCAGGTGTGGGGATGTAAGGGCAAATCCATCCATAGGAAATAGAAGGGAAACCGGAAGTGCTGGGGCCCTGGGAAACAGAGCCCCCTCAGGTGTCTGAGTCAGCAAGCTGTTCCCAGGACAGCTGCGGTTTTTCCTTAGGGAAGAGCGGCATGGCCCCGCACGTGGTTGGTAGACGCGAAAGCGGACGCTTCCATCACGTACAACAAGGCCCGCCAGAGGGAGGGCGGCTGCCGCGCGGGCCTCCACCCCACCTCTCCCCCTTCTCTCCCCACTTCACAGCAGGGTTCTGACCCAGGGCCTTCCTCTCCTCCACCTCGTCGTGGGTCCTTCTATCTCTGGAGGTGTGGGTGGCTTTGGGGGAGGTATTCGCAAGCATGGAATAAGCTAAGCATGAGCTGGGAGCTGTGTGACCTTGGGCAAGTAGCCTAACCCCTCTGAGCCTATAGAATAAGGGTTGCTGTATGCCTGACCCACAGTAGGTGTACACTGAAACGGCATCCCCCTTCTTTTGTTTCCCCTTGAGAGGGAACTTCTGTTGCTCTGCCCTTCCTGTTGCCAATACCCTGTAGGCTCCTTCTCCCCCAGCTTGCTTCTTCCTCAGTGATAACAAGACTATGGGGAAGTGAATCAGCAGCAGCCTTAGCTACCAGGCCCTGTGCTGGTGTTTCCATCATTGCTGCGGAAACTGAAGCACAGAGAGGTGAAGTCACTTGCTCAAGGTCACACAGCAACGAAGAGACCAAGGAGATGCAAGTCCAGATCTGTGGGAGCCCAAGGCTTTGCCTTTCCAGGGCGCCTCTCTGTCTGCCTCTTCTAGTGAATCACAGACAGACTTCAGACTCACAAGATCAATAAGGTGGGGGCAGGGCGTTGGGGCCACGCGGACGAGGGCACAGCCTGGTGGGGCCTGGAAAAGAGAAGAGGGCTGAAGGGCAGGGTTTGTCTCCTCAGTTCTGTAGGCGGAAGGGCCTGCCCCGTGTTGTTAGGTGACTCACAGGACCGGGGGGCCCAGGGAGAGTCAGGCTGGGGCTGTTGGGGGCGAGGAGCCCCAGAAGAAGGCCAGGAGAGGGCCAGAGATGGACACCCCCGGTCCTGCTCTTTGCTGCTTGCGACTCCACTTCTCCTTCGCCTTCAGGGAAGCTGAGTTATCAGAAGAATCTTCAGACGACACTCTGAGCTTCAGAGCGTGTGCCCCCCCCCCACACCGCCACCCCTCCCCCCACGCTGGCCACAGAAGGAGGGCTTTCCTCCTGGGAAAGGAACATTTCCCCCCCGTGTCATTCTACTGCATTCAGCAGAGCCCTTTATTTCTAACTCAGGAAGTGTCCTGACGATAAAGACATCACCGATATACTGACTGACTTCTTCACAATTTCAGGCACCTTCTGGAGAGAGATTTTCCAAGTGGAAACCAACACGGCGATAAAGGGAACAGCGTGGTCCCGCTGTCCCTGCATTTATGCTTGAGCTTTGCGCGGGGGAGGGAGCGCGAGGGGGGAAAACGAGTAAAAACCTCACAAACCAACCAGGAAAGGCAAAGTCCCATCATTGCGTCCAGGCGTTCTTTCCAGAATCGGCCTCCGCGACTGGGCATGGCTTCACGTCACTTCCGTCCGCCGCGGTGGAGAAATTACAAGAAGCAACGGCTCTGTGTGAGTGCCCTTGGCCGTGCTCTTACCACTGTGGACACCATCCCAGGAAGATGTGCAAGCCCGTTCCGGCGGCCCCGGGGGTCTGGGAAGTCTTCTGCTGCACACAGAGGCCTGTGACAGGATTCATTTTCAGGGACTCGTTCAATCCAGGCCTCCAGCACGCTGTCTCTCCCCCCCCCCGTTACAGGTGTGGGAAGCTGAGGCGTGTCCAGCGTCACACAGCTGGGAGGCGACCGTCAGGGTGAAGTCCAAGTGCTCCGACCCAAACGCCCCTGCTGAGAGGAAGACTGGCTCTTGGAGGGCAGTGGGTTGGGAGTGGGGGGCCCTCCGGCCTGACTTCAGTGTGGAAGTTAAGCCAGCGCCTGCTCGGTGGGAATTCACCATTCATTCATTTACTCAGCAGACACTCAGGGAGGGCCCTCTAGAAGCCAAGGCTTGTGCAAGTGCAGGGATAGACTAATACACGAAACCAGCACGCCCCCAGCCTCGCTGACTTTCAGGGGCAGGCCCCTGTCCTCTTGCCACCCTTTCTCACTCAAGGAAGGGTGGCTTTGGCCCCTGACCTGCCTCAGATGCTTTTTTCCACCCACCAAGAGCAGCCCCGAGATGGGCGGGAGACCAAGGTTGGTGCGCCGCGCCCCGCCCCCTCCCCACAGCCCACCCCTGGCCTCTGCCCCAGACCCTTCTGGTTTCAGCTCCACCAGGGACAGGCCAGGGGCGAGGGAGCCCCCGGGGAGCCTGAAGCAACAGCCGTGAGGGGGCGGGAAAGGGAAGCGGGGCAGGCAGAGGTGTGTTTTGAAATCTGCTTCCTTTTGGCCACGCTTGAACTTCCAAGCAGCCGGGTTTGACTGACAGGCGCGGAAAGGGAGCGCCGGCTCCCCGCGGAGCCCCGGGCAGAGATGGAGGGGCTCCGCGGGGGCTGGGGCCCCAGGGCCCGCATCGTCTGCCCTCCCTCCCCTGCGCTCAGCCGGGAGAGCCTGGGGGCTTGGGTCCCGGCTCTCTGGGCCCAGGAAGGCCAGGGTGGGGGTGGAGGTCCCGGAATGTGAGACAGGAAGATCCCAGAACCACTGAACGTCTGAGCCATTTCAAGCCTGTCTGCCAACAGCAGCCCTGTCAACAGGGCAGGCAGCATTTATTGAGTGCCTACTGTTTATTCTTTACACAAATGCTTATTAAATGAGTTCATCTTTGTAAAGATCTTAGAATAGTGCCCAGTGCACATGTATATATGAATATATATGATCGTACATATGCATTCCTAAGTGAATAAAGAAGCTGAGGCTCTGTCACGTGTCTGTTCAACTCAGATCTGTCCCCTGCTCTTTTTTTATCCTTCTCTGCATCTCAGGATTGACTCCGGCCAACCACATCTCCCAGGCTCTCTTGCCAACTGGCTTCCTGTTGTCCTTGGCCAATGGGAAGAGCTGGTTAGAGGTTAGAGGGCAGGAGCCAGGGTTCTCCTCCCCCTCCCCATCTGGATCTTCTGCTGTCATCTTGGGCAGTGTCTGGGCCGCCCCTATGACTCCAGGTCCCGGGGACAGGCCCTCCCTCTGTGTCCCAGCTTCTATGGGCAGCCCCTGCCTAACTGTGGTTCCAGCGTCCCTCCCCAGTCCTGGCTCCTGGGCTCTGGTGTCCTCACTCCTGGGTCCCTCTAGTCCCAGGGATGTTGCTGCCTCCTGCTGTTACTTGTCCCTGAGTTGTCCCATCATCCCATAAAGGCTTTCAGCTCTTCTAACCCCTTCAAAATGAGTGCCCTGTATTCAATTCCTTCTGTTGAAATAACTGCAAGAGTTCTGATTTCCTGACTGGCTCTAATAAAAGCCCTAACTGTGTGCCACACTCAGGTCCCTGCCTTCAAGAGGTTTATAATCTAGTAGGGAGGAAGGGTGTTCATCCAATCGTCACATAAATACATATATAGTTACAGACAGCAATCGGGGCTGTCAAGGACAGAGTCTGTAAAGGAAGGTCCTATCAGTGGGGCCTGGATCTCACCTTGGGGTCAGGCTTCCCCAAGGAATGAATGTGTTTTCCAGGCACTGCAAGAGATGCTTCCCATACACCAGTTAACCTCATGGCCATGCTGCAAGGTGAGGGTTGTTATCCGCATTTCCTGAATGAAGAGAGGAAGGCCCAGCAAGATGCAACCTTCTCCTGCAGCCACATGGCCCTGGCAGGCCTGGGCTGTGATGGGGACCTGGGGCCTGCCTCATCTTTGCCTGGCTCCATGCTGCCTACTGTCTGGAACTGACATTTCGCAGAGGACGGAATAGGCCTAGAGAAGGATGGTGACTTCCTCAGGGTCCCCAAACCAGGAGATGCTGGGTCACCTCATTCCCTGACAGATCCCAGGGCCACCTCTGCCCTGTGAACTTCTCCAGTCACTGCTTAGCTGCAGACTCAGCGCTTCCTCCCCTGCCCCCTCCCCCAGCTTCCCTGCAACCCCAAGGCGGAGGCAGCACCAGAAACCACAGTTCTGGGCCCAGTGCCAGAGCCCGCCCCCCCCCGGCCACCCCTTTCCCGCTGTCCTGAGTTTCTGAAACTCGCTGTCTGTCTCGGGGGAAGGAAAGCTTTTGCAGCCCTCCTGAGGCCGTGTGTGTGTGTGTGTGTGTGTGTGTGTGTGTGTGTGTGTGTGTAGGTGTGTGCTTATCTAGGGCATGTCTACCCTGTGGTAGAAGGTGGGGGACCCTTCCAACCAGCCCTTACTGTGAGTCAACCCTCCTAAAAGTCGTGCCCACACCTGGAGCATAGGTGCAGGGGGCATAGGTGGGTGGCAGTGAAGGAATGTGGGGTGCTGGGGGTCCTGGAGGCTTTTCAGGGCAGAGCAGCCCCTGCAACAGGCGCTGAGGGCACGGGGAGGGGCCCCGGACTTTCTGGCTAGGAGCCGGCGGGGACAGAGAGTAGGCCCAGGGAGAGGAGAGCTGGAGAGGCAAGACTCCAGGACATCTGGGCTGGGGGAAGGTGCGAAATGTTCATGCAGGAGGTGAAGGCCTGGCTCTGCGTGGCCCTGAGGTCTCTGACGGGAAGTGAAGGCCTCAGGGACCAGGCAGCTTGGCTGGGAAGGGGCTGGGGGAGGGAACCAGCCGCAGAGAGAAGCTGGCTGACGTCTCCTGGAACAGATGGGGACACTGAGGCTGAGAAGTGGATGATTCGTTCAAGGGAGAGGCTGGAGATGACCTAAGTCTCAGTACTTCTAACTTTCCACCCCATTATTCCTATATCCATGCCAACCAGGAACCGCTTCTTTAACATCCCAACCACCTTAGCCCAATTTTCTGTGGGAGATAGCACTGGACTACAATAGCCAGCATGTATTAGACTAATTTTATTTTATTTTAGTTTTGGCCACGCCGTGCAGCATGTGGGAGCTTAGTTCCCCGACCAGGGATCAAATCCATGCCCCCTTGCAGTGGAAGCATGGAGTCTCAACCACTGGACCACCAGGGAAGTCCAGCCAACGTTTATTAAACTCTCATTATGGGTCAGAATCTGTCCAAATAAACTCACAGCTGTCATTCCATGTGTCTTCACAGTAACCCAACTAGGTAGATGCTATATTCATCCCCATTTTACAGATGAAGAAACTGAGGATAAGGAAGGTTAATACTTGCCCGAGATCAATCCTATAGGCAGTGGGAGATCCAGGGTTTAATCCAAGGATCCAGAGGCCCTGTGGTGCCACCAAAGACTTGCAGGAAAATGCCCCACCGCCACTGTGTGCCCTCACGGCAGCTGCCCATGACTGTCCTCTATGGGAACATCAACGGGGCCTTCTGGCTTCTCTCAGGCATCGTGGACTCTGCACATGTTGCAGTTCCTCTGCCTTCATTCATGCATTCGTTTCTCATCCTATAGGAATTTATTGAGCATCTACTACATGCCACGTGCTGGAGATTGAGCACAAAATCGTTGCCATCTCCACTCTCATGGTGTTTACATTCTAGCGGGGGAGATGGAAAACAAACAAAGAAATACATAACACCAAATGCTCATACTGCTTTTAAATCATCAAGAAAGGGGATGGAGATTGACAGGAGGGTATTTTAGAAACAAGGGTCAGGGAGAGTCTCTCTGAGGAGGTGATATTGAAGCAGAGCTGTAGGGAAGTGATTTATCACAGCATGAATGAATTATTCTCTGAAAGTCTGTCTAATGTCTGTCTTTCCCACCCGACTGGCACTCCATGAAAACAAGACATTTTTCTGTTTTGTCCATGATGGTGTCTCAGTGCTTAGAACAGTGCCTCACACATAGTAGGTGTTCAATGAGCAGTGCCCTGCACACAGTAGGTGGATGGGTGAATGAATGAGTGAGTGATTGAATGAGTGACAGAGGCAGAAAATCTCTCTTTTTTTTAAATGAATTTGTTTATTTATTTTTGGCTGCATTTGGTCTTCGTTGCTGCACGTGGGCTTTCTGTAGCTGCGGAGAGCGGGGACTACTCTTCGCTGTGGTAGCTGGGATTCTCAGTGCGGAGCACAGGCTCTAGGTGCACAGGCTTCAGTAGTTGTGGCACACGGGCTCAGTAGTTGTGGCTCGCAGGCTCTAGAGCACAGGCTCAGTTGTTGTGGCGCACGGGCTTCGTTGCTCCGTGGCCTGTGGAATCCTCCCAGACCAGACCTCGAACCCATGTCCCCTCCATTAGCAGGCGGATTCTTAACCACTGCACCAGCAGGGAAGTCCCAAGAGGCAGAAAATCTTTGCAAGCCCAAGTTCTAACTGCGCTCCTGCCCCAAAGAGGATGCAGGCTTGTCAGTTTCCTCCTCAAACCTTCCCTTCCCTCCCAAAAAAGCGAGTGAATGGGGAACTTGACTGATCCTTTGGGACAGGTGTTGAGAATCCCAATTTGTTAAACATCTGGGCCTAAAATAGATGATTAAGAGAGCCAGCAAGCAGCTAGGCTGCAAGGCTGTGGAGTGGGAAGAGGCAGAGCTGGAGAGGGGACCAGCTCCCAGTGCTCCCGCTCCTCTCCAGACAGCCTCGATGGGCCATCATCCACACCCCTGTTAGAAGCGGAGCCCCCGCCAGGAAGGCCGAGGTGGTGGGAGAAGGCTGCTTCCTCACAGCTGTGCCGACTCTGGAGCTGCAGGGCTGCACAGGAAGGGGGATGGGGAGGGCACCTCCACCCCCAGCCCAGGGAGGGCTGTAGGTGGGCAGGAGGTCAGGGCTCTCTGGCAGCATCCAGGGCTCGGGAGAGTCCAGGCTGGCGGGCGGCCAGGGGCTTTATTCTACCAAAGGGAAAGATCCTTTCCAGGGTGGGGCGTGTGAGCGAGGACCTGGGCTTTGGGGAGTTTCCTCCGATGCCCAGTGCCAGGGCCAAGAGTCCACCTGCAGAGTCTCAGCATCTCAGGTCGGCCCTTCTGAGCTGAGATGGGCCTGAGAGGGATGAGGTGTGGGAATAGCTGAGGTGCTGTGGGGAGAGGGTGGGACATCCACTTTGAAAGTGCTGGCTCAGCCACCCGCTGGCTGTGACCCTGGCAGGCGTGTCCCCTCTCTGGACCTCAGTTTTTTCACCCTGTAAAATGGGATGATCACAGTAGCACGGACCTCACAGGACTGCTCTGGGCATCAACAGGTGAAGCCACATTCTTTTTTTTTTGGGCACACGGGCTTAGTTGCTCCGCGGCCTGTGGGATCTTCCTGGAGCTGGGATCGAACCCATGACCTCTGCATTGGCAGGCGGATTCCTAACCACTGCGCCACCTAGGAAGCCCCGAGGCCACATTCTTGTGCAAAGGCAAAGGGTAGGCACCGGGTGACGGACCCAGAGGAAAAAGAAAACTTGTCGCATGTTGTTGCCCCCAGGCTGGCGCTTAACTCAACAGGCCAGCACATGTGTTTTGGAATCAGACAGACTCCTGGCTAATGATTCTCTGAGCCTCAGTTTCTGTGTTTGTGAAATGAGTGAACACAGTAAATAGTAAAACAGGAGAACTCAGCCCAGCTTCTGGCACACGGGAAGAGCTCGGTGAATGGTCATTTATACCACAGAGTAAACGCCAGGGTGTCAAGATGAAGAAAGTGGGCTCCCTGCCCTCAAGCGCATGGTCATCGGGGGACAGATACCAAATGATTGTGGAAGAGGTTGATAAGGACGAGGAGGGGCCAAAGCAAGCCTCCCAACTGCCGGTGGCTCCGATGCCAAAGCTGCAAGGCAGGTGAGACTTCCCCGGGGCACCCGCCGCTCCAGGCAGAGGGACCCGCGTGGAGAAAGGCAAGGAGGCTGGAAAAGCACGGAGGCAAAAACTGGCTGAGGACAGGGCACCTGGAGGCTCCCAGGCCCCTCTACCCAGAAGTCCCCGGGGCCAGCCGACATAAGGAAGGGGGCAGGCCCCGCACCCCTCTGTGCGTGACCCTGAGTCACCGCTGCCCCGCGGGGCCCGGCCTGTTTTCCCCTGGATTGCGCAGGGCGGAAATCCAGCAGGGCAGCCAGGCTGACATCAAACCCTCCCACCGCAGGCCTGGCCTCAGCCCCTCTCCAGGCCTTAACGAAGCCATAAATCCCCGGGCAGGGCGGCGGGAGGGGCCGGCCCCCGCACACGTCCCGGCGGCTGGACAGGGGCCGGCCTCTCTGGCTGGCGGTGACTGAGGGCCCCGGCACCTCATCCCTCATCCCCCACGCCCAGCCGCCCCCGCCCCGGCAGCAGCCCATCCATCTCCGCTGGCCGCTTTCAAGTCCAGCCCCAGGCCTCTCTGCTTAGCGTGAAGATGAGCCCGGGCTCACGCGGACGGTTCTTATTTATCTGCAGGGTCATCCCCCCGCGGCCATCACTCTGCAGAGCAGCCCCAGGTCTCAGGACAGGCCCCCAGCACGCGGTCCTCCTCCAGCCTCCTCTCCAGCCCCCACCTGGCAGCGCACAGAGAAGGCCTGCTGCCCGTGGGCGATCCGTCTTAGTCACGGGCCTTGCTCGCTGGGCGTTTGGGCCTCTGCTGTCTCTTGGCAGCCTTGCAACAGCCCTATGGAGCATTAGTGTCCGTGCACTATACCAGGGGAAATGGAGGCACCAAATGGGGAGCCGCTCGGCTCAGGGGTCTCCTGGCTGCCTGACTCTGCCGCGGGGCACCAGAGACTCATCTTTGCCCAAATCCTCGGCCAAATCACACCAGGCTTTGTGGGCCCTTTGCGTTGCTGCCCTGCAGGTCTGGGCGCAGCAGTTCGTGTCCAGTGTCCTCTGCCCTCCAGGCAAGGCCCACGCTGCCCTGGACCCCGTCCTCCACCCCAGTCACAGAATTCTAGACTCTGGCACAGGAAGGAAACTTAGTGCTGGGATTCAGAGGGGTCCCTCTGGAGTCAGACAGGGCTGGAGCCCTGACTCTCCACATCCCAGCTCTTGACCTTGGGGGCTGGTAAATCCTCTGAGTCTTATTTCCTCCCGTGCAAGAATGAGAACAAAGTAGCAGAAGCTGCGAGGTAGGGCATGGAGACTTCTGAAAGCATGTAGGCTCAGCAGGTGAGCACAGTGAAGGCCCAGAGCTGCGTTTCGTATCACCATCCCCTCCCCAGGGCTCTAGACCTGGAGTCCTCTGAGAGGTAATGGGATGGGTGTCATCCCATTATCCTGGCAATTGCAAGGCCCTTACAGCCCCTGCTAGGGGAATCCTGCCTGGACAGAGAATGTTCTGTCTTGGGGGTGATGAGAGTTCCAGCAGCCCAGTGTGGACACAGCAGTCATCTCAGAGGATGGCCACAGGCGTGTCTGAGAGATAAGAAGGAGGGGGAAGTAAATTATTACTTTAAAACAAAGTTTGTTCAGGAGATAAGCTCTTTTAAGACACAGGATAATAAAAGCGGCCCTCCTTGGGAAAAAGACTGGGCAGCTCTCATCTGGTCCAGCCCCCGCCCCCGCCCCCCGGCCCCCCAGCTCCGGGCAGGCTGCTGCTCTGATGATCCCTCCTGTCAGCTCTCCGAGGGTGGTCCCATCCTCCGGGTGAGGACCCCGCGTGTCAGGGAGGTGACCTGACGTGCCCACGGTCCTGCTGGCAGAGGCCAGGCCAGGGCTGCACCCTGCAGAGGTAGAGGCCGTAGGGAGGAAGACACAGCACGGGCTTTGGAGTCAGACAGACCTGTATCCCAGCCTGGCTGCACCACCCACGGCTGTGAGTTTTTGAACAAACCTCATCTCCTCATCTGGAAAGAGGGTGTGAAACCACGTGAGGGAGGTAAAGACTGATTCTCAAGGTGATCTGGCTCGTGGGCACATTTTCAGAGATGGGGCCTCCCGCTTCCTGACACCCAAGGGTCTGGTGGCCGACGTTGCCTGTTCCCACACCCTCCATCTGCAGCCCCCAAGGTCTGTTCCTGGAGCCAAGAGCCACGGCCTGGCTGTCAGGGTGAGGTGGAACGTCCCCACGCAGGGGTCTTGTCTTCTGCTGCTGCCCAGATGTGGAGATCTCCTTGGTCACAGAAGACTGCGTCTTTGAGTGGTTATAATCCCCTTTGACCTTGGGAGGAGGAGGAGGAGAGAAAGGGAGTGGAAGAGAATTGGAGAGTTCATCATTAGGCAGCATAAATACCCAGGCCTCCGTTTTCACACCTGTGAAATGGGTGAGCAGGAAGGAGATTAGATGATCTCTTAGGACCCTTCCAATTGAGGGCTGGGCGTGGACCTCCCAATGCTGAGGCAGGAGGCAGCCATCTCTCTGCCCCTTCCCACCAGAGATTTGTAGACCCCATGAAGTCAGACGTGGGAGAGACTTGAGTGACCACCTCCTTTTACAAGTGAACACAGAGAAGGGAAGGAACTCACCCAAGGCCACACAGGCTGTGCCTGATAAAGCCCAGGGAGCAACCCAGGTGTTCTGACCTCAGCCCAGGCCTCACCTGCTACACCACGCTGTGTGCAATGGAAAGATCCTGGTTGTTGAATGAATGAATGAATGAATGGTTGAATGAAAGTTCAGTGAGAAGCCCCAACCTCTCTTCCTTTCTCCTCTCTTCCTTCATTCTTGCCTTTCTCTTCTCCTTCCTCTCCCCCACCCCTCGCTCCTCCCTTCTCCTTCCCTCCTACACACTCCAAACGTCTGCTCTAGGCCAGGCCTTGTCCCAGATACTGGGGCCTCCAAGCTGAACGGACCACATCCCTGTCCTCCGATGGCTTAGACAAGTGGGCCAGGAAGATCCTCCGGGGAGCCGCCAGGAGTCCCTCTCTCCCCACACGCCCCGCCCAGGGTGTGAGGGGGTTAAAAGGCACAGGGCAGAGCAGGCCCACTCCCAGCCCGCCCCAGCCAGCCAGGCCACCTCTGGGGGCTTGCTGGGTTTCTTCTCCTCCTCCTCCTCTCTCCTTTTCTTTCTTTTTTTTTTTTTTTTCAAGAAACACATGTCACTCGCCATAACTCATGTGCTTATTATAATCATGACCAGATGCTTAATGGGATGTAATAAAACCAACGCTAACCTGGCCCTGCTCGCAAATCTCTCCCTCTTGCCCCCACCCTGCGGCCAGCGCGCCTGCCCCTGAGCTACTTCAACAGCTTTTCATGGCAAGTTTGACCTGAGGAAAAGGGAGAAAAGGGAGAGTGAACTCTGCCATTCACTTTTTATTCATTCACCCATTCATCCATTTGCCATTCATCTCTCATCCGTTCACTTTTTATTGCGTGCGTACTACATGCCAGGCACTGAAGATGCAACAGTAAATGAGGACAGGCTCACCTCTGGCCTCCTCGGTCCTCTGGTAGGAAAGATAGATGTCTTCTAAACAGGTGACTAAACCCTTAATTAATTACAGTTAATTACAGAGGAGGTTGCCTTACAGGAAGGCCTACCAAGACTGGACTGTCACCTTCAAGAGCACAGCCGCGTCTATCTGGTGCATACACATCTACTGGGTCCCTAGGGAGCCCTTTATGAATATTTGTCCAGTGAATGAATGAATGAGTGCGCTGTAGACCTTTCCTGGAAGACAGAGGTTGAAAATGTTCTAAAATAATGTCTCCCAAGTGGAGAGTCCAGCGGATGACATGAAGAAAAGAGTAGAAATTCTATTTCTTTTCATTTCTCAATTTTAAAATAAGAAACTAACATTTTCTCTGATTATATATACAGGCCGATGATAGACTATACGGTATATACATGAAATTCATAAGTAGCTCTACATGCAGTGGGGGCTGTGTGCCACGTTACTACTGCTGGGGAGAGGCACGTGATCAGAAGAGTTGGGAGACCCCTTGTCTCAGCTCGGACTGCCCTCGCAAAATACCGTACACTACATGGTTTAAACAATTTATTTCTCATGTTTCTAGAGGCTGGGAAGTCCAAGATCAAGGTGTTGGTCGATTTGTTTCCTGGTGAGAGCTCGCTTCCTGGCTTGCAGCTGGCTCCCTTTTCCCTGTGTCCTCACACAGAAAGGCCTCTCTCCACCCATGTGTTTGCACCCATGTGTGTTTGCACATGGGTGGAGAGAGAGAGTCCCCTCTTTCTTCCTCTTCTTCTAAGGCCACCTAGCCTATCAGACTAGGCTCCCATCCTATGAGCTCACTGAACCTTAATTCCCTCCTGAAAGACTTATCCCCAAATACAATCACATTAGCGGTTAGGGCTTCAACATATGCATCTGGGGGGACACACCCCTGCTGTAAACGACGGACGGGTGAGGTCCAGGGTGAAAGGTGAAGGTGCCGGGGGGAGGGGACCCACATTCTAGCAGCAGTGTTGGCTTCAAAGGCCCTGACATGGGGATGAGCTTGGGGACATGCGGAACCACATTCCCACCTTTCCATTCGCCACCTTTAGGAAAGTATTTCTTCCTTCTAGTCTCGCTTCGCAACGGCATGAACTTAATACTTTTTCAGATGCGCAAAACAACGTGGGAAGTAGAAGCAGAGGATGATCCGAGATTCCGAGCTCAGGGAGGCTTCTAGACAGCGGAATGGCTTAATGGAGGTGGTCATAATATAAAGATGTAGCGTGAATGTAACGTCCCAGCGAGCACCCCAGCCCAGCCTCTACGGCATAAAGCTTCATTCTCCGCTGTCCTGAGGCCAAGACTCCCCCACCCACTCTCCCTCTCCAGGCTCTCCTTGCCTCAGCTCAGGCCCCCACCTGCATTGCTCCCAGCACCCACTTGGGCCTTCCCAAGATCTATCCCACAGGAGGATAGGATACAGAATGACCCTTTTAGGGCAGATGAGCATGCCACTCGCAGGCTTAAACCCTCAGAGCTTCCACCACTCTCAGAATGCATCCAAGTCCCTGTCATGGCCTGCAGGCATGAGCTGCCTGAGCTGGCTTCTGGCCACCTCTTCCAAATTCACTGCTATCCCACCCTTGGCTGCCACATGAGCCTTCTTGCACTTGTTTGAGCACACTGTACACTCCCACCCCAGGGCCTTTGCACTTGCTGTTATCTCTCCCTGGACCACTCTCTCTCCTTTTATCCCAGTGTCTTACTCCCTCACTTTACTCTGGTCTCTGCCTAAATGACATTGCCTCAAAGAGGTCTTCTGGGGCCACCCCATCTCTTACTCTGCTTTCTTTTTTAATAGCACTTATCACAATCGGACCTATTATATACGTTTGTTTATTTGTAATATCGCCTCTCTCCCACTAAAATGTAAGCTCTAGGAGAACAGGAATGTGTGTCTGTTCCTTACTGCATTCCGAGGGCTTAAACAATTATCTGGCCCCCAGCAGGTGCTTATGAAGCATTTGTGGAGTGACTGAATGAATAAGCAAATGATTAAAAGCGTTTCTGCAGCTTATCAAGCAGAGGGAGATGGCAGAGAAGGAAGGAGACAGACCACGGGAGACTAGGGGACCCTAGTAGGAAGTTTGGAGTTTGTACTAACTGAAATAGGGAGATATTGAAGAATCTAACATGATTTGGTTTATTTTTTGTGACGATAACTCCCTTAGGCATGCAATGGCAGAATAAAAGGGAAAATTTTTTGACTATGGAATCGGGGGAAATTAGGGGCGATCTGATAAAATTGTGGGGAAAACAACACTTTCAGCCTCAGCCTCCCCATCCATCCTCTCCCTCTGCCTGTGTCCCCAACAATCTCTTTACGTGATCCTTTTTTGGTTAAAGAAAAAAAACCCAAACGAATAAATATAGGGGTGGTAAAATCACTGTCCACCACGTCCAGCCCTCCATGCGTTTTCTATCTGTTCTCTGCGTGTCTTCCCCATTCCCGAGTGTGTGAGAAGAGGGTCCAGCCCTGATTTATGCCGCTGACAGAAAATCTAATGAATTGAAGACATAAAAGCAGAACAAGGTTCCCCCTGGGATAAATCCGTTCTGGACTTGGGCCTTTGAGAGGGGCACGTGGCCGTGCTGACAGCCCAGTGTTCGTGATGGATGTGGCTCTGGGTCCCGCACTCGGGGGCACCGAGGATCTCTTCGGGGGCGGGGATGGGAGGACCTGGTGGAAACTTAGGAGGCTCTGAAAGATCCCAACCTTGTAGCAAAAGAAGCTTAAGGAAAATCCAAAACGGAGATTCCAGGCACGTGTAGGGTGTGCGCGGGCTGATTCCACTGTACAAGGAAGGATGCGTGGAGAACCTAAGGCAGATGGAGGAGTGGAGTGAGGACCCCGGGACCTTGGTCCTAGCCTTGGTCCAAACTTTGTCACGAAATGCAATCTTGCACAACCCCCTAGCAGGGCGTGTGTGTCCACCAGTAAAATAAGGCTTTAGATAAATCAGGGACCGACAATGTCAGTGCTCACAGGAGCCCAGCAGAGATTTTGTGTAAATGAGAGAGGTGGGCCGGGTAGAAGCTGTAGGAAAAAGGATAATGTTTGCCCTATTTGTAAGAAGTGGCCACCATTCAGCTGTAAGCAATGGAATTATTGTCAGAGTTGGGTCCAGGAGGGAGGCAGGGGCAACTCTTCTGCTATGGAAGAGAAGTCAGAAAATGGGGTTCATTCTTCCATGGAATCTCCCCTTTTAAAAATGCTGAAAGCTAGTTACATAGAATTTTAAACGATGCTGGCTGAATCCACCCTGTGGGCCACCTGTTCGAAACCTCCCAGTGAGAAGACCACTCAGAGTCCCATCTAATTTTAATTGAATTAACTCAACAACCATAAGGGGAGAATTCCAGGCACTAAGCTAGACACTAGGGAGGCAGACGGACCAACATGGGGCTCAGCGCTCAACAACTGTTCCCTGGATAGAACACTGAATAAATGCTCCGAGGCCTGAGGGTCGACGGCACATTTGGAGACCAGCCCGGAGGCGGCCGAGAGAAGGCAGGACCGGAGCTGAGGCCGCAGGCAGGCAGTGGGAGATCTGAAGGGCCTGGACCTCCAGGTGGAGGAGGGATTCTTTGTCCAACAGCTCACCCCACTTTGAAGGTGGGGGTGTGAGGGTCAGACGTCCACGTTAGAAAGCGCCCTCTGGTGTCCGTGTCCGATGTGAGGTACAATGAAGAGGACGAGGTAGGCAGCCGACTTAATAATGCAGGGAAAGACAGATATCACATGACGTCGCTTATATGTGGCATCTAAAAAAAATGGTCCAAATGAACTTATTTACAAAACAGAGTCACAGATGTAGAAAACAAACTTATGGTTCCCGGGGGGAGGGGAGGGGTGGAAGGAATAAGTTGGGAGACTGGGACTGACATATACACTCTGCTATATTTTTTAAATATATAACTAATAAGGACCTACTGTGTAGCACACAGAACTCTACTTGATACTCTGTAACGGCCTATACGGGGAAAGAATCTAAAAAAGAGTAGATATATGTATGTGGGTAACTGATTCACTTTGTTGTACACCTGAAACTAACACAATGTTGTAAATCAACTAGACTCCAATAAAAATTAAAAAACAAATAATGTTGGGAGAGTTGATGTGGCCTTGGACCACATCAACAGAGGGAAAGGAAAAAAGGGCAACATTGAGGGACTGGTGGATTCCGCCCCCACGCCCCAACCCCCCAATGTGCTGGGACATTTTCCTGCTGGCTGAGGGCAACGACACAGAGCTCCTGGTGGTAAGTGACCCAAACCAATGGTGGCTACTCTGCACAGACAAAGGCTGGAGAACCAGGCTCAGAGGCTATGTGGTGAGGAATAACGCCCTCCGTCACGCTACAGGACCAACGCAGCCAGATGCCACGGCCATCCCTGAGCAGATCTCCGCCAACTTGACAGTCACTAGAGACCATAACTGGCTTGGCGACACTGAGTTACTGAGCAAGTGAGGATGACAGTTCTTGCTTCCCTGGGATTGCTTTGCAGCTCAAAGGCAACCCCGCCCGTAAGGCACTCGGTGTGGTACCACAGGGCCCGGTTACACAACCGCTCAGGACATGGCAGCTGTCGCCATGGTCTTCAGCAGCCGTATCACTCATCTCAGCAAGCCAGTTAGACGGGCTCCCCAGGCAAGGCCCCTCCACGGTACTCTTGCGCCCTGAACGATGCTCTGCACACGTTAGGGGCTCTAGACTCTGAAGTGTCATCCAGTGTCTGGTGTGCAATGACTCTTGAATAACGGAACGCAAAGGTGGGGGGACTGGGTGTCAGGAGAAGGCATGACAAATGTCACCAGTTCAGGATTTCAAATGTTTTCTTCAGCTGAAAGACCACTCTCCTTTTTCCTGTGCGTTAACCATACTCCAGACAAAGGGAGAACAGATGTCCCCTTAGTCATACCACAGATGCCCCAGAATTGGCGAGACACCATCTGTGGCCAGCTCCACGTCTCCCACTGGGATAGAGGGGTTCCAGATGTTTCTGAGGAGCAGGCAGCTCTTCCGGTGGGTGGCATGCTAGAGGAGAGGCCAGGGTCTCTGCGGGTCAGCCGAAGTGAGTGTGTGCAAAGGAGAGGCTGTGGGATGAAGCCCAGCTCCAGGACACGCACCAGGAAAGTGCTGGATGCTCGTATGTTGCCACACAGGCTTCTGAGTGTGAGAGGTTTTTCTCACCCCGACATCACGTCGTGGAGTGTGTCAGAGACAGTCGGAATCCACAAAATATTCCAAGTGCGCCTTCCATCTCCCAGAATGCCTTGCAGCAGGGGTGGGGCCCCAGGACTCCTGGGCTGGTGGACCCTGAATGGGGACTCTGGGTGTCCCTGTCGGACAGAGGCGGTCAGAGCCAGCGTCCCTTCCTTGCCTTTCTCTCCTCCGCCTCAGGCCCTAGGCAGCCACCTGTTCTAGGCTGCTGCTAACACACGGCAGAGTTTACGGAGCGAGAAATACGATGGTATCACGCCAAGCGCCTGAGCTGTGCAGGTCTCTCAGGTCCCGTAGTACAGCCTGGTCTGTCCTGACGAGTAGTTGGATTCACATCTAAGTAAGTCTCCTGCATGTTTCAGAGATAGGCAAGAGCTCATCGTTCTATCAAATTGAGAGTCCATTGTGAGGACTCTCGGGGTCTTCCAGTTCGACCGATGGAGAGGCTGGGGCAGGCCCAGAGGGGTGGAGCAGCAGCCCCGGGAGGCACGAGGTGCCACGTGGGTGAGTCCTCAGCTGGGGTCTCCTGGTCCACAGCCCCTCACGGCCACTCTGATCAAATCAAAGTTTCGATGAAATACACTCTAAAAGCTCAAGAGACTTGCCTCTCCAAAGAGGCCTAGAAAGGCATTTGTCTGTGGGGCAGGCTTCTGGTGCCCCAGGGGCTGCCTGCCTCTGGGCAGCTCACTGTAAACTACCCTGGCTTCCTTCACACCCTGCAGAGAACCCACTTTCCCCTTCCCCGGCCCCTTGCTCCCCTCCCTGGCCTTCTGGAATTCTCCTGCTGGAGGTCTTGAGTGAGGCCTAAACCCACTGCAGATGTCCAGAGATGGGCTCTGCCACATGTGTGTGGCTGAGAACCCAGCCTCCCATGAAACTGGGAAGGCCCCTTCGAGGAACCACAGGCTTCACTAGGCAATGAGCAGCCCATACGAGATGAGCCCCACCGTTAACAGGAACAGTCTCTCAACTTCCAGATGTCTGCGCGTCCTTCTTCAGGACGGAGAGGATCTGCTAGTGCAGGGCGGGGTACAGGGATTGATGGAGAGGTTCAGCGTGTGCATTGAACCATTTACTAGACCCCCTCTTTATGAACATGATACATTCCCTCCTACCCAGGAGCGGATATTCTGGCAGGAGAGCAAACACGAAACAATTAATTAATTGCAATTAAGATAAATGTCAGGTGTGAGATACACAGGGCAATGTGGGAGCAGATAACATCATCTAGGACAGTGTGGTAGGAAGGCCCTCTTTGATAGGATTTCATCAGGTGAGAAGGGAGGCAGAGGTAGCACTCCTGGAAGAGGGACCTGCATGTGCAAAGACCTGGTGACAGGAAGGAGTTTGGAATGTTTGATGACCTGAAAGAAGCCCAATGTGACAGGAGAAAGAAAGACAGACGGTCAGACAGACAGAGGAAAGGAGGAAGGGAGGGAGACAGAGGAGATGAAACAAGGTAAGATAAGAACCTGGTCATCACAGGACCACGTCATAGATCTAGGACTTTATTATTTTTATCCAGAAATCCACTGAAGGACTTTAGACTGATGATGATGGCGGCTTTGTGGTGAACTGATGGTAGGGAAGCAGGAAGACCAATTTGGAGGCTACTGCAGTGGACCAGTGAAGAGATAGGCCTTTAATTAAGATGGTGACAGGGGAGATGGAGAGACGAGGATAGATTCAGGAATATTTGGGGGAGTCTAATGATATGGTGATATGTTAGATGTGGGTCTTTGCTGGATGTGGGGGAAGAGTTGTCAAATTTCTGTCTTGGGCAACTGACTGGACAGTGTTGCCAATTCCTGAGATAGGGAAGGCTAGGTTCATGGGGTAAGTGATCAGTTTATCATTGGTGTAGTTTTGAGTGGTGGAGCAAGGAGGTGGGCTCTGAATGAGAACTCCCCACCTTATATGCAGTGGCAGAGTTGTTAGGTGTCTACCTCTACCTATTCTCCCTTTCCTCTTCAGTATATAATATAACCCCTGATTCTTAGCTGGGCATGTAGCCACCTAGAATAAAGAGCCACTTCCCAGCATTCCTACTACCAAGATGTAAGCAGAGAGGATGGAAAAAAGATATTCCATGCAAATGGAAATCAAAAGAAAGCTGGAGTAGCAATACTCATATCAGATAAAATAGACTTTAAAATAAAAAATCTTACAAGAGACAAGAAAGGACACTACATAATGATCAAGGGATCAATCCAAGAAGAGGAGAAAACAATTATAAATATATATGCACCCAATATAGGAGCACCTCAATACATAAGGCAAATGTTAACAACTCTAAAAGAGGAAATTGACAGTAACACAATCATAGTGGGGGACTTTAACACCCCACTTACACCAGTGGACAGATCATCCAGACAGAAAATTAATAAGGAAACACAAGCTTTAAATGACACAATAAATAGCTAGATTTAATAGATATCTATAGGGCATTACATCCCAAAACAGCATGCTACACTTCTTCTCAAGTGCACATGGAATATTCTCCAGGATAGATCACATTTTGGGTCACAGATCAAGCCTTGGTAAATTTAAGAAAATTGAAATTGTATCAAGCATCTTTTCCAACCACAATGTTATGAGATTAGAAATCAATTACAGGAAAAAAAAACTGTAGAAAACACAAACACATGGAGGCTAAACAATATGCTACTAAATAACCAAGAGATCACTGAAGAAATCAAAGAAAAATCAAAAAATACCTAGAGAAAAATGACAACAAAAACACAAAGATCCAAAACCTATGGGATGCAGCAAAAGCAGTTCTTTTGGGAAGTTTATAGCAATACAATCCTACCTCAAGCAACAAGAGAAATTCCAAATAAACAATCTAACCTTACACCTAAAGAAACTAGAGAAAGAAGAACAAACAAAACACAAAGTTAGTAGATGGAGAGAAATCATAAAGATCAGAGCAGAAATAAATGAAATAGAACAAAGAAAACAATGGCAAAAATCAATAAAACTAAAAGCTGGTTCTTTGAGAAAATAAATAAAACTGATAAACCTCTAGCAAGACTCATCAAGAAAAAGAAGGAGAGGACTCACATCAATAAAATTAGAAATGAAACAGGAGAAGTTACAACAGACACCACAGAAATAAAAAGCACTGTGAGAGACTACTACAAGCAACTATATGCCAATAAAATGGACAACCTGGAGGAAATGGACAGATTCTTTGAAAGGTATAACCTTCCAAGACTGAATCAGGAAGAAATAGAAAATATGAACAGACCAATCACAAGGAATGAAACTGAAACTGTGATTAAAAATCTTCCAACAAACAAAAGTCCAGGACCAGATGGATTCACAGGTGAATTTTATCAAACATTTAGAGAAGAGCTAACACTCATCCTTCTCAAACTCTTCCAAAAAATTGCAGAGGAAGGAACATTCCCAAACTCATTCCATGAGTCCACCATCACCCTGATACCAAAACCAAAGATACTACAAAAAAAGAAAATTACACACCAATATCACTGATGAATTTAAAGGCAAAAATCCTCAACAAAATACTAGCAAACAAAATCCAACAACATACACCATGATACAGTGGGGTTTATTCCAAGGATGCAAGGATTCTTCAATATATGCAAATCAATCAATGTGATACACCATATTAACAAATTGAAGGATAAAAACCATATGATCATCTCAATAGAGGCAGAAAAAGCTTTTGACAAAATTCAACACCCATTTATGATAAAAACTCTCTAGAAGGTGGGCATGGAGGGAACATACCTCAACATAATAAAGGCCATATATGAAAAACCCACAGCAAACATCATGCTCAATGGTGAAAAACTGAAGGAATTCCCTCTAAGATCAGGAACAAGACAAGGATGTCCACTCTCGCCACTACTATTCGGCATAGTTTTGGAAGTCCTTGCCACAGCAATCAGAGAAGAAAAAGAAGTAAAAGGAATCCAAATTGGAAAAGAAGAGGTGAAACTGCCACTGTTCACAGATGACATGATACTATACATAGAAAATCCTAAAGATGCCACCAGAAAACTACTTGAGCTAATCAGTGAATTTGGTAAAGTTGCAGGATACAAAATTAACACACAGAAATAGCTTGCATTTCTATACACTAACAATGAAAGATCAGAAAGAGAAATTAAAGAAACAATCCCATTCACCATTGCAAAAAAAAGAATTAAATACCTAGGAATAAAGCTAACTAAGGAGGTAAAAGACCTGTACTCAGAAAACTATAAGACACTAATGAAAGAAATCAAAGAAGACACAAACAGATGGAGGGACATACCATGTTCTTGGATTGGAAGGATCAACACTGTGAAAATGTCTGTACTACCCAAAGCAATCTACAGATTCAATGCAACCCCTATCAAATTACCAATGGCATTTTTTACAGAACTAGAACAAAAAAATCCTGAAATTTGTATGGAGACACAAAAGACACCAAATAGCCAAAGCAAACTTGGGAAAAAACAGAGCTGGAGGAATCAGGCTCCCTGACCTCAGACTATACTACAAAGCTACAGTGATCAAGAGAGTATGGTACTGGCACAAAAACAGAAATATAGATCAATGGAATAGGATAGAAAGCCCAGAGATAAACTATGGTTAACTAATCTATGACAAAGGAGGCAAGGATATACAATGGAGAAAAGGCAGCCTCTTCAATAAGTGGTGCTGGGAAAACTGGACAGCTACATGTAAAAGAATGAAATTAGAACACTTCCTAATACCATACACAAAAATAAACTCCAAATGGATTAAAGACCTAAATGTAAGGCCAGACACTATAAAACTCCTAGAGGAAAATACTCTTTGACATAAATCACAGCAAGATCTTTTTTGATCCACCCCCTAGAGTAATGGAAATAAAAACAAAAATAAATAAGTGGGACCTAATGAAACTTCAAAGCTTCTGTACAGCAAAGGAAACTATGAGCAAGACGAAAAGACAACCCTCAGAATGGGAGAAAAGATTTGCAAACAACTCAACAGACAAAGGATTAATCTCCAAAATATATAAACAGTTCATCCAGCTCAATATCAAAAAAACAAACAACCCAATCCAAAAATGGGCAGAAGACCTAAATAGGCATTTCTCCAAAGAAGACATACAAATGGCCAAGAGGCATATGAAAAGCTGCTCAACATCACTAATTATGAGAGAAGTGCAAATCAAAACTACAATCAGGTATCACCTCACACTGGTTAGAATAGGCATTATCAGAAAATCTACAAACAGTAAATGCTGGAGAGGGTGTGGAGGAAAGAGAACCCTCTTACACTGTTGGTGGGAATGTAAATTGATACAGGCACTATGGACAACAGTATGGTGGTTCCCTGAAAAACTAAAAATAGAGTTACCAAATGACCCAGCAATCCCATCACTGGGCATATACCCAGAGAACACCATAATTCAAAAAGATACACTTCCTACTCCTCTCCCTCTAACTCACTCTGTGCCAGCCACAGTGGCTTTCCGGTTCCTGTGTTGCTCCAAGCTTGTTCCCACCTGGAGACTTTGCACTCATTGTTCCATCTTCCTGGAATGCTTTTCCTCTTCATCTTCCCCCTTGGCTCCGCTCAAACAACCCCTCTTCAGAGAAGACATCCCCAACCACCTTCCTAATGAGGTTCCTTCCCCTAAGATTTCCTCTAGCATAGCATCCTGTTTCCTTTCTTGCACAGCATTTTTCACACTCTGGGTATTTTGCTTCTGTGTGTGTTTTACTTGGGATGAGAATGGGTGCTTTATAAAAACAGGAGCCCTGCTCTTTGTCTACCCAGCATCTCCCAAGACTAAATAGAAACCAGCTTGTACAACAGACTTAATACATAATTATTGACTAATTAGCAAAAGAAGCTAGAGCTAGTGCCTTATTTTACCAAGACTATTGAGGCCAGAAAAAGAAATTAACTTGCCCAAGGTCACCGTTGAGGTCAAGGACAGGCCTGAGGTCCAGGCCTCCCAGCACCCAGTCCAGGGTATGTCCCTTCCACCTCTTAGCACAGGCAGATCCTTGGTGGAGGCGCTACCGTCCCCCCTCTGCCTCAGGGGCGGGGATCTCTGTGTCCGTGACCTTCCACCAGCCTGGCTGCGCTGGCCTGGCTTCTGCGAACTCAAGACACAGTCTCGAAAGGCCCCTTGTGCCTCTCCCTCCTCTAACGTAGCATCACCCTGAAGGGCCTGCGTGGGAAGACGGTAGGGGGGAAAGAAGCCTGCTGGGGATGGGCCTTGGACCACATCTGGTATTAAGAGCCGAAAACCCAGCTCAGTGCTGATAATGCTTTATTGACAGGAGATGAAAGTCGGGAGGGCTATCCGTCTCTGCGCTCTAGCGCACGCTGCTTTATGAGGTGTGATGCTCGCCAGTAACTTCAGCAGGCCCTACCCGGCCCCTTTCCTCTCCCAGCCCACATTAGAGCCTGTACAGGCAGGAGCCCCCTGCCTGCACGCCAACCCTTGGCGGTGGGGGGATGCGGGATGGGTGGCCCCACCTTGGAAAAGACTAAAGAGGCCCAGGAAAGTGGTGGCTTGTTCCTGCCCTACAGGACCCAGAATTCAGGAGCTGCCCATCACCAGCAGCCTCAACTGCGACAAACCTTAATTCTCCCATCGTGTGATCCATCGCAGGTTCTTGGAATTAGGACATATTTCGCGGGGGTGGGGGGGGGCGTTTTCTGCCAATCACACAGGCTCACAGAGAGACCCTCCTGAATGTGTGTGTGTGTGTGTGTGTGTGTGTGTGTGTGTGTATGCGTGTGTAGGGTGGGTGTGTGTGCAGAGAACTGAACATTCTAGCAGGAACCAACTCATAGTGTGAGGTAGAACAGTAAAGCAGGTATATGCTTTACAGGCTATAAACTCAGGTGTGCAAATAAACGTGACTTTGTTTTTTTGTGACAAACCTGAATTTCTCTCCGGAGGCCTCATTGTGCTCATGCAATAAAACTTGGTCACATCCAGGCAGATGCACCGACAGCAGTGAGTTTCCCAGGCTCTCGCTGGGCCACCGTGGGAGGCAGGCATTACTCAGTCCGGGGCCACCGCCCCATCCTTCAGCCTTCTGACGCAGCTCTCAGCTGCCGGCCCCTCAGGCTGGTGTCCGTAGAAGCAGCTCAGCCTCCTTCGAGCCTCCCCGTGCCAGCTCCTCAGGGCTCGGGGTTCTCCTCCGCGTCGGGCCCCTGCCTTTCTGTCATTTCGCCAGCTTGAGTCCCACAGAAGCTTTCCACCACACTGTGGGGCCACTCTGGCTCCAAGCCCTGTTTGCTTGGGCGATGCTGGCTCAGGCCCCTTGTGCAGTCATTGTCACTCCTTGTGGAACAAAGGGCCGCGCTCCAGGCTTGCCTGGGCTCCCCCTGAGCTGCAAGGCGCCACCTCCTTCTGCCTGCCCATCTCCCAGCTTAAAGGAGGCTGTTCTTCCCACCTTCTCCAGATTCTGCTCCAGCGCGGGCAGAGCCCCCATTCTGACACAAAGCCACCTGCTACCTCCCCCAAACCCTGCCGTTCCTGAAGCAAACCCTCGTCCCAAATTGCTTAGTTTTTTTACGTAAATCACAGCAAATTATCAAATGTTGGAAACTTTGGTCTTTCTTGGTGGCTTGCGACACCTCCCTGGGGACCACAGCGAAAGGCTACTTAAAGCCAAAAGGTACAGTACTCAGAGGTAAGAGGTGGGGAGTGTCAAAGCGTTAAGAAGGTTATAGAAAAGCCTACAAATTACGTGTCACTTATCAGCCTGCCCTGCTCCCAGTGTGATGGTCCACCGTCACTGAAGCCCAGTTTCCTTCTCAGTAAAATGGGTACAGGGAGGCTGCTATCCATCTGAGAAGACTGTTTGAGGGCTACGCGAGGGTGTGTGTCAGGGTCTTAGCCCAGAGCCTGGCACCCTCCACAGGCTGGACGTTGCTCAGTAGCTGCTCTTTTTAGGTGGCAGATAAGCTGTGTTGAGGGACTTCCCATGAATAATATGCAATCTGCATAAGGAATGTTTAAAAGTCATTTGTTTACAGTGGATTCACACTTTGCTCCAAGCATACTGATTTTGTAATCCTGCATACATGACTTGTTTTTAAACTCAGAGCCGGTATAAAGTTGAAAACATGGGACCCTGTGTCCGTTGGAAACATCTCCATCTTGACAGAATCTCAGAGGTTACCCTGGCTGTTTCTCCCTCTCCCCAAGAGCGGCAACCACTGACCATGTGGGGAGAATCCACAGAGTGTGGCCTGTGGGTTTGGGGGTTTCTCTCCTGCTTAAGCCACAGAGCAGAGGGCAAACAGTGTGTGTACACTACCTATTGCGTGTGTGCTTGTGGGGTGCTTTTCATCTGGGTTTGCATCTAGATGCACTTCCCCTTTTAGAAAGCCTCCATGGAATCACACTGGATGAATTCACCCAGTGCTTTGTAACCCCACCTCCACAGACATCTGTCCATTTTACAGACGTAGACAGTCATAGGCCCAGCTTCTTGGAGCCACTATAGCACAGTGGCCAAGGATGTGAATTCTGGAGCCAAGGAGACGCAGGTTTAAATCCCCGCTCTGCCATTCCTCGTGCTGGGTAACCTGGGCAAGTGACTTCATTGACCTCAGCCTCAGTTTCCCCCGATAACAAATGAAGACGCCAACAGCACCTATCATTGAGATGGTACCCAGCTTACACTGTTGTCAGGAGAATTGAATGAGGTCATGTACAGATCTGTTTTACAGATGGGTAAACTGAGGTCCACATCACCATCCCAGAGACTCATCTAAGGTTACACAAACACCTAGAGAAGAACTGGGGTAGGAATCTGGGTCTTCACTTCAAAAAGTGACAATCCCTGGCAAACAAACCTCTCCTCTCAGAGGCTGTGAACTGAGCACAGGCCCCTCAGCCTTCCATCAGCATCCTCCCCTCTCCTCCACTTTCTCCAACAGCATCCTCCTCCTTGTCCTAGTGATGTCATTGGTGTGCATGTCTCCCTGGCTCTCTAGACAAGGTGACCACACAGACTTGAAAGAGAGGAGAGGGTGCCGCATGTACAAAGGCCCTTAGCTGGAAGGAACCTGGCATGTTCAAGACTGACATGGAGGGGTAATTCCTTGGCAGTCCAGTGGTTAGGACTTGGCGCTCTCACAGCTGGGACCCCAGGTTCGATCTCTGGTCAGGGAAATAAAATTCCACATGCCGCATGGTGTGGCCAAAAAAACAGAAAACAAGAAAGACTGCCATGGAGGCTAGTGTGAGTGGTGTGTAGTGACCCTGGGAGAAAGAGGAAGAGGAGACGCTGGAGAACTCAGCAGGACCAGGTCTCCCAGGGCCTTACAGGCCTCGGTGAGTGCAGGATAATTACAGGTTCCCAGCTGGAATTCTAAAATAACCACTTTCTGTGGAGTATACTGTGTGAGTGGGTTGGGGAAAGAGGCACGAGAGGAAGCAGACAGTCCAGTTCAGAGGTATACCCACTAGCCAGGGTTGCCACAACAAAGAGCCACCAGCTGGGAGGCTTAGACAACAGAAATGTATCATCTCACACTTCTGGAGCCTGGAGGTCTGAGATCAGGGTATGGGCGGGGTTGGTTCCTTCCGAGGGCTGGAAGAGAGAATCGGCTCCTGCCTCTCCCCTAACTGCTGATGGTTTGCTGACATCTTGGCATTTCTTAGCTTATAGAAGCATCACCCTCATCTCTGCCTCCATCTGCACATGACTTTCTTCCTGCATGCATGTCTGTGTCGGAATTTCCCCCTTTTATAAGGACACCAGTCATGCTGGATTAGCGGCACATCCTACTCCCGTAGGACCTCATCATGACAAATTACATCTTTAAGGATCTATTCCCCAATAAGGTCATATTCTGAGGTTTGGGGGTCTAGGACTTCAACATATGAATTTGAAATTTTTGAATTTTTCAATTCATACCAGGAGGCTAGTGCAGTAGTCCAGGAGAGATGCAGCACGTGGCCTGGGTCAGGTGATGTCGGTGGAGATGGGGAGAGTGGTCAAACAGAAGGAGTGTTTTAAAAGTAGCGTTGATGGGATCTGCTGATGGCTTGGATATGTGGGGGGAAGTGGTGGTGATGGGGAGGGAGGACCCATTTGGACTTTAGATTCTGGCTTGAGGAACCAGGGGCATGTTGGGTGGGGGCTGGGAAGTAGGTCTGGGGGCAAGAAGTCAAGAGCAAGGTTTCCCAGCCAGCTATGGCGGACACATCTGGTGTTTGCCCCGGCTTACCTCACGGGTCCACCTTGTCCTGGGCTGGAGGAAGCAGGCCCTAATGAGAGGCAGCTGTGGCTGGGCGGCCGGCTCACATTTGTTCTGCTTTCAGCTTCAAAGGCCTGAGAAGAGGTTGTCCAGCCCTGAAGGCCATGGCCATCCATCTTGGAGGCTACACCGCCAAGAAGTCAGGTCCCCGTGGCTGGTGCCTATTCACCCCATGAGGAAGACCCCCCCCCCCTCCATTTTCTAGCACAATTTCCTGGCTGTGGCTTTGGTACCTTCCCATCCACCCATCACCCTCCCACCCCACACAGGATTGGTTCATCCCTGCCCGAGGAGATCAATCACATAAGACGAAGAGGGGGCCGTGAAGGCAGAGAGGGAGAGGCTCATGGGACATACCCGACTGTCCCCAAAGTGGCTCCCAAACACCTTAAATTCTACTTAATAACCAAGGAAGGGAGCCATGATGGTCTGGCACCATCCTGCCTGTTTTGGAGCCCAGATCTGCCTCTTGTGAGCATCTGTAAAACGGAAGGAGAAATGATACCTGCATCGTAAGGTATGAAGCCTAAGTGCTTGTCACATGATAAATTCTTGTTGTTATTACTATTGCTGTTATTCTTGTTATTTGGGAGTAATCATTTTATATCAAAATTTTATATTTCAAATGGTCACCCTAACAAACCAACAAAGGCTCAAACCTTCTAGATTGATCTTCTGCTTAAGGTAGAAATTTAAGCTGTTACAGTATGATAGAGCCTCAAAATTAGCAATAAAAATATTTACATCCAAGTCATGTGCTGATGTGGGAAGATCACCTACTGCAGCAGCAGGCCTGGAATTGTAATCTCAGCTCTGCTGTTTACTAGCTGTGTGACCCTAGGCAACTTACTGCACCTCTCTGAGGTTCTAAGTCAGGGACAGAATGGTAATGGTCATATTAAAGATCATATATATACTACCAACTGTAAAATAGTCAGTGGGAAGTTGTTGTATAACAAAGGGAGTCCAACTCGAGGATGGAAGATGCCTTAGAGGACTGGGGCAGGGAGGGTGGGGGGGACTCGAGGGGGGGGCGTCAAGGAAGGGAGGGAATACGGGGATATGTATATAAAAACAGTTGATTGAACCTGGTGTACCCCCAAAAAAATATAAAAAAAAAAAAAAAAAAAAAGAAACATACCAGGGACTCCTAAAAAGATCTAAAAAAAAAAAAAAAAAAAAAGATCATATATAGAGGATCTGGTCTAGGACATGGCTCACGGTAAATAAACAATAAATGAGGTTTCATGGTAGATCAGTGGTGTTAACGCCTCCACCCCCTCTCCACCTCCCCACCCTTTGCCTAATTCTTTACCCCTTCTCATGTCTGCACTCTGTTTTGTACCTTTTTAGTGTCATGCCTCTCTGACTGTGGCTCAGACATGTGACCGGCTTTAACCAATGGAATGTTAGCAGGTGCAAGCTTATATAGTCAACCCTTAAACAACATGGGGCTTAGGGGCACTGACCCTCTGTGCCGTCAAAAATCCAAGTATAACTTATGGTTGGCCCTTTGTACACACAGGTCCCTTCTACCCACAGACCCTCCATACCCGTGGCTCCACATCACAGATTCAACCAACCATGGATCTGCAGTGCTATAGAATTTACCATTGAACAAACCCATGTGTAAGAGGACCCCATGCAGTCCAAACCCATGTTGTTCAAGGGTCAACTTGCTTCAAGAAGAACCTGCATATTTCCACTTCCTCTCCCTTGTGTCCCTGCACCTGCCATGAGAAGAATTCTGAACTGTCCTGCCGGAGGATGAGACCCATGCAGCAGAGCTGAGTCAGTCCAGTCATCTCAGATGAAGCCAGCCTAGATCATCCGGGAGCCAGCCAGCTCCAGACATGTGCACGGACTCAGCCAAGGTGAAGCTGCCCAGACAACCCGTGGCTGGCAGCAGATGCACGAGCAAGTCCAGCCAAGGTCAGCCAAGCCCACCCACATCAATGGAACCCCATAGGCTCTTGGGCCAAATACATGATTATTGTTGTAGCCATCCAAGTCTTTGTGGTTGTAAATCAGCATTATTGTGGCCACAGATAATAGACACAGATCTTAATATGCCATATTAGTGATGTTAGCTTATGAAATCCAGACTCCTTTAGATGGCTCTTAAGGTACTTACGACCCAAAGATATTGACATTTGTAATGAGAGTTCACCCTTGTCCTAATCCCCTAATAACATTATTTAATGGTGAACCCACAAATCTCCAAATCTGAAAAATAATAAACAAGCTTCATTATTTTGTTTTGCTTTGTTTTGTTTGCAGTTAAGAGCCAAGAATAAAAAAGGCCGGACACATTAATGGTGTTGGCCAGAGAGAGAAAGTGAGAGGAGAAAATAAGCCAGGTCACTCTCTCTTTCTCTGTTTTCTAACCCAAATCCTGCAGGCATCTTGGCCCCAGAATCATAATTAGAGCCCTCTCTTCAGGACCTTCTCTGTTAATTGTACAAATTTGATTCTAAGCATCTTAATAGGATAGCTTTAGCCACCTCCTGGGCAATGGTTCATTGTTGAAACAAAAAATCTCCTTATGAGCCTGGCAATCCACTTAGCTCCCACCAGCTTAGGAAGAAAGGCCAACACAGGGCTTGAGAGTGTGACTTGGCTTCAGGAGCCTTCGCCGTGAATCTCAGTTCCCCCGCTCTCCTGCTGTACAACTTTCAGCAAATCATGGAACGTCTCTGTGAGGTTTTTACAGAGGCTCCTTCTCTGTAAAATGAACATAAACTTGGTAGCCATAGGGTTCTGGGAGATAAAGCAAGGATAGAGTCAGCACATAGGATTGGATCTGTCATGGTGGATATGTTCATTTAGCCCAGGTACAACATCGAGGCTGTATGCCCCAAACTGTCCCAACAGGGTCAGTCCTGGGACCTGAGGGGGATAACTGATGCACCACCCAATCCTCCTATTTTCAGATTTGTTGAGGCTTCTCTCTGAGCCTCAAGTCCATTTTATATCTCGGGTTGGATTTTCAGGATGATCAGATGACTAAGTAATCCTTGACAACTAGATCAATTAAGGTAAAGTTAGTGTATGTTAAAAACACAGCAAATCCCAGGATCTTAGTGGTTTAACATAATAGAAGCGTATTTCTCATTCACATAAAGTCTAAATGGCAGTAGGATACCAGGGAGGTGTTAGCCCCATGTACTCAGGGACCCAGGTTGGTGGAGGCTATGCCCTCTTCATCTCCTAGGTTCAAAGGTCACACCAGGCACCAACATTCAGCCAGAGACACAAGAGGGAGGATGTGGAGGCCACCGCAAGGGATTCTGTGGGCCCAGACTGAAGGAACTCATCATGCGGCTCACATGCCACCAACCAGAACAAGTCATGTGACCACACACAGACGTGGGAGCTGGGAAATGCAGTCCTCGGCTGGCCTGCTGTTTGCCAGCAATGACGCTGTACTCTGGAAGGGGAGCATAGCTCAGCCACCTCTGCCCCCAGGCTTGCACTCACTGGCTATGTTCCTGGTCCCACGTGGTACCCTTTAACCCATCATTCATGGATGCTCATGGCAGCTTCACGGGGGGACATCCTTATTATCAGCCTCATCTCCCAGTTGAGGAGTGAGGGCCCAAGGGATGACCCCTCGCTGCAGCCCTGCCTCTCAGCAGCAGCAGTTTCTCCTGTGTTCTAACTGTGCCGGCAGGGCGGCGGGGCTCATATTTCCGGACGGTTGGCACTGTCTTACCAGCACAGCACTGCTGTCCTCTCAGGCTCTGCACACTCTCCTTCACCCACCTGTGCAGAGACCCTGGGCTAATCTCCCTGCTCAGCACCACCGCCATCGCCTACCCTCGGTTATTTATGAGGACCCTGCATATGGACATGCGGTGGGTGGAACAGGGGTGGATGATGTGGGGATCTGGGATTTTTGCCTGTCCGTTCATTTGTACCCTCTAGTCCTGTTGGGCCAAACTTAAAGTTTTGCAGTGCTGTCTGAACTCAGCTCATGATGGACAGCTCTGGCTACCTGGAGACTTGCTGTCCATGGTTGGGTACTATCAGGGCACAGTACCATTTGAAAGATGTATATTTTTCCACTGCAGATGGCATGAACTTGCTCCAGAACTTCAGAGATCTACCCCGAGAGTCTCCTATTGGGGCTCACCTTAAAATCTACGTAGTATTTTTTCCCCACCTTGGAGAGCTCCAGTACCATATAGTTTGTTGGGTCATATGGCCCAAGCACCTGGACTTCTTACACTACAGGCCAGGTGTATTGTAGACAGACCCTGCTCTGGTCTCCACTGAAAGCTGGCTGCTTCTCATGTATTTCGATATATGGACAGGACACATGTAAAATATCCTGCCTCTTAAGCCTGAAGAAGTTTACCAGGCATTTTTCTTCTGCCCTAGTGGTGAGAGGTGTGAGATGCAATAATTTGCCCTTTACTTTAGAGGGAATGTCTGGTATGCTTTAGACCAGGACCAGACTGGATCCCTAAACTTCACTCCTTGGAGCACATGTTATATCAAGTCTTCCGATACATTTGCTACTTGTTGTTCATCTAGTCTGGTTAACATGATGTCATCAACCTAGAAGACTAATGTGATGCTATGCAGGCTGTCCAGATGGTACAGCTTCTTCAGATTATATTATGACAGAGGGTGGAAGAATGAACATATCCTCAGGGGCCAGACAGCAAATGTATACTGTTGCTCCTTCCAAGTGAATGCAAACTGTTCCTGACCCTCCTGGGAAATAACACCCTCATCTCAGGTCATTTCCTGGAGCCCATACTAATCTCTTCTAGCAGGGAAACCACACTTGGCACAGCAGCTGCAATAGGGGCCACTACTCTGTTAAGTTTGCAGTAATCCATGGTCATCCCCCAGGATCTGCCTGGCTTTTGCAGGGGCCAGGCTGGTGAATTAAATGGAAACAGGATGGAGATCACCGTCCATGCATCCTTTAGAACTAATGTGACACCAATTGCTGCCGTTTCCCCTACCCACCCTCCAACCCTGGGATACAATATTGTGTTTTTATTTACTATCTTGCTTGGGATAAGGGGGCCAATTTCAAAACTCTACACTTGGATCTTACTTTACACGCCAAGGAACCCATGTGTTCTGCCAACTTCTAAGTATAGACTTCCAGTGATAAATTTGGGGACCAGGAAAATGACTTGAGTAAGACCACAGACCCAACAGACCCGCTCTACACTGGGGCCAGCTCCCACATGCACTCACTCCAGCAGAAGACCCATGATGATGTTTTGAGTCCCCGAGTATCAGGGTCAGCTCATGCCCCGTGTTTAGCAGTCCTCAAAATGTTTAGGAATACCTCTTTCCCTAGTGTTCAGTTACCCACGTAAATGGTCGTAGGTCCCTTTGGTGGAAGGGCTGGGGAAATCCTTATCATATACATGAGCCATTGTGTCACAGGCTCCTTCCTTCCGGAGACCCAGCCTCTTCTTCAGCCAATGGATTTGGTCTGAAGACTGGCTCAGGATCAGAAACTGGTCAAAGGATCATGGCTTTTTATTGGGTGGCTACTCTCAGACTCCTGATACTTCTTTCTTAAATGTCATTGTATAAATTAAGCAAAACCCTTGTTGGTTGCCTGTCCAGCCCTAGGGATGCCATTTTCTCTTAACCAACTCTGGTGGGCTCTACTCCTTCAGAGTATAGTCTCTTTCCCCTCTTAGAAGGTCCAGCACATCCCTGCCTGAGTTATGTTGAGGACTAATGCTAGTTATTGGTCTGATGATCAGGAGGGGAGGTAGGGGTACATTCGAAGGGAGCCATATATTGCCTATAAGTCAGAGGCCTCAGCATTGCCATCAAGCAGTGGCCGGAAGATTCAAGGTCATCTGGAAACAAAAGATTTTCAGGTGTATCAACCCAGATATCCCCTCTTATCTCAGGGTCCTACTCCTTCCTAAATGTCTGACCTTTCATAGAAACTCCTTTCCTGGAGCTCTTCTACCCTAAAGAGTAGAAGTCCTAGACCTGATCCTCAAATTTTCTTGCCTTCCAGCATCAAGCAATTAGAGTCTCTCTCTATCTCTCTTTTTTATAGAATTATTCAAGCTGTTTACTTCTTTTTAAGTCACTTCCTGTAAGTTATAATTTTTTAAAATATTTATTTATTTGGTTGCGCCAGGTCTTAGTTGTAGCAGGTGGACTCCTTAGTTGTGGATCGTGGGCTCCTTAGCTGAGGCTTGCTGGCTCCCTTAGTTGCTGCCTGCATATGGGACCTAGCTCCCTGACCAGGGATCGAACCCGGTCTTAACCACTGTGGCACCAGCTTAGCCCCCTCTAAAATCCAACTAGCTCTAGGTAGTGAGTGCCCGTCAGCCTGGATCACCATTACCTGCCTGGGAGACTGTGACAGAATGCTAGAAGAGCTAGCAGAAGTCTTAGACTGATCAAGAATTTGAAGTTTTTCCCATACTATTTTATCATTTTCAGATTTTTTCCATGCATTATTCCATTTTTCAGAAGGTTCTTTTTCTTTCTTCTTTAAAGTAACCTGTTCATCTGTAAATAATGTCCTACGAAGCTCTTTCCTCCACTGGGCTTTTTTTTTTGCTTCCAACAAACCTCTCACGTTCTCTTCCTCCTAGAGTACTGCATCTATCAGCTGGTTTCCATACATCCTCTGTGGCAATCTTTTGCTCATATTGATTAGATGTCACCTGATTTTTATTTAAAACAGATTTTTTTTATCTTGAAAAGATGAAACAGCCTGGTTTTTTGGAGAATTCCCATGATGTTCTAGTCCTTTGGTTGATCAGGAATATTGTTTAAATTATACTGACTTGTTTCCTCCTTCTTTCCATTCTCAGGGAAATAGATTTATTTCCTTGATTTACAGTCATCAAGATCTGTTGTAGTTGGTCTTGTGTTAGACACACCAAAATGCTCTTCATATTTTCAGCTGTGATATGCTTTTTGCGAGGCTTCTGTTTAGCTACTACAAATGTATTTATGGTGTTTCTAGTCTTCTGTATATTAGGTGTTGCAGGTGAAATTTCTTTCTGGCTATGAAGACAGTCTTTATCTGCATACTGCTTGCACAAATCCTTAGTGGGTGAAAAAGTCATACTATTTTTTTCACCTTTTGCCAGTGAAGTTTCTGAACCAATTCTCTCCTTTTGCAAAAGTTTTTCACTCCTGACACAAGTCTTTTGTGATTTTAGAATGTACCCAGTTTGTTTAGTTCTTAAAGGACGTTTTGCAATCTTGGTCTTATTTCCCATCTTTACAGAAAATTTTGATTTACATTCACATGGAGACAATAATTAGCTTGGTTTTTCCATTCAATAATTCAGTTTCAAGCTTTAAACCATCTCTATGGGGTTTTTTAATTAATTGATTGATTGGTTTTTATTTTTGGCTGTGCTGGGTCTTCATTGTGGCATGCAGGATCTTTCGTTGTGGTGCACGGTCTTCTCTCTAGTTGCGGTGTTGCGTTTTCTCTTCTCTAGTTGTGGCACATGGGCTTAGTTGTCCTGCAACGTGTGGGATCTTAGTTCCCTGACCAAGGATCCAACCCACATTCCCCCAAGTTCATGGCCTGACCCACCTTAGAGTCTCTTTTAAGCTGCCGAGAGGCCCTCTGGGTTTCACAATTAGCTTTTTTTTTTTTTAATTTTTTAATTTTATGTTGGAGTGTAGTTAATTAACAATGTTGTGTTAGTTTCAGGTGTACAGCAAAGTGATTCAGTTATACATATCCATGTATCTATTCCTTTTCAAATTCTTTTCCCATTTAGGTTGTTACATAATATTGAGCAGAGTTCCAGTGCTATACAGCAGGTCCTTGTTGGTTATCCGTTTTAAATATAGAAGTGTGTACATGTCAGTCTCAAACTCTGTAAGTATCCCTCCCACTCTTCCCTCCGTAACCATAAGTTCCTTCTCTAAGTCTGTGAGTCTGTTTCTGTTTTGTAAATAAGTTCATTTGTATCATATAAGTGATATCAAACAATATTTGTCTTTCTCTGTCTGATTACTTCACTCAGTATAACAATCTCTAGCTCCATCCATGTTGCTGCAAATAGCATTATTTCATTCTTTTTAATTGCTGAGTAATATTCCATCATATATATGTGTATATATATGTATATGATGTGGTGTATATATACCACATCTTCTTTATCCATTTTCTGTCAATGGATATTTAGCTTGCTCCCATGTCTTGGCTATTGTAAACAGTGCTGCAAATGAAAATGAAAGCACGATGATTCAAAACCTATGGGGCACAGCAAAAGCAGTTCTAAGAGGGAAGTTTATAGCAATACAATCTTACCTCAGGAAACAAGAAAAATCTCAAATAAACAACCTAACCTTAACCTAAAGCAACTAGAGAAAGAACAAACAAAACCTAAAGTTACTAGAGGAAAAGAAATCATAAAGATTAGAGCAGAAATAAATGAAATAGAAATGAAGAAAACAATACAAACCATCAATGAAACTAAAAGCTGGATCTTGGAAAAGATGAACAGAACTGATAAACCTTTAGCCAGACTCATCAAGGAAAAAAGGGAGAGGACCCAAATCAATAAAATTAGAAATGAAAAAGGAGAAATTACAATTGACACCACAGAAATATAAAGAATCATAAAAGACTACTACAAGCAACTCTATGCCAGTAAAATGGACAACATGGACAAAATGGACAAATTCTTAGAAAGGTAAAATCTCCCAAGACTGAGCCAGGAAGAAACAGAAAATATGAATAGGTCAGTCACAAGTACTGAAATTGAAACTGTGATGAGAAAACTCCCAACAAACAGAAGTCCAGGACCAGATGGCTTCACAGGCAAACTCTATCAAACATTTTAAGAAGAGCTAACACCTATTCTTCTGAAACTGTTCCGAAAAATTGCAGAGGAAGGAAAACTCCCAAACTCATCTATGAGGCTACCATCACCCTGATACCAAAACCAGACAAAATACCACAAAAAAAAAAAAAGAAAGAAAGAAAGAAAGAAAATTACAGACCAATATCACTGATGAACATAGACACAAAAATCCTCAACAAAATACTACAAACCGAATTAAACCACACCTTAAAAGGACCATACACCATGACCCAGTGGGATTTATCCCAGGGATGCAAAGATTCTTCAGTATCCGCAAATTAATCACTGCGATAAACCACATGAACAAACTGAAGGATAAAAGCCACATGATCATCCCGATAGATATAGAAAAAGCTTTTGACAAAATTCAACACCCATGTGTGATAGAAGCTCTCCAGAAAGTGGGCATGGAGGGAAGATACCTCAACATAATAAAGCTCACATATGACAAACCTACAGCTAACATTGTACTCAATGGTGAAAAGCTGAAAGCATTTCCTCTAAGATTGGGAATGAGACAAGGATGTCCACTCTCACCACTTTTATTCAACGTAGTTTTGGAAGTCCTAGCTACGTCAGTCAGAGAAGAAAAAAAGTTAGCTTTTAATTGCTGATTAAACTCCTTCAGCCTCTCCTTGTCTATCCCCAAAGCATCTGTTGCCCCTAGCAACAGTCATTCAATTCCACTGTCCTTAGAATTACTACTTCCCCCATACCTGTCACTCCTGTTACATTGTCCAAACCTCTGCTCCCTTCTACTCCAAGCCACCCCAGTTCACCACTAGTCAAAGACCAATAATTTCATGCTACAGTGCTCACGCCGTGTTCAGTGCTCCACATGCCAACAGCGATGAGGCCCTCATTGCCAGCCAGGCAGCAGATAATCCAGCTAAAAAACCCCACTTTAGAGTCTGCTTTCTTGGATCACTCACAGCACCAAATAACGCAGGTCAGGTTTCCCGGGAATCAGACTCTGAGACAGAGAGCTGCTTGTGGGAGGTTTGCGGGAATATGTTCGCAGCATCAGTATCAGCCAGGGAGTAAAGGAAGGATCTGAGGGAAGAGGGAGAAGTTGGGCTGCGATGCAGACACAACAAAAGCCTCAGCCAATCCCACAGGGAGTTCTGGAGCTAGAGTTACCCCACATTGCAGCGAGAAGGTTAAGTCTTTCTACACCTCCATTAAGCAGTCATTGGATGTGGGCTGTCCCAGGAGGCAGGCATGACCTTGGGCAAGATGTTTCTTTTCAGCCAAGAGCAATCCCTGCGGTGGTTGGTTCTCAGCTGTGAGCTCTCAGCTGTCCGCCCTCCTAGTAGCTGAAGGAGAATCTGGGCAACACACCACCGCATTCTCTATACCACAATTTTTCTCGCATAAAAAGATGTGTAAGAACCTCTAAAAGACTTATTCTCCGTATTTTGCATATTCAAAATGTTGATTGATATCACCAAATTTCTCTCCAGAAAGCTTGAACCAGTTTATACTTCTACCGGCAATGTACGAAAATGCCTATTTCCCAAACTCTTAGCCAACTTGGAGTATTCGATTTTTGAAAACTGTCAATGTGATGGGGGGAGAATACATTTCATTGTTCTCATTTGTTTTTAGAGAGGTTGATCATCTTTTTGAATGGTGTTCAGGTTCTTTGCTTTTTTTACTCATTGATTTGTAGAAACTCTTTCTATCTTATGGATAGTAATTGTATCTCTGTCATATTTTTTTCCAAGCAAAGCTTGTCTTTTAACTTTATTTGCAATGTCTTTTACTGTAAAATCTGTAAAACCTCAAACTGCCTGTCTTTTTCCATTGTGGCTTCTGGGTCTCATTTGCCACTTATAAAGGCTTTTCCCTATAAAATATTCTTCCATCATTTTTTCTAATATTTTTATGGTTTGGGTTTTACATTTAAATTTTATTCCATCTGGAATGTATTCTGGTGAGAGAAGTATGAATCTGTCTTTATTTTTTTTCCAAATGGCCAGCCAGTTGCCCATATCATCTACTAAATAATACATTTCTCCCCTCTGATTAGAAGCGTCTCTTCTCGTGGACTAAGTTCTCATATTAAGTTGCACTCTCTACTCTGCTCTATTGATGTCCTTATTTTTGATCCCATATCAAAGCATCTATAGTATTCTATTTTTATAATGTTTCAATATCTGCTAGTGCAACTTTTCCCTCTTGTCTCATTTTCGCCCCAGATTTTTATTTTCTCCTATTTATTCTTCCATGCTGTCTAGCTCCAAAAATAACCACACTGGAATTTGGGTTGAGATTGGATTGGATTTTTCAATATGTTTTAGGAGAATTGATGTTTGTGTAATTTTGAGGCCTTCTAGGCAAGAACAAGATACATATCTATTTACTCAAGCCCTCCCCTCTATACTTTTGGGGGTTATATATATATTTTTTTCATATACATATTTTTCATGAACCTGCCGATTCTTACCAAATCTATTCCTAATATTTTATGTGTTGCTGTTGTTACTTCTGCTTTTGTGACTGAATTCTTTACTCCCACTATACCAGTTTTTGTTGTTTCTTTACTCCCACTATACCAGTTTTTGTTGTTATATAAGAAAGCTACTGATTGTTGTATATTTATTCTGTAACTATACATCACACCAAGTTTTTTATTGTTTATCACAGTTTTCCATTAATTATCTTGGCCTTTCCAGAGAGATGAAAATACTCTTCTTGCCTCCCAGATCTATGCTTCAGAAAGATTATTCTCGGGACTTCCCAGGTGTCACAGTGGTTAAGAATCCGCCTACCAATGCAGGGGACACAGGTTCGATCCCTGCTCCAGGAAGACCCCACATGCTGCAGAGCAACTAAGTCCGTGCGCCACACCTATTGAGCCTGCGCTCTAGAGCCCGTGAGCTACAACTATTGAGCCCATGTGCCACAACTACTGAAGCCCATGCACTTAGAGCCCGTGCTCTGCAACAAGAAAAGCCACCGCAATGAGGAGCCCATGCACCACAATGAAGAGTAGCGCCCCCCCAACCCGCTCACCACAACTAGAGAAAGCCCGTGTGCAGCAACCAAGACCCAACACAGCCAATGAATGATTGAACGAATGAATGAATGAATTTGAAAATAAAAAGAAAGATTATTGTCCAGGAAAAAACTGGGGTGAGAGAGGTTGGAGACTCAGAGTGGGGTCTTAGCCCTAAATGACCCATCATATTAAGTATATTTTCTTTCTTCTAATCTACATTAAGACTGAAAACTTCAATGTTAGTAGACAAGAATCCGGAAGTACTGCCTATTGAATTGGTGATGAGATAAAATGAATCTTCAATTTTTGAACTGTAATTTCATCATGATTTACTTTAATGTTATATTAGAGGAAGCCAATCTGTGTAGATAAAGGATAACAATAAAAGCAAACACCAAAGCAGCACTAGCTGTGTGCCAAGCACTCTCCTAAGCACTTTATATAAATTCTCTCATTTAATCTCCATTTCAGGTGGGTACCCACTTTACAGGTGAAGAAACTGAGGCCCAGAAAAGCTCAGTGGCTTTCCCACAGTCATTTAGCTTATAGTTTGTAGGGCCAAGATCTGAATCCAATGACTCTGGAGCCCACTGCCCGATAATCACTGCAGTAACATGAGTCAAACCAGTAGAAATCTGTTCTCTATTCAAAGCTCCAGAATAACCTCTGAAACCTAAATCCAGATTAACCACAGGGCTTGCCTTCTCCTTTTTGCGTCTTCTTTGACTCAGCCACCCCGGGGAGGTCAGGGACTCCCAGCTTTCTGGGCAGCCCCAGGATACCAGACCAGATGAGCTGAGCCATTTGGGGAGGCGCCGAGTGTGGGGTGAGGAGATGAGTTATAGGGCAAAAACCAGATGCTGAATTGGTATGACAGGGCCCTGGAAGATCTCAGTTTTTAAAATGCACATTTTCTCTGGGTGGCTCTCTCTTTTCATTACATTGCGATCAATGGTCGGAGTTTTCTCCCTCTTTCGAAAATTGTGTCTGGTTTTTGGCCCTGACCTCTTCTTCTCTGGCCCATCAGTTGCACGATGGGGATGAAGGCTTCTTGCCTGTGCCAGCCTGTTCCTGGGTGGGGGCTCCAGGCCTCCAAAGCAACAGGGCTGAGCTATTCTTTCAGAAGAACCTTACAGCAGCTCTGAGCAGCCCTGGACCACCTTGCTTTAAACCAGCTCAATCCCGGGTCCGCTGGCCAGAAGACATCAGCACAAAATGCCCCGGAAATCAGAGATGGCTTCAGAGAGGAAGGGACGTTTGATGCATTTCCAAGTGAATTTCATGTGAACAGTATCGCACTTCATTGCTATGTTTACCAAATATTCACCAAGCTTTTCTTACGTGCGGGGGATAAAGTGATACACCAGACTCCCGGGTCCTTGCCCTCCAGGAACTTACACTCTAGGCACTACCAAGCAAGCAAATAACTGAGATAACTTCAAACAAGTGGAAGTGTCGTAGATGAGATAAGACGGTAAGATAGAGGGATAGAAAGTGAGGGGTGGGGAGGAATGACTTGGGGGGTCAGGAGAGGCTTCCCTGAGGAGCTGAAGTGTAACTTACACCCCAGTGTTGAGAAGGATTCAGAGGTGTGGGGGTCTGAAAGTCACTCCAGCCACTGTGTGGAGAAGGGACTGTGGGGGGGGGGGGGGTGGAAGTGGGAGATGACTTGGGAAGCAGTACAGTGAGCGAGGGGGCATGATGGAGAGTTGGAAGGAAAGAAAGTGGGGGAGATGCAGAGACGTGGCCAGTGTGAGCAGATTCAGAAAGTGGCGCCCTCCGCACATGGATCAGCCTTTGGGGGTGAAGGAAGTGAGCCAGACAGGTGACTCCTGGATTTGGGGCTTGGATAATACTGGATACATGGTGAAGCTGTTTTTATTTTATTTTTCTTTATGGGCTGCATTGGGTCTTCATTTCTGTGCACGGGCTTTCTGTAGCTGCAGAGAGCAGGGGCTACTCTTCATTTTGGTGTGTGGGCTTCTCATCACGGCGGCTTCTCTTATTGTGGCACATGGGCTCTAGGTGTGCAGGTTTCAGTAGTTGTGGTGCATGGGCTCATTAGTTGTGGCTCACAGGCTCAGAAGTTGTGGCTCACAGGCTCTAGAGCACAGGCTTAGTAGTTGTGGCACACGGGCTTAGTTGCTCTGCGGCATGTGGGATATTCCTGGACCAGGGATCAAACCCGTGCCTCCTGCACTGGCAGGCAGATTCTTAACCACTGCACCAGCAGGGGAGTGCTGAGGCTGTTTTTCAATGTGAGAAATACAGAGGATGGAACAGGTTTTTGGTAGGAGGAGATTTAAAATTCATGATTAACAGCAATAATAACTATAGTTAAATGAACACGAAGTGCCTGCCGAGGAAAAGTGACCCTCCGCTCACAAAGGACACACCTGCCTGCTCTTAACTGTTAGACTCAACAGTAACTTCATTAAGGTTCATTCGACCCTTGAACAACATGGGTTTGAACGGCATTGGTTCATGTATACTCGGATTTTTTTCAGTAAATTTATAGTCAGCCCTCTGTATTTGCGGGTTTCACACCCATGGGTATGGAGGGACCATCCTTTCATTGTATTAGGCCGTGCTGTATAAGGGACTTGAGCATCCATGGACTTTGGTATAAGAGGGGGGCTCCTGGAACCAATCCCCTGTGGATAATTGTAATAGGATTTTTTAAAAACTATTGTTGAAACATTTTTAAGTTTTAAACAGCTTTTCATCACTTGGAGAAATTATTTAGCATTTCTTTAAAAAGAAATAAATAATAAGTCTACATGGGTGTCAAAAGCCTGCAGTGGGGGATGGACATTAGACACTCTGGTTATTGGGCAAGTTGCCCATCAGGCCCACAAACCCAGGTAAAGACATGGATTGTCCCTCAGGGGTGGGGATCCAGACCCTTAACATGCCCGTCGAGGCCCTGCCTGGTCTGCCTCCCCAATCTCTCCTCCGTGGTATTTCAGCCCATCCCCTGTGACCTTCCCCTCATCTCTGTCCTCCCACTGACCAGGACCTTTCTTCACTTACCCCCAAACCCCCTGCTCATCCAAACCTGGGATCCTCGCTCTTCTGCCCCCTCCCTTGGTTAACGCCTACTGATATGACAGAACACAAGTCAAGCCTCACCTCCTCCAGGAAGTCTTCCAAGACTCCCATCTGGTTCTTTGTGTCAAGCCTCATAGAATCAAGCTGCTCTTCTCCTCAGCACCTTCTTTTAGTTTTAATTCCCATTCATCACTGTGATTTCTCACCACCTCCCCAATAGGAAGGAAGGGACTGTGTCTGCTTTCGCTCACCGTGGAACGCCAGGTCTTAGCTTGGAGCTGGCGCTGAGTGGGAACTCAGGAATTGGCGAGTGACTGAATCATGGCTCTTGGCACCTTTGAACTGCCCTGCCTCTTGCCTGTGAGTCCTCAGGGGAGACTCCTGGCTGAGACGAGGCTCTGCCACAGCAATATCTGGTACTCCCCTCTGGAAGAACCATCTCCACGTGGCCAGACCCTTGCTCACCTGCTTTCCAGGCCACAGTGCTCGGGGCGGGGAGGGGGGGGCGGGGTACAATAGGGCTGCCAGACTAAGAGGGCAGGAGGGGGGGACCCTGGGAGGGGAGTGGAAGGCCTTTTGTTGAGGTGTCAGGGGGAGGCGTCGTGCATTTTAGTGTGGCCGGTAGTCAGGAAGCCCCGGCTAGCTCAGCCCCGTTATCTGGAAATACTGCCCACCCAGGGGTTCCAGACCACCAGCAGCCCTGCCTTGTTGTGGGGTTGGGAGTGCAGTTTCCACTAGGGAAAGGGATGACTTCAACAGAGACCTCCCCTTTCCCACCCGGTAGACCTGTCTCAGGTCCCTTACTGGAAGGCTTCTTTTTGAGGCTCAAACTAAGGCCGAGTGGGGAGACAAGCTGCACAGTCCAAATATTTGTAAACGGAGCTGTTTTCCCAAGCAAAGTAGAACCAGATGCCACCTCCTCCAGTGGAGGCCAGGCCTTGGCACTGGGAGGCAGGCTGGAGGCTGGGAGGCCAAGCTGTAGAGTTGCAAGGTGGAGGCTGGCCAGGGATTGCAACAAGGGGTGCTGGAAAGCCGGGTGCATGTGAGAGCGGATATTTTTATACTGCCTGGCTAGACAGTGAGCCAGAGGAGGGCGGGGCCTGCGTCTCACTTGTATCTGGGTGCCCAGCATGTGCTGAGGCCAGGTACACCTTGGGACCCAGTCTATGTCTCCCAAAAGACTGGCTAGTTCCTGGGCTGGCTCTCATTGTCACATCAGTCAAATCTGGATTGCGCCACACCTGGTAGCTGCACAGCCTTAGCCAAGTCACCTAATGGCTCTGTGCCTCAGTCGCCTCATCTGTGTAATGGGGATGATATAGTACTTGCTTCATGGGGTTGCCAGGGCGCCCAGGAGTTCATGTGGATAAATCTAGCCCCACTCTTGGCCCAGAGTTGGCTCTTTGGAAATGCCCACTCTTAGTAACCCCCAACCATCTGGGCGGGCTGGCCGAGAGCTGGGGGAGGTCAGCAGAGTGGGAGACACTGTTCCATGGAAATGGCAGCCTGTGGACTCTGTGGATGGGGGAAACGGGAGGTGATAGGGCAGGAGGCAGAGCCCCAGGTGGCTGGTGGCCACGGTTACAGCAGGACGCGCACGTTTTAGAGGCTCAGTTTAGAGGGACGCAAAGGGCAGGAGCCTAATAATCTTTAGGTTCTTCTTTTCTAGAAAGTTTCTTTAAAAATACAAGTAGGTGTGGGGTGGAGAGGAAATAGGGACACCAGAGGGAGCAGTGTGAGGCAGTGGTCAGCTGTGGGCTCTGGGGTCAGGCTGCCCGGATCCAGTCTCAGCTCTGCTGTGGTGCTGGTTAGCCCCACTCCCTGTGCTTAGTTTTTCTCACTTGTTAAATGGGGCTCTTAGAGGTGCTGATGTCACAGGGCTATTGTGGACATTTGATGGGTGAGAATACCCATCAATGCCCAGAGCCTTGCTGTAAGTGTTTCTGTGTTGGCTTGAAGAGAGACAGCATGGCATAAAGGAAAGTGAATGAGTTCGGTTCCGACACCTGAGTTCAAATCCATCTTCCTCTCTTTCCCAGCTATGTAATCTTGGTGAGTCACGGAGCCTCTCTGAACTTTGGGCACCTGCTTGGTAAAGCGGGAGTGAAACTCATAAGAATGATGGTGGTGAGGATGCGGAGGCTGCGGGCGGCGTGAGGGGTCGGTCGCCCTCTGCAGGAGCTGTTTCGCGTGATTGCCATGAGCTGAGATGCTCCTGGAATATGAGGTCTTACTTAGCTGTCAAGAAAAACTGACTTAAAGGCTGGGTTTTCAAGGATCCTGTGATGCGTAATTGTATGTGTCAACGTGGTCAAGCCATGGTGCCCAGATATTTGGTCAAACATTATCCTGGATGTTTCTGTGAGTGTGTTTTTAGATGAAATTAACATTTAAATCAATGGACTTTGAGTAAAGCAGATTGTCCTCCATAACATGGGTGGACATCCAACAGTCCTGAACAGAACAAAAGACTGAATCCCCAAGCAAGAGGACATTCTGCCAGAAGATGCCCTTTGGATTTGAACTGCAACAAGGACTAGTCTTTGGGTCTCTAGCCTGCTGAGCAACCCTGCAGATTTTGGATTTGTCAGCCTCTGTAATCACATGAGCCAATTTTTTAAAATTAACCTCTCTCTCTAAATATGTATATGTCTATATATACACACGCACACACACATAGAGTACATACATATATACACACACATACATACACACACACCTACAATATATACATATATACACATGCACACACACATACAGTATGTACATATATATACACACACATACACTATATGCATATATACATGCACACACACATACAGTACATACATACACACACAGTATATACATAAATACACACACAATATATACATATATATACACGCACACACACACAGTATATACATATACACACACAGTATATACATATATATAGACGCACACACACACAGTATATACATATATATACACACACACACACGCAGTATATACATATATATACACGCACACACACACAGACAGTATATACATATATATACATGCACGCACACACACAGTATATACATATATATACACACACACACATACAGTATATACATATATATACAGGCACACACACAGTATATACATATACACACACAGTATATACATATATACACACACACAGTATATACATATATATACATGCACACACACACAGACAGTATATACATATATATACACACACGCACACACACAGTATATACATATATATACACGCACACACACATACAGTACATACATATATATACAGGCACACACACAGTATATACATATACACACACACAGTGTATACATATATATACATGCACAACACAGAGACAGTATATACATATATATACATGTAAACACAGTGTGTACATATACACACACACAGTATACACATATATACACACACACAGTATACATATATATACACACACAGCATATACATATACTCACGCGCACGCACACACACTATATGTAAACACACACATCCTATTATTGGTTGTGTTTCTCTGGAGGATCCTGACTAATAGAAACCCCGTGTTTGTTGCTAATGAAAAGCGTGTCCACACAGCACCAACGTCTCATGGATGAAAAGTGGGAAAAGGGACGTTCTCAGCGGGCTTCTTTGGAATCGAACTGGAAGTGTTACCTGTGGAAGCAGATCCTTGGGGCCCCAGACCCTGGGCAAGCCCTGAGTAGCTGTGGGGGGCAGGGGACGGGAACAGGCCCCAGGCCTGGGTCTTGTTGCTCCGTGAAACCACAGCAGACTCAGCAGAAGGAAAAAGAAGCTCCTTCTTGGTGTAAATGTCAGGGTAGTGAGGTTGTGAGATATCCTGAGGGAGCCCAGAGTGTTTTCTACAAGGACCCACCTTGGGAAGAAACCTCGCGGATGGAGAGACGTCCGGGGTCCTAGCCTGAGTTCCCTTCCGTAGCCCTGGGCCTCGGTCTCAGGCCGAGGGAACGGGGTAGGAGCAGAGGCAGCTCCTGGGATGCAACCCAAACAGCAGGCTGGGAGGAAGTCCTGTGGGTAAACATGATTTTAACTCTGGGGGTGCTCAAGCAGAAAAGCTACTTCAAGGCCTGCTGGGGGTTCACTGAGAAAGGAGAGGAACTCCTCTGGGTTCAGGGATTCAAGAAGAACAAAGATTTTTCCTGTGCAATCAAACGTTTCTTTTAATTTTTTCTTCGAAAACTTTTTCAGATGATTCAGGCACCCCTACTCTAATCATCTAATTTAATTTTTTGTATGTTGTCATTAAAAAATAAACTTGGTATTTGCTTTTACTTTTTACAAGAATGGTATTTATTATAGCATGTTAAGAAAATTAACAGATCGGGATTTCCATACATACGTTACTAATAAGAAAAAAAAATCAGATTGTACACGTTCAATATACACAGTGTATTGTATGTCAATTATATCTCAATAAAAGTTCTTGGGGAAAAAAAAGAAGAAAATCAAACACAAGAGAGGAAAAGGAAACTTGCCCATGCATTAATTAGGGTAGGCGACCCAACGTTAATAAACAACTTCCAAATTTCAGTTGCTTAAAATAGATTATTTTTGCTCATGCACACGTCCAATGACAGTGTTTGATCCGTGACCTTTCTGTTGATGATTCACAGACCCAGAATCCTCATATCTTATGGCTCCGTCATCCTCCAGGGGCCCAAGTTCTTTGCCTCTATCCAGTAGGTGGGAAAAAAGAAAGTAGACTGTGCAGCAGGTTTTACGGGCTAGGCTTGAAGATGGCAAGTGTTATTTCTGTTTACCTTTCACCAGCCAGAATTCAGTCACATGGCCACATCTGACTGCAAGGGAAGCTGGGACACGTCGTCTAACTGTGCGTCAGGAAGGAGAGAAAGGGGTTTGGGTGAACACATCACAATGTCTGCAGCAAACCAAACTTCCGACCCTCGCAGAACCACTATCCACATCTTGAGGGATCTCCTTCCATTCTTTTTTGTATGTCATGAACATTTTGTGTAATAAAACATGTGGCTGGGTCTTTGTCTCCATTCTGGGAGGCAACCTCTGAGCCCTGGGAATGTGCTGGGTAATTGGAGTGCGTTATTATCCTGGTGGACCCCGGGGCCACTCCGAATAGTTCACACTAACAGGATGGCTCAGGACAGGGGCTGGCCACGTCTGAAAGACCAATCCCGCGGTTAGAGGGCTGGGGCTTTGAGCCACGTGATATCAGCCCAACTTCTGGGGCAGGGAAGAGGCTGGAGATTGAGTTCAGTCAATCATCCCTGTGCGATGAAGTCTCGTTAAAAACTCTGGACACTGAAGCTCCGGTGAGGTTCCTGGTTGGCAGTGCTCTTTGTCATCCATCAATACCAGGAGGGTAACACGGTCCTGAGGGTGATGGAACCATTGTGTTTGGAGCTGTCCCAGACTTAGCCCCATGCGTACCTTCTAATTTGTGTCCTTCTGCTGTAATGAAACAGTAATCATAATTATAGTGCTTTTCTGAGTTCTATAAGTGTTTCTAGTGAATTAGTGAACCTGAGGGAGTCCAGGGGATCTCAGAGTCTGCAGCGAGCTGGTCTGAAGTGCAGGTGGCCCTGGTGGTCCGAAGGGAGGGCAGTCTTGCAGAGGACCATGTTCTTAACCTGTAAAGTCTGCCCCATCTCTGGGTCTGTATGGAAATAGATATAGATTCATACATGCACATTCATTGAAATGCATGTATTTGCAAAGATGGGGTAGTTCTACAAATCCTATTTAAGAGACTTTTTTTTTCATTTGGCTGTTGTCTTTCCAAGGACTTGATCTGAATTCCTGGTTATTGCCGTAGCTCAGCCAGAATTCTAGGATTCCACTTTTTTCCCCAAGCTTGGGACAGGTGAGATGGCCCAGCTCAGCATCTCACCCTTACCTGGCTCCCAGTCCCATGCCTGGCTCTTGTCTCTGACATCATCCAGAAGCACCTCTGAAGGAGGACCAGGTTGGCTTAGCAGGGCTAAATGTGGGCAAGCCCTCTGGAGCCTGGGATGGCAGGTGCCCCTGACCAGAGCTGTGGCACAGGGCTGAGGGTCTGGAGCAGCTCAGGACAACGTGGGCTGAAGCCATGGCCCCACCCAGGCTCCAGCCCGCATGGACTTCTGGACTTGGGGCCGGGCCGGGCCAGCCCTGGAGCAAGGATCCAGCCTGGAGTCCCCAGGGCAGAGTTCCAGTTCCACCCAGACTCCAGCCTTTCACCCACGGCTGTCCTGCCGCAGCTGCTGGTTTAGCCCCAGCTCCATGCATGCCAGGCCTTCCCCTGCAGCTTCTCCTTGGCGTAGGAAATTTGGGTGGGAGTGGGGAGGCACACAGAAAGACAGATGATGTCCACCAACCTTAGGATCACATGCAGAGCCTAAAATTGACCTTAGACACCCTCTATGTCAGTGCTTGTCCAACTCTAGTGTCTGTGAGTATCTATTCAAAAGGCAGATTCCCAGGCTTCACCCACCAGAGAGACTCATCTGTTAGGGCTGGGGGTGGGGCATAAGAACTTGAATTATCACATCCCTCACAAGTGATTCTGATACAAGCGAGCCCTGAGTCACTTTCTAGTATGCCCTCCTCAGTTTCCTACGGCTCACAGAGGGTAGGTGACTTTTCAATGTCACACAGTTAATGGGGGTCAGATCTTGGGTGAGAATCTAGGTTTTTTGACCTAGCTCCAGGCAGGTCTGTGGGGCATAGCTGGCTATACATAGGGCGGAGGACAATTTGAAGAGCCCCAGGAAGGACCCCACAGGAAGTCCCGCCACAATGTCTGAAATTCCACCATTAGACATTCATTCCTTTGGGCCTGGATTTGGATTTCCCGGAGTCCACTCTGGAAATATTCATCTTTCTGAGATGGAGGCTTCCTAAATTTCTGCAGTGAGCACACTGACAACAACAGGCTTCTTGGCACCTTTCAACAGGGATGGAGGCCGGGAAGAAGCAGAATTTACATACCAAGCATTAGGAGCCCTTGATGTGGTAAGGCTCTCTGGAAGGGGGTGTGAGTACAAACCAGAATTAGACCACACCATCTTTACCATCTCAGGAGACAGAATGTCCTGGCAGAGAGGGCAGGTTTTCTTAGAGTTAGCTTGGCCCAGGTTTGAGTCCAAGCTCTGCCACTTCCCAACTCTGTGGCTTTAGGCAATTCTGCCACTTTATGGCTCTGAACCTCAGTTTCCTCATTTGTAAAACAGGAATAACACTAACACCTGTCTCACTGGGTTGGTGTAAACTCTGGAAGAGTCGGATTCCTCAGATCTGTGCCCTCACAACCATGAGTTGTCCGACCTTGGGGAGGCACAAGAGATCTACAGTCACCCGAGGTCACCCCACCCTCCCTCTGGGGTCCAGAATGAGTGGTGGCTCTGGGGAGCCGGCTGTGTTTGCCACGGTTGGTCCCCTGGCCCCCAGGCATCTACTGAGTCTGGGTACCATGGAGGCGGAGGCCTTGTCATCCCAGCAGGGGTTCACATTCTTCCCCATTCTTGGCGTCTGGAAACTCATCTCTGCCCTTTCTTCTCTTTAGGAAACAACAACAACAAAGCCAGATTCCTGTCCTGGGGGACAGTGCTGCCTCCACCCCACAGGAATGGCAGCGGGGAGGGCTTTTCCACCCTTCCCCCTATGCTAACCACAACTGTGCTGCCCCTGCCTGCCCTCCCTCCTCCTCTGGCTGGCGGGCTGGCAGGGTGGAGGTCCCTGGGAAAACTCCCTGGAGGAGCCGAGGAGCCAGCAGACGTTGCCGGGGGCCTTGGCAGGGGCCTGGACTCAGGATGCCTCCTCTGCGGCTCAGCCTCCTGTCGGGATGCCCTGACGTGATGTCTGGTGGCTCAGCACTGGCGTGCGGGGGGGCTGCGCTGTGCAGGTGACGCATGTGATGCTCCATGTTCCCACAGGTGAGGCTGGGGAAGGAGAAGGCTGGCCAGAGAGTTCAGTGCCCAGGGATGGGGATGGAGTGGTGGAGACAGCAGAGGTGAGGGCCAGGGACAACTCTCCAGATGGAGACTAGAACCGAATCCTCCTGCCTCTTCCTGGCTCTGCTGCAGGAAGCTGATGACCCACAGACGCCTCCTCCCACAAAGGCAGCCACAGGTCTCATCTGGGAACTGAAAGGCGCCGCAGCCATCTGCTCCCCGCTTCCCACCCCGCACCAGACAGCCGATACAACCTCCTAATTGAAACGCTCATCCAGCCTCACCTCGGACACTTTTTTATTACCCAAGAAAAGCACTTTCATTGCAACAAAACTGAGATACAGATTTTTAAAAAAGAAAGGAGAAGGAACGATCACTCCAAACTCACTATTTAGAGAAAATCGCTCTTGACCTAGTATTGCATTTCCTCCCAGACTTTTATGTAAGACATAAAACAGGGCAATTTAAAGTGTGGCCTGGGAAATGTTTGTCCCCGGGGCCTGAAGAGATAAGTGTGGAAAACAAGAGTAAGCTTGTAGAAACTTCCATAGCAACTTGACACGGACACCACATTTTTATTTATTGTGTTTTACAAAAGTATTGACTTGCAACAGATTGAAAGTTGCAAAGTGGTCCTTCAGCATAGCTATTAATAGTTTGAGAAGCACTATAAAATAAAATATAGATATAAGTATAGGTATTTTGATTAAAATGGGTTCATATCCTGTTTTGTAACCCATTCCCCACCCCATCTTCATGCTGTGTCTCCCTTAGCCTGTCACATTGCATTTAGTGGCTGCTTGCTTCCACGAATGTTCTGCAATTTTGTTGCCAGACCTTAACCCTGGACATCCAGATGGTCTGCAGTTTTCAGCACGATGAGCAATGCGTGGTGAATGTCCCTGTTCTACTCACATCTCTCTGCATTTGCGCCATTATTTCCTTCAAATAAAGTTTTGGAAATGGAATTGCTGGAGCAAAGGACGTATATCTTTTTAAAACTTTAGATACTTGTTGTTAAAATGATGTTAAAAAAGAAGGTGGCGGGGGGGGGGGTACTTCCTAGGTGGCACAGTGGTTAAGAATCCGCCTGCTAGTGCAGGGGACACGGGTTTGAGCCCTGGTCCGGGAAGATCCCACGTGCCGTGGAGCAACTAAGCCCGTGCACCACAACTATTGAGCCCACATGCCACAACTACTGAAGCTCATGCAACTAGAGCCTGTGCTCCACAACAAGAGAAGCCACCGCAATGAGGAGCCCACGCACCACAATGAAGAGTAGCCCCTGCTCTCAGCAACTAGAGAAAGCCCGTGCGCAGCAACGAAGATCCAGTTCAGCCAATAAATAAATTAATTATTAACTAAAAAATGGTGCACATCAAAAAAATCTTAAAAATAAAAGCTGATCCATGTCATACCTTCACCAATAAGTTAGGAGAACTCAGTTTTTAAGGCAGGCTTCCTCTGAGGGGTCCATCATAAAAAACAGCCACCTCTTCCAGTGAGAGATCTTTCAAAAAAGATTCAGTCTCCTTGTCCCCAGGTCTTTCAGCCATTCCTCACAGGGATCCAAGAATGGCAGGCTCAGAAGGGGCCTCAGAGATCCCCAGCCCAGGAGTTTCCAATTTGGGTTCCATGGGACACTGGTTCTGCAGGGTGTTAATTGGTGCTTGTAGACAGTAGAACTTATGATTGAATTATCTTGGGAATCAGCGAGTTAAACAAATCCAAGAGGATAGTCTCTGCTGCAGGACTTCTCAGAGCATTTAATGTATTAACGTGCATGATTTTTTGCCCAGAAGGGGATTTAGTGAATCATTTCCCAAGCTCTTTTGACCACAAAATCCTTCAATGAGCAGCAGCCCAAAGAAGCAATAGTCCATCTACCCACCTTCCCCGCACAGTGGTTTTCAAGCTTTTACAAAAGTTTTATAAAAATAATTTCTTCAAATCATTTTCTATAAGAAATCATGGAACAGATAAAAGCAGGGATGGGACCACACAGGAGCCTGATGATTCACTGTCCTTCCTAGTGGGGCCCCTGGGGAGGTGTTCAGAACACCTAGGGAACCACGTGACGCCATCTGAAGGATACAGTCTGTTCTGCCTCCTCTCCCCCACCAAGGACCACTTGAAAGGTCAATGTAGGGGGAAGAGAACAACTCTATGCACAGCTAGTAGCATTTATTGAAAACTTATGGGTCTGACCCTATTCCAGGTGCGGGGCTTTAGAAAAAAAAATAAGACCCATCCCCATGTCCCCAAGGAGTTTAAATCTGGCATGTGAGATGCAGGCAAATGGAGTTACAAATACAAACAGTCATGTAATAAAGACAGGTGGTACGATGAACCCTTGTTTTCGTCTGCCACACACCTCTTCAGGAAGCTGTCTTTCCCCTACTCCATCACTGGCAAGGTGCCAATCACAAAAGTCCATGTTTCTGGTCCACCAAGTGGTGATGTGACCCTTGTCTGGCCAATCTTGCACCCTATTCTCCTGGTCTCCGTGACTGATCTGGGATGGCACATGGTCCAAAGCTGACCAATCAGAATCATTCCCTAGGATTGTAGGTAGATGCTCTCATTCACACAGGGACAATACATTGGGATTGGGGGGGCCTGCAGCTGCCCATGACCGTGTTCTCTTTCTGCCCCCACTGCATGGAGGCACTCCACCTGTAGTAGGAAAGAGTGAGGGCAGCCCTAAAGACATGAAAGTTTGAGTGATGAAAGGCATGAGATGTTCATTTCTGGGACCTCTTCCAAGCCTGAATTTGCCAGATACACAAGCAAATTAATTCCCTCTTAAGATGCTAGTAAGAGATGAGTTTCTGTTGTTTTTATCAAAGGTGTCATTGACTCATGCAAGGAACAAAAGAGCTCAAGGAGGGAGATGTCTCTTCCAGCTAGCATAGTCAGAGAAGGTATCTTGGAGGATGTTAAGCTTGAACTTGACTTGGGAGGCTGTAAACCCTCTGGGTAGGAGGTGGTAAAGCATTGCAGACAAAGGGGATGAGGTGAGCAAAGATGGAGGGGTGGAAAAGTAAAACAGTTGACTAGAGAACAGGAGAGTAACTGGGAAGACTGGTTTGGACCATTCTGTGGGCTGGCCTTGAATACCAGGGTGAAAGGTTTAAATGTTGTCTGCTTGGCAATGGAGAGCCACTGAAGGAGTCTGAGCATACCTGATGGGGATAGAGAAGGGATGGCATGGTCCTTTTGGTGTTTTGGGAAGACCTCTGTGACAGCAGGTGACAGGTGAGGCATGGGCAGGGAGAGGGAGGATGGACCACTGAATGACTTGGAGCACAGAGCTGCCACCAGTGGAGCACAGAGGTGAGGGCGAGATGCTGATTTGGGGGCAGGAGGGCAGATTGGACTAGGCCACACTGAGGCCAAAGCCTGTTATGGACTGACCCGTGACGCCTGCACCCCAATAATTCACATGTTGAAGCCTTAACCCCCAGTGTGTATTTGGAGTAAGGAAGTAATTAAGGTTAAATGAGGTCATAAGGGTGGAGCCCTGATCCGCTAGAATTAGTGTCCTTACAGGAGGAGACACCAGAGACTCCTCTCTCTCTCTCTCTCTGCCACATGAAGATATAGTGAGAAGTTCTGCAAGCCAAAAAGAGAGCACTCAATGGAACCAAACTGACCAGCACCTTGATCTTGGACTTCTCAGCCTCCAAGAATGTGAGAAATAAGTGTCTGTTGTTTAAGCCACCCAGTCTCTGGTGCTCTGTATAGCAGTCTGAGCTGAATAAGACAAGGCCACATGGGACATCAGACTGGAGGTATCCTGCAGGCAGGTGGAGACAGGTGAATTTGGGTGAACCTCCACCTAGGGGCACTCTTCCTGGAGATGCAGATCTGCCTGGACCTGTGCCCAGGTACAGAGAGGAGTTAGTGTAACCATCACTGCTGTTTCCAAATCTTTTCCATCTTGAACAAAATCTCTGGACCCGCTAAATAATAACTCCCCCTTCTTACCACTTCCCAGCCCTTGGTAACATCTCTTCTACTTTCTGTCTCTATGGGTTTGTCTATTCTAGGTACTTGTAGGTGGAATCATACAATATTTGTCCTTCTGTATCTGGCTTATTTCACGTAGTGCAATGTTTCCATGGTCCATCTATGTTGTAACACATGTCATAGTTTCATTCCTTTTTATGGCTGAAAAACATTCCATTGTATGTACATGCCACGTTTTGTTTATCCATTCATCTATTATTGATGGGCACTTGGCTTGTTTCTACCTTTTGGCTATTGTGAACCATGCTGCGATGAAGATGGTTTTGTTTTTTGTTTTTCCTGAATCAGTGAAAAACATTTTTATCTCCAAAATAGACTAAAGGGGAGTCATTGTGTTTTTTTGTTTGTTTGTTTTTATTTTATTGGCTGTGTTGGGTCTTCGTTGCTGCACACGGGCTTTCTCTAGTTGCGGAGAGCGGGGGGTACTCTTCCTTGTGGTGCGCAGGCTTCTCATTGTGGTGGCCTCTCTTGTTGCAGAGCATGGGCTCTAGACATGTGGGCTTCAGTAGTTGTGGAACATGGGCTCAGTAGTTGTGGCTCATGGGCTCTAGAGCACAGGCTCAATAGTTGTGGCGCATAGGCTTAGTTGCTCCGCGGCATGTGGTATCTTCCTGGGGCAGGGATCGAACCCACGTCCCCTGCATTGGCAGGTGGATTCTTACCCACTGCACCACCTAGGAAGTCCAGGGAGTCACTGAGTTTTAACTGAGATTTGAGTCCACCCACAATCTCCCCACACCCTGCAGCAGCTGCATAGACATGAACCGCCTTCCAAAACACCTTGTGAAAATGAGTCCAGCCCAAAGCCCTCGAAGTCCAGCTTCCTGTGAAAGGTGGCAGTCTCTTGACTCCCACCCCCACCTCATAACCTGTTCTCCACAGCAGCAAATGGACACTGTCACCCAGCCATCAGCTCAAGCACCAAATCTTAATCCTCTACTTTCTATCAAGGCTATTCCATCAGCAGCTCCCAACAGCTCAACCTTCCAGAATACTGTACAGCCTCATTCTGTCCGCTGCTCTCCCTCCCTAGTCCGAGCCATCATCCTCTCTCGCTGCAACTGAAATAGACCTGCCAGGCCTCCCTGCTTCCTCCCACTGCTCCTCTACAATCCATTTTCCTCCCACTGCTAGGGCGGGCTTTCACAACAGCCAGATCACGCCACGCCTCTGTTTACAGCTCTCTAATCGCTCCCCATTTCCCTTAGAATTGAGTCCAGATTCCCTGCCCTGATGTATAAGGCTCCTCTTCTACACCCCTCAGCCACCGCTAGCCCACCAAGCCCATCTGTGTCACTTCCCCTGCTCATGTTCCTTTCCAGCCACTCTGCCCTTCCCCACTTGCTCCTTCCTGTGGTGGGGCTTTTACAATTTGATGTTTTTTTCTGCTTGAAATCTTCTTCACCCGGATCTTTGCCCAGTTGGCTTCTTCTTACCCCCAAAGGATCCATTTGGATGTCACCTCCTCCGAGAAGCCCTCCTGACCGCCAGACTGAAGCAGCTGCTCAGTGACTCCAGGCCCAGATATCTCCATCTCCTAACCACACTTAGTGTCTTTGCACCACTCATCGCTATCCGAAAAAATCTGCTGGCTTTATTTCCTGTTCACTGTCCCTTTTCTCCCTCATAGACCTTGACTCTGCCAGAGCAGGGGCTTGTCTTTTTTGCCATTCCACCCGTCCCGCACCTCCCTGTTCCTAGAATGAGGCCTGGTACAAAGGCACTCTACTGCTATTTAAAAAGCTAACAATTAAACGCATAAGGGTGTGTGATCAGGGGTAGAGCTGAAGTCTGCATGTGTTTTCTGTGGTTCGTAGTGGGACCCAGGCTCCGCCAACTTTCTTGTGTAGGGTCTCTCATAAACAATAAAAGAGTGGACCATCTTCTGCTGGGTGGTCGCAGGAGTGTCACTTTCTCATCAGGGACATTAGCTGCTGGGGAGGATGTCTTTATAGAACATGGACAAGCACAGATGGGGGCCCTTTTCATGAGGGTGCCCCCCCCCATGCCCAGGGCTCTGCGACTCCGCAAGGGAAACTGGTCCACCTGGGGGCCAGCCTCTGCTCCTAGCAGTTCCAGGAAACCTCGGGGCCTCCCAACATGCGGTCTTTTCTGCTCCGGGGAGGAAGGCGATGTTTCAGAGCCAGTGCCTCCCTGTCCTGTGGTCGACCTCTTCTTGTGCCTCTGAGTGCTCTTCTCCTCGACGCTGACAGCCGCCACCTTCCGCTCTGGTGCCAGGCCTCTGGAGCCTCGCTCACTGGGTGGCGAGGGTGTCCTCAGTCCCCACACCCACCTGGGCTGTGGCAGGCGCGGCAGGAGGGACTCGGAGCACGTGGCATTTGGGGCTCCTCTCCGGCCTCCCCTCGGCTATTCCTCCTCCTGCCAAACAAAAGCGTCCTGCTCAGGCAGGGACAAGAGCCCGTTTCTAATTGTGGAACAAACAACAGACCAAGCGCTTTCTAGCAGGGGGAGCAGCAGGGCTGCCCAGGGCCTGGGGCTGATTCACTTGCTTTTTCCCAGGCTCAGAGTAGTACAGGAGGCCGTGGTGGCAACATCCACCTTCTCGAAGAGTCAGGGGAGCGTGCACCTGGCCTGGGGGTGGCACCATCTTCTCTACCACCACTCTCCGCTGGCTGTGCTCCCTGGGAACTGGGCGCCTCCCTCACTCTCTCCTCTGGCCTCCGATGGATGGTCATTGCCTGCTGCTACTGTTTACTTTTCCTCCAACACCCAGTTTATCATGTCTGGACTCTTCCAGAAGCTGATACTAGTCCCCTTTTCCTCCCGCATTGTACACTCAGTCAGCAAGCATGAAACCACCCTCGCTATCATCACCGTACTCATCCTATCATCACCGTACTCATCCTATCATCGCCATGGTTACCATTTACCACCTTTATCATCATCGCCATGGTTACCATTTACCATCATCGTCATGGTTGCTACGTGTCTGGCACCAGACTAAGCACTCTGCAGGTCTCATTTATTTCTGGTGAATTCGTTTTTAATCTCTTCATTTCACAGGTAAGGAAACTGAACTCAGAGAGGTTGAGTCATTTGTCTAGGCCACACAGCTGGTGCGTGGCAAACTGGGATGCTCACCTGACACCAAAGGTCTGCTCAGCCCCCGGGGCATGTGGCTTCCCGTGGCAGAGGGTGCAGGACGTGAATTCGGAAAGCAGATGGTTGGTGCTGTTCGAATCCTCGTCCTAGCCCTGCCGCTTTCTAGCTGTGTGACTTTCGTTGCTATTTGACCTCTCTATGCCTCAGAATGCACTCTGTGACATGGTGATAACGACAGTACCTGCCTCCGAGGCTACTGTAAGGAGCTCCATCCTCTCAATAGCCTACCTTCAACCAAAATTACAAACGGTGTAAACCTTTTTTTTTACACAAATGGTGTAAAGCTCTGGGGAGTTTCCTACTGCTGCCACCATAACAAATTACCACAAATTTAGTGTCTTAAAACAACATAAATCTATTATCTTAATGGTTTTGGAGGTCAGAAGCCCAAAGTCAGTCTCACTGGGCTAGAATCAAGGTGGTGGGAGGGTGGGTTCCTTCTGGGCAGGGCTCTGTTTCCTTGGCTTTGCCAGTTCCCAGAGGCTGCCTGCATCCCTGGGCGCACGGCCCCTCCTTCCATCCTCAGACCAGCAGCGGAGCAGCTTCTCTCCTCTCTGACCTCTGCTCTGTCCTTACACCTTTCTATCTGATAGGACTCCTGTAACTACAATAAGCCCACTCAGATGAGCCAGGATAATCTCCTCATCGCGAGATCCTTAACCTAATTCTACCTGAAAATGTCCCTTTGACGTGAAAGGTAACATAGACACAGATTCTAGAGATCAGGGCATGGACGCCTTTGGGAGCCATCGTTCAGCCTACCACAGGCTCTTTCTCAAAGTGTTTGACAGCTCAGTCTCTCAGACCTGGGTTTGAATCTATGTCCTGCCGTTTCTTACCGTATGATCTTGAGTTACTGAATCACTCTGTGCCTCAGTTTCCTCATCTGTAGGCTAATAAGTGCATCTGTCTCAAGGGTTGTTTTAAGAATTAAACAAGACACCATGTGAGTTCTAGCCAGAGAACCTTAATTAAAAACAAAAGGAGTTGCCTTTGTGCTGCTTGAGGTGGAAAAATCATCAGGAAGGCTGGAAATCTAGGGTCAGAAAATGCCAGAACAGGACAGAACCGGCAGCCAGAACCACAGCCCAAATCGGCCTACGGAACCCTCCCGGTGAAGCTGTGTATCACCCCCGGTCTTGTACACCCGATGCCTGCTGTCTGTGGCCTCACCGCCCCAGGACAGTGGCAGCTGTGGGGTCAGACTCACCACCGCACCTGGGCTGAATTAAGTGCTGGGAAGGAGCATTGGATTGGCTGGTTCTGGTCACGTGCCCACCTCCTGGTTGCAAGGGTCCCTGGGAAAGCAAGGATCTGGTTTTCTTGGCTTCTTGGTGGCAGGCTGGCTGTCCTCCCCCAAGCCTAGGTCACGGGATGGGGAACTCCCCAAACACAAAAAGACATTCGGCCCCCAAATCAATCACTCATCCAATACCACTCATGATTAGTATTAGTCCAGGCTTTCTGCTGATGGTCGTGGTAAAATTGCACCCATTCCTCAGAACTGGAGAGGGAAGCAGGGCTACTGGTCCCTGTCAAAACTCGCTTGGATGTGGCCCGATGTCACAGGCGCCCTCACCGAGACACCAGCCAAACACCAAGAACGTCAGCCATTCCTGGATGGCCATGCAGTCAACAAGACCCTGCTTGGACTGGAGCGACAGCTTCGCTGGCAGACTTCGTCAGCTTTTGTTGGTGGAGAAAAAGAGAAACCAGGAGAGTGAGAACGAGTGTGCAGCAGGGAAAAGGCGTCTGAAAGATGTTTTTAATGTGCATCCGATTATGCAGCCAAGCCAGGGGCCTCTTCCCAGCTTCCCGGCACGTTCCTGCCTGAAGACAGCTTGATAATTTGAAGGGAGCCGCGGTCAGATTGTATACCTGTCAACTGGCTCTCTGCGCTCGCTGGGGCGCGGGCTCTAATGAGGCCTGACACCTCAGGAATCCAGCAGGATGCAAAACAGCCGCAGAGGGCAGGAGGGGAGGCAGGCGGGGCCTCCTCTGGCCACTTGGGCCTGCCTGGAATGCGCCCGAGGAGTATGAGAGGGAGCCCAGTGGGCCCGGCTCCAAGTTCTGCCTTGGCCACTTGCTGGTGGAGTGATGAGAAAGTCACATCACCTCTCCGAACCTCAGTTTCCTCATCTGTAAAGTGGGTTTTAGTGTTCCCTCAGGGATTTGTTGGGAGGATTCAGGATAGCTTACACAAAGTGCCCAACACACAGCAACGCCTGATAAATGATAACGATGAATGTTATCAACATTGTCTGTACCCGCATCAACCTGATCACCCTTGTCTGCTTCAAATGTCTCTCGAGGTGCTTGGGATTCCACCATGGAAGCATTTGTTCGCCGTTACTTTTTCCCAACTTTCCTGAGATATGATTGACATATAATACTGCACAATTTTGAGGTGGACATTGTGTTGATTTGATACACTTAGGTATTGCCAAATGATGACCACCACAGCCTTAGCCAACACCTCCATCCCATCACACAATCGCCATTTCTCTTCTGTGGCGAGAACATTTGTGATCTACTCTCTTCACATTAACTCTATATCTGCCATTATGCATTCGTTTCCCTTCATGAGAGCCTGCCAGGAGAATTGTTAGGCTGAGGAAGATGCAAAGGATGATTCTGGCCAAACTTCATCTTCCTGGGGAGGAATTCAAGACTCGGAAGGGGAGGTAACTCACCCAAGGTCTAACTGCTTGGTAGCAGAGGAGTTTCGACAGTGAGGAGAGGAAACAGAACATGAAGGCCCCTGGCTGCCTGGAGCAGAGGGTGAACCTGATTTTATGCTTAGAGCTACTCCCAAGACGCTATTCCCAGGCATGTTAGATACATGTAGAGAAGAGAAATAGCCAGTGCACTGAGGCCATCAGACATCATTCTAGAAACTACAGGTTGAGCTTGTTGCAATCCCCAGCCTCTGTGCCCTGTCCGAGAAAACAGACACTTAAACGACTCATCCTGGGCACATACTGAGAACAGCATATCGCAGGCCCAGAGTGGGAGAGATTAATCCTTCTAGGGGAGGGATGTTTTCACAGGCGTGCTATTGAAGCTGAAGTTCACGAGATGAGATTTGGGGGAAGGGGAGGTGGAAAGAATCACGTCTGGTTCAGGGGTAAAGCGGAACTTTAAGAAAGAGATGGGGGCTTCCCTGGTGGCACAGTGGTTAAGAATCCACCTGCCAATGCAGGGGACATGGGTTCGAGCCATGGTCCGGGAAAATCCCACATGCCGTGGAGCAGCTAAGCCCGTGTGCCACAACTACTGAGCCTGCGCTCTAGAGCCCACGAGCCACAACTACTGAGCTCACGCACTGCAGCTACTGAAGCCCATGCACCTAGAGCCCGTGCTCCGCAAGAAGAGAAGCCACCGCAATGAGAAGCCCTCGCACTGCAATGAAGAGTAGCCCCCACTCACCACAACTACAGAAAGCCCGTGCGCAGCAATGAAGACCCAATGCGGTCAATAATTAGAAAATAAAATAAATAAACTTAAAAATATATTAAAAGAAAAAAAAAGAAAGAGATGGGATTTGCCTGATGCTGTGAAGAAGGAATGGTATCTCCACAGACGGAGGGGAGAAGGCCAAACCTGGCAGTGGGCACAGGCTGAGCAAAGGCGTAGGGGCAGCAAAGCACAGGATGTGATTGGAAAAGAGAAGCTCAATTTGACCAGAGGATAAGGAGCGAGAAGCAGAGTAGCAGGAGGTCAGCTTAGAAGATAGGTTGGGATCAGTCGGCACGTATCATACAACGCCAAGTGGAAGAAATTGTACTTAATTCTAAAGGAAGAGGGAGCCCCTGAAGGTTGCAGAGCAGGAGCGGCATGCTTGGGGCTGAGGTGTGTGAGAGGACTCGAGCAGGGAGAAGCAAGGCAGGGTGGGCACTCGCCACCGCAGAATCCACCGCTGCATGGCCCGCGGATGCTGCTTGCAATGGATATTGAGGAGCTCAGAACTCAGTGAGACCGTCTTACTTTATTTAGGGTGCATGTCTTGTGCCTTTGGGGTAAGCCTGGCTTTGCCAAGAAGAATTCTGCCTTGAATGCCGGTTGGTAAGTGGTGGGGAGGAGTGGGGAGCTCCTTGCTCCGTTAGCTGAAGCTGAGGGCTAGGGAGGGATGTAAAGGTTTCTCTGGTTCACTGCCTTGCCTTGACAATACCCGGGGTGGTTCTTATAACTCAAGGGCCTTGCTCAAACCACAGCAAATAAGGAGAAAGGAGAGTGTTGGGGGAGTGCCTGGAATGCCCCAGGCACGCTGACATACCTTGGCTGCGTTTAATTCACATGCGATCTGTGATCTCCTTTAATCCCACAACAGCCTCATGGGGGAGATGCTATTACACCCATTTCGTTACATGAAAAAACTGAGGTTCAGAGGGATTAAGTAACTCGCTCAAGGTCTCCGAGCTAGAAAGTGGCAGATCCAGGACTCAGACTCGAATCTGTGTTTCACTCTACACTCTGATTCTTCCTGCTGTCCCATGCTCCCTCTGGGGGACGGAACCCTCGCCACCAAATGACATGAAGGACTCTCAGCAGCCTCCTTGAGAGTAAAGACCTGCACAGCCGCGGTGCGTCCCAACCCCTCCCCCGGGGGTTTGGGCGTGGTGAGCCGTGGCGGCCAGAAACCCACAGGGTCCCGCTCAGGCCCTGCTGGCCCGTGTCCTGTATCTCACACCATTCATCCCTGGAGCCCCACCTGCCCGGAGATCTCCGACTGCAGCTCCACCGAACCCAGGCTCGAGGGGGAGGGGTCTCCGCCCCAGGCCATGGCCTCCACTGGTGGCCTTTCCTGCACTTGGGCTGATACCCGTTTGCTCCCGCTTGGTTCCAGGTTGGGCAGCCTATGACGCTGGGCTGAGCTCTGCTCAGACCTTCTCTGGCGTGTTCTCAGCTCTTCCCTTCCCTGTACAAGAGACGTACTCTGCAGCTGCCGCAGGAGTGTCTCAGTTACCGCTCTCGGCTGGGCAGAAAAAACGCGCCTTCCGGGCTGAGTGTTGCCTGGAAGGCCCCCTTTCCTCAGATGTCCTTTCTTCCAGGGGGTTAGGTGTTTCTCCCTCCCCGAAATAAACATTCCCTCGGGGGCTGCAGCTGGATTTAAGCTGTCCGTTTGCTTCTGTGTTGGGGTTTTACTGGTTAATTCCTTTGTGCCTACTTTCTCCTTAGCAGATTTCCACCATCTGCACTGCCCCCGCCAAGCCCCTCCCGGCCAGTAGGTAACTGCCATCCTCTCTGGCACTGATGCTCAGTCCCACCAGCTTACCCATCAACATCTCCCAGGGTACCCAAGCTCCAATGCTGAGTCAGTTACATTAATCAGGTCTTTTTTGACTGCAAGTGACAGAAATCCAGTAGAATGTACTGAAAGCAAAACAGAATGGAATGGAATGGAAGAGAAAGGAAGGGAAGGGAGGAGAGGAGGGGAGGGGAGGGGAAGGGAGGGGGGGAGAGGAGGGGAGGGGAGGGGAGAGGAGGGGAGGGGAGGGGAGAGGAGAGGAGAAGAGGAGAAAAGAAGAGAAAGACGAGAAGGGAAGAGAAGAGGAGAGAAGTCACTGGCTAGTATAACTGGGAGCTGAGAGGATGAGGACAGGACTGAAGCCAGAGTTCAAAAATGCTAATAACGATTTCCCCCTCCCCCTCCCCTGCCCCCTCCCTGCCTCCGTGTGCCTCACTCTTGCCTCCTGCAGATGGGCTCCTCTACAAGATAAAGAAAACCTAGGATTCTCAAATCTACAGCTTCCTAAGCTCTCGGCTCTGGTGGGAATGAGGCCGCTTCCTGCTCCTAGTGACCGGACCTGTGATGGTCACGTGGCCACCCCCACCCAGTCGCTAGGGCCAGGAGAATGGTGGGATGATTGGTCCAGCCAGGGTCTGCCCACGCCCACCTCTGAGGCTGGGGGGAAGGGAGCTTGTCACGGGAAGGATGGAGATGGGGAGCAGATTGTGTCCAGTGGAAAGAATTGTTCTATATGGTGGGGGAGGGGTCAAGGAGCAGGGAGCTTTGGGCATCTGGGTACCCTTGAGTTAGCCCAAGAGGGTTTGAACAAGGGGGGCTGCCCAGCTCTCTGGGGCCATCCCAGAAGCTGGAGGGAGAGATGGAAGGAGCCAATAGGGGGGTGGGATGGAGCAGTGGTCTTCGCAGCAAGGAAGGAGCTGGAGGCCCCCCTGCCAGGATCTTCCCAGCTTCCTCAGCAGGGAGGTGCCAAGGGGCAGGAAGCAAAGTGAGAAGATGAGAGAGAGGAATCTGAGGAATGCAGAGGCTGCTGGTGGCTCTGCAGAGAGGCTAGGAGAGGGCAGGAGCCCCGCTGCACACCAGTCAGCCCCTAACAGCCCCTCACCTCCTGGCAGGGGAGGTGGGGAGGGGGGGTGGGAGGAGCCCTGGCTGGTCAGGAGGCGGAGGGTCGCATCCTGCCTGCACCACTAACGCCGTGTGACCTGGGCACAGAGTCGCCAGCCTGACTCTCCCCCAGTGAAAGGAGGAATTTGGAAGAAGAGAGCCTCCGCCTCCCTTCCCTTCGCCAGCGCCAACCCCAGCTCCCGCCATCACCCCCAGGAGTGAGAGCACCCCAGGAGGCCCTGGGAACCCAGGAACGCACCCCAGGCCTCACCTTGCCTCAGCTCCTCCCTGAGGAAGCTGGGGAGCAGTGGGCAGGGTAGCTGAAGGTCCCCTCCCCCCCCTCCCCCCCCAAACCGGCTCTGCTTCCCCCTTTCTTTCCTCTCCTGGCTGCAAAGCACATACAGATGTGGGGCTGTCGGCCACAATCAGGGGGCTCAGGTGAGGAATGGAGCCTGGCAGCCCTTGGCTTGTACTCGTTTGCCGGAGTGCAATTTCCCCGTAATTACACTTCCTAACTTTTCAGCATCTGTGAAAGATCATCTTCTGACACAGCAGAGTCAGGCTCACGCCGGCCAGGAGGCGAGCGCCTTCGCTTGGAATCATTTTCAACAGGCAGAGAAAACACATTCGTGCTTTTCTTTCCGGCATGGACAGTGTCCCCAAGAGACAAGCCCAGAGGCCCGGCCAGTGGCTCCAAGCAGCCCGGAGTCTCGGCACCCGCCACCCCGCCACCCTCTCACCCGCCCCGATGCTCCCCCACCTTCCACCAGTGCCCCCCACCCCGTTCTCAGCGGCTCCCGCGTCTCCCGTTCCGTGTCGCTGACGCCATCACCCACGTGCAAGGTCATCCACTCGAATTCCCACGGGCCAGCGCTGTCCATCATTCGCGGCGACGTGTACAGGGTCACCTGCACTGTCACCCCCCACCTCACCCATGACCATGGCCGTTCCATTTCCTCGCCCCATCCCCTGCCCACGTTCTCCAGCCGTCTCCTCGTCGCCTTTAGATGTCATTTTCGCTGCTCCTCCCTGACCCACCGAGTGGTGCCTGAACCCTCCCGCGCTTGCCCCACGGCCGGGAAATGCATCTCCCCTTCCCCTCGGAGGCCCTGGGGTCCGCAGAGGTTGTGCTGGGGACACCCCCAAGCTGGAGATCTCACAGTGCCTCTCCCAGCGTCTCAGATGAAGCCTTGCCTTCACAATGTGGGGGGCCAGGAGGAGAGGCAGAGGGAGCAGAGGGCCTCGGGAACACTGGGGAGGAAGGACCCACGAGGGACCCTGTAAACACATTAGAAATGCGGCCAGGCCACAGCTACAGCTCAAGGAATAATCATACATGCAGAGTGTGCAAAGGACAGGCTGGGGAGGGGTCCCCCATGTCGTCTAATCTCCCTCACCTGGAGCCTGCTGCCCATGGGGCCCTGGACCAACCCTGCTGCCTCAGGGTAAAGAGACTATGAGCCAGGGAAGACACTCCCACTCGGATGGAAGCCAGGTCCCCTCGGGGTGAGCCCTGCCCCATCCTCACTCAGGGCCTCCGCTTGCAGTTCTGAGCAAGCATTCTTGCTTGCAAGACTGGGAATCTGGACGGAGCCTGGTGAGGGGTGCCGTTTCAGGTGAGCTTTTCCTTTTGTTCAGAGAGTTATGAGACATATGTATCCCATCCTGCGTCCATGGTAGGCATCACTAATCAACCGTGGCACAGAGAGGTTAAGTAACTTGGCAAAAGTCACACAGCTGATACATGAGAGGAGCCAAATGTTGAACTTGGGCAGTCTGGATTCAAGCCTTGATCTTAACCACCATGCTATATTGTCCTGTATAAGCACTGGCCCCAAGCCTTGGAGGTGGGCATATGTAGCCTGGACATCTCCCCAGCAGATAAGAGATGAAAATAAATACCCTTGAGAAAAGGAGGTAGCAGAAAGTAGGAGCTAAATATGAGGTTTGGTATCGATAAGAATTCAAAGTCAGGCTCTGTCACTTACTGGCTGTGGGATTTGCAGAAGGTGACATAAATTTTGGAGCTCCTGTTTCCTCCATTGTAAAATGAAGAAATAACAGTCTTTTAGAAAAGTACATGAAGTACCTGGTTCTCATTGAGCAATTGGCACAGTCTTGTTTACCTAGAAAACAAAGCCCTAGCAAGACATTAATAATAATCAAAAGCAGGGAGCAGCCGAAGTGTCCACTGACAGATGAATGGATGAACAAAATGTGGTATATACATACAATGGAATATTCTTCAGCCTCAAAAAGAAGGAAATTCTGACACATGCTACAACATGGGTGAACCTGGAGGACACTATGTGAGTGAAATAAGCCAGTCACAAAAAGACAAATTACTGGATGATTCGGCTTATATGAGGTATCAGGAATAGTCAAGTTCAAGCGAGAGAAAGTAGAATAGTGGTTGCCAGGGTCTGGGGGGAGGGGGAAATGAGGAGTTGTTGTTTAATGGGTATAGCGTTTCAGATTTGCAAGAGGACAAAGTTCTGAAGATCTGTTTCACAACAATGTGAATATATATAACACTACTGAACTGTATGTGTGTGTGTGTGTGTGTGTATACATATATATATATTTTTTTCTGCCACACCATGCAGCATGTGGGATCTTAGTTCCCCAACCCGGGATTGAACCTGCCTCCCCTGCATTGGAAGCACAGACTCTTAACCACTGGACCACCAGAGAAGTCCCTGAACTATATATTTTAAGACCGTATAAAATAGTAAATGTTAAATATATATAACATATAATATATACAACATATATAATATACGGAAATGTTTATATATATTTTACCAGAATCAAAAAAACACACCAAAAAAACACCGAAAACAAGTCCTACAATGGCCCAATGAAGTGTTAGGCCGTGTGGGTGTTGAACAGCGGAGGTGGCCTCTGCTGGGAAGGTCGAGGCGGCATCTGAAAGGTGCTGGCATCTGAGATGAGGTCTTGATAAGGCCACCTGGGCTGGGGGAGCTCAGAGGCAAAGGTGGGCCGATCACCACCTGCCCAGGACACAGTCTCCCGGCTGGGTCCCCCATTCCCATCCTATCCACCTCCGACCCCCACTGGGCTCAGAAGAGAGGATGCTCTGCTGGGGCATCTCGGGGGGGCATGGAAGGGCCATGCTGGAGCGGGGAGAGGGCAGCAAGCAGGCCGGCCGGAGGCCGGGGCAGCGGGCAGGGAGAACAGTCTCCGGCAGCACTGAGATTTCAGTGAGCCCCTGGGCTGGCCTTCTGGGCTCCTCTTACCCACAGAGCCTGTTCCTAGGGCAGAGTCCAATCCCATGCAGAGCAGCAAGTATTCTGTGTCCCCTACTGTGTGTCAGATCTGGCAGAACATTACGGGGAATGGAGGCCAGAAACAAACGACCAATGCCAGCCTCCAACTCGACAAGGCTTAGTGACACATTGGACTCGGAGAATCCCGGAGTCCCTTGCGGCAGCCGTGCCCAGCATGAGGAGTGAGGGAATCAACAGCATGCTGACCTCCACTTTGTCATATTCTACCCTGGAGGATCCCATCAGCCTGAGGAAATCTTATCTTCCCTCAGGTGCCAAGAAAGACCCGCCCTCTCCCACTTATTCAGCAAAAGCCCCAAGGGCGCCTCTGAGCCTCACCCCAGGGAGGGGGGCCCTGGCCTCGCCTCTGTTGTCCAGCTACTCCTGCTCACCGGGGCTTGTCCTTGGTGCATATCCTGACTCTGCCACCTGCTAGTTCTGTGGCCTCTTTGTGCCTCAGCTTCCTTATCTGTGAAATGGGTATTTAGTAGGACCTGATTCGTGGGATTAGAAAACACTGACAACCATGCCTGGCACAGACCAAGCACTCCATACATCTGAGCCGTTTTTATTTTTGTCATTACCTCTTCCTCCTCTGAACTCCTTCTCCTCTTCTCGTCCATACCCTTCATCTCACTCTGAGTCAAAATCCATGTATTTACTTTTTTCTCTGCATAAGGGAGGCCCACTCAGAGCAGAGGGCTGAGTTGGATGTGTTCATTCAGTGGGGTCATTGCTAAGTTGAGACTTCATCTCTGTGATGGGCAGCACGTTTTGGTTCTCAAGGAAGCTTTGCTCTCGTGATCACATCACACCATCCTTGGGAGGGAAGAAGCTGCTATTTGCCATCTAAGTTTGAAGAAACTTTAGCGACTGGCTCATAGCAGAGCTGGGCCCAGAACCCAGGTCTCCTGACCCCAGGCCACACATGCCCGCTCACATGCAAGGAAAAGATGGAAGGGGCTACTGTCCCCCGCCCTCTCTGTCCTGCGTGGTACTCTCTGGGTGTGGGGTCAACAACTGGGGGAGAAGGAAATAGAGGGGTGGCGGCTTCACCGAGTGAGTGGATGAGCAGGTGGCATGAGAGAGATGTCACCATCTCACCATGTCCACTCGCTGCCCTCCTGGGGGGCATCAGGCCTGCGGTGGCCCAGGGCTCGGGCACAGGCACCCAGCTCACCCGAGGGCTTGGGGACGACAGGTACCCTGAGCTAAAGGTGTCGTGTTCTCCCACAACAGACTGAGTGAGGGCAGTGGGGGACAACGGGATTGGACTCTGGAAGGACGTCCTGGCACCAACAGCTGTTCACAGCCCAGGGTTGCCCTCCCTCCCAAGGCTGGGCATCCCCAGTCTCACTGCGGTGTTTTCTGGCCACACAGACACCTCAGTGCTCCTGCAGACATCGTGCCTCAGGAAAAATGGGGCTGGGCATGTGTATTTTTAACACATTTCCTCCTTGCTGGGCCCGGGCGGGGTCGACATCATCGCCTGGGCCGTGCCCGTCTGCCGCGCACCACCTGGGCAACCTCGGGCAAGCCCCTCCTCCCCCCGGGCCTCCGTTTGCACACCTGTGAAACTGGGTGATTTTGAATTAAGACTCTCCAAGATCCCTTCCTGCTGGGTCATTCTTACAGACGAACACTCACCTCTTGCCAAGGAGCTGGGGGGACCCCGATTCACAAGCAGGCATGCACCCCAAGGCCCCGCTCCTGCTGCATGTGTATTCCAGTTGGAGAAGGGGGCAGAAAAAAGAAAAGCAGAGACAAATTTCAGACCCCTGAAAGCAGTAGGAATAAATAAAACAGAGTTGCGATAGAAAGCCTGGAACAGCCCTGGTGCGTGTGGGACTCAGCGCACGTGCACATGGAGGTCCCCGCCCAAGCCTCCTCCCCCCACCCCGTCTCTGCCCCGAATCCTACGGGCCCTCACATGCATGTGTGTGGACGCATGAAACTCTGTCCATCTCCTCCTGCACCCACACCGTACACGCCACACGGCCACCCCCCGGGCCTAGGGGTGCTCACACAGGAAACGCAGTTGGCCCTTGGAGGACAGACCAGGCGACGCGGTGCCCACGCCTAGAAGTGGGCTCAGAATGTCTGGACCGGGAATCCCAGAGTTCTCAGAAGCCGGAGGGCTGTCTAGACGGAAGGATGTGTTCTCCAGGTGGGCACGTTACCTCAGCCCGTGGACCCCTCACCCCACAAGCCAGGCCAGAGCCCTCTGAATCAGGTTTAGCGCTGCTCCTCTGGGATGCCACGGGGGTGGGGGTACGGATTCTGTTTACAGGATGAGGAAAGGCCTCCAAGAGGAGGGGGCCTTCGAGCTGAGGCCTGGTTGAGGAGCAGGCGGCCCCGACGGCTCTGGACAAAGGCCTCCCGGGCAGGGGCGGCGGCTCGCCCCGCATCCAGGTCTGCTGGCGCTGCCTCCTGGCCCACCCTCTGCCCCAGCCGGGCGGGGAGGGGCCCCGGGAGGCACCTGGAAGCAATCTTCCCCAGCCTGCTCCCTGAAAGTGCAAGCTACGCGCTTTGATAGTCTCCAAATTTCCTTTCTTTCCCCCTTTCTTCCAGGGAGGGAGGCTGCTGGAGTCTGGGAGGGGAATGTGGGAGGAAAATTAGCCGAACGCAACCCGTCTTTGATTCTCCAGCTTTGGGTGAGCAGCCCTAGAGACCTTTGGGCTCGGTTCTGCCCCAATCACCCAATATTCCATTTCACTGAGCAGAGAATCTCTAGAGACCAAGGAAAGGGTTCTGCTTCTCCAGCCTGGATGCCCTGCCTGACCTCTGACCTGTCACTTTCCCTCTCTAAGACTCTGTCCTTTCGCTCCGAAAGAGGAGAAATTCAAAAGCTCCAACTTCCTAACCATGTTGGACGTTTCCATCCCGTCGCCGTCTCCACTAAGCCCCGTTTCATAGACTTCTTTGGCAAACATTCAAATAATACTCAATTATAACTCAAGTGGCCCCACACTCTCTAACCTTTTAGAGCACGTCTTCAAATTCTTTGACATTTTTCCCATTAAGGGGTGGAGTCTGTGGCCTCTCCCCTTGCATCCAGGTCAGTCTTAGAGACAGGTGGACCACTAGACTGTGGTGGAAGTGACATTCAGGACACTTTCTGACCCAGGGGTAGGTCATAAAGGTGACACCAGGCAGGCTCAAGCTGAAGCCCTGGGTTCCCTGCCAGACTTTCTACCGCAATGAGGCTGCCAGGCTCGGAAAAGCCCAAACTAGCACCCATGGAGAGACCACCAAGAAGGGCCAGAGAGTTCTAGAAAAAACAGAGATACCTGCTCCCACCCAGCTCCTCCGGGCCCATCACCACCCCAGCTGCAGCCACCGTCTGTCTGTAACTGTGAGAGGCCCCAAGCTGGAATCGCCCTGGAAAGCCCGTCCTGGATTCCTGACCCACAGAAACTGTGGAAGGTACTACCCTAATGGCGCTCGTTTCTAGCCAGAGTTTGGGAGAGATTTGTCATGTAGCAGTGGGTCACAGGAACAGCTCTGGTCCCTTCCACCACCCGGGCTGGGTGTTCTCTACGTATCCCCCCAGAGCCCCTCTCCACCCTCCTCCTCCCTGGCTGGGCCCCACGAGGCTGACTCTGCCGTCACTCCCTCTCCCACGTGAACGGCACCGTCAGGCTCCCCCGGCCTCTGGCTTGGGGAGCCCTGGTTGGGCTCAGCCAACGGGCGCCACTGTGAGGAGAGTGGGAGGAGGAAGGAGAGGAGGAGGAGGAGGGGGAGGCTGGGCATTTATTCCCCAGCTCCCACCCTGACAGGTCACCAAGGAACAGCAGAGCCCTCGTCTACAAGACACAGTCCTGTCGGGCTACCCTCGCTGTGGTTCCAGTAACTGCACCCACCCTGCCTTGCTCCCTGTGGCCCCGAGGGAATGCCTCTCTCCCCTGCCCCTGTGTTTCTCTCCCTTTTCCATGCCCTTAACCCTGACCGTGTCTTTGTAAACGGCCCTTTGGTAAACTCTCCTCAATTAACCTGTCCAAGTGTGTCCCCTGTTTCCCACTGGGGCCCCGAATGATGGCGGACGCCGGCCCAAATAATAACTCAGCTTAACCGCATCTCCCCACCTACTGTTCTAGACTGTCCCACTTGGAAGTAGCACGCCCAGGTCTCCACGTTCATTTAGGTAACAAACTTTTCTTTACCCGCTGCCGGGTGACTGGCCTTTTCTAGGGGTCGGAGATACAGCAGTAAACAGGACAGGTGCAGTCCTGCCCCTCATGGAGCTGTGTGCCTGGGGTGGCAGTACACAGAGAGTAAACAAGTAAGCAAATATATGAGAATGTTGGATGGCAATGAGTCTGTAAAGAAGACAGAAGAGGGCCATGGACGGATGGCCCCAGACACCTTGCATAGAAGACCCGTTTCTGGGGTGCAATCCATATGGAGTATCTTCCAGTGTTGAAAGAGCAATCCATGCATGGTTGCCCTTTGCAAACCTTGTGGCACAATTTTGGGTGCACAACAGCCTTTCACAACCACTTACAGATTGGTCAGTTAAAAGAACAAAGCAAGGAATAAAGCTCGCCATTATTTGCATTGGCAAACTTCCTGAAAGATTTTCGTAGGTTGAATCCACGCTGGTGTTACAAGGGCTCCAGCTGGATTGAGCTCCAGTACGGATGAAACCAAAATGGTGGAAGCTACCTATCACGCTTCCCGAGAATCCAGATCTGACCCCCTCCCCGTGCTCCCTGCATGGGGAGCTCTGACTCGTGGCTATGCTTGCCTTGGGAAGATGCTAGAGAAGGCTGGAGAGGGGCTCTGGGGAAGTGGCCCAAAGTCCATCCGCAAAGAACAGAGGCGCCAGGCGAGGCCTCTGAGGCCCCGTCTCGCTTCTCTCCTCAGAAACAGAGGGGCCGTTCCCATGACACCCGCCCTGGCCCACACCCCAGCTGGGCACACACAATACCGCTGCTTGTTTGAGACCCCAGCGAGGCCACGGGTCTTCCTTGCCCCGGGATGGACTGGAATGAGCAAAGGGCTGAGTCACTTTCCCCAGCTTTGGGGAGCTGCTCCTCCCGGCATCACTGGCCACAGGTCCTCCCTACTCAAAGCTGCCTAGGTCCTACCAGAAGTGCCCCAACCCTTCTTCCCACCTGGACGTCTCACCTGCTCCTCTTCCGTGCTTCCAATCCTAGCATATATGGTCAGTAAAGATGCCAACTCAGTCACCACCCTCATTTTACAGATGAGGAAGATGAGGCTCAGGGAGCGGGTTCGGTTGTCCAGGCTCACACAGGGTTGGTGTAAGAACCCCTAAGTAGAACACAGGCCTCCTGGGCCCCTGTGGTCACCTTTCCATTAGCTGTGTCCTCATTTCATGCCCACCTGCAGCTCGTCCGCCCTGACACCTGGGGCTCCTTGGCTGTCTCCCCACTCTCATCCCTGAGAGTCCCGGCTGGGCTCTGCTCAGCCTGGCAATTGAGTGTGTCCATCTTCTTCCGCGGCTGTTCCCGTACATGAGCGCAGCCTCCCCAGTGAAAGTGTGACCTCCCTTTTTTCTTCTCTCGTCTCCATCAAAATTCCCAGCAGAGGACCAGTTACCCACCAACTCTTCAGTAAATGCTTCTGGCTTGGTTAATTCATCAATCCGTAGCATCTTTGATGTTTCCTCTCTGGACTACCTCCCTCAACCAAGGAAGAGGTAGAGAATTTTGAAGAGAAGAGCTGCAGCAAACACAGAAAATCTTTGATATTCAAGACCCTGTCCAGTTCATCCCCGGATTCCCAGCAATTTGAGTGAGAGAATGGGTGGGTGGGTTTCACCATGTGCTGCGTGGTCAGAGGGTCCCAGCTCTTGAAGAAGTGTCTTTGTGGGGAGCCCTCGGAGGATGGCTCCAGGGGTAGATTTGGGGAGATCCCAAGGCTCTGGGGGAGCCCAGTATCCCTGGTTGTAACATACGTGTCATCCATGCTGGACCCTCCTCTTTTTGCCCAGAGCTGTGACTGACCCCCCCCCCCCACCGCCTCTCCCATCGATGCTGCCACTGACCAGAAGGGAAAGATGAAGGCACAAGAAGCCAGGGTCTTAGTCCACAATTAACTCCTGAGCATCCTTGTTTTTCACAAGACTTTTCTCCTGTGATATTCTACTTGTTTAGCTTCTTTCTGCTTGTGTTTGTGAATGGTCAACACAGTGATGTCAGTCCAGCTTGTCCCGGAAGAGCCCCCTCCCTGGTCTTGGCTCCTCTGCCTGCTCCCCGGGTAACCCGTTGCCCAGCTGGCCGCTGCTGGAAGTGGGGAGACAAAGGCCGCCTCTTTGGATCAGGCCATGACCTGTGCTCACTGGAACTTTTACGCATCTCTGCCATTCCTGCCTTTATCAGATTAGCTCTAATTAGACAAATGAAAATCACATGGAGCAGAGCAGGAGGCAGCTTGAGCTTGCAGAAGCGCCTTTTAACAAAAGGACGAGGGCAGGGTGGCCATCGGGCGGGGGGGTGGGGTGGATGGTGGTCCACGTGCATGCGCGTGTGTGTGTGTGTGTTCATACAAGGGGCTTCCACAAGAATAGGTCCAAGAAACTACCCAGAAAAGCACAAAGTGCCATCATTAACTTGGGAGGAACCTTGGAAGCTTCTATCAAGAAGGGCTGGAGCATTTTGTGAGTCACAGACCAGACCCCTTTGGGAACCTGTTGAAGGCTCTAGAGCTGAGCTGTCCAATAGAAGTATAATGTGAACCATAGAAGTGAGCCCCAAATACAATTTAAAATTTTTAAGTGGCCACATTTTAAAAAATGAAAAGAAATAGATTTATTGTAATAACAATTTTAATTTTACTAACATTGTATCTAACCAAGTGTATCCAAAATATTATTTCAACATATAATCAATTAAAAATTATTGAGCTATTTTACATTTTTTTTTTCACACTAGGTCTTCAACAACTGCTGTGTGTTTTACATTTACAGCACATGTAATTTGGACTAGCCACATTTCAAGTGCTCAGTCGCCACGTGTGGCCACTGGCTGCCATGTTTATAGTGACCAACTGTCCCGGTTTGCCCAGGACTGTTCTGATTTTAGCACTGGTGGCTCCATATCCTGGGAAACCCCTGGGTTCTGGACAATGGATGGTTGGCTGCCTTAGATTGGATAGCGTAGCTCTAGACCATTTCCTTGGAACAATGCACAAACAGTTGCCCTATAATTTGAAGAGGCTCAGTGCCCTCTCATGATTCTTCCTTTTTTTTAATATTTATTTTATTTTTTAATTTATTTTGATTTATTTATTTTATTTTAATTTCGGCTGCGTCGGATCTTAGTTGCAGCACAAGGGATCTTTCGTTGTGGCACTCAGGCTCTTTGTTGGTGTGCGCGGCTTCTCTCTAATTGCTGCATGCGGGTTTTCTCTCCTCGAGTTGTTGCATGCAGACTCCAGGGCTTGTGGGCTCTGTAGCTTGCGGCATGCAGGCTGTCTCCTTGAGGCGTGTGAGCTCAGTAGTTGTGGCGTGGGCTTAGTTGTCCCATGGCCTGCGGGATCTCACTTCCCTGACCAGGAATGGAACCCGCGTCCTCTGCATTGGAAGGCGGATTCTTTACCACTGGACCACCAGGGAAGACCCCCTCTCATGATTCTTAGTTGGGGAAACCCAGATCCCGTTTAACAGATAAAAAAAAAAAGAGTAATCCAGAAAAGGGAAGGGACTTGCCCAAGGCCATAGTAACTTTTTGATCAGCGCTGCAACTAAGACTCAGGGACCCTGATCTCAGGACGCTCCGTGCCAGCTCCTGAGAGGGGCCTGGCAAGACCATGGCCCGTGTCTGTGGGTTCCTGAATGTGAAGAGCCCTGACTGGGTGGGGCTGGTGCCCGCAGCTCTGTAACACTATATACGCAGACACTATCTCAGCCATGCAGCAGGGCTACAAACTATTCCATGCAGGGCAGCAGGGCAAACCTGGGGACAGTGTTTCCCAAAGTAGGCACACACGCCACTCATAGCATGTGAGATGGTGTAGTGTTTAGGGATTCTGACTCCCACAGTGAGAAAGTTTGGTTCTTTTCAGAATCTCTTTCTAACTTTCTGATTATTCAAGGAGAAAGTCCTAGTATGAGGTTAGAATGTCTGACACCAACACTTACCCGTCCCTCTTTAAAAGGAGAGAGACCCAGCCTCAGGCTAGGTGAAAGCATCCGCATGTGCTTTGGGGTTTTTTGTTTGTTTTTGTTTTATTTTTTAATTTTTAAATAAGTATAGATTCACAGGAAGTTGCAAAGACGGTTGAGAGAGGTCTTGTCTACCCTTCACCCAGTTCCCCCCAATGATTACATCTTACATAACAATATCAAAACCAGGAAATCAACATTGCTACAATGTGTATATGTAGTTTTATGTCATTTTATCAGGTGTAGGTTCTTGTAACTACCACTGTAAGCCAGAGCTGCCTAGGCTTTAATTGCCTTGTTTTGTTTTCCTTGTGTTAATTTTTATTGCTCTATTCTCTTCATGCGATTGATTCTATTTTTCCATTTACAGTAATGATATAACATTTCCCTTTTAAATAAATTTCCTTAGGTAAAACAGAAAAAAAAAGATCAATGGGTTTGAGGAAATGTATTAAGTAAATAACAATACAGACAGTACTCAGTTATGACACATCATTTAGCAACCTGCTAAAACCCACATCTGACTAAACAAAACCCAGTCTAGGACCCAACAAACGATATTACCATTTAGGGGGCCTCAAGATTATGGTCAAGTTAGGGATCCATGTGAGGCCTTAGAGACCCCCAGTGCTCGCCCTCCTAAGCTCTGCTTGGACAGAGGGAGGCACTGCCATGCTCATCTGGCCTGGCTTTGAGGGCACAACTCATACCCTCAGGGAGAGTGGGCGGGAGGGAAAGGGATGTGAAAGGCCTTTAGCCTGGAGCCCCGGGTCCAGGGTATCCCCAGGATCTATCCTCAGTCCCCTAAGAGCCCAGATGCTATCTGATAGCAAGCCCATCCTGGTTAATTATTTACACCCCGATTGAATCATCTAATGGTGTTAGAGCTGAAAGGGACAGCAGACGCTCCTCCCACTTGACAGAGGATGATACAGTGGCCAGAGAGAGGAGGGAAGGGTCCAAGGTCACTGTGCCGGTTGGGGTGGAGGCAGGCGAAGGGCAGCCATACCCGTCTAAGATCAGGGCCAGATTTGGATAAATGTCTGTTGAGTGGGTAAATGAATAATCTAAGTATCTGACCTATCTTGCACATCCCTGCCATTATTCTCTGCCTCTTCTTAAAATAATGGCTGTGAAATGTCAGCTGCATAAGGGCTCTTATTAAATGCACGTTCCTTGGGCCACCTTCAGAGATTCTAAATCAGGAGGTTTTGGACACGGGCCTGGGAGCTGGAATTTTAGACAAAGCTTCCCCCCTTCCTGGCCCACCCGATCTCCTGGGGGGCCGCACAGATGATGCTCACGCAGGTGTCCAGGTGTTTGACCCATCGTTTACCTCTGCAGCAGCCTCTCCCACCCTGGCTGCACAGCGCCCCCTGGCTGTGGGTCCTGGCATTGTTCAGAAACCTGTTGGCTCCTCTCTTGGGATGATCCATCTAAGGAGAGGGGTGGTAGGTGTTCGGCCCCACTCCCCTCAGCCCCAGGGCCCACCGCGCTTAGCCTGGGAGAGCTGATGAATGTCCATTACCACAGCAGGCCCCATAAAAGGATTATGGGGTGTTGCTGAGTTTACAAGCCTGTTCTTGTAAATCTGCCAGACTTGGGGTGGTCGCAGTCCCTATAGAAGAAGGACAAAGTTATTTACCCTCTGCCCAGTGCCGCACACCCAGTCACTTTCGTGGGAACCCTGGTGGCCTGGTTGGAGGAACACTAGACTGTGAATCAGAAGACCCAGGACAAGTGGAGAGAATGTAGTTCACAGCTGAGCCACCACCGGCCCAGCCAGTGGGCTTCTCTGGGCCTCTACTTTTCTGTCTGTGAAATGGGCCTTTCACTCACTTCCCAAAGGTGGTTGTGAGCATCCTTTGATGCTGCAAAACTGTGGTGAGGGTGTGTCTCTTTGGCAAAGTTGGGGGAAGAGAGTTGCCCTCATGGCCTCTGTTCCCATCACTGCTCCGGCCCCTGCGGGCGAAGGGTGTGGCCTCACAGACAGAGGGCGGGGGGCAGCAGGGGAGGAGAGAGACCCAGGGGCAGCCCCCAGGGACCCCCAGGGCTCCTTGGCACCTGACCAGGCTGGCTTCCTGGTCGCTCCACGCCTTTCCTGGCCTGATTTGTGTCTGTCGAGATGCCCCAGGCCCGCGTGAGCTGTTCTCCCTGCTCCACGGAGCTGGCTGGGCCCCCGGAGCCTTGCCTGCTGCTTGATGTTCTGCGCTCTCGCCCCTGTAAGACTCCCAGGCTGGATTGTCTGTGTCAGGCCCTTTCAAAGTGATCAAACACAGAGCCCGGAGCCTGTGGAGAGCCCGGGAAATGTGAGCACTTATTCCATCAATACCAGGCAGCCCCAGAGCGGGGGGGGGGGGGGGGCCACTGCTCCCCGAGAAGTTCGTTCACAGTTTCAACACATGCACCCAGATGGGGCTTTGAATCTTGTTGTCAGAAGACCAGAGAAGCGGTCTGCTAGTGGTCCTAGCGAGGGGGTGGTGACAGGGACCAGAGCCTCGGGGCAAGGGTGCAGTCACACCACGATGACTAAAGCCCGCGTCATCTGGACCCTAAAACGATCGATGACAATAAATAGCGACAGTCGGGCACCTGGCATCGCTGTGCTGAGTGAGCCCTTTGCTCTCTCATCACCACCCGCCCTGCCCAGTGTCATGCTCTCCCCTTTCTACAGATGAGGATACTGAGGCTCGGACAGGCAAGCCGACCTGCCCGAGGGTGTACAGCTGGGACGTGGGGCAGTCAGAACTCAAGCCTAGCCCTGACTGAGGTCTCTTAGGAAACGCTCCCGCTTCCCTAGCAGGGAAGCTTGTCCCAAGTGGGAGCGGGCAGAGGGAGAAAGATTGAAATGCGCTCCTTGTTTTTGGCCCACATGCCAATTTCTGTTCCTGGTACATGTGGCCCTCTCTGCCCATCCCCAAAGCTTCTCCCTGTCCCCGACCCAGGACTCTGCCACCAAGCAAGATTTCCATGGACACAACCTGGGTGAGATCAATTGGATGCAAACGAACAAAAAAAAGGGGGACTAACTATTTTTAGGAAATACAACTAAAATAACTGCTTTCAATAGCAAGCCTCGGCTTGCAACATAGTCTTTGCGTGCCCTTGGGCAAGTGACTTCCCCACGCAGAGTGCCTTGGGTTGTCCCTCTGCAGAATGGGGATAAGAGTGGCTTCTCCCGTACAGGGTCGCATGGTGGTAACCCAATGCCTGGCACTTAGTAAAGACTCAATAAAAGTGAGTTGTTCTTTTAGCAGGAAGCAGGCAAGGTGTGGTGTGGGCAGACTGGGGTACCAGAAGCATCCATGCAGCCCAACATCAGAAGGTTTCCCACGGTGACGAAGCTGTGGAATCGGGCTTCTGCGGGAACGACCCACGGCTAAGTGGCTGGGTAGAGGAAGGCTTGGGTGGGACACCCTGCTGCAGGAGAGGGGGCTCGCAGGAGGAGCCAGACCCCACAAAGGAGGCTGGAGTCAGGCAGGGCCCCGCCTTCGCGGGAGTCTGGGGGAGGAGCAGGCTGCCCAAGCCGAGGGGTGTCAGGGACGGAGCCCAAGTCGTGGCAACTCCGGCTTCTTCCCCGCTTCCTCACCCCCTCTGCGTCCAGACCTCACCCCAGGGGCAGCTCCCTCGCCTCCCGGAAGGCCGCGTGTGCTCAGGGTGGTTCAGAGGCTGGAGAGGAGGCTGTGATGGGCCTGGCCCCGTTCCCCGGTCCATGCAGGGACTGCAGCAACTCATCACATCTCTTTCAGCTCACGAGACTCCCTGTTCTGTTTGCAGGACTTTCGTGAGCCATTATTAAATATTAAACAATAGAAACCTACAGTTACATAAATAAATTATATTAAAAACAAAGGTAGTAAATAATCACAGCTCATTATTTCCTAAGCACTTTAGTGCCTCTATTAGTAGTGCGATCATCAATGCCCACAAGGTTATTTCCATCTATACTCTGGGCATGGCGGGAGCCATCGACCGCGGTACCCTGTCGGCACCCCTCTTCCCAGCTTTGCCATCTGTGAAACCACCCGGGGTGCTCGAAATCGGCCTTGGAGGGAGTATTTACACCCCGGAAATCAGCAGACACCTCCAATCAGGGCTGCCCCCTCCAGAACTGTTTGTTAGACCACTTAGGAGCATACCACTGCCCTGAAGGATACTGAGGAGCTGCTTGGGGAGTCAGGAGACCAGAGCCCACTCCCAACAAAGGAACTCAAGGCTCTTCTTCCCTAGTGGGATTTACTTCCACTGCCAACCTCGAGGACTTATTTAGAACAACCGTGGAGTCTCCTGAATTGATCCCGACCCATTGCTTCCCGTCCAGCGCCGGGGCGCCTCCCCCCATTGTGCAAGGTCCCTCCCAGCTCCTCCCAGGCCCCTCCGAAGGAGCTGCCAGGAGGAACCTTGTGGTCAGAGCCTTGGATGGCAGGCCTGTGTGCTGGTGGCTTCTATTGTTAATGCCCGAGGATCTCGGGGTTTCCTTGTCCCCAGGCCTCAGAACCCACTGGAGAATGGCCTGTTTATGGTAAGTGATGCCTGTTTGCTTTGATTCCTAGCTCAGACCCCAGGGCCACGATTGTGTCCCCGTAAATGAAAAGCTGCTTGTATTTGGGGGGATTAAGCAATACTGTGAAGCCCTGGGAACGATGGGGCCTTCAGAGAGAGCAGCCAGCTGGGCCTCCCAGACGCAGCCATGGGGCGCGTCCGTGTCCCATCTAGGCAGGACCCTCTGGGCGGTGTTGCCGGAATCGGGGACTATGGTGACATCGTGTCTGCTCTGGACCCATGTATTGTTTAGAAAGAAAAAGATACAAACTCCCTGTGGGCTTTCCCCTCTCCCACTTCTCGTCTTTGCTTAAGATGCTCCTGCTGCCTGGGAGGCGTGCCATCCCCCATCCTATACACCCCGAACTGAGGGATGGGCCCCGTCTCTATCTCTCAGGGTCCAACCCAGGAGTAAACATAACACTGTCCAAGGCATGTCTAGTCTCAGAGTTTACAAGGCACTCTCCTATGCTCGATTTTTTTTTCTTTTTTAAAATTGTGTTTAAATACACACACCATAAAAGTTACCTTCTTAACCATGTTTAAGTGCACAGTTCAGTGGTATTAAATAGATTGTTATGCAGCTGTCACCACCATCCATCCCCATAACTCTTCTCATCTCGTAAATCTGAAACCCTATACCAGTTAAACACTCACTCCCCATTCTCCCCTCACCCCCAGTCCCTAGCAACCACTATTGTACTTTCTGTCTCTGATTTTGACTCGTCTAGGTACCTCCTGTAAGTGGAATCATACGGTATTTGTCTTTTTGTGATGGACATTTCACTAGCATAATGTCCTCAATATTCATCCATGTTGTGGCAGGTGTCAGAATTTCTGTCCTATTTAAGGCTGAATGATGTACATATAGACCACAGCTTGGTAATCCCTTCATCAGTAATGGTCACTTGGGTTGCTTCCATGGTTTAGCTGTTTTGAATAGCGCTGCTATGAACACAGGTGTACAGATATCTCTCTGAGACCCTGCTTTCAATTCTTCTGAGAATACACCAAGAAAAAGAATTGCTAGGTCATATGGTAGTCCTATTTTTAATGTTTTGAGGAATCTCCACACTTTTTTGCACAGAGCTGCACCACTTTACATTGTCACCAACAGTGCATGAGAGTTCCAATTTCTCCACATTCTCGCTGACACGTGTTTTCTGTTTGTTTGTTTGTTTGTTTTTTATACAGTAGCCAACCTAATGGATGTGAGGTGGTTTCTCATTGTGGTTTTGATTTGCATTTCCCCAATGATTAGTGATGTTGAGCATCTTTTCACATGTGCTTGTTGGCCATGGGTATATCTTCTTTGGAAAAATGTCTATTCAAGTCTTTTGCCCATTTTGGATCAGGTTGTTTGTTTTGCTGTTGTTGCATTTTGAGAGTTCTATATATTCTGGATATTAATCTCTTATCAGATATACTATTTGCAAATATTTTCTCCCATTCTGTGGGCTACCTTTTTGCTCTGTTGATGGTGTCTTTTGATACACAAAATTTTTAAATTTTCATGAAGTCAAGTTTGTCTGTTTTTTTATTGTTGTTGCCTGTGCCTTTGGTGTCACATCCAAGAAATCACTGCCAAACCCAACGTCATGAAGATTTTGTCCTATGGTTTCTTCCAAGAGTTTTACATTTTACATTTAGGTCCTTAATCCGTTTTGAGTTAATGGTGTGTATGGGGTTAGGTAAGAATCCAACTTCATCTTTTACATGTGAACATTCAGTTTTCCCAGCACATTTGTTGAAAAGACTGTCCTTTTCCCATTGAATGGTCTTGCACACTTGTAAAAATAATTTGACAGTATCTTCAAGCATTTATTTCCAGGCTCTTATTCTATTCCATTGGTCTATATATCCGTCTTTATGCCAATACCACACTTTTTTGATTATCGTAGCTTTGTGGCAGGTTTGGAAATCAGGAAGAGTGAGTCCTCCAATTTTGTTCTTTTTCGAGATTGTTCTGGCTCTTTGGGGACCCATCTCATGCTTGATTTTACTGTACATGTTAACTGCAAAGATATATATTGATCCCCGCTCTTCAGTGTGTTCTAGGCCCTGGGGATTGGAGGTGAATGTCACTCAGCCTGGTGTGATGGCGCCTACGTATACTCTGGGGAGATAGGCAGAGCCCAAAGCACGGCATCTCCATTTTACAGATCAGCAAACAGAGGCTCTTCAGTCTCACTTAGATCAGAACAGTGACCTCTGTGGGCACAGCCCAATTCCTGGCCTGGGCACTGTCCCCTGAGCCTCCTCCTGAGGCCACAGTCCCAAGGAGTGGCCTGAGGCAGGCCCCTCTGCCAGGACAGCACAACCCCACTCAGCTCCCCCGCTCCTCCGCTCAGAAGGGCCTCACCTTCCCTGTTTCCCATCAGCACTTCAGCGTCCATGAAATATTAGGAAAATAGGACTGCATATTAGGTAATGGCTGTCCAATTTATTCTGACAGCAAGAACCAGAGGGAGGAAATTGACATTGGTGATTTTACTTAGGCTCTGACAACTTTAATTAATCTTCTCTCCTTTCCCAGGGAGCAGGAGCCTCTACCGGCCACACAGAGCTCAGGCGGAGGCCTGGCGTGCACTGACCGCCCTCAGTTGTGTGGACAATGCCGCCCATCCAGGAGCCCTAAAGAGCCATTGTGGATCCTGGTCCAACCAGGAGCTGACCCTGGGTCCCTCCGGGCTTGCTCGTTAGCTTCCGCACCCTCAGCTTCTTCCAGGAAGGCAGAGGAAGCCAAGGAGCCTCTACCCACTTCTCAGAGGGGAACACTGAGGCCGAGAGAGGGGCCTCGTCTCGCCCAAGCCCCGCTGTGAATCGACCCACCATCCTCTAGCCACTTGGAGGGCACCGCATCTCAGCTGTGTCCTGAGAGTGATCCTCAGTGCACCCACCAAGAAGAGGGCCATATGGTTTGGACCATTTGAATCCCAGGCCCCAAAACGCCACCACTTAGAGGCACCAGTCCATCCAGATTCTGCCAGGCCGAAGGGACTCAGGCCCAGAGAGGAAAGGAGTCTCACCAGCCAGCATCCCCACCCCAATGGCCTCCCCTGGAAACCCCCTACCCAGTCCCTCCATCACCCACTCAAAGCTTCCCTGGTAAAAGCCCACAGTTGGCCCTTTCCCAGGAGCTGGCATCTCCACAGGGGACACTCCGAAGACCAGAAATCCTTCAAGCCCCCAAATAAGAACCGATGCTGGTGAAAATAGACCTTCAAGGCCCTCCACGTGGGGTCGTGCACCTCACTGACTCATCAAAGCGGTCCTGGGCACCACCTTTCTGTGTGTGGCTTCAAGCTGGCAGAAGGTTCTGGAAATTGGGCCAAGGGTGATAATAATAACAGCCAACACATGCTGAGTGTCTCCATGTGCCGAGCTCTTTACTATCATGTCAACAGTCTCTACTTGGGGTCCTCTGGCACCCCTGTGGAGGGGACACCATCATTGCCCCTTTTCTCAGAAGCAGCAGCTGAGATTCAGGGAGGGGAAGTCTGTTGGCCATGGTGTCTCAGCTGGTAAGTGGCAGGACTGGAATTCAAGGCCAATTCTCTCCGTCTCCCCAGCCCAATGTCCTACCATGTGGTGCCACGGCACTGGCCTGGCCTGGCCTGGCCTGGGCCTCAGCTGATCCATCCCTGCCTGGACAAACAGAACCCTGGGGATCCCAGGGCAGGTGGCACCAAGACGGCCGCCCTCCCTGACCTCCTCTGAGCCACTCTGGCCACTTTGCTTCCCAGCTCCTTGATTCCATCAGGCCCCCGGGAGGCTGGTCAGTGAGGTCCTGCATACCTGTGGGCAATTAGAGGCGCCCCCAGGGGTGTGTGACTCATCCCCCAGCTATGTGGGGAGCCTGCAGGGAGGCCAAGGGGTGGACCCCTCCTGCCTGGCCACTTTAATTTGGGGTGGTGTTCTCCAAAGGCCCCTTGGTTCCCAGGCTTGGCATGGCTCCAGGGGAAGAAGCATGGGCTGGACATCTCACCATCAGTGGGGGGCCTGCTACCCATACCCTTTCCTTCTTGGGTCTCTTCTCTGGTCTTACGAGCCTCAGTGTTTCGTGGCCCCCACCCATGAAATGGGCACATTTGTATCCACCACACAGTGATGTCCAGAGGCTCCAAGGACAGGGCCGTGAGGATGCTGTCTGCTCCAGGTGTTCGTGATTAGCTTCACCAACAAAATGCAGACTATACAGTGTTTCCATTCATAACGTGAAGCAGAGCAGTCTCTGGACGTATCGAAAAGAACACAGGCTTTGGAGGCCTGTGTTTACGGCTGGGCTGTGCCCCTCACGGTCTGAGTGTTCCTTAAGCCCCAGCCTCAGTTTCCTGGTCTGTAAAATGGGCTTAATAATCCCTCCCTTGCAGGATTGTTCTGATTCAATGAAATAATAATATCTGTAATCTATATCAATGAAATAATATATTTCACTGTACTTGTGCCTGGAACATTGCCACAGTCAGTCACCAGCACTGCTCTTTCCCACTGGTTGGCTTCATTTCTGACTCATCCTGGTTTTACAGATGAGAAAGTGAATGTCCAGAAGGTTAAATGGCTTGTGCTGGGTCACACAGCTGGTGAAGAAAGGAGATGTGAACCCAGGATGCAGGCTGCTACTCCAGCCGTAGGCGAGGCAGGTGCCAGGGGGCTGGGGGTAGGAAGAAGTCGGGATGGAGCTGTTTCCTCGTGGCCTGGGCCTGGGTCACCCTGGTATGCCCGTCGGGCATCCTGCTGTCCTGCCCTCCGCCTCTCCGCCCAGGCAGGGCCCTGACGTCCCCTGGAGGGGGCCAGCGTCACCCTGGAGCCACATGAAAGGGCCCACCCTGCTCTGGGAGCTGGCTGTTCCCTCAGGGATGCCTTCCCACAGAAATGTGTCAGAAAGTCCGTTTGATCCCATCAGCTCTGTGTGTTCCCACAGCCAGCCCTGCCTCCAGCCCCGGGGGCTGCCCTGCGCTGCCCCCAGCCTGAGGTGCAGTGTCCCAGTGGCTCCAGAGGCGGGAATGCCACTCCAAGATTTTCCATGGGTTCATGTACAAAAACAGAGGGCTCACCCCCCTACCTCACATGGCTGCCTCCGAGACACCCCCTCCCCACACTGGGGTGGAGCAGTCACAGGGCCCCCCCTTCACCTTTCAAATAGGCCCGGAGGAGGGAGTCCCCAGTCAGAGTCACGTTCGGGAAAATTACAGTGCTTCACTCCCCACAGCGCCACACATCCCCTCCCCCGACCACGGCTGCTCCCCAGTGGAGTCCTGCTGCTCAGACCCCCTGGGCCGCGAGCATCGAACATCACCAGGAGTGAAGGACCATCGGCACCCAGCGGAGAGCGGAGACTTTCTTCCCCATGCAATCAGAGGAATTGAGGCACGGAAGCTAGAGAGAAAGATCTGGAAGCCACCCTGGGTATCTTCTACTGGAAAGAGATACTGGAGGGTTTTTACTTATGAAGATCTCAAGAACAAGGCTCCAAAGTGGGGGGCTGGGGACTTCCCTGGTGGCGCAGTGGTTAAGAATCCGCCTGCCCATGCAGGGGACACGGGTTCAATCCCTGGGCTGGAAGATCCCACGTGCCGCAGAGCAGCTAAGCCCAAGCGCCACAGCTACTGAGCCCACGTGCTGCAACTACTGAAGCCCACACACTTTAGAGCTGTGCTCCACAACAAAAGAAGCCACCACAATGAGAAGCCTGTGCACCGCAACAAAGAGTAGCCCTGCTCGCCGCAACTAGAGAAAGCCCCCACACAGCAACGAAGACCCAACACAGCCAAAAATCAATAAGTAAATAAATAATAAAAAATAAATCTTAAAAAAAAAAAAAACCAACAAAGTCGGGGGCAGTTGTTCTGGGCAGACACAAGTGAGTCCTTCGGGCTTTTTCACACAGGGTAAATATCCCAAGAACACCCAGAGAGAGAAAGAAACAGAACTAGTCACCAAAGTTGCCATTTATGGGGGGGATGGAAGTGGGAAGGGCGGGGGTTGGGGTGGGATGAACTGAGAGATTGGGATTGCCATATATACATTACTAATACGAAAAAAATATCAAATGGTCCACTTAAATATATACAGTTTATTGTATGTCAATTATATCTCAATAAAAGTCCTTAACAAAACAAAACAAAACAAACAAAAAAAGGTGGCCATTTATTGAGCTACCACGATGCCCAGCTCCTTCCACACATTGTCTTATTTAATCTCTCCACACACTAATTTTACAGACGAGGAAACTGAAGTTTGGTCACAGAAGCGCAGGAGCGTTCCTCCCCAGTTACCGCTGCTTCCCAGGCTCCCTTGACACGGAATTCGATGCGACTGGAGCCCTCTGGGCTTGTACAACTACGTAATAGTGTTCCGGTCTGAACCCGCTGCCTGGCGCAAACTTGGAGAATTTAACTTCCACCCTCCGCCAGTATCAGCCAGGTGGTCCACAGTGAACTGTACACCAGTTCTCTCCACGGTCAAGTAGCTCTTGGCACGTCCCAGCCCTCCTCCCTGTACCAGGGCTGGCAGAGATAGGGACTGCAGGAAGGAACCCGGCCCCACTCAGCAGACAGGCAGGCCCTGCCTAATTCTGAAGGCTGTCGGACATTAACAGCGTGGCCAGGGGCACTGTCCCTGGGATGTTTGATTTCTTCGGAGATGGCAGGTTCTGGAGCTGACACAGAGAGAGGCAGCGGGCCAGGGCGTCGGGCATCCCAGGGAGACCAGAACCCTCAGACTGACGCCTTTTCCAGCAGGGGTAGAGTTGGAATTTATGGGCATGGAACTTTGCTGAGGACCTGCTCATGTCATTAACCCTTGCAACAATGGGGGATTCTTAGTATCTCCTTTCTGAAGTGACTGGGGCTCAGAGAGGTCTTATTTGTTGTTCAAAATCACATGGTAATTAAATGGCAGAGTCGGGACCTGTAGTTGACCACATCTGACTGCAGCTCACACTCACTCCAGCTTTCTACAGGGCCTCCCAAAGGGCAGGGGGTGGAGCGGGGCCTCCCGCCGCCGCGGGGACAGCGGAGGACATGCCTCGGAGAGGAAAGCATCCCTGGATATTGTGGTACCCTGTGAGACACTACGTCTTCGGAGAGAAAGTTGGGATGCACATCCTTAACACTGATCGTAATAACAGTCAAAAAATGACATAGACAGCTATCACTTACTGAGTGCTTGCTATGCTCCAGGCACAGTTCTAAGCACTTTATCCTAACCCTCAAACAACCTAATGAGCACAGCACCGTCACCCCATGGTCTACATGAAGCAACAGGTGGTGATGACGAGGTCTCGTGGCTGCACCCGCCCCTCTCTGATTATTCATTCATTGAACAAACATTTGCTGAACACCTGCTGTGCACCAGGCACCCCTCCAGCCACTGGGGATACAAGACCTAAAAGGTTCCCGTGCTCGTGGACCTGACATTTCAGTGCGGACAGCAGGCTGCAAACAAAACCACAGCAACAAAGTGGAGAGGAGGGTTTCAACGGGTAATAACCGTGAAAACAGAACAGGCTGGAGGCAGGGGCATTTCTTTAAGCTGATGGTTCAGCGAGGGCCTCTCTGGAGAGCTGACATTTGAGCTGGCACCTGGTTGACCACAAGGAGCCGGGCAAGTGAAGGGGGAAGAGGGTTCCAGGCAGAGGGCACAGCAAATGGCAAATGAGCCTGGGGATGTGAGGAGAAGTGAGACTGTGGAGTGGCTGGAATAAGGGGCAGAGGGAGAGGGAAAGAGGTGGAGGGAAGGCAGGGGCCAGCTTTTATTACCTGGGGGGCCTGGTAAGGAGTTTGAATTGTATCCAAGTGTGACCACAAGCAGTGGAAGGCTTAGCCGAGCGGAGATGGGATCTGATTTGTGTCCTAGAACGATTACTCAGGCTGCTGCATGAAGAATTGATTTGAGGGTGGAAGGGGGGTGGCCAGTGGCAACCGCATCAGGAAGGAGCAAGAGTACAGTGAACTCAGGTGAGAGCGCTGGAGGAGAGACGTGTGCTGCTACAGGATGGACTTTGGAGGTGGCCCCTTCTGTCGTGCTCCCCTTAGCCCTACCCCCAAGGCTATTTGCAAAGGCAGTAATCAAGAAATGCATTTCCTGCACAGGCAGAATTTGAATCTAGGTCTTTTGGCCTCAAAGTTCAAGGCTCATGCTTCCCTAACACTGGGAATGCCCCCATTACAGATTCCTTTCCCTTAAGCCTCGCTTGCTGTCTGCAGAGATGTGTGATGGTCCAGACTCCTCAGTGTGCACCCTCTCTTGGGTGAATTATGACTCTCACAACAGGACAGAATTTTGCTGCCATCCTCACTTTACCTGTGGTCGGTCTGGAAGAAAGTACTCAAGCAGGAGATGGAGAAAATTTAAAGGGGTGACAGGGCTTGGTAAAATGTCATGATCCCTTGCTGGGCTGAAACGAAGTTGTTTTTTCCCCTTCTTTCCAAATTAATTCAACATTCCAAGTGAATCCAGAGAGACTTAGTTGGGGGCCCTTTCATGTGAATTGGAACTCATAAATTGCAATTTGCTGAGTTGCAGGAAGGTGGAGAATTGCGCCCCACCTCCTCCCACTTGGCACCACCCTGGAGGGTCTGGAAGGGAGAGAAAACTCTTGGGACTGCTCCTAAGTGGGCTTTAGTCTTCCTGCGTCAGACTCAGTGAAGAACTATAGGGAGGAACAACAGAATTTGGAAGCAGGGAAAATGGCCAGAGGTGGCTGTAGCTGATGCCATGGGAAAGAGAGAGAAGCCCTAAAATGGCAGGATGGAGGGACTGGGATGCCCTTTAGACTCAAGGAGCTAAGAATATGGGGAGGACCCTGCCCACCATGCTTCATTGAGGAGCTCTCTGATAGAGGAGCTTGGAGAAAGGGAGTCTTTCTGACAAAGAGAAAAGACTGTGGCTGGCTCTCTTTATAGATGGAACCATTATTGCCAAGAAGGTATAGACAAAGTGTGCTGAGAACTAAGGGCCAGATTTAAGAAAGAAGTATTCTGAGACCTAAGGGATTGGTTCCTGCAGGTTTGATATTGCTCTAGTTATCAGTGGGCCCTGCTGGACCATCTACGCAAGCAGACTTGGGGAAAACATGTGGCACAGACCTTAGATCAAGGCATCACTTCCTTGGGAGATACATCAAGGGGCACCTTGGGATTCCATTGTCCAAGACGATTCTTGAATCTAGAGAGATATGGAAGAAACTTCAGGTAAGCAGCATTAGGAGACAGGAGGGGTTTGTATACTGTGGGGTTGCCAGTGGGTTGGACACATCATGTGGAGAAAGGAACGTGAAGGTCTGCCCTGCTGAGGACTGCTTGTTCATGGCAGTTATCAACACGTCCATTGGGTGCATGAGACAGACGCGGTGGAGAGGAAACTGCACACCACTAGGTCATTCTTTAGTCCTCCTGATTTTTTTTCCCCTATCCAAGTGCTATGGTCTGAATTGTGCACCCCCACCCAACAAATTCATATGTGAAGCCTTAACCCCCAATGTGACTGTATTTAGAGATAACTATAGCAATATCAAACCTACAGGAACCAATCCCATAGATCTCGGAATGTTTCTTTCTTCAATCTGGCCCAAAGTGTGCCTTAGTTCTCGGCACACTTTGTCTATACCTTCTTGGCAAGGGCCTTTAAGAGGTAAGAGATAGGGCCTTTAAACGGGTAATTAAGGTTAAATGAAGTCAAAAGGTGGGTCCCTATTCAATGTGACTGATGTCCTTATCAGATGAAGAAGGGATGTGTACACATAGAGGAGAGGCCGTGTGAGGACACAGCAAGAAGATGGCCACCTACAAGCCAAGGAGAGAGTCTCTCCTTGATCTTGGACTTCCAGCCTCCAGAACACTGAGAAAATGAATTCATGCTGTTTAAGCCGCACTCTGTGGTATTTTGTTAGAGCAGCCCTTACTAATTAATACACCAGGTTTGTTTTTCTAGATATGAACCTCTCCTTCCTTCTGTCACCTATTTCAACAAAGAGTAGCAGGCTTTCCTTACCCCCAAATACTTGAAATGACTCCAAGTTTTTCAATCTTCCCCCCTCCACTCTTGGGACAAGTTAGCAGTCAAGGAATATCAAGGACCCTCCATCAATCCAGTGAGTTAATAATGATCTTTCTGAGCAGAGGCGCTAGCCCAGATGTTCATAGTGATTCTGTGTAAGACACTTCTTGGAAAGAATGTTTTTTTTAAGCTTTAATAAAACCACTGTTAAAAACATTGCACTAAGGATCATCAATTGATGCTAAAACTAGTATGTGAAAGTTTGAGTGTTAATAGGATATTTGCATACTCTCAAAGTATCTCCCCGCAATCACTTATTACAAAAATGAATATAGTAACTTGACCTTGAAGAAAAGTGGTAGACACCCCCTTATTCAAGAGGATAAATTCACCATCCACAAGAATGGGATACACAGGTACCGTGTGCCTCCTGATATGATGTACTGAGAAGGATACAACATCACTTCGGTGACATTCCTATCAAACATGCACAGCTCAAATCTACATGTAAACAAATGCCAGACAACCCGATACGGAGGGGCACTCTGCAAATAAATGATCTGCTCTGGGAAAACGTCAATGAAAGATCAAGGAACTGCTCAGATTAAAGGAGTCCAGATAGACATTACAACTCAATGTAATGTGTGAGTTTGGATTGGAATTTGAATGAGGAATGATGTCTGCAACTTTTCTTTTTTTAGTCAGTTAATTTATTTATTTATTTATTTATTGGCTGCATTGGGTCTTTGTTGCTGCACACAGTCTTTCTCTAGTTGCAGTGAGTGGGGGCTACTCTTCATGGTGGTGCACAGGCTTCTCATTGTTGTGGCTTCTCTTGTTGCAGAGCATGGGCTCTAGGCACATGGGCTCCAGGAGTTGTGGCACATGGGCTTAGTTTCTCTGCGGCATGTGGGATCTTCCCAGACCAGGGATGGAACCCATGTCCCCTGCATTGGCAGGTGAATTCATAACCACTGCTCCACCAGGGAAGCCCCTGCAACTTATTCTTGAATGGTTTGGAAAACTAATAGTCATATGTGTAGCAAGAGAGAATGATAAAGCAAATGAAGCAGATGTTAACAAGAGTGAATCTGAATGAAGGGCATACGGGGGTCCTTTGTTCTATTCTTGCAATTTTCCTGTAACTTTGAAGTTATTTCACAATTAAATAGTTCACAAAAAGTCATGCACTGCACAATATTGCTTATAAAACGATCCATGGAAAAACTTTCATTTTCTTGAGGGAAGTCAGACTTTTCCTCAGTGCTAAATGCCAACATGCTTCCTTTCAACAGATAATGAAAAGTGTGTAACCCATTGCTTTTCATTTTTGCCTTGACCACTAGGAAACCATTCCATGCCACGAGGATGTATCAGTTTGGACAAGTTACTTAACCTCTCTATATCTCAAGTTTTCTTCATTTGTGAAATGGGTAAAATAATAGTCCCTACTGCTGAGGGTGGTTGTAAAGGGATAAAGTGCTCAGCACAATAGGTGATGTGTAGTAAGCACCCACTTTAGTTATCTTCTTTCATTATTGTTATTTTTATATTTATTTTGCCTGTCACCCACTCAACCCTTCCTACTAAAATGAGCTTGTGGCAGACTCATCTGAAATCAGGAAAATTTAGAGTTTACAAGGGAGGTGACTTTTCCCATGTGTACATTATCAATACATCAAAAGTTCTGAGGTCCCACTATCAGACAGCCCTCAAAACATGGTGGCAGGAACCATGGGGATAGTAGGAACAACAACAGCTTTAGAGTCAGACAGACTGAGATTCAAATTCCAGCTCTGCCAACTCACTGGCTTTGGAACTCTTTGCTTCAGGAAGGGCTGCTGGGCTATGCTGCGTAACAAACATCACCAAGACTCAGGCTTACAACGAGGCCCATCTCTTGCTCATGCTACAAACCCACTACAGATGGGTGGAAGGCTCTGTTCCCTTATATCCTTCCCTCCAGAGCCAATTCTGATGGAGTCGGTACCATCTGAAATGTCACCACTTACCTGGGCAGGGGTAGTACATGAGGCATTCACATTTTATTGGTTAAAGCAAATTCCAAAGGAAATACAATACATGCCATGGAGCTCAACCAAAACTATTTGGTGAACCTCACTCATGATGGACACAATGCCCTTAGACAAGTCTTGATCCTCTCTGAGGGTCAGTTTCCTCTCTGTATAAGGAAGAAGAATGATAATATCTGACATCTCAGCACATATGTGAAGACTGAATAAGATAAATTGAAAGAAGCACTAATTCTGGTCAGAAACATAATAGCTACCCATTATAATAAATTATACTGTTTGCCCTTGTCACCCAGGAGTCCCAAAGGAGCAATACCATCTTCCTTATGGAGATAAATAGATGGAAAGATGATAGATAGATGATAGATATAGATAGATGATAGATAGAGAGAGAGAGGATAGGTAGATGATAGATGATTGATAGATAGATAGATAGATAGATAGATAGATAATAGATAGATAGATAGATAGATAGATAGATAGATAGATAGATGATAGATAGATAGATGATAGATAGTTAATAGATAGATATCCAGTGATTACTTTTTAGGAAAAGTGAAAGATCATAATGAGAAGAAAGACAATTTGTCTCAAGGACAGAAATTAAAGACTCCTCAAGTTTTTTGGGTTTTTTTTTTTCCCCTCTAGGTCCCATTGGTTTCAGGAATGATCTGGCATGCAGGGGTCTCCAGACAGGATTGCACTGACACAAAATTTTATATCCTCAGAATCTATTGTGTGCCAAGCCTTCTGCAAAGCTTATGCAAAGCTTGCCTTGAGCCTTGCAATGGCTCAGACCCCGTGAGCACTTTAGGGGCTTGGAGGAGGAAGGTATACATGTAAATGAATTCACACACAAGAGCTGACAAAGGGTGAGGGCAGCAGCAGCGAGTCAGGGCAGAAAGGAGTTTGCACCAGCTTCTGGGGTCTACACTGACGCCTGGGGTGGGGGATCGGAGAAACAGGCTCCTGACCCCATTGTCTGCAGCGTTGGACCGGGCATCCCCCAGCCACTGGGCAGGTTGGGGCCACGGAGTCAAAGGCTCCAGCATCAGCCCAAGGCCAGTGTCTATGTGTAGCTTTGAGGAACCCTCGCCAGGGAAGTTCCATCTGTAGGCCCAGGTTCAGCCTGGGGCCCCGCCAGGCTAACACGCCAGCCGTACACAGTGCCTCCCTGTACGGTGGAATTGCGTTTTAACTTTTCTTTCCTGGCTTATCTCAATCGTCAAATTTTTCTCCGGTTAATATGTAATTACTATTCCTCATAATTTTCTGAAGTTTTTAAAGCACCTCAGTAGGCCATGGACTCACTTACACCAATGTTTCACAAACTTCAGTCATCTCTAAACCACAGTCACAGTTTTCTTCGTGTATACTATTTAATTAGTATTTAAAATTCATCCCCCACAAAATAATCCTCTGGGTTTTTAAAACTCACTTAGCTCTTTGGGCTTCATTTTAGGAAATGGCACTTATAAAATATCAGGTTTACTGTGCTGATTATATTTTCACTGCTACACACTGATGTAAATATATAGGTTTAAAAAAATTTAAGTCATCCCCAATGGAGTGGGTACCAAGCATTTAAAAAAAGACGCTGGGCCACGTATAATGCAGGCTGCTCCAGGGAAAAGAGCAGATGAGGCTCTACGATAAGTGAGTTTTGCAACCTTGGAAAAATTATAGAACCTCTCTGGGCTTTGGTTTCCTTCTCCGCATAGGGATTAAACAACGGTCTGCAGCTTTCAAGGTGGTGTGAGGACAGAATGAAATGACACACCTACATCATCGATCACAGAGCCTGGCTGTTGTGTGTCTCTCACTGATTTGTCCTGTAAACAGCAAGTTAAGCCCTGTGCTCAGTGCTGTGGAGAATTTAGAAGCAAATAAGACACAGTCAATACCATCTTAGAAGTTTGCAACCCAGTGTTCCTGTACACGCTTATCTAGAACAAAGAGCAGGACGTCTCAAATATCTCTTGAGCAGTCCAGGTTAAATGCAATGAAAATTTGAAGGAGGAAAAAGCAACTTCCAGGTGGGAGATCTAGGAGGGCTTCACGGAGGAGGTGCCTTTCAAATCAGGCAGTGATGACTCAGAAAGGTGTGAGTGTGCAGAGCTGCAGGGAAGGCATTCCAGGAGGAAGGGAAGAGCTCCAGCAGAAGCTCAGAGGCAGGAAAAGGCAGAGCACTCTCATCTTCTGGACCTCCTTCCCGCTTGGAAACAGCCTTTCTTTTCTGCCATCCTCCATCTTGGTGAACAACGTCCACGGAGGTGTTCCAGTCTGGGCCACCAACATACTCTTGCATCTTTCAGCTATCCCACGGATCCACTCCTGCTCACCAGTGTCACTCTACCCTGCCTGTCATTTTCCTTGTCTGGTCATTCTTGGCCCCCTTGGCTGCCCCAAATGCAGGAATCAGGAGACATGACAGGGTAGCTGAGACTACAGAAGGAGGGCTTATAGAAACAAAATCCCCATCTTCCCACATCTGTCTGGAGGAGCAGGGATTGGGCTCTGTCTGTGAGGCCCTCTGGGAGCTGAAGTAGGATGAGTGAGGGAGGCTTACAGAGACGCCAAGCTCTCCCACTGTGCTCTGTGCTGCCACTTAGGGGCGGCGGTCTCTCCCGGGCAAGGTGAGAAGAGCATTTGGTCTCCACATTTTTGAGGGACTTCCTGTGTTGGGACAGCTGAATACTCTGAGTCCTTTTGCCTCTAAGACTATTTGTTCTTGAAAATTCACTGTAAAAAGCAACAGAAAATATTCTATCCCTGCCACCTGGTGTCCTGTGAGCCCCTGGCTACTTCAGCTCGAGTGTCTCTTTTGAACCCGTCTTGGCTGCTTCTAGCACATCAGAGACAGAAAGGGCTTCCAAAACCATCTTCTCCAAACTCACGGAGGTCCAGGACATGGGTTTTTTTGGGTTTTGTCCACAGACCCCAGCACAAAGCTGGAACCCTGGTGGACGCTAAGCCCTCATCTGAGGAGCAACTAAGCCCATGCGCCACAACTATTGAGCCCATGTGCTGCAACAGCTGAAGCCCACGCACCTAGAGCCCGTGCCCCGCAGCAAGAGAAGCCACGGCAATGAGGAGCCTGCCCACCACAACAAAGAGTAGCCCCCACTCACCGCAGCTAAAGAAAGCCCGTGCACAGCAAAAAAAGGCCCAACACAGCCAATAAAATAAATAAATAAATAAATTTTTTAAAAAAAGAAACAAAGAAATGAGCAAGGCCTTATAAGAGATGACCTCTCTTCCTGGGTCCAGTTAACAGCCACCCAAGCCTAGGCTGGGCAGACAAAGGGGACCGCCATCGTTTCTCTGGTGGGAAACTTACACGGGTCCCCAGCATTGGGTGGGAGGCACCAGAAAGAAGCCCCAAACAAAGAACACACATCAAATGCCGCGCACACGTGTTCCGAGGGGAGAAAATTCTTGGTATTTCATTTGAGGGGCCTGGAGCCAAGAAGGGAATTTTCAGTCTCTGCATCTTCTGAGGGTCACAATGTCTGTCTTTTCGTTTTTGATCTAAAAAAGAAAAAAGAAAGGAAGAAAGGAAGGCAGAGGACGAGGGGGGAAGAAAGGAGAAAGCCTCCTCCCCGTAATTGAATTACTGAGCTGGCCTCTGGGGCTGACTCTGGAATCCAAGACGCCTTTGTGCAATGTCTGGAGGGACCCGGGACAGCGGCAGGGATTTCAAAGGGGAAGAGGAAGAGCTGGGGCGGCCAGGAAGCTAATTGGGATGGAATGGGCCAAGGAAGGGAAGGGGGAGCTGCAGAAATTGAAAGCTGAAGGCCCGCCTTGCTCCAGGCCCTGCCCTGACCCAGGGTGGCCGCCCCACACCAGAAACCTGGGCAGAGGCTGGGGCAGAAGGCAGGCTGTGCAAACAGAAAGGTCCCAGCAGGGACCAAGACTCCCCCCAGGGGCCGTGCCTGACAGGGGCAAGGATGGGAGGAATTAACACCCAGGGCTCTTCCTATGCACCGGGCCCTGTGCCAGGACCTGGGAGCATACAAGAAGCCCAGGCTAAGCGCCCATTGGGTGCCAGGTGCTGGGTTGGGCTCTTTTAGGTGCATTGTCACAATTCATCCTCAGAACGACACACTAAGGCAAGGACTTCAATGTCCCCTGACTTACAAAGGAGGAAACCGGAAAAGTCCAGAAAGTTAAGTGATTTTTCCTGAAGTCACACAATGTGTGGCAGAGCCAGGCCTCACACCCAGGTCACTTGGACACCACAGCCAGGATCTTAACCAACAGTCTCTTCATCTCATTTCATCCTTACAACAGCCCAGCCAGGGCAGCATGGTTCCTAGTGGGGGAAACTGAGGCACAGAGAGCTTAAGAACTTTGCTGACGTTCACACAGGCAGGAAGGGCTGAACTGCCTCCTCCCATCAAGTCACTGAACACACCCTAAACTACGATCAAACCAAATGCTGTCTATGCCCAACACACCTTTCTCTAGGGGTGCCTCGGGGCCTTTGCACGTGCTATGCCTGGAATGCCCAAGCATCCTTAGAGACCCAATTCTGAGCGGCCTGCCCTGTAAAGCCTTCCCTATCTTTACTTCATCCCCACCCAACCCCTCCTCCATTCTGTGTTGTGACCCCTTCCACTGTGATCCCATAACACCTAGAACATTCCTCCAGTGCTCTGCTGTTCCAACTGTCTCTCTCTAGGTCAGTCTGGATCCCTGGACCCCCAGCCCCCTCTGAGGCCAGGAGCAAGAATTCCACATACCTAATATACAGTAGGTGCTCCACCGATGTTTGTTGAGTGAATAATTGTAATGTGTTCATTACAAACAGCCTGACCTAGTAACAACAGCAGATCTAGTAGGTCATAACGTGCGTGGTCTCTGCATTTATTTAATGACTGCTTTCCAGATATCAACCAGGTGAACAAGACAGACTCGGGGCTCTACTCTTCTGGAGCCCAGGGTCTAGCGTGGCTGACCCTTACACAATCGACGAACTAACCCAGTGACGAACTCACACAGTTGATTAACGACTGATTGAGAGTTTCTGTGATGAAGCCACGACCACGTCATGGAGGGCATGGTGGCTGTGTCTAACAGAGGGGCCCGAGGGGCCTGAGTGGTCAGGGATGCCCTCCTTGAGGAAGGGACATTTGAGAGGGGAACTGAAGGGTGAGTAAACAAGGACCAGATAAACAGAAGGAGGGGTGTTCCAGGCAGAGGGCACTGTCCTTGCAAAGACCATGAAGCAGCAAGGAGTAAGGTCAGCCCATCTGCAAAGTCAGTGTGGCAAAAGTAGTGTGAGAGGCCGGGGCCTCACCAGTAAAGTCTGGCTATGATTCCAGGGAGGAGACCCGTGAAGGGTTTCTGCCCCAGGGGCTGGATGTGCTGATGGTGGGTCCTCCCAGCAGACCCCTCTGCATTTCCCCAGGAGGGACCTCCCTGGATTTCTCCCGCAGGCCCCCTCCACTTCACGCACACACAGAGTCTGACCCGCTAAGATCTGGCCGGGCTCCGGGAGAGGGATCCTTTGTGAGGGAAGGAGGACGCTGGGCAGTGAGCGTGTCCATTAGGCAAACGGTTTGCTCCTCACCCCGCCTTGGCCTGCAGTGACTGTGCGGGGTGGGAGCAGAAGGGCCCCGGAGACAAGCCGGGTCACCGCCTCCACGCAGAGGTCAGGAGCTGATCTGCCTGACCCACGCGGACGGGGCACCACGTGCTAAGACGTTACCTGCGACATGTTCTTAATGGTGTGGGCTAACTCTCCCCATTGTGTAGAGGAGAAAACAGGGATCAGAGAAGGTAGGTCTTTGCCCAAGGTCACACAGCCACAAATGGCAGGTATGGGAAATGAACCCAGGCCACTGACAATCCACAGCCTCTGCTCTTAACGACTTCAACACGTGCCTTTCGAGGTTCAGGGAGGGACAGGAACGTGCCCACGGTCCTACAGCCAAGAATCACAATGGCTACCACTTGCTAGGTACCCACGACCTACCTCTGTGTCCAATCCTCTGCTCGGCACAAGGTAAATCCTGTCCTATCCACATGCCCCTTTTTCTAAAGAGAAAACTAAGGTCAGCAAGCTAGGAAGGGGCAAAAGTAGGATTTGAACCCAGGCAGTTTGACTCCAAAACCTGTTTTCTTAATAGTTACACCTCCCTCGAGGAACACTGGGACTAAACCCTCCCCCTTTCCTTCTGATGTTCAAGATGAATTTACAGAGGCCATTTGTCTTTCCCTGGTGAGAGTGGACTCCCACAGATAACCTCATGAGGTGACACACTGCCTGAAATTCATACTACAGTGTGAATGACTGCTCTGAGATCCTTCCCTCAGAGAAAGTTTTATCAGGATGCTATCAGAGGCTGGGGGATGCCAGGGAGGAATTTGTGGAACAAAGACATTGGTTGCAAGTAGGTCTCAGGCCTTTATGAGGAGCTGGGTCTGGAGGGCAGGCCCATGGGGATGGTGATACCAGTGACGTCCTGAGAATCCTAGTGGCATCTTTGGAGGATAGTTTCCCGTCACATCTGTCCCTCCATTGGGCTCCTACTACCTGCCAAGCACTGCTCAAGGCACTGGGAGTACAGCAGTGAACAGGGCATTGAGAAAAAGAGAGAAAAAAGCAAACAAGTGGGAAGACGTGTTGGAGAGACAGTGGTAACCCCGGGATCGGAGTCGAGGTGAGCGACCCCCTCAGCCCGTTGGTGGCTGTCTGCAGAGGCTTGTCCCAGGCGTGGGGACGGGCCAGCCAGCCAGACCCATCTCTGCCCTCCGTGAGCTCACGGTCGCGCATGGTCCAGTGGGGGAAAGACGTGTGTCCCTCCCAGGCCCAGCTCTACCCCCCAGAGAAAGAAAACAAAGAGCCTCAGACCCATCCTTCAGGCTCGCTGCTGGTGGCTATTTTAAGCCCTTGTAATCACTTGAAGTGACTAACACTGATTAAGGTTTTACGAGAAATGAGAAAATTCCTCCCCAGTCCCCCTACCATGGCTCCAAACCGCCTCAGAGCCACTTTATTAACTCACTCAGCCTGGAACCAGGCTCGTCTGGCACGATGTGGATTTATTTTTCCATTGGGTCGCGGCCTCACGCTGGCTTCTCTCTAACAACCAGCCCGCCAGCTTCACCATAACAGGCAAGCCCATCCTTGGGAGCCGGCTCCTTCCGCTGCACTGGGATGGCTATGACCTTCTCGGCTTTGAGGAATGAGGGCCGCCTGGGTCTCCGGGTGGGTACAGCTGGCCAGATATCCTTGCTTGTCATGTACACACACCAGTCCACCCAACCTAGGTAACTAGGCCCCCTCCCTGCTACCTCCTACCGAGGCACACACTTCCATCAACATCCCTGCCTCCCAGCCCCGCCAGCACACACACACCTGCTTCATGCACAAACTCACCAGTATTCCTTAAAGATGGGTTTGTGTGTCAGGCTCCACAGAACACTGAGGAATCAGGCATGGGACATCCGTGGGGCTGTAGACCCTATAATCCTGTTACGAGGTAAAATGACTTGAGTGGTAAAGAAAGAGGTGAGCAACGGTGTATAAAACGTGTGCTCTCAGGGAGACCAGCTTGATGCTTTGTGAAGGCTTAAAGGGGTGGGATAGGGAGGGTGGGAGGGAGGCTCAAGAGGGAGGGAGTATGGGGATATATATATATATACATATAGCTGATTCACTTTGTTGTAAAGCAGAAACTAACACAATACTGTAAAGCAATTATACTCCAATAAGGATAAAAAAATTTTTTTTTAATGTTGAAACAAACAAAAGGGAACTCTCCTGCACTGTTGGTGGGAATGTAAGTTGGTCCAGCCACTATGGAAAACAATTTGGAGGTTCCTTAAAAAACTACAAATAGAACTACCATATGATCCAGTAATCCCACTCCTGGGCATATACCCAAAGAAAACCATAATCCCAAAAGAAACATGTACCATAATGTTTATTGCAGCACTCTTTACAATAGCCAGGACATGGAAGCAACCGAAATGCCCATCAACAAATGAATGGATACAGAAGATGTGGCATATATATACAATGGAATATTACTCAGCTATAAAAAGGGATGAGATGGAGCTATATATAATGAGGTGGATAGACCTAGAGTCTGTCATACAGAGTGAAGTAAGTCAGAAAGAGAAAGACAAATATTGTATGCTAACTCACACATACGGAATCTAAAAATGGTACTGATGAACTCAGTGACAAGAACAAGGACGCAGGTGCAGAGAATGGACTGGAGAACTCGAGGTTTTGTGGGGGCGGGGAGTGAAGGGGAAGCTGAGACAAAGCGAGAGAGTAGCACAGACATATATATACTACCAACTGTAAAATAGATAGCCAGTGGGAAGTTGTTGTATAACAAAGGGAGTTCAACTCGAGGATGGAAGATGCCTTAGAGGACTGGGGCGGGGAGGGTGGGGGGGACTTGAGGTGGGGGGAGTCAAGGGAGGGAGGGAATACAGGGATATGTGTATAAAAACAGATGATTGAACTTGGTGTACCCCCTCAAAAATAAAATAAAATAAATAAATAAATAAATAAAAACAAAAACAAAAACAAAAAAGAAATGTGTGCTCTGGTGTATAAAATCAGTAACTTAGTTTGATGATAAAATCACCGAAGCCTCCAAGGAGGAGGTGGCTTTGAGCTGAGGGTGAAGGATGGGGAAGCATCTCACAGGTGGAGGTGATGGTTACTGTTTATTAAGCACTTGCTGTGTATCAGGCGTTGTGCTGAGCACTTTGACGCATCCTCTCATCTCGTTCTTATGATGGTTGTATGAAGGAGATATTATCCCTGTCCCCATTTTAGATTAGGGAAAACTGAGGCTGAGAGCTTAAGTAGCTTACCCAAAGTCACACAGACCCAAGGGGGAAATTGGGAATGCAGCACCCTTACCTTGGACACTGTCCTGCCTCAGATGGAAGATAGGGAAGGGCTTCTGAGAACTGATCCTTGTCATCTCTTCCCAACTCTGCTTTGAATGGTATCAGGTTGGCAGCCTGAAATCGGCCATGGTGGGAGGATTTGCACCACAGAAATTGGCAAGTGCTATAAATCAGGGCTTTTTAATTTTTTTTTATTTCTGGAGAGCTGGTTGGCCAGCATGCCACTTGTGTATGAAGTTGCATGAGAGGAGGCATGAGTAGCCATGGTAACAAGCCGGAACACAGGGTGCTAAGGGAAAAATGCAGGTGGAGACTGAAAAGACACCATGGGGCAAAGCAAAGAAGCTTGGGCTTTATCCTAAAGGCACTGGGGAGCCACAGAACGTTGTTGAGCAGGAGAGGGATGTGGTCAGATTTGTGCTTCAGAAGGACCACTCTGTGGATGGATGGAGAGAGTGGGCATTTGAGACAGAAGCCTGGTTAGGAGGCATATCCATTTCCTAAGGCATTAGGGCTTCTGTACCTCCTCTTCCTGACAGGAAAGGTTGTCAGCTCAGGGGAGAAGTCCATAGCACCATGTCAAATCCAGAAGGTTCTTAGACATCTCCCCTTGGCTGTCTGAAGCAAGTTCCTGCCTTTCCAATTCCAGTACCTCCTGGGGAACCTGAGCCCAAGGTAGAGGCTCAGCCTCATAGCATCATTTTCACCATCTCCACCACCCCTCCCTCGTGCTTTCTCTTCTCTCCATGCTGCCTGATGTATCACAACAACCAGGGCCTGTCAGGGCAGGCCACCCCTTGTCCATCCTTGTAACCCCTAAAACACAGTAATGACTCTAAGGAGAGATGGATGGATGGATGGATGGATGGATGGATGGATGGTAGGCTGAATGGATGGATGGGTGGATGAATGGATGATAGATGATGGATGGGTGGATGAAAAAAGAAGAAAATAAATGAGTAGATGAATCTCCTGTCCCAGTAAAATTCCTGGGAAGGACAGGAGGGATGCCAAGGAAGGGCAGGAGGTCATGGAGGAGCCTGAGAACCTCAGCAAAGCCAGGAGATTAATGGCCATGAGATGAGTAGAGGAAAAAAATGTGAAAAAAGAGACTCTGACGAACACAGCCTTCCAAGAGACCAAGAGGCGCGGATTAATGAGCCTGTGTCTCTGGTCTCATCAGCTCGTAAACCCGTTTGGTTTCCTGTCTTGAGGCTGGAGAAACCCAGGGAGAGGAATGTCCCTGTCATACTGGGGGGGGCATGTGGCTGCTTTTCTGGTGGGCCAGCGGGTTGGCACTGGGGTGTGACTGACGTGGCTTGGTTAACCGCGAGGGTGTCTCCCCTTTGGGGAGGTTTCCCTCACTCATGCAGCCTTCTCCCCACACACACAAGCAGGGAACAGGAGGAGGTGTTCCTTGGCTCTTGGGCTAAGAGTGCAAACCCTCCTGACATGCGAGTACTTAGCCAATTCCTCAACTTCTCTGGGACTCGGGCTCCCAGCTGTGAAATGGAGAGAGTACCTTACCCCGTGGTTCCCCCTCCTCCCTTAGAGAGCAGTTCTGATCAAGTGGGAGAAGAGATGCGAAAGTGCTGTACAAACTGTAAAGTGCTGCTCTAAGGTACCAAGACAATTGCTGTTATTCTCTCTCTTCCTGGACTCTGAGGGCTTTGCAGCTGAAGGAGAGGTCTGAGGGAGAATGAGAGGGACATGAGGGCAACTGGGGACCAGCCAACCACTGGCCACAGAAATCACTGCTTTTCTCCACGGGGCACCCAACCCTCTCCCAACAGCAGCAAGGGCAACAACAGGATAATAGAAACCACCGAAGGCTTCCCCTGATCTCAAACGAAAGCTCCACTTGCTTCACCCAGCTTGTGAGATCTGCCGTCGTGCCCTTGAAGCTTCCTTACTCACCACCTCCCTGACCTCGAATCCAATAAAAACCACAGCCAACCATTGATCTTCTATGTGCCAGGCAAGAGGTTTTATAAACATATCTTATTTAAAATCACCTTCCCCCTGCCCTACCCTAATGTTGAATTCCTGAATTTTTTTCTTTTTGAGACTTGGCTTAAATGGCCCCTTCTCAGAGACCCCACCGGGCCTAGTCAAAGTAACCCCTTGTTTTCACCCTGTTTGTTTCCCACTTAGTCTGTGTTGCAACCTGTAAATGTGTTATTGTTTACTTGTGCACTTATGATCTCTTTCCCCAAGCAGAACACAAGCTTCAGTGAGCTCTGTCTTTCTCAGCACATAGCCTGGGGCCTAACACCAAGGGGGAACTCATTTGTTGAATGGGCGAACGGCATCTCTCTGTTGTAAGTACCATCATCATCAACTCTAGTTTTCAGATCAAAACAGAACTGGGACTCAGAGAATTCAGGTCCTTTGCTCAAGGCCACATAGCTAATAAGTAGTAGATATTCTAGATGACGTCTCCTCCTGGTGGTTTGTCCCCAGGATATGATGGATGGCATTTCACAGAGAGATGGACTCTATCATCACGTAGATACAATCTGAAGTCCCTTCAGTGGCTAGAAGACTCTGCCAACCTCTCCCCTCTCTTTCCTCACGACTCGCGCTTCCTCTGCTCCAGCCACACTGCATCCTTGCTCTTCCTCAAATGCACCAAGCATGCTTCCACCTCAGGGCCTTTGCACATGCTGTTTCCTCTCCCAGGAACGCTCTCCCAGACACCCATAGAGTTGTAATCAGCTGCCATCTTATCAAAGGCCTCCCAGACCACCTATGATGCAAAGCTGCAGCTCTGCTCTCAAAACCCTTATCCTGCTTTATCTTCTTCTTTGAACTTGACAATTTATCATATATTTATTTGTTTATATGCCTACTGCACCAAGAAGGCAGGCACTTTGTTTTCCCATTTGGTTCACTGATAGTCCCTGCCGGGCTCATCATCAGTGTTTTGTAAATGTGCAGTGAACGAATCCAGGCATGAATGAGCTGACTCAGGAGCAGGTAGCCAGACAAGACCAGGCTGCTGGATGATGTGGGGAGAAGCTAAGGGGAGAGTTAGAGTGTGGGTGGGGGGGCAGGGGGCAGGCCGAGGGGGCAGAGCTGCAGAAGCAGGCAGGACTCAGAGACAGAAGAACAGAATTACAGCCAACAGAATGTGGGAGTTAAAAATGTGCCCAGTTCTTCTAGGCCTTCCTCTCCTTCTACTTAGCAGTTGCTTGGTGAGCAGCTTAAAAGGCTGGGGACTCAGGAAAACCACTTCGGTGCCCAGCTATGGAGACCGCCTGGGCCTAGATATTTTTGGTCCTCCTCTTGGTCACAGCTAACCTCTAGAACTGCAGAGAAGGCCTTCTGGGGAGGGAGTGGAGGATGCAGCCAATCCAAGTTTTGCAAAACAGGCTCAGCATCATGGAATTCAGGCAGGGAGCTACAGCCCCTTGTTCCTATGGCTGTTAGAGCCAAGCTCACGGAGGCCTGAATGGCATGCTGTTGGGACTCTTGACACACATGGGTGCCTTGAAGGTCATCAAAGCTATCCCTCTGTTCTGGCAAAACTCCACCAAGAAGCATTTGAGGAATAATCCTTGTGGCAAATATGCCCCAAGGTGACGTCCCCATGAGTCTTATCCTCTTGTAATTCCCGCCCCTTGAGGATGGGACAGAACCTGTGACTCGTTTCTAGCCAATAGATTGTGGCAAAGGCAATGGAATATCACTTCCGTGATTACATTTCTTTACATAAAAGGCTCCATCTTATCAGACTACAGTAAGAGATGCCCTTGCAGACTTTGAAGAAGTACACTTCCATGTTGTTGTGCAAGGGCCACACGGAAGGAACTGTGGGTGGCTTCTAGAAGCTGCCAGCAGCCACCAGCTGACAGCTAGCAAGAAGATGGGCACTTCAGTCCTACAACCACAATGAGATGAATTCTGCCAACATCCTGAGTGTATTTGCAAGTGGTTCCTTCCCCAGTCAAGCTTCTGATGAGACTTCAGCCACAGCCAACACCTGGATTGAAGCCTGAGCAGAGGAGTTAGCTAAGCTGTGCCTGGACTCCTGACCCACAGAAAATGTGAGATGATAAATGTGTGTGTGTGTTTTAAACTACTAAGTGTGTGGTCAATTGTTATGCAGGAATACAAAACCAATAGAATCCTATTTTAACAGATCTCTAAGGAAGGCAACACCATGCACTGCCTTTTTATCCTCATACCTTCACGACGTTTCCAGTCTGTACTCAATCCCATGAGTATTCATCTCTACCATGGGGCAAGATGCCACCAGATTTTCACCTATAACAATGTCAAAAATAAAGAATTCAGACTCTACACTTGGGAAACCTTAATTGAGAGAGAGAGAGAGAGAGAGAGAGAGAGAGAGAGATGTCCAGGTAGAGAACCTGAAAGAGAAAAAGTATATATATATAAAGCATACAAGGGGAAGTATGCTAGCGTCTTCTTGTAAAGTTTTTCTCTCCCTGATAAAAGCCAGGTTAGCCAGAGGAGAGATTCTTGCATCCTTGCTTCTGAATGCAATCATGATGTGGAAGTCACTACAGCCATCTTGCCACCATAAGGCAACAAGCTCAAAGACAAAACTCTAGCACAGTAATACCAGAAGAATGATAAAAATTTGGTCTTTGATGATATTGTTTAGCTGCCACACCAAACTCAGAAATGTCCACGTCCAGATTTTTTTCCTTATGGGAGATAATTAAATGTCTTTGTTGTTGAAGTTCCTGTTAGGTGTGCATTCTATTACTCGCAGGTGAAAGCATTCCTAACAGAGACATGATGTCATATACAAGCCACTATGAAGGGCAGGGGAAAGTTTGGGGATGGAAATCTTGGCTAGAATCACATGAAACAGAGTGGGAAAGGTCCCCCAGAGGAAAAGAAAAGTGTGTCACCAGCAAAGGGGGAAATAAAAAGACACTGAGGACTTCCTAGGTGGCGCAGTGGTGAAGAATCCGCCTGCCAATGCAGGGGACGCGGGTTCGAAGCCTGCCCTGGGAAGATTCCACATGCCACGGAGCAACTAAGCCTGTGTGCCGCAACTATTGAGCCTGTGCTCTAGAGCCCGTGAGCCACAACTACTGAGCCCATGTGCCGCAACTATTGAAGCCCACACACCTAGGGCCCGTGCTCCACAAAAAGAGAAGCCACTACAATGAGGAGCCTGCGTACCACAATGAAGAGTAGCCCCCGCTAGCAGAAACTAGAGAATGCCCATGTGCAGCAATGAAGACCCAACGCAGCCAATAAATAAATTAAATAAATAAATAAATTTATTAAAAAAAAAAGACGTTGAGCCAACAAGTCAGTAGCTGTCCATCCCCAACCCTGCCGCCTGTCCTTCCCCCACCCCGCACCTTCCCCAAAGGGGCTCCTTGGGGTACATGTTACTTACAGAGGGTCTAGAAAGAAGAGCAAGGCTGCATTCCCAGGTTATGACCTGGAAGGGAGACACGGTCCCTCTGGCAGGCCCCTTGCCCCTTATCCCCAACCCATGGGGGACCTCTGTGACCACAGCCAGGGCCTTCCCTGTTAGAGGTCCCTGCGGTATCTCATGGTGCTTACCTGGACAGCAATGGCTGGGAAAGTGGGAGACCTGAGGTTTAAGTCTTGACTTTGCCATTTGCCAGGTGTGATCGTGAACAAATAGCTCAGTTTTTCTGCCTATAAAATGGGGTTACCCCACAAAGAACAGGTTAAGTAGCATTAAACAAGTAGGTTAAGCAACAGGACCCTACCTCATAGGGTTAATCTGAGGGCTAAAGAGAATATTTGTAAGGAACTAGATGGGGCTGGCCTCGTCATGTTCTGGAAGGGAGTGCTCTCATTATTCATTCCCAAGATCCTGTCTGTTTCTGCCCATTGATGACCTGAGATTTCAAGTTAAGACCTTGGCTCCCGGGCCACCGCAGAGTTCCCTTCTACAGCGGAGCACATGGGCTCCCTGTGCCATCTTGGATTAGGGGCCCAGCTCATGCCATTGGGTGATGCCTCGGCCCTTGGGTTTATTTTTCCAGCTGTGGGAGCTGCTCTGTTTAATAGCTCCCATCCAGCTTCCCTCCGTGATTGAACTTGAGAGAGTATATTTGCTTAACACCCACAGTGTTCCAGCTCCCATAAAACACAGAAAGAGCACGAGGCCTGCTCTGAGGGCCCTTGCTCACTTCTGAAATTGAGCCAGGCAATGATAATTTTGGTTTAACCAAAAGAACCGCAGGTTTCTCTCTCCACATCCAACACCTTCTGAGGCCTCACATCTCAGCATTGCCTTCCAGGCCCTCTCCCCAGGCAGATCTCTGGGGTGTGCTGGAGTTTGCTTCTCAGCTACTGTTTTTGGGTGATCAGAACTGTAATTACAGGAGGATGCACTCCAATTCCAGATGGCCTGTCTGGGCAGCCTCCACTCCTACCCCCTTTAGGTTCTCCATCCTTCTGGCTTTCTCTCCTCTGTCTTTCTTCTTCTCTTATTCTGCCTCTGTTTCTCTGATATCCACCCACCCCCAACCCCTTACTCTTTGTCTCTTTCTCTCCCTCTCTGACTCATTCTATCTCACTCACTATCTCTCTCTGTAACCATTTGTCTCTTTCTCTTTATATCTCTGTCTGTTTCTATCTCTCCTCTATCTCTATCTCCCTCCCTTTCTCTCACCAAGGCAGGGCTCACACCCTCAGGCTTACACACAAGTTCCCATCCTCTTCCAGGGGACTGCAGTCAATGACCTTTTTAGGTGGTCTTCCCCAATAGCCACATTCAACTAATGACAAGTAAGGACTAGAACTCATCCTCAAGACACAGCTTTATCATCATGTATTCTCACCTGCTATGGAAAGGCACCTCCTAAAGAATTCCCCTGGGACCTGGGAGCTGTGCAGCCAAAGCAATGATGCTGAGTACCTCTGCATGGTCCACCCTGCCATAATCAGACAAAAATTACATCAGAGTTCATGTGACTCATACTGAGAACCAGATACACTTAACTCAGCCTTTCCATTCTGCAGACGAGAATAAAACAGAAGTTCAGAGAGGTGAGCCTTCATGACCCAGGTTACACAGATGAGTGAGGTCAGCTCTGTGACCCGAGAAGTGACAGGGCACTGGAGTCTCTGTTTCCTCATCTGTAAAATGAGGACAGCTGTTGTGAAGATGAAATGAAACAATGCCACTGCCCAGCACAGACCTAGCACACAGGGAGCTCTTGGTGAGTAAGAACTATATTAATCATTGTGGCTGTTATTATATCTATCAGGGAGGGTGGAGCACAAGGTCCTGGCTCTTTCTCAGGCAGGCATTTTGCAAACCAGAGTCCCTTCCTCACCTGACCTGGCGAGAACTTTCCTTTGGGTCCTTACCACCACCTCCTGCCTTCAGTTCACACCCCCAGACATCTCTCAGAGCTCCCCCAACCTGCCCCACCACAGCTGCCACTTCTCCCAGACAAGAGGCCAGTTCAAAGGTTTTCCCATCCCTCCTGCCTTGGACACAATAGTCTGTCCCCCCTGGACCCCGAGCTGGCAGAAGAAAGCACAGGCGGGAGATCAAACGTGGGCTGAATGGGAGACAGAGGAGACAGACTGAGGGGCGAGATGGGGCAGAAAGAATAATGACTTCCATCCAAGTCTCTTCCCATAAACCCACAGCTTTGAAGCCCACTTCCCTTTAATTAGATGTATTGTTACTAATGACCCAAGTGGAAGTTTTCCGGGCAGGACAGTGGCCGGCTCCTCAAGGCCTCTGCTGGGCTTCGTGCCTGGGAAAGCACTCTGTGGCCTGGCTGATGCCTCCACGTGCCAAGTGCCAGCGGGCATGTTGAAGGGGAGCAGGGCGGTGACTGCACACACACTCGTGGGTGCCGCTGGTGTCTGGGACTGCTTCTGTCCTCTTGCTAACGAGGCTCTCGGGCTAGGGCTGGGGTCAGCAGGGTCTGTACCGCTGTGGTCCAGTGGTTCATTTACTGAGCACCTACTATGTGCCTGGCTCTGTGCAGAGTCAAAAGGGCAATTCAGACACAAATCCTGCCTTTGTAGACACAAATCACAAAGCTCACAGTCAGAACAGAAGAGACAGGAGCCCAGGTGTGGAGAAGTATAGGGTCCCACACTCTAGACGCTATCTGACACTTTACATTCGCCTGGGAAGCTCCACGACTTTTCCTGGCCACATCGTATCATGACGATGGTCTCCCTCACTGTACTCTCTCGTGCTGCAGTCCAAACACAGGGTCTCTGAGTATTGTCACTCGCTGCAGCAGACCCTTAGCCGTGCTCCCTTCTGCCCACTCCCATCCATCCCCGGCTAAAGGGATTGTCAAGTCACTGTCTATCTGCTGTCTCTGTGGCCAGCTAACTGGGGCAAGTGACTCCTGCAGAGAGTAAGAAAATGTCTTTTTTGGAAAGAAACCATTTTTTTTGCATTCTAATTCTGAAAGCAACTTTGAAATAGTGTCCATTCAATGCAATAAATCAAAAGATGAAGGCCCCAAGCCACACAGCCTGCCTGTGATACCCTGAACCCAAATGCTGGAAATTTTCTCAAGGCTCAGAGGTGCTCAGCCCCAAAGGGAGAGCCACAGTGTCACCTGAGACTCATATCTGAGCCAAGGGAAGACCTTCCACGCTCCACCTCCTCTCATGTTGGGGCTTTAAGCAAAAACACTTCCCTTCCCTGAAGCTCTACCGACCCTGTGTGATGGGGAAGCTCTAGACCTGCCAGTGTGTGGGTACCACCTGCCGTGCTGGGGGAGCACTTGCTTAGTGCAAGCACAGACCTAGTCTATGAGACTTGTTTCTCCCCAGTTATGGATGAGGAAACTGAGGTCTGGAGAGCTCAGGTATCTCCACAGAATCACACAGCAGGTGAATGGCAGGCCCACAATCATAGTTGTACAGGATTCCCAGCGCTGGGGTAAAAAAGAAGATAAAGATTCTGGCCACCACTTCCTGGGGACTTGGGCTGGTCCCTGGTCCTCTCTGGGCATCTGCTTCACCATCTGTCAAAAGAGAGAACTGGACAATGAGGGATCCATGGAAAGACTCTAGGGGCTTGGGATTCCTCTAAACCATATTAAAAGCTTAGCGTGTATGTGGATAGGAGTAAGGACTGGAGAAAAGGACCAGAAACTTCATCAGATTCTCCTAAAAGTGCCTGACCCGAGAGAGATTAAGAACACAGAACTGAGTGATCTCCGTGGGTCTTTTGTATGTGTCATTCTGTGATTCTGAGTCCAAAGGTCGTTTCATTCCTTCATTCACGCAAACCTTTATCAAGATCTTACTTCGTGTCAGGCCCAGAGGGGCCCTTCTGCTTCCCACACTCCCAGGATGGCCCTAGGAGTGGAGGAAGAACATAAATGTGAGCATCCCATACATCTCTTCTGGTGAGGAGCCCTCCCATTGGCCCACACCAGGTCCCATCCCACATCAATCACTTCTTCTGGGACCTCCCCCTAATGGTGGTGTGTCCCTCCAGATAAACCCCTCCCCCCCCACCCACGCCCCCACTCCCTGGCTTCATCCTCTAAGATGTGCTTTCTAAAGGATGAGCTGCAGGACAGCAGGGGAAGAGCTGGTGTCTGTCCCAGTCTGATCTGCCTGGTTGCAAGGGACTTTTGGAAATAATTAGTAACAGGCCAGAGACCCCTCCCCAGATCACTCATCCCAGGGGGATAGGGCTGGAGGGGAGGGTTGGAGGTGGGGGTGGGGGCTGCTGAACAAAGGGATCAAAAGAGAAGGCAGAGAATGGAGCAATGAGGCCCCGAAGGCCCTGCCCTGGCCCTTGATGTCCTGGTGGAGCATTTGGGCTCCAAGCGGTGGTCAAGGGGCGGATGCCAGCCTGGTAGAGCCAGCGCCAGTGAGAGCCAGCAGCTGCTGGCCAACTTTCCATGACATCAAAGGGTAGCCTGGGCAGAGCCTGCCAGGGCAGAGAGGTAGCTCTGCACTCCCCTTCCCTCCTGGCTATTGGGGGCCCCTGTGCCATGGTGGGATGGATGGTCGGGGTAGAGGAGTGTCCCCGCAGAAAGCTGCCAGGAGCATGAAGAGCAGCCACCGGCTGCCCCCAGATGGAAACAGCCCAAACCTCGAACAATGGAGAAATGACTTATTATACCACCATCCACACAATGGAGTACTACACAGTAATTCAAAATGATGTCTACAAGCCCTTTTCAGAGAAGCTGTCTTCCAGGCCAAGCGGAAGAAGAACAGGGCACGGAATGGTGGACACGTGTGATCTCTTTTTTAGACACATTTACCTACAATTTAGATTCAGTTTGCATGGGAATTGCATTAAAAATCTTCAAAGGCACTGACAAGGCCCCACAGACTCTGACCCGGCTGCCCCTCAAGCCCTACCTCACACCGTTCCTCTGTCCCCTTGCTCAGCTGCGTTCAGCCACAAAGGCCAGCTGTCAGCACCTCAACATACCCAAACCTCCTTCTAGCCTAGTCCCCCGACTTTCTGCTGGATGCCCCTCCCCACCTCTACACCGCTTCTTATTCATTGTCTTTCAGGTCTGGCTGAAATATAACCTTCTCCTATTCTTTATGTTTATAAGGCTCATGGTAACACGTGATTATAAACTCATCAGCATGTTATTTGGGCCGTGTGTGCTCCCCACCCTCACCCCAAAGAAGCTGTAAATTCCCCCAGGGCAGGCAACATGCTTGTTTTGTTTACCTCTGTATGCCTGGCTTCTCAGACAGCACTTGGCACTCAGGAAATGCTCAATAAATGTTAATTGAATGACTGAACGAGTCTGACACAATAGTGGCTAACGTTTCTTCAGCAGTTACCATGGGCCAGGTGCTTTATGTGCATTAGGTCACAACATCCTTACAACCATTCTAAGAGGTGGGCGCCATGGATGGGCTAATGCCCCATTTTACAGATTGGAAAACAGAGGAGATGCGGAATTCGCCAAAGCCATGCAGCTATCAAGAGGCAGAGTCAGAATTTGAATTATGGCTGTCAGTCTGCAAAACCCATATTCTTAAGTGACTCGATTCTCCAGGCTCTCCCGAGTAAACCAAGGAGGAGGAGGAAAGACAGGAAAGAAATATGACAGCATGGAACCAGTGAGATCGCTGGGTGATGGGAAGGGCTTCATGATTTTACTGTTTTCTTTTCTACAATTGCATGTATTTTATTTACAATCAGAGAGAACCAACAGTACAATAGTATTTTTATTTCTTTTATTTTTTCTTTTAAAAAGAATTTTATTGAGATGTAATTGACATACAATACACTGCATATATTTAAAGTAAACAATTTGATATTTTTTCTTATTAGTCATCTATTTTATACATTTTAATGTATATATGGCAATCCCAATCTCCCAACTCATCCCACCCTGCTTTCCCTCCTTGGTGTCCATATGTTTGTTCTCTACATCTGTGTCTCTATTTCTGCCTTGTACAATAGTATTTTTTAAATAAGAGATCAGCAAGCAGCCCGGATGGGACCCTGAAAATTCTCCCAGGAGCCCCAGCAGCCCTCCAGTCATGAGAAGCCAGTGTCAGAGCCCAGCCCCTCCGTGGGGCTGCCCAGGAGACCACCGAGCATCTGTGAAGTTCCCACTGGACGTGCAGGATCCCTAGACCATCTGCGTGGCTTGCCCCCTCCTCCACCTCCCCACATTCTCAAACTGAGAGAAAGGAGGCCAGCAAGGAGACGAGGGTTCCTCTCCCTCACGTCCTCTCTCTCACCCGCCCAGCTCCTCCTCCAGCCTTGACTAGGCCCTGTGGCCCCCAGACTCAGGACAAGCGGCACAGCACACCCCCAAAGAGCTTGCACATGATTCCATTTTGCTTTATGCATCCCAAATGGTCTGTCCTTCCCTGGCAGGGTTTGCAGCAAATTACTGCTGGTGAAAACAGGAGGCTGGGGTTTGGAAACCAGATGAAGCTTCTACTTTTACTGGCTGTGGGGCCAGGGTGATTCCCAATAGGAAGCATCCTGTACAGACAAGCTCCATCCACTCATTCATTGATTTAACAGACACATGTTGAACATCTACTGGGTCCCAGGCACTGTGCCCAGCTGAGGAGCCTGATGGGGAAGAGTGATACTATCACGGCCCTCGTGGAGCTGACACTGTGATCAAGGAGAAAAAACAAGATGCTGAGATGGACTGTGGGGGTTGGTTGAGACTTGGGGAGAGTGGCGGAGGAAGCCCTCCCTGGGATCTGAAGAGCAAGAGGAGGGGAGAGCTGGAAAGGAGGGGCATGCCCACAGGGAGACAGCTATGCCCAAGGTCCCGAGGGGGAAAGGCACTGGTGTATTCAAAAACTGAGAGCAACCAAGCCCACTTAGACCCCAACCAAGCCCACTTAGACCCATGCAATTGGCAAACATTAACGAGTCCGACCATATCAAATAAGGAAGGGGTCACAGACCATTCATACTCACAGCAGTAGACTTATATAGACTGGTAACCTCATTCTGGAAAGGTCTGGCATTATCTCCTAAAGCTGAACATTTAAACCTATGATCCAGACTATTGGACGAAACTCTTGCCACTGTACACAGGGCACTTATATGGGTGGTTTCACAGCAGCGCTGGTCATGAGAGCAAAACCCCATAAGCAATGCAAATGCTCAGCTATGGATGAATCAGGGCAGTGAATTCATAGAGTGGAATATTATACTGCTGCCAACATACGTGAGCCAGGGACTTCCCTGGTGGTCCAGTGCTAAGGCACCACGCTCCCAATGCAGGGGGCCTTGGTCCATCCCTGGTCAGGGAACTAGATCCCACATGCTGCAGCTAGGAGTTTGCATGCCGCAACAACAACAACAAAAGATCCCGCATGCCACAATGAAGACCTGGCAGGGCCAAATAAATACATATTAAAATAAATAAATTAGCGAACCAGAGAGGAGCCATCCCAAGCAGAGAAGACTAAGGAGATGTGACAGCTAAATGCAGCACAGTGGCCTAGATTAGATGCTGGAACAGAAAAGAGGACATTAGAGGGACAACTGGTGGGATCTGCATAAAGTCTTCCATTTAGTTACTGCTGTTGTACCAGTGTTAACTTCTCAGCCTTGATAAATGGTCTGTGGTTATGTCACATGCTACGATCAGGGGCAGCTGGATGAAGGGTAAATAGGAATGCCATACATTTTTGCAACTTGTATGTAAGTGTAAAATTACTTCAAAATAAAAAGTTAAAACAAAAATTAAAAAAAAAAAAAACATGAACCAGGGCAACACAAAGTAATATGCATGAATCTTAGCAAGAGTGCCGTGGTCTGAACGTTTGTGTCCCCACCCGCCTCGGGTTCATATGTTGAAAACCTAAGGCTCACGGTGATGGGATTCGGATGCAGGGCCTTTGGAAGGTGATGTGGAAATGGGATTTGTGCCCGTATGAAAAGAGCTAGCTCACCCCTTCCAGCATGTGCAGACACAGCAAAAAGTCAGACATCTGCAACCAGGAAAAAGGCTTTCACCAGACGCTGATCGTCCTGGCACTCTTATCTTGGACTTCCAGCCTCAAGAGCTGTGGGAAACAATTTTCTGTTGTTTATAAGCTACCCAGTCTGCGGTATTTTCTTATAGAGGCTCAGATGGAGTAAGACAAACATTAAATTAAAAAAAGTAATTTCCAAGAAGGTTACACTGCAGCATTATAACCATCTTTATAAAGATTAAAAAGAAATGTAAGACAAAAATATATACAGGGCTAGTTCTGTGCTGAATGAACTTGGGCAAGTCCCACTGTTTCTCGGCTGGAAAGTAGAGCTCACGACCCCAGTTCTGCTTCGTTGGGAAGTTACTAACACAGTAGATTCTTCTTAACTGAGTTCCACTCACCCGATTCACGGGATGAGCCAGTGTTCTCTCTGCTCTTGTAAACATCTGGGTGATGGGGGTGGCGTGCTGAAGGTGAATGACTGTGGATAACATGCCCCTGAACTTCCTCCCCATCACTGAGATCCAGCCTTACCAGGAGGCAGTTGTGTGGTCACTACACTTGTCTATGTATATCCCTTAAGCCTGATATCATGGACTTGAACTTCATATGAGGAAAGAACAAGGACAGAACAAAAGAATGTTAATGTTTCTATGAATGCTTAATTAAATGTTTTGGAAATATTCCCCAAAATATGAGTTCCCCAAATAATTGCTTTTAAATTAGATATGGAGAAGATAACTATCAATGATGGAGGTGGGGAATTATAAAAATCCAGGATTCTGTCATCATCTTATTTCCAAGTATCTGTAAGTTCTCCCTTCTTTTTAAAGAAATGGAGATGCTACATCATGGGTGTGCTTTATGCAAGAAAGAGGAAGAGGATCCAATAAGCAAACCTATACCCAAGAAAACTCCTGGCCCTACATCAACAGGGATGCCTGATGTAACTTTAGCCAAGATAAAATGCGTATAACTGTTAGGATGCCCCTCTGACCAGCTGCTTGGATTTCCTAAAATGTTCTGGACAGGTGGTGTCAGGCAAGGCTTCTCTTCTGGAAAGAATTCTCTGAACAAAGCACCTACTATGCACCAGGTACTAGGTGCTTTATATGCAGCGTTTGCCATCTTTCCCCTCAGTTACTATTCATCCCATTTTATAGATGAAGGAACTGAGGCTTAGGATTCATGGTGACAGTCCTAGTGTGGACAGAAATCATGGCATGGGGTTACTTCCATTCTCCCCCCAAGGGCAATGGGTGCTCTGCTCTCAACCATTGTCTCTACAACCTTAGGAGACTTCCTTTCTCTCTGGCCTTGGTAGTCTCCAGTGGGAAGTAGAGGGTTTGTATTTGTATTGGTTATCTACTGCTGCATAACAAATGACTCCTCAAGACATAGTGGCTTAAAACAACAGCATTTACTATCTAAAAGTTGCTAAGGGTCAGAAATTGGTCAAAGCTTATCTGAGTCCTCTGGCTTGGAGTCTCTCACAGGCTGTAGTCAAGCTGTCCTCCACGGCACAGTCATCTCAAGGCTCATCTGGTCAAGGATCTCTATTCAAGCTCACTCACATGGTTGTGGGCGGGATTCAGTTCCTCCTGGCTGTCAGACCCTCACCATGTGGGCTTCTCCATAGGGCAGCTCACAACCTGGCCAATGTGTGTGGGACAGAGGGGCCCCACTGTGGAGCCTGGAGGACCCCCTGCTGCTTCCCCTGACCAACTCTCAGCTCTCCTAGGAGCCATGTATATTTGCCTATTTAAAGAAAAAAGCAAGTTAAGGCCTGACAACGTTAAAGGGAACTTGCAGGTAGCACTGGCCTGAGCAAGTGAGAATGTCCTGCAGCGAAAATGGGTGCAGCCACCAAGAATACATACGTGTTGTATTTTTGTACAGCAGAAAATAAACAAGTAAAAATCCACTGCAACTTAGTATTTCTATTTATTTATATGCCCTGTAATTCACAAAAAGTTTTGAGGTGACTGTTCCCTAGGAAGTTCCTAGGATCCGAATTTGAACTTCGTAATTCCAAAGCATGACTCTAATAAAGGGCTCGGCCATCTTACCTGCACCCACCATCCCACTCTTATTTCTGGTGCTGTTTGTCACGCGCACATGTCAGAGCAGGATGTCTGGCCTGGGCCAATCAAAGCACTCCCAGCCCAAGTTCAGATGACCCTGCAGGGCAATTCTGGGCCCTTCTCGGCTACGTGGCCAGGCCGAAGCAGGTCAGCAATATCCCTGGGAAATCCCACACTGTGCCAAGAAGGCATGTACCAGGTGATAAAGGCCTGAAGAGGGCTTGGCCACATACGTCCTTGGGACTTGGGTCAGGCTCCACCTCTGGCCTGAGGGCTTGGTCTAAAGCAGAGTTTCCCAACGCTTCCACAGCATGTCAGTTAGCGTGATGGGAGCATGTCAGCTCTCTGAGGCCTGGAGCTTTGTCTTCCCTCTTCACTGCTGTGTTCTCAGCACCTAGAAGTGTGTCTGGCACATAGTAGGCTCTCAATAACTCTTTGTTGAAGGACTCTGAGATAAGGGTTCCATAGTCCAGCAACTTTGGGAAACAGGTGGCAAACCAAGATAAACAGGTTTCTTTTGTTCAGGCCTTCTTATATATACTTCAGTACACTAATGTGTACTCTGACACTCCAAGAGGGGTACAGATGCAAGTTTTTCCAGACTCACTGAGCCATGGACTCCTTCCAACAGAGGATCTTGTAGAGCATGGGTTCACAGCCTAGAGCCACAATTACCAAGTCTTCCCATCTATGTCTCTCTCTTTATCTTCATCTGAGTCCCTCTTGAGAGAAAGAAGACAGCTATGTAGGTCCATGGTTTCAGTTTCAAGCAGGTTCTCCCCAAGTGACAGTTGAAGATACCTGCCAACCTCTTCAAGTTTACATTCTACCAGCTTAGCAATCCCAGAGGAAAGAGGGCTGCATAAATCCCAGCTAAGTCTTTCATTGGCCCAGCCTGGATCACATGACCATCTCTGAACCAATCACTGGGCTAGAGAATGGAGTGTTCCAATTGGGCAGCCCTGTTCACATGCCCAATCTTGGAACCCAGGCAAAGTCAGGTCTATCCATAATTCAAAAAGATACAGGTACCACGATCTTCATTGCAGCCCTATTTACAATAGCCAGCACATGGAAGCAACCTAAAACTCCATCAATAGGTGAATGGATAAAGAAGATGTGGCACATATATACAATGGAATATTACTCAGCCATAAAAAGGAACAAAATTGAGTTATTTGTAGTGAGGTGGATAGACCTAGAGTCTGTCATACAGAGTGAAGTAAGCCAGAAAGAGAAAAACAAACACCACATGCTAACACATATATATGGAATCGAGAAAAATGGTACTGATGAATCCAGTGTCAGGGCAACAATAAAGACCCAGATGTAGAGAACGGACTTAAGGACACAGAGAGGGAAGAGGAGGCTGGGACGTAGTGAGAGAGTAGCATTGACATATACACACTACCAAATGTAAAATAGCTAGCTAGTGGGAAGCTGCTGCAGAGCACAGGGAGATCAGCTGGGTGCTTTGTGATGACCTAGAAGGGTGGGAGAGGGAGGGGGTCAGGGATGCTCAAGAGGGAGGGGATGTGGGGATATGCGTATACATATAGCTGATTCACTTTGTTGTACAGTGGAAACTAACACAATATTGTAAAGCAATTATACTCCAGTAAAGATGTATTAAAAATAAAAAGTCAGGTCTATCTGAACCTCATGAACCTTTGGCTATCCAAAGGAAAATCTCAGTACTCTTACCATGAAAAAAGGTAGGGGAGAGAGAAATAACACAGGGCAGGTGAAACAAGGAATGCTCCCAACTTCTACATTGGGTGCTGGCATATGGCTGTGTGGGGTGAAGGCCATATGGTGATTAAAGCTGGAATGGGGGTTTAAGGCTCCCTGCCCTGCTCTCATGCATCCCCCCCAAAGTATGACAGCGTATGGAGAATGACAGTAACAGTTGATTTGGGGTAAAGAGGAAAGAGAATGAAAATGACACATCACATTTAACCCTCACAACAGCCCTGAGAAATCGGTACTGTGATTATCCCCATTTTACAGATGAGCAAACTGAGGTTAAGAGAGGTGACGTCACTTGACCAAGGTCACGAAGACAACAAGGGGCATAAAAGGGTAGGTGAGGTGTGTGCGTATGTGTTGGAGTCTGTGGTAAATCAGCAGGGCAAAACTAATGTTTTGCCGGCTGTACCTTGGGATTCTGCAGCTTCTGAAACCCAGAGTTTCAGAACTTTCTGGACTATTTCAACTGCTACTCCAGGGAAGAGAACAGAGGTACTCCAAGAGAGGCTGGGTCCCAGTCAGAGGGCTGCCCTGGGTTTCAGAAGCCTCCGTTCAGCTCTACAGTGTCACTGCAGTGGTTTGTAACTCAAGCCACCACCATTGGAACTGGCAGAACGAGGAAGCAGAACTTCTGCCTCTTTCTCACCAAGGAACGCCTCCTGTTCGTTGCACAGGGGGCTGGAGGACAGCAGAGATGAGAAAGATCTGGAAATCCCAAGGCACCTGTTCTGGGGCACTTGGCCACTGGAAGCCTGGTGTCCAAGGGGAGGCAGGAGAGGGAAGACGGGCACAGATGGGGCAAGCAGACAGCCCTGGGCTCGAGTCTCAGCTCTGCACCTACTGTTGGTGTGAACTTGAGAATCTTCCTCAGCGCCTCTATGCCTCAGTGTCCTTGCAAAATGAGGATAATAGTAGTACCTCTCTCAGAGTTCTTGAAGGATTAAATGTGACCTTGAATGTAATGTGCTTCATTTTTACCCCTGAATCACCTGAGAATAAATGGGGCATCTTTCAGAAGGTCCAGAACCTTCCATGGTCCTTTGCCAGGATAACTACTTCGGGATAGTTTCCTCAGCTGGCTCCTTGACAAAAAGGTCCCTTGACCTATGGGCTTGGTAGACCAAAAGGATGGGCCCCTCTTCGGTGGCAGCAAACATGGGCTCCTGGAAGTTTTGCAATGACGCCTTGTCACGGACAACACCTGAGGGTCCGTCCTGCACTTGATACCAGCCATGAAGGTAATGAGAAATGGGTCACTAGGGCCTCCGCACACTGCTTGGTCTCTGCCTCTGTCCTGTCCCAGGTCCCCCAGGTGCTGAGAGGGCAGCCGCCTGGAGTACAGGGTCAGGACACATCCTGTTTCACATCAGGCCCTGGTTAGGTGCTCTGTAGAGATGCCCTCATTACTCCTTCGCAACTTGGAGGCGGGGCGTTCACGCGAGGCCCTGCTTTCCTGCAGTTCCTCCTAACGCCCAGCAACCCAGCAGCTCCCAGGCAAGGTTGGATGGGCCAGTCAGTTATGGGAGGGGGGGCCCCCGAGGTATCGCCTCCTGCCAGACCCAGGCACCGCAGTATGACAGCTGCTTCTGCTCCTTCTGGGGAGAAGGCAGCCCAGCTACCCCGGCTGCTCCCTGCCTGCTTGCATGTGGTAAACGCTTGTACAACTTGGCAAGGTGGCCCCAGCTAGCGAGGTTCCCATGGTGGGATCTGATGCCTGGAACAGATGAGGCCCCGCCAAGAAAGTGAGCTTCTCAGCATCTCGGCCAAGGGCAGGAGGCTGGGGAGGGGCTGAGCCCCATCCAGGGAGCACTCCCACTCCTGGCTGGTCCTGGAACACCAGGATGGTAGGGAGGGGGCTTCTAGACAGTCAGAGCCACAGGCCCCACCCCCACCCCATTTGATGGGATTTCAAAGCCAAGACCCAGGAGGGGGTCCAGGGAGGGGACCCATGCTTTCCATCAGGATTGCCTCATTAGTGGTTTTGCATTGTTGGAAATTTCTTCATTGGAGGCTCAGGATTGCAGCAACATGGCGCTTTAATCCAGGCTGGGCACAGGGACTTGTGGCCAGGAGCCCCAAAGGGAGGATAATTCACATCTCCAAGGCTGGTCCTTCTGTCAGGCTCCATTTCCCCTTATGCACCCCTGAAGGAGGTCTCCTAGGGTCTGGTCTGAACCTCATGGGCTCATGGGCTGGAAGGCTTGCAGAGACGTTCCTCACCATTTCTGCCTCTCTCTCAGCCTCTTTCACACACTGAATCATGAGCTCTCCATCTCATGCTAAGGGAGAGCAGAACCGAAATCTGCTCCCTGGACAGAACCTGGAAACCATGGCACTCAGTGTGACCTTTAGCCAGTCAGCCCCAGACGGTCTTGCTCCCCACAGAAATCACTGCTCTGGGCTTCAGTTTCCTCAGCGATCAATGAGGGGGCTGGAAGTAAGCAGTTTCTTTTCAGGGTTTCTGAGCCATGGATATCTTTACCAACAGACAACTTATGGGGAGGTTGGACCTAGGACAGCTGGACCAATGGGCCAGATCTATGCTCCCACCTCCTCGAAATGCTTTCTCTCCCTCACCAAGGTTTCCCCCGACTTCACTGGATGCCCCTTCTCACCCTCCTTTGCCATTTCTCCTTATCCTAACTGATCCCTGTCCTGCAGCCTGGTTCCTCTAAACCTTGCAAAGTAGCCCAGCTGATCTTCCAAAAACTGTATGTCTGATCATGACCCTCACCTGCTACTATGGACTGAATTGAGATTCCCAAAATTCATATATGAAGCCCTAACCCCCGAGGTGATGGTTTTGGGAGATGGGGCCTTTGGGAGGTTTAGATGAAATTATGAGGGTGGGGCCCTCATAATGGGATTAGTGCCCTTACAAGAAGAGACACCAGAGAGTTCTCTCTCTCTCTCTCTCTCTCTCTCTGCCCCCCTCCACCCCGCCCCCAACTCTCTCTCTCTCTCTCTCTGCCATATGAGGACACAGGGAGAAAGTGGCCATCTGCAAACTAGGAAGAGGGCCCTTACCAGGAACTAAATCTGCTGGCACCTGAACTTGGACTTGGACTTCCCAGCCTCCAGAATGGTAAGAAAGAAATGTCTGTTGTTTAAGCCACTCAGTCTATGGCATTTTGTTATAATAGCCCAAGCTAAGACATGGGCTGAAAAACCTTCCATGTCTACTGCCTAATTCTCTAGGCCTCCACTCACACCCTCCCCCTCACACTCTTGGTTCCAACTCTGCTGGATATATATACACTCCAGTCAAACACTCCAGTCTCCCATTCCAGGTGAAAGGTGCTTCTAAAATGGCTCCCAGCAATCAGGACAGCTGTCCCCTGGACTCATGGCCCCGTGAAATCCTCTCCCCTTGAGAATGGGCTGGACCCAGGGAGTCCCTTCTACCTATTTCTGACCAGCAAAGGTAATGTGTGTCACTTCCAAGATGAGGTCATGAAAAATTGTGGTTTCTGTCTTGCTCTCATCTGCTCACTCTGATGAAGCCATCTGCCACATTGTGAGCTGCTCTGTGGAGAAACCTACATGGCAGGGAGCCAGTTGGGCTGACCACTTGGGAGGAATGGAGGCTTTCAATCCACCAGCCAAGGAGGAAGTAAATTCAGCAAAAATCCAGTTGGCTGAGCTTGGAAGCAGATCTGCTCCCAGTTGAACCTTAAAATAACTGCAGCCCCAGCTGACACCTTGACTGCAGCCTGTGAGAGACCCTGAGCCAGAGGACCCAGCTAAGCCATGTCCAGATTCTGACCCACAGACACTGTGAGATAATAAACGTTGTTTTAAGCCACTAACTTAGGGAGTTATTTGTTACACAGCTATAGCCAATTAATACACCAGACTTTGCATACCACTCTCCAGCCAGGTGCTTCCTCAACAGGATAGCTTAGTCTCCTCTGGCCATCAAGGATCTTTGGAACCCCACTTTTTCAGTCCCCTAGACAATAGTATCTGGGTTTTTTTTCCCCTAAATGCCCACCCTACTTGACTGTAACAACTTATCCTCTAGATTGTAACTCCATGAAGTCAGGGGCTTCTGTCTTGTCTTGCTATCTCTTCCAGGTCTTGTACAATGTCAGGCACATGGTAGTTGCTCAGTAAACATGAGGGGTGTGAATGAATGAGTGAAACTCAAAGAAAGAGTGCGAGTGGCGCCTCCTCCTGGCCACTGCAACCCCTGAATCCCTCACACAGCCCCAGATTTCCTCTCCTTGGCCAGCTTTTTATCCAAGATGTGCCCTGCCTCTTTGGATAGAGACAAAGTCACAAACAAACTGACAAGCTCCCTGCCTTCCTGGAGCCCAGCAGGAGGGAGAGAGGCAGCCAAGAGCAGAGTAAAGAGATTATCCACTTAGATACATGAGTTTATCTCCGTTCCTTCCTAAAATGCCACTCAAAACTGTAAGGGCAATGAGAATGGAAGAGGATAAACCACCAAAGGTCAGAGGTAACAAACTCTGAAAGATGGAAAATGGAAGGAGGAGTGGGAACTGACTTTCTAGTCTGGAGAAACTGAAATCCAACTGCCAGAGGGAAGTGCCTGAACAAGAAAAGCTAAGCTAAGCCACCAAATCCAGGAAAGGCCAGGAACTGGATGCAGCAGATATGACTGAAGTTGGGGGTGAACCAGAAAAACCCTGGACTTGGGGAGGCAAGAAAGAGGAAGTGGAAGTCCACAGCCAGAAGAGGGAACCTCCAGCTACCTTTTCCCACTCAACTCTCAAAACCCAGGGACCCCAAATTTTCCCCTTCCTGCAAACTGGGTAAAAGACTGGGTGATCCATCTCTGTAGGGACCTTCAGCCAAGGGCAGAGACCCAGAGATACTGATTTGGGGACTCCCAACTAAAGGTCTGGATCCCTCTCCAATAATCCCACACAAACCCTGCCCATTCACAGAGACTTCCAGTCCACCTTACAGTCTCATGCTTATACAGACAGCCACGGTCACCAGGGACCTGAGAAATCCTCTAATGTGAAAAATAGATAATAAAACAAACAGAAGGAGAGGAGGAAGAGGAGGAGGAGAGGGAGGAGGAGAAAGGCAAACAGGGGAAATGAGTAATTCGTGCAGCAAAAGAAAATGTCAAAAAATTATCATTTCCATCCTCATAACATATGGGAAGATATTTCACCCATGAACCCATAGGCAGCTATAAGAAGGAACACATTTAGAAATAGCTCTTTAAGGGACTTCCCTGGTGGTGCAGTGGTTAAGAATCCGCCTGCCAATGCAGGGGACATAGGTTCAATCTGTGGTCTGGGAAGATCCCACATGCCATGGAGCAACTAAGCCCATGTGCCACAACTACTGATCCTGTGCTCTAGAGCTCATAAGCCACAACTACTGAACCTGCATGCCATAACTACTGAAGCCTGCGCGCCCTAGAGCCTGTGCTCTGCAACAAGAGAAGCCACTGCAATAAGGAGCCCGTGCACCACAACAAAGAGTAGCCCCCCACTCACCGCAACTAGAGAGAGCCCACGCACAGCAATGAAAAAAATAATTTAAAAAATTAAAAATAAAGTTTATTTTAAAAAAATAGAAGTAGCTCTTTGAAATTAAAGATGAGAGCTAAAATAAAATATTCAATAGAAGATAAAAATAAGGAAGTAACTCAGAATAAAAAGACAAAAAAATGGAAATTATGAAAAGAAAAAAAGTAAAAATTACTGGGTCAAACCAGGAATTTCTACAACCAACTCACAGGGATTCCAGAAAACAAGAGTGTAGAGAAAAGGGTGAGATGGGAGGGGATAGACAGTGAAGAGATAATACAAGAAAGTTTCTTCAAACTGAAGGCCATAGATTATTAGGATAAAATTTGGGGGGAGCTATTACTTGCCCAGATAATAGATTAAAACAAAAATCACCAGGGAATGTCATCAGGAAATTTCAGAATCTCCATGATAAAGATCCTAAAGACTTTTAGAAACAAAAAAGTAAATTTATGCAAAGAATTGGAATAGTAACAAACTTCTCAATAGCAAACTAAGGCTCTAGAAAACAATAGAGGAATGATCTAAAAATTATGAAGAAAATTATTTCCAACCTAGAATGAAATTGCAGACAAACTATCAATCGAACACAGGTTAGAATGATGACATTTTTAGGCATGTAAATTATTTTAAAACTATTTCCCATGCATCCTTTCTTAAGAAGCTACTGCAGGATGTACTCCACCAAAATGAATTTGTAAACCAAGGAAGGGCAAACTATGGCCTGCAGGCAAAATTCAGCCCACCATCTGCCTTGGTAAATAAAGTTTTATTGAAAGATAGCTGCACCCATTCAATTACCTGTTTTCTATGGCTGCTTTTACACTACAATGGCAGAGTTGAATAGTTGCGAGAGACCATATGGCCAGCAGACTCAAAAATATTTATTATCTGACCTTTCACAGAAATGTTTATCAGTCATCAGAGTAAACAAAACAAACAAAGAAAAAACTCCAAAAAACAACCCGTCCCCCAAAACCCAGGATCTGGATCCAACACAGTAGATGGGAGGAGGAAGTCTCTAAAACTACAGCTATGCTCAAAGAGCAAACAGCCCCATTAGAGCTCCAGGAGCTATGTCTGGAGGAATTTAAAAACTAGAGGTGACAGATTATCTATACTAAGAGGAGTTTTAAATCTTTGTCAGAGAGTTTAGGAAAGAATTAATGACAGACACATAGAAAACTAAGAAAATAAGGAGAAAACCATAATTCAAAAAGATACATACACCCCAGTATTCATTTCAGCACTATACAATAGCCAGGACATGGAAGCAACCTAAATGCCCATCAACAGAGGAATGGATAAAGAAGGTGTGGCACACATATACAATGGAATATTATTCAGTCATAAAAAGGAACGAAATGGTGCCATTTGCAGAGACGTAGATAGACCTGGAGGCTGTCATACAGAGTGAAGTGCATCAGAAAGAGAAAAACAACTATCGCTTATATGTGGAATCTAGAAAAATGAAACAGATGAAATTGAACTTCTTTGCAAAATAGAAATGGAGACACAGACGTAGAGAACAAACCTATGGATACCAAGGAGGGGAGGGAGGGTGCGATGAACTGGTCAATTGAAACTGACATATATATGCTACTACGTATAAAATAGGTAACTAATGAGAACCTACTGTGTAGCACAGGGATGTCTACTCGATGGCCTGTGCTGACCTAAATGGGAAGGAAATCCAAAAAAGAGGGGATATATGTATATGTACAGCTGATTCAATTTGCTATACAGCAAGAACACAACATTGTAAAGCAACTATACTCCAACAAAAATTAATTTAAAAAAAAGAAAATGAATACAAGAAGCAATTTAATAATTCTCAAATCATTGCAGAAGAATACAAATTATACAAGAAGCAAAACAATGGTATTATTTCACATGACTTATTCATGAACAATACTTATATACTTATGATCATACAAAGTGGAATAATGCATCTTACCAAAAATTGTGATAAATTATTCAGGGAGGATGGAGGGAAAAGACAGCCCCGTATGTGCATGCAACCGTGTACGAGTGTGTAAAAGCTAAGCTGTCAGTAGAAAGACCATGAATTGTGAATAAAGTAGAAAAGTCAAGGACTTCTAATACAAGGATTTTATTTAGAAATATACAGGCAAACAGAAGCAGCAGCTTTAGAAACTAAAAATGCTTGCTTCTGAGAAGCAGAGAGGAGGGGGACAGGAGACTGCTGTTCTCAATGTAAACTTTATTTGAATGTAAACTTCTAAACTCATGTATTACTTTTTTTAAAAAAATAGACATTACCTCCCAAAAAAGTAAATAAGAAATAAATAATTCCCTGTCATCAAACCCCATAAAGAAAATAAAGCAGGTGGACTTCCTAGGAGGCTCAGTGGTTAAGAATCCGCCTGCCGATGCAGGGGACACGGGTTCGATCCCTGCCCCAGGAAGATCCTACATGCCGCGGAGCAACTAAGCCCGTGCGCCGCAACTGTTGAGCCCATGTACCGCAACTACTGAAGCCTACTCGCCTAGAGCCCGTGCTCCGCAACAAGAGAGCCCACCACAATGAGGAGCCCACACACCACAATGAAGAGTAGCCCCTGCTTGCCACAACTAGAGAAAGCCCGTGCGCAGCAACGAAGACCCAATGCAGCCAATAAAATTAATTAAGTAATTAATTAATTTTAATAAAAAGAAAGAAAGAAAATAAAGCAGGTAGTGAGAGTGACTAGAGATGGGGATGCTTCTTGAGATGGGTGGTGACACAGTGAATAGCATAGACAAAGGCTCGGAGGTGAGACCAAGCTTGGATGTTTAAAGGACAGAAAAGCCAGTGTGTGTGCAGTGTGGAGAGCACGGAGAGGGGCTGGATTGCACTTGGAGAAAAGAAGGGGAGACTACCTGGGGTGATGTCGAGGGGGTTCTGCACTAGAAAGGTGGCCCCAAGGACACATCAGAGCTGGTGAGGCCACACAAGAAACTCAATTAGTAGATGGATATTAAAAGTCATAGGACTCCAGGCTATTGGCCAGGCAATGAGCAAATACCAGGTCAACCTTGTTTTCAAGAATCCCTGTAGGGAGGAAAAAAAAAATCAGGCACAAGTGCCCTTTTGCAGCCTACAAAGGTAGATAACCAGAGAGAGGAGCTAACAGCCCCTAATGAGGATTTCATCACTTTCCACTGCGAACCTCTTCTCCTTTTCGAAGCAATTCCCCGTCTACCATCACTACCTCATTTCACTCACGGAACGAACAGGTTAAGATCAGAAATGTAATTAGAAACAACTCTTTTGCTAATTGTTCAACCTGCCCAAGGGCCTTCATTAACTCCCCTCCTCAGCGCCCACAGGCTCAGCCTCCCCTGGTCCTGATCCACTCCTCGACCTCCTGGTTTCCTTTGGTTTTACTAATCTCTGCTCTAGGCTCTTTCTTCATATTTTTGGTGGAACAGGCACTTAGACACCAGTTCCCTCTTGCTCCAACTCCAGCCTTCCCTGTCCCAAGGCTCAAATTCTGATTCCCTGGATTTCCTACCCCTTCCTGCTGAAACTCCAGGACCAGCGCCTGAGTCCTCAGCCTTGTCTGAGCTCTGGACGTTGCTCCTCAGGAGGGCAGGTGAACCACTTTGATAGAGAGAAAAGGGTTGAGAGCAGAGGCTGAGAGCTGCGTGCAGCTCCTACTCTACCACCCCCTGGCTGGGGAACCCCCGTCTCCTTCCTCTTTACATTTAAAAGCATATTCTTATCTTAAGGGGCCTATTCCACAGGACAAGCTGGTATTGGCCTCTGCTTGCCACACAGTAATGGCTCAAAATGTTGTCCTATGTTTAGAGATCAGGCACCAAATGAATTTTATACTATGGTGTAAATGACTGATGTATTAGAGATTTTTCGTATGTTTTTTGTTTTATTCTTTAAGGCCTAGCTCTGGGACTACCTCCTCCAGGAAGCCTCCCTTAACTACCTCAGCCCACAGGATTTCTCCTTTCTCTGAATTCAGATCTCTTGAGTGACAGAGTGTCTACACAACTTGTACAGCCCAATTTACTCTCACGCACATCCAAAAAACAGACAACAGAAAATGGGATAAAGAAAATGGGATAAGCCACCTTTTCTCATCAGAACTAAAACTCTCAAAGGCAGGAACTATGTCTTCTGCTCTTTAATAATGCCCACTTTAAAATCAGAAGACTTCATTTCAAATCCCACCTCTGCCAACTACCTGTGTGACCTTGGGCAAGCCGCTTATCCTCTCTGTTTCCTCAGTGATGGAATGGAGAAGCACTGTTCACTTCATGGGCTCCTCTTAGGAATGACTGTATAACTGCTTTGTAAACTGTCAAATGCTGAACAGATGTTAACTTACTAATTATGATTAATACACTGTTCAGGTTGTTCAGAATTCTAAGTATTTAAATAAAGAGCTTCCAGCTAGCTTAGGGCTGAGATTTCATTATGGGGGGTTACACCACCCAAGGAGGGTGGCCCAGAAAGAGAGAAGAGCTGGGGAAACCAAGGCCCCCAGAGAGTACGTTGGCCTTGACCATGGGCGGAGCTGGGAGCCATACCCAGACATCCCGACTCTGCACAGGCGGGGGGCCAGCAGGGAAAGGGCTCCTCTGATGTGGCTTGGGGTATTGTTCAGTCTGAGGGGTTTTGTTGTTTGGTGTTTTGTGTTTTCATAGCTGTTGTTCTCTTTCTAATCCCAATAACAGAGGCAAGAGGAGACCCGGGCAGTGGGAAGGCGTTATTTGGAAACTGGGAGCTCTAAAAACCCCACCCGATGTCTGGCAGGTCACCCCGACTTCTCCCTGATGCAGACAGGAATGGTGTGGGGGACGGACGTTGGCTGGAAGCCTCCTGTGGAGGAGTCAGTCTTCTTGCCCCCCGGGGGAACGGCTGGCCTGGGAGCCGATGTCTCCGCGATTTATCAGTCATCTGTGCAGGAGTTGCTGGGATGGTCCAGCAACTCCCCAAACGGGTTCTTCAGGAGCCAGTTCTGCGGGATCTCAACACGTGTTGCATGGAAGTAACATACCAGAGAAAGGCTCACAGCCAAGTGCGTTCTTTTTAAGGACAGGACTTCTCCGGACCTTAAGTTTGCACACGTAATATTGTGACTGTCCAAGAAAGAGCCGCGAGATGTATTGATCAAAAGCGTATTGAATTTGATTCACATGATTTGTGTGTGTGACGATCGCCCAGTAGCGCTGCTATTCTAGGTGGAGCAAAGCTGCCACAAACATGTAGTTTCTTCCTCTAAAGTTACTCCAGATTTCCTTACAAGCTTGCGCTCCATGGGTAGACGGAAAAAGGGAGAAAGGACGAAGTCAGAAAGGGGGTGAGAGAGAGGGGGAAGCTGAGTTTTTCGTCCAGTCTGGTTTACAACTCCCTCCAATCCAATCACTTTAACTATCTCTTTGCATCAGTTCATTCTGTTTACTGACACTTGGATGCTTCCCCAGCTCTCCCTGCTCCCTTCAGACAGCGACTGGGTGTTTGGGGAAGGGGCTTCTGTAACCTCATGGCACACAGCAGGGTGGGCAGTAGACGTGGAGCCAGGGCCTTTGGGGGTGGTCTCCTGATGCCCACCAAGGTCCCGTCCTCCTGGTGGCTGCCACTGGCCTTTCAGCCACTAGCCTCGTGGTCAGAGCTTCCCTTAACATTCCCCTTGAATCAACGCACAGTTCACTCACATAAATACCTCTTAGACCTTGTTCTCAGCATTAATATCCTCAAAACTGCAGATTTGATGCCATGCGTTCTTTTCTTCCAGGACCCATTTAAATGAATGCATCACAGTTATCTTAAGTTCACCCAAATCATCTCCCGTATCACTAGTGATTCATTCCCGCACCCTTGAGCCAGCACCAGTCTGGACCAGTCTTGGAATCTAGGAACACCAGTCAATTCGACGTGGGCCTGCATCTGCATAGGCTCTTGCCCAAAAGAACTAATCTGACCCCAAAACTATACGGTGGCTGCTCAAGCTCAACCGAATCTTCTGCAGGGGGCTCAGGGGAGGAGAACTGCGCTGCACAGTATGCAGGGAAACTTACTGAAAATCCTCTTTCCCCACCGGGCCCGCCCCCTAGGCCCACTTCCTGGCAGGTGTCAAATCTCTTCCTCAATTCCACCCACTCTCCGAAAATGAGCCTCATTTTTTAAAATTAAAGTTTTTGCAACCTCTCGGCCACACAGCTGCCCCGGGAAAGCGCCACACCGTCCCTGGACAGAGCGCTTTGATCCCGCTCCCCTGTCACCGGCCTCTGTCACACCCTCACATGCGGGGGAGCCCAGAGACAGGGACCCCTCCTTGGAGGGTAAGAAAAGAAGGGAGGATGGCAAAACTCTTCTTTATTTTCAAATCCTTGTCCCTCAGGAGACTGAGGCCCAGAGGAGGTAACAGTGCAGCCCCAATGTCAGCCATAAATCGATGGCAAAGTTGGGGCTAGAACCCTGGTCTCCAGATTCCAAGGGCGTCTTCCCCAGGGGAGGCAGCGAGCTCAGTCCCCGGCATGGCAGTAGGGAGAACCCGGGCTTTCCTCTCCAGGAAATGAAATGACCTCCTTTCTTTCCCCCACCCCAGTCCCTGCCTGAGCCCCACTCTAAGCCCCCCACCATAAGAAATAGGATTTACAAGCCAGCTGCTATAATCCCTTTAAAATGAGGTTTGGGGACTATAGGGACTCTTTGGGCGTTTCATTTTTTCAAAACAATATTTCTGGCTCAAAAGCTAAGATTTCACCGTTCTCAGGGGAGTCAAGACAAAGATGGGCCAGGGTGGCCCAGGGCCCCAGACTCCCTTCAGGGGCGAGAGGACACCCCCTGAATGTCTGCCTGGTCTCCTGGACCGGGCTTTGTAGGAGTAAGTGCTACTGCTCGGTGGGAATCCAGACCTCTCTCTCCAGTGCCTGCCGCCAGGCACTGGAACAACGGCACCAATACCTCCCCCACCCCACCAAGGCTCTCCCTTCCATGCTTAAAATTAAAGCTTCCAATGCACAGCTCACACCCAGACATTAGCTCTAAGGTATCATAACTGATAGCTCATCCTTCCCGACAGAGTCAGTCTTCTTGGAGCAAGGGAGGCATGGGACCCTCCAAAAGATGGAAAATGATGGAAATACGAATAACAAGGAGTTGGAGAGAGATGGAGAAGGAGGAGAGGGAGTGGGTAAGGCTGCCTAAGACAAGTGCTGTGAGGTGTTCCCGCCGGCGCAGAACGTGAAGACCCTGGCTCCCGTGGTTTGTGACCTGGGGCAAGTCACTTCAGCTGAGCAGTATTTGGGAACCAGGCCTCTGCCTGCCAAGCCGTCCCACTGGAGAGATATTACAATGAACAACTTAGAAGGACCAGCTCACTCCAGTTTGCCCAGGACGGTCCTGGTTGTAATGCATCCCAGGGGAGCCCCTTGGTCCCAAGCAGGCAGGATGAGTTGGTTGCCCTAAGCCACACCCACCTCCACTCTGGCCCCGCCCTCCTTTCCCAGGTGGCCTGAGGGGCCCTCACACAGTTCATCACACCCTCTGCATGGCTGATTTACCAGGGGTGGGGTGAAGCTCAGGGCTGTGCATTTTCCTCAAGCTCCCCTCCCAAGGATTCTCCTCCCCTAACAGGGATTCAACTGCGGAAACACTGATCTAAACGAGCCTCTAGCAAAACACTGAATAAATGTTGCCATTTACTGAGCAGTGCTGTGTGCCCAGCACCAGCCAGGCTGAGTACTGTTCTCCTCTGTGCCCCACTGTGAGGTAGGTGTGGCTCTCCCTATTTTACAGGTGGGAAGACTGAGGCTCTGAGACGTTAAGTGACCTGCCCAAGGTCGCAGGGCTAGGAGGCGGTGTTCCCTCCAGGTCTTTCTCATTCTGGAGCCCATGTTCTTATTTTCAGGGTATAAAGGAAAGCAGGGATTGGCAGACTTCTTGCTGTAAATATTTTTCAGTTTTCTGGGCCGTCAGACCTCTGTCGCAACTCCTCTCGATGGTTATGGTGTGAAAGCAACTGTGGACAATACCCACTGGAGTGGACATGGCCGTGTTCTAATAAAACTTTATCTCTAAAAGTAGGCATCAGGTGGGATTTGGCCCACAGGCGGTATTTTCCTGAGCCCTGGGGAAAGCGTGCTCACAAACGTGCCCGCGCCATCACCCCTACCTCGGACGCTCCCGAGAGCAAGAACAGGAGGACAGCTCCAGGCTGTCTCGCAGACCCGCCCAGGCGGCCAGGGCTGCCCCCCCCGCCCCCCCCACCCTGCTGTCTCCCCATGGCCCTGAAGGTTTCCTTCTCTGAAGTGTTTAGACCCAGCCCCTGGGGGCAGACATGCAAATCTGCATGTCTTTCTGCTGCGCCCACGGCACCAGAAGGATCAGACTGTCCTCAGGCCAGAGACGGCTCTCTTAGTCTCCCAGAGTACCCCGCCCTCTGCCCCCAGCGCACCCCAAGACCAGAGGGTGGATTCTGCGGCAGAGTCACCCCAAGATGCAAAAACCCAAGACACAGTGAACCCCACAAAGACCACAGTCACGACCTGGAGGGGAGGCCTGGGGGAGCTTGCCCGGCCGTCACCATCTCACAGGCGGAAGGCTGAGCCTCGGGCACTCCCGCCGCCTCCCCCCATTCGTGCCCCGGGGCCGCAGCTGCTGGGGATCTGATGGCCAAGAGCTGTGACACAGTCCACGTGAGGTGCCAGGCGGTGGCACCTTTCACGGCCACTGTCACCTCTAACTGCCCACTGACGTGTGCCCGGCGGGGGTGGTGAGGTATGGTGGCTTCAATCAGTCTGCTCTGGCCGGGGCTCACGCATCCCTCCCAGGGGGCGGAGTGAGCACAGAGCTGGTGGCGGGCGGTTCGCCCTCCGGTCCTGGGCCCCACCGGGGAGGGTCCCTTCTCCTCCTCGCACTCATCATCCACCTCCTTTTCCTCTGCAGAGCAGCCTGTGGTCTGCCCCGCGGGCACGGATGCCCACCCCAGCGGGCACTGGGGCCAGAGGAGAGCGCGCGTCCCGCCTGCCACCCACCCCACTCACTCGCTCCGCTCGCTGCTCGGACGAGGCCCGCGGGCACAGGGAGCCGAGGCGGCGGGGCTGCTGGGCCCTGCTGGGGCCCACGCACACCTGTGTCCGTGTGCAGGGGACGTGAGTTGGTTGCTCCATCTGTGTGTCCAGGTGCGTGAGCACGTGTGCCTACCTGTGTGGTGTGCATGTGGGCAGGTTCTGTGTGGGGACATCCGTGTCTGCTGGTTGGGTGAGCGGGCTCCTGGTGCCTGTGTCACAGTACGTGTCACGTGTGGGGTGTGTAGGGGCCATGGGCACCTGTGTGCCTCTAGACATGTCTGTGCCCCTCAGCTGGGTGTGTCTGCATAGGAATGTGTTAAATGTATGTGTGTGTGTGTGTGAGAGACAGAGAGAGATGTAGACCCCTGTGTTCACCTTCCAAAGAGCTCTGGCTTTCAACTAATTAGGTTCTGATTCAGTGACCCACAGGCATCCAGTCTCATCTTGAGAATTCCTGGCTTATGCACAAAAGCAGAAGGAGAGCATCGTTTCAGTCATAGCCTCTCCAAGTACTTTCCATGGTACCTCATTTCATCCCCCACATGTGCTATGCATTCAGTGACTGAATGCATGGCCCCATTTAATGACCTCCTCAAAGATGCCCTTCGCAATATAACTTTGCTTCGTTTCCCACGCGGAGGTGGCGTCTGTGTCACCTCCCCTTCATCTGAGCTGGTCTGGGACGCTCACCTGGGCCAACAGCATGGGGTGGAAGTGATGAGGTGCCAGCTCCACGCCCAGGCCTCGGGGGGCCTGGCAGCTTCCGCTCATTCACCCGGAACTGTGCGGGCGCGCTGTGGAGAAGCCGGGGCTGGCCAGCGGGGGGCTGGAGCCATAGCTCTGTGCGTGCCGTATGCAGGTGGCCTACACCCCATCTTCATCTGCGTGCGCCTGTAGTGATGGACCTGGAGGCGGCTGGGACCCTCCCAGACCAGCCCACAGTCAGCAGACCCCCGAGGAGGGGAGGACCCCGCCGAGAAGAGCAGAGCTGCTGCCCAGCAGGCGTGTAGGTGCGAGGGCAGGAGTCGATGCTCGGGGTCTCCAGCTGCTCGACGGTGGGGTGGTAGCTCCCGAGGAGGCAGGGGTCATTATTCTCCCCCATTTCACAGATGAGGACATTGAGAAGAAGTAAAAAACTTCCCAAGTTCTCACAGCTTGAATGTACGCAGAGGTAGGATTCAAATCACCCAGTCTCTTTCCAGGGTTCAGGAGGACCTTAGCCAGCCCAGGCTGCCAAATAAAATAGCACAGACTGGTGGGACTTAAGCAACAGAACTTTATTTGCTCACAGTTCTGGAGGCTAGAAGTTCAAGATCAAGGTGCCGTCGGGGTTGGTTTCGGGGGAGGCTCTCTCCTTGGCGTGTAGACGCCACCTTCTCCCTCTGTCCTCACGTGGTCTTTCCTCTGAGCATGTGAAGAGGGATCTCTGGTATCTCTTCCTCTTCGTATAAGGGCACCAACCCTATGGGATTAGGAGCCCACCTCAACCATAAGGCCTTGTCTCCAAATTCGGTCACCTTGTAAGTCAGGGCTTCAACATATGAATTTGGGGGTGGGGTAGGGTACAATTCAGTCCAAAACAAGGAGTGAACCTCTTTACCAGGCCCCCTTCACAGCCACAGAGCAGGTCACACGTAGGAATGACGGCCTCCATCTTACAAGGCAGGGAAGCTGAAGGGCCTGGAACTCAGCTCCGGGCTGCCACGTGGGCGAGGGACACAGTGAGGAGGGCCCAGCCTGCGCGCTCGCAGCAGCCACGCCAGCCCTCACGCAGAACGTCCCTCTTCTGGTTCTCCGCAGGCAGGGAACTCCTGAAGGGCAGGGGCTGCATCTCCCCACCCCCCATCTTTGTGTTTTTGTGCCTGGCAGGAGCCTGGCCTGGGACAGAGAGGGAGGAAGAGAACGCTTCTATCAGAACCTGCGCCCTACCCCGCCCTTCCCCAGGGCATGTGTTATTTCCCCAGATGAGTGAAGCCCCGGTTGCCCGTGATAATCAACTTGATAAGTCACCCTTTACCGGCTTCCTGCCTTGCCCTGCCTGGATCCCCCACCCCTCTGCTGCTGTCTCCAGGCATCCAGGACTAGCAGCGCACACCTCGTCTCTGGGCCAGCTTCTGCGGGGACCTATACTTAGAGACCCCTGGAAAGGACATCTTTTCTCCCCTGAGAGCCTGGCAGGAGCTGGTGCAGTCCCTGATGTCCGAGCTGACTCGGAGACTCCCAGGGTGGGGGTTGGGAGTGGGGCACACACGTATCCTCTAGAACAGGGGTCCCCAACCCCCCCCCCCCCCCCCCCCCCCGGGCTGCGGACCTGTATCTGCCCACAGCCTGTTGGTGAGGAACCAGGAGCCGCAGGCTCACAGCAGGAGGTGAATTTTGGTTGGCAGGCGAAGCTTCATCGGCCCCTCCCCACTGCTCGCATTACGGCCTGAACCCTCCCCCTCCTCCCAGTCCCTGGAAAAATCATCTTCCACGAAACTGGTCCCTGGTGCCGAAAAGGTTGGAGACCACTGCTTAAGAAGACCCAGAGAGATTGACTTCTGCTCATCCCCTGGACCAAGGCTGGAGACCCCCAGGCTGGGGGCAGCTTCATCTGAGCTTGTGTCATTTCTCACATCGGGATGCCCCTCAAGTGGTCACATTTGCGGTCAGCGTATAGCTAGGAACAAGCAGGACACAGCCGACCGTGCCAGAGACCTTGCTTCCTAAGACTTTCCTTTGCGTGTTGAGTGGCTCATTCACAGGCCTGTAAACAAGGCCACATCTGGACCAGCGCCTCTCTTGACCTGCCAGGTCCTGTCAGACAGCGGGGCCCAGGGTTTCTCTCCCTGAAGGAAAAAGGAAAGTTACAACGTCTGCTCACCCTCCTCTCTCCTGGGGCCCTCCAGGGCCTTTCTGACCATCATCCAACAAATAAGGACTTTGCTACCTCAGAAATGCCCTCAAAATCAGCTAAATGCTAGGAATGTGCTGACCCCGAGCCCACACTGCTGGGCCCAGGAGCCTCCTCCTGGGAGCATCTCTTTTCTGCGGTGGCTGGATTTTCCAGCCGTCCCAGGGATGGCCAGCAGGTTTCTCGTAACTTGGTTTCTCAGCCCCTGTCCTTTTTAACGTCATAAATTTTTAAATGTTCTTTTATTAAAAAAGGGGGGGGGGAGTGGAATAAGAGGGGGAAAAAACGAGCAACTATAAACAAAACATAAAAGTTGTTTAATGGACGGCATAATGAGGCCGCCAGGAAACGGCCTGGCATTGATTTCCCCTGACATTTCACCTATTAAATTATAAGCTTCTTAAGGAAGAGCTCCGACTTCTTCTTTAGTCCATTAAGATTCTTTAACGAAGAACAAAGCTGCTATTGTCTGAGCGCTACATGGGCCCAAGTTCCTTGACAGGCAAATGGTGGTGCTGGAGAGTAAGGCCTCCTGAGCTGGGGACCGGGTGGTGAAGTCCTGGCCAGGACCTAACCGCGTAAGCCTCTCCTCAAGGATCGGATAGGCTGTCTGTTTCTGTCTCTGAAGTCAGGGTCAGGAGCCTGGAAATGTGGGGGGAATCCTTTCGGTGGGGTGGCCGTGAGAACATGGAAAGATCTAGAGCCACCCAGTTGCTTTCAGGAAAGTCTACGTTGGTAAAATGCAGCGTCTTGAAATATAATTCAAAATCCCAGTACTAACACTGTCAGGGAGGCAGCAGGATCCCCATTTAACAGATGAGAAAACTGAGGTTCTGAGACCTTAAGTGACTTGCCGAAGGTCAAACATGGTGTTTAATTGGCGAAGGCAGGATTCTCTCCCCATCCCAGACATTTCCAAAGCCCAGCTTCTTTTCATTATCCCCATCTGCATGGTCACAGGCACCAGGGAGCGTGCAGGTCAGTGTCAGCAGCTGGCTGTACAGTGTGGAGCAGTGCCCACGGAGGAGGCAGGCACAGCCTCCCTGTCCTAATAATTCTCCCCATCAGTAGGGCCCAAACCCACTTCCTTCTGTACCCAGTGTCCCCTTCTCTCCCTCTCCCATGTCCCTTGTAAATCTTGTTCTCAGCACCTTCATTTACAGAGAGGTGTCAACAGTTATTAACTGCGTAACGTCAAACCCCTCCCAGGAAAGGATGCAAGTCTAAAACTGAAGGCACAGAGCCATGATAGGGCACTTCAAGCATGCGGCAGGCTTGGGAACAGACAACTTCAAGCCTTTCTTGGCTGATGAATTAAACACCATGGGTCTCTTGTGTAGGTCAGCCGGGGAGTGCGAGCCCAGGGTGCTTACAGATCCTAGAAGAGGCGGACCACGGTACGTCTCCTGCCCCATTCCAGCCCGTGGGCACGCCTTTGACACGAGACTGAGGGTGGGAGGTGAGGGAGGGAACACGCCCAGGCTCATGGACTCCAAGGAAGCTGTTTTGCTCACCCTGATGCATAGCCCCAGCGGCAGGTACAGCCCGTGGGCCAGCGCCATCCAAAGAGATTACCCACCCGAAGATGGAAAGATGGTTCTTCTGACAATCCAGGAGCCACAGCTTTGCCACTTCTCCCTTAAAACCACCTCACCTGGACCAATAACCACTGAAAATCTCCAGAAAGGTTAGAGCTGCCACGTGCCAGCCCCAGTGCTGGGCACTCTCCTTGCTTGATAACATTGATGATGCTGATGGCATTTATTCTTGACTTATAAATAGGGAAACTGAGCCAGATTCTAGCTCTGTGCGGTCTGCACCCCGAGACCTCTCCAGGAGCAGGAAGGACGCAGCCTCGCCCTGCCCGGGAGGCCACACGGGCTTAGCTGAGTGCGCCCCGCGAGACAAAGCTTCCGTGAGGAGGAAGTGGATCCCCCTTCGCGGGCACCTGCCGTTTTCAGCAGCCCAGTTCCACTGCCCACTGTGGGGACCGCATCACAGGTTTCCCTTTGCACTCTCCGGCCCCTAATATGGCCACATGACCCAGGCCTGGCCAATCAGCAGACTTCATCTTCCCAGATCACAATGATGGGTTCAGGAAAGGGCATGTGATACCTCGGGCCAATGTGAGTCAGGCCTGAAACGTTTGCTGGCCAGGCGGGGAAGGAGGCATGCTCTTCTGCTGGGTTGGCCAGGCTGCTAGGAAAGAGCGCCTAGAGCTGCTGGCGGCTACCCTCATACTGTCTGGGAACGAAGCAAAACAGAGGAAAGCAGAGCCGAGAGCCAGAGCAAGACAGGTGCCTGATGCATGGTTAGAGCTCTGGATAGGCTGACCCTCAGGACCAGGTTGTCTAGCCTGAACCAGCGGGGTCCTCGCACTTACCTTTCCCTGACCTAAAACACAGGATAAAATACAGGAAATTTGAATTCCAGATAAAAGACAAAAATAATATTTTGCCTATCACAGATAATGCATGAGATATACCTATACTAAAAAAAAAAAGATTGTTATCTAAAATTCAAGTGTAACTGGGTGTCCTGTATTTTTATTTGTTAAATCTCGCAAACCCTCCCTGACCCCACAGGTAACAGTACACTGGGGGAGGTCCCACACAGGCCATCTCCTGCTAAGGCCACTCTAGGGGTCAGGGGTCATCTGTGCCTCTGTCCCTCTGCCCCGTGCCAGCTTTTGCTGAGCAGAGCTCCTGGAACTGTCCTCCCTTCCCCCTTTCTCCCTCCACACAAGGATTATCAATAATTTGTTCAGTCCAGGGACAACATAGGTATTTATTAGCCTCCTTTTACAGATGAGAAAATGAACAGTCAGAGAGGTTAACTAAATTTAACAATTACAAGTAAACAGTAGAATTCCATCCCTGGCGCTGAGCCCAGTGATCTGCCCATTCCCTCATGGCTGCCTGAAAGCTTGGCCAAGACCTTGACACATCCACCCTGACTCCATTGCATCGTCATCCACAGACACCTTAACTCCAGCAGGAGGCTCCCGGCGTCCTCTTCAGGCCAGTGACATGATGGGAAGAGCCCTGGGCCATGGGTAAGGACGCTGGGCTGAATCAGACTTTGCTTTTTAGCATAGGGTGACACCAGGCCAATCACTTGTAGGGGTGAGCGGCCCTTGTTCATCTGCAGGAGCCCTCTGTCTATTAGGGCATCCTCACCACATTCCAAAGCTCAGAGGGAAAAATCTCAGTGCCCTGCCTATCCCCAGATGACAGAGGTGTGAACAGGATCCACACCTACAAACCATGGAACCCCACCCACCAGTCTCCTGTGATTGGTCCAAGAACTGGGCATGTAATCCAGGCAGGGAAAATCAGTGTCCCTTCATGAGGTTTGCTATACGGGTGCTGGCAGAGAGCTGTAACAAGTGTCTCCTCCTCAGGGTCCCAAGCTGTCAGCACCATGCATGCCTCAGGCTTCCAGTGCGTGTCTTTTCCACCACAGGGAGAAAGCTTACCTGAGAATGAAGCCACACAGAGGAAAGCAGAGTCAAGAGGTGGAAGAGACAAAGACATAGAGCTCCTGGATCCAGCCGTGCCTGAAGGCAGTGACACCTGGAATTCCTGGTTACAGGTAAGCAGAGCAGTCTATATGTGGCCTCTGAAACCCAGACCTTAGGAAATCTAAGCCAGAGGCAAGGACTATCAGGACCTGACTCCTTTAGGGGAAAATGTTAAAAATAAAACTATAAAATCTTGATTTTCAGAATACCAATGTCACTTATTTGAATGTTGTCAAAAGCTGGGGTTTTTGTGTATTTTCTTAGTTCTGCTGCTTCTTTTCCTCAGCATGGAGATATTTTGAAAGGCCATAGTGAGGTAGGTAAGTGTCTGGGGCTGGGAGATGAAGGAGAGCGCTACTCCAGGAAGAAGAGGGGTGCCATCCCCTGCGCCCACCTGCTGCAGGCGGTAGGGGGCCAGTGCAGGGAAGGGATCCATGGAGGGGGCAGGCCGTGTGCTTTACTCACGGCTCCTGGGGAGCCAGTGCCCTCTTAAGCTCCCTTCAAAACCTTCTCTCAGCAAAGATTGGATGCCAGTTTTCAGCAATTTGGGATTACATTTATTGTCATTAATATTAAAAATATTTTCACCAGTTTGGATTAAAATGCAACAACCCAGCTCTCCTCTTCCCCAGGTATTCAGCCTGATCTCCAGCTGTAACAAAAGTGTTGGCCCCTGGAGAAACAATACCAAGCCTCAGAATTTGGTTGTGGATTGTTTCTTTAGGATGAAGTGAACTTTCCTCTGGAATCCTTTGGGCCAGTGTTTCTCGGAGTGTGGCCTGTGGACACCCTGCAGCTCAGCTACCTAGAGAGGCTTTAATTTCTAAGCAGATTCCTGGGCCCTACCTCAAACCTGTTGAGTCCAACTCTTTCAGGAGAGGGCCCAGGAAGCTGCATTATAATCACCGCCCCACCCCAGATGACTCTTAAGCAGAACAAAGTTTGAGACCTGCTAACAAAAGCCAAGAGGCAGCTGTCTCCCTGCCCAGATCCACACGACCCTGGCTGAGGTTCACATGGCGGATGGACGTAAAAGTTGCAGTGACAGCCTGAGCATGTAATGTCCAGGAACCATGAGGCTGTCTTCCATCAGGATTGGAATCAGCCACGTTCTCGCCGTAGCACAGTTTTGCTTTGTTTTGTTGTTGTTGTTGTGTGTGTTTTGTTTGTTTGTTTTGGGGTTTTTGTTGTTTGTTTTCAGTTTTGGTTTGCTTTGGTTTTTTGGGGGGGCGGCACCTCGCGGCTTGTGGGATCTTACTTTCCTGACCGGGGATCAAACCTGGGCCCTCGGCCGTGAAAGCACAGAGTTCTAACCACTGGACCTCCCGGGAATTCCCCACAACCCAGGTTTAAGGTCACAGTAGACAATATGCCTGATTGGAGTGATCTGGATTGCAGTACCAGTGCCTGCTGGACAGAGTCTGAGTTTGGTCCTGGCCCTGCTACCAGCTGACTGAGTGGTCCTGGGCGAGTCCCTTCCCCGTGCTGGCTCTCCCTTCCCTGTCTGTCAGATGAGGAGGCTGGACTACGCTAGTCGTTGTCAAAGGGTTTTTAAGCAGCAGAGCTTTTTCTCCAGGAAAGCCAGACATGGGCCCTGATAAGTGAAGAGGACCGACTCCGGTTGAGGCAGGGCTGTGGAGCTGAGTCAGTTAGAACGCAACGTCTGCTGCTAGGAACCTATCTGTGTCTCTGTCTCTGCCTCTGTCATCTCTAACTATGGCTCCCCACCTTCTGATCGCAAGCATTCCAGGGCTGACGTGATGATTCCCAGCCTCCTTCTGTCATGTCGCTCTGCCCTCCCTAGGCCGCTGCCCCTGTCCTGATGGTCAAGACTGGATATCCACCAGCAAGCTCAGATTCCAGCCAGTGAAGGGAAGGACATGCCCCTTCCTTCTAAAATCATGACCCATAATTGTACACATCATTTCTACCTATATGCCCCTTCTTTCTTCCTGGCCGGGCCCCATTTTATCAGGGGATTATCTATCCCCTACAGCTCAGACAAGTGTAGCCTCATCTCCAGCTGCAAGGGTGTGTCCCAAGTGGTCTAAGCCGACCACTGTAGTCCACTCCCCTGTCTGGGATTGATTTAAACATGGGCCTATGACTCAGTTCTGACCAGCAAGATTGAGGAGAAATAACCTGGGGGCTTCTAAGGATCTCTCCACTGATTTACAAAAGACACTCTCTTCACCAGCAAGTGTTTTGTCTGCTTAGGGTGCCTGGAATTGCTACAGTCACCTTGACCCCCATGAGGGGACTCATCTGGAGGAGAAGTCAACCCTCTGAGGATGCAGAACAAAGAGGTCTCAATCACTCCACTCCAAGTTCCACCCTACCCCAGGGCCTTTGCACATGCAGTGCAAGAACACTTTCCCCAGATCTCTTTGAGTTCGTTCTTACACTTCATTGACGTTTCTGCTCAAATGTCAGCTCCTCAAAAGAATTTCTCTGACTTCTCTCCCTTCCTTCACCCTTTCCCTTTGTTTGTTTTTTTTCCCATAGCTCTCACTTAACATTATGTTATTTATATATATAATATCTACGTATACAATGTAAATATATTATATATATGCACACACTGTGTTGGTGTATATATATACACATATATGTTATACATTTATATAAATATAATACATATATAATATAACACATATATGCACACTATATATTATATATGCATATTAAATATATATACCTATGTGTGTATTGTGTGTATATGTACAATGTACACACACTGTATATTTTATGTATCTACACACACACACACACACACACACACACACACGCAGTGAATGCTGATTATTTGTCCTTCACACAAGAATGCAAGCTCCAAAAAACAAGGACATTTTTTTTCACCAGTGTAACCCCAGGGTCTAGGAGAGTGCCTGGCATCTAGAAGGTACCCAGTAATATCTAACAGGTGGAAAGCAGGAAGGCAGAAAGGGAGGAAGACCTGTATTCTTGGTGACACTATGGAGCCGCTAAATTAACCAGCCCTCAGGACTCCTTGTTGCTTGTAATGATAAGTATCCCTTATTAAATCATTTTAAGCCAGTTGATTTGGGGGTTTCGGTCGCTGGCAGCTGAAAGCTCCCTATCACAGGCGTCTGTGGAGCTTCCTCTGTCTGGAATACTCTTCCTTAATGACCGTCCCTGGTGGCATCCTCCCCCTCCAGGTCTGGCTACCATTCTGCGCGCTCTCCAGAGAGCGCCAGTGGACAAAGTCAAACAGAGGGCTTGGAAGCCGCAACATCAGGGGCAAATCCCAGTTCCACTGCTCACCAGCTGGTGATCTCTGGCAGGTTACTTAGTTCTCTGAGCTTCAGTCCCTTCAACTGTAAGAGGAAATTCAGGGAGGTACCGGGAAGGCCTCAGAGGCCAGTGGATGTGGGCAGAAGACCCTGCTGACCACTTTCCAGCAGTGTGGCTGGAGCAGTAGGCTTCTCTCTGGGCCCCGTGCTCCTCATCCATCAAACAGGGACGATCACGGTGCTGACTTCAGTGCATTAAACCAGGTGATGCATGTGACTGCTTAGCACAGGGTTTGGCACATAATAAGTGCTAAATAAAAGATGACTATTAAGTTTGCATAGGCACATCTGTAATCATTCCCTTTCATGGATACAGGGACCACAAGACCCAGCCCCTGCCCTCAAGAGGCCACAGAGGATGGAGCTAAAGACGTAGGTAGGGCCAGCTCTTAGAGGATGTGCCCAGAATGGTCCCAGGAGACCTGGAGGCGGTCATTTCTGACACTCCCCAGGTGGGGTCAGCCTCCTCCCTGCCCAGGAGTTTGCACTGAGAGAGCATTTTACCCAGGTGGGCGGGTCAGGAGTCCCACTTAGCACCGACCTTGGGAAATTTCAGTCCCAGGTCAGCCCCCTCCACCACCCACAGGAAGTAGCCGGGGCCACTTACTCATCCCTCCATGGGGCTGGTTTTAAACTGAAGGCATTAGGTTTGCTAATCGCCTGTAATCACCTTGTTTGAATTAGCATGGCAAGTGCTTCCGACTAAACGGTCTGTTATTCCAAATAACCCTCGGTGGTTTTAATTACGTTCCCTGGAATGCATGGCCTCCTGGCCCTCGGCTTTATTAGGGAAAGGTCCTGTAAACCACAGGATGGGGCGTGATTCCTGACCTCCCCTCCGCAGACCCCGTAATAAAGAGAAGCAGGGGAAGGTATTTTACCCATCCAGAAGCCAAAGGCTCCCTCAGCTCTATTTTTAAACCCAACACAGGATGGAGGAGGTGACCCCACCGCCCATCCCCCACCCCACTCTTGGGTGCCATCTGCTTCCAGCAACCAACAGAGCGGTGGCCCAGAGACCCACAGAAAGCCCTGTCTGTTTCTGGTTGGCTTTGGAACGAGCCATCCGCGTTCTCCCTCATTCTGTTCGGCCTATGCCAAGGCTGGAGAGTTCCTATGGACATCACCCCAGCTTAGAGTTGCAGAGGGGAGGGCACGCAGTGGAGCATGCGTCTCAGACTTGGCTGGTGCAGGAGCACACCTGAGGATCTCGTTGCAATGCCGGTGTGGATGCGGTGGCTCTGGCGTGGCACCCAGGGAGTCTCGGTCTCCAGCCAGCTCCTGGGTCTGGGGCCCACACGTCGAGAAACAAGGTGGCTGTCATGCTGGCTGAAGGAAAGGATGCTGACGTGGTGGCGTCTTCTCCCGGCCAGGCCCTGTGCTGGGCTCCTTACAGTGTTCACTCCCGTTTTGCACCCTGGTCAACACCACATGTCACCCTGGGACAGAGAGACGATTGTCCCCCTTCCCTGTCTTGAGAAAGCGGAGGCTCCAAGAGCTGCGGGGGATTTTCCAGACTGGAGGGAGTAAGGGGCAGGCTGGGAGCTCGTGGTACGCCCAGCCCCCGAGGCTGGGAGTGTGGGCCTGGGGGGCGGGAGTTGCGACAGGTCCTAGGACAGGCGGGCTGCCCGGAGGCACAGCTCTGGCCCCCTCCCAGCCTTCTGACCCAGTGCCCCGTGCTCCATCCACAGGGACAGACCAGCTCAGCAGAGACCCCCTTTACCAGAGCTCATCCCTGCAGACGCGGTGGGAGGAAGAAGAAAACATTCACTCATTCACTAGCTATTTCCCGGGCTCGGGGCCCGGCACACAGGAATGATTAAAGAAAGGAATAAGGAAGTTCATTCTATGTCCAGGCCCTCGGCAAGATGCTGGACACACAGCGGTGGGCAGGGCAGACGCTGCGCCGGCCCCCACGGGGTTTACCGCCTGGGGAAAGGTGGGCAGAGTGCAGGGGCCAGAACTGAGGGCTCGCCATCTCCGGGCCCTGTGCCCCTTGCCTCGCAGACCTTATCCCATCCAATCCTCACAAGCACCACGTGAGCTGAGTGTTAGTGTCCTCAGAACTGAAGAAACTGAGGGTCAGAGAGGGGGAGGCACTTGCTCGGGCTCACACAGCTGCTCGTCCAATGGCAGAGACAGAGCCTGAAGTGGGGTCTCTGCACCCGCAGCCTCTCCACTCAGTGCAGCCCCAGAACCAGGCTGAGGAGGGAGAGATTCCAAAGTCTTCAGGGTGGGGCTGAGCACAGTGGGATGGTTTTGCTTAATGGCATGGGAGTGGGGGGACATTTTCCCTGTCCCCACCCTGACACCGTGGGGAACCTTGAACTGCTAAATTGAGTGAGATGGAGCAGGGCAAAAGGTGAAGAGAGCCTGCTCGCAGCCCATGGGGCTGGGGAAATGAGCTAATTAGGACCTTTCAGCGGTGCCGGCCCACAGCTGGGCAGCCCCAGCTGGTTCTGGGTGGACAGAGTCCTCCCTGCCCTGAGTTCAGAGGGTCAGCCCTGCCTCTCTGCTCCCCTGGGCCCTCAGGTTGTGCAGCCAAGGGAAGAAGCTGGACCCACGCACCTCTGTGGCAGATGACTCAATTTCATCCTTTCCTTTGGAGATGAATGGTCATGTGAGGAGGTGGCTTCCAGGACGTGTCTGGTGGGGAGGCGTGTGCCCTCCAGCTCCCTGGTTTTATTTTGGCCTTGCCCATGAATCCACTGGCTCGGACGGGGAGCTCCAGGGCTGCCAGGACATAGGAAAGACTCTACCTGATTTACCACTGGCTCCCTAGCACCCAATGTGGGGTCCCCATTGGGCACTCAACTAATATGTTTTGAATGAGTTAAGAAAGAAACTAGCTGTGTAAATCCCAAGGGTGTATACTAGCTTTTTCTGGGCAGTGTGGGAGTGACTTGGGTTTAGTTTTGCTTTGACAGGATGCATTCAATTAGCACTTACTGGTAATTATCTCTGTAACAGGCACTGGGAAGCCAAAGCTTCAATGAGCCCCAGGGGAGCCGCAGTCCAGTGATCAGGACTGCCTGTGCTGGTAAGTATTTTCAGATCTTGAAGTCTATTACACAAAGTCAAGGAAGGCTTCTCAGAGGAGGTGGCATTGGAGCACATCCTAAAAGAGGATGAAGTGTGATCAGGTAGAGACATGGGATGGCCATCAGCTGCCAAGCCCTCAGCAGGAGCAAGGACACAGGGATCTTGTAGGTTTCAATCAGGAGCGAACATCCCTGCATGGCCCAAACCTCCAGAAAATGGACATAAAGTCCCCACTCTGTGGCCTCTGCTGCTCGTCCCTGATACAGGGCTCTCAGGAAAGCAAAGGGACTTTGGATTTAATTCAGAAAAGAGACCCAAGGGAGATGCAAATGAATGTTTATTAAGTACTTGTGCAGGCTCTAGCTCAATAGCAGGCGTGAAAATAGACATGGCCCTGGCTTTCTGGGAGCTCTAGTGGGGAAGCTGGATGTCAACCACTCACACCACGCACAGTAGTTACAAACTGGGTTGCTGTGAGGGGAAGACATAGAGTGTATCACAGACGGAGCGGACCCAGTGGGGGTGGGGACGTGGGAAAGACTTCTCCCCTTTACTTCTAGGTCAGGTGCTCAACACAGTGCTGGCCTAGTAAAGCTCAACGAATGAGAGCGAATGCAATGCTACTGAGCTCTCACTTCATCGAGGCCATAACCAGGGAAGAAAGGTATCATAATGATGCCCATTTTACAGATGAGGAAAGTGAGGGTCAGAGGGTCCCACTGCAGGTGTGGGATGGAGCTGGGATTTAAACCCAGGCAGATTCCACAACGCATTGCCACCTGGATCCCCAAACCTAATTTGGGGAAAACTGAATAAATTTATCAGTAGACTCATAAATGCTTTAAACAAGGCAATGCATGAGAAAGCTTCAGGCATAGGCCAAGCACATGCAGGCTGCCCAACACATCTAAGGATCACGATTCTTGGCAACAGAAGGGGCCTTCACGAGAAAGTGACTCAATGACCATTCTGGTTGTCTCTTGGGAACACTTTTTATTTCTCTAAGAGAGTCACCGTTCAAGGGGACAGGTAAGACCACGGGTTAAAGCTTTTAAATGTTGTAATAATTCTTTGATTCATTACTGCTGTTATTTACAAACTCTGGGCTAATTCTGAGTGTTAAAGAGCTGGGGACACGAGCATGACAAAAGGTCAGGTCCTCAAGAAAATCATACCTGTAGCTAAGGAGACAAGACAGAAATGTCTGGATGTCTGAAAAATTAAATAATACCAGAGAGAAGGGATGGTTCGATTCTTTTAAAAAGAAAACAACCTGTAAATTGTAAAGAGCATGGCTCAGGTTTAACTCTGAGGCTAACCCCATCACCGAGGGGTAGCGTGTGGAGAAAAAGTTTCCTGTGGAAGGAAGGATGTTGCTAGGTCTTGAAGGATGGGGAAATCTGATTAGAGGGCTGGGTGGGGGGAGCCATCCTGTTGGTTTCTATCATCCTTGAAACAAATCCCTTTGGCATGTAGAATGAGCCACATCAGCTCTCCTTGAGAACAAGACGGTTTTCTATTAAGGAAAAAAAAATCCAATTTGGGGTCTTTGAGAAAAGAAGAGAAAGACAGGCAGAGAATGCCCTTGCCTTCCTCGTCCATCCAGAAAATGACCCGTCCGGAGAAAGTGGTCCCCACCGGCAGGAAGGCTGAGCAGCCCCTCCTCTGACCAAGGAAAGATTTGTCCATTTTCCTAATGTTCTCCAGGAAGCCTGGTCTCACAGAGAAGAAATGCCCCAAAAGTAAAAACTAGGAGTTTTCAGCACCTACAGCTCAAAAACGTAGACCTTGGAGAATAGTGTGTGGTTTCTCTTGGGACGAGCTGCCCACACCCCACTACCATGCCCATGATATGTAAGAATTCCTCAGCTCACAGCTCTGATCATGGCTGGAGCTCTTTGCTCCCCGTAGGCCCCGAGCATCCCGGCTGCAAGGCTGAGGAGTCCTGCTTTCCCTCCTTCAAGGTCTCACCTCAAGCTCAAGTCTCAACTTCCTTCATCAGGTGAGAAGCATGCCAGGCTGGAAGCCCGCTACCAACTAGGCTCCCCAGACACACCAACACCCACCGGAGACGTGGGACCGTGGGTGGGGGAACAGAGAGCTGGCGGCCTGCCCTGCCTGTCCCAGCTCTGCAGCAGTCAGCCCCGACAAGGCCGTGAGCAGGGGGGACAGAGTGACACTGGAGTCAAACCCTCGCGTATCAGTTTTGATTTCAACTGGAATTGCCTCCCTCAGCTGGATTTCAAAAGACAGCGTTACTAATGAGAAACACACAAGTTCTTGAAATGAAGTTAACTTCTTTAAAAAAAAAAAAAAAAGGCCTTTTTCTTTGGCTCTGTTGATATATATTAGAACCACATTGTCTAAGGGAGAGAAAAAAAAAAGCCGTTCTGCTTCTGAACAGCAATTTGGGAGTCCCATACTTGGGGGAAGATGCAGGAGGCTGGTGTCCCGGCCCATCGTATCTCTCAGGACTTGGAGGGTCATTTCTGGTGTTGGTTTTGGTTTTTTCAGGGCGCTAGAGATTTGCAAGTTCAATTTAAATCAGAGGAAAAAAAGGAGGGAGCGTGTAGAGTGTCTGAAGTGGGCAAAAATGAATGCAAATGGACAGTTAGGATTTTTAAAGCGCTAGTTTGATAACTGTTTTCACGAGAAACGGGAGGTGCAGAGTCAAGGATGGGTGGGTTTACAGCCTGCCCCATCACCTTCCGTTTCCCAGCTCTGTGCACTGGGCAGGTCAGCACACCCTGCGTAGTTCTGTCTCCTCCATCTTTGCACGGCACCGTGATCATACCTCCCGTGCAGGGCCCCTCGGAGGACTTAAGGTGACCCTTGAGGAAGTGCCTGGTGTGTGTGTGACATTCCACCCGTGGCCAAGACATGGCGCTTGGATGGGGGGTGTCATGGTCATGGAAGCTGTTGGGCCCTGAGAGTGCTTTGGGGCTGGTTCTTTTGAGGACACTCTCATCTAGTTTTCTCTGGAACCCACTGGAGATGTGCTAAGCCCTTCAGCAGAGAAAGTTCTCCTGTTCAGAGCAGACAGAGGCCTTTCTCTTCCTGGAAGAGGAGAGGAGAAGGGTGCTGCATGCTCTTCTTGAGAACAGCCACGCCAAGCAAGACTTGAGGAAGACAGGGACACCCTGACCCTTCAGAAGCCTGCAGCAGGGACGCTGTTTCTGAAAATTCCAGGGGCTGGTTCCTCGCAGAACCTCTGAGCAGGCCACTGACTGTCCCCTTCCTCCACGTCCGCATCAGCTCTTCTCTGGAAAGGCAGTGTGGACTGTGGAAGGCGCTCCAGCCTGGGAGTCAGGAGCCCCACGCCAGTCCTCACACCGACAGTGCCTTCCTTCCCCTCTCTGGACCTCAGTTTACCCATCTGTGCCACAAGGGAGTTGGATGAGATGATACCCACGGTCTCTTCCAGGGCTGATGGTTCACTAGTCTGTGAAGGGCTGAGATGTTCTCTGGCCTGCAAAGGTTTCCAGATCCCCAACAGGGGGACTTACAAAGGCTGGGCATCCTATCTGAGTCAGCCCACAGCCTTCAGCATCTTCTGCAACTTCCTGACACAGCCTTCAGCATCTTCTGCAACTTCCTGATTCAGCTGGGCCTCTTGAAACATTGAAAGGGGTGGCTTGGTCCCCATCCTGGTGGGGCTTCCAGGGAATGAAAGATGCATTTGTGTGCAGAGCCAATCAGAGATTCAATCCCAAGGAAAACCAAGCTTCCCAAGGGGAGAAAGTGGGCTCTGCGTGTCCTAAAACACACTGCAGGGGCCCCTTTGCCCTCCGGAGGGATGAAGACCAGTCACGATGAAATCGGGCTTGGAAGAGGGAATGGGGGTCCCGGCACGATCCGGGGCCTGTTCTTGGTTCCATGTGGCTTTGATCTATTCCTTTTAGCTTCCCTGGGGCCTTAGTTCTAAGAAACAGGACCTTTGCCTTTTGTCAAAGTGGCCTGAGGACAAATCACAGGCGCTCTTCACCCCCTGCTCTGCCCCTCCCTGCTGTGCTCCAGGCTGGGGCCCTTTTCGAGGTCTCTGGGCCTTTAAGGAAAAAGGCCCTGGCATCTAGATGGAAGCAGGGAGCAGCGGTGTAAATCATAAGGGGTTTCTTTCCCCTGGGATCAGAAATCTGGCCCCAGCCCTGCTCCTTTCTCAGCCAAGCAGCGTAAGATCTTAACCTTTCTGAGCCTCAGTTTCCCCAGCTGTGAAATGAGCATGGCCACCTGTCAGGTCTGTGCTGACGACAAGTTCAGTGGCTGACTTATGTGGATGCTCAGCAGATATTACGCACTCTTTGCAAGTCTGGAAATTGTCTAGTGGCAAAGGTAGGAATCAAGCTAGGAGTTGCCCCAAGAAACGCATCTTAGCCTTCCAACCTTGGAAGGTTCGTCTATGTCTCAGGCAGGTCCTGGCACGTGTCATCTCTGGATCAGGCTAGAATTCTCCAGCAGACCCCCTCGTGCCCAAATGTAGTCTGGAGGCAGGCAGTGAGGAGCGGGTGGAATCTGCAAAGCGAGAGGAAGGCCACGGGCAGGACAGCCCTGGCCCCAGGGTCTCACAGCTGCCCCATCTCAGGTGTGTCTCAGAGTCAGGGGTCTTTGGGGGCTGGCCGCCCCGAAAGGGTCAGTCGGCTGGGCCGGCACCAGCCTCCTCCCCAGCAGATGTCCCATCCCTGGCCCCTCTGAATCTGGGGGACTTATTTTCAGCCAAAGTCAGACCCTGACCCAACCAGCCCCAAACCCTTTCAGTCACCTTGAACGAGGAATGTTTTTTTCATTCATGTCCGCCTTCTCTGCTCCCCTCCCCAGCCCCCCAAAGAGGCCCCCAAGCTTGAGCTTCCTCTCTCTGTCTCTGAAACTTCATAATATCCCCAGGCAGCTGGAAGGGAGAAGGGTGATCTCAGCTGACAGCCATGCACTGCAAGCCCCCGCCGCCCACCCCGACCCCTCAGCTCAAAAGCTGTTTTCCTTCCCTTCGCCCACAGTGGAGACAGCGTCATGCCCAGAAGACCTCCCCACCCCGCGAGGGCTCCCGGAGCTTCGACCCAGAGGTGGGCACTGAGGCAGAAGAGGCAACCTCCGTCTCATCTGCCGGGCGTGTTCTCGGATACTGTCTTTTTCAATCCGCTTTGTCCCCACTTGACAGATGAGGAAACCGAGGCGTCATGTCATCACCTTCCTCCCTGAGTGCAGACCTTTCTCGGCGGAGGTGGGGCTAGGCCTAGGCTCTCTGGGCACCACCCCAGCTACGCCCAGGAGGCCCTGGCCTCTCCAGCTGCTCCATGTCCGTGCCGACACAGCACTTCACCCGCCCCTGCTCTCACCGCCTCTGTCCTCCTCTCTCCTCCCTTCAGAAACGCTGACTGTGGTTCACAGCATAACTTTACTCTGGAGGAAACTGACAGGCCTGTGGCCTAAGGAGTCAGAATGGAGCACATTTTACTTAAAAAAAAAAAAAAAAAAAACTGGAGAAACGTAATTTAGCTTTAGGTTCTGATGGACTTTGGTTCAAATCCTGGCTCTGCCACTTGCTGGTTCTGTGGCTCCCTGCAAGACGCTTAACTTCTTTGAGTGTCAGTTCTCTCTTCTGTTAAACAGGTTCATCAGAAAAAGCACCTATGGGACTTCTCTGGTGGCGCAGTGGTTAAGAATCCACTTACCAATGCAGGGGACACAGGTTCAATCCCTGGTCTGGGAAGATCCCACACGCTGCAGAGCAACTAAGCCTGTGTGCCACAACTCCTGAGCCCATGTGCCACAACTCCTGAGCCTGCACCCTAGAGCCCACAAGCCACCACTACTGAGCCCAAGTGCTGCAACTTCTGAAGCCCGCATGCCTAGAGCCCGTGCTCCGCAGCAAGAGAAGCCACCACACTGAGAAGCCCGCACACCACAGTGAGGAGGAGCCCCCACTCGCCACAACTAGAGAGAAGCCTGTGCACAGCAATGAAGACCCAGAAAATGAAAAAAAAAACAAAAAACAACACCTATGTACAAGGATTTGGGGGAGAATTAAGTGAAAATCTTAAGTGCTCAGAAAATTAGTTATGATGGTGAAGGAGGAGAAAAAGGATGGAGACAAGGAGGAAGAGGAATTCTTAAGGCTCTGGATACTCATTGCGAATTGTAATCACAAATACCCTGTAGCAACCACACTACACCGCCCTGAATTGCCTTCCCACCAACATCAGGAATGGGAGAGAGGCAGCAAAGCTACACTCTCTGATACAGTGGCCACTAGCCATGCATAGCTATTTAAATTAAAATTAAATTAAATCAAATCTAAAATTCAGTTCCTCAGTCACGCTAGCCAGGTCTCAAGTGCTCAGAAGCCACATGTGGCTGGCAGGTCCACTAGGGGACAGCACAGAAAAGTCCTAAAGCACTGATTTAAAATCTGGGCTCTGAAGCCAGGCTGCCCGGATTCAGATCTTGGCTTTGCTACTTAAAAGCCTTGTGACTCTGGGCAAATTACTTCCTTTCCATCTACCTCAGTTTCTTCATCTGCAAAATGGGAATGATAGCCCATGCCTCCTAGAGTTGTTATAAAGATTAAATGAGTTAATATTTGTAAAGGACTTCATCAGCACGTGGCACATAATAAGGGCTCATCAATAAAAATCAGCTTACACATTGTGGAAGTTGGCTCTGTGTCCCTATGTATCAATATAAATGTCAGAAGTCGTGCTTCTCACTGCCCCCACCCCCAACCACCACACACACACACACCTCAGCACCTATCAAATTCCAGATTCCATACCAAGTGAGTCATGCACATGTAATTGTGCCTTTAATTTTTTTTATAAATTTATTTATTTATTTATTGGCTGTGTTGGGTGTTTGTTGCTATGCGCAGGCTTTCTATAGTTGTGGCGAGCGGGGGCTACTCTTTGTTGGGGTGTGTGGGTTTCTCATTGCCGTGGCTTCTCTTGTTGCAGAGCATGGGCTCTAGGCACATGGGCTCCATAGTTGTGGCTCACAGGCTCTAGAGTGCAGGCTCAGTAGTTGTGGCGCAGAGGATTTGTTGCTTTGCGGCATGTGGGATCTTCCCAGCCCAGGGATAGAAGTGCATTGGCAGGCGGATTCTTAACCGCTGAGCCACCAGGGAAGTCCCTATTGCCTTTAATTTTAATGCTTGAACATAACTTAAGTGGCAAATATTAAGAGAAAAGAAGAGGAAACTATGTCAGAAACCAGAGATCTGAAAGATACAGCAACTGAACACGAGATCTGACCCAGAGCTTCCTGGTGGCCAAGGTGAAAAGGAAAACATGATGTGTGGTTTTGTGCTTATTGTCTGATGATCAAATGAGCTCATATGCTTCCTTTTATATAAGATCTGATCAAAAAGGAAATCTTAATGTGTATGTGCATCAATGTAGAATAAAAGTCTATGATTAGACCTCTCTTCTGACAAATTCCAGGATTTCTCAACTCCTACACACAAATAAGGGATGTAAACCCTGCTAGTTTGTGGCTTTGTCTACACATAACCTCTGCCCCAAAGAGGCAGAGTTTTCTAATAATCCCTGAAGTGTTTCCACCTGACCCTGATCCTACCCCCAACCCCCCTCTCTCATGAAATAAGCACAGTGTGTTTCAGCTGCATCAGAGCCTGGCACCATCTGTTTGGAGCACAGGGATCACCATAGAGGCTGGTAAATCTTTGTCATGCGATCCTATAGTATCATCCATTTCACAACCAGAGGAAATGAATTCACAGAGGCTCAAGTTTCTTCCCCTCAGCAGGGAGCAAATCAGTTTCCGGACCTGTCAGAAATGCAAAGACGCCCATGGCAGCATCTCTGGGGTCCAGAGATCTGTGTCATTCCTGGGCCTTGCTCATACATAGTCTGCCTTCTGCCTGGGAGTGGGCATCAGGGTCTGGGCACGGGGGATGGAAAGGAGCCTCAGGAGATGCAGGATAGGGCTGCTAACAAGATTAGCTTCAAGCTCATGCCAACCTGCTCCACTCTGCGGAATGTCTGCCAGTCTGCCCATCTCACCAGAATAGTCTGCCCATCTTCTCCCCTGTGCCCATACCCAAGCCTGGCAGCCTAGCGAGTGGGGAATGAGACTGACATTTACAAGAGTCAAGGTCGGGTTTGAAGAGACCCTGCAGGAAATGTCTGGGCCAGGGGACACACATAGCCCTCTGCCATAGCCGGACATCCTCCCTGGCCAGTGAGCATCCCTCCTGGATCTCTGTCCTCCATGGAGCCCATCCCAGTGGCTTCAGCTAATCTCTGCTTTTACTTATGAGCTAGCTGATAAGAGGACAGCTCCACCCTAGAGATAGGCACATTTGGAAAGCGAATTCTTAGAGCTCAACATTCCTTCAAGACCCAAAGCAAGGAAACTCTTAAGGTGGATGATGGGCAGGAGAGTTGCTTTGGTTCAAGACCCCTGTTACAGGCAGAATTGTGTCCCCACGTGAGTCACATGTTGAAGTTCTAATCCCCAGTACCTCAGAATGCGACTATATATATACAGAGGTCAGGCCTATAGAGTTAATTAAGGTAAAATAAGGCTATACGGGTGGGCCCTAATCCAATGACTGGTATCCTTATAAGAAGAGGTGATTAGGCCTTCCCTCGTGGCACAGTGGTTAAGAATCTGCCTGCCAATGCAGGGGACATGGGTTCGAGCCCTGGTCCAAGAAGACCCCACATGCTACGGAGCAACTAAGCCCGTGCACCACAACTACTGAGCCTGTGAGCCACAGCTATTGAGCCCATGTGCCACAACTACTGAAGCCCGCACACAGAGCCTGTGCTGTGCAACGAGAGAAGCCACTGCAATGAGAAGCCCGTGCACCACAATGAAGAGTGGCCCCCACTCTCCGCAACTAGAAAAAGCCCACGTGCAGCAATGAAGACCCACCTCAGCCAATAAATAAATAAACATAAAAAAAAAGAAGAAGAAGAAAAAGAGGTGATTAGGACACAGACATGCACAGAGGGAAGACCATGTGAAGACACAGAGAGAAGACAGTCATCCACAAACTAAGGGCAGAGGCCCCCGAAGAAACCAGCCCTCCTGGCACCTTGATCTTGGACTTCCAGCCTCTAGAATTGTGAGAAAACAAGTTTCTGCTGTTTAGGCTACGCCGTGTGTGGTGCTTTGTTACACGGCAGCACAAACAAACTAACACAGCCCTGTTTAGTCTCCCCGCCCTCTGCAGGCGACGGCTCATTCCAGGGGGCTGGACCCCAGCACGCTTCCAGGTGGCCTGCCCTCCAAGGAGTGCTGAGGACACAAGTTTATTTGCCTACTTTAAGCATATCTCTGAAATTAAATTTATGGCATAAAGTGGTGGCTCTTGGGGAGACGTGCCCAAGATTTATTAAGTGCAAAAAATCTTACACAAGAGGGAGCACCGCAATGTCCCCTCTACGTTAAAAATCACCTTTGTATCATGTGTCTATACATACATATTTGTATATTATAATGAGGGTCCATTCACCCTTCACTTGGTAACCACATCTTGATTTCTCTCTGGGAACACTCTCTTCTCTACTCTCCAGCCACGTACTTTTTAAATCTTGGTATCGCTTACATACAGTATGGTGTAAACATCTTAAGGGTCAATTCAATGCGTTTTTACATATATATATATATATATCTGCGTAGCAACCCCAGACCGAGATATAGAACATTTCCAACCCTCCTGGAAGACCCCCTGTGCCCTCTCTTATCAATCCCACCCCCCACCCCAGTTCCAGAAGTAACCCCTTTTCTGACTTTTCTCACATGGATTTGCCTTTTACCAGGAAGGATGCCCTGGGCAGAGTTGATTCCATGCCCCCCGTGGAGCATGTGACTCAGGCCCAGCCAATCAGAACACCGCGTTCCTCTAACCACCGTGATTGGTTCAGGGGTTGGCAGCAGGCGAGCAGGGCTGACACGGACGTGCCAGCAGTGGCAGGTGCTCTTTCTCACTGAGCTGCAGGTAGAAAGATAGTGTATGAGTGCCTGGTGCCACAGGACGCCCCACATGGGGCCTGCAAAGAGTCAGCAGAGCAGATGCCAAGGCTGAGAAATGGAGAGAAACTGGGGACATTGAGCCCCCAGATCAAGCTGTAGCCACATGAACCAATACAGTATCTCTTTTACTTAAGCCACCCCACTACAACATGAACTGATGCATGTACGCACCAAGAAAAATCAGAAAGAATACACACCAAGTGCAAATTTAATCATACCCATCCTTACTTAAAACAGATGATGGTTTTCTTTGCTCTTAGGACAAAGACCCAAAAGTCTCGCCATGGTCTTCACAAAACCCCAGAGGCCTCTGCTGCTTCACCATGGACCAGTCCCTCTGGCCACGTTATCTCCCTCCTGCCACAGTACCTTTGCATGGACGTTGTTTCTTCCCTGACCACTCTTTCTTTGCATCTTCATGTACTTAACAGATCCCAATTCCATCTTGACTCCTTCAGCAAAGCTTCTCCAGACACCCTCGTGAAAGTCTCCTTCCCCAGTTTTATGCTTCCATATCTCTTCTTTTCAATGCAAAATACAGTTGAATTTCTACAATTGTGTGACGATTTCCCCTCTTCCCCATTCAACTGTGAGTCCCATCAGGGCACAAATGTCATCTGTGTTTGTTTACTGTTGCCCTCCCAGTGTCTAAAATAGAACCTGACACTTACTAGGTTTGAAAGCAAATTAGCATTAACTGTGGTTGGGGAGATTGGGGCAGGGATAACACTGATACTCAATTTCTAAGTCATGTGTATTTCTATAAGTTCTACTTACCTATTATGTACTTTTGTACTCAGAGAATGAATTGAAGACTTATTTTTAAAGAATAAAAAATAATGATTCTTCTTCCCCTTATACATTGGCCAGAGGTATTTGTTCCAGCATCAAAGCATTTGAGAAATGGTCCTTCTAATTTTTTTTTTCACATTCACACACCTGCACACACCCCATGAAACTAGCGGACAGAATTATTTCCCTTTTCCGTTTTGCTCCCACAGATTTTTCTAAACCTTTGGCGCTTGCTGCTGTGTGTCTGCTAGGAGCACCTCCAGACAATAATACAAATGAACAAGTAGCCAATGGATATCAACCGAAAGACAGAAAGTGGGTTTTGTGTGTTGGGATTTTCCCCCGAGTATGTGTACTCGACACTATGATTTTAACTGCATGCATCTAAGAAGAAATGCCTTTCCGCAAGTAAAATGATTCCTGATTTACATGATGGGATTAAAGCTTGGTGACCCCTGGAGCTTTTCCATGAGCTCCAGGACATCCAGGTGTTCGGCCATCTGGTCACCGCTGAGATGATGCGATGCTCCACCAAAACCAGGAAGAGGGGGCTGGACGTCAGGCAGCAGGCTGTGGGCGGGGCTTGGGGTCCCAGTCCTGTTGCCCTTGCGCTCCGTGATCTTGGACGGGTACCTCTATCCCTGGGCCTCAGCTTATTCATCCTTCGAGTGGGAAGGAGTCGTTCAATCAGACCAGCAGTCTCCACATTTAATTTTGAATGGAAACCTTATTTCTTTTCAAACAAAATCAGGAGTAGAAGTTCAATACCTAACCAGATAAAAGCAGAACTGCTCTGTTGGAAGCGGGAATGGGGGGGGGGGTGGCGTCTGAGATCTGTCCGTATGCCACTTCCTCCACCTGCCTGACCCCCCGCCCGACCCCGGGGTGTGCGCACACACACGCGCACATTCGCAGAAGCAGCCTGTGGGACACCTTCCCAGGTTTCCCGGAATTCCCAGAGGTGCATTTCCAGGGCGCCAGGAAGCACAGTCTGCACGTCGTGGACTAGAGCATCTCCAAATGTCCTCCCAGCTCTGACTTGCCATAGCGTCTGTGATTTTGCTTACTTTCGTATTAACTGTGCCTGATTCCTGTCTTTCCCCAATTGTTTTTGTTTGGTTGGTTGGTTGGTTTTTGCTCATTTCCTCAGCAGCTATTTACTGAGTCATGAAGGGGAGCACGTGCCAGGCATTGTGCTGGGGACGCAGCAGCACCCGAGAAGGGGTCCTGCCCCGGTGGGGCTCACAGCCCCAAGTACTAACCCAGCAGTGGCACGGATGCCGCTTGACTGGGGCAGCAAGTGCTGTCAAGAGAAACTCCAAAGGGCTTCCCTGGTGGTGCAGTGATTAAGAATCCGCCTGCCAATGCAGGGGACACAGGTTCGATCCCTGGGCTGGGAAGATCCCACATGCCGCGGAGCAACGAAGCCCGTGCGCCACAACTACTGAGCCTGCGCTCCAGAGCCCTCGAGCCACAATTATTGAGCCCATGCACCGCAACTACTGAAGCCTGTTCACCTAGAGCCTGTGCTCCTCAACAAGAGAAGCCACTGCAATAAGAAGCCTGTGCACTGAAATGAAGAGTAGCCCCTGCTCTTCACAACTACAGAAAGCCCGCGCACAGCAATGAAGACCCAATGCAGCCAATAAATTAAAAAATAAAATAAATAAAATAAAATAAAATAAATAAAAAAGAGAAACTCCAAGGTCCTACGAGAACACATAACCCCAGGGCCAGGCTGAGCACAGGCAGAGAAGCAGCATTCTAGTACAGTCGTCCCTCCGCATCCACAGGGGCTTGGTTCCAGGACCCCTGTGGATACCGAAATCCATGGATGCTCAAATCCCTTACATAAAACGCTGTGATACAGTCGGCCATCCATATCTGAGGATGTGGAGCCCACAGATACAGAGTGCCCACTGTAGACACCTGTAGGAGGAGGAGGCCACGAGGAGAGAAAGAACATCAGGAAAAGGAAGCAGCATGTGCAAAGGCCCTGAGTCTGGATCTTAGCACATCTGGGAGCAAACCGAGGGGCAGGGCCTTGAGGGTGTTTTAAGGAGGTCGGTCTCTATTCTAAGAGAAATGTGGAGCCCTGAAAGAAGTATGAACCCGGAGCTGACATGCATACAGACAGACAGACAGACAGCAACAATCACTGAGCTCCTATTGTGTGCAGCCACTGTTCTGGATCTTGGAGATAAAACAGTGTTTTAAAAAAGACAAAAACCCCTGCCTTTATGGAATTTATGTTTTAATGGTAGAGGAAGAGATGTAATAAAATAAAAGCAGGTAAGGTGTCAGATGTAGGAGCAGGCAGATCCAGGTTTTTGTGGGACCTGAGGCGTAAAACAGTTTGGGAGGGAGGGTAGAGTCCTTATGAAAAAAGAATGAAAAACTATAGGTGTCAGTTTGGGTGCAGGCCTTGGGACCTACTGATGAGGAGCCCTAAAGCGTAAGCATCGTTGGCTTTGTGGAGACTCCACCTCTGGTCAGATGATGATCGATAGGATGGAGAAAACTCAAGTATAGGGGGCAGGGAGCTGTCAGGAGGGTTGGAGAAGGGGGCTGCCCTTTGAAATGGGGCAGACAAACAAGGTCTGAGACGATGACCAGGCGAAAACCTAGAGAAGCTGGGACATCCACGTGGATATCTGGGGGAAGTGCATTCCAGGCAGAGGAACAGCACAGGCAAAGGCACTGAGCCTGAACCCTGCCTGGAGGAGGCCAGAGCAGAGGCTCAAGGGCAGTAGGGGAGAAGACAGTCTGGGAGGTAGTGGAGGCCAGTGCAATCAGACGGGCACTTTTCAGGGTCGTCCTGGTCACTGTGAGGATCCCAGGAGGGAAGGAGTGCAAGCCCAGAGAGCAGGCACCAGGCTCATCTCGGGGAGAGATACCAACCCAGAGCCTGAAACACACAGACACAGGTGCATTTCAAGAAGCAGCAGACTCAGTGGGGCATCTCAGGGCAGCGAAGGGGGTGACTGGGCAGGAATAAGGGACGGGAGAAGCGGGAGAAGAAAACCAGGAGAACACAGAGAAGGGGGACAGAAACCTTCCTGCATCGTTTTACTCCCACCCTGTGGGGGGAAAGGAAACAAAAACGTTTTTTGACAAGTGAAATGGTGTCCTTCCGTCTGCCAACGTGACTCTCTCATCAGAGGTTGTTTACCATCCTCCAAGGTGGCAGGGCCTTTTCGAATCAGCCACAGAAGGCCTTCTGTGCGCTCACCCCAAAGAACCCCCAGGCCTGTAACATGCCCGTGGGGGTAGCAGCCGATCCTTTTTGAAGAGGGCAAAGCAATCCCGACGCAGGCGACGCCGTCCAGAACACTGGGGCATTGACCGGGGGCCTGGGGAGGAGGAGGCAGACCAGAGTGGACGGGATGGGGTGTGGGGCTGCCACCCCGAGGCTGGTGGTTTTGGGGGCAGAACAGACCAGGGGATTGAGCGGTGTGCAGATCAGCGCTGGGCGTGGGGACGGCGGCCTCCGCCACAGCCCCAGGCGGTGCCGCGCAGAACAGGCCACCTTTCACCACCACCACCGCTGCACCTTCTGAACAGGCTGTCACGACTCAGCCTGGTGAAGCAGCCAGCCATTCATGTCTTCCAGGGCTGGGGATGTTCCTCACCTTCCCTGTTCCACAGCAGGGAGGGACCCGGGGAGATTCGGGGTAACAGACCAAGTCAGAGGCAGTGGGGTCCTCTAGACACCGGATCCCCCCAATCCAGTCTGTGTGTTCGGGGCAGAATAGATGGTTCACCGTGGAGTCAAAGACCTGGTTTGGTGTCCCAGCTCTGCCACTACAAGCCGTGTGACTTTGGGCAGCTTATTGACCTGTCTGAGCCTTCATTTCCTCATCTATAAAATGGGGATAGTGCTGTAACGCCACCCCCAGGGCAGCAGTGAGGACTAAGTTGGAGCCCAGAACAGAAAGTTGAGTACATCAGTAATCAAGGCCAATGTTATTATTTACAAACCAAAATTCAAGGCTACTAGGCTGACACAGGGACGGTGAAGCTGAGGGTTTTAAACCAGAGCTGGAAACCCAGAGCATCCGGGCCCTCTACCAAGGCACCTCAAGCTCTAGCATGCTGTTCCAAAAACTGAAAACCCAAAGACTGTGGAAACTCCTTGTGACTGGGAAGGGAAGTCAGTCTCCTTCAGCCCTGGGAAGACGGAAATGCATTGAGTCAGTTCAGAGGCAGGAGGTGACAGGCCTTGGCGGGCATGGGGAACACCCTTGGGAGGCGACCAAAGGCTAGTGTCCACGGCAGGAAGACGGCTGCGCCCAGAGAACAGGGCTCCCTCCAGAGTAAGTCAGGGCAGTTCGGAACTCCAGCTCAGAGCGCCCATCAGGGAAACAGATTTGCCGTTAAAACTGACAGCAGTGACCGCGCGGCCAGTCCCCATCTGGCTTCGGGAAGGACTCGCTGAGCGAGCGCAGGGCCAAGCATTGTGCTAACTTAGGAAGAACGTGATGAATGAGGCAGAGCCCGTCCTTGTAGAGCTCGCGAAAACTCATATATTCGGACCTCCTCTGTGAGTTTCTACAGACATTGCATCCTCAGAGCCACCTTAGGAAGAGGCAGGAGGAAACTGGGGTTCAGAAAAGTTAGGAGCGCCCCCAGGCTCCTGCAGGGGTGGGGGCGGAAGACACCTGGCTGCCCCCTCACCCCGCAGTGTCTGGGGCCCTCAGGCTCCCAGCCCTGCCCTTTCTTCATCCTCTCCCCCCAGATCACCTCTCACGTGTCCATGAAAAATCACATCCAGGCGTGCCTGTGATAAGTTCGAAGAGAGAGCAGGACCAGTGCCGTGCCCCTGGCTTGGGCCTCGGCCTCTCGCCGTGTGGCTGGGCCCAGGACCAGCCCCACCCAGAGGGACACCCCGAATGTCTCTCACTCAGACACCACGGGGACCTTGCAGAGGCTTCGCTGCGAGCCCCCAGGCCAGCACTGCCATCAAGCAGGCAAATCAAACCCAACCATGACCCAAAACCACAGTGATTTTCTGAACCTTGAAATAAACACAAACTTTCCTGATTTCCAGAACCTCAAACCCAGTCGGAGGTTCACACCTCCTGCAGGCAAAGCCAGCCAGCTAATGAAAAACATCCAGACGGATCCAAACCCAACCATGTGCTCCCAGAAATGGTGTCAGGCCAAACCCAACGCCCCCAAACTTCTGGTCATGGTTTTGAGCTTTTGGATATGAGGAGGCGGGTGCTGAGTCAAACCAAATGGGGCCTGGGGGCAGGCCAGACAGGAGGAAGCAAAGGCAGGGTGCCTTAAGGGGCAAAGACCAGGCCTCTCTCAGCCTTGGGGGTCTGTGGTACACATGAGGTGGGTCCTCCCCCCAGGAAGCCACCAGTTACCCCCAGAGCCTCTGGGAGGGGAGGGAGGGAGAAGAAGAGGTATTGAGGCGGGTCTCTGGCTGAGGGGGCATCTTCCTGACCAGGCAGGGGACCACCTCACCACCAAACCAGGGGCATGGGGCTGGACCTGGGCCGCCATCTTGCAGCCTCCGCTTCCTGTCCCTCCAGGCAGCAAAGGGAGCAGAGGTGGAGGCACAGGTGCCGCGAGCCTTCTTCCCAGGTGGCATGGAGGTCCAGGACTCCTGCCACAGCTGGTCTAACTTGGACACCTGGTGAAATAGTCGTCTGGGAGATGGGAGAGGATGTGGACTTGGGCACTGGGGCAGCAGGAACCCCTAGAGGCTCTGTTGGTGCGGGTAAAGGGGGAGCGGGCAGCGTGGTGCTGTGTGTGTTTCCTGGCCACGTTCAGCGCTGCGGGGAGAGGTGCAGAGTAGAGGAAGGGAGACGGGAGCAGGTGACTGAAGACACTGAAGATGGTTCTTTGCCTCTCTGGAGCCAGGAGGCTGGGAGGTGAGGCCTGGCACACACAGAAGTCGCCAGGTACAGAAATCACCAAGCCTTCTCCCGAAATGAGGTGCCTGCTCCTCCCGGCCAGCACCCTGAGTTCGTGGTCGAAAGCTGTGTGCACCTCAGCCCTGAGGAGGGGGCTTTCTCAGAGCTGCCCCCTCCCACAGAGAACCAGCTGCTTCCCTGCTGGGGCCTGTGTGGGGAGGCTGGAGCCAGGTGGGAGGGGCAGACGCTGGGGGCTCAGAGGCCACTGAATGATGAGCCCCAGAGCACGGAGGTGGGGCGGGAGGTAGAGGGACTCCTTCTGCAGTAACAGGAGAATATGGGGGAGGGGCTTAAATCCTCCAGGGTCCCAGAAATGGGATGGAGCTGGTGGTCTCGACAACCGGACACTGCCAACTTAGGTTACCTCAGTCAAGGCTCAGTCCTTTCCTCGGGACAATAAGCCATTCTCTTGGTGAGAGAACCTTCTGGAAAGTTCTGGCATAAAGTAGGTGGTGTAGAGCAGACCACCAAGAGCCAGAGAGGGCTGTGTCCAAGTCCTCATTTTACTCGGGTGTGGTTCTGGCAAGTTACTTAACCTTTCAGTTCCTCAGCATCTCAGTCTGTGTAATGGGGATAACGAGAGCATTCGTGTGAAGACTAGACGAGGCTGCACATACAAGTGCCAGCTACACAGTAGGTGCTCTAAATGGTTTATGTATAGGTCACTCCCGAAGTGGTTGGTTGCCCCAGGTGCCCAGAGGTTCTTGGCATCCTGACATGCTGAACCCCACCCCCCGAAAAATTGCGGGCTGCCTCCTCAGCACAGGTTCTGAGCCCTGACATCTCCAGCCTTGCCCAGCACCCAAGGCCACTTTAAAGAGGGCAGTTGCCGGGTCCTCAGTTTGCACTCGCTGAGCCTTTCCACTGAAAAACTTGGATGGGCTGGAAAATCCCAACTACAGTTACATTTTCAAACCTTCTCGCAATCCAAATGTCAGCACCAATGGAAACAATATGTTTATTTGCAGACCTCCTGCCAGACCGGATTAATTTCTACAGACTCAAAACCCATTTTGGAACTGTAATGTCTCAATTTTACAGATGAGAGGAGGGAGGAGAAAAAAAAGCCAATCCTTCTTTGCCTTCTTGGTTTGGGACGTGTTGGGGGCAGGAGAGCATCGGGGGCAGGTTTCGTGGTTAGTCCTGTCACCCAGAGGGTTCCATCACCCAGAAATGGCATCTGGGGCCTCAATCACCCCTGTGGCTCGCATCTGCAAAGACCTCTCTTCTCGTGGCTTCTACCTCACAGCTTCCTTCTCTTCCTGCTCTTATGGGTCACCAATTTCTCTGCCCGGTGGGGGTCTGGAGGGGTGTCAGGTGGGTGGGAGCATTCAGTCAGGGTGGGGAAGATGGGAGCCAAACAGAGGGATTAAATACCTCTGGAGCCCCGGGGTTCATGTGGGCCCCAGATGAGCTTGGACCCAGTGCATGGCTTTGTAATAAAGAGAAGGATGTCTTGAGGGAAGACACTGGGCCCAGCTGGCAGAGGACCCAGCCCTGTCTCAGATATCCTGGCATATGCTAGGCATTAACCGTGTGCTTTGCCCAATCTGGAGTCCTCAGAGCAGCTTGGCATCGCCATTATACCCATTTTGCTGATGAGGAAACTGAGACTTGCCTGAGCTCTCCAGCACGCATGTGACAAAGTCAGAGATGGAGGCTGGCCTGTCCAAAGATCTTGTTCTTTCCAGCCCTGAAAACAGCAGCAATGGGAAAATGGAAGAGAGATCTCCTGGGGAAAGCTCTCTTTGGGGCAGCTTTAAGTTCTCGCTACCTCACAGGTGAAGAGGAAGCCAATTTCCCCAGGACGAGAGCAGAGGAGTCAGGAGGTTGTTTGCTTTTGTCCGGCACATTCCCCTCTGCTTACGACTCAACCTAGCTGAAAAATAAATCCAATCTACCCTTCCCTCAGCAGAAGTCAAATGCTAAAGCTATGATTAGAAATATGCAAAATCATACACATGGAAGGGCTGTGAGAACTCCTACTCTTTCCTTCCCACCTGCAAGTCTCGCCACGTCAGAGCTCCTATCCATCCTTCAAGAAGCCTCTCGTGCTTTCCCCATGCTTCTTCCTTTGGAAATCATTTCTTTTGTACTACCTGGTGTCCTCTGTAGAGGCTTATACGTCTGGAGCCCTTGTGAGGTCCAGTAAGGAGCTTGGCACATGAGGCCCTCAGAAAAATCTGTATTGAAGGAATGACTTAAGAATGAAGATATGTAAGCACCAGGAGGAAGGTAGCTTTATTGCCCCCATTTTAGGGATGAGGAAACTGAGGCTTGGAAAGGTAAACTGACCTGCCCCAGGTCCTACAGCAACAGCATCTGGTTCACGGCCCAGGTCTGTCTGATTCCTCCAGACTTGCATACAGTGTCAGGAGCAGTCAGCCGTGCCCTTTCAAGACCCTCCCCCAGGACCCCTGCTCCACTGGTCACTACAAGATGCAGACTGGGCTTCCAATAAGACAGGTGGGAAAGCTGGAGTGCCCACTGGCCTGCCTGTTCACAGCTCAAAGGCACGCACAGAGGGGGCTTCTGACAGGTCCAAAGGACCAAGGCCATGGGACTCAGGGCCTCAGGATGAACGTGTAAGCACATTCACCTCAAATGGGTCTCACCCTTGTTCCTTGATGGGGAGGTCAGGCCCAGCGAGGCAGCCCCCCGCCGCCCCAGGCGCAGGCCAGCAGAAGGAGGAGGGCCGCTTCCTCACGGCTGGTGGAGGAACATGGAAGCAGCGACGCCGACGGTGCGAGGTGGGCGCGTGTATAAGATAGCCCCGGAAGCTCTACCCTGCTTGGACCATCCGTCCAGGGGTCCCCAGGGGAGTCCTGGAGCCACTGGGCAGAGCCAAACACAGACCAGGCTTCAGGGTCAACAACAGAGTGGTTGGTCTCAGGGAGCAACTGGGAGATTTTCTGGGCAAACTCTGTGATGGGGAATCGCAGGGCCCCAGCAGGGATGTCAGCCCTCTCAGAACACATTTATAGGAGAGGACCGCGGTCCATGTATGCATCCATTCGTGTATTTCTTCATATGCACTCCTCTCTCATCAGTTTTCAGAATTACAGAAGGAGGGAAAAGAAAGACAAAGAAAATCCACCCATGATCTCACCCTTTTGGAGATAATCACTGTTTATACTGATTGATATCCCTGATTCCAGATGATTTTCTACGCGTGTTTGGTTGTTTTAAAAATGGGGTCGTATTCTTCAAAGCTATTTTCTAACCTACTCTTTTCACTTTATGATGTAAGATTATTATGTGTGCTACACGCTTACACAAGCACATAGAATTTCTGGAAAAACATGCAAGGAAATATTAATTTGGTTGCTTCTGGAGAGAGGCTGCAGATCTAAAGTGGGAGAAAATGGGACTTCTGATTCCATATATTCTTATTTAATAAGCACTTCTAGTGTTTATTACGTGCCAGGCGCTGTTCTTCCAAGCACTGTACAAATATTAATCTGTTTCATCTACTTTAAAAATTCTTCTGTAGAGTTTTCGTTTCTTTGTTTGTTTTGGTTTGGTTGTTTTTTTAATTTATTTACTTATTTATTTTTATTTTTGGCTGCTTTGGGTTTTCGTTGCTGCGTGTGGCCTTTCTCCAGTTGCAGAGAGTGGGGCCTGCTCTTTGTTGCGGTGCACGGGCTTCTCAGTGTGGTGGCTTCTCTAGCTGTGGCTCACGGGCTCTAGAGCACAGTCTCAGTGGCTGTGGCACACGGGCTTAGTTGCTCCACGGCATGTGAAATCTTCCTGGCCCGGGGATGGAACGCATGTCCCCTGCATTGGCAGGCGGATTCTTAACCACTACGCCAGCTGGGAAGTCCACGTTTTCATTTCTTATCAGGTGTATAAGAATTATATTTAACTTTTGCAATTAAAAAATAAGTTTAAATTAGTGCATGAGGTGAACATCTCTCCACATCAAATATCTATTTTTATATCACCTCTACCAGCCGGCTGAAGTTTCCCATTGCACAGTGGCCTGGGCCGGGCTGATCTAAACGCGCAGCCCAGGGTGGAAAATATCAGACTTATCAGCTCCCTTGAAAAGGAGCAGAAGCCAAGAGAAATGACACCAGCATTGGGCAACCATGCCTGCGCGTGTTTTGTAAACAGAAACTTTTCTCTGTCCTTGAACCAAACCAGGTGGCAGATTAAAAAGCCAGACAAGCCATGCTGACTTGTGGAAACTCAAACCAAAATGACCAAATCCTAATTTTTTAAAAAACCAAAGTGTTCATGGAACCAGAGCTATTTCCCTAAACCCTCCAGCGAGCCTGCTCAGAGCGGCACCAGACCTCTGTATTTTCATAAGCAGTTCAGTTAGACCATTCCTCAGATCTTTGTCTGAGAAGCTCTACTTCAGAATATCATCGTAGTGACAGCATGGGGCAGCCTTCACAGAAGTTAGGTTCAAGGCTCAGAATCAGAGAGGCCTGGGTTTGGGGTGACTTTGAAAGGGTTATAAACCATTCTAAGCCCAAGTCCTGCTTCCTAGGACTGTTGTAGGATTGAATAGTCCTAGGAAGAGGGTCCCCAAGACGCTGGGGCCTTGGAGTGGACTCCAGGCCCTTGGTGGAGCCCCAGGTCATTCTGAGATGAAGCCACAGACCTGGCTAGAGTAGCCTTGAAAGACGGCACCCCCAAAGCCGTCCCACAGGCCTCTTCAAAGCCATTCGGAAGCCTGGGCCCTGAAAGCCGTGGGCCAGGAGGAAGAGCAGCACCGACCCCAGCTGTCCCGCTTCCTGAGGTCACACCTGCCATCCTCAAGTTGCCCATTTGAGACTCCAGGCTGGCCCCAGCTGACGCAGCATCAGGACCACTTTCCCACCAGGAAAGAGGGCCCAACGTGACAAAAAACAGAGCCTGGGGCTCGGCCTAGGGGTGGGGCTGCCCGCACGGGCCTTCACCCACACCCACACACTCCCTCCTCCGCGTCCCTATGCAGAGGGACCACCGCCCACCACTGAGCCTTCTGCTGGCAGCTGCCACCCTGCCCAGCTCCATTTGCACCATCTCTCCCCGCTGACCAGGAGAAAAAGGGAGAGGGTCTGGAGATCTGTGCTCTACGGCCCTGAACTCCCCTACAGGGACGTGGCCTAGACCTTCCAGACGGGAGCCGTGGCTTCGAGGGAAGAGAGTTCCCAAAGCAGGCCCAGGAAGCCTGACGAGAGACCCCATCCCCCCAGCTCCAGGCCCCCCCAAGATGCTGGTGGTCCTCTGCCTCTCCTGGAGCCTCCCCAGCCAGGCTAAGGCGGGCCCTGGGCAGCATATTCTGAAAAGGTATTTCGTTTTCACAGGCTTTACTAATATCATGAGCCCAAGTAGCCCAGGATGGCCTCACCACAGAGACCTATTCCTGGGGGCAAGAGTGCCCCCGCCTCCCTGGGAGGGGCCACCAAGCCAGAATCCAGGCCCAACTGTCTGCTTAGAAGAAAAAAAAAAAATAGTTCCACAAACTAAGCCAGCACCGCAGCCCCTGCGCCCCACCTCTGGCCACTGCTCAGGACCAACCTCTTTTCGTGTTCCTGATCTGTGCTGGGGATGGCCGGCAGGCAGCTGGACATCAGAATGGGAGCTGACCCCGAGTCAGTTCTGTATCCCCAGCCCAGCTGGGAGAGGAGGGTCAGGCTGGGGCCCTCCAGTCTCAGGCACCAGGCCCCATCTCCCGGAACTATTGTGACAGCTCCGGAAAAGGTTTTTACCTGAAACGCAGTCCCCGTCCTCAGGAAAGACTTTGAGCCCTGCAAACTCCCAATGAAAACTGTCTTTATACGCCCAGGAGATGCCAGGTCCCCATCAACCGACAGGAGACAGACCCTCCAAGGAAGGTTCCAGAACCTGGAATGCTCCCACAGAGCCCCAGCCTGCAAGTGAGTCCCGAAGGCATCCAGTGCTAACACCATCCCAGGCTCCCACCCCCACCCACCCGAGCTCAGCCTGCAAATACCTCACATTCTTCCAAATTAGAAGGGCCAGTCCCTATTTTGACGAAAATGCAATTTAAGACAAAAATCCCCCCAGTCAAAAGGAGGCACCAGGTGCCCTGGAAGCCGAGACTGTGCTCTCTGCTGGCCTTGCCTGGCCTCCTTCTAGCCAGCTTCAGTTTGCTGGCGGTGACTGTGGCCGCCCATAAGTAATAATACTAATAATCACCTGGAAAAGCTAAAGCTACCTGGACAGAGCTTCCCAACCTGTAATTTAGGGTTGTTGATTTCCAGGCTAAGCAAACACAAAGAATGTCCCTTTGGCCTTGCCATTCATCTCCACAGAAGTGACTTTCATTGCCGAACGTAAGTGAAAAAAAAAAAAAAACTTCCATGTCAAGCCGGGGCTCAGGTCTACTCTAAAATGCATACACAATCCATAATGATGCATTTGATTAATGGTAAATGAGCATGGAATTCTGACGGCCAACCCATGTGACGGCCACATTAGCACCAGATGAAACTGTCATGTGGGTGATGTGACAAACACTGGGAGCAAAGGACGGAGATCACGGGACCAGGGCCGTGGGGCTGGCGGAGACCAAGTTTTCTGCGATTTCTTTTTCTGTTTTCCTTTGTAAGGGGGGAAAGCCCAAGAATCCTCCGAAAACAAATGTCAAGGAAAAAGGAACCTAATTTACATTCAGAAGTTGCCATTGCAAATGAACATGTGAGTGAGATTCAGACATAAAAGGGTGAATTTCTTTTTTCTCTCCTATCAACACCGGTGAGCTGATAAATCCCCGAAGGGATCAAACTGGGAAAGCGGTCTCTTGTGATTCTCTGATAAGCTCAGCTATTCTTGATAGTCAGGAAAGCCATTAAAAAAGGACAGAGCTTTTAAAACCAGTCGGGTGTTTAAAACTGTGCTGAAAAACAGAGTCACAGGGACCGCAGAGAACCAGGCAGCCGGCTGGCCTGTGGCCGGCGGGCCAGCCCAGCACCGCAGCCAGCAGGTCGGCGTTTCAAACGCCTGTGCTTGGTTGGGTGTGGAATGTCTCAAACTTCAGCCCCGGCCAGTCTTATTGAAAACATTATCTTTTCCATCAATAATACCTCTAGTTTCTTTATTAGCGAACTCGCTGGCAAAAGCTGACATATTTACAGCACGCAGTAAACTTTACGTATCTGCAACAATATTAGAGGAGAGAGGGAGAGAGCCCCACTCAGTGACCACGACAAATCATTCCGTCTTCAAATGATCAAGTGAGGGGCTAATTGTTCCGAAGAGAAGGACTCCTACGACTCCCATCCCATCCAGCGGCCAGAAGGAGCATTAACAAAGATGAAAAGACTATGTTTGAGGATTGGAAACATAAGAATACATATTTAAAAAAAAAAAGAAAGAAAGAATGAAAAGAAAAGAAAAGCCAACTTGATATCACCGTCTAGGCTGAAGGAGAAACCCGATCTTGAGATGGAATGGTTAACATTTGGGGTTGTTTGGAGAGAATTGCTCCAAGCTGTTTTTGTTCAAAATGTATAGATTTAAGGTAAGAAGCTCTGTGTAGGTCATAGCCACTCTGGAAACAAGTCCCTCATTACTTTGCATCTGACAAAGGTAGGGACGAATTTTGTTTTTGCCTTCCTTTAACCGGGTAGCTTGGTCGGTTTTAACTTGGAAATGCGCTAGGAAAATATTTACTTGCCTTGTTCTTTTTATTTGCCAGTGTTTTCTCCTTCGGGGTCGTGGCTTTCTCTCAGCTCTGTCACCCCTTCCCCTCTTGCATTCAGGCCAAAGAAGTGTGGACCGAGGGTACTGACTCTACCCCAGCCCCCTAGAGAAAGAATGCCAACCTTATAGAAATTCATGGAAAGGAAAATTATATATATATATAATATATATATCTAGTGAAATCTCAAGGTTCTCAATGAAGGGTACTAGAGAAGCAAGGGCCCCCAGTCTGCAGAGAAAATTATTTGTTTTGATGAAAATAGGAATGGATGCATATTTATTGGGGAGGAATCCCATCAACGGTCTTATGGGAAGTATTTGATTTTTGATTTGTTATTTGGCAAATCTAGAGAGGGAATTGGGTAGCCATTTGAAGCTTCTGTTTTCCATCCATTTCATTAAACAAGTCTTTCTCCCCCCTTGAACTTTACATTAAACCATTTTCCTCCAGGAAAAAAGAAAAAGAAAAACGAAGAAAATATTTCCAACTCTAAAAACGCATGAATACTTCTTTAGAAGAAAATATCAAAGGTGTCTTAGGAAGGAAATGGAAATAATTGTGTTACAGAAGAACAGTTCTTGAAAAGCTGTTTGGACTCTGCATTTGAACAGAAAGAGTTTGGAAAACTTGCCTCAAGAACCGGCTTCCCCGGGGCTGTTCCTTTGTAGGAATCTGCTTCTACAACCAGCATCTTTAAACCTCTCTTCGAGACATATGCTTTCTTCCCTAACGTCACAAAGGAACTGTCACACACCTTCACCATCTACCAAAAAAAAAAAAAAATAGGAGAGCGGGATAAATTCAAATCAGAAAATTTATCTCCAGGTGACAACTTCAGATAAAGAAATCTGTATGGAGTTCTGTTTTTAAAGGCAGGGGTTGGGGCAGATTAAAACACAAATTGGTGACAATAAAATGTCATCAGATTCTTATACTTTTGCTGTACAGAACATCATCAAAGTCACCCCATATGTTAACATGGTTTTTATATATCTTTTGTATGCAGCATCAATTTAATTTTTATCAACAATGACAGTCCCAATCTCCAAATATTTGTGTCAGGGGCAGGAAAGGGATACACACCCAAAAAATACCCTCAAAATTATATACTGATGTCAACACCACTCTTTCGAGCTGTTTTGCTTTTGTGGTTTTGCTTTTGTAAAAACATTTCTTCCACGGGCTTTTTGTCCATACCATATCTATATGAGATTTTCTTTTCTTGCAGTAATGGGGACCACAGCTTTTGGCTGCTCCATCAGCAGTATCTTTTAATTTGTTCTTTCAACCTCGGGGAAGCCATACTCTTTCTTTTTCGGTTGGTCTGGGCTGGAAATGAGTTCCACAATTTGCAGGGTCCTCGGCAGCCCTTATCCCATAACAATACAAGATGTGGAAAATGTGCTTAAGATTGAAAATCGCATTTTGAAAATCCAACCGTTTCTCTTTCTAGACTTTTGCTAAGCAGCTTATTGTACAAATCCAGGTATTGCTTAAATATCTCTAGGGTTTAAAAAAAAAGAGCATGATGTACTATTTATTACATTTCATTAGATAAACCTCAAAAAAGTAAACATTTTCTCCCCTCGATTCACCCACTGCCTGTTTCAGATTTTAATGCAATGATATGTTTTTTCAGGATCTCGAATATTTATATTTCAGAACTTAAGTATCTTTATTTAAACCATACAGCCTCAATCTCCCAAACCCTGGATTTTTAATATTTTGGCGACTGAAATCTGGCATGTTTGAAGGTTTGCCTCTCTGCAGAAGTCTCTTGTTATCCAAAGTAGAAAAACAAACGAGGGACAGATTATAAACTCCCCAACGCTGGCCGCTAGCACAGCAAAAACACTTCAGCCGACCCCCTTCACGCTCTGCCCCAGGGACAACTACTTTCTTAATAATAAATAGGGAAAATGTAAAATGTTTTCTTTAAATTAAGAATCGAAACGAATTGTTTTAATGAATATCTCTGGTTATGGGGGTAAAGCATGCCTTCGTGTGTACACTTTCTGAAGGAAAATTTCCTGTGTGGTTTTCCCTGTGAGATCAAAAGGAACTAATTAACTTTTCTATAAGGTAAACAAAACTTTAACTTGAAATATCCCCATGAAGTATGTGGGAAGTGAGCTTTTGTGTGAGTGAAAGCAGGAGGGAGGAGGGAAGGGGGGGAGGCAGGAGGGAGTTGGATTTAATTTTATATTTGAAATCGTCTCATGCTCGGAAGGTATTGGAAACCCAGGGCTGTCCAAGAGTCAGCCTTCTTTTTTTCTTCCCCATTACCAAGATGATATTTAAATCAAAGGCTGAACTGTTGCCAAGTTCAAATCCCTCGTAAGATTAATAGGGCATTGTTCTGTTCATAGGAAATTCGTTCTTCTTAGAGTCCCTTTAAGAAGCACTGGGTGTGCGAAGGAGGCTGCAGGAAGGAGTGTGGGAAAGGGAGAAATCTGGAAAACCGGCCCACGGCCTGAGTGGGAGGGTGGGGAGAGGCTCTTCGAGAAGACAGACAGCCGCTCACCCCACCCCCACCCAGCAGTAACTGGGGTCAAGGGGACCGGGCCCTCAGCTAGAGCCTCGTTTCCCCAGGACCTGGCTCATTTTCTCAGGTTTCTGGGACAAACGGACAGGAGGAGGAAGCAGCTCCTCGGGGACCGAGAGGGTCTTTGGGTGCTGACCCCTGGGCTGGGAGGGCTGTGCAGAGAGAGGAGAGCGGCCCCCCTGCCCGCGCGCCTCCCAGGAGGAGCAGCTGCAGCCCAGGGCCGGCCCCCTCCCGGGACACAGAGTCCTTGGCCTGCCGTGGGCGAGCCACCTGGGGCCAGGGCCCCCTGGCCGGGCCTCCCCTCTGCCCTTGCCAGGGAAGGGACAGGCGGCCAGCCCAGAGGACAGAGCTTGCAGGAGGCGGCCTGTGTGGGAGGAACAGGCTCCTTGCTGCAGGGCTCAGCAAAGCAGGAGACTGTGTCTGTACCTCCAGAGTCTCCCCCAGGGCCTCGGTGTCCCCAAAGCAGAGGTATAGGTCACAACACCCTCCCCCGCTCACGCAGGGACACACCTCCGCTCAGCAGCCCTCCATCCCCATCCCCGCTGCGGCTGCTCCGTGGGTGGGTGATGCTAATTGTTGTCAAAACCACTAACGTTTATTCAGAGCTTCCCAGGTGCCTGGTTCTGCACTAAGTGCTTGATCTAAAACTTTACGGCAAGTCAGAGGCAGTTATATTATCCCCATTTAGCAGACCAGGAAACTGAGGAAGAGAGAGCCGGACTAACTTGCTCAGGGGCACCCAGCAACTTACATAGAACGTCCCTAAGCTGCAAAGGGTAATAGAACTTAATGACAAAGGCCGCCTCTCCTACAACCCCAGTTTAGGCACCAATGACCTAGGCAAACAGGCTGGTTTAGTTATTATAGAAAGTGTCTCTGACCAGATTTGTCAGCCTAGACTCTCCACCACTCAGCTGGTATTGGGGGTGGGGGCCACACCCGTGTGACCTGCAGGGGCCTCCCCCTGGGGACACTCGCACCCCACCCCACGGGCACAGGCTCGGTCTGTCTCTGCAGTCCTGTCTGGATCAGTCCCCGGGTGTGTACTGATTATGTTATTAGTGATGAGGGACCCACTTTAAGTTCTTTTATTCATTTATGCAGCACCTAAATTTGCAAACAATTTGCCTCTGTGACCGCTGACAGGGACTAGAGGCCGCCTCTACAAAACATCCCTCTCACAGCAGCCTCCAGGGAGATCTCTTGAAGGACCAAGAAGGGTAGGCTTATGGGGGAGGGGCGCATTGCAGGAAGCCTTGTTGTCTTCAATGGAGCCTTCGGAAGAGGCCAGAACCAATATCCTTCCTAATGGTACACCAGAGGGCGAAAAAAAAAAAATCGCCAAGTTTCAAATTCCCCAAATGTATTCTTTTTGCTCTGGAGAATAACTACATCCTCACAGAAAAAGACAAAAAGAGGAGGTCAAGCAGGCAATATGTAGCTATTATCTAGACTCAGTAACAAGACCAGTGTGGGAGTTGAGTCTGACCAGTGTTGCCACATCCTGGCTGTGGGACCTTGAGCAAGTTGCTTTACCTCTCTGAACCTCAGTTTCCTCATCTGTTAAACAGAGATCATTCCAGCTACCTGCTTATAAAGGAATAAAGTGCGTTCAGTCCCTAGCATCCATTTTCCCAGAAGCTTAAAGAAAGATTGTTCCCTTCCCGCCCCTTCCCAGCCTCACCTGGAAATAATCTCCACCCCTGAACTGCCCTCCTGTATCTAAACTCACTTACTACAGTTAAGCTCTAGTCCATTCAGAAAAGCTTAGTTATTATAGGACGTGTCCTTGACTGGAGCCCTTTTGTCACCAGCAAACCTCATTCATTTTCAGTTAACCCTGCAGCTGACTCCTGCCCCTTGCTGAATGCCCACCCACCCTCGCCCCCAAGACGCTGCATCGGTATTCGGATCTTAGCAGGAGAATTCCCTGTCCAGCAGGACACAAACACTGTTCCTACGTGCCCTCACAGTCCCTACCGCCCAGAGCCCCGCGCCCACGCCCCTAAGCCATTCATTCTTTCAGCAAACACCAGTGTGCAGGTTGGTGTGCTGGTTACTGGGAATTCAGGTGTGACGGTACCAGACAAGGGCCACCCCCTAGGTCTCCCGTTCCAGTGGGTGGGGTCAGTCACGGCCTGCAGCCCACGGGGTCCTGGTCCAAGGCCAGTGGTGAGCTGCAGCATTTCTAAAGCAGTGAGTCTGCTGAGTCTGGGCGCGTGTGCACAAGCCCTACTCCACTACCTGGCTGCCCTGGACACACCCCTTCACCTGTCTACACCCCTGAGTTCCCAGCATTTTATTAAGGGCCTCCTAGGAGGCAGGCTCTGTGCCGGGCTCTGGAGGCAGAGCCGCCAAAACCCAACAGCACCTTTGGAGGCTTGCAGGGAAGGCAGGGGATAAATGAATCGCTCCAGTTACGAGAGGAAGGATGACAACATAGGACCCCCCCTCACCTGGCCTAGCTGCATTGTGGAAAGAAGTGCCATCAAGAAGGAGGTGGAGCTTGTGGGGCACACAGGAGCCCTCCAAAGTGGTGGCGGTGCCAGGAGAGCTTGCAGTTCACGTGTATCTGGGAGGAGATGCTCAGGGTGGGAGGAGATGCTCAGGGTGGGAGGAGATGCTCAGGGTGGGAGGAGATGCTCGGGGTGGGAGGAGATGCTCGGGGTGGGAGGAGGCAGGAACAGGTGGCCATGAGCCCCAGATGCTACTCTTCTCAACAGCTGTTTCCGTTCCATGTCCCCACCAAGACGGAGATGGTGACAGCTTGGGGGCAACTGACCAGAGGGGCCAGTAGCCCCAAGCTTCACCCCGATCACATTAGAGGGGACACAAGGCCTTCCCCCTGCACCCACTGTCTGCCCACTGCTTCCCCCTCTCTCGTTTCAGTGCTGGTGTTTACCTCCAGGCTTTGGTCTGTTCCCAACCAGGGAATCTGGAGTATACTGTTTTCCAACAGCAACGCTCCCACACTGGCATCTAGGTATTTGATTGGCTTCTGGTATAATCAGCTACGTGTATATATTTATGTACAAACACATATTCCTCTATATCTACGCAGATATATATACACACACACCCTGCATGGGGTGAACACTGAATAAATATTTGCTGGATGGAATTGTTGAGGAGATATATGCATGCATCTGTTATGAATATATAAGCACCCCATATGCATAAAGAGATAGACACATATGGTTTTATATACAAGGTTAGAGAGCAGTTTATTTGAGTATGTATACACACGTAACTTTATTTCCAGTTGGCATCAGGCAGTCAGCTGGCATCTGGTATAAACTAACTGTTCATGCAGTTGGTACAAGCATGTAATCTGTGTGCAGAGTGAAAAATATAGCTTTTTTTTTTTCCTTTTTCTTCAAAATGTTGAGTACACAACTTGTGAGACTTTTGATAAAGATTACATAAATGCAATCAACTTTTAACCTCATTGTTAAAACTTGCAATTTCCAAAATTAACCATAAAAATGAACATGAGGCAGTCCTTTCGCGAGGAACTGGGTAGCCCAGCTCTGAAGAATCGCTGTATTCAAACATACCAGAGTCAAATTCTCCTGCCATTTACGGAACTGCTTCAGCCCTGTAGACATTATTTCACCTAATCTTCATGACACCCTCTGAACTAGGTATTGTCACGCTCGCTCTAAGGACGCTCAGGAAGGCTTGGAGAGGCCAGTGACCTACACAAGGTAATCAAGCTCATAAGCGATGGAGCTCATTTATTAGCTTCCTAGGGCCGCCGCAGCAAAGTATCACAAACTGGGAGCCTTGAAACAACGGAAGCGTATTCTCTTCTTATTCTCTTCCAGTTCTAGAGGCCAGGAGTCCACACTCAAGGTATCCGCAGGGCCATACTCTCTTCAAAGACTTTAAGGAGAAGATCCTTCTTTGCCTCTTCTAGCTCCGGGTGTTCACCGGCAAGCCCTGTGATTCTTTGGCTTGTAGACCCATCACTCCAGTCTCTGTCTCCATCTCACAGGGCCTTCTCCCCTGTGTGTCTGTGTCCAGATTTCTCACTTTTCATAAGAATGTTAGGAACGGAATTGGAGCCCACCCTAATCCAGGCTGACCTCATCTTAGCTAAGTATACCCTCAAAGTGACACCTCTGTCTGAATAAGGTCACCTTCACGAGTTCCGGGTGGACGTGAATTTGGAGGGGACACTGTTCAACCCAGTTCAGCTGGGATTTGAACCAGGTCTGTACATGACTCTGGCATTCCTGCCCTTCCCAATAAAACGGGGCTCAGGTCCTCCATTTGCGGCAGTGTCCTCTGGCTGACCTTCCTTTTCCCTCTAAGTCAGGGTTACACACAACGCCACCAAGAGGAACACGAGCAGCTGTCTGCCCGTCCATGGAGTCGTGGCCGAATTGCACAGGAGGCATTCGCACATGCCAAAGCTTGGGGGATGAGGGGACAGGGAGGGACAGGCCCTTGGTGGCAGCTGGTCTGGAGGCATCCTCCCAGAATTCTTCTGGCGTGTCCAGCCTCGCTCTGCGGTCCCTGCAGGTCCCATGAAAACAGCTTCCTCCCCACACATCCCTCCTCATCGCCCTCCAGCTGCTCCCCGCCCTCCAGACCCCTGCTCCTCTCCCCAGGACCACACTCAGGAAGCTGCAGTGGAGGCCCCATAGCTTCGGGAACTGGGGGGTCAGAACTGGAGCAACAGCCAGGGACAGGCACCCCAAGTGGTCCTGGGTTCATCTGGGGAAATCTTGTAGCTCCGGTCCTTGCTGCCACCTAGGAAAAGTGGGAGGATGAAAACCAGGCAGGACTCGTCCGCTGAGTAACCCCTAGGTCTCCCCTCAGGTGCAGTAGATGGACGGCCACTGGCGGCCGGGGGTGCCTATTCAACGGTCACTCTACCTATCTGGGCCATCATCACATTTGTCATTAGTATCACTATTAGCCATGAAGAGTTGGGTGTTCTGGAGGCTGACTCTGGGCTCTGACGGCTGGACCTGTCGCTTACCAGCTGGGTGACCGTCAACAAATTAGTTGACCTCTCTTTGTCTATATTCTCTCCTGTAAAATGGGCATAACAATGGTATCAACCGTATACAGTGATGAAAATTAAGCAAGTTTCTGCATGTAAGACACTCGGTGTAATATCAGGTACTTGGTGACATCCGTTAGGTGTAGCCATTCTCATCGGCGGCATCGTTACTGTCGTATAACGGTCCTTGTTACTGTAAACTGACGTGCAGCGGCATGGGGGAATGAGTCAGAGAGATTCTGAGTCACGGGCGCATCATGGTTTCCATATGTGGAATTGTTTTTGCGGAATTGGATTTTTACAGAGTAGGATACAATGTAATCCACTAACTCTCAACACCAGTGGTTCCAGGTCCCGCCCATGTCACATCACTTCTCTGGCCCTCTGTTTCCTCATCTGTGAAATGGGATAACAATTCACACCCCATAGGGTTGTTAGAAGCATTAGAAACAGTGAGCACGAGTGTCTGGCGCACCGTAGAAACACAGTAAACGGTGGTGAGTGATACTATTCAGGGTCTCCTCACCTTCCAAGATAAAGGTATGGGAGCTCCGGGCGAAGGCCTCTGGGGAGGGGGATTCTAGGTAACAGAGTCAAGGGGTGACTGTCGCACACACCCGCCCCGCCCCTCTGCCCCCTCTGTCCTCTAGTTCACGCCTGTAATGGGGGGATTGGGTGCAGAGCAGCTAACGGGGAAGTCACGGGCCAGGGCCAGGCACAGACTGCGAGCCTGGGGCTTGATCTCCAGAAACCCGGAGGGAAAGTGGGGGGAGGATGAGGAAGCAGGCCTCAAGGGGTGAGCACTCATGAATTCATTGGCGGGTAATTTACGGCAGCCAAGTATAACACCTAATGCCTGCCCGTGTGAGAGGTTAATGGGGAAGGTTAAGGGGCACAGGCCGGCTGATTTATGGGCCTGGCCAGTGGCTTTCATCCTGGCCAAGGCTCTGGCTCCAGAGACGGGGCTGGGGGAGAGGGTGGGGAAGGGGGCAGACCAGGTTGAAAGGGCGGTAGGGAGGGAATGTGGGGGAGAGGGAGGGTCCGAGGAGACGTGTGAAAGCAGAGGGGAGGGAACAGCATCCAAAGAAGACAGAAAAGGATCAAGGCAAGAGGGCTACCGTTGTACACACCCCTGCAAGGGGTAGTCATGGAAACCACTTGCTCCCAGGCTGGTCTGGTGTGTAACCATCACATGATGGGTTTCACAACAGTGTGCATCCATCAGCACGGCCAGAAAAGCAAAGTTTAAAAAAGATGTTCAGTGACGTACACTGGGGAGTGATTTATGTTTGCAAAGAGTAAGGTAACTGACACATAACTTCGTCATCAACATGGTATTGCTGTCTGCGGCCGAGACCAGACCAAGAGACAAAGGGCGCAGAGTCCAGCCTGCTGGCTCTGGCGCTTGCTCCCTCAGTGTCGTCAGTCTTGGTTCCCTCGGCCGTACGTGCCAACGGTGATGCCTACTGTCCAGGGTGCTGCTGTGCATTCAACGATCACCTGGCAGGTATCCCACCTGGAGAGGGTGAGATGTAAAAGGGACACCAAGGGCAGCCTTTCCAAGTTAACACCAAAAAGAGCAGCGAGTAGCTAGCAAGGCATCCGACATCCCCTGGCACTGGGAGGGTGGTCACAGGGCAGCTGGACAGCACCAGCCTCCCAAAAGGGACTGATTTTGTCAAATTCAAGAAGATTAAATACAACGAAATTAAAGGCTGGGAGAATTTTGGAGACAACCTTAGAGGCACCCTGCTTCCTGCACACCAGACCCAGGATTCTCCGAGAGCCCAGGGTGGCATCAGAACTGGTGGTCCCAGTAAGAAACCCAGACCCCATTCGCCAGCACCCCAGATGTCACACAGCACCATCCCACCCACCAGCCCACGTGGTCCTCCAGCCCCCGTCACGGCGCCACTGTGAGGAAGCTGGGCTGAGAGAGGCCAGGTCACTTGCCCGAGGTTGCACAGGGGAACCCAGTTTCTTGGCTCCAAGTTCAAGATTTTCTCCTGTGCCCAGCACCTTGGCTGTGGCATCCCACACACATTGCCATCCTTTCCCAGGGGCCCCAGCATCGCCTGCTCCTGGTTGGTGTGGGTGGGAGGGCCCGGGAAAGGCAAGGATGAGGACGGCGTCCCTGGATGGACCTCACTACCTCCAGAAAGTCCTCACTCTCACCCAAGATCACCAGCCTCTTGTCTGAGTCTTCCCTCTCTGCTCTCTGCCCCTCAAGGACTTTTTACGTTCTCTGCCCTGCAGGCCCATCCCCCAGCTTCCTGCTCTGTGCCGCACAAATGCCAGCTCCCCCAAAACAGGGGTGGGCCTCGCCTCCTGATTCAGACCTTCCAACTCCCCCCGTCCTTCCACCAGTCCTCTGACTCTACGCCTGGGTTGGGGTTGTGCTCACAACGTGGGACTGGGCAGTGGGGCCAGACAGGACATTGGTGCCTCCGCCACACAGACACACGTGCACATGCCTTCGGGTAGGACAAACCCCCCCCCACACGGGAACACACATATGCAGACGTGCACCGAAGTAGAGAACCACACAGACACATGAACCGTTGAAAACTAGGCCAGTTCATACCCTCTCTAGACACAGAGCCTTGATCCAAGAAACATCGGCCAGCATCCAGAGGTATCTTGAAAGTCTCCTAAAATGTTGACAGCAGACTCACCAGAAAAGGGAGATTATACTCCTAAGATACTACGTGGGAAAACACCTTAAAAGACTCACTCTCCCCGCTGCTCCCCCAGCTCCTAGACCTGACAGCTTTCCTGCAAGTCTCCCTTCTCTGACCCCAGATCCACAAACCCTCACTCCTCCAACCACAGCCTGTACCTCCACCCTTTCTGTGCTGTTTCCAACTTCCTATGACTCCATAGCCTTTCCCATATAAATCTGGCCAGAGTTTTAGCTTCTCTGCTCCTTGTCTTCCCTCCACAATTACTCCGATCCACAGTGGGGTGGGGTAAGGTGGGGTCTTAGTATTTTACACACACACACATGCACATGCAAGTGATCTTGGGAGTCTCCTTGATGGAGGGCCCATCACCTTTTGCCAATTCCCAGGCCTCAAGGCAACCACACCACGTATTTGGTCAGGACCTTCATGACTTCTTTCTGCCCACTGGGTTTCCAGGCTGCAGTACTGAGTTGGGGGAAGAGAACTGGGCATGGCATCTCATGACCTGGCCCTGTATCTGCTTTGTCACTTCCTGACTGTGTGAGCCCACAGGGGTCACTCAGATTCCCCCAGAGGCCATATGTCTAGGAGGTGAGATGAGCAAGACCTTTCCAGCCAGATGCGGACTCAAACGCCAGCTCTGCCACTTCCTCTCTGTGTGTCTTTAGGCAAGCATACAACCTCTCTGAGCTTTAATTTCTTCATTATAAAATGGTATAGAAGGATAACAACCTGACTGATTTCTGTGAAAACTACAGAAAATAAAATATTGTAGGGTCATGAATCCAAATATTTGGGGAATGTTTCTTCAGACACAAGGGCCACAGCTTTCCATTTCTGACAAGGTCTTCTGTTTTCAACAGAGTACTCACCTTACGGGAAGCCAGATGGGCGGGGTGAGGTGGTGTGGGATAGAACAGCACAGATTTCAGTCAAACATTATAGGGCTGGAATCCCAGCTATGCCCTTCTTTTTTTCTTTTTTTTTTAATAAATTTATTTATTTATTTATTTATTTAATTGGCTGTGTTGGGTCTTTTTTGCCGTGCGTGGGCTTTCTTTTAGTTGCGGTGAGTGGGGGCTACTCTTCGTTGTGGTGCACGGGCTCCTCATTGCCGTGGCTTCTCTTGTTGCGGAACACGGGCTCCAGGCACATGGGCTTCAGTAGTTGCAGCACATGGGCTCAATAGTTGTGGCTCATGGGCTCTAAAGCACAGGCTCAGTAGTTGTGGCGCACGGGCTTAGTTGCTCTGCGGCATGTGGGATCTTCCTGGAGCAGGGATCAAACCCGTGTCCCCTGCATTGGCAGGCGGATTCTTAACCACTGCGCCACCTAGGAAGCCCTATACCCTTCCTGACTGTGTGCTTTTTGTCAAAGCTCACGTCCTCTTCTCTGCCCTAGCTTTCTTACCTGTAAAATGGGGATAATCATGGTCCCCTCTCATAAGACTGCTCTGAAGATTTATCCATTCATTCAGATGAAAAATAAAATATTTTCCGAGCACCTGTACCGTCCGTGCCAAGCGCTTCTCCAGGCCCCGGTGTATGAACAAAGAGACAAGGTTCCTGACATTATAATCAGGGAGACAGACAGGACACAAAGTGAACAAATAAATGAACCAGATCTCTACCGCGAGTGATAAGTGCTCTGAAGAATTAAAGCAGGTAAGGGACCGTGAGTCCCTAGGGAGGGAGCTCACTTTGATTGGTGGCCCAGGAATGGGACTCAGTGGAACCAGCGGAGAATTGGGTCTGATTCACAATAGGGGCTCAGTGAATGGTAATAACTGTCAACTATTACTACTATAGGGCAGGTGCACAGCTTGATCAGGAAGGGCCTCTGGGAGCTGACAGGAGTCCCCAGACGGAGCAGGTCTGGCTGCCCTATTTGGGAAGGGAGAGATGTCTGCGGGATGGCCCAGCTAGGGGAAAGCTTACTCCAGCTGCCATGATGTTTCTGGAAGCTCCTTCCCCAGCCACCACCACCCAGTGCCCCCCATCCCCTCCAGCCCCATCAGGCTTTCATTTCCTCAGGCAGAGGCTGAGTGCCAGCGCCCTGCTGCCAGCCTGGATGGCACATCAGAGACTAGGACCATTTGCCGAGGGTTTCACGGGGTGTAAGGTGATCAGCACCCATTAGAGCTGGAGGGCTTGCGGGGTGGGGGCTGGGACCCTGCTGAAAGGCTCAGAAATACTTTGGAAAGAGCCAGGATCAGCCCTGATCCCTGGCTCTGCCCTGGACCTCTTTAACTCAGCTTTAAAATGCCATGGGCCAGGCTGAGAGTTTATAAAAGGGAAAAATGCAGGTGGTCCTCATGGAGCCAGGATGAGTGAGGTGGTCTCCCTGAGAGCTCCCCATTGTGGGCAATGCAGCTTCCTGCCAATTCCTCCATCCACAGCAGTTAGTAGGCACTGTCTGTGTGTGGGCCCTAGGAGATGTACCCAGAGCGTCAGGTAGAGTATCTGCTTCTCATCTCTTTGGGGAAAGGGAGGAAAGGAAAAACATTTATCAAGTGTCTGCTGTGCCCCAGGCCTTCCCATCATCTTATTCAATCCTCAGAGCAATGCACCAAGGCCAACATTATCATCCTCATTTATCAAATAAGAAAACAGAGGCCCAGAGAGGTTAAATAATTCACCCGAGATCAATCAGCAAATAAGTGGCAGAGGCAGGGTTCGAACCCTCGATGAAAGAACAATGTTTCTCCACAGAGAAGGTGAAGTAAAGCAGCTTGGAAGAGGCTGTTCCTCCCTTCTGGGGAGGGCTGTGGGGTGGAGATGGGGGAAGGAAGGGGACCCCAGCCCAGCCAGCTAACCATATCCAGAGTTCAGGGAGTGACAGATGTATAGCAGGTCCTCTTCCAACCTGGACAGTGGGTAAAGCACTTCCCACGAACTTTCTCAAATAATCTCCCCCTCCCCACTCCTCCCAGGACCCAATTACTAAAGTTATTCCCAGTTTACAGATGAGAAACCTGAGGTCTCATGCCAGGAAGTGTCAGAGCACCAATCATTTTATTCCCGTGTCTGAAACCACCCCCTGCCTACATGACTCACAATCACTGAAACACACATGTGTTAGGTGCCACGCTCCGCGTCCCAGGCACTCTGAAGTTTACAAGTATTTTTTTTCCATCTGTCATGTTCACCGACAATTTGAGCAAGCCTCGAGAATGGGGCAACCCAGAACCCAGACTGTGTTCAGCAGCCCCATGGGAAGATAAGCCTGTGGGCTATGGAGTCCTCAGAAGGAGAGGCTGCTTGTAGAAAGGTATTGGGGAGGCCCCACGGCCAAGGCACAGGAAAGGTGAGCCTTAATCAGCCAAGGGGACCCTTAGCCCCAGGCTCCAGGAAGCGGTGCCCACATCTGTGACAGTTTAGACTAGCATCCCATCTTTTGTTTCCACATGCAGGGAAAAGAATAAACTAGAAGGCTCTCTTCTGACCTTGGGTATAAGATGACTGGAATACAGCACCTTTGAAGGAAAAGGGGTTGTGACCTGATTTCCACATGATTTTGTACTATTCTGATTCTTTCTTTTTTAAAGAAAGAAGCTTTTTGTTTTGTTTTGTTTTGTTTGTTTATTGGCTGTGTTGGGTGTTCATTGCTACACGCAGGCTTTCTCTAGTTGTGGTGAGTGGGGGCTCCTCCTCGTTGTGGTGCGTGGGTTTCTCAACGCAGTGTCTTCTCCTGTTGCAAAGCATGGGCTCTAGGCACGTGGGCTTCAGTAGTTGTGGCTCGTGGGCTCTAGAGCGCAGGCTCAGTAGTTGTGGCGCACGGGCTTAGTTGCTCCACGGCATGTGGGATCTTTCCGGACCATGGCTCGAACCCGTGTCCCCTGCATTGGCAGGCAGATTTTTAACCACTGCGCCACCAGGGAAGTCCCAGATTCTTTTTTGAGGGAGAAAATAATTAACTATTCCCCCAAAGAGCTGCCTTCATGGAGATAACTCAGATGTAGTGAAACAGAACTCTCCAACCTACTTGGTTCCCTTGTTCATTCATTCATTCATCCATTCAATACTCTTCTGCCTGAGCCCATTCCAGCCAAAGATTCCACTATAGGTGCTAAGTGGAGAGAATGAATACTATTCAGGGGAGGGGCCTATAACTCTGGTAGAGAAAGGATGTGGGGAAAATTCCAGAAGATGAGAGTTCTGTGCCTCAGAAGCTGCAGGAGAAGAGAAGAGGGCATCTCAGGCTGAACGCATGGCATGGGCAAAGGAGACATTCCAGAAACCCTCTGGGGACCCACATTGGCAGGAGCCAGCCAGGGCCTCACCCCAGCTACTTCCTAGACCTGAGGCCACTGGCACTTCCTGCTAGGGTGTCATGATTTCCCTCCTTCCTTTCCAAGTGTTGGCTCCCCAATTTGTGGGGACTTTTTATTAAAAACACACAGTTAATGGCTAGGAAAGAGGAGGCTTTTTTTTTTTTTTTTTTTTTGGCCTTCTCCCTCCCCACCCTGAGCCCCCACTCCGACTGGAATGTAGCCATCAAAATAAACATTAAATGCAAAATGCCAGAGCTGAGTTATTACTTGTGAGGGTGCTGGGAGAAAAATTTATAGCAACATTACAGTGTTTTGTTAGAAATCTCTTAATGCACCAAAATGGGAAGGTGTGTGTGTTTTTTATTAAAATGTTGCACTCTATAAATCCAATCTGCAGGAAGGACACAGGTGGTGACCTAGGCACTCAGCTGAGGAAGCTGTCACTTCTATCTTTGGAGTCATCCTGTTCCCTGGCTCTGGGAACAGCCTCTCCCCAGCCCTGATCCCTCCCTCCACCTCCACGCCTCCCTCATACCCTGGAAAAAAGCCTGCTCCTCCCTTACTACCCCAGAAAGGGAAGCCACGAGGGGGTGTGAAGATCTTTGTGAGACTTCCCTCAGGGTCTGCCTAAAAGTTTCTTAAAAGGCCTCTCTGAGCAGTAGGGCCCCTACAGGGCCTTTATGAAGTTTGCCTGAGAGGGCGAAATTTCCTGTTGGTCCATTTTCACAAATTTAGATTCTGGCTGATGCTGCATTTTTCAAGGGCTCCTTTGTAAAAAGGCAACCCGTTTGTGTCTCTAGAATGTTCTGGAATGTCCTTCCTCAAGAGGGTAGATGATATCACAGGGGCAGAATGGCAGGTCCACTCTCTCCTTTTAACCACATGTGGGCGTGTCCTTCCTTCAAGAGAACGGTGGAAACAGCTCTTTTCTCTCCACCTTTCTTTCGGTGACATCAAAGGATTCCTTTGTGACATTCAATCAGAGATTTGTGATTTGACAGGAGTCTGGGAGCCCCTGAAGTTGTATATGAAATTGGGTGTATGTACCTGTACTGGGGTTAAACGGTAGCCCCCAAAAGATATCTCCAGGTCCTGGTTTCTGGTACCTATGATTGTGAGCTTATTTGCAGCAATGATATTTGCAGCTTACTTAAGTAAATGACCTCAAGATGAGCTAATCCTGGCTTCTCCAGGGAGTCCCAATTCCAATGAGTGTCCTTATAAGTGACAGAAGAAAAGAAGACAGAGAAAGTTCATGAAGATGAAGGTGGGGATGCGAGAAGGAAAGCCACAAGGAAAGCTCGGAGCCACGAGAAGCTGGGAAATGCAAGCAAGTACCCTCCCTGGAAGCTGGCCCCACTGACACCTTGATTTCAGACTTCTCCAGAGCTGGGAGAGAATACATGTCTGTTCTTGTAAACCACCAAGTTTGTGGTCCTTTGTTATGATAACCCTCGGAAACTAATACAGCCTCTATCTGCATCTTTCCAGGAAGAGGGTCCCCAGCTTTCATCAGATGATCAAAGAAGTGGCTCCCCTAAAATGATTAGAAGCCACTGATGTAAAATGTTTGTGGAAATTAAATAGAGATCCCTTACTCCTGCAGGACGAGAATCGTATCTATAGTTTTTGGGTGGGCAGGGCCATCAAAGATCCTCTACCTGGACCCGGTTCTCCTGCTCCCTGTCCCACAATCCCCCACCCCTACCCCGTGCTCTCATGCACACACACTGATCACCCGTGAGTTCTGAATAAGCACCCTACTTCCATCTCCTTGGCTCCCTGGTCCTCTGAGATCAACTTTGCAAAATCACTGGGGAAACTGGGCTCTTTTTAAAGGCATTGAAAAGATGAGTTGAAAGGGCATGAAGTGTTGGTATCTCGCTTGTCCATCTGCACACAACTCAGGGCTGGGGACAGCATTGAGAAAGAAAAATAGGTCCTTTGGGGGTGATGAAAATGTTTTGGAACTAGATAGAGGTGTGATTGTACAACACCGCGAATGGGCTAAACGCCACTGAATCCTTCACTTTAAAATGGCTAATTTTGTTATGCAGATTTCACCTTAAAAGAAAACAGGCATCACCTGATATGCTTATTTTGCCCCCTACCTTCATCCCCAAGAAACTGAACGTGAGTCTAGTAGCTTAGCAAGGGTAAGGGCAAGACCAACGAATGTTTTTTAAAGGAGACTGATCCTGAAAGGACTCCATTGCCCATCAAAGAGCGAGTCACATGGCCCCGTGTGAGGCACTCGGGAAAGCTGGGGAGGGGTGATCTGAACGCAACTGGACTCGCAGTCTGGGTGGCCACAAGAACTGTGAGCTCCTCCAATCCCCCTGAGATCTGCAACCCAAAAGAATAAGAACTGAAGGTAAGGGAGCGCCTACCCACGTGATCTCTGATCTCACAACTTTCGCAGGAGATGGGAATACTCGCTGCTATTTCACAGATAGGTACACTGAGGCACAGGGAGGAGAAGGACTTGCCCAAGCTTGCACAACCGCCGACGGGGCTTAGCACCCAGTCTGCCTGGCTCTAGAGCCTGCCCATTTTCAACTACACCTTGAAAAACTCCACTACCACCTGGAAACGAATTCAATTTAGAGAAAGCAGCTAGGATTTTCCACGCTCCTGAGGATGGCAGAGCAGCTAGGGAGAATAATCTGAGAGGCGAAGCCCAGTGTCCAAGGCCCCATAGCGCGTCACTGCGCAGTTGCAGCAAGAACATCTGGAGGGATTGCATTTCCCTAGGTGTTTCGGGTGGGCGGCTCGCCTTCACAGCCTGGCCCTGCCTCTTTCAGTCTCCCAGCCCTTGGGTGAGCATCGAGACAGGGGGTGCGTTGCGCGGATCAGCGGCGGTGCGAGGGGTCCTGAAAGGGCACCGGAGATAAACGCAGCGAAAGCGCCACCTCCCAGGGATGTCCGCAGCCCGGTTCCTGAGGCTTCGTGTCTGTTCTCTGGTGGCAGCCCAAGTCTGGAGGGAGACTATAGATTTGGTTGTTTCTTTTATCTCATCATCTGCTTTTTTGGTTTTCCAAGTCGATTCCCTCGGGTCTTGGCCGACCCGCAAGCGCTCACCAGTAGGTTCCCCCCAAGACTAGGGGATGCACGGGTTGCACTGTGTTTCTGCCCTTAGCACAGCAGTCAAGGCCCCCTCCCCATCCCCACCTCTTGGATCAGGGAAGAGAGGTCGACTCCAGAAGTGAGCACCTTCTGCCGGCAGCTGCACGCTCTGGGCCGGGCTCCGGGCACGCCGGGAGTGCGGCAAGGCCAGCAATGGCTCACAGGTCCCAAGGAGAGAAAGACTCCAGGCAGGGTGGGAGAGGGAGGGTGGAGGTTAGGCCACTGGCATCCTCAGATGGATGGGGGGTGGGGAGGCTGGAAGACCGCTAATGAGAGCAGGAGGCGATAGAAATATAATAACCACCACCATTTACTAAGCACCTACTATGTGCCAGGCACTGAGCCAAACGCTATGTGTAGCAGTCTCTCCTCTGTCTCCCGCATCTAGGGTTACTCAAGAAGTACGTCTCTCCCGCATTCCCCTTCACCCTCCTCTCCTCCCAGCCCTCCCTCCTCCCAGCCCTCCTCCCTGCCAATCACAGACCTTGGGATTAGGGGATCAGAACTGCGCTCTGCTGCCTCCTCTGACAGGTGCTGGGGCCAGGACCTCTCTCTCTCTCTAGAGGCAGGCAGTGGGGCGCGCGGGGGAGGAGATGCGGAGGAGGAGATGCGGAGGAGGGGATGCTGATGCCAGACCCCAGCCCTGTCTGTGAGGCCCCAGCGCGCTGCGGACACAGGGACCAAGATACCAGGCCTGGGAGCTGCAAGACCCGAGCTCGAGGTCATCCTGACCTCTTGCTCAAAGTATGCTTTGGGCAAGGGGCGTCCATTGCCCTGCCTGTAAAGCAGGGACACAAACCCTCCTGCACAGGACCATGGTGAGTTTACAGAGAATCAAGGGATGTGAAGGCGCTGTGGCTGAAAGTGCTGAGGTGGGGCAGAGCCGAAGCCGGAGGTCTGCCGCCACCCTCCTCCCCTCCAACCTCCCCCCAACACACAGCACACAGCCTCCCCCTCGCCTGCACCAACTAACAGGAAGGGCTGGACCATGGGGCCTAAGAAATCCTTCGGCCTTTTCACTTCCTGGTGCTTTAAAAGACCCTGACCAGGGAGCAGCTGTGGTCTGAAGATGCATATGACCTGTTTTCACAATGGTTGATGGACAGGAACCCCAACTGGTCATTTCTGGCCTCTTAAGGCTGGGCTATGATGTTTAAAATAGCAGAGTGTCCCATATGGAAAGGAGATCATTATTGCTGAAACTAGAAAACCCCTTAGGTGAGCATGATCTCATTTAATCTATGCAGCTATTCTATGAAGTAGGTACTATTATTATTCCCATTTTACAGGAGAGGAAACTGAGGCCCATGAAACAAATCACATAGTCCACGTTACACAGCCAAAAAGTGGCAGAAGTGGGATTCAAACTTGAATCTAAAGCTGGGCTCTTGACCATAAATGGAATCGTTATGGGGCCTCCTGCCTCCCCCCACCTTTTCCAGCCCCAGAGGGCTTCCCATTGCCCACAGACAGACTCCTGAGCCCAGTTCGGTCCTAGAGAGAATCCAGAAGCCCCCTCCCATCGTCGTAGAGAGAATCCAGAAGCCCCCTCCCATCGTCACTAGGGGAGTGCTGGAATTGGAGTCAACAAAGCTGCCACTGGCTGCTCGCAAACTCTTGGGGCTGGGGGAGGGGACAAGTGGACAAACGAAACCTTGGAGGAGAAGGACTCTCGGGGTTGTGGGAGAGGAGAAGAGGGAATTAGGGGCCATGCTCTCCCCACCCCGCAGCGCTGGCAGCAGAGTGTGGTCAGGGCACTGAGGGTGTGTGGACGTGCCAACAGGCTCTGGGGACTGGTGGAGAGGACAGGACTGGGGAAAGGAGGGGTGGAGGGGAAGGGCCCTGGGCTGACCCCAAGGATCCCCAGAGAGAGCGAATGGAGTAGCCTTTCCTGCCTCCACAGAAGCCTGACCATTCACCTCTCCCTCTCCCTGGCTCCAGCCTGGTTTCCTGAGTGGTAGGTTGGGAAAACCACCCCTTACTAGACCTGGGAGAGACCCTCCAGGCTGTCAGTGGGGCAGTCCCAGGCTGGGCACTTAGGCCTCTCTGTTGCAGAGGGAAAGGGTGTGTGGGGAGGAAGGGGGGTAAAGTCCAGGTCTGAGGGAACAGAGAGGACTTTGGAAAGAGCCCTCTTTTGTCCCAAGTGACCAGTTCTGCCCAAATGAGTGAAGTGTAACCCTCTAGGGGTCAGGGACCCCTCGGAGACTTGAAAGTTTTGAACCTGCTGCCCAGAAACGGGACACACAGACATACAGTGTGAGGGAGTGTGCAGATCCCTCAGGCCATCAACACCCCTCTCCCTCCATCACTGAAGCCTCCATCTTCCCAGCAGGGAAATGGAAAGTTTCTATATGCTTTCTTAGAACTAAGACTGAGCAAGGGCAGATCCTCTCCACCCTGCCAGCGCCCCAAGACACTGAGGCCTCTTGTTTTGGCCTCCACCTTCCCACAGCAGATCTTTTAGAAATCCTAGGGGGCCGGCTTCCAGGAGAGAAGGGACAGGGGGACAAGAAGGGACAGGGGGCTTCAGTACAAACACCTGCCTGGGGTTTTGGTTGATGCTGTTTGGGAATTATCTGTGGACATAAATTATCTGTGTTCTCCTGGGCTGTAACTGATATGCAAGCGGTGCACAGCCTCCTCGGACCCCAGAGGAGGACTTCTGTTTCCAACTTCCTCTCCGGATCAAGGATTAAGGTGGTCGCCCCAGCAAAGTGGAGGCCTCCCCTCACGAGCTTTCCAGCCAAGCCGGGTTTTCCAGGGGGTTCGCCAGACCCCAATTTCGCCTGCTGTGGCCCTCTGAGTTCTCTCTCCCTGCCCTGAGTTCTTTGCCTTGCCCTTGGGGGTAAGCGGCGAGCAGGGAACCAGGCTCCGTCGCGCGCCTGGACCGCGCCTTCACACGGGAACCCCAGCCCTGCGCTGAAGCCTAGCGCCCGGCGCCCCGAGATCGCAGAAGCAGATCCCGGAAGCGCATCGTGGGGCGGCGGAAAGCGGGTGGAGATATGCGTTCCGGCGGGCGGGGGCGTCGGGGTTGGTCATTTTAAAAACCTTCATTCTTCCGGCTTTGGACTTTATTGACCCTCAAGACCGAACAGCGTGCCAGCGACTAGAACTCATTAGAACGCCTCATTTTCTTGCATCTCGGCAGTTCGTGCTTTTCCCATACGAATGAAGACAGGCCCCTGAATTCAGCCTTCCTTTTGTTTGCCCCCCTCACTCGGCGGCCTTGTAAAGCATCGAATGGCGGGGGGCCGGGGGTGGGGGGGTCCCTCCAAGGCCTCTCCGCGAGCTCAGTTCCCCGACCGGGGGCCGCGCTCCGCGAACGCTAAGCACCTAAAGTCGGGGTACTGGCCCGGGTGAGAGGTGCGGGTCGGGGGCGAGGAGGAAAGGCGGGCAACTTGGCGCTCCCGGGGCCTGCTGGCCCCCCGCGAGGTCCTCCCTCGGCTCCAAACGCCCGAGCGAGCGGCGCTCCTTCCGCGGGGCAGGCGCGGCGCACTTGGGCGCGGACCTGGCGGGGGTGCGCCCGCACGCGCCGCGGCCTCGGAGCCTTCGGAGACCCTGGGTGGGGAGTGCCTCCCTCCCGGGCTCCATCCCAAAGCGGGCACGGCCGCCCCGGGAGCTGCACGGGCGCTGCAGCCCAACGCGGGAAGGTGCCCGGGTGTCCGCATCCCGGGGCGATCGGGGCGGCGTCGGGAAGGCTGGATGCGGGCGGCGAACGCTGGCGCGGACCTCGGGGCTACAGCGGGTCCTCGGCGCCACGGGGGGCACGGCGGGTCAGCGCGCACGGCCGAGGCTGG